>NC_049257.1:13695004-16095004 GCF_011100685.1 Canis lupus familiaris
GTGTTCTATTAGTTTCAGGTGTACAGTATAATGATTCAGCACTTCTGTACATCCCATTCACACATCACAGCAAGTGTCCTCCTTAATCCTCACCTCCTATTTCATCCATACGTATCCCCAACCACCTCCCTCCTGGTAACCATCAGTGTGTTCTCTATAATTAAGGGTCTGTTTCCTTGGCTTGCCTCTCTCTCTCTTTTATTACTTTGATTATTTATTTTGTTTCTTGAATTCCACATATGAGTGAAATCGTGTGGTATTTGTATTTCTCTGACTAGCTTGTTTCACTTAGCATTATGCTGTTTCTAGCTCCATCCTTATTGTTGCAAATAGCAAGATTTCATTCTTTTTTATGGCTGAGGAATATTCTATTGTGTAAATATACCACATCTTCTTTATCCATTCATTACTTGATGGATACTTGGGCTGTTTCCATAATTTGGCTATTATAGATAGTTCTTCTATAAACATTGGGGTGCATGTATACCTTTGAATTAGTATTTTTATATTCTTTGGGTAAATACCCGGTAGTGTAATTACTGGGTCATAGAGTAGTTCTATTTTTAACTTTTTGAGGAGCTCCATACTGCAAAAACAGAATTTTTCTAATTATTTTTTAATTGAAATCTTCCTTGAGATTGTTACAAATTCACATGCAATTATAAGAAGTAATACACTGAAAGTTCATGTACTCTTTATCCAGTTTCCTCCAATAGTAAATTTTACAAAATTATAGTATAATATTACAACCAGGATGTTTACAGTTATAAAATCTGCTGAACTTATTCAGATTTCTCCAGATGTACTTATGCTCATTTGTGCGTGCATGTGTGTGTGTGTGTGTGTGTGTGTGTGATTTAATTCTATGCATTCATATCATGTGTAGGTTTCTGTATACTCCACTGTAGTCTTACAACTATTTTGAAAAGTGCAGGAAATGCTAGAGTTGGAAAGAACTGAAAGTTTCTGGCCATGTTCCCCCCTGAAGAGTACATGGTATTAAGTGATTGGAACTAATATTTACCCTCTAAACATGTATTTATTTTTAAAATTAATTTCCTTTAACATATTATAAACATTTTGAGTACAGTGATCACTTTGTGTTTTGTTGTACCTTTATCCACATCCCAGCCCAGAGCTTACTTTGGTGCTCTGTGCAAAGATGTTTAATTCATGTTTAAAATACAAATATAGGGATGCCTGGGTGGCTTACCAGTTGAGTGTCTGCCTTTGGCTCAGGTCGTGATCCCAGGGTCCTGGGATCGAGTCCTGCATCAGAGAGGGGGAGCCTGCTTCTCCCTCTGCCTTTCTCTCTGTGTCTCTTTCGTGAATAAATAAATCTAAAAAAATAAAAAAATAAAAAAATACAAATACATGTTAAATGGAATTAAAAAGTAGAAATGTCTTAGGTATTTTCTCTTTTAAATTGAGAATAGTATTTTTCAAAGCTCACATCCTTATTATGTTTCCTTGCACATATGTTCTACTACATGAAAGGACTTTATGAATGTTTGATCTTGTGAAGGCAGTGTTGCTACCTTTGATAAAAAAGTAATTAGGTGAGCATTTCCTGGTAAAGGTAATCATCAAAATTTGGAAGTACATGTTTCCTTTTAACTATTGTATTTGGAGGTAGGCCCCCTCCCCCTGTTCCCCATCTATCTCTGTGTCGCTACAAACCTGTGAAAGACAGCTTCGGTGAACTTATTTCTGTTAGAGCAAGCATTGAAGAAAAAAAATCCACCTTTTCTCTAATGGACTATAGCACCAGGTAACAAAATGACAGTAGTTGTGTCATGGGTTTCATTTGGTGTTTAATACTGTCTCTGAAAAAACAAAATGCCCAGGAGTGATTCACAAATTCTTTTTTTTTTTTTTTGATTCACAAATTGGAGAATAAGCACAAATAAAATTTTTGTATTTTCATATAATTAGGGATACTGTTAGGAAAATAAAAAAACATATCTTCTCTTATTTGAGACTTCAAATTAGATGTTTTCTGCCTATCTTGTGAAGTTTTTTAAATCTTGGAAATTAAGTGTCTGGCTGTGCATACTAGATAAATTGAAATGGAAACGCCTAGTGAGGGGTAATAGAGCTAACACCAGTACCATGTGTGTAGCTTCAACTGAGGCAAGTGATTACTCTATCTGATGACCCTTGTCTTTTTCAATTGCCTGTTTAGGTTTCTGTGCTTGTTTGCTTGGTACTGTTAGAATGTGTTGGGTAGACACGGTATGGCACAGTGTAGCTGAAGCTTCTCTGGGCCCAGAGAAGTCACGATGTGTAAATACTATATGATCTGAAACCATACAGATGTCGCACATCAAAAGTTTTGGACAAAGAAACCATGTGACATCATGTTTTAACATATATGTGTATTTGTACATGCAATTTATATTATTATTATAATAATAGCTATTATTAAATTTCCATGTATATGGGTAGATTGAGGCACAGAGAGATTTCTGCAGCTACGATGGCACAGCCAGATAGTGGTAGAGATTATTTCCACCCTATCCTTTGGAATTCACTTTAAAAATCGGTTTACAGAGCAACATATTTACTTGATAATTTTGATTACCAAAATTTGATAAGCTTGGTGATCATGGAATATGCCTTTTTCAAGATGCTGTTGCATTTGTTCTTGAAATTTAGAGAAGAGTTTTTAAGAAGTGGTTTGAAGCTTAAGAAGAAGAGAAATGTGTAAGGCATTGTATTGCATAATAGATATTAAAAAACCTTTTGGAATGTGTTTTCTGAGTTACTGCAGGATGATAGCAACGGTGAAGAAGTGGCTTTTGAATAAATTCTGTTGACTGAATTTCTTGACTCTCTTACTGCTTGCCCACAGAGAAGGTCTGTTAACTTGTAAACAGCACTCAAAACAGTGGTAGCAACAATGAAGACGTATTTACTAAAGATAACCAGTTGATCATGTTTCTTAACCTCCTTATGTGTAAGCCTAGGCGTTGTCATGGTGTATGCAGAGGTGAAACTATCATCCTCTGCATTTAGACTCTTAACTCTTTAGAAGATAGAAAAAAGACCATGTACTAGAATAGAAGGATATTACAAGGATGATGGCAAATTCAGAAAGGAAATTTGAACATTGTTTTAGAAGTTGTGGGGATGGGGAAGAAGAGAGAAGGCTGGGGAGAAATCCAGCAGGGAAGATAAAGGCAACCCATGATGAATTGATGTTGGCCCTTATACCAATTTAATCTTGCTATTTTACCTTTTTTCCCCACTCTTGCTGGACCTTGTAATGTATCTTTTCACACTTCTATCAAAGAGGAGGCAAAAAACCACAAAGCAGGAAACTTTGTCAAGAAAACAAGTTCTAGGGCAGCCCTGGTGGCTTAGCGGTTTAGCCCAGGGCCTGATCCTGGAGACCCAGCATCAAGTCCCGTGTTGGGCTCCCTACATGGAGCCTGCTTCTCCCTCTGCGCCTCTCTCTCTCTCTCTCTCTCTCTCATGAATAAATAAAATCTAAAAAAAAAAAAAAAAAAAAAGAAAAGAAAACAAGTTCTGGACTCTCTTCCATGGGCATTACCCATCATACTTCACCCCCCCCCCCCCCCCCCCACTAGTTCTGGCCATAGTTTCATGATTATTCATAGTAAAGACCCAGAATGAAAAAGATTACATTTCTCTTTAAGAAGGTGGGGGAATAGGTAATATATCTTAGAACACTTTACATTAAAAAGAACTGAGAACGCAAGTTTGGGGAAAACTTCAGATTCTAGAACACTTACATACTGAGGAGGGGTGGTTAGTCCTTCTTCCTAACTTTGTCTCAGAGAGCCCAGTGAAACAGGTTTTTTTTTTTTTTTTTTTTTTGCAATGAAACGGTTATTAAAATCACATTTTCTGTATATTTCTTTCCTGGTTTAGGCTTGCATGTACAGCACTCCATTTTCCTGTTTGAATAAATGTCTTCTCTTTAACTTGAAATAGGATCCAATAGGGTATTATGTGGTGAATATATGTAAACTTCATTAGTCCCACTTAAAAAAATTCCTTTGTCTACTATCCTTTAATCTCATCAACTAATATTAAAGAGGCTTCCTGATCTGTTTTGTACATTTATCAGTTGTTGCCTTTGGCCAACATTAAATTAATTTGGGTAATGCTTTCATCGGATATTATATTATACTGTATTAGTAGAAAATGTTAGAGGGTGGGAGGGTGAGGGGATGGGTAACTGGGTGACAGGCACTGAGGAGGGCACTTGATGGGATGAGCCCTAGGTGTCATACTATACGTTGGCAAATTGAATTTAAATAAAAAATAAATGTTAGATGTCATTACTGAAGAGAAACAATCACAAAACCTTATTTCTTGAACATTTAGTCTAAAACAGCTCTTAAGGTTATAAGTACTTAAAAAAAAAGCTTTAGAGATGTCACCATACCTTTGGCGCCCCATGCCCTCCCTCTCCTATTCCTTCAGTGCCTCATTCACATATCAAACATGACCAGAAATGAAGTTATGTCTTTGCATTCTTCTTGACATAGTCATTTGCTTAGGATAAAACAGTGTGGCAGATGTTTGTAATTATTGCAGACTTTTCAACTTGTCTGGGACATCATACTGTCTGACATCGTTCATTACTCTGTATGAGAAAGACACGAATAACCATAAAGCAGGAATTTTGAGAAGCCATAAGGAATTGGGGCTGAATATAGTGTGCTTTGATTATAGAGACAAAAATGGCCAATTTTATGATGTAGAGGTGATCAAAGGTACATTTTCCATGTATAATCAGATGGTTAGTAAATACTTTCTCACAAATACTTTTTCACAGCAAAAATACATGAGCAATGACAATTGTTAGCCGGATGTTAGTAAGAAAAACAAATCATTTAAAATGATTTTTATCTGTTTCACTTCTGTCACATATGTGATTTCGTAGTCTTTTTACCTGTTCAGTCTTATGAGAACTTAAGGATCAGGAGATTTAAATGTTATAAAAGGATTTCTTTTTTACTGTTACTGCTGGAGGACTAAAAGAAAGAAAGTTAAACTGGCTTTACAGTGACCAACGTATGTTCGCTCAGCACTTTGTTGGGACAGTTGAGTAATATGTAGTTAATTGGTGACATTAAGAGCAGTTATAGAAAGAATGACTTCCTCTGACCTTTTTCTTTCTTTCTTTTTTTTTTTTTTTTTTAAAGATTTGTAGCCAAACCATGTGCCATAGCCCTCAACATCCAGGCCAATGGACCACAAATTGCCCAGCCAAATGCCATTCTGGAAAAGGTCTTCACTGCAATTACGAAGGTATGATTATCTTTTTGTATGGTTTGAATTATCATGACCACCATTCTTAATCTGTATTTGATCCCTTCTCTCCTGAGTTTGAGAACTAATTGCCCATCCTCATGCTTGAAAGAAGCTGGGTAGAAGCTGAATAATAGTGGGCATGTTTGAGACCTGTTTGTTTACTCTAACATTGATTTTAGATGCTTGTCTGTAAAGAACAGTCTAGATTAGATACTGATTCATCTAATTCTGTGCCTCTCTTACTCTCACATGACATGAAACAGCATATATAACAGTTGGATAGGATTTTGCGGAGATGACAAGGTAGACCTGAGGAATATAATTAATGTACAGACGCACCATAGAAATATTGTGGGTTTGGTCTGAGACCACTGCAATAATGCAAATATTACAATAAGGTGAGGCAAATGAATTTTTTGGTTTCCCAGTACATATAAAAGTCATGCTTACACTGTACAGTAGTCTGTTAAGGGTTCAATAGCATTATGTCTAAAAAAAATGTAGATACTTTAATTTAAAAATATTTTATTGCTAAAAAAATGCCAACCATCATCTGAGCTTTCAGCAAGTTGTAATGTTTTTGTTGGTAGAAGTTCTTGTCTGCATGTTGACGGTTGCTGAGTGATCAGGGTGGTGGTTGCTGAAGTTTGGGGTGATTGTGGCAACTTCCTAAAATAAGACAGTAATAAAGTTTGCTGCGTTGGTTGACTCTTCCTTTGTGAAAAATTTCTCTGTAGCATGGATAGCATGAGTAGCAATGCTGTTTGATGCCATTTTACCTTTCTTTCAAAAGTGGAATCTATCCTCTCAGGCCCCACCGCTGCTTTATCAACTAAGTTTACGTAATATTCTAAATCTTTTCTTGTCATTTCAGTAATCTTTGCAGCATCTCACCAAGGGGAAATTTCATCTTAAGAAACCACTTTCTTTGTTCATTCATAAGAAGCAACTTCTTATCCATTAAGGTGTTATCAAGAGATGGCAGCAATTCAAATATAATACTAATCAAAAGGCTGGAAATATTGAAGAGTTACCAAACCATGAGACAGAAACACATAATGAGCAAATGCCATTAAAAAAAAAAATGGCAATGATAGACTTATTCGATGCAGGGTTGCCACACACTTTCAATATGTAAAAAATGCAGTGATTTGCAAAGAGCAATAAATGAAGTGCAATAAAATGTGGTACACCTGCAGGTGTGAGAAAAAGTGCCCATTTGCTTATAGCATTGTCTTTCTGTTTCTGCGGTTATGGTTCATAGGCAGATGTAAACAAAAGAGGGAACAATTGAAGAACAGCAGAGTTGCAACATGAAAGAATGAAGGACAAGGGTCTGGAGAGTTTTAAGTCACAGATTCACTGTAGAGAAAATAGGAAAAGAGATAATCGTTGTGGTGAGTTAAAGTCCAAAGTAGGATCTGGGGGAGCAGAGCAGGGCAGGGTGCAGATAGTTGCTCCTCAGCTGATAGATAACACTTAAGAACAAAGAAGGGTTGGGACTAAGGTTGGTGACTTAGTGGTTGAGCATCTGCGTTTGGCTCAGGTCATGATCCCAGGGTCCTGGGATCGAGTTCCACATTGGGCTCCCCACAGGGAGCCTACTTCTCCCTCTGCCTATGTCTCTGCCTCTTTCTGTGTCTCTCATGAATAAATAAATAAAATCTTAAAAAAAAAATAAAAAGGGAGGAGAAAGATGGAAGCCACAAACCCTCCATCTCAGGCCATGAGGAAGCACATCATAGCATCCAAGTATCTTCTTACACGTTTCTCTATCTTGTCCTCTGGTGTGGATAAGAAAGAAGACCAGGAAAAGTGTAACATTCTAGGAGAAGTGTTGTTGTCTGTATATTAAATGATTCATTTCCCCTTTTTCATTTTTCTGGGACAATTACTCAGGCTTCTAAAATGTGATTTGACAGTATTAAGTTTTATTCCTGTTCTGGTATTTGTATTGTTAACCATTTGCATTCCTTGTTTCTTGTCTGAAACCTGTTAATTCAAATATTCAAACATTTTTGTTTATTTTATCATCTTTATTTCTGTTAAGATTCTCTAAGATTCCCCCCCACCAAATGGTATTTTTCCTGGAGTGGTAGAAGAAAACACTAGGTATTTTTTTATACCGCTGCTAGGAAGAAGAGAAGAATGTATGAGATTTTACAAAAAGCTCTTCTGCTAGTATTATAGGAAGATTTTAAATTACAAAGTTTTAACCTGAAGGGGCACAATACAGTACTTAAGGGAGAAAATATTAAGAAAAAACTTGTATTTTCATTTAACATACCAATTTACTGTGAGAAACACTTCTTTCCCTCTGAAACAGCAGAAGGGTAAGAAGTTATCAGGTTTTTTAAAAATGAGATTATAATATATTTGTATTCACCTTGTGAACTACTCAAAATGCATAATGAAATGAGTTTTCTACCCAAATGTTATGTCTCCCTTTAGAAACTCTGCAGTGGACATTTTATTCCCTTGCCTTATGTTTATTATGGTTACTGGAGAAATTTGCCCCATAAAGATAATAAAAGGATTTTGCACTCAGGTTGACAGCTCTAGAGAATATTTGCTTCTAGCTAATTTTAATCATATTCTCTTAGTTTCCAAGGTGATTCACTGGACATTTTTACATGATTAGAGGAGAAGCCTCATGTGTTAAATATAAATGTAGCAAAAGTTGGAACATTATTTCCTTGAATTCTTTATAGTTGTCCAGTGTTATTTATGATATAAGAAAGTAACAGGTCAGTTGACCAGAATAGGAGTAGCAGGACTTGGAGAGTCTCAGAGTATTTGTATGTGTTTGAGTGATCATCCACCAACCTGGCCTTGACTGTGGTTCCAGATCACCTTTGGAGTAGGGCATGGTTATCATCTTTCAAATGTGTAGGGATGCACTCTCAAAACCCTTAAAATCTGCTCTGTATATATAGGATTGGCTACATAATTTGTGGAGTCAGTGCAGAATGAAAATGCAGGGTCTCCTTTTTAAAAAGTATGAAAAAAAATACCCTTCAAGGCATAAAAATATAAAGCTTTTTCTTTTCTTCCATAGGTTCTTTTTCTTGACTTGTCAAGGTCAAGGTATTTTGGTATTTGCTATTCAATGTCTTGCTCCCTCAGGCATGGGGATACTTAGGAAAAGCAAGTACAGAACCTCACGGGTACCTGGGACCCAGTCCTCTGACTTTGTGTACACAGAGCCCACCACCTGCTGAGTACTGTCTCTTGCCAGTCACTAGGCTGACATGCCTGCCCTTCTCTGGCCAGAGGTGGAGAAATTGAGACAGGTTTCTTCCCTTTCCATGAGCCTATTGCCCTAACCCACAGTGGACAATTAACTCCCAAGGGTATTGCAATCTCTACATCAGGACATACTTGGTACCTGGATTGGGGTAAGCAAGAGGCTCGTCCCCATTGATTCACCCATCAAATACAATACCCAGCCTAGGGTGCAGGTGGCTGCCTCCATGTCCCATACTGAGACACTGTGGGGTACACACACCTGACTCTAGTGTTTTCCATGCTTGCACCTGAGGCAGCAGTAGTTACTAGACAGAGTGGGAATGGGGAGGAGGCTTCAGGAGCTCAGGGAGTCGGGACAGAGAAATAAGTTCCCCAGAACTTGTCTAGGGGGAGTGGTAGGACTGACTGTGTGTGAGCCAAGACTGAGCCCCTGACACATGTTCTTCTGTCTCATTGGACTTAATATACAAAATACCGATTCCATGACAAAATTATTAAGAATTTGGATAGCAGCCATAGAGCTTGAAACCCCAAAGCATGGACCTTTCTGAATGTGGATCTCTTTATCTTTAGCCCTGACTCTGTAATTCTCATCTATGTAATTATCTGATGAATTTGCATCCCTTTGTGTTAACAGTCTTTCTTTTTGAGGTAATGTCTGTCTATTTTTCTGTATACTTGGTATAAATAAATTTGTGTGTAGAGTTGTTTACTTAAGTATGTTTATTTACATTTTGGGAATTGTCCTGCCATATTATTGGCACATATGTATAATCCCCACAGCTTCACTTTTCTAATCAAATCAATTCTTGAGCCACTGAGGGAAAAATATATATGTCAGCTGTGAGACCAGATTTTATGATCCAGAGAAATCATATCATCATCCACTTTTGGTATGTTACTCTGTATTTTTAAAATTATAGGCAAATTTCCTGTAATTTGTTCTCTCTTACTATCCTCTTATGCCCATCTCTTTCTTTCCTTTTTACTTTCCTTTTCCCTTCCAGTATTTGTTATGAATATTAAAATCAACCTAGGTATTTCTGGAATAAAAATGTCTATATAGCATTGTTCATTTCTTTCCTTGGAAATCTTTTTTTTTTTTTTTTTTTAAGATTTATTTATTTTAGAGAGAGAGCAGCAGCAGGGAGAGAGAGAGAAAAAACACAAGTGGAGGAAGTGGCAAGGGACCGTCCCAACAGGGGGCTCAATCCCAGGACCCTGAGATCATGACCCTAGCTGAAATCAAGAGTCTGGTCCTTAACTGACCCAGTCACCTCGGAAATCTTAAAAAAGAAAATAAACTAAGGAAAACAATTAAAAAATGCAAAACAATTAAAAAACACACAAAGAAGAAAGAAAATCACCCAAATTTTATTTTTGGTAAACTAGTAGATACATACCTCTAAATTTCAAAATGTATATAAAGGCTAACAAAGAATAGTTGAGGGTTGGGCAGAAGCCAAGTAGGAGGAAGTAAAGAACAAGAAGTGTGAATGGAGGGCCCAGTGGGGGTAGCTGTCACTAAAGCCAGCAAAAACACAACTCTTGAATGAGAGGGAGACAAAAGCCCTAACCACTGTTTGTAACACTAGGTATAGGAGCAAGGCCAGCAAATGTCCTCCTGGACTCAGTTTAATTCAGATAACTGGAATAAGTACACAGAAAACTATATGGATGGCACATTTTCAGGAGACAGTCTATCTCTGTGGCAGCTGAACTGCAAGAGCACTCACCCTGCTCCACATACTACCAGGAGCTGGTCAAAGAAATCAGTTCACTCAATGATGAATAATAAGGAACACACAGCATCAAAGACAAAAAAAGAATGTAAAGCAATGTTTATTAACAGAAATTGTCACTAGAAAAATGAGGCCACAGGGCAAATGAAAATTGTGATTAAATATTTTACTAGGGGCACCTGGGTGGCTCAGTGGTTTAGCGTCTGCTTGTGGCTCAGGTCGTGATCCCAGAGTCCTAGGACAGAGAGTCCCACATCAGGCTCTCCACAGGGAGCCTTTTTCTCCCTCTGCCTATGTCTCTGCCTCTTTCTCTGTCTCTCATGAATAAATAAATAAAATCTTTAAAAGTAAGTAAATAAAAAAAAATTTAGTATAAATTTAAAAAAAAAAATAGAAGTGCCTAAGTGGCTCACTCAGTTGGGTGCCTGACTCAATTTTGGCTCACATCATGATCTCAGTGTCATGGGATCAAACCCTGAGTAGGCTCTGTACTCAGCGAGGAGTCTGATTGAGATTGATTCTCACTCCCCATCTCCCTCTGTCCCTCCCCCCACTCATACACTCTCTCAAATAAATAGATAAATCTTAAAAAAAAAAAAACCACAAACCACTAAAAAAGCAATAACTCTGTGAAGGAAGACTGCAAAAACTCTAAGAAAAAATAGTTGGTCAACAGAGAAAGATGCAGTGTGAGCTGGGAGGGTCAGGAAAATGTACTAACACTTGCACAGAAATGAAGACAAAATCGGAAAGAACACAGGAAATACTAGACATTGCCGAAGATTCAGCAAGGAGTGCGGGAGATGGAAATAATAAAACTGAATTAAATGAAACAAAAAAGAGCTAAAAATAATTAGATATATAGCTCAAGCAGATCCAACATCTGCCTTATTAGAATCCCTCAAGGAAAAGTAAAGTAGAATAAATATTGAAAGATATGATTCAAGAAAATTTTCTAAAATAAATGGAGATTTATTTATTTATTTGTTTGTTTATTTATTTATTATTTTTAAAGTAAAATTTATTTATTCATGAGAGACACACAGAGAGAGGCAGAGACAGAGGCAGAGGGAGAAGCAGGCTCCATGCAGGGAGCCCAATGTGGGACTTGATCCCAGAACTCCTGGGATCACACCCTGTGCCAAAGGCAGATGCCCAACTGCTGAGCCACCCAGGCGTACCAAGAGATTTATTTTAATATGTTAATGAAAATATAGTAAAAATTGACCCAAGAAGCTTTCATTACTGGACTTGAAAATTAAAAGAATTCTTTGAGCAGACAACCAAAAATATCTAATCATTTCTTTTTTTTTTTTTTTCTAATCATTTCTTTAGGAAAAAATATCAGCATGAATTTAGTCTTCTTTGTAGAAACATTTCCAACATTTTTTTAAAAAGATCTTATTTATTTATTCATGAGAGAGAGAGAGAGAGGCAGAGACACAGGCAGAAGGAGAAGCAGGCTCCCTGCAAGAAGCCCGATGTGGGACTCAATCCTGGATCCCAGGATCACACCCTGAGCCTAAGGCAGATGTTCAACTGCTGAGCTACCCAGGCGTCACTATTTCCAACATTTTTAAGGAAAATGTGAACTAAGAATTTTATATTTAGGCAAATTGTTTTTGTTCTGTAACAGTTAAAGACAAACAGATTTGAACATGCAAAAATGGGGGAATTGTTCTCCTGAGTCCTTTTTGAAAAACTATTATAATCATTGATTTCAGCCAATGAAGATGTTGCTGGAGTGTCATTAAGGTTTGAATACATTTAAACCGTTAAATGTGAGGATTAGGATGACAACAGAATGTAAATATTCTATGTTCTCACATTGTAGAAGTGATACAACTAACAGTATTTGAGATGGGGAGGGGAAGGAAGGCAGGAGGTAGAATAAATTCAGTGATTGCATAATCTCTAGGAGGTGAGAGTCAAAACCAATCAGTTTAAGCAGCCAAATTGGGTAATAGAAGTACAAGCATATTAAACGATAAAAGAGTAAACTGTAAAAGAGATAAAATTATCATCTAGTATTAAGTGGGAGGAAGAGGAAACATACTAATTTTGAATATTGCTCATATGGAATTATTGATTGAAAACAAACATAATTACAGTTATGGAAAACCACTAGAACAAAAATTACCCATAAAAAGGAAGGAAAATAAGCCATATTTGCTTGCCAAGATTAAATTTTTTTTAAAATTAAAACAGCATAACAATTCATGTGACAGAACTGTAAGCAAACTTATCAGTTATATCAATATACGTAAATGGGCTTGAATCATCTAATAAAAACTAATACAGATTTAGGTCACATAGCTGATAGAGACACCTTCAGATAAAGTAATTACAAATATTGAAAATAAAAGGATGAGTAAAAGTATATAGACAAATACAAATAATAAAGTAGGATTTTTATTTTTACATAAAAGTGGAAGCCAGGCCAAAAAGTATTAAGTGAAATGAAAAATTGGCTTTTTCTTGCCAAAGGATACAATTCATAAAAAAGATAAAGTGGTTATGACTAATATGCATTGAATGTCAGTGTATCCATATACTCATAAAAAAGAATGAAAGAAGAAATAACTTAATAGCAGGAGATTTTAATTTACCTCTCAGTCATGACAGATTAAGTGAACAAAATGTAAAACAGAAGATAGAAATTCTAAGAGGCATAATTAATGAGGGAGATCTAAGTGGTACATTTAGAACCTTATATTCTGAATGTAGAGACCATACTTTCTTTAGAAGTACCTGCTAAATATTTACAAAAATTGACCTTTATTATAAATACAACACTAATTTTAAAAATAGGCACAACTTAACATTAGAAATCAGAAAACAGAAAATCTCTTGCTTTCCTAATCTTAATCCGTTCTTGGATAAAAAATAGAATTTCAGAATATTTGGTAACAGAGATCATGAAAGCCTCACTCATTTGTACTGCCAAAGCAGTGCTCAGATGAATAGAGTTTGCTATTCTAACTCTAAACTCTAAACTTTAGAAAAAGAACAACAAAACAAAATGAAGGCAGGCAGAAGGCAAAAGTTAACAATAAATGCAGAAATTGTGTTTAAACTATAGAATTGAAGATCAATTCAAAAATATCTGTTTAATTTTTTTTACAGAAAGTCAGCTAATCCAATAAAAAATAAGCATAAATTTACAACATAATAATTAGCAGCATTATAACATCACAGAAATGGAGGAAAATAAAAAGGATATATTTCTGTTAATGTGGCAAATAAAATGTAAGATAAATAAATATAAAAACTTGGGTAAAATGCAAATTATTCTAGGAAAATAAAATTTACCAACTATCTCTCTCTCCCTCCATGCCCCCCCATATATATATGTTTGTCTGCATGTATATATAAAGATCAAAATCAAAGAGCTAAACTGCAAAAAGGTAGCAGGCTCAGATGTTCTCAAAAGAAAAATTCTAACATACTCTTAAAGAGCAGATAATCCCAATGCTATTTTAAACTATATTAAAGCATAGATAATTAAGAAAGTCATTCAAATTCTCTTTTTATGTAGCAATAAAACATTAATTAACAATAAAGTCTGACAGATTAAACCCAAAAAATAAGACTAGAAACCGAACTTACTAATATCAATGAAAAAAATCCCAAATAAAAATTAGTAAACAGAACTTAGCAGCACAGTAAAGAATTATTTATCATCACCAGAGAGGATTTATTCTAGGGATGCAAGGCCTTCCCTATATTCAGTATTACAAAAATGTATATGATACATCATCATAATAGATCAAAAGAGAAAAAGTATGTAATCATCTGCATGGATGCTGAAATCTACCATTATTGTGATTAAAACCAAGTTACCTTTTTCTTAACACGATAAACACATTTGTGTGTCAGCTCCAAATCTGGCCTGTTGCTTAATGAGAAACAGTGGTATTCTCACTCAAGTCTGGAACAAATGGAGATGCTTATAATCACTACTCTGCATTGTGCTCAGTTTTACACAGAAATAGTGAATAGATAAGAGAAAGAAAGGCATAAAAATTAGAAATGAGGAGGTGAAGCTATTGCTGTTTGAATTCACTGAGTCCTTACTATATTTTAGGTGAAAAAAGATACTAAAAATCTCCTTTGTTTGTAGAGCTTACATTCTCGTTACATGTTATAATATGACTGCATACTTGGAAAAGTAAAAGAATCAAGTGAAAAGTTACCACGAACAAAACCAGAAAAGATAATATTCCTAGGGATAAATGTAACAAGGATGTGCAAGATAAGTAGGTAATTTTGAAGAATACAAAAGACAAATTGGGTAAACATGGTAGTTCACCCTACATTAATTTCTCAAACATTTGGAGTAGGGAAAATTTTTCTTATGACCCCAAATTCAGAAGTTATAACAGAAAAAACTGAGAAGTTCATATATGCTTTTTAAAAACTTCAAGAAAAAACAAGCAGAAAACCCATGGCAAATTCTAAAACACAAAGACATTGGTACAAATTATGCAACCTATGCTATGGTACAGACAAAGGAAAAAATGTGCAATCGATATGAAAAGATTGTTCATTAAAAGGAAGTAGAAAATGGTTTTTCGGGATCCCTGGGTGGCGCAGCGGTTTGGCGCCTGCCTTTGGCCCAGGGCGCGATCCTGGAGACCCGGGATCGAATCCCACGTCGGGCTCCCGGTGCATGGAGCCTGCTTCTCCCTCTGCCTGTGTCTCTGCCTCTCTCTCTCTCTCTCTCTGTGACTATCATAAATAAATAAAAATTAAAAAAAAAAAAAAAGAAAAAAAAAAGAAAATGGTTTTTCCTCTTTCAAAAAAAGAAATCAAGTTAAAAAATATACTGAGACACTATTATCAGACACTATTATACTGAGACACTATTATCAGACTGGGAAAAAGTTGAGAAATCTGATCATGGTGAGGCACTGGGAAATGCACACTCTTGTTTGTGTAAGTATAAATTGGTAAAATCATTAGTGAAGGTAATTTTTCAATATCTAAGGTTGTGAATGCATAGGCCTTTGATCTACATTTGCTTCCAGGAATTTATCTCTATGTCTGCCTGTATAAAATGCTCTATGACAAGATGATTTATTACAGCATTGTTTATAGTAGTGGAAGTCTAGAAGGTACTTAAATGCCCATTAACTGGAGAGTGGATAAGTAAATTATAGTATATCCTGACAATTCTACAAAAGAAGGAGGGCATTCTTTATATTTTAATATGGAGGTATTCCAAAATACATAGTAAAGTAAAAAGCTCAAAGTTCAGAGTAATACATGTAGTGTGCAACCATTTGTTTGGCAAAGTGATATAAGAATACATGTTCAAATTTACTTATATTTGCATAAAATAACTCTGGAAAATAAACTGATTTAATAACTGATTAGCTGGTAGGAAGACAGAGCATAGTAGGAATAAAATGGGAAGGTAAAACTTTTTTTGTTTTAATTTGTGAACCATGTGAATGCTTTACCTATTCAATAAGCTGAGAAAACAAATTGAATTTAATGATTAATTCCTCTAGGAAAATGGTATAGCCAAGGTGTATAGTAGGATGTGAATTTTTGTCTTCCCTATTTTTTAATTAAGATAGATACAAAAGGAGAGTGTAGATGGTAGATGGTGTCATGACTACTGAAAACAAAAACACGTTACAGTACACATCTCACTGAAAGTGGGCAAAGGACTTTTACAGACACAAGCTTAGCATGTTTTATGACCTCAGTCACAACACTGAGGCCACTTGCTGCATCCCCTGTGTATCTGACATCTTCAGTTACTTGAGATTCTTTGAAAACGTGTCATATGTACATCCCACCTTCGTAACTTGAAGCTGGTCAGCCTGCCTTCCCTTACCCCATTTTTGGTTATTTCCTCTGATCACTAACATCTCGTTAACAATAAAGGAAAGATGCATTAATAAAGGAATAGAACTAACTCAGCTTAGTTTGTTGTGTGGCAGGACATGCTCACATAATTGTGGGCAGGATGGTCCCTAACATATCAGAGAGTAGAGATAAGAAAAGGGAGAAATGAACACTTACTAAGTCTTAGACCAATTTTTTACATTTGGTCTTCACCACAGTCCTCTTTAGGTGGATAAAAAGCCCTAACAGATGAGAGAACCAAGGCTCAGAGGTCATTAGAGCGAGGAATTGAACCTGGTTGGCACTTCATAGTGTTATAGAAATGAGTGAGAGAAAAGAGAAAAGTATCATCCTATGGCGAAACATAAGTAGGGTCTCTTCCCTGTTCACCACGTTTGTGTCTTAAAGTCATGCATAGTTATTGGAAAGATTTGATGGGCATCTAGTCAAAAGGAATAGCCAAGAAGGGGGATAGAAGAGGAATGTGTGAACAGCAGAGCAGAGAGAGAAGAGGAACGAAGAGAACACATGCTTGTTTGTTTTTTTTGAGAACACATGTTTTATAATAGAATTGGTGCTGTAGGCTAAAGTGAGGTCTCTTGAGATTATTCCATGCTTTTGTCTCTCCTAACTTACCCTGAGATAATTGGGTATAGCATTTTTTTTTTTCCTGAGAAAGTAAAAACTTTGAAAGATGCCTCTTCACAAATTCACCTTAACCTAACTCCTTCCTTAAAGGCTAATGGAGCTGACCCAGCCAGTTGGCTGTTTCATTGCATCTCTGTTGCTGATAGGAAGTGCAAGCATCAGAACAAGATTCGTATTTTTCAGTGGTGTTTCCTAATGAGTGATTTTTTTCTGTCCTAAGTGGTTATTTATGTTCATGCTACTAGTGGAAGGACTAGGTGCTCAGTAGTAGCAAGTAGTCAGTATAGGGGGAAGAAAATCTCAATTTAGACAAAGGCAGGTGTGTTTATAGTGAAGATGAAAATGATTTTGCTGGTACCTTGTTTCATAGCATCCTGATGAAAAGAGACTGGAAGGCCTCTCCAAGCAGCTGGACTGGGACGTTCGCAGCATTCAACGCTGGTTTCGACAAAGATGCAACCAGGAGAAGCCAAGCACACTGAGGAAGTTCTGCGAGAGCATGTAAGTTGCTATTTTTCTTTCTGAAAGAAAAAAACTGCTTAAGTACTCATCCTATCCCCGAGGTTAAAAATAAAAGTTTCTTGCAGGCTCCAGCAGCCCCTAAAAAAGCATGCCACCCGGTAGAAAAATAGTCCACAAAAAATTGGGGGAATAGTAGTTTGTAAGGATTTGTGATTTCCACTTTGGATTCAGTAAGTGAAGTTCACGTTCTCATGGAGTTCCTACAAAGTAGGCAGATTACCGGGGCCTGCAGTGATGCCAGCCAGCCACCTCTGAAATATGGCACTAAAAGTCATGACTTAATGGTTTGAATTTTAATAGAGGGGACTTTGTCAAGATGTTCTTTCCACTGGTAAAAGCTGAGATGTTAGATGTATTATCAGAGAGTCATGATGATGCCCCATATTCCTGAAGATTTAAGAAATAACTATATTATATTCCATGGTTGAATTTAATGAAGCATTCCTTTAAGGTGGGGGATGGAATAAAGATCTCTTCCATTTCTGAAATGTGAACTTTATCGTGTATAAATTATATATCAATAAAGCTGTTAAAACTAAAAGACTCACAGAGAACTAGCACAGTGCTATTTTGAAATAGTGACACTCAATACACTAACCTATAGGAAAGTTGGAAAAAGAAATGCTGAAGCATTGAGCACATTTTCAACAAAGAGAAGATGCTGTGCCTTGAGCTCATTGGTCCACTTGGTCTTCATCCTTTGGGATATGAGTGTGTCTTTGTCTAACAGCTCTGTCCTTCGGGAGCTTTTTCCTGACACCTGGTCATTTGAACAATAGGGCTGTCGATGTTGCTCCTTTTGTTGCTGGCTCTTTCTGTTTCTGTTTCTGTTGCATTTTCAGGTTTAGCTTTCAATTATGCCAAAAAAGTATTTTAGCAGTTGCAGTCTAAACCTTAGAGGGAAACCGAATGTTCTGGGAAACATGAGTGAGAGGCAGAATAATATAAATTCGTAGGGCTGAATAAATATGGGGAGCACAACCAGGATCTTGAGGAGGTCAGAATATTTATAAAACCTGAAAAACAATGCAGTAGATACAATCTGAAAAGCCCTTCCTATAATTGAACTTGGTGGCAGTTTATGGAAGAAGGATTTATGCATCTGGGCTCCAGATCAAAAGGTGGAATTGCTTCCTGGCCTTGGCCCACTGTATATGCAAAGGACCTGGGCTCCTTCATTGGACTCCAGGTCTGAGCAGGGGTGAAGCTGGGTCTTGGCATAGGAACCACATGCTGAAACTCATGTGTGTCTTCCCCTCCTCCAACTAACAACTTTGGTATCAGTGCTAGCCCTTTCTGTACTATACTGAGTCTATACCAGTTTACATACCAGTAGGTAGAGGAATTGGTCACTGGATCTTGTTAAAATGCAGATTGTCATTCAATCGGTGTGAAATGGCAACTGAGGTGGCATTTTTAACAAGTTCTTAGGTGAAGCCACCAGTCCACAGACCACACTTGGAATAGTAAGGCTCAACACTATATCAGTATCTATGTCTTGTCCCTGAGTTCAGCTGGCCTTTATCTGCACACTTATAATCAGTTAAAAATATTTTTTTAAAGATTTTATTTATTTATTCATGAGAGAAACAGAGAGGGGGGGGGGGCGCAGAGACACAGGCAGAGGGAGAAGCAGGCTCCATGCAGGAAGCCCGACACGGGACTCGATCCCAGCTCTCCAAGATCACGCCCTGGGCTGAAGGCAGCGCTACACCAATGAACCACCTGGGCTGCCCTTAAAAATATTTCTAAATGGTTGCTAAAGGCATGGTAATGTGAAGGTACAACTGGGGCCAGGAGAGAGATGGTACCTGAAGTATCGATTATGATCTCTTTCCTTAAGAAGTTTATTATAATAGTGTCAAGGAGATATGAGAAATATCTGACTGTGTACATCAGTGGTATCATACAACAGACAGGTGTGGGTGCTAAACAATTGGTATGGACAGTCAATAACTACAGATTAGAGGAGAAAGATCCACTGTGGGTGGATCTCCCTTATTCCTTAACCTCTGGATTGCCACTAGATTCTCCTGCCCTTCCAAGGGCTTCTGTTGTATTGGTTATTCTGTATTTTTACATTTTTTAGATTGGGCTTCTTCTCCAAATTCAGTCTTTAGCCTCTTATTTCCCCCCACTTTACCTTCCATCCTCTTTGCAGAAGTTATTTCCTCTTGCCAAAGTCTTTTGAAGTCATTTGTCCCATGAAGAAGTTTCTTCTGAGGCATCGTTTTGCTCTCTCCCAACAGGCAACTCTGACTTGCTTCCCCTGCTGAATTCCCTTCTGTTGTTGGCATGCCTCCATTCTGTTACAGACTAGCAGCTCAAACCAGTCATTTACCGAGTTCCATTAGTTCTTTGTAAAGCCACTGCTGTGGCACAGATCTTAATTGCTCTCATAGCTCTCATTATTTATCCCATTCATATATATTTTGCTACAAAAAACTTCCTAAAATGGTACAATCTTCATATTCTGCTGCTTGTAAACCTCGATGATTCTTCTGCAACTATAGGATAAATTATTAGTCCCCTTAGCCTGTTTGCTAGATTCTGGCCTTCATGCATTTGGTATCAATGACCTCTTCCTACCAGAAGGTTGTCTTTTCACTGTCCATACTTTCTTTGTTCATTCCTGCCTTGGTTTATGCTGTGTTCCTAACATGGACACCTCTACCCTCTGCCCTGCCCATCTCTCCCCTACCTGGGTAATTCTTCAAACCCTAGGCCCTCTCAGAAACGTGGCATGACTGTTGAATGTCTGGAATGAACACTACTTTTTTCAAATTTTTAGAGTCCTCATTGTAAGTACTAGTAATTTAATATGGAATCACATGCTTTCTTATGTGGTTATTTAACTTTTCTTAACTTGTCCGTATATTTTTACCCTAATTACAGAATACTTGCTCTGTGAGGGCGCAAGAACCACATTTTGTTTTTCTTGTGTTCTTAGCCTTTACCACCACATATATACTGCTGAATAAATATTGGTTAAATGACCGTAAGTTATAGTGGCATTGTTTTGGAAGGATTTGCTGATCTAAGTTGGCACTCTGCCTCTCCAAATGAAGAGTGACTATTACACACTGACTTAGCCTAAAATTTGTCTAGGAAAATTATCAAACTATGGAAAGCTCCAAGACTATATCCAAAGAAAGAGATTCAGAGGAAGGAATAGGGTGGCAAAAGGGAACATTTAGATAAAGCTATGAGGAATAAAGCAGAATTATATTGGTCATCATAGGCACGTTTGTATGTCATAGTTATTTGCTCATCAGTATAAAAAATGATCTGGAGTAGTTGTTCTTAACCAGGGGTGCACTGCATAATCACCTGGTAAGCTTTTGAAAATATACATACCCAGGCTCCACCCTGGGATGGATGATTTAGTGTGGTGACTAAGGGAGGTCTGGACATGGATGTCTTAAAAGAAATACCCGTAGTACTTACAACACACACATTCATGGTTAAGAAGCATTAAATCTCTGAAAAGAGATGACTGCTGTTCAAAAATACTAAAAATCAAATTAGCAAGCAAGACAACACAGATTTGGGACTTGAAGGTCTAAGGCCCAAATGTACAGTTTCTGTAGGTTTTCTGTTCTATCTAAATCACGGTTTTAGAAAAGAGTCTCTTCAGGGGAATGAATGGTGTTTCATCTTTAAGCAGTGTGGAATGGCAGCAATATGCATGCCAAACAATGCTTGTAACCATCTGCTGGCATGTCCAACTTCTGGCGCACCCATTTAATGCAGATGAACTGAGTAGAAGTTGTTCAACAAGTAATATGTTGAAACATTGACATGCTTTTTCCCCCCCTTCGTGCTTGATGTCAGTCATTCACCGCTGTATTAGTTTTGATGAATAGTTCTTCCAAAATCATGTAAATCTTTACTGGCAACTGAAATAGAGATTTTCAAGAGGGAGTAAAGAATTTATAAAAACGAGATACCCTGTGATAAATTTTCAGAGGAACAGTTTCTAAATGGGAGCCATTTAACTGGGGGAACATGCTTTGAAGCTGCTGAAGTTTTGCCTCTCCCCCTCCAACAGTTGCATCAGGATAATAGGAAAGTAAATAATATCTGCAATAAAAAAATATCCGCAGGATGAAACAGGAAGGGGCAGAGATAAGTTTTCAGAATGAATGGCTTCCCTCTACTTTGTGCCCGATGTGCATTCATCATTTTTAAATATTGTGCAGTGCGTTTAATAGCACCTGCCTGGGAGTAAATATTATATATGGCTTTCATTTAAGCAATCTCCACTTGACTGAACAGATAAATCTCCCATATCATAACCTGAAGATATAGGGCAAGGAATATTACTCTTTATAGATTAGTACTAATTTACATGGATTGGCATTTACTCATATGGAACCTTGTAAAATGCTGACCCAAAATTGTCTTTTCTTTAGGAATTTCATTTTAGAGTTGAGGCTGATTAAAACTACCCTTAGATGCTGCCATATTTGGATGCTTCTGTTCAGAGGCAGCAGACTGACCAAAATCTGGGAACCTTTTGATATTGTGACTTTATTTCTGCAATGAAGCCCCATGATCCTAATTTGTGATTCCACTGAACTCAGCAGTGAGAAACGAGGAGTCTAACCAGTTGTCCTCAGGCTATCATTCAGTCACTGCTTTTTTATTTTGTAGCTTTTTACTTGGACAAGTCAGCAGTGCTGTCTTGTGACCTCAGTAAGAAAGTGAAGCCTAATGATTGAGGCGGAAAAGAGAACAGGCTGTGCGGAGAACAAGCAGAGTCTCATATCCCTTTATTTTCAAATCATTCTTTAATCTGAGGAAATTTGTATGCTGAATATATTCAACAAGTTGTCATAACCCCATCACTGGTTTGCAAAAGAAAACTGACTGAATATTTGTACACTGCTGTCATATCTTCTATATACTCCACACTGTGGCCAAGGGCAAACTTTTGCCAAAGAGAAAATTCAGTTTTGATTATTTTCACCTTCAGATCATGACATGATCATTATTTACTACCAAAGTTACTACCAAAGTTCCGCTGAAGACAGATGCAGTTTTTGAAGGAGAGAGTAAGAAAATATTATCTTGTAGAAAAATGGCATCTTCATGTTTTCAGTACTATGATACATGATTAGCAATGAGTTGATGCTGATCATGAGTCTGGAAAGAAATTAATCATAAAATCATAAAAGCCATAATCATAATCATACAACCTCTTAGTTTTTTAAAAAATTAATTAACTTTTGGTAGAGAGAGCATGAGCGAGGGGAGAGGCAGAGGAAGAGAGAGGGATCAGCAGACTTTTCCTGTCAGTGGCTAGACACAAACCTTGTCGCAATTATAACTCCACTGTTGTAGCACAAAAACAGCCATAGACAAAGCAAATATATGTGGTTGTGTTCCAATAAAACTTTATTAATGAATGCCAAAGTTTGAATTTATCATTGTCATATGTTATGAAGCATTCTTTAAATTTTTTTCAACCATTTAAAAATTTAAAAACTATTCTTAACTCATGGGTTGTACAAAAACAGATGGCAGGCTGGATTTGGCAAGCGAGCTGTAGTTTGCTAAACCCTGCTTTGGGATTACCGTACTATTAGCAGTTCTTTCAAGAGTTTCAGGAAAGAGAATATGGTCTTTAGCATAAGGCACAGTCATCCATTGCACAGAGTATTGTTATATAACAGAAGCATTAGAATAGTTTCTGTAAGTTTCAGGAAAGAGACTGTGGTCTTAGAGCACAAGACACAGTCATCCATTGCGCAAAGTACTGCCATAAAACAGAACCATTAGAACAGTTCTGTAATGCCTGTCTCTAATATTCCTGGCACGTGGTGCCTCGATGCTGTGCAGTTTCATTTAACTCAATCAGGCCCTCTTGAAGTTGTTAGTATTCTGAAGATGGTATCACTTCCCCTACAAAAATTCTGAAGATTGATGAACTGTGTTATGAGACAGTCTGCTCTTTTGCCTCAAGTTAGCTTTTGAAACCTTTTCCCTCTTTCTACTCCACCCCTGCCATCTGTGGCATGTGAACTCAGGTTTTCTACTTAGATCAAGCCTCTCACAGTCCTTGATGGCATATGGTGAGGCCTCTCATTCATGTGTACTGGCTAATTAAAGAAAGCAGATTTTTGCTAAAAATATCAGAGGCCAAACTTTGGTCAAGCTGGCTACAGATTAGGTACTGCTGATTAGTTTTCTTTAAATCCTAAGTTCCGCAAAGCTCTGTTGATAATTTTTCCAAGAATTTTATTCAACATGGAGTTGGATGGAGATGAAGAGAACTAGAGTATATAGAGGAATAATTGAATTTATTAAGCCCTGTGTTCTTAATTCTTGTCTGCCATTTTTGAATCTATATACCATTTCTTTGTTTGATCTATTTTAAAATTTATTTCTGATTTAGAACAAAATCATGAAAATCATTACAATCAACTTTGATTTATAGAGTATGTGCAGAGGTACACATAATGTTCCAAAAGTTTGGGGAAAAAATACTCCAAAGCCTACCACCCAGAAATAAATATTTTAGATTTTACTACTTATATAAGATTATATTCTATACATGTGCTCACACAGATATACATGCATACTGTGTATCTCAGCTTGGTGTGTGCCCTTCTTGAGATTTCTTTATGAAACCTGCCTCATCATAGGGCCCGAAGAAGGCTATGGGAACATTATGTTTCATGCTTTACCTTTAGGATCTATAAATCATGATTCGCTTAGTGGCAGTACAGTCAGTTGTGCTGTAGCGTGACACACACATTGTTAAAAATTGCCACACTGTGCGAAATTGTACAACAACACAATACAACCTAGGATTTATGAGAAAAATCAGTCAGGGCACAACAGTCAAAAGCATCAGCGGCATTAAAAAAGAGATGGGAACCTAATAAGAACAGCACAGTTTTATACTGTGCTGTTAAGTATAAGTAGTTAAGAAATACATAAAGACTATAATGAATATGGTATTTTATCTTGAAAAAGACGTGAAGTTTACTTGGAAGTCAGTGTTGGTGTATTGGGTGAACTTCCATAACAAAATACCATATAGTAGGCACCTTACAAAACAAATTTCTCTCTCACAGTGCTGGAGGCTGGCAGCTGAAGATCAAAGTGTCTCAGGGTTGGAATATCCCTTCTGTCCTCACTGAGTCTTTCCTCTGTGCCTGTTTATTCTCAGTGTCCCTTTCTCTTCTTATAAGAACACCAGTCATATCGGAACAGTACCCCACTCTTCTAACCTCATTTAACCTGAATTGCCTCCATATATTTTCAAATATAATCATGGTGGGGCTTAGGGCTTAGAGCTTCAACTTAAGAACTCTGGGGTGACACAGTTCAGCCCACGGGAACATTGGAAGAGTTACAGCTCGGAAGTTTCTGTGAAGTGGTACAAGGAAGGGGGTCTGAAATTTGAGACAAAGCTGTGACACTGGGTGGATGTGTCCCATAATGTGTGAACTGAGGTAACATGGGGATGTTTGAGAGGGGTGTGTGCGTGTTTGGTATTTCCTTCTTCGCTCAGGTCAACTCAGCACATTCCTGCATTCGCCCAGTGTTCCTGGCAAGTGAAATCACACATAAGCCAATATAAAATTTGTGCTGTGCTCACACAAGAGTGAGAGATATTCATGGTTTCACCACTGGCCTTACAGCAAGACTGGCAGACAGCACAGGGTGGTGGTACAGCAGGGTGAGCTCTGGAGCCAGCCGGGCAGCCTGAGTTCGGGTCTTCCCTCTCAGAAAAGTCTGTGGGATATTTGGGAGCTCTGTTTGGCCTCCCTAAGCTTCCGTTTCTTCATATTGGTAGTGCTCACGCCATAGGGTCGCTGCGAGGACCATGCGGGTTAACACATGAAATGCCTAGAAAGGTGTCTTGCGCAGCGGGGGCGGGAAATGCCAGCTGCCGTCAACCCCGCCGTGTTGTCTGTCGGTAGTGCAGCTGGTGCAACACGAGCAGGAGCAAATAGCTAGTAGTCTGTCAAAACGTGCAACGGCAGAGCTGTCGGCGCGTTACCTGCTAGAGGCAGCTCTGGTGTTTGTTGCTGCGGGAGGAGAGCTTCGGGAAGGTGCAGGGAGAACAGGATCTTAATTCAGAACGAAACCCTCTTATTTCTGTGGAATTCCAAGGAAGTGGAATCCTGTGGATTCACAGGACTGTCGGCCGGGGCCTGACTTACACACACAGAAAGATGCAAAATCCATCTGAGCTCAGAAGGCAGACCCTCTGGCTTCCTGCTGCGTAGCAGTGTCACAGAAGTGGCTGAGGAAAGGTGTCCGACACCAGCAGGGAATGGTGCCCGCTGTGCCGCCAGAAGCCAAGGCTTTTGAAGCACCGCATGAGAAATGTCAGAACACACGGTGAATATCTTTGAACCACAGAGATCTAAAATCTTGCCCAGGTGATTCTGAGGAAGACACAGCTTGCCTCTCCCGGTGGGGAGAGAGGAACAAAGCCTGGAGCCCAGCGGGGCTGGCTTCAGCGCAAGCACCTCTGCTAGGGCCGGGAGAGCCCGTCGGCCCTAGGCGGTCGGCTTGGCTTCTGGGTATAGGTTTGCCGTTAAATGTAATATTTATTGGTTACCTCCCATGAGCAGGTGAAGGTGTATTGATCTAGAACAGATTTGAGGCTGGGAATCAGATGTCCCTGGTTCATGTCCAGGTTCAAACTGTTTAACCCTTAATGAGCTATTTAACCTTGCTAGGTCCCGGGTGTGTCTTCTGTAAAAGGAGAAAGAACTCCTATTTATGGAGTCATTCTGGGGATTAAATGAGAGGGTATGGGTATAATGTGCATCCCTTAGTGCCCGCTTCCCTTTCAGCTGGGTTTGCAAAGTTAAGTAACAGTTTCTGATCTTGTGGGACTCACAGGGACAATTGGTTCGGCATATTAGTAAAGTTGTTCAGTACCTTCAACAGGGAGATAGAACCTGTGTTACTTGCGTGAAAAGGTTTCTTTTCTAGAGCCTCTCCCTTATTGCCCCAGCTGTGGGGATTTCTGGTCTTGTATCTTAATATGCCATCAGGAGAACCATATTTTAGATTGTTTGAGAAGGAAGCACATTGTAGCTTCTTGGAAGTCCAGTCTGCTTTACCCTCTCTTTCTGTTCTTCTTTTACTCCATCCTGCCTCCCTCTCTCCCTTCCACCTCCTGGTGTTTTAGGGGCAGGTGCCTTTTGCTTCCTCCTGGCTACTTACTCTTCTGTGGGGGCCACAGACCTTGTCCAGGGGTGGACAGGAGGCTTAATAGAACCCTCAACCATTACTAATTTGACTATAATTGTCTTAAAACTTGGTACATTGCACATGACTCCAGATATTTGAATATAGCACCTACTGATGAGGGCCGAAGGTGTTTGTGTATAAAGATGTAGCTGTGGGGGTAGGCACTTGGACAGAGCAATGGGAAGCATAGCTATTTCCCCTTTTGGAAGATTTGGGTAGGTTCCAAGTGCCTTTTGGAGAAGCAGGTCTTAGGTATGTGTGGACCTTCCCAAATCTAAATTCATAAATGAGGCCTTTGTGAGATCGGAAACTTAACTAAAAGCAATTAAGGCCAATTACTTTCATTTTTTTTTATTTTTTTATTTTTTTTTTTAATTTATGATAGTCACACAGAGAGAGAGAGAGAGAGAGAGGCAGAGACACAGGCAGAGGGAGAAGCAGGCTCCATGCACCGGGAGCCCAATGTGGGATTCGATCCTGGGTCTCCAGGATCGCGCCCTGGGCCAAAGGCAGGCGCCAAACCACTGCGCCACCCAGGGATCCCCAATTACTTTCATTTTTAAATGCAAGTTGAGCTGCTGGCTTTGCCTAGAAGGCTGTCGTGATTTGGGAGAATTAAAGTATTTTAGAAAAAATCTCTTTAAATTTGGTTAATATTTCCTATTTTGCCTCTATTCCAACTCTTAGCAGTTGCCAACTGATGGGAGGCTAGATATTGCTCTTAGGGCTCAGCTATGTAGAGGGGTATTAATACCGTTCTGCAGAGTATATGGTGTGAGTGAGGCCACTGGTGCAGCTTCTTACATAGGGTGTATCGTGACCCACAGTTAAGGCTAGCCGCAGAATTGGCACTAAAGGTTAGTGCACAAGACATAGACATCACTTAATCCTGCTGGGTTCTGATAACTCCTGTATTTAGCTACTGATGTAATAAAATGGCATATCTTCATCTTCTATACAATTAAGTAACAGCTAGTTTTCTTGCACATGTAGTGGGCACCTAATGCTGGTAAGCAACCCAGACCCAAGCAGGGAAAAGGAATGTCTAGGGAGATTATGTTATATTCTGGGTACTGTAGTGGGGCCTTTACAATTAATCCTCACAGCCACCCTCTCTAATATGTTAGGTGTCACATGCCCTTCTTAACTCCTGAAGAAACTGAAGCAAAGCAGGGTAGAGTGGTGACTCAGCGCCACTCAGCTAGTAAGTGACAGAACTGGGATTTGTACCCAGGCTTGCCCCAGTCCAGGGGCTTGTGGGAGAAAGCTCACGAACATTACATGTTACCATATTCAGAGCAAATGTAGAAAGGGGGAACCTGGGTGTTTTCATCATCGTTTCCTTTCCTTTCCCCCTCCAGTTTATAAGACTGGAATTAAATTCCCTTGCTATCTTGTTGGCACACCAGTTGCACCTTTAGTTATACTAGAGCACTTCACTTGGAGACTTTTTAATTTCACTGTTTGCATTTCTCTCTGCTATTAAACTGTCCAGCACCTTGACTGCTGGGACTGTCTCATTCATCTTTTCATCCCCTTGGGTCAGCACAATGCCTGGTGCTTTATAAGGGCCCAATAAATGTCTACTGAATAAATCAATTATTTAGATTAGGGATTGCATTGAACCTCTAGGGACTAACCTAACGGGCTGAATTTAATTAAGAAGCAGCTCAAGTTTAATGTCTTTCAAATAGTCCTAGGAAGATCAAGGTGGGAGGGAAGAAGTAGGAAAGGCCTTCTAGCCGAGGTGACACTGCTGAATTTTTAAGGATGATTCCATCGGCCAGGTACAGAAAGAGAACAAGGGTGCCAAAGGCTGCCCCAGGGAGTGGAAATGGCCTGAAGAACAAGGTGGGCTGGAGGAAGTCCCTTCAGCTTGAGTGATGAAAATCAGGACAGGGGAAACCAAGAGGCAGCTATAGCCATAACACCAAGTGCAGGCTGTGGGCATCTCCTTCTACACTCTCCTGTCTACGTATTTAGGACCCTCCAACCTTCTGCTCTAAAATGTCCTGCCTTCACAAAAATGTCATGTTTACTAAGGGCGTGGCTCAGTGACAAATGGAGTTGGCTCTTAACTACTATCGCGTTTTACCAGTGTATGACTCAATTTGAACTCTTTTATTTTTTTGTTGAAAGAAAACTTGCTCATCAAACCTAAATCTCTCATTGATTAGATATGTAATAGACATGATTTTCAGCAGGCCCCTGTGTTCTATATGATGTTGGTCTTCTAGCCTCTGTCTTGTCTTCTGAAAAGGATAATGTGCATGGAACCAGCATAATGACCTCTTCCTTTTTCTTTGCCACCTCCCATGCAAACATGCAAAAATTAAACATCCAAAGGAAAAAGAAAGAAAACCATGTTACATTATCACCTCACTATTAGCTTTATCAACCGTGTCATATTTTACAGAGAAAAAAATCGGGTGTGGGACCCATGATAACTGGTAGTACGCCATTGACTTGGCATGCTGCTGTCAAGGTTCAAATTAAAAAAACAAAACAGATCAGGACGTGCAGTCAGAAGAGTGTGAATGTGCTTACATGATTTGGAGCAATTGAATATTAGAAATCAAGATTGCCCCCAGAAAATCCAGCAAAATTCATGTACCCACAGGACTTAATTCACCTCAATTTCCCAAATGGTTTACAGAGGACCTTTATGGGGTAGGGGCTAGGTGCTGGGGGATTTAAAGGCAGGAAAGACAGAAGTGTTCTCTGGTGTTCAGAGTGTAGGAGGGGAAAAGGCACAACAATTTAGAAAGAGTCACAGACACATCTAGCTCTCCCTGGGGATGGGGCTGAGTCATTGTATTGTAATGAGTACTTGTGGGTTAGCAAACCAAAGTGGAGATAAATAAGAATTGGCCAATGTAAACAGCATCTTGTGAATGCATTTCATGATGGATTTGAGGACAGAATTAATATTGAAGTATAAAAAATACTGAATTTTATTTGTAGAATTTTTATCTTTCAAAAGCACAGTATTTGTTTGGTAATATCTGTGGAATAACAAAGTGACCATCTTGTACTGGGATTGTGCCAGAACTTCCTACATTAAGCCTCACTGTTTATTACTGTTCAGGGTGCTTGGAGAGTCACTGTGCATGCAAATTCCTTACTTACGGGGAACATTAGTTGGGACTCCAAGTAGAGTTATTTGGTGAAACCAGCTTTCATCCAGAGCTATCGGTGATCTTTCTTTTCTGTCATCCTTTCTTCTCTGTGGGTGGGAGGGTGGGAACTGGGTTAGGTGAGGGGCTGGAGTGCCTCACTATAGGCTGGATAGTCTATGTGCTTTCCAGATAACATCAGGTCCAGCCCAGTGATCTGAAGACCAGGATACTGTTTGCAGTAAGACATTCTTTATGTGTGGGGATTGTGATCCATGCTGTGACTTCTGAGATCTGAGAAGCTCCAGTCTGCACCGTTAGCACTAGGCACATACAGATCTCAAGAAGTAGCCAAATACAGAATTTCCTCCAAAGTTGTTCTTTACATGTATTTTTCAGTGGACACTCCTGTTTTTCTTTGGTTATCATTTCATTTCAATTTAATTGATTCAAAAGAAAATATTGTTGTATCTTAAATTATGAAGGGTTCACATGAATCCTGGTTAAACCTCTAGTGTACTAAAATCTAAATTTTTTTTTTTTGAGCATTTACTACATGCTGGGTTCTGTATCAGATGCTAGATGGAAATTAGGACTTCTGGGATCCCTGGGTGGCGCAGCGGTTTAGCACCTGCCTTTGGCCCAGGGCGCGATCCTGGAGACTCAGGATCGAATCCCACGTCGGGCTCCCGGTGCATGGAGCCTGCTTCTCCCTCTGCCTATGTCTCTGCCTCTCTCTCTCTCTCTGTGTGTGACTATCATAAATAAATAAAAATTAAAAAAAATTAGGACTTCTTTCCCTTTTTAAAGAAAAAAAAGATTTATTTGTTCGCTTTAGAGGAAGAGAGGGAGAGAGCACACGAGGGCAGAGGGAGAGGGAGAAGGAGAGAATCTCCAGCAGATTCCCAGCTTGGGGCAGGACTCAATATCATGACCCTGAGATCATAACTTGAGCCAAAACCAAGAGTTGGACACTTAACTGACTGAGCCACCAGGTGCCCCAGGACCTCTTCCCTTGATGGGTAAATGACAGTGTCTCCTTGCTTCACCCTTTAAACCTCAGTTTCCTTATCTTTAAAACAGAGCTAAAAATCTTAAAAACCTTAATAGAGTTGTTATAACAATTAAATAAAATAATTCTTATAAATCACTTAGAATATGCCTACCACATTGTAAGAACTCAGGAAAAGTAATTAGACTAGTTTGAATCTCTGTGTGCTAGAGGCTGGGAAAATGAATTGAATTCCCCCACTAGTCAAATAATACCATTCCAAGTTTGCTTAATACCCTGGAGTACCATACTACCACCATGTGTTTTATCCAAGGCTTTATTTCTATTAAATCCCCAAATATCTGAAGATGTAATTACTTGGGAGGTGTGATGTGATGGCTTTTGTTGAAGGAACTAAAGCTCATTTTAATTTCAAATTCTTGACTTTCTTTAAAGGAAAGCTTCTTGGTGGTTGGAGTAAGAACATGGCTTTCTGGCTTTCCGACTTTTAAAGTAGGGTGTAGTTTGAAACCGTGGTCTTATTTGTCTAGAACAGTAGGATAAGACCCTTGTGGTGGAACTAGGAGGTTTATATCTTAGGAAAAGGAGTCCGGGCACACAAGGCCCAGCTGACGTAGGAGTCTAGGGTCCCAGCCCAACTTGCCTGTTTCTACCACTAACCAACTTGCTCAGATTCCAATTCTTGAAACTTAACTAGTCCAAATAGTACTTTAGGTTGAAAAATGGAGCCATAATGTTGTTCTGAACATACAGGGCACTCACACTTTAATAAATGTTAGCTGTTATACTAATGATCATTAGTAGTGGCACTATAATTATCACTGAAGCAAAGAAGGAACTCCTTTGCTTTTAAACAAGTTTTAGCTTTTTTAAAGAATTTCATGAGGATTTACAGAAATGGCTTGTACTGCTAGGTGGTGGTGCCATGCTTGTTCTTGCCTCTTGGCCTATGCTCATGTTGTCACCATCTGCAAATCCCCTACCCCCACCTCCAGTACTTTTCCTGCTGCCTTATTGACTTGACAGATAGCTGCTCAACCATTAAGACTTTGTTCAGCTTCATTCAGCAAACTGTAAGCATTTATTAAGTGACAAATTTATGCCAGGTGCCATGCTTAATGTCTGCTGGAGAGCAGACTTGGAAACAGATCATTGTAACTTGTGTGACCTCGCCTACTCCATGAAGGAGGCACATAGTTCGATCTCTTTTTCTCCAAGTAGAACTGATAATTCCCATGTTTATGTACCCCTTTAATAATGACAGGAAGAGTTCACAACTCTCTTACTTATATTTCTTTTTTTTTTTTTTTTTTTTTTTGAGAGAGAGAGAGCTAGCAAGAGGGGGAGGGGCAGACAGAATCTTTTTTTTTTTAATTAAAAAAAATTTTTATTGGAGTTCAATTTGAGAGAGAGAATCTTAAGCAGGCTCCATGCTCAGTGCAAAGCCCAATGTGGGGCTTAATCTCACAACCCTGAGATCATGAACTGAGCCAGTCAAGAGTCAGACGCTTAACCAACTGAGCCACCCAGGTACCCCACTTTTATTTCTTTTTATCTGCTAGCATATCAAGTTTTTCAGTGCAAAGAGAACATCTTCCCTTTGAATAGCCACCATATAATATTGTCCCTGCATGTGGAAGGTACCCAATAAAGGTTTTTTAGAGTGAATTAACACATATTTTAGGGTTAATGACTTTCTAGGGATTGTTTGCCATGTCTTTGTTTCATGTATTGCCCAACTGTATTTTGAGTATCTACTATATACCAAGCACTCCTTTATGTCTTTGAGACATAGTTTACATTTCAATGGGGAGAAGATGGTAGACAAATAGATAAAATATATAAGATAGCAGTTGGCTCGAAGTACTGTGGAGGAAAATTCAGCTGACAGCAAGATCAGGAGTATCTGTGGGTTTGAGCATTTACAGATTGTCAGGGAAGTCATTCCTGAGAAGATGGTGTTTGAACCAAGGCCTGAAGGAGGTGAGGTAACCCCATGCAGCAGAGGATGAGCAACTGCAAATACCTTGAGGAAGAGTGCACCTGGCCTGCGGGAGGTCTCAGGTCTCAGGTGTCGGGTTGAGGGAGAATGTTGGGGGCAGAGTGGAAGGTGAGGTAAGGGGGTGACAGATTGTACAGAGCCCTGTAGACCCCTGGAAAGACTTGGCTGTTTTACTCTGAGAAGGAAACTATAGGAGGGTTTTAGACTGAGAAGTGATGTGGTCTGAGTAACATCCTAATGGGTTCACACTAGCTGATATGTTTATTTATTTATTTATTTATTTTTTTTAAGATTTATTTATTTATTTATGACAGAGAGAGAGAGAGAGAGAGAGGCAGAGACACATGCAGAGGGAGAAGCAGGCCCCATGCCGGGAGCCCGACGTGGGATTCGATCCCGGGTCTCCAGGATCGTGCCCTGGGCCAAAGGCAGGTGCCAAACCGCTGCACCACCCAGGGATCCCCCAGCTGATATGTTTAGACTGGATTGTGGGGAGGTAGAAACAGGCACGGGAAACCAGGCAGAAAGCTCCTGATATAATCCAGGGGAGAATTCTTGGTGACTTGAACCAAGATGGTGGTGGTGGAAATAATGAGAAGAGTTTAGGTTCAGGATTTAAAAAAAAACAACAAAAAAAAAAACAAAAAAAAACAAAAAAACAACTTTTCATTTTGAAAAATTTCTACCATAAAAAAGGAAAACAACAGTTTAGTGAACCCCCACTTAGTCATCAACATCTGATGTATTTACCTATGCTTTTTTTTTTTTTTTTGAACCATTTCAAAGTAAATTACACATATGAGACTTTGGCTTCAGCATAAATCTGCAGAAAATCAGGTTGTTCTCTTACATAAACGGAATGCCATCATCATACCAAATTCAGATTTCCCCTGTTGCCTTCCCTGAGATGGTTTTTGTATCTGTATTTCTTTCTGAATAGAATCCAGTCACGATTCGTTCATTGTATTTGGTTGCTATGTCTCTCAAATGTTTCTCTTTCACTTCATTAATCTGAAATAATTTTAAACTTACAGAGAAATTTCAAGAACAGTGTGAAGAAATCCTGTATAGACTTCACCCAGATTCGTCCATTGTTGCCATTACATCAGACTTGCTTTAATATTCCTCCTATGTAAGTTTCAGATAGGACTTACCTCAAAGATAGAGGAAACAGAATTTGCTTAGAGGCTGGTTGTTTGGTGTGAGAGAAAGTGAGGTTTCTAAGGATGACCTTCAGGCTTCTGGCTTGAGAAGTTAGAAGGAAGGTGTTGCAGTTTACAGAGTTGAGGAAGGTGAGGGAGGGACAGGTCTGGGAACAAGGCTGGGGTCTGAATATTAGGCACGTCAAGCTTGAGCTGTCTGTTGGGTGTCCATCGACAGGGGTGCCAGAGGCAGCTGGGTGTATAAATAGGGAGTTCAGAGACGAGGCTGCAGCTATAAATGTGGCAATTTTCAGTGAAGAGGTGGCATGTGAGGTCAGCAAGAGCGAGCATGAGGGTAAGTAGAGAGGATGACAGAGAACTGAGCTCTTGTTTCGGATAGCAAAGTTGAAAGGAGCCAATAAAGGGACTGTGAAGGAGGGACATGCGAGTAGGAGGAACCAAGAGAACCTGTTAACGATCCCCCATATCAAATGCTACTGATAGGTCATGGCAGTTGAGGACGGTGAAGTGACCTGTGGATGTGGTTATTGGTGTCACAGAAGTCCCTGGTCTCTTTGACAAGAGCAGTTTGGGTGGAGTGGTGGCAGTGAAACCTCCATTTAAGAGGGGTCAAAAGGAAATGGGAGGAAAGAAATTGAAGTATGGGACTCTCGAGAAGTGTATTGTAAAAGGGTGGTTTGGAGAAAGGGTGGTAATTGGTGGAGGAATGTGAAGTCAAAGATTTTTTTAATTTTTAAATTCTTATTATTTTTTTAAGATTTTATTTATTCATGGGAGACACAGAGAGAACAGAGAGAGAGGGAGAAGGAGGCTTCCTGTGGGGACCCCGATGTGGGACTTGATCCCAGAACCCTGGGATCACAACCTGAGCCAAAGGCAGATGCTCCACCACTGAGCCACCCAGGCACCCCTAAAGATTTTTTTAAGGGGAGCCATTATAGCATGTTTGTATACTGATGATCCAGAGGAGAGGGAGAAACTGAAGATGCGAGAGAGGTAAGAGCTCTATTCTTGCCTAGACAGCAGCAGCTGGGAAGTAGTGCACGCGTCCCAGTTGTCTTGGATGGGAGTGTAGACAGCTCTCTGTGGCCACAGGAGGGAAGCCAGAGTATGTGGGACAGGATGCAGGCAGGTAGAGTCATGTTGAGAGCTTGTGGCAAGTCAAGAGACTGCCTCTTTAATCTTAGTGAATTAGGAAACAGGGTAATCAGCAGAGAGCAATAAGAGAGTAGGAGGTATTACCATTTTGAGGAGAGAGGAGAAAGTGTGAAGTAATTGTCTTGAAGTGTATTTATTAATTTCTCTGGTTGGAGTGTGTTTATCTGTGTGTGGTGTGGCAGGCAGTGAGAACAGTAAGGGGCATGAGTAGATTGCATTAGGAATGAAGTGTCAGTGGAGTGTGATCACCCATAGATCACCCTCTCTCATCAAAAAGTTGCTGGTTGGGGGGGTACCTGGGTGGTTCAGTCAGTTAAGCATCTGCCTTTGGCTCAGCTCGTGATCTCAGGGTCCTGGGATCAGGCCCCACATTGAGCCCTGCGTTGGGCTCCCTGCTCAGGGGAGAGTCTGTTTCTTGTTCTCTCTCTGCCCCTCCTCCCACTGGTGTGTGTATGCGCTCTCTCTCTCTCTCTCTCTCTTATATTCTCTCAAACAAACAAATAAATGCAAGTCTTTAAAAAAGAAAAAGTACTGGTTTGGGATCAGCCCTCATAGTGCAGGGAATGGCTCATTACAGGAAAGCTAAGCTAAAAGCAAAGCTTTAGATCCTTGCCTCAGGCATTTATTTATCAGACCAGACTGCAACTGGTGTTAACTAGTGTTAGGGACTGAATGACTATGTCTCTCCAAAATACATTATGTTGACTCCCTAAGCTCAAGTGTGATGCTATTTGGAGGTCATGAGGGTGGTATGTGTGTGATGGTAAGAAGAAGAAGGAGACAACAGAGTCCTCTCTCTCTCATTCTCTCTCTCTCTCTCTCTCTCTCTCTCTCTCTCTCTCTGTCTCACACACAGCTAGAAAGGTGGCCACGTGCAGATGAGGAAGGGGGTCTTGAATCAACACTGAATCTGCTGGCATTTGACCTGGGACTTCCCAGCTTCCAGAACTATGAGAAATAAATGTCTGTTGTTTCAGCCACCTAGTTGATGATATTTTATTAGAATAGCCAGAGCTAAGACAACTAATACGCACTTACTCCATTATCATTTCCACATTTGTGTTTACAGGAGATGTTTCCTAGGGGAGGGAGGGCAAGTCATATCCTACAGTCAGTCTCAACTTTGGAAAAGACTGAGGGGACAAAAGGGACCCATGGAGCCTATTCTTTGTAAGGTTACCTTTAAGAAAAATGTCCCCATCTTAACAAGCACTGTTGTGTCTTTTAGTTCATTATCCTGTGAGCTGCTGAGGTAGTAAATTCTTATTAAATTGCATGATGTTCTATTCCAGACTCCCTTCTGTCCTAAGAAATTCTGTACCACATGCTGGAGATTCTTAAGCTGCCACATGGATTTCTCTTGAGTTTTGGATGATTTGATGCATTAGGTATTCTTATTTAATTTCTGCTTTTAATTTTAAGAAACACATCCAGATATGCCTGCAGCTAGCTAGCCATTTTTCCAAATCTGCATATAAATAAGAGAGAAGAGAGGGGAAAAATAAAGCAGTGTTTTTTTTCTTTCTCCTTTTTTTTTCTCATTATATACACATCATATCCCCATTATGTGTGTTAGATCCAAGTTTACTCCTTTAAAAAAAGAAGAAATTCAAAAAAAAAATAAAATAAAATAAAAAAAGAAGAAATTCACTGGGAAGACAATCAAATAGGCAAATCAAAAACTGTAAGGGATGCATTTTCATAAAAGCCCACGAGTGTAACTTTTTTGATACTTAAAAAGTAATCTATGCCTCTGATAATTATTTAAAATAAAATCCTTTTTTTACCTAATAGTATTAAATGTTTAGTTAAATGTCTGCAAGATCAGATTTAATGGCTCAACTCGAATAAAAAAATAATGTATAAATATAATAAAGTTTTAATCTCACTAGCAAAAAAATAACTCAGTTAATTTCAACTTTTTATTATCAAAATTTTAGCATATGCACCAAAGAAGAGAGAATATGTAATGAATTTTCACGTATCCATCATCTGGCTTCAACTATGATAGACATTTTGCCATCTCCTTAAGCTGGAAGTCATAAAAGTTACTAAAAACTTTAACAGACAAAACATTAATATACAGGACGTAGATATAAGATAATACGCTTTATTAATATGCTTTAGGGTAAAGCCTCCAAACTAGGGCCTGCAAAGGTTTAAAAATGGCCTGATGAGTTCCCAGTGGCCTCAAGTTCACAGGGCTTACCAGTTCTTATTCAGCCCCGAGCTTGCATGTTATGCTTTGGTAAGAAGTAACTGCTGCAAGTTCTCTGCACATTCTGCCTCAGCATCCCCGCCCTTATTTCTCACACATTCTGTCCCACTATTCCCCCCCTCAACCGCTTTTTTTCTCTGCTTTTAACTCTTTTTCATTTCTTCCAAGTCCAGCTCAGGTGCCTTCTGTGAGGTTTCCTCTCATCATGCCACCCCCTGTGGCACAGGTGTAACCCTCCTGGAGTTCCCATAAGAGCCCTGATCTATATGGTCGGCCTGGCCTGCAAGACTGCATTGTCTGGGTCTTGGCTGTCTACGTCTCTGACCTCATCCCCTCTTACTAGGCTCCAGTGACATCGGTGTGCTCTCTGCCTGCCAGGCCCGTGCCTACCTTATAGGCCTTTGCACTTCTTGTCCTGTCTTTCTGGACATATTTTGCCCCACATCTTTGGCTGCTGCTACTAGAAGCCCCCCCGCCCCCGCCCCAGGAATCTCTTCTAGATCACAGCACTGCTTTTCTTTCCAAGAAAGAAGTACTACATCACTTTGTGGTACTCATTTTCTTTTATTTCCAGTCTGATCATTTATACATGTATCCCAAAACAACATAGTTTCATTTCTTGCCTATTTTTAAACTTAGTATGAGTAAAATAATATATTATCTTCTTTTGTGCCTTGCCTGTTTTGCTCTGCAGGGTGCTTCTAAGGCCTATGCAGGCTGCTGTGTGTTTGTGCAATTGGCAGTGTTTCATCTGTTTTCACTACTATGTGGTATTTCATGGTATAAACATATTGCAATATATTTCTCTCTTCCGTCATTTTTGGATATTTGGGCTGTTTCCAGCTTGGGCCTGTTTTAAGAAATAATGCTGTGAGCATTCTTGTAAACATAATATCTGGGCATACCATCATGAAATCTCTACTGTATAAATAAATAGGAGAATTTGGGAGTAGATAGGGTAACCATAAATAAATGTTCCCCCAACTGGGACAATTTTGTGTGGACTAAGTGCTAAACTTGACATCAGGGAAATAGGTGAAAATAGTGATTATCTCAGGCAAACTGAGATACTTAGTCCTGTATTAAAAGTGGCTATATATCTTCAAACTTAGAGAAAATGTTAATCTGTTTTCTAAAGGGATTGTACACATTTAAATCCCTACTCAAAGTGTGCAGGAATTTCTGTTGCTCTACATTCTCGCCAACATGGTGTTCTTACATTTTGTATTATTTACTAGTCTTGTTGTGGTTTTATTTTTTATTTTATTTTATTTTATTTTTTAATTTTTTAAAATTTTTATTTAAAAATTAATAGTCACGGGGGGGTGGGGGTGGGCAGAGACACAGGCAGAGGGAGAAGCAGGCTCCATGCACCCGGAGCCCGATGTGGGACTCGATCCCGGGTCTCCAGGATCGCGCCCTTGGCCAAAGGTAGGCGCCAAACCACTGCACCACCCAGGGATCCCCTTGTTGTGGTTTTAATTTGCATTCTTCTCATTGATGAAACTGAGTTGTGACTTATGTTTAAGTATTTTTAATAGATATATTTGAAAATATAAACCCATTTTTTAGCTTGGCTTTAACTATAACGCACAATTTTAATAATAAATAGTATTTTATTACTATTTTCTATTTTTAGTATTTTTTGATACAGCAATTATTTAGAAATATGTTTTCAATTTTCATTTTTTTAAAGATTTTATTTATTTATTCATGAGAGACGCAGAGAGAGGCAGAGGCATAGGCAGAGGGAGAAGCAGGCTCCATGCAGGGAGCCCGATGTGGGACTCGATCCCGGGACTCCCGGGATCATGCCCTGAGCCAAAGGCAGATGCTCAACTGCTGAGCCACCCAGGCGCCCCTGTTTTCAATTTTGAAATATGCAGACATTTTTAACTTATTTTAAAATGATTTTTAACTCATGGTAAATGATCCTCTGTAAGATTTTTCTCCTTAGAAATTCATTGAGATTGTTTTAAAGTCCAGTGTATGGTGTATTTTTATAAAGGTCCTTTGTGTAGGTTAAAAAACAGTGTGAATTCCGTAATTGCTAGTTACAGTGTTGTATATATTTCTATTTTGTAAAGATTTTAATCATGATCCTCAAATCTCCTGTGTTCTTACTGGTTTTTTGTTTTGTTTTGTTTTGTTTTGTTTTCTTTGGTCTACTTATTCTCTCAATGCTGACAGAAATTTTTAAAACCTGGTATGATTATGGATTTTTCTGTTTTTTTTCTAGTCATTCTGTCAATTATTAGATTAAAAATATTTTAGGCTATGCTTTTAGGTATATAAACATTTAAAGTTATAATGACTTCCTGGTAAATTGAATGTTTTATTAATATGAAGTGATTCTCATATTTGATCATGCTTTTAACATTAAAGTCAATTTTGTCTTGTTAATACAGCCACATCAGTTTTGTTTTAATGATTATTTGCATAGTACATCTATTTCCAAATTTTTATTTAACTCTTTTGTATTCTTGTGTCTTAGATATGTTTCCTGTGGATAACATATGGTAGAATTTTGTTTTAATTCTGTCTGAAAATATTTGTTGTCTTTCTGCTGAAGCTTAACTCACATACACTTAATATCACTTTTAAATGCTTTTAAACCTTCATCTTAGTTTGTGCTTTTTATTGATTTGTCCATTTTATGTTTCATTTTCTCTCCTTTCTTCACTTCTGCACTTAGCATTTTTATGATTCTGTTTTCCCTCCTGGTTTTGAAATTATAAGGTCAGTTTTTAATTACTTGGTAGTTACTCTAGAAATTACAATGGGTTTATATAAATTACCAAAATCGAAGGTTAATTCATTCTTTTTACCCGCTTCCCAGAAAATCTGAGATATGTATAATGCTTTTAGCTCCATATACCTACTCCTGGTTTGTGGTATGTTTTCATGCCTTTTATTCTGTCTTTTGGCCTTAGAGATGTTACTCCCCATAAAGAACCTAGAGTCAGTGTTCTTTTTAAATTTGCACACATATTTGCCACTTTATTTGCTGTTTATTCTTTTTTGTACTCAGACTTTCCATCTAGAATCACTTAATTCTTGTCTGAAGATCCTTGAAGCTTCCCAGAGATGAAATCTCTTGTTGTTGTTGTTTTGTCTGAAAAGGAGTATATTTTGCCCTCATTCTTGAAGGTTTTTTTCTCTGAGTGGAGAATAGTAGATAGGTAGTTCTTTCTTTCTGCTTAGTGGTGATTTCAGTGTGGTGTCTTCTTGCTTGCATTGTTGCTATATAGAAGTTGATTTGTTGCTATGGAGAAATAGATGGTAAATCTGTCATTCATTTGAAGGTAATGCCTTCTCCACACCCTTAGGATTTAAGGGTTTTCTCTTAGTCTTTTTTGTTTTTCTGTATTTTCACTATGCAGTGTTATAAGTGTTGTTTTTAAAAATTTATTCTTAAAGCTCACTAGGCTTCTTGAATCTGTGGATTGCTATCTTTCATCAGTTCTGGAAAATTCTTACTATTACCTCTTCAAATATTGCCTCTTCCCTATCCTATCTCTTTTCTTCTGCAACAATTAAATGTATCTTAGACCATCTCACACCATCTTCAATGTGTCTTAATTTCTGTTTCGTGTTTTCCATTTTTTTGTTTCTCTGGCTGAACATTAGATATCATCTAGCCTAGTTTTTAAATCACTCCTTCTCTTATTAATCCTTTCTAATTTATTATTTCCTTCTCCTCCTACTTTTTAATCTGGTTACATTTTTTATTTGTGGAAGTGATCTTTTAAAAACCTGCTTGGTCACTTTTTACCATTTTCTATTCTTGGCAGGTACATTTCACCTGGTCTTTCTTCTCTTCCAGAGAATAAACATAGCTGTTCTATAATCTGTGTTTGACAGTTCCATTATCAACAGGTCTGTTACTAATTCTGAGTCATGGTAACATTTTTCCCTGTGTGCTTTAATTTTGTGCTACTCTTTGTTCTTAAAAATTGCTGGTGTGATTCTTGAGGCCTAGAAAGGAGACTATATTGCTTAGGTTCAGTGAAACATTTTCAGATACTACCAGTCCAGGATCACCTTCAACAGAGTCCATGGTTAAAGATGAGCAGGACCACCAAGGCAGTGACAATTGTGGGTCTTTGACCATAATTTATCATGGGATTGTTTTCCCATTTCTTTTCCCCCCTCTTTTTCTTAGTGCCAAGGCTACATCCCTCCAGTTCCCCAGAGTTAGGGATAGGAAGAGGGTTCTGTGTGGGTCATACCCATCCTGTGGATATAATCTTTTGGGTTCCAGCTTATGTGAACATTGCCCTCTATAATAGACCTCACTTTGGGTGGGCTCTCAGGCCTTGACTCTTCCCTTTCCTCCAGAAAGCTGCCAAAACAGAAACCCAGACTACTGGCTATGGCAGATGCCCTCAAGGTGAAAAGAACTGTGATATTCTATTTAGGTCTTTTAGGTTACTAAAGTTTTTTTGTTTTGTTTTGTTTTGTTTTCAGATTTTTTTTCCCTAATAGCTTCTTACTATCTTGTCACCTCAGCTTCTTTTAGGGATTTTTTTTTTTAATTGAGAAGTTTAGTTGTTTTTAATTGGTCAGGGTAGCAAGGAATTGGTCTGAATAGCCAAGTCTGCTATTTCTGGAAAAGGAAGTATTAGTGAGACCTTAAATCTAATAAATATTATCTATTGAGAAAAAAATTACGTGTGCTATGCATACAAAAGTTTTGAATATGATAAAGCATTTTGAAAACTAGAGTCTAGGCACCCCGGGTGGCTCAGCAGTTTAGTGCTGCCTTCAGCCCAGGATATGATCCTGGTGACCCAGGATTGAGTCCCACGTTGGGCTCCCTGCATGGAGCCTGCTTCTCCCTCTGCCTGTGTCTCTGCCTATCTCTCTCTCTCTCTCTCTCTCTCTCTGTCTGTCATGAATAAATAAATAAAAAAATCTTAAAAAAAAAGAAAACTAGAGTTTTCCTACACTTTTATGTGATATATCATTTTAATATTGATGTGAAGTTAAACAAGGTTGGTTTGGCCTTGTATCCAATGTGACTTCCAGTTTTAACCACAGCAATTTCCTAAAACTGCATACAACAACTTTCCTATGAGTCAGGGAAATAGCCATCTATGCCAAGCACCCATGGGGTACAATTATGGTATTAGAGAGAGAGGTCTTGAGGGGCATGGCCTTTCAAAGACATGGAAGATAGAAATCTGCCCACATTGTTTTCTGCTGTGTACTAACATAACCTGACAAAAAGATTTTTGTCTGATACTCACCAGGTAATAATGCAGACAAGCCTTGCTCTTACAAAGTAATGCACTGGCAAATGTAAATTTAATCACGTTTAGCTGGTTTGGGAAATGCTGGTTACATGCCACACAGATTGATCCAGTTTGTAGTGTGAGGCACAAAATCTCTTAGAAGATGGAAATCTTGGGTACAGTTTTGCATCTTAGAAATACACATTAGTGACAGTGTGGCATCTGAGCTGGTAGAGAAGGGAGTAGAGTCAGGTATGAGCAAGTAGCGTATGGGGACTGCCAAGCATGTCCAGGTAAGATAGAGACAGCCCCAGAAAAGTGGTAGAGAAATGAGCCAACTAAAAATGGTGCAGAAGAAAACACTCTAGTTCTGTCATTTAAGAAACATCCTGGGCCCGTCTGGATGGGGGCAAGGCCCAGCTGCTGCTGTTTTTTCAGCCAACCACAGAATCTGTTTAGCCTCTCTGGCTTCCTTCCCATTTCCTTTCTCTTCTGACTTTGAGGAAAGGGCTGCAGGTGAACCAGATACAGTGAGCTGAGACCTTGTGGGTGGCCTCCCCAGGCTGTAGACCACACTGGTCATTAGGCCTTCAGAGAACAGTCCCAAAATGCCAAACCTTAATATTGATAGGGTTGTTTGAAGTTCGAGACTAGGATAAGTAGCACAAAGTGGGACCTTCAGGAGACTGGACTGCCCAGAATCTGTCGTTGAAAGGCTGCAAGATTCGTTTATTAATATAATTATTTGCTTTGCCATCCAGATAAATCATAGTTTGTCATCCATGGATATGGAATGCATTCTCTGATTCAACAAATTAATGCTGACTGTGCTGAGGAGTTTGTAGTAGTGATCATTTTAACAGCCTTTTGCCATCAAAGTCCATAAATTCAACGTTCAGCGAATACCTTTTATGGACCAGGATCTCTACCTATGTCATCTTATGTAATCCTCACAACACTCCCACTGGGAACATAATTTTATCTCAATTCAGAAAGGTTAAGTAGTATGTGTATGTATAGAAAACGAGTCAGAATCTGCATGTGATGGACTCTGATACCTTGCTTCTTCCTGTATACTTATACTTCCTGTGTACTGAGATCCTAACTTTAAAAGTCAATTTTAATGGAGTCCAATTCCTAAGTAATTTCTAGCAAAGCTGTCATTAGGGTTGACTTCTCTCTAAAGCTGTCTTCAAGGTATTGCTCTTTTTAATAAAAAAAAAATTTTTTTTTTTTTAAATTTTGGAGTGACAGACATAATGAGTATTCCTAGTGAGCTGCAATGAGACTCTATCTTTAATAGAAAAATTTTTTTTAGGTCTCTTACCTCCCATGTTTTTGACGCCTGTTATATAGAAAATACCAGACCCCCTGCGGATGGTTTTCATATGTTCACAGAAAAGCATCACAGTACAGTCTGTGTGTGTGGCATATATAAGAGAGAGAAACATAGTAATGGCATATTAACTTATCTATGACCAAATCATAGAAGCACATGTGCAGAGCTTCTGTGGATCTCACCAAGACTAAATTTGACCACATTTCCTACTTTCTTTTTACACAATTTCCCAATTTCACTGGGGATCTCTCCCTTATCATAGGCTCCTGTGGACTCTTCAGTTTATACCAACAACTCTGTTAAAATAGACAGTGATCTGGTATCAGTCACTTGGAGTTGGATAACACTCTTTAGGTCAAATCTATTCACATACTTCAAGACATTATTTCATTGGCGTGGGAGGTGCTAATTGGCAATTTGCTATGGAGAACTTGGGGCTCGGTCTTCCTTTTTTCTACCCTACTCATTAACAAACGAAAACAGCTGCTAGAAATATTTTTTGGTTTGTTTATTTTTTGTTTTATGCAAAGGTGGTGAAAAGCAGAGCTTAGATGATTTTCCTTTGAAATGGTTGAAGGAATTAGAAAATATGTAAGGATAAATATACATCCTCAGATCAATGGCTGCATTCCCTGTCAGTCTTCGGAATACTCTAAATGGAAGCAATTGACAGAAAGAAATACCAGGATTTTAACTCCTATATTAAGAATTGAACAAAAACAAAGGTCAAATCTATCTCTACTGTGCTACAAAAAGTGGTTGATTCTTCCAGTTGAATTGGTAGTGAGTGTGCAAGTGGTCTGTGTTCTTTGACCTGTTTCAGGAAATACATGACTCATTGCTTGTCTGGGGCCCAGCTGTTAATAACAATGGTGAAACATGCTGGTAGAATGCTAAGCAGTAGTACCTGCCTGAAGGGTGGTGAGATTAAGACCAGATTCTCGGTCACTGTCCTTATCACCGTGTCATTTCATTCCTTTAATAAATACTCATCAAGTACTTGCTGGGTGCTAGGTATAGGAGAGATAGTGACAGACCACACTCAAGGAACTGCCTATTGACCCTCCAAGAACACTGTGTTCTACATTCTCCACCAATCAGTGTCTCCACTGAAAGGTATGGCCTAATGATTAAGTGCCCAGTCTGTGAAGTCAGACAGATCTGGCTTCAAAGATGCTACTTACTAGATGTGTGAGGTTGACCAAACCACTTATGCTTCAATAAGACTTCCTTTCTCCATATATCCTGTGGGCATCAAGCAGATCATGCAGGTAAAGGGCTTTTCTCAGTGCCTGTGGTGTAACAAGGCTCCATGGATATAAACTCTTATCTGTTCTTGTTGTAGTCATTGTGATAATTATGTTCTGGCCTCAGGTTTGAGGAAAAGGAAAAGGAAAATAAATTGGAAGAATGTGGTTGTTAGGTATGTCAGAGAGAAGAAATAGGGGCTCATGAAAATACAGTTCCAGCCCACCTAGGAAGTAGGTGAGGTTGAGCCTTTGCAAATTGGGACTGTACATCTCCTGGTATAACTTCTCTCCCTGTCCAGTCATTATGTTAATTCCACTCTTTTTAGGTTCAAATACTGGGTAGTTAGAAAAGGAAACATGCAGTGTGGTTTACCCAGGATCTTCTCCCATGTTAAGCACAGCTGTGCCTGGGCCGGGGAACCTAAAGCTGGAGAAATAGAAGTGGCTCTTCGTAGAAGATATCTCTGTATTGGTTGATCCTTCCAAATATTTAGCCTCATGGAACAATTGCAGAAAGGTATTTAGGTCTTTTAATATAAGTTATCTTGAGTGGCATAACTTGCTAGTGACAGGTTAAGGTACTTTCAAAAAGAAAAGAAAGCTTACCATGTATAAGTTCTGTCCTTTAGATAGTCAAATATGACACTTTGACTTAAAATTCAAGAAAATCAGAACTAAAACACCATTGCTTTCTTTTTCCCATTATTGTTTTTTTTTAAGATTTTGTTTATTTATTCATGAGAGATACAGAGAGAAAGGCAGAGAGAGAAGTAGAAGGAGAAACAGGCTCCTTGCAGGGAGCCGAATACGGAACTTGATCCCAGGACCCAGGATCACGACCTGAGCCAAAGGCAGACGCTCAACTGCTGAGCCACCCAGGTGCCCCACCTTTGCCCATTATAAAATTTTTTAAAATTTTGTAAAGCATTCCTCATTCATTTGATGAAAGTCATTTTATTTCAGTTAAATTTGGAAGATTGAGATAACTGCAAATCAGATTTTGTGTAAATATATAAAAGAGGTATCCATGTATTTTTTTTCCTCCTTATGTACCTTTAGGGAAGTTTTAAAAGGAAAACATTTCAACATTTGTTGAAAATGTTTAACTGTGAAGCTACCCATCAGTAGACAGGTAGTCAAAATTACTATTTAGGAACCATTCCATTTTTTTGTTTTATTTTCCATATGTTTTTTGCACATTATCATTGATTTTGAAGTTGTGAAACCTAGGTTTTAATTCTATCTTCCAAATTATTAGTACATGCCTCTGAGGAAATCACTTAATTTTCCAAACGAATTTCCTGACTTAGAAAATGGGAGTAACGTTACATATTAAAGGAGGCAGTTGTGAACTTTAAATAATTTAGTAGGTCAGATTTCTGTGTATATTCTTGGAGACAGGGTGCTTGATAAATGTTAGTTGAATCTGAACCAATATGTCTTTTGGTTTTGCTTTCTCCATGCAGGGATGCATATTACCATTCTCTATGGCTCTCATGATACTGTGTTAAACAGTTAACTAGAGAGATCATATTCTGTGTTGGCTACTTGAGTATGGTAGTATAATGCTATTATTTTGGTGGTGGCTGGAACACACCAATTTAAGTGATAGAGATGGAGTGGAAAACAGAATAGTGCTGTTCCTTGCCAAGGGCCTGTGCATAGTGAGCGTTTCCTTGGCCTCTGCCTCCATGCAGAGTGTTGATTGTGTTAAATGCTCTATTTTCTTTTAGCCATCGTCGGTAGTAGCTGGTGTCAGCTTCTGATTGTGAAAATCCTTCTTTGCCTTCGGGAGGGGGTGCAGTTTGAGAAAAGAAGCTTTAGTGAAGGCATTTATCAAATGGGCCAGGGAATTTGCAAAATTAGTGTGATTACTATAAAATTATTGAAATGAACTTGAATTCTGGCTAGGTGAGGATTTTCATGTTAGCCTACGTTTTTAGTTTCATGTTTAAAATGCAAAAGTAGAGATCCCTGGGTGGCTCAGCAGTTTAGCGCCTGCCCTTGGCCCAGGGCGTGATCCTGGAGTCCCAGGATCGAGTCCCACATCGGGCTCCCTGCATGGGCCTGCTTCTCCCTCTGCCTGTGTCTCTGCCTGTGTGTCTCTCTCTCTGTCTCTCTCTCTCTCTCATGAAAAATAAGTAAAATCTTAAAAAAAAAAAAAAAGAATGCAAAAGTAGAATATAATGATAGTATCATACTCTTACTGCTAAAATTTACTGACCACTTACTTTGGGCAAGGTACTACTCTAATGGCTTTATTTTAATTCAATTTTTTAAAATTTAGTTGTGGTAAAACAGGCATAACATAAAATTTACCTTCTTAACCAGTTTAAAGCATGCAGTTCCATGGCATTAAGTATATTCATATTGTACACCATCATCACCACCCATCCCAGTGGAACTGGGATTGAGTCTAGGCAGGGTAGTTTTGGAGCTGGAGCTCCTACCTTCCTGCTACCACAGCCTCTTTCATTATACAGGCATTATAGCCAATTAAAACAATGGAGAAGTGCTTGTGATAACAACTGGAGCTTTCCCCCTACTTCCAATCCCGTGTATGCCTGAGAATTGATCTCTGATAAGTTTTGTGTTTCCTTCCAAACGTGTGTGTGTGTAATTGTTAAAGGGTTCATGGTTTACACTTCATTCTGGTACTTCTTTTTCTCCTCACCTGTTTATTAAAGATATCTTTTGGGGCACCGGGGTGGCTCAGTCAATTAAGCATCTGCGTTTGGCTCAGGTCATGATCCCAGGGTCCTGGGATGCATCCTGAGTTGGGCTCCCTGCTCAGCAGGGAGTCTGCTTCTCCCTCTGCCCTTCCCCTCACTTGTGCTTGTGTACGCTCTCTTTCTCTCAAATAATTAAATAAAATCTTAAAAAAATATTTCTAGGTCAGTACATATAGATGTACCTCATTTTGACTAATGACTGCATTTTGCAAAAGGTCGATTTATTTATCATTTCCTTATTGGGATAACCATTAGAAAGAGCTTCAAGGAACATTCTTTAAAAAAAAAAAGATTTTATTTATTTATATGAAAGAGCACAAGCAGGGGAGGGGCAGAGGAAGAGGGAGAGGGACAAGCAGATCCCCCCCTAACCAGGGAGTGTGACTCGCTTGATCTCAGCACCCTGGGATCATGACCCAAGTGGAAGGCAGATGCTTAACCCATTGAGCCACCCAGATCCCCCTCAAGGAATATTCTTATGTATGTATTTCATGTTAGTTTTTTTGGCAGAATAAAAATAAAAATGGAATTAATACGTTAAAGGCTGTATATGTTTTATGTGTGGTCCTCAAGTTAACGCTGACTCACACAGCCCATAGTTGAAAGAAGACGGAGCCAGAAGAAAGAACTTGATTGCTTCAGGTTTGTTAAACAGGTGCAGTCCCTGGCAGAAGACTTGGCAACTGAGTAGATGACTGGGACCCAGCTTGGGAGAAGTATCAGGTGGGCAAGCATAGCTTCAGGGGGCCCAACACATCAGCTAAATTATGTGACCCTCTGCGTTTGTCCCAATTACCAAGAGCTTTCTTGCTCTGAAATTTCTTTCACCTGAGCAGCTGGAAGAGGTCATGGTCATGGTTCAAAGGACTAGAAGAGTAAAACCTGTCCTTTTGTTGGAATAGTACAGATTAATTGGATCTTTTGGTTATTCCTAACTTAACCTGAATAATTAGTTTAAATAAGTTATCACATAAATAATGTTATCAAAGAAAAATTACTACTAAATAAAAATATTTGAATTAAACTATCAAACATATACACATAATGTGTATGAAGGTGTATGTGTATGCACATATATTTTTTAATATGAGCCTCCTGAAGATGGTTTTAAAGTAAAATTGATTGCTTTTTGTCCCCATTATGTAAGAATATATAAAAATTATAGAATTTTGGAACATAAAAAAGTAAAAATGGGAGGAATATTTTAGTATAATTAAAGAATTTTCAATGTATAATATTCTGTTTTTTAATATAGTTGAGGTATCATAGTGCATATACAATTATATCTCTCACTCTTTTAAAGCACTGGACTTGAGAGTGTACTGTGAGTTAATGGCCACCATTGAGCTAAGTATCCTATATTCATTAACTTGTTTAGGTTTTACAGTGCTCATCTATGATAGGTTCTGGGTTTTTTTGTTGTTGCTGCTGTTCTCATTTTATAGTCAGAGAAATTGAGACTTCAAGAACCTGAGGAACTTCCCCCCAAATCCGTAACCAGGAAAATCTAGAAAAAGAATGAATCAAAATAACTTGTTTGTATTCTCTACCTACAGAAGGACAGGTGTGATTTGCATAATGCTGCTTCACATGTCATGACCATCCCTTGGCAGTACTCTTTCTTTCTAAATGTTTGCTTAAGTAGCTATATAATATTGCATCTAATGGATGTCCTAAGAATTTTTTTGTTATTCTGTTATTATCTAGGACCATTCTTTTTTTTTTTTTAATTTTTTTTATTTTTAATTTATGATAGTCACAGAGAGAGAGAGAGAGAGAGAGAGGCAGAGACACAGGCAGAGGGAGAAGCAGGCTCCATGCACTGGAAGCCCGACGTGGGATTCGATCCCGGGTCTCCAGGATCGCGCCCTGGGCCAAAGGCAGGCGCCAAACCACTGCGCCACCCAGGGATCCCCTCTAGGACCATTCTTAATTCAGTTTTTCTTATTATAAATGCCTTAAATGACTCAGGTGTCAGGTTCATCTCTGAATTATGAGCATCTCTGTGTGTATTTTTTCTCCTGTATTTTGCATGTCCTTGGAAAAGAGTCCAAGTAATTTAATTGTTTAATCAAAATAACTAAACTTCTAAAAAGATCATGATGATTTAAAAATAATTCATAAATCTTTACATAATATTGTTGGTGCTATTTTCCATTGTCTCTAGAAGATAGCAAAACCCAAATGACTTCATCGTCCACAGCATGAAACTTCACATTGTCCCTAGAGGAAAAATAATTTCTTCACTAGTAGCTGTGAAAAATTGACTGACAGCATGAGAGTTTGATGCCCAAGTTGAGATTATTGGCATTTAAATGAAATAACACTTGTCAGTAATTTTGGGTTAGTGGAGTTACCAGTATACATGTGGCTTATCATTGAAATATTCTGTGAGTGATGCTTATGCAACCACTATCTTTTTTTTTTTTTTTTTTTAAGATTTTATTTATTTATTTGAGACAGAGGGCAAGAAAACACATGCAGGGGGAGCAGCAGAAGGAGAGGGAGAAGCAAACTCCCTCCTGAGCAGGGAGCCCAATGCAGGGCCTGATCCCAGGACCCCAGGATAGTGAGCAGAAGGCAGACACTTAACCGACTAAGCCACTCAGACACACCTACAACTGCTATCCTTAACATTATCTTAAAATCAACATAGTTTACTCAGTAAAACCTTCACTGAGGAAAATTTGTTTTTTCTTATTTGACCTCTTTTTTTTTTCCATAGTCACTTAAATTGTATCATTTTAACTCTTGGCTATCATAGTGTCCCCAGCAACTGATTTTTCCCTTGTTGAGAGTGTTTGTTGGCATAATTTTATTGTTATAAAGATACAAAACAGCAGATTCCAGAAAATTTTTTTAAAGGTTGAAACACTGAATTCTGACAAATATAATTCAAAAGGAATAGTAATGTAGACTTTCCCAGCTATCCTTAGATTTTAGATGAGACCATGGAGAGAGAAGTACAAACATTTCTAGAATGAAGTGTTCCCCATGGATCCCCCAATGCTGGACTACAAAATGGTATTAGAATAGGGAATACCAGGGTTGAGGTATTCTTTCCTTCTTTTAAGAGTAAAGCCACCCAACTCTTCACTTTGTGTTGGCACTTGTCAGCTGGGTATCACATCACATGTAAGGGAGACAATACTTTTTTTTTTTAAGATTTTATTTATTTATTCACGAGAGACACAGAGAGAGAGGCAGAGACCTAGGAGAGGGAGAAGCAGGTTCCACGCAGGGAGCCTGACCTGAGACTTGATCCCAGGACTCCTAGGTCACTCCCTGAGCTAAAGGCAGACACTCAACCGCTGAGGCACCCAGGTGTCCCTATAAGGGAGACGATTCTTTTTTTTTTTTTTTAAGACTTTATTTATTCATGAGAGACACACACAGAGAGAGGCAGAGACACAGGGAAAGGGGGAAGCAGGCTCCATGCAAGGAGCCCGATGCAGGACTCAATCCCAGGACTCCAGGATCACGCCTTGGGCTGAAGGCAGGTGCTAAACCGCTGAGCCACCCGGGCTGCCCCAAGGGAGACAATTCTGATGAAACTTTAGATTTTGGAGACAAGGGATGAGATGAGAATAAAATAAATGCCCCAAAATGAAAAAAATGTGTATTGTACCAGGCATTGTGCTAGGTACTGTATTTATAAAAGGCCCTGGGGCTTCAAACGGAGGGAGCTCTATTTTTTTTTTTTTTTTAAGATTTATTTATTTGAGAGAGTGAGAGAAGAGAGCAGGGGGTGGGGCAGAGGGAGAGAGACTATCTCAAGCAGACCCCCGGACTCCCTCTCCCCCGACCCTGCACTGAGCCCAGAGCCCCACGTGGGGCTTGATCCCTGACTGAGATCATGACCTGAGCTGAAACCCAGAGTCAGACACTTAATCGACTGAGCCACTCAGGCACCCTGAGAGCTATATTTTTAAAGACATGATGATGTAGTGTTGTTTTAGATAGGCGAGGAAAAATGGATTGAATCTTGACAGGCAAAAAGTAGAAAAGGGTGGTAAGAGTGTTCTAGCGAGGAAAGAACATGAGCCAAGGCACAGCCTGGAGAGCCTGGACCTGCCTGCTGGTTGGAACTCAGGCCGTGGGAACGGAGGTGAGGCTGGAGAGGCAGATGGTGCCTTGTAGGGAGGGTGATGATACTTGTCAGTGAAATTTAAGTAATGGTTTGTGGGTATATGTGTGTGCATGTGGGCTCTGTGCATATGTAGATGCCTGGGTGTTTGACTTTTGGCAATTTTACTGAGGCTACAATTGCCAAGAGCTGTGCTGAGTTCTTAATGTTATCTAATTGAATCTTCACAAAAATCCACTGGTATAGTTAGTTACAAGTAATATTTCCATTTAACAAATGGTGCTGAGGAAAAGAGAGGTTGAAAGAATTGCCTTCAGTACTATAGGCTGGAGGGGAACCTGGATGGCTCAGTTGTATAAGCATCCAACTGCTAATCTCATCTCAGGTCTTGATCTCAGGATTGTGAGTTCAAACCCTGCTTTGGGCTCCATGCTGGGTTTGGAGCCTACTTAATAAAATAAAATAAATAAAATCAGTACTACAATCTGGATTTGACCACAGGCCTTTTGAATTTAAACCTTTTTTCAATAAATAAATAACCTTTTTTTTCACATGGCCACAATAGAAAATTTTGAAATTTTACAGTAATATAAGAAAAAAAAAGCTATAAGAGGCAAAACAAGCAAACAACAAAAAGGTGATATAAATTCATATCCTCTCCATATTTATACCGATAAGCAGTGCTTGAAAGCATTACTTTTTTCTATCTCCTTGTCAATATGATGTATTTAAAGTTACATTATGTTATGAAGAAAACAATTTTGATTTTTATTTACTTTTAGTGAATTATGTGGATTTCTTCCCTTGAATTATTTATCTTGTTTTTTTTTTTATATTGGAATAGTAGTATTTTTCTTTTTAGATATAGAAGACATTAGTCCATATCCTATCATTTGTTATAAGTCTTTTGGCTGTAAACAATTTGTTACAATCAGGAATTTTCTTCCTCTTTTTATGTTACAGAACTTTGTAGTATGTCTTGATTTTTGTAAAGGTCTCTATTCCCTTTCAGAATCTGATAAAAAAAATTTTTCCTAGAAAAATGTATATGTATCTCCTGACTTTGCATAAAATTTCCAGTGATTCATGAGATCCTAAACGAAGTCAGACTTCTTTGCTGTAGTGCAGAAATTCCAGCTGCCCTGCCAACTTGAGTGAGTCCTAACCATTCTCACGTGTGCCTTGGGACTCTGCGTTATGGGTCAACAAGCTCCAAGAATGGTGCTGCCCCACCTGGGAGGCTCACTGGTTCAGTGTCTGCCTTGGGCTCAGGTCATGATCCTGGGGTCCTGGGATGGAGTCCCGCATCGGGCTCCCTGCATGGAGCCTGCTTCTCCCTCTGCCTGTGTCTCTGCCTCTCTGTGTGTCTCTCATGAATGACTACCTAAAATAAAATCTAAAAAAAAAAAAAAAAAAAAAAAAAAAAAAAAAAAAAAAAGAAGAAGAAGGAGGAGGAATGGAAAAAAAGAATGGTGCTGCCCAGTTGCTTTTAGTTGTACTTTCAGGATTACCAATTATCAGATGTTTGTTTTATTTTAAAACCCTCCACCTCATTATAGAGTCTGTGCCTTTAGGCTTGTGTATCTATACCAAGATGACTTCCTGAATATTTTTCCCCTTAATAAAGAAAAAGAAGTATGCTTTGTGAAAATACTGCTGTTATACAAGAGTTATTTCTGAGGCAGTGGTTATAAAAGTTGCTGAGTCCCTTTTTGTTAATATCTTATGTAAATCCCTTTGTGTTTGCTTGCTTCATTTCGTGACTTACTGGTAAGAGGTATACTTATCATGTAGCAAGGCAGCATGAATGGTGAAGATTCATTCGCTCAAAAGTACTTAACTGCGTCTGTGCTCTGCCTCAGGCCCTGTTGTAGTCTCCGGGCGTAAATCCGGGCTCCAGGATTCAGCTCCTGTGTGATTCCCCAGCAAGTCACTTCACATCGCTGATCCTCGGTTTCCTTATTCATCAAATGAAGAAAGCAATATAAACTCACAATTATTTTTTTTAAAGACTTATTTATTTATTCATGAGAGAGAGGGTGGCTCAGTAGTTGAGCGTCTGCCTTTGGCTCAGCGCGTGATCCCAGAGTCCTGGGAATGGGTCCTGCCTCGGGCTCCCTGCAGGGAGCCTGCTTCTTCCTCTGCCTATGTCTCTGCCTCCCTCTCTGGGTCTCTCATGAATAAATAAATAAAATCTTTTTTTTTTTTTTTTTAAAGGAGTATCTTGCTAAGTAAACATCTTCTTGCAAGAGGCTTCTAGGTCAGGGCCCCAAATGACCGACGTTGCCCGAGCCCTGCAGGGTATGTTGTAGGACGGCTGGATGCCAGGAGTCAAGATGCCGAGGAGGGCAGGCTGCCCGTGCATGAGCACGCTTACTTTCAAGTCATTTCATGGTTGTTTTTAGGAAAGTTTGCTGGATCCAGTTTCTTTGGCTCTCAGCAGGGGAAGCATCCTACCAGAGAAAGAGGAGCAGATGTATTTACATGCAGTGCTTCAGAATAATTCCACTTCAGTCCTGTCAGGTGCTGAGATTTAGGAGAACATTTTCAGTGTGAAGAGAGGAATTATTGTTTCGTCTGCGATTTTAGCCCACACTTCCCTTCCCCATGCTTTCAGCTGGAGAGTTCTTAGACCAAGGTTCAATTAAATGTTGAGGTTTTGGACACTCTCGGAATCACTGAATGAAAGACAGAGGTGTAAATGCCATAATTGCAGTCATTCATTTCTCCTTTTACTTCTTCTTCTTTTTTTAAATCCTGTGTCTCCTGACATTGGATTATTTATAATACCAACTTTAACTCACTGATGTGAATGACATAGCATTACAACATGAACTCAAATTTAATCTAAAGCTGGGGCGCTTATGAAGAGTGTCTCTCATAAAACATTATTCTTACACATTTAGATATATTACAGTAAATGAATTTTAATGGTTTGAATTGCTATCATCTTCACCTTTTTTTTTAAATACAGACATTAAATAACATCTAATGTTTGAGTCCTATGAATGTTGCCTTATAATTGGCAAAACAGTAATACTGCTGTTTACACAGTTATTTAAGATTCCTGGAGGAGATGAAAGAGAAGACTTTTATGTGTGTTCTTTTTGGCAGACTTTATTGGTCCATGTAAATAGTCCTAAGTGGGCTTCGTTTTTTCTTCCAGATGTAAGAGAAAGGTGCCCCAAATGGAAAAACTTATAAAATTACTTTTAGGAGAGCTGCCAAAACTCAGTATTTATTGATAAGCTTTCACACATCTAGCTAATAGGTTTGGATTCTATTCGTGAGTCACAAAAGGAAGAAACTCCGTTTGTTGTGAATTAAGTGGGTTTGGTTTTCGATCTCAGTGAGGGCATTCAGTTCACTGTTGATCACAAGGTTATGTGAAATGAGACCTTGATAGGTTGGGGGCTAAGTTCCATGGGGAGGTTAGGCCCTTGGGCTAGTTCTTACCTAACTTGCTGGCCTCCCTCAAGAAAGCTTCCTCCAGGGAAATGTAGATGGCTGGCCCCTGAAGAACACAACTGGAGTGGAAAATGTGAGGTTAAAAGAAAAACTCAAAGTTTATTTCGGTGTCTTTTTTTCTTGTCTTGATGTATTGAACTATTGTTTTAGGACCTTGGCCATGTTAATACACAAAATTTGGAGTTAATAGCAATGCTCTGGAGTTAAGGCAACCTTTTTTTATTTGTATGTTCGTTTTTTGTTCTAGTAGAAAATTTGAGTGTGAGAAAATTTTTTTTTTTTTTTAGAAAAAAATTTTTTTAAATATAGCAAACGTAGTAAATAGTCTATCTGGTTTCTTTATAATACAATGCTCAGTTCCCATGTCTTTTGAGCTCTAGTAACTGAGCATTGAATTCTGTGTTCTAATGAATCACTGACTCACTTTCACACCACTGGGAAATCGACTTCTATTTTTTTTCAACTGCCAGATACTATACATGGGCAAAGGGTACCCTTAGATATAAGGGGTGGGTCCCCCAGTTTCCAGTAAGATAAAAAATATTCAGGACCACCCTGAATACATGTACTTTTGGAGGTACACTAATAACATACATATATTAATAATGTGTTTATTGAGAAATGTTTTTTTCTGTTCACTTTCGTGAAATAATTTATTCAAAGCCTACATTTGCATCTTTGACATCATGCCTTTGATGTCACTGGACCTACTTTGAAGTCCTGTAGTCAGTGTGTCAGAATACTAGTCTCTTCACTCCCATGGACATTCATGTTTTAGGTATTCATGTATGAAATTACTTCTGGATTTTATCCAAGGCCCTAGCACACATTTCAAACTTTTTTTTCACCCCTATAGGTATATATTGGAGGTCTCCAAAATCTAACCATTTTCTGTACTCACTTTAAGTAATCTGTATACCTAACATGGGATCTGAACTTACAACCCCAAGATTGAGAGTTGCATGCTCTACTGGCAGAGCCGGCCAGGCACCCCCGTGCTATCTTAAAAGAGATCTTTAAAAGGCTTGTTTATAATGGCGTCTAATATGAATAAATGTGAAGGAAGTGATAACCATATAGATAATGACCATAATTTTTTATTAAATTTTTTGTTTTCTTAAAATAACTGATTCCATCAGCTGACCTTTTTAGTCATCCCAAACTACCATTGATTGAGATTGTTTCAGATTTGAATGTCTTCATTCAAAGAATACTTCTTTGTTTAAAATAAAGCACTCGTGAGTCCTCTGTCAATTAGAGACTGTTCAAGGACTTGAATATATGGCAACTCTTTCTTTTGGGAGGAGAGAAAAGAAATCATCAGTATATGTGGCATATTAGTTAACCAAAGGTTTTCTTCTTTTTTTTGTACATCAACTGGCAAATTTGATTATTTTCTTGTTACACGTTGCTATACATTTTTTAAGATGAAAAAAATAGTTGCAAAGATGTGGTTTACTGGAAGAAGAGGGAATTTAAGTAAGCCAGTGGTTCCCATATGGTGCTTGTATAACCATAATAGTTAATGTGTGACAATCCAAGATACAATGCCATTCTAGAAAATGAGACTACAGAATTTAATGGAAAAATAGATCTCAATTCCTAAGCAGTACAGAAAGAAAAACTAACAACTTTACTTATAAGATTTCATTAATCTCTACTTCTCCAGAACGGATCTATCTCTTGATCCACCATTTCCATTTAAAATGGTATGTCTAGTATTACAGTGATATGACATAGAAAAATTAATACAAAATCTGAGCATTTTCTTGGGATAATTCTCTTCTCAAGTGTCAGGAGAGGTTGAGAGTAAGTGGGCATCTTGTACTAACAGTCACTTGACATTTGTATTGCTCTGTAATTTTCAAGGGACTTTCGTGGGCATTATCTAATTTGTCTCAACAGCCCTGGAATGTACACTGAGGAGTTAGAAGGATTCTCACCTTATCATCCTCCCTTTCCTTTTCTTCTCCTCTGATTCGTTGTTAACATTTAAGGAAACTGAGGCTCTATGAGTTAAGCAAATTGATGTGGTCACCTTGTAGAAGGTGGAAACACAGGAACCAGGCAGCTTCTCTGAGTAGAGGAAAAATACTAGTACAGGTGCACCGTGGTTTTTGTTTCTTCCATCCCCTCAAATCCTATTTCTCATTCCCATTCCTTCTAGGGACACGTAAAGTATAGTTGTGAATGTGTTTTAAGGGTGATTATCCTAGAGATGCTTCCCGTGAGTCATTGCTTGTTGAAGAAAGGCAGTAAATTCTTATCCTTTATATATTTTCCTCTCTGCATTTTACTTTTGCCAATAAGAATGCAAGCACACTTGAGAACAAAGGAGACATCAATATATTTTAAAATGAACATTGTCAGGGTAAGTACAACTGTGAACTCTCAGGGTTTATTATCTCTCTCTGACTTCTGAATTTAAGTAGTTTACTAATTCCCCTTCCCAGATTTTTTATATTAAAAAACATTGTTCTCTAGAAGTAATTTTAGGAAGACATAATTTGCTAGTATTCATCTGAGATCTGTGTAACATTTATTTGAGACTTATATGTAGTTTTATGTATGACATGTATAGAGGTTTCTAGATATGGTGTGAGAACCATGTGAACCCTTCTGGATCACCCACTTTATTAAGAACATTGTTTTGAACTTTACATGTACAACCTGGTTGGCAATTTTGGATAAATTTAAGTATCACAAATCTGGTATTCTGAATATAAGCACGAAGTAGAGGTGGTGATATAGAGACAAGCTCTTTCCCTTAAAAGAGGTTAGCGCACTTCTAGTAAGCATAAGAATGACTCTAATGCAAAGGAGAAAAAATAAATGCAAAATAAGATTTCCAAGTAAGCTCTTCAGAGTTTAGCGGGGAGTATGCACATCAGGTTGGGGATATCAGGACAAGCCTCACAGTTTGGGATGGACTCTGGAGAAAGCGTGCTCTTTTGATGGTGACAAATGGAGGTTTTCATTGGAGGAAATGGTGTGAGTAAATGCTTGTAAGCAGGGAAGTATAAGGACTGAGTTCAGAGTGGTGGAAAGAAAATAGAGTAGGTGATTGTGAACATGGCACTTTTCAAAGAAGAATGAATATAATTGTGACCATTAAGTGAATTTTGACTTTGTCATGGAATTAGGGAGAATTTTCCTTGCCCTTGAAGGATTTTTAGAGGAAGGAAGGAAAGAGGCAAGAAAGCAAGCTGTGTTTTGAATTTAAAGTTATTTTAGCCATGTGAAAAAATACTTAATACCTATGTTGGTGACTGACAGTTTGCTTCTACTATGTCAAACTAGATTTGACAGATGAGTATCTCCTTTTATCTAAAATTCTCTTGCTACCAAGGAGTTGGCATGCAGGAGGGACACAGAAATCTCTAACTGGGCCCTGTTTCTCTCCAGCCAATCCTTTATTATCCTTCAAGGGTATACTTCTAGCTTCCTTACAAATTAATTTTTATACTTGATAATGCCTTAATGTGTAATTTGACACAAGGATATTTGCATTTTTATAGTCAATCGCTTCTTAACCAAAGCTTTTTGTCTCTATTAGTAGGCTTTTCATATACTGATAGCATTTGGTATGGATTTGGAACCGGAGTGGGCTTTGAAGTCAGATTCATCTGGGTTGAAATTTGGCCTCCCCTCATGGGAGCCTTTCTGAGACCCACTTACTGGTGACATAGTGATGCTAACCTCATTGGGTTGTTATAATGTCTGTAACTTGCACATGGAAGGCTTCTCTTTCCTTTTCTCCCTTCTTTCCATAAGCATTATAAATGACACTGGGGTCCAGTTAATCATGGACTTATCCAACTTCTTACCTTGTGATTGGGAAACATCCATACTTCTCTTCAAGTGAGAGACTCGCAAAGTCTATGTTGTTGTCCAAGGTTTTTTCATATGTCCCTTCAGTTTTGTGTTTCTGCTGTTCAGCCAGTTATCATCTGAAACCTGAAGGCACCTTACTGGTATTTATCTCATGTGGCTTCCTGAATTGTGATTATTTGTATATTTGTTCCATTTTCCCCTTTGACTGGAGGTTTTAGACTGTATATTCCTTAAAGGCATTTTTCCATTTCCTGTGCTCAGTGTCCTATACTCATTAAATTTGGAAGGTGAATTAAGTTGATCTTATGCCTGTATAATGCTCACATGTAAATAGCAGTTGAGTCCAGTTCATACTTTTCTATGGTACTGGGCAAAGTTAAACCCATCTGTTTACCAATATCCTACAAAATATCTGCAGCGTGTCTAGAAACATCCCACCCAAACAGACCTCATGGATTGGTTTCCTCCACTCTCCAGAGGAAATGTGGAATTATTACCATGACATGTGAAGCTTGTCTATCCGTTTATTCACACTCCCCACCACCTAGTACTTATTACACTTCAGCCTACGCCCTGTGATTCAACCAGGCAGATTGGCCAAATGTACTCCCCTTCACAAAGGTAGATAAAAATATCCATTGTCAGCTGACAGAACAGGTGGCTTTCTCTTACCATCTAGAATTCCATAAAAGATGTCAGCACAGTCTCCCACAGAAGGTCATGGCCTAATCTGGGAAACAATTTTGAACTAGCCTGCAGTACAATGTGGCTCTCAACACAGAATCTCTATTTCTCAACAAATCTTTATTTCTCAATAAAGAGTCTCTGTGTCTTTTCTTGATGTTAACTTATGACTTAAATTAAGGTTAATTTGTGGTTTTTTTGGCAGTGTTGTATGCTCATTTGCTGGTTGCTTATTGACTTCTGTTCTCTGAAGACAAAGACCAGTGGTGAATTCTGATTAAATAGTTTGCTGGCACTAGAGAACATATAGTCCAGCCATTTCATTTTGTAGGGGAGGAAATAGAAAATTCTCAGTTATATGCCAATTTCTTGCCCTTACCTTGGTACTTTTTAAAAAAAATGTAATTCACAGGTCTTATATTTGTGTGCAAGTTTGAAGTTTAAAATATAGAAATAGAATATTTTAAATGACTTCCAGAAAAGGAGGCACAGATGAAGTAAAATTTACTGCCCTTCTAAGCCATAAAGTCATAAATACCTTAAATGAAATGCCAAGCCAACAAAGTTGATTCAGACAGGCTTCAAGGAGGCAGTCAGTATGCTGTGTACATACTTTGATAGTAATAGTGAGACAGAAAATGGTGGTCACAAATACCAAGAGTATTGTGTAATATAAACATTGTTTGATTCTTTTTTTTTCCCCTTCATTTAACAAGGAAATTGATTTCAGAACTTTTTTCAGATCAAGTGGCATATTGAAAATTAGTTTAGCAAAAATTAAAGAACATGGATGTATTTAATAGATAAATCTGAGTGCTACTCAAGAAAAGATATAAATTATCTGCCTGCTATAGTACTTTACTCTCTATAATTTCAGCATCATTACTGAATGTATGAGTACTAAAATATTAGCCCATTTCTAGAAGCAATAGCTTTAATTAAACCCAAGTCTTTATAGCTTTAATAAATAAAAAAAATACCCAGATCAACCTACATATATGTATAGACTTTTTTTTTTTTTTTTTTTTTACAGAGGAATGTGTAGTTAAATAACATTTCACAGTACTCAGTTATACAACGTTAGTAATTAGAGGGTTTACATTAAGAATTCAGATACGTTGTTTGCTCCCTGGGAGCAGAGAAGAATAAATATGTCTACATATGTCTACATCAATGGATATAAATTAACTTGAAGTCATTAATCTCACGAGTTAACATCAAGGAAGAACAGGGTAAAATCTGATCTAGTGAAGTTCAAGATTATGTTATTTGTGTGTGCATCTGGGAATGGAATTTGGGGCTTGACCTTGGTAGTCACTCCTTGGGATCTGGACAATATTTGACTCCCAGACACAGCTTCTTAGACCTGAGCTGGTCACCATTCAAGAAGAATGTTTCCTACAACACTGCAATTCCAGGGAAACTCTTTAGGGCACTGAATAATCTCTAAATCAGCAGGAAAGCCATTACAGCTAATGTAGTGTGTGAACTTACGTTTTGTGAAATGTGTAGATTATTTGCTTCTGTGTAGTTCAGAAGGACTGGAAAAACCGTCCTGTCCCTCCACTTCAACATCCTCCTATAGTGAGCTGGTAACAATGATCTATTCTATTGAAGGTCTGAGACACAGAACTCATCTTCTGACCCCTTTGGATATTCAGGTGATGTTTGTAACACCATGGTGGTTTTGCTGAATATCTTATTATTTAGAGAAAAGAGAAGTAAAATGTATCCAAAGGCACATTGTAGGTGGGAAGAGTACAGACCTTCCTTCCGTATTTGATAATTTCCCTTCCCATCAGCCTCACAGAATCGTGTTGAGTGACTTAGATGGATGGCTTTTTGTGTTTTCTCTTGGTAAGTGAGGGATTCAAAAGAGCTTCTGGGTACCCCAGTGAATATTGTAACATTTATGGAAGACAAATACAGAAATGATAACCAATAAGCATGTAGGTAGATCAGTATCTGGGCATCGATTCTGAACAGTTAAGAAAAATCCAACAATTTAGCTAAATGACGCCTTGATTTTACCAGTGATTTTAATGTTTGTGGATGTGCCATATTCACTGAAGTCCGTTTTTCCCATGCACTGGCAGCAGCCCTCTCAGCAGCCTCTCAGCACCCTTTTACCACCTTTTTCTACAAGTGTAGTGTCTTAAGGTTCTATTCTGTCACAGATGTCAGTGAGAGGGCTGATTGTATTTATAGCTTCTATGATGTGGCGTCTTTAGAAGCAAAGCTGGTCTGTAGTTGTTGGCCTCATTCCCAAAGAACCTTGGTCATTAGGAGACTGAGTTAGTAGAGACGCAGAATGAGGAGCCTCCTCGAGCCTGGTAAGGTTAAGAAATGTTGTTTAGGCAGGTGAGCTTCGTCTTTGGCTTGGTTATGATCTGTTAAGTGTAGAGTTTGTATCTATGTCTGGCTCTAGATCTTGATCTCAACACTCACCTAGGACCCAAGATAAGTAGTGAAACAAAAAGCTTTTCTGGTTTGTGCAGTGGAATTGTGAAGAGCTATTATTAGATATGGTTTGGAATTAAAATGGAAAAAATTCGGTAAAAAAGATGTCAAATGTATTTCCCTTAGTCCTGTTTCCCTTCTAGCTGAAAAGTGGTAAGTAAGCAGTATGAGTTCAAAGAACATGGCTTCACACAGTGCTAATTCTACATGGATAATATATTTGAAAATATTGGTGTGGTGTGATATTCATGTTTGTGTGTATAGAGTGTGTCGAGGCCAGAAGGTGGCAAACCATGGCCAATTGAATCTGGCCTACTACCAGATGTTGTATGACCTGTGAGATAAGAATGGTTTTTTCCATTTTTAAGTGGTTACACTTTAAGGGGTTATATCAATACTTATGTAATATCTTTCATTTTGCCTGTTAGCCTACAAATCCTTAAGTATTTACTATCTAACCCTTCCAGAAAAAGTTTGCCAACCTCTAGTCCAGGAAAATCAAGCATGTATCCTGATGTTGATTATAACAGATATTCGTACCTGTTGGTTCTACTCCTTTAAATTCTTTTTCTAAGGTATTAAAACCTATATTTCAATAGTAACATCTCATGTTTTTTGTAATCTTTTCAGGAGCTAATGAAGGGGGTACAATACTTTTTTAAAAATCAGCCAGTGGTCCTCACAATATTGGAAATGTACCAAAGAGAATTCTAGAATGCCTACCATATGAGGCAGTTGGCTCTAAGCTCACACTGAATGGAACATTCCCTAAGTGTTTGCTTCCATTATGAGATACTTGGGGCACCATTTCTCTCTTCTTCAATGTTCTGTGCTTTTAAATACATCAGGGAGAGAACCTAGTTGTGAGCTGATTCTCTTGTGAAGAGGACAGAATGATGATAGGCAGGGTGGGCAGTCCTGCATTTATTGAGAGCTGAGGCATTGTTATTTGTTTTAGCAGCTTTATTGAGGTATAAATTCTATACTGTAAAATTCATCCATTTTAGGGGTACCACACAGTTATTTTTGGTAAATTTACAGAGTTGTACAAGGATTACCATCCAATTTTAGAACGACCATCCCACAAAGAACACTTGTGTCCATTTGCTCTCACTCTCAACCCTCTTTCTCCCCTCAGCCCCCAGGCAACCATTAATCTATTTCCTGTCTCAATAGATTTGCCCTTTTCTGGACATTTCATATAAATGGAATCATAACCGTGGATGTTCTTTTGCAACTGACTTCTTTGAATTCGTGTAACGTTTTTGGGTTTCATATAGCTCATAGGATGTATTAATACTTGATTTGAATGGATATATCCCATTTTGTTTATCCATTCATCAACTGAGTAGACTGACATTTGGACCGTTTGTTTTTTTGACGATTACGAATAATGCTGCTGTGAACATTTACATATAAGTCTTTGTGTGGACCTGTGTTTTCATTTCTCTTCAGTAAATATCTAGAAGAGGAATTGCTGGGCTATATGGCAAATTTATGTTTAGCTTTCTAAGATATTATCCAGCTGTTTTCCAGAGCGGCTGCACCATTTTCCGATTCCTACCAGCATTTTCCAATTCCTACCAGCAATAAATCTTAATGTTCTAGAAAACACTTGGGAGTGTCTTTGATTACAGCCATTCTACTGAATATTAACTGGTATCTCATTGTGGTTTTAATTTTTATTTCCCTCATGAATAATGTGTATCTTTTCTTAAACTTATTGGACATTTTCGTATGTTTTCTTTAGTGAAATGGCTGTTTAGATCTTTTGCCATTTTTAAATTGGGTTTGTCTTCTTTTGAGTTTTAAGAGTTCTTTATGTATTCTGGATATAAATTTGTTACCAGATATTTGACTCACAAACATTTTTCCCAGACTGTGGCTTATATCTTTTCTTAATGGTGTCATTTGAAGGGCAGTGCATCTTGAAGTGTAAATTGTGAATTCATGACATGAAATTAGGTTCCAATATTTTTTCTCATATTAATTATTTTCCCCAAACTGATGTTTGTAGGAGCCTGTGGAGCCCCTGCAATGAATTGGTGGTAGGGTTTGTGATAGTGTCACACCTTTGGGAGGTTTTTCTTTTTTGCGTACCCACCCAGTATGGTTAGCTGTCATTTTAGTATCATTGTTATTGTTAAATGTTCGGTGGAGTCCTGTTGTATAAAAAGAACAAGCTTCAGCATCAGACATCATGGGGCACGTCTTGAGTTCAGTTCCCAGCTCTTCTGTTTACCAGCTGTGCCCTGTCCCACAAGCCATGTTTGTTCTGTGCCACAGTCTGAGTTGTTTATGGAGCAAATACCAAGTGTCTGGAAAAGTTGCTATGATAGAGAAAGTGGAATTACATATGCTGCTGTACTTAACGGTGGCTGGAGAATAGCAGGTGGTCAGTAGACATTTTTTGTTGTTTGTTGGCTTGTTTTTGATGTTAAGGAGGCAGTGATTAACAGGGCAAAAGAATCCTGTAATCTTCTGCAGAGGGAGAAAGCACAGCATGATTGGGAAGAAAGGGAAAGTTTTGGAGAGAAGTGATAGATTGGGCCTTATAGAGGAGGCTGATTTTGGACAGATGATAAAGGATAGTCAAGGCAGTAGGCCCAGATCTGATGTTTCAGGAGACACAGATCTTGAACTAGTGGAGAGCAAGGCAGGAATCAGAACGTGGGCTTTGATTACTGAAAGCCTTGAAGGCTAAACTCTATTCTTAACAGTGTCTTGAGAGTTGTTCTTTTAGGAACTTCAGTCTGGCTATAAATGGGCAAAATCTTGGAGGCAGAGACCAACTCTAGGGACACTGTAGGCTTAAATTATTTACACCTCTAGAAAGAAGTCCTAGTATCTAGATTTGGTTCTGAGAAAATTTGCACGCCATTCTTTCACCAGAGACATGCTTGCTTCTCTATCTCTTTCTTGGCGGTGCTATCCCCATTCTGCCTGAAGTTCTACATGAAAGAGCGTTTATAACACCAGGAAATAATGTTACTCTAAAGCATGTAGTGGAGCAGAGAATGTCTTATTTATTACATTAGCCGTTTCATCCCAAATATGTACATTTGATTACAAGGAACCACTTGAGAATCAATTTGCCATATGATTGTAAATCTCTGCCTTGAATTACACAGTGTCAGTGTTCTAGAAAACCTGTAAATATATTCTATTTTTGTAATTTGAGTTGTTTTCTCATTAATACATGCCATCATTTATGAGATGCTGGGATGCTTGGAGTGATTGATTTGCTATAATAACTAGGTGTACATTTCCTACCAATCTCACCTCTCACACCTCCAATGGCCCATGCCCCATGCCTTTCTTCTTTCTTTATACATTTTCAAACTCAAAAAATGTTTATGATTAAAACTTTGACCATCTGATATTTTTGTCATAATTATTCCTTGTTTTTCAAAGTGTGAACATCAATATACCTTTACTAACATTTTTTATTTGAAAAGGAAAGAGAATAATACTATAGTTCTTTCTGATAAATGTTGGTTATGTCAAGAATACTTTAGCTCCAAGTCCTGTTCATTTCAAAAAGTTTCCAGCATGGGCCCTGCCATGCTGAGCTTCCATTCCCGTGAGCTCTTCCTCTACTATTCCACTAAAATGGCACAGGGACCTCCAGACTCTGAATGGCTGCCCCCTTTCCTCTTGTGTTGTAGCCAAATAATGCCCTGTGCATTTCTCCCTCCTCCATGTTACATTGGGGATACTAGTGAACCCAATGGGACTTTCTCTTAGATTTGTATTCTATTGGTCCCGTGCTGCATCTCTATCCCACAGTCTCTCACCCCAGCTCACCCAGAAAAGGGACAAGGTGTTACACCATCTCCATCTTAACAAGAATTCCAGATCTGACATGGAGAGACTCAGTTCTCCAGGCACGTTTCCCTAGTGACACATGGGTACAGTAATCTTGAGATGAAGGTTACTACCTGGTCACAAACCAGGAGTGTGGACAAAGGATGTGAATGACTCCTCAGAATAGGTAATGCTTCCTTAGATTTTCGTCTGTAGCCCAGTCAGGAAACAGCTTTGTAGATCATCAGCGCCTTGAGGAGGGACCATGACTTATTTGTATTTATATTCCCAGCATCTTGTAATAGATCTTGAAGTTCAGTAAATCTTCAGTGTATTTTCCTTAATGAAAAGGTATCTGTTTGTTAGCGTAATTGGAGTAGAATTTCTTAGATTTGATGTCTCTGCATTTCTGCTAGCTGGACATTTTCTAAGAACTGAGCAATAGGTCATTAGGTCACTAGAAAATGGGGATGAAATTTTACCCATGAGAATTCCATGTGTCAGGGAAGCAGAGAATTCTATTATACTGTATTCACATAGTTTAGAGAATAATACTTAGGAATAACGTATCCAACCTATCTGTGCCACATATAAAAGTAAAAAAACTTAGATCAGATGTGAACTGGTGACCTCAAGTGGAATCCAGCTTGCAAGATGTATTTTGTTTGGCTTGCATGGTGTTTTATTTTTAAATGAGTTAATTGCCAGTGTTTATAAAAAAAAAAACAGATTTCATAAAAAGTATTTGAAATATCAGATTGCCAGATTTCTCTGAAAAATGGGAAAAACCTGGCAATACTTGAGTTTGCATTTTTTTCTTGACATTTGACTGGCTCTTATTTCAATGGGATATTGAAACTGCCACAGCCCTTGGCCCCATCTGTCACATTGCCAAGAACCAGAGTACCAGCAGCCATTCATCCTACTACCCAGAGCTAAGCCTGACCTTCTTTCTCCTTATTTACTTGACCTGCCTGGTCCCTACAGGATTGAGCTTGCAGATCCTTGTTTAGAGCCTTCAGGTTTAAAGGTCTCAGATGATGACCTTGAAGTTTAGATATTTTCTCTGTGGCTATAAAATATGAGTGCAGTGGAGTTTAGAAGTCCATGAATAAACATAAACTCATTTTGTTCATCTGTACGTCTTCAGTGGTCGATTTCTCCCCATATCATATCTTATTTATAACACCACATTGCCATGGAAATTCACTGCTGTACTTTTCACTTCCCAGCTCTACTAAATTTTACTCCTCTAACATTTTCAGAGCTGCTTGTACAATGTGCAGATTTAGTGTAGTAGCAATCTCAAGTGGTTTTGTAACATTAAATATTAAATAACTTTAAAACTGCAAACAAGGGAAAAGTAAGAAGTCAGCCAAATCCTGACACATACATTTGATAAAGAAGCAACAAAGAGTCTCTCATTTACATGACCTACTGCTCAACCACTGTCGTAGAATGAGAGCCTCCTCTACACCTATATTTTCTTCAAGTGTAGTATGAAATGTCTCCTAGAGTCATATTATAGTTTAGTAGTCTGCCTAGCATGGGCACAGGCCCCTGCAGGTATCATAGCACTTCACTGAGAAATCATTTATTGAGTGCCTGTCATACGCCTGCTTATATATACCTAGTAATGATAGTTAAGAGTTATTGGACAGGTGTTCTGTGTTGAAATGGGATCACCTCATTTCATCCCCACCCCCACCCTTTGAAGTAGGTATTATTGTCCTTGTTTTATTGATGAGGTGACAGAGGCAAAGGGCATATCCAAGACCACACAGGTTGTGTGAAACTATGGACACAGAATTCCAACCCGGGCTATGTGAACACAACCTCCCTGGTGTTGGTCCTGGGTAGATCTAAGACACAGATTTTTCCCTCAGAGCTGAAGATCCATCTGCTTGTTGGTCACTTAAAAGATAACTAGAATATATATATATATATATATATATATATATATATACACACACACACACACACACACACACACACACATATACTCTTTTAATATTAGAACGGTATATAATGGAGACAAACACTTCTGCCTTAGTAGGTGGAGACCAGAGAAAACTTCAGAAAGATCACAGTAAAAGTTGAGTTGGATAAAGAGGAAAAGCAGTCCCAGGAGAGGAGAAAGGTAGGAGACAAGGTACTGAGGCATAAATGTGAATGGGCTATTCATGAGATGAAAGGCAGCCCTGCTACCCAGGAAATGTAATATTTATAGGCAATACATGGAGACAACTATGTATTCATTATTTCCAAAAATAGGGTTAAGATGAAAATAAACAAGAAGATAGAGTTCTCACACGATGGATCAGGAATGAGATTTAGTTAGGTCACCCTAAAGAGGTGATTCCAGGCTTGGCTAGGGCAACATTTGATTAGCATCACTCAGCTAAAGAAAGAGTAGGGAGGGGCGGTATCCCTGGGTGGCTCAGTGGTTTAAGCACCTGCCTTCAGCCCAGGGCCTTATCCTGGAGACCCAGGATTGAGTCCCACATCAGGCTCCCTGCATGGAGCCTGTTCTCCCTCTGCCTGTGTCTCTGCCTCTCTCTCTCTCTCTCTCTCTCTCTCTCTCTCTGTGACTCTCATGAATTAATAAATAAAATCTTTAAAAAAATAAAAAGAAATAAAGGGTAGGGGCCCAGAGGCTTATAATTTCCCAGTTGTAGAGGACATTCTGAGATCCAGGTTGGCTGGATATATTAAAGCACTGGGGGAAAAGAGTGTTGGCTTCTGGAAAGACTTGCTTTTGGTGACAGTGCCTTAAGCCATTTTAAGATCACCAACTTTTCTTGTTTTGTTTCTGTGTTTTGTAATCAGTCTGCTGATTGTACTCTAGATTTCTGCATAGATTTGCCTGTGGGAAGAGAAACTATCATTCATGCCAAAAGAAATATTCTAGATGGTGTGACTATTCTCTTTCTCATGATTAAATCAATCAGTTGACACCTTGGCTTCAATGTCTGTCTGTGGAGTTTAGTGAAGTCTAATCCACCATGAGAGAAAGAAAACTAGATGCGCTGGACTGGGGCAGGCACTTGTGGGGGGCATAGTTAGACCTTTGAGATTTGATGACCGATGGGACACAGTGGTTGAAAGAGGAGGAGGCATTAAGGATAGGAAGCTGAGAGGAGCATCTCTGTCCTTGACAGAGATGGAAGGCCAGAAACAGATTGGATTTCTGGAAGAAAGAGAACCCATGTTTGATTTTGAGGGTTGAGTCCATAGTGCCTGTGTTGGTTGAGCATTCTGCCTTTTGGGGGTCCAGGGTTATGAAGCTGGTTCGATGCAATGCTTGCACAGCAGATGGAGAGTGGGTGGGTTCAGCTCCAGGGAGAGTATGGAGTTAAAAAGAGTTTGGGGATGGAAGCCAGGGTGTCACTGATGTCAGAGAGGAGCACAAGCAGTCTGTGCAGGAGGCAGGGGAGGCAGCAAAGTGGGAATAGAGAGTGAAAGAGCAGAGCAGCGGTGGTTCAGGCAAAACAGAGGCCCATTTGTCAAAGGTTGTAGGATCACAATAGTAGACCTAGACTCAAAGCTTAAGAAGTCAAAGAGATCTTAAAGATCTCTCTGCTTCCCCAGAAGAGAGACTTAACCTTATCCAAGATCACCCCGTAGGGATTGGGGTGTGATTACCATGTCTCCTGAGCTGCAATCTCAGGTTTATCCCATTGTCTCGTAGAGCTGTGCAGCTAGTGTGGGATGCTGTGTACTGCTAGCCAGTACGAGAGATTATGTTGCTGCTTGAAAGTGGGCAGCTCACTCTCAACACATCCCCATGCCCACAGTGAAAAGAGGGTCCTAGTTATTTAAAACATGAGGTGCTGCCGTGTGAATATAGCTGATGTGTGGCCCACTCATTACTCTTTCAATCAGCACGCAACTCACATGGTGCCAACCAGTTAGCCAAGAATGTCGCTGTATGTGTTAACTGGGCTCAATTTTGTGAAATGGCTTATTCTTCTATGTAGGAGTGTGGGTTGACTGACTCTTTTGGGAAAAACCTCAGTGATGACAGATTGTTAATCTGATTATGTCTTTTTCTCTAAAAAAGAGGAAGGAGCAAGAACATCTTTCTCCCAAGTAGAAGACAGTAGGTCAGAAGTTTACATATCTGTCTTTGTTTCTGATTGGAAGATCCTTGACATTCATGGATTTAACTTTTATTCATCCATATGTGATACATACATAGACATGCATATATTTACATAATATACATGTGTGAATTTATGTGTACAAATATACCTAAATACCTGTATCTATATGTACAACTACATATTCTTCAGACTGTTTAAAAGTCCAGAAGGAGAATGTGGCAGTGAACAGGCTGAAGGAGTTGGGGGATGGGAGATGGGGTGGGCATGGGCAGAAAAGAAAAGATTAAAAAAAAAAAGATCCAGAAGGTAAGATATTTTAAATGTTTGCATGTTATTGCCCTCTTAGGGCAAATAAATTACGAATGAGCCCAGTCAGGGACCTAGGATCCATTCCTGTCGGTCTCTCTGTTTTTAATCCCCCCCCCCCCCGCCTTCCCACTGAATTCTAAGAACTCTGATAAGTAAGTATTTTAGTCCCCATTTTCAGATGACTAAACCAAAGACATCTTATACTGGAGTCATAGGTAAGACTTTAGGGATCAGCAAAGAGCTCCACTGATATGTATGAGAAAGATGTGCTGCTCAGTCCAGCATCCAGTTATGAGATGTGTATTGGAGCCTGTGGCAGAAAACTAACACTAAACAGGTCGGTAGAAAAGGTCAGATTCATTCCTTTCTTAAACTCAAAAGTACATTTCGAAAACTTAAGTACCATTAGTTCCTATTTTCTGCTTTCCCGTGCAATCACAGCATCAGTGCTGAACAAATGGCTCTTTGTCTTCTGTCTGCTTTCATATTAAAAAAAAAAAAATCACACAGAGACTATGAAAGCACTTGATGTTCAGGGAACAAATCACATTAGTTTTACTCTAGATGATAATAAATATTTGGCTGTTTTGCCTCAACCACACACTGAAGAAGTGTGACGTTTGCAAGTGCATGCTCCAAAGTCATATTGACTGAGTTTATTTTTGGCAACAGCGGAGCAGTCTTGGTTTTATTCCTTTTTTAATCCTAGTCCTAGACAAGCATTAGTTGGAAAATGCTTATTTATCTTTTCCTGATTTCTGCAAATCGTGGCCGTTCAAATTTGAGTGCCAATGGATGTTAAGCTCACAATTATAAGTTGAGTCTATATTCGAGGGAATTCTAGGGGCAATGAGAGATATTTTATAGGCAGAATGACCTAACAGAAGTGTAATATGTAGACACTGATTTTTGGCAGATGTGTTTTGTGCAGATTGTAGGAGACCGGCACTGATGTTGAGAAGGGACAGATGCCAGCAATGCCGAATTCTCCCTTGCTAGGTGCTTGACAAGGAAAAGGATGAACCCCAGTTAAAAAAAAAAAACAAAAAACTGAAGAAAGAATCGATATAATTTAACTGTGAATAGAGCTTGAAATAAAGCATAAGAAAAAATATCCAAATCAAAGTAGTTAAATCTAAGAAATTGAACACAGTAGATTTGGAACTAAATGTAAAATGCATATGATATTTCCAATGGCAGTTTAGCCCTAAAACTACAAATGTAATGACAGGAAAAGAGTACAGTTAATTATGATGCTGAGAAAAGGATGCTTGGGGTGATGACGTAAAGAACAAGTCATTAAAAAAAAAAAAAGAACAAGTCATTCATGGTTTCCAGGTTTGGGAGAAGGAAAAGATAGAGTCATTTCATGTTTTCAGTGAGCCTAATTCTTATTCACACTATCTTTTTTATAATGAAATATTTTAAAATATAATATAACTAATAATATAACTAATAACTAATAATATAATATAACTAATATAGCAAGGACCCACTCAGCTTCTCTAATCCTGTTTTAGAGGATTAAAATATTACGGAAGCAGCTGAAGCTCCCTGTATACTCCTTTTCTGTTCTCCTTCACTTTCCAGAGATAATCTCTATCCTGAATTTGGTGAGTTTTTTCCTTCTTTATTTTTATGATGCGCATATATGTGTATGTGTGCATATGTATATGAATATATATAAATATATATACACATTCTTGAAATATATAGTATTATTTACAAATTACTAAACTTTACATTGGGCTTAATTTATTTTTTAAATCAGTGATTTAGCGAAGACTCTTCTGCTCAAATTACGTTCTCATTTGACCTGAGAATGAAAAGTGAATAGGTTTGACTTACTTCCAACCTCAGTGACTTTGCATTGATAAGTCTGTTGCTTCTCAAACAGAAACAGCTGAGCCTTCAGCAAATGAGGAAAACCATTTGGAGTCACAGAGTAAATTATTGATGGAAGTAGCAATAATTTCAGGAAATGTTTGCTTTGAGGCTAGAACTCAAGTCTGTGCAATCAGTCCATGGGATGAGTGGCATCTTTTTCTCCTAACAAGGGTTTTTTGTTGTTGTTGTTTTCTTTTTGGACTCCTGTACTAATGAAAGTTTGAAAGCTATTCTGGGAATTTAGATTGTATCCCAGAGTTTCCAAAAAATGGCAGTTTTCATCTCAACTTTTTTTTAGTCTTTGAGATACAGAGGATGTTTTCTAATCCCCCTAGTTGATGAACATCTCTATTACATGCAGGTAATAAAGTTAGTATCCCAGTAACAGCTTGAAAGGAAAATACTGACCAAAATATGTTACAGCCTTAAAAAAATATATTAAGATGAAACCTGTCATTAACGAAGTCTGAGGTCTATCCCTCACTCACCAGATACTGCTCCCTGTAGGTAAAAAAACTAATTCTTGGAGGGAGGCACTTTGGCTAAAAGCCTGTGGAGCCAGAAAGAAATATGTGTCTGCATCATTAACATGATTCAGTGATGTCTGATGGTTTTGTCAGTCCTATCAATGCCAATTAATCAAGGGCCTTATTTTGTTCTACAAACCCCTAAATCCAGCCAATCAACCAGTCACCTAAACAGACAAATAGAATTCTGAAATTTGTGGGTCTGTAAAAAATTTAGGTGTTGGTTTAATTCGTGAAATTCCATATTTATACACTAATGAACATTACTCTGCTTCCTCAGAGAATAGGCAGTAATACCTGGTGTCTGTTGAGTATTTTCTGAAACTTAGAGTGCGGCCATCCATGTCCAGTCTTAACGTTAAGGCCACAAAATATAGATGAAGGAGACCTGTCTTCTTTCACCAAGTTACCTGAGAGTATAGGGGAGTGGCACCATTCTCTGGACCCAGTGTTCTCATCTATAGAACAAGGGTGGGGATGGACTCCTAGGGGCCCCTACCTAGTTAAGAAGAACCCCAGTTTCAAGGAAATACAAAAATGGGGGATGGTTACCTCTGATTAGTGTGCACAGAAATACACTGATATTCTGTAAGACCCGTAAGACCAAACACTTGCCTTGGGTGAGCTGTTTTCCCACTAAGGTAAGCAGCATTACGTTCACAACACTAACCCCAACTAGGATTCTAAGTCATAGCACTTTGAGTATGTGCTTTACGTTATGCAGAGAAAGGCAGAGACAACCGGGGAAGTCTCATGTGCCCTCTTGCCTTAGCATAGAAAAGGAGCTGAAATGGAGGTGGGCAGGTGTCAGAGTAATTCCACTGATTTTGTGTTAATATGGTGAAAGAGAGCAAGCTGTGGAGAGAAGTTGCCATAAAAAATAAGTTTTATTTTTGTATTAAAGAGGCAGTATTTAGTAGTGAGAAACATGGTCCCTGGAATCAGCCTGCCAGGATGCAAATACCAAATTCACCACTTGCTCAACTGTGTTTTTAGGCAAATTACCTAAGTCGCCTCTCCTTATCTGCAAGATGGAAGCGACAGTAGCATCTGCCCCATATGGTTCTCATAAAATATAAATGAGGTAATACATACAAAACTCTGAATGATGGTAACCAGGCATAAAGTAAGTGCTCAAGAGATGCTGGATATTGTTTTCTAAAAATAAATTGATGATCCTCAAAGATCATCTTGTAAGTAGAAATACTGTTTACTTTGTAAGGAAGACTTTCTGCTGTTAAGCTTGAAACCATAATTCACTTCAAAACTTTGTGGAAGTGAGTATGTCAGATATAATACAAAAACCCCTTTGAAATGTTTTAGAAATCCAGTTGTACTTGACTGGGGAAATGATAAAATATGAATATGTTTATGCCGTAGCTTTGTTAGTACCTTAGGAAAGTCATCAGCTATGAGTTTTTAGTAGAGAAACAAAAATTTAATATACTTTGTGCTTAGAGGTAAAAGGGTAGGTTTGTGTATTTTAAATTATCAACATAATAAAATCTATTTCAAAATCTATTCTCACTTCTCATAATTTTACTTTATCTGTAATAATTTGCAAGATATAATGGCATGGTTTATATTAAATCTTAAATTTTATGGAAGAAAAGATACAAGCCCAACCTCACTTCTCTTCATGTATTTGATAAGACATGAGTTAATCCTTGTTTGTTGAGATGATGGAACAGCTAAAATGAGAAATGTCTCAAAAGTAATGAATTCCATTTAATAATTAAAGGAACTATATGCTGATTTTTTTTTTTTTTGCTCTGTATCCAAGTATTGCACTCAATAACAATATTTTTCATTATGTACACTGTTCTGGAGCTGGCTGTCTTTGATCCCAAATTCCTATTATGTTGGTCATCTAAAAAATTGCATTAGCAATATTTGGCATGTCATCCCCCCCTTTCCTTTTTATATTTTTGCACAGTTCCTAGAAGTAGTTGATAACATTATTAGATTATGGGCTATTTTGGTTAAAATAAACTTGAAAGTAAAATAAAGGGAGTACCTATACCTTTAATAAAAATTCTGACGTCAGTTTAGGAGCTGTTCCTTGCAAGACACTATGTTTGCTGTCAGAAGTACAAAGATACTTAAGACTCGGTTTTACCTACTTGGAACTCCCGAGCAAGTCAGAGGTTTGTGGCTGTAATCAAAGATGAGGTAGACGGGTAAAGAGCACACCATCAGAGAGAGAGACTCACAGTGCTTTCAGTGTTGCAACATTCAGAAAAGGTGGATTCATAGACTGGCTAGCATTTGACATAAATCCTTAAGGGGGGAATAGTATTTTATCCGGTAGAAAGGATGGCTAAGATGGAGACTGGCCCCCTGGTCATTATCGTTGACCCTACATGGCAAGCTCTGTATTATTTTAGCTGCCCTCGTATTGAATAAAAGCACCAGTACAGTCCTTCCCTGTCTCCGAACTTTCAAGCAGCCGATTTCTATTCATCAGGACAGAGACTATTCTCATTATGTGGTGTCCCTTAACGTCTCCTTGGTTAAAATCAGTATTTTAGCTGAACACATTGTCTTCAGTTTTTAGGAGTATACAGTTCAGGAAGAGGTAGCACATAGCCTAATGGTTAATGGTTAAGTCTCTCCCTTACTGAGCTATGTGACCTTCAGCAATTTAGCAAACCACTCTGTACTTGTTTCCTCATCTAAAAAAAAGGGAGAAGGGGGCATGATGATAATAGTACCTACTTTGTTGTTTGGAATAGTTTCACTAAATGACTTCCTGTTTGTAAAGTGTTTAGAACAGCTCGTGAAATAGAGGAAGTACTCCATAATTGTTGCAAGCAAAATGGCCCCATATGCCTGCCTTGCTCCATCTAGGACAGTATGCTGAGTTGAGCTCTGGGGGCTGCTCTGGATGTTTTCCCTGCTTCATCCTCTTAGAGATAAGGATCCTGGTGCCATTTGTGACACCTGGCAGCAAGACACAAGATGTCAACACTCTGATTCCGTACTTTTATGGCACATTTTATTAGTCTTGATTTCAACAAAGAGCCCTTTCAGCAGCCTTGTTGTATAAGGACAATAAACCAGCCTTGTTGTATAAGGACAATAAACTACCACCAGTGGGTGGTAGTTTTGGCTAGCTTTCCATTCTAAATTTCAGGTTTGATGAATATAAAAGGTTTCCATGTCTAAGCAAATGTAATGGAACATATTGACTTCTCTAGGCAAAAGAAATGGACTCGAATTCTGTGGGATTTGAAAGGGGGCTTCAGAGTCAGTGCTGAGCTAGGTTGGTGTCTTGGTTTTGCCACTTAGCAACAGTATAGTGACTCAGCCTTGGGTAAGCTAATCCCTTGGCCTCTGTGTCCAGTAGAGGTTGCAGCCTTGCAGTCATTTCCTCACCTGGAGTCTTTCTGGTGCTCTGTGCTGCTTCTGAGCTCCTCTGCTGACACCTTAGGATCCAGCTTCTTGGTTCTGCCAGTCAGGCTGACACTTACTTTCTCCTTTCCAGACTCTAAAATGGAGTGGTGGTTCTGGGGCTGTGGCCTTGGGAACTTAACAAAATTCCTTTTCTGCCTGTTTAGTGCTATATTCCTAAAAGGCACAGAGGTAACCACCTTCAACCACCTTCAACCAGGCTTTAAGTTTTTAAGGCAAGGTTCAACTATATTTCTAATATTACTGTAACAACAGTGTCTTTTAAAATTTCTCTGTAAGAATAAGTTTCATGCTTCCTTTCATGCTTCCATCCCCTGCTTTCATTAGTATGATCTAAGGATTTATCCCCTGGTTATTGTTCAATATTTTATATTAATTACATTGTCCCCGAAGGGCAATAGCACTTAATCTGGCAATGAAATTTAGGGCAATTATTTATGTTACTAACCCTAATCCTTTTATTCCAAAATTAGGCTTTTTGAATTCTTAATTTTTATGTGTATCTTGACGGGTTCGAAACGAGATAAGTAATTTTTTAGTAAAGGTTAATAAGTAATATATTTTCAAAGCCTTTGAATATGTGAGACTGCTTTTCCTACTCCTTCACAAATGAAAGGCAGTTTGGCTGGCAGTCGCCCCCTCTGATTGACTCTTGCCTTTCTTGTGTAGGTTAGGAATACAGAGGAGAAATTTATGACCAAATGGACACATGTTTCTTTGATGGTGACTTATTTTTGCTTTTATGCCTGGTACTAAAGAATTTTTTAAAAAGATTTTATTTATTTATTCGAGAAAGAGAGAGAGAGAGAGCACAGCAGGGGGAGAGAGAGGCAAAGGGAAAAGGAGAAGCAGACTCCTCTCTGAGCAGGGAGCTTGACATGGGGCTCAATCTGAGGACCCTGAGATCATGACCCTGAGCTGAAGGCAGACATGTAACTAACTGGAGACACCGGGCACCCGAAGAATTTTTTTTAACCCTAGGATTCATAGCTTTTGTCAGAATTTGGCTTTGAATTGATATTATTTGGAATATAATTGAGTTCTCTTTTTTTCAGTTCAGATTTTGTTTTTTTACGGTCTTTAATTATTCTATTTCAGTTCTGCACTTGTGTTTTCTTGGAAACAACTATAATTAGCCTTGATTTTCCTGGTCCTTCAGATCTAGTCTTTCATCTATTGGTTCTTTTCTCTGGCCATAAGAGGGTGTTTGTCTTGTACATCAATGATTTAATTTTACATAGTACACATCTACATTTTTCTCTCTCCCCCCATGTGGGTAATATTCTATCACTCCATTTTTAACATCTTTGTAGTGCTTCTTTATTTCTCTTAGAATCTCTTTTTATCATACCCAGTAGTCCTTTATTGATTTATGGCTTTCTTACTTTTGTCTTTAAGGGACATGTCTTCTTGTATCGTATTAACAATGCCAAATACTTTTCTAAAAATTAACATCTGGTTCCTCTAGGGAGTTGTTTTGAGGAGACAGGTCTTCCTTTTAATTTTTAGCATGCTCTTTTCTTTCCATATTTATATACCACTTCTTGGTAGACCTGTGTTGAAATTTAGCTCTTACTTTCATTCCTGAATTTGGCAATATCCATCCAGGCCTGGTCACAGAGAGGGTACATGGAATGCCCTGTGCCCTCCCCTCCCCATCCTCTTGTTTGCTAGTAAAAGTCCTCTTTTAGAACTCAGACCTTATAGTAGTTGATGTTTATAGGCCCTGGCCCCTTTTCACTGGGGCCATATAAACCAGCAATTGCTAATGCCTTGTTCTCCATACTCTCTATATGGATTACTTAAGAACTCCAACCTCCAGAATACATACCACCATAGATCATCTTGTCTCTAAATTTGCTTTTCTGCAACTGAAACTCCAGGGTGTTACATATTTCCCTATCTTCCTCCTCACCTTTTAACTAACTGCTAAGGTCAGGGGCCTCTCCTCTGCCTCAAAAAGCCCCATTCGTGACCAAGAGCAGGTGTCTGACTGATACTGATTGTTGCATTTGTATCCAAGATGGTAGAAGCGGAGAAAGGGAGATATGCTAAGATTTTCCTACTTCCTTCAGGACTTGTAGTTTGTTTCTCTCTGCCTTGAATTGCGTTTCTAAAATCTAATTTTATTCTTTGTTTTCTGCTCTGTGATTCTTGCAATAACTTGAAGGTGATTATTTCTTTTTGTGATTGCATGTACCTTTATTTACCTCTTGTTTTATAGATATTTTAGTGGAAGGTTGGGGGAAACTATATACATCAGGAAATTTGCTAGACACCATTTAAAACTGTAACTTCTATAAAACTACACAAATAAAAAAAAGTTATGCATGTAGCAGTATACTTGAAAATTTTGCTTCCTACAGATATTTTGTGCAAATAAATTCTGTCTCGTAAATATTCATCACAAATTGTTATTCAAATGATGGAGGCATCCGTGTCCTGTATTAAAACCTAGGCCTTATGAAAACTGGGTCAATCTAGTGAGGAAATAAAATGTAGGTATATTAAGTGATTATAGGAATTCCAATGACTTCCATAAAGTTTTTATTATACATAAAAATTGCCTGATCACTGCTTACTAACAGGAGAGTTTTACAGCTGAAACAGCTGTTATAAATCATTTAATCGAAGAGTTGCAAATTCAGTTGCCTTCAGAGGCCAGAAAAGTGACCTGTATATGCATGAAGCAAGTTGGTTTAATACTTTGGGGAATGGAAGAAACTGGAGAAAAGTGGAGATTACTTGTGCCACCAAATCTTTGGGCCATAATATCAAAGGAGTGTAATATAAACCCACTCTCTCATTATAGAGATGAAACTGGAGTCAAGGAATAATGGATATGCTCAAAGTTAGGAGGTTCTGCATGTCCCAACCAGAACTAGCTACATAGTTTGCAGTGCCCAGCACAAAATAAAATGTAGGGCCTCTTGTTCAACAATTATTAAGAATTTCAAGATAGTGACAGCAAAACATTAAAACTAATCATGGGACCCTATGGTGACTGCACAAGTTACACACACAGCCTTAATTTTGCTCCTGGTTTTTACTTCTGATCTAGAATTTATACTCTCATCCACAACCACCAAAAAATCAATAATGGAGAAGTGGTTAAAATTAAGTCCTTGACTTACTGTTGTAAGTGAACTTTTACTTAGAAGAGGGCCTTTCTATATCATTTGGAAGTTTCTGTTGAATTATTATATTGCTTCTGTCCATTTTTATCGTTTCTTCCTGACTTCAGGTTTTATGAATTATGAGTCGAAGATATTCAACCATAAAGTTCAAAGCTCTTCTCTAAATGTTAGTTCTGGTTTGAATTCCAGGATGTTTGAAAGGTCAGTCAGCCCAGAAATGAAACTGAGGGACACTTGTGTCTGCTGTTGAGCCTTACTCAGCTCTCAGGGGCCCCCTACCAATATTCTTTTCCTCTTACCTGCAGAAGCTGTCATCTTTTCTAAAATATTTTGTCTACAATTTGAATCATTTCCTAAAATCACCTCTCTTCCCCCTCTTTTTTTTTAACCTTATTTGAAAATTTTACTTGGCTTGCAAACACATAAAGCAGTTTGCCTCCTGACAGATTGAAATTGACTAGTCCCTTTCTCCTTAGTGATTGTTTATAACTTGTAAAGTGCTACTAACAACATAGCCTCAGAAATGCTATTTGGTGAAATGTAGACAGCTTTTAAAGGCATAGCTATTCACACTCAGAAGATATGAGAAATAAAATTGGGAATTGGGTACTAGGGTAAGAGTTTTTTTTGTAGTAACCATATATACATATAATATATAATTTATATAAAGTCCTTATATTTATACAAAGTCTTATGTGTATGTTTTTAAAATTTCAGGTACTTTACCATTGAATATTTCGCTCTAAATCCCCTAAAAACAAAGACATTCTCCTACATGGGCTGTAATACAATCCCTCCACTCAATAAATTTAACATTTATATAACACTAAAGTCTAATTTGAGATTCATATTCAGTGTTTTCCGTTGTCCCAATAATTTTTGATATTGTAAAAAACATCTCCTCATCTATTATCTATGAAGTCCATTTTAATTTTGATATCAAATGCATTCATTTTCTTCTAAGGAGCAGTTTTGAAGGCCCTATTTAGAAGTTTTTGGCTATCTCCAAATTGCAAAGATACCTTCCAACAGTTTCCTCTGTTAGTTTTACAGTTTCACCTTTCAAATTTAAATTTTTTAAAATTTTTATTTATTTATGATAGTCACAGGGAGAGAGAGGCAGAGACACAGGCAGAGGGAGAAGCAGGCTCCATGCACCGGGAGTCCGATGTGGGATTCGATCCCGGGTCTCCAGGATCGCGCCCTGGGCCAAAGGCAGGTGCCAAACCACTGCGCCACCCAGGGATCCCTCACCTTTCAAATTTAGGTCTTACATCTAAGTACAGTTTATCTTCGTATAGGGTAAAAAGTAGGGCTTCAGCTTTTTGCCCCACCCCCGAACATCACGTGATCACTGTCTACATAAAGTCTTATATTTTAAGACTTAAATGTTGAATCATTTAAAATTGAAGAGAACCAAAAATGTTTTTCCTCATTAAAAACCTGAAAGACTAACTAACAGCTAGACGTATAGTTTGCGGTGGTATGTAAGGTTGTTGTTAACAGCTGTACATCAGATGGAGGATTTAGATTCCAAATGCGTTCCTTTAGCAGTATCCACAAAGATGTCAATCAGTATTTGTTGAAAGATGAAGAAAAAAATCTTAACCTGATTTAAACATACCAAGACTTTTATTTTTAAACTGAATATGAACTTCAGATAAGTCAAGTTGTTTACTTAATATCTGAATTAGACAAAGAATTCAAAACAATCTTATGTATCTTTATATTGTTGAACTGTATCCCTTCATGAGCAATTAACAAGAGGAAATTTATATGTTGGAGAAAGAGAAGATTAACAAATGGGCAAATACAGAAACTGGAAGAAAATTTGTTATGAATTATTAATATTTAAGATTTTGCAGTAAATCATGCACATGAGTGTAATGTGTTCAGCTAACACTGAAATTGCTTATTAAGCTTAACCCCTGGTTGGAGTGGTGGGGGGGGGGCAAATTCAATGGACTTTTTTCACTCACATGTTTCAGAATACTATGCTGTGAAAGATATAAACTGATTGTCATAGAATGTTTTTTTAAACTTCTACAGGTGGAGATTTTCATTTTCCCTTTATGTATTTACCTATGGAGTCCGGTTCCTAAAAAAGGTAGGATCTGTCAAGTTACTTTATATAATTCGTATATAACTGTAAACCTATGTCTCATTTTTTATGTGTGACAGTAGTAGTATTTTAAACAATCATAACAGGCCTCCTAAGAACATTTGTGCATTTTTCTTTTGCTCAGAAAATATTTGTAATTTATCTTTGGTAGTAAATATTTTTTAGGTATATACCAAAAATATCTTTGAAAATAATTTATTTTGCCAGTGAAAGATGTTGCAAGTCCTCTGACCACTGTAGTTGGTTACTTATTACTTATATGGGCATTAGAAGCCTTATAAAATCCATATTATGCTTTGAAAGAAGTTAAGAGTTTCCACAATTAAAAGAATCAGTTGTTGTAATGTGTGTTATCACTGTAATTCTCACCAACAGAAATTATTGTTTTAGTGTCTTGCGTAGGTATTAACAAGGCAACACCAGCTGCTGGTGGAAAATGGAGTTCCTTTCATAGATTGTGTTTCCTCTGCTACTACTTTGCTATTCCTTTTTTTTTTTTTTTTTAAGATTTTATTTATTTATTCATGAAAAACAGAGAGAAAGAAAGAGAGGCAGAGACACAGGCAGAGGGAGAAGCAGGCTCCATGCCAGGAGCCTGATGTGAGACTCGACCCTGGGTCTCTAGGATTATGCCCTGGGCCGAAGGCAGGTGCCAAACCACTGAGCCACCCAGGGATCCCCTACTTTGCTATTCTTGCATAAACTGAGGCACTTTTAGCTATGAAAGTAATTCTTCTCGGCTGCCTTAGCATTTTTCCTGGTTATTCCAATGCTGAATGCTATTATTAAAAGTTATACTGCTTAAGTTCAAGTCTCAGGAAACTTAGCTTCTTAGTCATACTGATTTGGCAGAAAGTTGGAAATTATTTTTTAAAAAATTTATAGTATTAAGCTTTAAAGTGAAATCAATGTTATCTTTAGTAGAAAATTTTTCTCAAAATAGGGCATTGTGCCCAGTGTCATGTCTTACCAGTAAATTTTCATGTAAATATTGATGTGAAAATTTGCAAATGCATTTTTAGTTTTAAGGTCGGAGTTATAAGATATTGTTTGCCTGTGGCAAATTCTATCATAAATAGTTGTACCCAATGTCATATTTTCCTAGAAGGATTATTCTTTTTTCTTGTTGTTTTTTCCTTTAATAACTACACTGATTTTTCACTTAATAAGGCTACATGGCCCAGAGACCACTTGACTAGATTTAAAAGGATGAACTTCATTCTGTAGGCGGAGTATGACCAAATTCTCAACTGGGGTACATAAATGAGGTGGAATCTGCCTATTTTGGAACCCAACTGTTCTAGTTTTCAAATATACTTACATAGAGAGAAAATGGAAAGAATGACTTAGGGCTCCTGTGCTTACAACGTCACTGCCCTGAAAAAGGAAATAGCTTTTGTTGGAATGTCAGCCGTGGAGGGAAAGTTGTGTTTCATGGGAATGGCGAGTCGCTAACAGAGGTCACGGTTTGGAATTCATTGTTGGGTTCTGTGGGTGAAGGGCTTTTACGGTAAGCAAGGAGAGATGGTGAGAGCCGGAAGCATTTTTTTGCCCTCTTCCCTACATCTACAGGGTATGGTCTCTAGCCCTTCTACAGCAAGCCTGGCCATCTCTCATCAGAACAGGAAGCATTTTGACACTTAGCTCTGCTTCTCTCTGTCCCTAAATGGACCAAAGGGAACAAGATCAGCTTTTATCTTCTAGGCCTGGGTGGCTCTGTAGAAGGCAGTAAGAGGGCCTGTTGGTGGAATGTTTGCTTGGAAATTGCTTTTTCCTTAAATTATCCTGGTTCCCTTCCTCCCTTCCTTCCTCCCTTTCTCCCTCCCTCCCTCCCTCCCTCCCTCCCTCCCTCTCTCTCTCTCTCTCTCCTTTCTTTCTTTCTTTCTTTCTTTCTTTCTTTCTTTCTTTCTTTTCTTTCTTTCTTTCTTTCTTCTTTCTTTCTTTCTTTCTTTCTTTCTTTCTTTCTTTCTTTCTTTCTTTCTTTTTTTTTTAATTTTTATTTATTTATGATAGTCACACACAGAGAGAGAGAAAGGCAGAGACATAGGCAGAGGGAGAAGCAGGCTCCATGCACCGGGAGCCTGATGTGGGATTCGATCCCGGGTCTCCAGGATCAAGCCCTGGGCCAAAGGCAGGCGCTAAACCGCTGCGCCACCCAGGGATCCCCTCTTTCTTTCTTTCTTTCTTTCTTTCTTTCTTTCTTTCTTTCTTTCTTTCTTTCTTTCTTTCTTTCTTTCTTCTTTTCTTTCTTTCTTTCTTTCTTTTTTTCTTTTCTTTTCTTTTCTTTTCTTTTCTTTCTTTCTTTCTTTCTTTCTTTCTTTCTTTCTTTCTTTCTTTCTTCTTTCTTTCTTTCTTTCTTTCTTTCTTTCTTTCTTTCTTTCTTTCTTTCTTTCTTTCTTTCTTTCTTTCTTTTCTTTCTTTCTTTCTTTCTTTCTTTTCTTCGAAAGCAGGGGAAGGGGCAGAAAGAGAATCTCAAGCAGACTCTGAGCTGAGCTGGGAGCCTGACATGGGGCTCGATCTCACAACCCTGAGATCATGACCTGACTGAAACCAAAAGTCGGATGCTTAACTGACTAAGCCACCCAGGTGCCGCTGTCCTGGTTCCCTTTCAAAATGCATCTAGTTACAACAAATGCTTAAAAAGTGGGAAGAAAACTAGATGTTCTTCTTGGCAGATTATTTGCATTTGGGGTTTCTTCCTCTACTACTAAGAAGCTTTCAGTTTTGGTTGAGTGTGTAATTTGATGTTAGTTATCATGTGTGGGACAAAAACGCACGAAAGGGACTGAACCAGCTGTGGAGACTTCATAAACCATCTTGTCCAACCCTCTTTTATTGCACAGCTGGGGAGCAGAAATCCTGAGAGGATAGGTAGCATTACAGAGGTCACACAGTTCGTTTATTAAAAGCTGAATCTGAAATGAAACATGCTTAGCTGTCTCTTAATCCAGTACTTTCTCTGCTCGACCAGCATGCCCTAACTTCAGCATGATTTCCAAATGACTTCCTTCTTTGGTGAAGTTAGCTGACTTGACCTCATGTAGTCATTGTTACCATTTATAGAACCTTAAGTACTTTCTTTAATGGATATTTAAAATATATTTTCTATTAACTTTCTTGGGATGGACAGTGTGTTTGCCCATCTCACCCAAGAGGAAGAAATATGTATTGTCCGCCTCAGAAATAATCAAAATAAGATAATTCAAATTTTTACAACACTCTAAGTGTTTTAAATAAAATAGCAGGGCAGTGAACCAATTTTAAGAGGTGAGAGGCCACAGCTGCTTCTTACTCCCAGCATTTAAAATGTTTATTCCTACATGGGCTATTAGAAAAATACCTGAGCAAGCTTGCACTGCCCAATTTTTTTCTGCCTTTATGTCAAATGAACCTGATGCATCTCCTAGGGGAGATTAAGTTACTTTAGAACCCTTTCTACCCTGAAATTCTGTTAAAGATTCAGTTAGAGGCATTTATCAAATGCAAAGCACCATGTACCTACGATAATAATCTTAAAAAATAAAAACAAATTGATTAATAAATAATTTTTGTGAAAACCGTAGAGTGTTAGATGTAGAAATTGTCGTATGTATCATACATATGTGTCATATGTATGTATCATATGTATCAAATTGTCATATGATACATATGAACACCTCTTTTTATTTTTTTTATTTTTTATTTTTTTTGAACACCTCTTTTTATAGATGAGGCCAAGGAGGTATCAATTCTCTAGTGCAAGAATAGCTTTGGTTTTCTCTGCCATGTTGAAATAAATTCAGGCTGAGTACTGAAGCTTTATTGAATGCTTGTAACTTTTCCAATTTGAATTGGCTTAATCATATGGGGAGAAGATACATATTTTTCTGGGTTCACCACATTATAGTGGAGTTACAGTGTGTAAACGTGACTGATTCAAATGCCCTCAGTTTTAAAATATTCTTTGTATTTAGAATACATATAAACTAGATTTATGCCAGTAGACATTTGTGCTTATTTTGGGTCCTATGAGGAGATGCCAAGAACAGATTAAATGTGCAAGAAATTGATTCAGGGAAATGCCTGTGACCAAAAATGGGGAGGGTGTTGGAGAGACTGGAAGAGCCTTCAGATCACAGTGTAAGACTGACCCCCAGTGTGGGAAAGAGAGAAGGAGGAAAGGTTAGGTGAATCTCCAAGACTGCAGTGCCTTTCTAGGGAAAGTTCAGTTGCAGAGTCCCAGAGCCATAGTTGCCATCAGAGGAGACCTAAGTTTCCCTGAAATGGCCTTATTTTATCTATTTTTTAAAAAGATTTTATTTGAGAGAGAGAACGAGCATGAGCAAGAGGAGGGGCAGAGGGAGAGGGAGAAGCAGACTTCTGCTGAGTGGGGAGCCTGCTGCGGAGCTCGATCCCAGAACCCCGGAATCATGACCTGAGAGAAATGACCATATTTTAGTATTCCTGTTGTGCTCAGTCATTGGCTGCAAGCAGTCTATGGGCAATATGGCCTTCATGCAAATGCAGCTGTGGATTTTAGAGCACAGGAGCTGGGCCCTGGGCCACTTACCCTCCTAATAGTCCAAGATCTAAGAAGCACAGTCCTCACGATTGCCACATGTGCTTTATTTTTACAAATATTCTAGCTATACTGACTAATGTCAAAGGACACATCATAGAATAAGATCCTGTGTGACATAGAAATTATGTTTTTACATGAGGATACTGAGAAGCATAGAGTACTATTTATCATACTTTTTTTTTTCATTTTACTTAACATGTGTTGACTTAATCTCCATTATGTTATAGTTGCATGAGCAGGGTGACCGGACAATCTATATCTTAGGGTCCTAGGCAGTTACCTCCCCCTTGTACTCAAAATGACCCAGTTTGGGGGCACCTGGGTGGCTCAGTTGGTTAAGTGGCTGCCGTTGGCTCAGGTCATGATCTCGGGGTCCTGGGATGGAGCCCTTTGGCAGGTTCCCTGCTCAGTGAGGAGTCTCCTTCTCCTTCTGCCCCTCCCTCCATTCACGCTCCTGCTCACTTGCTCTGTCTCTCTGTCTCTCTCTGTCTCTCTCTCCGTCTCTCAAATAAATAAATAAATAAATAAATAAATAAATAAATAAATAAGATCTTTAAAAAGAAAAAAAACAATCTACCCAGTTTGGGTGATAAACTGTAGGTCACTTAGGAATAGCTCTATAAGAAATAATGAAATAGGGCAGCCCTGGTGGCTTAGTGCTTTGGCACCGCCTTCAGCCCAGGGCCTGATCCTGGGGACCCTGGATCGAGTCCCATGTCAGGCTCCCTGCATGGAGCCTGCTTCTCCCTCTGCCTGTGTGTCTGTCTGTCTGTCTGTCTGTCTCTCATGAATAAATAAATAAAATCTTAAAAAGAAATAATGAAATAATTGGCCCTGTGTTTTCAAAATTTCTAGACGCCCTGTAAAGTATGTGTGTTCATCTATATGTTGCTATGAAATCAACAAAATGTTTTCTGTAGTTTCATGATGACAGATAAAAGAATGCACCTCATATTTTACAGGGAGGTGATAGTGTGCAGGTATGTGTATATATTTTCTGCTTTCTCAGTTTAGAACCCCCTTTATAGATAGCATTGACTTTGATCATGAAGCCAACTCTAGAAGGCATTGACCTTTCAGACAGGTTAGTGAACTATTAGGTAAAGTTATTGCTAGTTTAGTAAGAAATATTTAAATAGTTGAAAGATAAACCTATCTCAATAGTCTGTTCCTGTAATTGCCAGACACAAGCAATTCTGCCCAAAATTTGATTGGCAGGGGCAAGTACTTTTTAAAAGAAAACCCAGAATTAGTTCAGGCACTCTGAAATCTTACCACACAATGTACTTACACAAATTAACACATTTTCCTGAGTCTTGAAAGAAACCACATTCAAACCTTACAAAATAGAGTAAGCTACCTCTCATTTACTGTTACCTTTTTTTCTCCTTTGTAGATGGAAATTTGTACTGGGTGGAGTTCTTTGAATATTTTTCCTTGAGTTTCTCTATTTTTTTTTAAATATAGTGTCATAGGAAGGCAATGGAGATAGATGTACAGCTGGGATTTAGGTAAATATTTTTTTCTTATGATCTATATGTGAGGCTAGTGTATATTCAACGTTGTGATCATATGGTACATTTTATAACAATCCATTTTTTACACATGCATGTATATAATTAGAATACAAGTTGCTCAAATATAACCTATACCTAACTTCTATGTCAGTCAGGGTCCCATTATGAGACACCAAGTGCAGAAGTTATTTTTAGGAGTGACTGTAATTTAAAGGATCATTAAGTGGGGGAGCCACTAAGAGCGTGTTACTCCAAGTAATTGATCTGCTGACTATTTCCTACTAGTCTGCAATGAGATAAGGTACTTGACCTGAATGTAAATCAGCTCACTGCCTCTTTTTTGAGAAAGTCTATCTATGAAGAAAAAGTCTGCTGAACTAAACACTATGCTTAGTGATGCAGTCAATTTACATTCTGGTGAAACATTAACAACCGTTTCAAGGACTGGCACTCTAAGTACTTGGATATGCAGTGCACTCCAGGTATCATGGAGATAGTTATGGCAGGAAGAAGGTACCTCTCAGAGGACCAGGGGCTTCATGGAAACACGTGAGTTATCAGAACCTAGAAGCTTGAAGGAGGAGCCGTGGAGCAGGACATCAAAGGGGGAAGAAGTTCCACCAGCTAGAGTGTCTGAGAGACCACAGTGAGGCTGGTTCTGGGAATGAGGATAGACTGCAAGCTGCAAGCTGCTGTTGCCATTGGAATGAACTGCCAGTGCTGGGGTGAAGATGCATCGCTTGGGGGCTGTGGGGGGGTGTTGAAAGGGCAGGGGAGAAGTGATGGCCAGAACAGGAAGCCTAAGAGACAGGAGCACATACCATCTTCCTCTTGCAGGCTTCCAGCCTCCCTCTAGAGCTTCTTAGAGGCTCAGCTCTACAAAGGACCAGCAACCAAGAGCTAGCTGAATTGGAGTTTGCAGAGTGCCAGCTCTGAGAGGAGAGGCAGTATCTTAATAAGCAGCCTCTCCCAGCCTTCCCATAGTATTGCATTCTCTGATGTACTCTGACAACTTGTTGCAATTTATTTTATTACATTTTTTAAATATGCAAGTTGCCACATACTTCATGACTGACTAGGGGGTGAAAAGCCGTCATTGAAAAGTAGTATCTTGGCCAAATGAGCACTTTGTGCATTCTCATAGACTGTCTTAGTCTGCTCAGAATGAAGGCATAGTTCATTATTCATTTGTTTCATTATATGTTTCATTATTCATAGTTTCATTATTCATTTGGTATACTTCCTCAGGTTCTACAAGGCCACAAAGTATTCCAATGGTATGAGGCTTCAGTGTTTACTCTTTCACTTATTGGTTAGCTTGGACTCTTTCTGAAATTGAAACAGCAAAATTGTTACCATTTTGCCCATCTTGACAGTGAAAATAAAATTTGTCTAGCCATTAGAATATGTGTCCCTCTTAAATTCTGTTCTTTGTGTCGTTTAAAAAACTTTGAAATTGCTTGGAGTATGCCCCTTGTTGAAGGAGGTTCGACATTCGGAGTTTTACCTAGATTTTAACTTTCACCTAATAGCACCATCAAATAATTTTGTAAGAATTGCAGATGAAATGGAATATGAACAGCGGAATAGACTAAGGATCAACCATCTCAAATTTCTCATTTCAAAAAAGAAGAAACAATTTCAGAACGATGGATTGACTTGCCTGTGGCAAAAAGAGAAGCCAGACAGGTGGTCTTTAGAATTTCTAAGTTAAAATAACAATAACAAGACTTGGAAAACAACTTCAAATATCTAGCAGTTCAAGTGTATTTATTTTAATTAGTCAACTCACCTTATTAAGAAATAAAAGACACATCACTGTAAGAGAATATTAAGTGAGAAGTCAGGATTGAGGTGGTAGTTTTGGCTCTGCCAGTTATGCTTAATCGCACCTTTGCTGAGACCTCATTTTTCTCATCTGTAAAATGAGAAAATGATGCTTGCCCTGACCTCAGCTTTTGTGTAGGATTGCTGTGGAAGCTCTAAAGTTCTTTGAAAATGTAAGACATAACACTCGTTACTGATTGGGGGGTGGGCTCTGTTGGGGGCTAGAATGCCTAGTTCTCCTATAATCCCTTGACATGAAACTTAATATTTTCTTAAAATGTTTTAATTTTTAATTTTTTTTTTACATGAAAATTTTAAATGTGTTGCTTCCTAGCCAGGTAAGATCCTTTGTCACTGCCCAAGTCCTTGAATATTCTTTCTCCCAGGGGCTCCTTTTATGTGATCATCTTGACCAAGATGCCCCAGAATGTCTTAGTACTGACTTTTGAAGGAGCTTTTTTAGTCTCTGGTGGAATTCTGGTGAGATTCAAGCTCTGTTTCCATAGCAGATTTATGTGGCCCGTGTCAGGTCATAACTTGGAATTCCTCCTTCCGTAAGCACTCTCATAATGAAAGTCCCACCCCTTTTGGTGTGGGATAATGACTTGGAAACACTATTGGCCTTGGACCTAACCAGGATAAAAGTTTGCATCACTGAAAATAATCATATCATAATCAAAGTCATGATAGCTATACTGCATTATATGGTCCAGACATTATATTGATCACATAGTGTTCATTTCTTGTGTGTTGTAAATCATAACTTCTCATCCTTATAAATGAAGAAACCAAGGCTAACCACAGATCAATAATTGCCCAAGGTTACAGGGCTGGAATTTAAATGTGGATATCATTGATGTTGTGGCCTACTTATATCCAGGCTTCTTTACTGACTCAGTGGATCTTTGGACTGAGAAGGACTGATCACTTAAGAAAAAGCAAAGACTGTGTCTTATGACTATATTTATATTAAGACTACAGAATTGGGGAGGGGGGAAGGGGGTAACTGAGTGATGGGCAATAAGGAGGGCACATGGTATAATGAGCACTGGTGTTTTATAAGACCAATGAATCTACCTCTGAAACTAATAATACATTGTATATTAATTAATTGAATTTAAATTAAATTTTAAGAAGACTGCAGAGTTAAACTTAGTGATTGTATTCAAAAGGCCCCAATTAAGCATTATTCTTGCTTTTATTTATCTACTTGCAAATGAAGTCACATCGGCAAAGCTGATAGCTTGCTGCATCTTGGCTTGCTGCATTCTTGGTATTTTTGGATCTCAACAGAAATTGCTAATTTTCAAAATGGGTATGGATTGATTGTCCCTTTTTACACAAGCCTATGTAATTATGCAATGCAATTTTTTCTCCCCTTCTATGATATTTACTTTCTACAATGTGACTAGCAAACCATTAATATACTATTCACAGTAAGAAGCTGGTTGGGACAGCTCTGTATGCTCTACAGTTAAGGGAATGTGCATTAGGTGAAATTGTTCATTGCCTCAGAAAAATTAAAAGGTTCAGATAATAAAACCATTTCATCAGCACTGAGGTTATAGCTTATAGTTTTTTTTTTAATGAGATGCAGAAGTTTAATTTTGGGTATCTATAATTTTCTCTCTAAAGAGCATTGAGAAGCCTTTTACCCAGGTTGTCTTCGCTTTGTGTTCAGGCTTTGTGTTGAAGGAATGACATCTCACACCAACGACTTCCTGCAGGTGGTGAGATAGAAAGATTTCAGGACTTGCAGGAGCTCATGAAGTTGAAATGGATTTTTGTGGGAGGAGGAGAAAATGCTTGTGTCGATTCCTAAGTACAAGTGACAAGTATTACTAAATGATTCTTTCTCTTATGTAATTATTTATACAAGGGTTTGTGGATTTGGTGCTTGATCAAACCATGAATCTTATTTTTTTTTAGCTCACTTAACAAAATGTCAACTTTGTAAAAAGTCTAAAAATAAAAAGCTAGCTTCTATTTTAGAGGCTACTAAAATAACACTCATTTACATAAGATGTTCATTATTAGTTCTCTAAAGGCATAGACTCATACTTCTCAAAACTTTAGGGCTGAGCCTAACTGTGAGAAACATTGGTCCTCATTTATATGCTGTAACAAAGCTAGTGCTACAGGCTTCCTCTGGCTGAGGGCAATGCCTGAGAACTGGATCACATTAGTATTCTTGTCCTGTTTCCATGGGGAATAGAAAACTAGTCACTCTCAGAAGAGTTCAGGTAATTTGATATGAAATATTGATCCATGTATCAAAATCTGTACCTGCACATTCACTCTGCATTAGCTGAATCATCATCTGACATGAAGAAAAATCCTTTACTGAATTCAACAAGAAAAGCATTATTCTTACTAAGGTTTGCTTTAATAAAATCTGAGAGCTCATGGTTTTCACATACAATGGTCATCATAATACAGCATTTTCCTCATCAACAGTAATGAAACAAACCAGATGTTCATTGCTTAAAAACAATAGCTTTCTGGGAGAAGTAATGAGATGTTCTACTTCTGCTTCTAAAACTGGTGTTCTGTCTCTTCAGGGAGTACCAGTTTTGTCTGTGTGTATTGAGGATGGGAGGATGGGTACTTAGGACAGAATCTGATGTGGAGCAGAACAGCGGGCATCCCAATCGGACTAGCTCATGCTCTGATTACAGCTCTGCGTGTGTCTCCAGAAAACTGGTTCAGAGAGCATCTGCATACTGGGTCAACTGCAGTTTGCTGTAAGGTGGGACATACAGTTTAGTGTTTAGTTTTGTGCCCTTCTCCTTTATTAATGCACACGAGAATAGGCCTGCCTGCTAGAGGCCACTGCTGTTAATTGCTTAGGATTTTTGAGCAGAGGTGTTGTGGTACCATTTGCCTTCAAATGACTATTCTAAAGCACAGAGAAGATGGCTATTTTGTCCTCCAGGAATTCACACTTCCATCATGCAGTAAACAGTGGAAAGGATAAGATAACTTTTTTTCCCATCAAAATTAATTTGTATTGATAGAAGTAGTTTTATAAGGGGAAGGGAGTGGGCAAGAAAGAGCGTACTAGAGTGTTGGAACTATTCTAGATCTTGATCAGGTCACGGTGACTTGAGTGTACACATATGTAAACATGCATCAAATTTCTTGGTACTTAGATCTTATTGTATGTAATTCATACTTCAAGTAAAAAAACTTAGTGCTTTCTGATAATCCTATAGCTGCCATATAAGCAGTTGCTGTGTGTTGCTGAGTGGAAATGTGGGCACAGGCAGCGAAAGATCAAAAACATTCCATTCATGCCTCTTCTAAGAGCCTCTGTGTATCACCACTGGGAAATACTGATCTCTGTTCATTTGTTCATTCTTTCATTCAGTACCTATTGAGCAGCTGTCCTTTGAATAGGGACTATTCTAAGCATCATGGAAAAGGAAGTTAGCAAGGCAGTCTGAGTCCTTGAACTAATGTTAGTGTTGTGCTTCCCTTTCCTGGGATCATCAGTAGCATAGGAATTTAATTGAGTTTAACTAACTTTTATTAAATATCTACTATACCAAGACATAGTTGTAGACACAGGTGAGGGAGCCCATGGTTCTCTCCTTTAAGGATCTTATAATTTGGCAGAGGGGCTAAGATTTCTCTATAAATACAGTTTGTGACAAATGACAGAAGTATAGGGTTCTTCCTGGGCATGGAAAAGGCGTCCAGTTGAGGGAGTTGACAAAAACTGGAGAGAGGTAGTATTTGTATTTAATTTGAACCCTAATGAATAGGTTGATATTGATATAGGGGGGTTGGTGAAAGCATTCTTAGATGGAGCAAACTGGGAAAATAAGGGGTCCATTTGAGAATACAGAAAGGGAAATCAGAAAATAAAACTGGAAACGTGTTTGGGAAGGACTTGACTTGCATTAAAGAAAAGATGGCTTAGTTCCCCTGCATGTCCTCATTGTAAAGATAACTGGTATTTGTTTAGAACGGGCATCCCTCCTCCTCCCTGACCCCAGTCTACAGTCTTTCATCTTATTAACTTATGGCTCTGACTCTTGTCAGAACACAGCCATGTCTTGTCTGTGTTCCCTGACTTTCTCCATATACCCAAAGTGGTGAATGGTTAGGAGTTGGGAACTAAGGATAAAGGAGAGTCATTTTAATTACCTCCACCCTCCCAGCATCATCTAACTATGAATTGCCATGAAGTTACGTCCTCAATCCTTGCCCTCAGAGCCTGACCACCGGATATTTATATTACTATTCCTGTTAACCCACTGCAAGCAACATGATTGCTCAAACCACTGTTCTTCCCCAGTAGTCCTGCTTTACCCTTCTCTGCCCCAACATCCTCACTTTCAAATTCCAGTTAGGTATTGTATCTATGAAAGTGTCCTCTACATTTAGGTATTTAACTAATTTATTCTTTTTCTCTAAATATTTTATTTATTTATTCATGAGAGACACACAGAGAGGCAGAGACACAGGCAGAGGGAGAAGTAGGCTCCCTGTAGGGAGTCTGATGTGGGACTTGATCCCAGGACTCCGTGATTATACCCTGAGCCAAAGGCAGACACTCAACCACTGAGCTACCCAGATGTCCCTAACTAATTTATTCTTATTTATTAATTTTATATAATTACTTTTCATTGAAGTGTGATTGACATATAAAAAAGTTGGACATATGTAATATATACATTTTGGTGAGTTTGAAGATAACTGTGTACACATGAAACCATCACCATATACAATGCTGTAAACTCTAAACTCCTATCATCTCTAGAATTATCCTTTCTCCCTATTAAAAAGAAAAAATTTTTTTTAAGTAGGCCCCACACCAAGCATGGAGCCCAGCACAGGGCTTGAACTCATGACCCTGAGATCCAGATCTGAGCTGAAATCAAGAGTAGGATGCTTAACCATCTGAGCCTCCCAAGCACCCCCCCCTTTTATTTTTTTTTATTTTTTTTAATATTTTTTTCTTTATTTATTTATGATAATCACAGAGAGAGAGAGAGGCAGAGACACAGGCAGAGGGAGAAGCAGGCTCCATGCACCGGGAGCCCGATGTGGGATTCGATCCCAGGTCTCCAGGATCGCGCCCTGGGCCAAAGGCAGGCGCCAAACCACTGCATGTGCCACCCAGGGATCCCACCCCCCCTTTTAATAAGAACATTTAACATAAAATCTACCCTTTAAAAGTTTTAAGTGTACAGGGTGCTCAAGTGGCTCAGTTGGTTATTCATCTGACTCTTGATTTGGGCTCAGGTCATGATCTCAGATTTGTGAGATGGAGCCCTGCATTGGGCTCCACACTGGGCATGGAGCATGCTTGAGATTCTCTCTCTCTCCCTCTCCCCACCCCTCCACTGCTTTCTCTCTCTCTCAAAAAGAAAAAAAAAAAACTTAAGAGTATAATGCAGTATTTTTAACTATATGCACTATGCTGTACAGTAGATCTTTACTATTATTTGTTTTGCATAAGTAAAACTACATATATTTCTCTAATTCCTCCTCTCCTGAGCCCCTTGTACCCAGAAGTGGGATGGCTGTGTCATATTATTTTTGAGAAATCTCTATGCTTTTATCCATAGTGGAAATACCAACTGACATTCTCAGTAGCCGTGCACAAGGATTCTCTTTCCTCCACATCCTTGCCAACATTTACCTTTTGCATTTTTTGATAATAACCATCCTAACAGGTATGAAGTAGTATCTCATTATGGTTTGGATTTGCATTTTCCTGATGGTTCATGATGTTGAACATCTTTTCATTTACCTTTTCTCTGGGGAAAATGTCTATTCAGGTCTTTTGCCCGTTTTAAAATCTGTTTGTTTGTTTGTTTGTTTTGCTATTGAGTTGTTGGAGTTTCTTAATATATCTTAGATACTAACCCTTTATCAGGTATGTGATTTTTAAATATTTTCTTCCATTCTGTAGGTTACCTTTTAACTTTGCTAATAATTTCCTTTGCTCTGCAAAAGCTTTTAGTTTGATGTAGTCCCATTTGTCCATTTTTGCTTTTGTTGCCTGTGCTTTTAATGTCCTAACCAAGAAATTATTGCCATGGGCAATATCAAGAAGTATTTATTTATTTATTTATTTATTTAGATTTTTTCACTTTTTTATTCATGAGAGACACACATAGAGAGAGAGGCAGAGACACAGGCAGAGGGAGAAGCAAGCTCCATGCAGGGAGCCTGACGTGGGATTGGATCCTGGGTCTCCAGGATCAGGCCCTGGGCCGAAGGCGGCGCTAAACCACCGAGCCACCTGGGCTGCCCCAAGAAGCTTTTACCCTAGATTTTCTTCTAGGAGTTTTATAGTTTTAGGTCTTATTTTTAAAGATTTAATCCATTTTGAGTTGATTTTTGTGAAGGGTCCAGTTTCATATTTTTCCATGTGGATATCCAGTTTTCCAAGCACAATTTATTGAAGAGCCTACTCTTTCTCCATTGTGTATATTTGCCCTCTTGATTTATTCTTGAGGCTTCTACTCTGCCTTTCCATAGAAACTTCACTGAACAGGTTCCCAGCGTTTCCTCTGATCATCAGCATCTCTGACAAAAGACAAAGGTAGGAAAAAAAACGGTCCCCCAGCCTGTATGCTTTTCCACTGCTCCAAATATTCTTGTCCTAAGTAGACCGGGTACATTATTATCACTGGATTTACTTAGAACGGTCTTCCTCATCTTTACACAAAGAATTATTCAGCCCTAATTCTTTACATATCTCCCTCACCATGGAAAACTTTGCTATTTTGTAATAATTGTATTTAAAAGTTTGGAGGAGGAGCATCTGGGTGGCTCCGTCAGTTAAGTACCTGACTTCAGCTCAGGTCATGATTTCAGGCTTCTGGGGGATCGAGCCCCAAGTCTGGCTTCATGCTCAGCAAGAGTCTGCTTCTTCTGCTTCCTCATGCTGGCTCTCTCTCTCAAATAAATAAAATCTTTTAAAAAAATAAAAATAAACTTTTTGGGAAAAGAACTTCAAAATTAATGACCAATCAAGTATAGAGATTAGCTGAGAATTTTTATCATTTTTTTCATTTGTAGTTACCCTCTTAACCAACATCAGGTTGGCAGTAAAATTAAATAAAATATTAACTTCTAGAGTCAAGGCCCCTATCGCTCAAGGCCATTAACTGGTAATATTCTAAGAATTATCTCTATAGTGACTTGAATACTAGGGGGGCGTTTAGTAACCACAGCATAAGTAAACATAGTCTTTCTCAGGCAATAGCCCTGTTGTGAGTATCAGCTTCTCCTTTGTGGATGTGTACTTCTCTCCATAGCAGATCCTTGATTAGGAGATTAAAAGCAAATGATAAAGTATCATAACACAGAGTTTCATAATAGGGTGCATGGTGTTCAGCATAAACAGACAAATTATATTTGGCACCAGCTTTCCAATACAAAAGGTGGAGGTAATAACTAGACTGCAGTGCACTGTGTATGTGTGTATGCAGGCACCATTGGCATGTGAAGCATGAATCAAGAAGCAGCCCTTTTTTCACTTTGTCTCTAATCATGGCTCCTCACAACCTAACCTCAGTTTTTTTCTTTAAACTAGTTGTTGAAGGTGTAAAGCATCTGATAAAGTGGTGCTTTTTACTAATTATCTTCATTTCATGTCAATTATGAAAACAGAGCCATGGTAAAAACAAAACTAATAAATGCTGTGGATGTAATTTGACTTGGGTCCTGTTGACCTAATTTATATGATCCTAGGCAGGGAAATGATTCCCCACTTGCTATTCCTGGTTAACCAGCCCTTTAATCCCAGAGAACAGACTCCTCTAGTTGATTTCTGTGCAGTGCAAGAAGTGTTGATAAGCATGGAATGTGGTCAGCAGAGACTGGCAAAATTCAGGTTACCAAATAATGCCACAAAGAAAAACACAGTACTGTAGATTACTTATGTAACTTAAATAGCCCTTTAGATGAATGAAATTAAAAATAGTTTAGGCTTTGATACTAATTGATTGTTATGATCATCTCTTATTAAAATACGACTTCACTTATTCATTTCATAAATAGATGCCTGTGGTATGAAATCTGGCTTTCTAAAAAAATAGGTATTGTATAATAATATTATGCAGAAGTTTTGCCTAATGACCATTTTTTAGATATCATGTTGGGAATGTTATTCTTTCCCCTTTATAAGTTACTCCTGACATATACTTGAATTTAAAGGGAAAAAAATCGCACTAAATATAACATTGGACATTTTATCTTCATGTGCTGACAGTAGCAATTATATAGGCCAAGAACTTGATAGAAGTTCAAAATGGACTTCCTCTGAATAATATTAGAGAAATTGGCATTGTTAGAAAAAGTACTGGTTTGTGGTTCCATTAATTTTAAATCCTTTTTGGCTTCTAAGAAAAAGTATTTTGTTTAGTAATTTATAGTTTAGCAGTGAACGGTTATACCTGACTGTTGCTCATTCAAACCTTTAACCTTAAAATAGACTTTAGATATTGGTAGTAGCTTCTTGTGTTATTTTAAGACTTTTTTGGTTATTTGTGCTGCAATATATTTAGGATGTCCTTGCCACTTTCCACATTGTGTTGTCATAGCATTTGTTTCAAGGAAGTGGTGTTCTAGTAGAGTATTTCATCCTTCTAAAATGTATGATACCACGTTAATTACCAAGTTCAAAGAGAAAATGTTTCAGGAATGGTCCTCATACTTGAACATACCCCAGAATCAACCGAAGACTACATCATGGATTTAGCTGAGTGTTCCCCTCAGAGCTTTGGTTCAGTAATTTTGGATGAAGCCTGAAAATTTGCATTTCTACCCTGTACCCAGATGGTGATGATGGTGTTGCTGGTGCAGGAACCTCACCTTGAGAGCTACTGTGTCACAGTATGGTGCCCAGAAAGGCTAAACACTCACTTAATGTGTGTGTTAGTTTTCCATGACTGCTGTAACCACAAACTTAGTGGCTTATATCAACACAAATTTATTAATTTACACTCGTGGAAGTCAGAAGTGCAAAATCAGTTTCATTGGGCTACAGTCAAGGTACTGGCAGAGCGGGTTCCATCAAGAGGCTGTAGAGGAGAATTTGTTTCCTTGTGTTTTCAGCTCCCAGGTGCTGGGGCTGCTGTGTTCCTTGGCTGGTGGCCTCTCCCTTCATCTTCAAAGCTTGTCATTCCAGTCTCTGATTCCGTCATCATGTCACTTACTCCCTTTCTGTAGTCATATCTCCCTCTGTCTCCCTCCTATCAGGACACCTGGATTAGGGCCATCTAGATAAAACAGGATATAACTTCCCCAATCTAAGATCTTTACCTTAATCACATCGACAAGTTGCTTTTGCCATATAAGGTAACTTTCACAAATTTCAGGCATTAGGACTTGGATATTTTTGGAAGTCATTATTTAGCCTACCATTCTGTGAAAATCTGTCTTTCTTGATCTCTCAGACAACATTCACTAGTATATCCAGAGAGAAATACCATTTGCCACATCTGAAGTTGGAGTCACTTTGTGGTTGCCTCTTGTATGAACCTGGAGATGATTAGCAAGTGGTAACACATCTGCTTCTGCAATAAATGTTCATGGAGGACTGGGATAGCACACAATCTGAAGGTTTTCTCTGGAAGGGCCACATTCCTCATCCTTAAAAAGCTTACAGGTTAATGGGAAATCTGACCTGCTCACAAGGACATTTGGCGTCAGGCAGCACGTGATAAAAGTACTGTAATAGTGGTACAAGCAGACCCCTAAGATTAGAGAAGGAAGAAGGGAGAACTCTGACAAGATGCTCAGGGAGGACTGTATGAGGGATGTGGTTTGGGGATGAAAGATGAAGGAAGCTTCAGCTGATGGAGATAGTGGGCGAAGAGCAGTGTTGGGAAAGAATAGAAAGTGGTAAGGCTGGAACCTGTGTGTGTGTGTGTGTGTGTGTGTGTGTACATGTTAGTGTTCGGGGGCAGGAGAGGAGAGGAGGCAGCAAGCCTGACGATGATGAGAGAGAGATGGAGCAGGTGGATGAAGGCCATGATCCCCAGTTCAGGAACTTGGCTCCTGTTTAGTAAGAAAGAATAGAGATGACAGACAATTGACCTAGAGTTGGAGCGGTGTGAGCAATGAATTAGAAGCAGTAAAACCTGGAGGTAAGGGGCCCTGTGTTGGCCACTGCAGCAGTCCTGATATCCATCACCGTCGGTGGCCTTGGTCCATAAGCTGGTGAAAACTGGTTCTTGCATATCAGTTGTGGATTTTGGTGTCAGGTACGCCCCAAGAAGTTGGCAGGAGGTCAATTTCAAACAGGTAATGCCTGCTGTTGTGAAGGCGTCTCCAGTACTGAAGGGATAATGTTGAATTTTTTTAAAAGAGAAAGGAGGAGACAGGCAGCATGTTTTTGGTGTATTTAAAAGTTACTTCTATAAGAGAAAAGAAAAAGTGAAAGTTTAAAAAGATTTCTGCTGTTTTCCAGAAGAATGACTACTTATTACCTGGAAAAAAATATAGCTGTTCTTGTTGTTATATGCTTTCCACAGGGGTTTTTTTCCATTTAAAGTCGCTAACTTAGCAAGGGGGGGTGGGGGGAGAATTCAAGGGATATACACATTTCAATGAAGATAGTGAATACTTTTTTTTTTGAGAGACAAAAACTCCTTACTTTTTGAAAAATGTAATGCTTAGTATATAATACAAAAAATTTTAAAATATGCTTTGTTTTGCTACTACCAGAACAGATACAAAGAAGAAAAAACATATACTTCGCTGTGTGATATTTAGAGAAGGCAGCTGACTTTTAGGGAATGAGAAACAAGGCTATTTCAGCCATGGCACCCACACACTTCCTCAGCCTGCTGCCATGTGCTGTTCCGTGCTCAGCCCTGTATTGTGGTATTTAATTGATTTTTCTTCCTGCCCTCTGAGGTTTGTATTATTATCCCATTTAAAAGATAAAGGAAACCATCTCAAAGAGGTTAAGTAATTTTAAGTGGCAGAGCTGGCATTCAGCCCCGGGTCATGTGATTGTTCTCCCACATTGGTGACTGTTAAATGTCCTCTCTTAGTAAAAATAGTCCATCGCAGTGTTCAGACAGATCTTAAAAAGCAAACCTATTCACTGATATTACATTATGTCATAATGTGGATATTTTATGGCAAGGAAAGATGGGAGAGAAATGAAAAGATGCAGGAATATTTTTAGTTTTAAAGTGTTTAATTTCTACTAAAATTATATAAGCATAAGCATATGGTTTCCAGAAATCCTATTTTTATATTTTTCAACAGATAAAAGCTTTTCTCTTACTGTACTAGAAAGTAGAACATTTCACTTTGTAACGGGAGAGATCTGCTTTTCCGCCCTGGTGACAAGTCATTTGTTTTCCAGTGGTAGACAAAAATGATGTCACCCCTTCCTGACCTGGCTAACTCCTGCCGATCACAGAAGTCTTTGTTCAAGCTTCAGCTTTCTTTCCTTTCATTGCCTCTTCCCATGCCTCAGCTCCCTCTGGGCTACCCATGTCTCCGCCTCCTCCACCCATTACACCCTCTACCCCCTTGGTGGATACTGAAGAGTTCAATCGCCATACTTGTCACATGGTCCCCCATGTGCTATCCCAGCCTCACTGTAAAGTGCCTCCAGGTTAGTTCCTGAAAATAAATACTCAACAAATAGTTGTTGAACAGATCTGCTGTTTGTCCAGGAGGTTGATGGTCATGCTATATATCACATAAAGTGTATTAAGAAATGAGACAAATTTCAAAAATAGAGCAGGGAATAAAGAAATGGGAAAGGGAGCATTCTTTAATTTTTTTTTAAGATTTTATTTATTTATTTATTCATGAGAGACACAGGGAGACAGAGAGAGAGGCAGAGACACAGGCAGAGGGAGAAGCAGGCTCCATGCAAGGAGCCGGACATGGGACTCGATCCTGGGACTCCAGGATCACACCCTGGGCTGAAAGCGGCACTAAACCACTGAGCCACCGGGGCTGCCCGAATTCTTTAGTTTTTAAAAGAGGAGCTGCAGTTGCACATACTAATGTCTTTTGTGTAGTTGTTTGCTTGTTCTGGAGTTCATTCTGACGTTAGGGGAGTAGATGGTAACAGCCAAAGACACAGCTGTCCATTTGGATAGGATATTTCTTGATTTTCCACGTTCTTTCCTGCAAGCACTGGCATTGGTGTCTCATGAGAGGGAGGGAGAGGGGTACGGGAGTCACAAATGTCAAGGAGTGTCCAGTCGTCCCAGTAGAGAGCCAGTGAGAAAAGTGCTCTCCACTCTGTTATATCGTCTGTCTATTCACCAGCAAATCACTGGCAGAGCCGATTAGTTTATTTCTATAGTCTTCCCTCCTGCTCTGCACACTGAGAATGGCTCATCAGTTGTTAATTCCTTTGCATTGCCTGGGCTCTACCAACAAATATCAATGCCATCCTTAAATGAAATAGCCTAATTCCCAAAGCACTTAAATCAACACCAAATTAATTCATAGAGAGATCCTGGGGCAACTTAAAATATCTTCTCCCCCTTTATCTATTTATTCCATTCCTGAGGCAGTAGCCAGTGGCTATTATCTACTTCATCTGACTCCCAGTGATAATTTTGAGTGAGGGTTTGCTGGAAATCCGCTTACTAGATCTGTGCTGAATGTAGCTCTGTGGTACATTAGTGTGACCCTTCAGTTACCACGAAAATTTCTTTCGCAGGAATTCCTTACAATTTTGAATGTGTATTTTTATATTTCCTGGTACCTAATAAGGTCAACTTTGTAAGAACATCAGCAGTTGTTCATTGCTTCATATCCCATTTTTATCAGTATCATTCTTCTTGAACAATATAGGTAAAAGTAAATATTTCCTTCTGCTTTGGGGATTGTAGAAACCCTGTGGATTGGATAGAGGTGCTGTGGGTGAGGAGTAGTGAGGTGTGGCTGGAGGAGCTGGGGTGGTAAGAGAAAGGAAAGCGAGAATACTGGGGAGAAGGGTTTTTGTTTGTGAAGGACAAGGTGGTCTTTCTGGGAGGCATGTGTGATCTGTGCGGTAGATTTCCTTAAGCTCAAAGGTGCTGAGAATCAGACTCCCTAAAATGACTTACCTTTAGCAGTGCTGAGATGGCTAAAAAAGAAGTCGGGCTTGTGATACTTTACAGTAGGACCTGTTGCCACAATGCAGGTTTGTACAATCCCAGCTCCATTCTCAATGAGGATTTCGAGTCTTAATGAAGATAGCACTTTTCTCTTCCTCCTCTTAAGGATTGTCTATGAGGACCATACAATCTGTTTCTCTTCCACAGTAGCCATTCACATGCATGTTAACTATCTCTTCCATCACCTTTGGGACAAGAAGAAATTAGTTCTGTGAATTAGAGGGAAGAAGAAAGAAGGAAAGAACTTGCATAGGGTTTTATAAGTGACTTCAGTGTGATTTCAATCTAATATATCTATGCCCTGATCTTGTTTACGAATAAGTATCTTTTGAAAGAATGGCTAATATCCCAGTTACCAGGCAGTTCATGAAACAAAGCCCTGCTCCTGTAGGGATTGATAATTTCTTAGCTGGTGAAGTATTTTTGTATGGTTTGTTATTGCTTCCAAGCCTCCTTATACATTATCTCATTTATTTTTCTGTAGCTTCACAACAAGCCTCGTATAATTAGACCTTGTGAAAGACCTGTTTAAAAAGTGGCTCTAGGACAGCCCTGGTGGCTCAGCGGTTTAGCGCCGCCTTCAGCCCAGGGTGTGATCCTGGAGACTTGAGATCGAGTCCCACATCGGGCTCCCGGCATGGAGCCTATTTCTCCCTCTGCCTATGTCTCTGCCTCTCTCTCTCTCTCTCTCTCTCTCTGATAAATAAATAAATAATTTTAAAAATCTTAAAAAAAATTAAAATAAAAAAGTGGCTCTAAGTGACTGCAATTTGCAGTCACATTTGCTAACATGCAGTGATGATGCTAATGACATAAGAGAACTTGGTTCAAGGAAACCAGTCATTAGGGTCACCAGTTGATCTGTGGCCAGAAGCTTCATTAATAGGAAAATTGTCACCTTCTGCTGCCAGTCGACCTGTGGATTTTTGCTTCTGTTCAGGTTGACAATCAAAATGTTGCCTCTAAAAACAGAGTACTATCTAATGATTAGGAGCAAATTTATAAATAATGTTGATAAATGTAAAGAACTGTTAGTTTAGTAACTGATTTATTGCTTGATTATAGGAGTTGGGTCACGTAGCCATTATCTGGGCTTGGGTCCCTTATTTTCAACAGAAACTCAAGCATGTCTAATAAATCACATAGCTCATTAATAGTTTTTAGGTCCCAAGTCCTTACCTACTGAATGAACAGGTTGAGATATTAAAAAGAAAAAAATGAGTTGCTAATTGTTTTTTTTTTTTTAGTCATCCTTAAATTAGTTGTATTTCAAGTTTAAATAGACCTGAATATTTACTAATAGTTAAAATGATGGCTAAGATTACCAAATAAATAAGTAAAATAACAACAACCCCCCCCACCCCCATTTATTATTGCATAAGCAAGCAAACTAATCCTAGGGAATCTGGCTCTTCCCTCCTTACCAACCCATTAAGCACACAGGGAGCCTCTTGGGTTTGTCTTAAAGGGATCACACTCTCCCTATTGCTCTGTCTCACAAACACACAGATATATACACTCCTTCACATTCATTCATTTTCATCCCTTAAAAATTAAATGAAAAGTCATGTTGGAAAAATAACTAGGATACATTTTTTAATTCTGTGGCCAGGTAACTGTTGTCTTTTTCCATCTGATACTGACAGTATCCATAGACATCTTTGGCCAACAGTCATCCTTTATATGTGTTGATTATTCAGATTCTTGGAGTGAATTATATGGACATGAAGTCTTAACTACTTTAAAAGTAGTTGTGCAAAAGCATAATCAGATTGTTGGAAGTAAGGGAAATATGAAAGAATATTTTTAACAATATTTTTATTATAATGAAAGAAAATAATATAAAGGTTTGTGAGTCCCTCAGAAAAATAATGAAGCATATTAAATGTTCTGTTTGTAAATGACTCTTTATCCAGTAAAACCCTAAGAGATTTAAACCCTAGGATGCACCCCACAGGGCTCACCACAGCTACCATTTCCAGTGGCTGCCCCACTTTATTGATGGGCTACGTTTTCAGCTAGATGGATCTGACACAAATAACAGCCATCTTGATGGCATCAGGGAACTATTCATAAAACAAGGCCATTCGTGTACATGTGGAATTTTTTTTCTTGCAGTACAAAGGAGAGGATTATAGTTCTCCTTTGGAAGAAAATATTTAAAAACCTTGTCTTAAAATTATGTGGCCTGAGGACCTTTTGTGGTATGCTGCACTAGTTTAATTATCTTAAATATTTGTGAGTTATTGTTTTCAATTACTTCTTACGTCCTTAGGTTTATCAGCTACACATGACTTTTAAAATCCTCCTCACTGTTACTTGGCCTCCCTAGTTTTAGCACCAATCTAGAATATCTCTTCTGTAGACTATTGCAGCAGAGAAGCGGTGTCTTCTGCCAACAAAGCTAACAACTGTGACAGTCAAATTCTGCCAAAACCGATAAGTGAATTGGAACTTACAAATCTCTGCCTTAGCAATATGCCCTGGGACATGCAAAATTTTTCTCTTTAACAAATAGTTAGAATATCATCTGCTTAGAAGTGGTTGTTAGATGGCCTTTTTTTGGCACCGTGTTAATGTTGGAAAGAAAGGATACTGGGATGAGATGACTCTCATTATCAGCTGTTCTGTAATGCGTCTCCCTCAGTATATCTTCCTAATGAATTTTAGAGTTGGAAACCTTTGGTTTTAAATTATTAAGCACTTAAACGAATAAACCCGGATTCTTTATGCATCTCAGGAATCAAAAGATATCAGAGCCTAGGGAAAGAAATTACAACATGATATGGTAATATATAGAATGTTAAAAATGATTTAACTGGATTTTGGCTTTTGTTATTGAAATAAAATGTCGCTAAAGTCAGGGTTATGGGTGCAATCTATTGTAATGGTCTGTGAGCTGTACACTTTCAAAATGTATGCCATAACTCATGAGGCAAGACCTATAGAGAGGCATACGGATGAATCATGGTGGCCACGCCAGTGCAAAACCAGCTCTAAGAACACTCGCGCCATCAGTTAGGGGTAGAATTTTGTGTAGAAATATATTTTATGTCGTGACATTTCAGTTTTTGTTAACTGAAGTTCAGTAATGATCCTAATGCTTAGCTCATGCTTTTATAGAACACATTTACTTTTACAAAGCACAGACCGTATTTTCTTAATGATAATCTCAAGAACTCTGTGGTTGATGAAGTGTCTGAAGGCCAGGGAGGTTGATGTGACCATGGTTCTTTCTTCACACCTCCTGGGCACAACTAGGGTTTTAACTCAAGCCTGTTATATCCTATGTTAGGTATTACATGCTGCCATGCACGCTTAATAATCAGGACAGTGTGCCTTTTGGCCTCTGAGAAGAAAGTACTATATTTGCTTGTGGGCTTCTTAGTTTTTAGTCTAATCAAGGTTGATGGACCTTTCCTTCTAAATAGATCCTAGAATATTAGAAAGAGAGATTCTATCTTGATGGTGGCGGCCACTTACTCCAAAGTGGTCACTGATCCAAAGATACTACTACTCATACTGAATTGACTCGTGTACAGAGTGAGAAGTATGTGAAAGTTTTAAAGGGATAAATGCACACTTAGAAGTTTCCAACCAAGAAGATTCTCAGGCACCTGGGTTTAGCAAGGAGTTTGGGATTCTCTATGGTTTATTCTACCTACATAGGATATGTTTTCATGATAGACTCTTAACTCCTCTGGCTTTGTAGTTCTCCTTTTGTAGCAGGTGAAAGCCCTGGAGCTATGATTATATATACATTAAAAAAAAAAAAAGGAACCTGTCTCAGGATGAACATTAAGTCTTCAGAATTGATAAAATGTAAAATGAAAAGAAAAATCAAAAGCATGCAGAGTCAAAGTTGGGAAAAATAAGACTCAGGAGTCAGAATTCCAAGAACTTCTAGAGGCCCAAGAATTCTTTCTAAGGTGTACAATGCCAGCTATTTCACCTGTTCACCTATTTTACTCTTGCTGACCAGATGACAGTACTTACTTGTATATGCTTGTGTAGTTTATCACAGTTTTATTGCAGTAGTATGAACTTCCTAGAAAAGTCAATGTAATATTTATATTTCATACATTAAGGTAATTGAAGAAGAATTTAGAATTATTCTCATTAAAGAGTTTTCATCACTCCTTGGTTTACACTTGATCCCTTAAGATAACTGAATGTACTTTCTAAGTGGAAATGTCAGGTCATTGGCAGAGGCATGGACTAGTTGGTAATTTCTGTCGAGAAACTATTCTGAACTTCACCATAGTGGGCGAGCTGTGTCATAAACTAGGGTTTATGCTAATGGGGAAGGAAATTTTGGTAATACCCTCTCATTTCATCGATTCAGCAGCTCATGTTGGAGTACCTAAAGAGTATGTATGGTATATCTGGTGTGTTCAAACAGAGCCAATTGATAAACATGATACAAAGGGGAAACCAATGAGAAAAGAAGGGAATTGCCCTATGAATGTTTTCATGAATTGTTAGCAGGACTGCCTGGAGAAAAATGACTAAATAAACAATTTGCTATCTATCTATTATTTAAATTCAATTTGCCAACAAACAGTATAGCACCCAGTGCTCATCCCATCAAGTACCCTCCTTAGTGCCTATCACCCAGTTACCCCAACCCCCCACTCTCCTCCCCTTCTGAAGTCCTTTGTTTCCCAGAGTTAGGAGTCTCTCATGGTTTGTCTTCCTCTCTAATTTTTCCCCACTCAGTTTCCCTCCGAATTTCCCTTATAGTCCCTTTCACGGTTTCTCATATTCTGCATGTAAGTGAAACCATAGGATGATTGTCCTTCTCCAATTGACTTATTTCACTCAGAATAACAATTTGCTTTTAAAGTCATATGACCTCCCTTTTCTGCACCCTTGTTTTATTTTTCTGAGTATTGACCATATACCTAGCTTCCTGGGGACAACATTTTTGGTTTTCTAACCGAAAACTAAGAACACATGACTTAACAAAAAAATGTATCGTGTGTGTGTGTGTGTGTGTGTATTCTATAAAATACATATGTAATATAACATAAAATATATATGCTTTTCCTAAGAACAAAAGTATTCTGGGAGATATAATTTGAATATCAATATGTTGGAATTTTGAAGACATTTTGATAGTTCATAAAATAATAGGAGAATTTTTGGTCACTTGAAACAAATTAAGAAAACCCTGGGGACGGCAGCCCGGGTGGCTCAATGGTTTAGCGCCGCCTTCAGCCTAGGGCGTGATCCTGGAAACCTGGGATTGAGTCCCATGTCAGGCTTCCTGCGTGGAGCCTGCTTCTCCCTCTGCCTGTGTCTCTGCCTCTCTCTCTCTGTCTCTTATGAATAAATAAATAAAATTTTAAGAGAGAGAGAGAGAGAGAGAACCCTGGGGCTATAATCTCTGCCACTAGGCACCTATTTCTTTCCTAAATCTTTCATTGAAACTTTTTTTTTTTTTTTTTTTTTTTAATTCTTGAAGGGCCTTGCTTTCAACTGTCCTTAGTAAGGTTCTGATATCCTTGTGTTGGTGGCTGATAATAGGTTTGTATTAATCTTCCTAGGACAATTGGCTTTTTTATTAAATAAGTAGATGGTGTTATCCTTAAGGAATGGATCCTTAATAATGGGGTTTTCCAACTTGGTCAATGAGCTATGGGAGACACTGTGCATACTGTTGGCTACCATTCTTTTAAAACCAGTTGTGTGGGAGGCAGTGACTCATTGAATGGCTGATGTCTTTGGGAGGACCATCTGTTGGATGAGGTGTTCAAGATTTGGCCAGAAAAAAATCCCTGAGGCCATAGCTATTTCCCCTGCTAGGAGTTTCTCATATGCTGCAAAAGCCCATAACATAAATGATCATAATTAAAAGCACTCTTCACTGGTTTTTGTCCATTTTTTTTTTTTTTAATCTCAGGAAGAATTTCAAAATGATCGTTACTATTAGAGAACTAACCAAAGAATGTGTGTGGAACTTGCCTTTGGCATAGATTATGTTTTCTAAAATTTATTTAAATTCCATTAATTAACATAAAGTGTATTATTAGTTTCAGAGGTAGAGTTCAGTGATTCATCAGTTTTATATAACACCCAGTGCTCATTACATCACGTGCCCTCCTTAATGCTCATCACTCAGTGACCCAATCCCCCTTACCCCCTCCCCGCCAGCAACCCTCAGTTTGTTTCCTATGATTAAGAACCTCTTATGGTTTGTCTCCCTCTCTGGTTTCATCTTATTTTATTTTTCTCTCCCTTCCCCTAAGCTCCTCTGTTTTGTTTCTTAAATTCCACATATGAGTGAAATCATGTAATTGTCTTTCTCTGATTGACTTATTTTGCTTAGCATAATATTTTACAGTTCCATTCACATTGTTGCAAATGGCAAGATTTCATTTTTTTGATGGCTGAGTAATACTCCATTGATAATCTACCACATATAGATTATGTTTTAAAGTAACAGTGCCTTTTTAGTCTCTAAAAATACAATTGTAATCATGTTTATATTTGCTTGAGAAGTAAAATACTGTTTTGAGTTGGAACACAGCAAATATGCTGTGAGAATATGATTTCCCCATCTCTTCTCCTCAATCTAGAGAAACATCAGGATGCCTTCAATTCATTTGGATCATTAAACTATCGAATTGCTATTTGCCAAATACTCTGCTGGTGCTAGGTATATATGGAGATAAATAAGATACCATCTCTGTTCTCAAGGGATTTACTTTAAGTCTGATAAGATAGATCAGCATATCCAGCGTGGCATGTGTTTGTAAGGCAGTTCATTTCTACTCACTTCAAATTATGGACTTTTTCCTTTTAGCATATTGTACATTACATCTAAGTGTTACGTAATCTGCTTGCCTGACAAATTACAAATGTGGATTTCTCAGACCAAGCTATAGGAAGTGCCACTGGACTTTTTGACCCTGTGTATTCCCTAGACCCCTTCTAGATGTTTTAGCCCCTTTTGAAGAAGTCCCACAGAACTTCTGCAGGGAGGCTGAGTTCAGAGATCTGCTACAGACCAAGCTGCATAATGGAACACAGACCATGTTTTTTGCTCTTATCTAGAACTTACACCATAGCAGGTCATGAGAGGCAGAACCAATAGAAATGTTCTCCTTTTAGAGCAATTTACATTTTTAGGAGCCATTTTTTGATGCCTCTTCATCTTGACATGAGGTGATTAGTTATTGGATATAAGCCCTCCCCTGGTCACCCCATCACTCTGCAATCTAAAAATAGGGAATAAACATTCTTTTACATGACATTAGTATTTCATTATCTAGAAGAGACCTAAATATTGTAAAGCTCTTCTATAGTAAGCAGTAGAGATTGGAACTTTGAACTGACTGACACGTATGTGGTATGATACAATGCAACAGTTAGGAGTGGGCTAAGCCATTTGGCTGAACTAGTCTTGGTTCTACCATTTACTTGGATGTCTGACACAATACAAGTTACTTCTCTGTGTCTCGGTTTGTTTTTCTTATCTGTAAAATTAGATTAGCTAGACCTACCTTAAAAGCCTTATTACAAAAATTAAATGAGCAATGCCTCGTCTATAATTTGTACTCAATAAAAATGAGAAGCAGCCTTATAAAACCTGTCATTGTGAAGGTTATGAGAATAATGTCAGGATATTCTATGTCACCCAGTATATTCTTTGTGAAGGATCCTATAAAAAATTTCTCTCGGTTCTTGTTGAGAATAGGTAAATTCCCTGAGCAAATTAGGCTATTTTTATTTCCTGGACATTATAAACTTTCTATTTTAAGCTTACCACTGAATGCTAATCGTATTTATAGCCTTCCCTTGGTGTGTCATTATGGTTTTGTCAGCCTTGCCTTTAATTTATCACATTACCTTTGCTTTTCTTTTTATTTAAATCCACATTTAAAAAGTCATTTTAAAATTCAAATTATACATGCACATGGAAATAAGCTCAAATGGTATAGAAGAGCATAAAAATGAAAACTCTCCTTCCTTCTGTCCCATGCCAATTTCTACCTCTAATTTTTAAAGTACTTCTTGAGCATGTAGAAGACATTTTATGCATGAACAGTATATATGTGCATTATTTTAAATAATGAAATTATGCTAATATATATTGTTCATCACATTGTTTTAAAATTTCTATTTTAACTAGAGAAATTATCATAATATGTGTATATAAAAGTTAATTCTAACCCCAACCAACATTTACCATCTCTCTAAGGTATGCAGTGTTAACATTCCTCATGATGTCTTACCTTAATTAAAATACTATTTTTCGAAAAAAAAAATACTTTTTCCATGTTTTTTGTTTGTTTGTTTGTTTGTTTTTATTTTTTTATTTTTTTTTTGTTTGTTTGTTTTTAAATCACCTGTGCTATGAATCTCTTTGCAATCCTGAACTGTGGGGTGGCCATTACAGTGTTCCAGTGTTCCTGGTGCTCATTCTAGCATAGAATGAGCATTCAATAGGCAGTCAACCTAATGAGAGAACATACAGATGAAGAAGTGAATGCTGTTTCCTTTGTATAGAACATTCTATAAAAGAGCCAAAATCGAGCCTGAGTGTGGCATTATGATGCAAAGCCAAGAAGACACATTATTTCCTACTTAATAGAAGAGAAAATTAGATGGAATAAAAATATGGAAATGGCTTATTGGGAGTGAACCTATGCTTTCTCTCTTACCAGTACAACAACAAGGGCATATGGGTCCTTAAAGACTTTGGAATAGAAATGAAAATTCCCGTACATGTTTACAGGCTGGGAGATTCACTCAGCAAAACATTGAACACACATCTACTGAGCAGCCTCTGTGTATGAGGCACTGAGTTGGGGTCTAGGGACACTACAATCAAGTTAGTGTTTCTGCCCTTAAGGCATCTACAGATAAAAGACTCTAGAACCTAGCTTTATACTCTGCCCTTTCTCCTCTGCCTCAAATAAAGGAGATTTGAAAAAACTCTTTTCATGTTCGTTATCACAGCACCTGATTATGATCTAATGGTGTTTTCTTCTTTTCCCAATTTCTAAAAATCTTTCTCTCTCTCTTTTTTTATGAGGTTCCTGGTAGTTTTTTCTCTTGTAACTAGCATTGCCTTGTCACAGTGAAGCTTTTCTTTCTTTTTCTTTTTTTCTTCTGAGTGATGGGGTTAGTACACAGTCTAAAAATGTTTGTCTAAATGTTTTTAGACTGTGTTCCAACTTCTGTAAGGAATATAAAGCAAACATGGTAAGAAAAAATGTGTTCCTAAAATTTTGACCACTGTGACTTTTTTGATTTGTTCATGGGAATTGGAAATCTTCGACTAGCACATCTTCTCTGCGAGAAAAGTAATAGCAATGCCGTCGTCTTGGTGTGTCCACTTTCTCCAGATTCCACATTCCACAGTCTGTCACTCTCATGTTGTCTTTTTTCATTATTTTCTTTTTGCTTCAGTTCAAAAGGATTCTTTTGAAAGAGAAACCTATCTGTGCCTCTTTTTTTTTTTTAATAGGTATGTTTGTTGCATTATGGAATGAAAATACTTGACCTACAGCAATTTCAAAATTGACCACCTCTCTCCCAGAGTACATGCTTTGGATCCCTTGAAATCTGGTGTTTAAACAAAGAGGCATGATAATTAGAAAACATCTCCCGATTTTACTGTAACAGAACAAAGAAGGGTGCATTTTGAGTCCAGACAGTAAATATGCAGGGGATTCCTATCTGGAGTAGAGGTCAGGGTCATGGTTGTGTACAGCCAGGGTTGTCTGGGTTGCTTCTTAGCATCAGCAGTCCTGGGGTATCTGTGCCATGGGAGGAGGCAGAAAGGAAAAGACAAAGGAAAAGGAGAAACCAAATGAAATTCAAGTACAGTCGTATCATAACACTATGCTAGAAAAATGCTAAATTTGCTGTTATTGATGTCCTTAATTACATTTTTAAGTGAAATAAAGATTAAGAAATCATTTCAATTAAGCATATAAGATTACCTGCTAGACTATCAGCTGGAGAATTATGATGTCTATTAATTATAAGTAAGTTCCCAAGTACCAAATGTACCATTGGTAGACAGGTTCTAATTTACAGGTTGTAGGCGATGAATAGAAAGGAGCACAGTGGTCCACATTTTTCATCTCTAACTGACAAACCTTTCTCTCAGTTTGAGGATTTGGGAAGATACTTTACATTTCTTATCTTCTGCTTGTATTCCCTCCAGTTATTCATTAGTAGTTCGGAGGGTTATTTTTTCCTGAGACCAAATTTAATCCTGACATTTTCACTCTTCAGATTGAGAATTATATTTTGTCTTTCTTGCATTTAGGGCAGGCAATGTAAAGTTATCAGGGGTATTTAGCTAAGAATCACTGGCACCTTTGAAAACCAGAATCCCCGAGGAGAGCCAAATACACAGCGTAACAAGATATAGAGGAATCAATACCGCAGGCTTCCCACAGGGATGCAGTATGAATGTCTGCATAGAAAGCTACGTGCAGCTGGACTTGATGGGGAAAAAAAATGTTACACCGGCAGTGTGCTTAGGCTCCTTTTTTTCTGGCTGTCTTTTTGTGTTATATTGCTTAGGATCAAAGGATAGTTTTTAGATTATTTTTATCACAATATTTATGCAGATAGATTGGTTTACAGATATATTGCTGTTTCTTTGAAATAAGAGTATTTGGCCCTCTAGTAAAATAGCTGGCGTAAGCATCAGGACAGCCTGTTAACAGTAAGTGAGGGCTCAATAATAATTATTTGCAGCTGAGATCCTTGAGTCCTGGCGTACCATTCAATGGTATCTCTATTTTAAATTATCTATAGTTTTTCTTATTTCTATTACCCTGGCTTTTGTTTTTATTTTTGCTAATTAGAATATGCTTTTTTCTTACCAAGTTAAAAAAAGACATTCTGGAGCCACCGCATTTCCCCTACTTCTTTATATTTTATATTCTATTAAATGATTTCTGGATTTTACACAGTCATTTCTTCTGGTTAGCACAATTGTACTATTAAGTAATAGTAAATAAAACAGTGGGAGGAAGGGGTGTTGTAACAGGAAGAACAGAGCTGGTGAAAGGCTGGCTACAAGGCACTGACTGAAGGGAGCAGCTGAAGTAGCCAAAATCCTGAAAAGAAAGGTAGGCTCCCTTGAACAGGGAACATGGTTTATTAAAGTCTTTGGAGCCTCCTGCCAAACATGTTGACACATAGTAGATACTTGACAACTTCTGAAATAGGCCATGTGTAGTTACTGGTCAGACATAGCCAAGAATAACAAAATAAGGTTGAGGACTTAAAAAATAATCCTGATGATAAATGAAAGCCTGAAATTGGATGAGAATGATAAATATTGTTAGTATTTTAGTTTCTCGGTAAAGATAGGGCTGGTTTCAGTTCAAATCTTTAGGAAGTTGGTATAATTTCACATTTATTTAGCACTGTGTGGTTTTCTTTGAAAACTTGATGCTTTGGGGGCTACTTATATGTATCAATGCTGCCATTTCACCATTTAAGTACTTGCAGAATATTTTTTCCCCAAAGTTAGATGTGATTGTACTTTTTAAAATGCATTGTTAGTTTGGTTGGTGATTCATGGCTTTTGGACTTTTGAAATTCTATATAAGGATTATAATTTTAAAATACTGCAAAACATCATGGGAAAATATGAAGGCAGTCTAGAGTTCAGACTGGTATTGGAATGCAGAATTTTTAAAACAATTATTTTAAATTCAACTTATTTTCTATAGAGAGATTTTAGAATCTATATACAGTTAATTTACATTGACTTCTTTATTCTCATGCATATACATATATTGCAGAGTTCATATTTTACATTGCCTTTTCACTTCTTACATGGCAAACATTTCCCCCATGGCTTTAAATAACATTTGAAAATATTATTTCAACAATTGGATAATGAACCATTATGTGGATTCACCATAAGCTACTTAAGTATTCTTGTAGTGGTATATAGAACGCAAACTTAAAAAAAAAAATCTCTCAATCTTTCTTCAGTCTTAAAATTTATTGAAATCTTTTTGTGTTTAATAGAGTTTGGGTCAGTTTATTTAAAAACTCACACACAAAGAAGGGTGCTGTTTTGTAACAAGCTACTACCACCAAATTCCCTTCTCTCTTAGCAACCACACACATCTACGGAAAGAAAGGATCTTTCTCCCTTCACGTGGGAGCTGTGGGTGCTCTCCTTTTGCCAGCTGGAGAAGTAGGATGGTCTTTGTGCTTCATTCCTCTGAAAAGCAGCTGCTACCTCTCAGAGCCCATTCCCCCTGCCTCTTAGCTGGACACAATTCTGCCAGTGAAACAACACCTGCCTCTCTTGCAGCTGGGAGCCAGGACAGCAGTTTGGTTAATAACATACGGAAGAATTGCTTTGGAAAGTGCCTGTTGGGGAATCTCATCAAAGAAAAACACGAGGCCTTCCTTATCTCTTCCTGCTGCCTACCACGTGGATGTGATGGCTCTGGCAGCTTTGTTGGATCTCAGGGACTAGATCCACATTCTACAGGGGTCAGAGCAGTGAGCCAGGAGGCAGGCAAGTCCCTCAAGACTCTGGGAAAACATGATACGAGTCCCGACTCGCTTACTTTCAGACATTTTATGTAACAAATGAATGCCTCGACCTTTTCTTAAGTCCCTGTTGCTTTGAATTGTTCTCTCCTAGGCAACTAAACCTAACGTACAGTTGCCAGTATCTTTTCTAAGACCTGTCCATATGATTATGTAAGGGATTTCTTGGCAGAGGTGAGTAGAATGGCTAATTAAAAGATGGTTTTTACTAGTAAACAACCACAAATTCTGTGAGTGCTCATATCTCCTGAAGTTTATGAATCTCTTACTCAGACTATGATCATTGCTTTTACTCCAGCAATTGGAAAAAAAAAAAAATCAGGACTGAAAATATGATGGGTATGATAAAGGTTATTTAAAAATTTCCTGCCATTTACCTAAGTTCTTGCTTAGCAATATTTGTAGTAAGAGGTCACCTTTACTGACTAAGCACTTTCTATGTGCTTGGCACCATTAAGCACTTCACATTGGGAGGTCTCACGGAACCCACAGCACCCACAGATGGTAGGGCCTCTTATATCCCCTTTAGCAAACGAGGAAATGACTCCCCAGCCCTTACCCTCACAGATTCCCCTTACCTGCTCCTTTTTCTCTCTAACACTCACTGACTTCTCATATGTTATATAATTCACTTTCTCTGTTGGTTTATTTTTTGTTGTCTGTCTCTGCACAGTAGAATAGAAGTTCGACAAAACCAAGTGTCTTTGTGTGTTTATTGCTGTCTGCCCCACACCCACAGCAGGGACTGCCATGCAGTAGTCACTCAACAAATTCTCACAGAAATAGAGAAGTTATGTCCCTTGCTCAAAGAGTTTACTCTGAAATATGCTATCCTGTCTTCCAAGCTGCTTGCTCTTTCTAACATTTGACAAAATGCTTCCCTGAGTTAGTTATTAAATGACATGAAGTTTCCAAGGTAATATCCTTTAAAATGTAACAGGTTGTGTTTTTTGAGCAGTTTTAGGCTTAGAGAAACCTTGAAGCATCCCCACCAGCTTCCTCTGTTATTAACATTTCCCACCAACAGTGTGTTACTTTTGTTATAGTTATTAAGCCAAAGTTACATTAGGTTTTGCTCTTTGTGTCTGTGTCGTACATTCTATGGGTTTTGGATACATGCTTAATGCTGTGTATCTACCACTATAGGATCCTATAGAGTAGCTTCACTTGCCCCCCAAATCCTCTGCTCATTCATCCCTCCCTCCTTCTTCCAACTCCAGATAACCACTGCTTTTTTTCTTTATCATCTCCATCGTTTTGCCTTTTCCAGAATGTCATATAGCTGTAAATTACAGTATCCGGCCTTCTCACATTGGCTTCTTTCATTTAAGCAATATGCATGTAAGGTTCCTCCCATATCTTTTTATGGCTTTTGGTAGCTCATTTCTTTTATCACTGAATAATATTTTGTTGTGTGGATGTACCACAGTTTGTTTATCCATTGACCCATTGATATCGTGGTTGCCTCCCACTTCTCCTGATGGGGCTGTTTTGTGATGTGACTGTGCTGGTTGCACAGAGAGGTTTCCTGTCATGCTTTTCTTTATCCAGCCTCGTCCTGCCTCTTGAGCACCCCAGTGCTTTCTTCCTTGTCTTGCTCCTGCCTTCCTATACCAAACATGAACTATTGATTCCACACTCTTGATGTATTTTGCTGCATGAAATAAAAAGCTATCAGAGACTTGGGTGTATTTGTTACCTCTTTGTATAAAATTCTCCTTTTTCTGATCGCTATTTAGCAATTTTTTTCTCTCCTTTTCTGATCTGGTCTCTCTAGATAAAAACCACCACTGTATTATTCACCCAGCCCTGACAATCCAGGGTCATCATTGATTGGTTTCTTTGTTCCAGATAAGGGAAACAAAGTAAGCAAAAACACAGAGGGTTGGCGTGGGAGCCTCTGTGTTAATTAAACAGGTATTGGAGTACTTATCTGTTTTGATGTGCTATATCCAAGATAATAGGCTAGGCCCTCAAATAGTTCTGTTGAGTATGGGAAGCAGACAAGTAAACAAATATTTGCAAATACGTGTTATGAAAAAAATACGCATAGGCTTCTGTGAGCAGTCATAAGTGACTATAGTGTAGGTTTGTATTTGGTGGGGCCTCGTGGGCGAAGAGACAGAGATGTTAAAGGACAAATCTGAAAAGGTGGGTTGAAGCCAGGTTGTCAAGTTGCCTTGAAATCACAGGAAGGAGCTTGGGCTTTATGGAGCAATTAGTGTGGGATCATCAAGTGTTTTTAAAAGACAGAGAGCAAGTTAACCTGGTTCCCAACCTGTTTTCTGACTTTGTCCTGTACTTTGCATCTCTATCCCCTTTATTCCTCCTCTGGCATTCCCCATCTTATTTATAGACATCACCGTCTGCAGAAGCCAACCATGTGAGGATGTTGGGTTTGTCTTCACTTCTCTTCACCTTCTTCTCCATGGCCAGCATATATACCAGTGACTCTGTGGCATGGAACCCTCATTCATCTCCTTCCCTCCATTTTTAGCTCTGATCTTTTATCAGATTTTGCACTATTAAACTGCAGGAATTATTCTTCAGTATACAGAGATTAGGTAAATTATTTTACTTTTTTTGCTTCAGCAAATGAGGGTGAATACAATGAAGTCTTCTTAAAAGCTTAAAGCTGTCCATATGTAACATGCTCTTTATGGATACTGGAAGCAATATCAGTATATCAAGAATTCATAGGATGGGTACTCTATACCATTGAAATCTCTTCTTGACTTCATATGTCCCCTGGTATTCCTCTCTATTTATTATTTTAGTTAGGATTAGGTTTAGAGCGTATAGCAAAAAAAATAAAAAATAAATAACAGCTTAAATTAAAAAAAGGATTTATTTCTCTTGTAAAATAAGTCTGGAAGGAGATAGAGTCAGATATGATGGCTCCATGCAGGGATATTATGTCTTTCTGCTCCACTACACTAGTGCTCAGCTTATGTTTTGAAGATTATTTCCAGGATGAAATGGCTGCTAGAACTCCAGCTGTCATGTTGATGAAACAATACCCCCAAAAGAAGGAAAAGTGAACAGTTAAAAAGTTGCTTGCTAGCTGAGTCATCTCCTATTAAGTAGCCTTTATAGACATCCCACACACCGTTTTCACTCCAGAACTGAGACACAAAGTTCCATGTAGCTGCAGGAAGGTTGAGAAATGTCTTCTTTATATTTTCAGGAGACAATATGCTCATCTGAAAATTGGGGTTCTAAGGAGAAAAGAGAGAATGATGTTGGTATAGGCAACTGGTAGAGGACAGTGGCTCTGCTCAGGATAGATTAAAACTCTTTTTCTGGGCAGAATAAGCCTATTCTTACTGGTCTTATTGGGTGTCTCTTTTAGGACTCAGATATTAATGCTGTGTGTGGCTGCTATTCCAGAAAGTATGTTTATTAAAATAAATGGTATGTTCCCTTTATAGTTTCACTTTCTACTCCTTGACTTGTCAAGTCACATGAAGTGGGTTCAGATACTTGGGTTCAGATACTTCGAACCCAAGCATCGTTTGTCACAGGAAGGTAGGAACATATAGAGCAGCTATATTAGGTAGTGACCAGCTGCTTTTTCATAGAATGCCTCACTTGTCTCAGGATGGATTGTAGGTATTGTAGGTTCCAGCAGTTTACCTCAGTGCAGAGGCTCTGAACCTGGTAGCAAATGAGTCACCCGGGGAGCTTGTGAACCTTACACGTTAACTGAGCACTAACCCCTCAAAGGTACTATTTTAGTAAGTCTGGAGTTGCTCCCAGGAATCTGCAAGTTAAAAAATAAAAGTGATTATGATCATTGCGTTCAAGAATTGACCGCACTTGATTAAAAATGATTATTCTCCTTACGTATTTCCTAGGAATAACAGTCACTTTATGAAAGTATGTGCTCCTGGTAATTCTGAGACATAAACTTGGAAAGTGTCCTAAGAGGTTTGGATCAACCTAGTGATAATATAAGAAGGTATAATATAGAACAGCAGTTTTTGTTTTTTTTTTAAAGACTACAAGGATTTGATTACTGGTTCAGCATACTGAAGGATTAAGTATTCATCATATGGTGTTTCTGATGTAAAAACACAGCTTCAGAATTCTGATTATGTGTATAATGTCTCTCATGAATTCATTTCTCTGTTACCCATTTTGTTGTTGTCTTCCATAATCACAATATGTTGCGACTGGGGTAATCTAAGGAATAAAATCAATGACTTCTATTCCTAAGATGTTTTTATGTTAAAATTCTTGCCTCTCTCTATTGCTTCAGTTATAGAAAACCTGGTACAATGATCGTTATGGCCATTTTACAGCTTAGAGAATTGAAACAGAAAGTCACACTATTTTTTCGGCTGACAGCATGTCAATTTAAATGGGGAAACAGGTCCATGCAAAAACAAAAACAAAAAACCTAGCAGATTTTTTTCTGCAGTATTTTTATTCCCTTTTCTTCTCCAGCTTGCCAGAGTATGCCAGCATTGTTAAGGTCTGCATCCCAGTGTTGGCCAGCTTCCTCCCATCCCTTCTCACTTCCCCTCATCTCAGTGTTCTTTCCAGGAAAGTCATACGAGGAATTAGCAAGGATGCAACTTGATACTCGCAAATGGCACACAAACAGAGCTTTAGAACGCAGCAGTGAAGTCACTGCCAGTTAAAAGCTTAATGTCCCTCTTCTCTTTTCTATGCCTTTCCCTCCATCTGTTACTGGCTTACTTTATTTACATATAAATAAAGGTAGGAACTAGAAGGTAATGTAGGCAAAACAGAATAGTGAAAGCTAGAAGGATAGAATGATTTCCTTTGGGCTCTTGCTCAAAAGTCACTATTTGAGTGACACCCACCCTGGCCAGTCTGTCAATGTCATCATCTCCCCATCACACCCACTGACACTTTACATCCCTTTTTCTGCTGGATTTTCTCTCTGAAGCCTTCATCATATATAAAATACTGTGTGTTTTTGCTCATTTATCTTGTTTATTTGGTAATCTCCTCCACCAGAAAGTAAATTCGGTGAGAGCAGTGATCTTCTATTTGTTTTGTTCATCCCTAAATGTGTAGTGCCTAGAACATGGTCTGGCACAGACCATTTGCTAGATAAATAAATTTTATTGCATGATTGATGATAAGAATATATTAGAAACTTAATTGTTCTAGCATTCAGTTTATTTTTATACCATTGCTCCAGTGCTGTCATTTCACTAAACATAATCTTATACTAAGGAAATCCACATACAACTGACCTTCTAGTTCCATCTTGTTATTTTTTTAATTTTTAAATTTCCATTTTGTTGTTATTGGAGCTTGTTGCAGATGCCAATTTTCCCTATATTTAGGCAGTTTTTGATTACTTACTTCCTCTTTGAACTAACTAATTCTCCTCTCCTTGGGTGTCCTCTTAGTTTTTCCAGGGGCAGAATCAGTCAGTCGCATTATTTACTGTTACAGTCTCTATCTTGGATTAAATATCACTGGAACAATAACTGCATATAATACAATTCTAATACTATTTGGTAAAAGGTGTCTGTTATTTCTATTTGAAACCAATGGCTTAGAAAACCGGGCAAAATTCTTTCAGGATGTTCTAAAAGGAGAAGGTAAATTGATGAAATCTCACTCAGTTTATGTTATAAAGCACATATTTTATAGGATTGGTAACTGGCAATGTTTAAGCACTGCAAACTGAGATATGCCTATGGATTTGAAAATATATTTATAGTGGCAAAACCCCTTCAAACAGAGTATCTTAGAAACTCTAATTGAAGACCTAAAGCACCATTGTCACTTAATTCAGTTGATGCATCCATTAAAGGATAGTTAATCTCTTAGCTTGATGTGAGATAATACTTCCCAATGATATAGAAGAGTGTGTCTTCTCAGCTCAGTTACTAAAGTTGTTTGTATTGAAACAAGTAAAATGTCATTGTCTGTGACTGTTTCCCATTTAAAGATTACCTCACGCATATTTTCTGAGTCGTGGCCTCCAGAACTGTAGACTGAAATCATCAGGTTATTGGTATACCTTAGCCTGGAGGCCTGTGGCTCCAGCTTGGTTCAACCTTATGGCCTTTGTCAGTATTGCCCTTTTCTAGTACAATAAATAACCTTGTTTTTCACTTGTTTGCACAGGCAAGTTCTGTGATTGATAGTAGATGAGCCTGAAGAATCAGCTATTTAGGGCAGCCCCGATGGCCCAGCGGTTTGACCCCACCTTTAGCTCGGGGTATGATCCTGGAGACCTGGGATCGAGTCCCATGTCAGGCTCCCTGCATGGGGCCTGCTTCTCCTCTGCCTGCGTCTCTGCCTCTCTCTCTCTCTCTGTCTCTCTCTCTCTCTCTCCCTTTCTCTCTCTCCCTCTCTCTGTGTCTGTCATGAATAAATAAATCTTTTAAAAAAAATTGGCTATTTGGCATGTAATAAGTACAACCCAATGAGAGCATTTACCAAACTATAAGAAAGTAAACATTGATGGGTTAATATTGTAGACATTGGTGAACTCAGAAATTCAATAGGTGTTGAGGTAAACAAAACAAAGAAGCGTTTCAAAAATACAACAGAAGATAAAAGGGAATCTGGTTCTATTTGGATAGGAAGGTTGGTCAGTGATATAGTGGGGCTACTTGGCAGTCTTGTTTTTGCTTCTAGGTAAATAGAGAACTTAAGATTACATTTTCAATATCCTGCCGGTTTCATTAATCACCCAGCCTTTCTATCTAATTGATTTTAAGAGCTTTCTTTATTCATGGAGAAAAATAGCCTTTTTTCTTTTTTTTTTTTTTAATAACGGGAAGTTTGTACCTCTTAATTCCCTTCATCAATTTTGTTCATCCCCTCACATCCCTCTCCTCTGGCAATCACCAATTTGTTCTCTGTATTTATGAGTCTTTTTGTTTTGGGTTCTTTGTTCATTTGTTTTGTTTTTTAGATTCCACATATAAAGAAAATCATATGGAATTTTCTTTCTCTGACTTATTTCACTTAGTATAACACCCTCTAGGTCCATCCATGTTGCAAATGGCAAGATCTCATTCTTTTTTATATGGCTGAGTAGTGTCCCATTGTATGTGTACATACTGCATCATCTTTATCAATTTATCTATTGATGAATACTTAGGTTACTTCCATATTTTGGCTATGTTTACTCTAGAATTATAGCAAACATAGAGATATGTATATCTTTTCAGATTACTGGTTTTTGTTTTCTTTGGGTAAATACCCAGTAGTGGAATTACTGGATTGTATGGTATTTCTATTTTTAATTTTTTAAAATATTTTTACTTTATTTATTCATGAGAGACACAGAGACAGAAGCAGAAACAGAGACAAAGGGAGAATCAGGCTCCCCACAGGGAGCCTGATGTGGGACTCGATCCCAGGATCCCAGAATCCCAGGATCACGACCTGAGCTGAAGGCAGACACTTGACCAGTGAGCCACCCCGATGTCCCTCTATCTTTAATTTTTTTTAGAAACTGCATACTGTTTTCCACAGTGGCTGTAAGAGTTTAAATTCGTACCAACAGTACATAAGAGTTCCCTTTTCTGTACATCCTTGCCAAGGACTTATTATTTGATATTAGCCATTCTGACTGATACGAGATGATATCTCATTGTGATTTTGATTTGCATTTTCCTGATGATTAGTGATGCTGAACATCTTTTCATGTGTCTCTTAGCCATCCATATGCCTTCTCTGGAAAAATGTCTATTCGGGTCCTCTGCCCATTTTTTAATTGGACTGTTTATTGTTGTTATTGTTTTTGTATTGAGTTGTACGGGTTCTTCATATATCTTGAATATTAACCCCTTATTGGATATGTCATTTGTGAATATCTTCTCCCATTCAGTAGGCTGCCTTTTTCTGTTTTGTTGATATCTTTTGCTATGCAAAAGCTTTTTGTTGTGGTGTAGGCCCAATAGTTTTCTGCCTTTGTTTCCCTTGCCTAAAGAGATGTGTCTATAAATATATTGCTAAGGTGGATGCCCAAGAGATTACTGCCTATCCTTTCTTTTTAGGAGTTTTATAGTTTCTGGTATCACATTTAGGTCTTTATCCTTTTTGTGTTTTTGTGTATGGTGTAAGAAAGTGGTCCAGTTTCATTCTTTTACATGTTGCTGTCCAGTTTTCCCATCATCATTTATTGAAGAGAATTTCTTTTTCCATTGTATATTCTTGCTTCCTTTGTTGTAGATTAATTGACCATGTAAGCATAGGTTTATTTTTGGACTCTCTATTCTGTTCTAATGATCTTTCTTTCTTTCTTTCTTTCTTTCTTTCTTTCTTTCTTTCTTTCTTTCTTTCTTTCTTTCTTTCTTTCTTTCTTTCTTTCGTGCCAGTACCATGCTGTTTTGATTACTATAGCTTTGTGGTATATCTTGATATTTAGAACTGTGATTCCTCTAGCTTTGTTCTTCTTTCAAGAGGAAAGTTTTGGGATCCCTGGGTGGCACAGCGGTTTGGCACCTGCCTTTGGCCCGGGGCGCGATCCTGGAGACCCGGGATCGAATCCCACGTCGGGCTCCCTGCATGGAGCCTGCTTCTCCCTCTGCCTGTGTCTCTGCCTCTCTGTCTCTCTCTGTGTAACTATCATGAATAAATAAATAAAATCTTTAAAAAAAAAAAAAGAGGAAAGTTTTTTTCTCATATTCAGAAAGCCACTGCTATTTTGCTGGCTTAGGCCTTTGATATAATTCAGTTGCATTGATATATCCTACTTATATTTTGCAGCCTCTCTGCCCCCCCTCCCAAATCATTACCCAGTTTTGGAAGATCAAAATCTAGGAGGACAGGAAGACAGGCTTAATTAAAATCAGAAACTGATGATCAAAACTTAGCTGTATAAAGATCAGTTCTTCTCTGTAATTAACTCAGCAACTCAAAAGATACAAAAGATAACTTCTCTATGCTAATTAGAAGATAAATAATATATAAGGATGTATCACTCATTTAAAGGGTATAGTTTAATAACTTGGCCTAATAGTATTGAGTAATGGTAAATTGAATTGTGAGTTCCCTTCTAAATTTTAATATATGGAAGTAGCAGTAAGGAAAGAGGAGTAATTATTTTCCTGAATTAAAATATCATCATCAAATTTTCATTGTTGTTTAATTTAGAAAATTTAAATCTTCAATACCGTCCATAATATAAAACTTCAGCCCCACATATACAGGACACATCAGAAAACAGTTACTCACTTATGACTATCACTCAAAGATCATAAAATTGGACAAAATGAGCTTTTTTATTATACCAATTACTAATAATGCTCTGATTGTGTTTAATAAAAGTGACTTAATTTTGTTAGTAATTCAAAAAATCTGAATTGCAGTGGATAATTGGAGTCATTCCACAAAGAAGACAAAAAGCCTTTCCCTCAAAAAAAAAAAAAAAAAAAAAGCCTTTCCCTCTGATGTTGGGCTTCCATTTGTGGGGTGTTGGAAGCTGCAACATGATCAGAGCATGGCAAACCAGGATTTTGTCTTGGGAGAAATAAAAGGTGGCAGAGGGAGTGGTGACATGTAGGGCTTGACGGGCTCATAAAAATTAGACAGTCCAACTCCTAATTTCACAGATGAGCAAGCAGATGTATGAATTGACTAACCCACTGTCACCTAGCTGGTGAATGGCAGGCTAAGGCCTGACAGTGGAACTTTTGTGTCCTTTCTGAGTCTCTCTTCCCTATAATGTATTTTTCAGGGATTGAGAAATTAAGGAATTTTTATTTCCCTACTTCTGGATTACCTTGCCTTTCATAAAAGTAGTGTTCTCTATTAATGTAATTGAACATTGCAGGAATTCAGCAGTTTTGCAAGTGTCTGATTTCTCTACAGTTTTCTCCAATAATGATAGCGTGATGCAATTTTTTGATCTAACATTCACTCATGTAAAATATGTGTCTTTCATGGCCATATATGGCCATATCTAGATAGAAGAATACTGGCAGTTTAGAAGATTAGGAAGCATAGAACTAGTTATATTTAACATGTTTGGATTCATGATTCATATTTAGCCTGTTACTTGTAGATTTTCAGATATAATGCATAAGCATGGTCACAAGATAACGTTAAAAAGCATAAGAAAAATCAAGGCTAAATTTTTTTGAAAAATCAAGCCAATAGTTTTAAGAGAGAAAGAAAACAAGCTATGGCTTATCACCCTTTTCTTATATAATTTCTTTAAAGTGTTCTCAAATGCTGATTTTTTTTTTTTTTAAGATTTCATTTATTTATTCATGAGAGACACAGAGAGAGAGAGAGGCAGAGACATACACAGAGGGAGAAGCTGGCTCCCTGCAGGGAGCCTGGTGTGGGACTTGACATCCCCGGATCACAACCTGAGCCAAAGGCAGACACTCAACCACTGAGCCACCCAGGGATCTCTCAAATGCTGATTCTTAAAAAGATAGACCCTTGCTTAAGGGCAGATTTATTAAAAAGAAATTGACTTGTGAAAATCCTGAAAGTCTCTATATTGTTTCAAAGGGTAATAATCCTTATTCTCTTCCCACATCTATGGATTATCTGATTACATATCGTATATCACCACCTTGATGAAAAGAATCTTCTCTACTTATCTTTACTTAACTCTATGATTTTTGGGTTCTTGGGACTAATTTCAGTGTATGTTGGAAATATGACATGGTTCCTAAAGGATAATGAAGTCTATGTTCTTCTGTTTACTGACTATCTTCTGCTTGCCCTTCTGGCTTCAACTACTTTGATGCCTTCTAATGGAACTACCCTCTTCCACCTTACCCTCCAAGATGGGGCCGGGTGTCTTTTTATGTACCCTTCCTCTGCATCCTGTGTTTACTCCTATTGTAGCCTGTTGTAATTGTTTTGTTTTTCTGGGAGATGGTAAGTTCCCTGAGAGTGGAGAACTTGTCTGTTGTGTCTTCGTGACTAACAGAATGCCTAATTCATGGCATAATGAATATGGCCACTCACTGAATATTTAAAAGAGTGAGTGAGGAGGGTGCAATAATATTAGCACAAAGATATTAGGCCAGAGACAAAATGGTTTACATGTGGTAAGGAAGAGGTTGATGGAGATCTTCAGAGTGGGAGGAAGCGGGTAAGTAGCAAAGTGATTGATCAACATTGTAATGAATGCAAAGTTTATTTCATGTTATTTGCTCATTTCATTATTTTCCTCTATTTTCTCTTAATTGAGAATTTATAATTAGATTACTCATAATTTTTTATACTCAAAATATCACCATCAACGTAAATATTCTGAAGGCAGCTATTTCACATACTAGGTTTTAGTTTAAAGTTAATTTGAATTAATAATTTGAGGATTGTAGTATATTACTATGCTCCTAATGTTGTTTGTAAATATAGAGCAAAAGTGTGGCTTTTTTTTTTTAAAGTCCTGTTAAAAATACATGGACTTGGCTACTTTTTATTATTCAAATAAGACCTGTTCATTGCAGAAAAAATATAGCAACAGTTTCTTGTGTAATTTAGTACCAATATACAAACATCAAAAACAAAGTAAAAGTCATCTGAGATAATCATTACTCGAAAGAAAGAAAGAAAGAAAGAAAGAAAGAAAGAAAGAAAGAAAGAAAGAAAGAAAGAAAGAGAAAGAAAGAAAGAAATCATTACTCAGAGATAATCAGTAATTTGGTAACTATCCTGCCAGACATACTGCATGTATATATAGGTGTGTTCGTGTCTCTTTGTCTAAATATATAACTACTTTAAACATAAGGTATAGTGTATATTCTGAGTATAATCTAATTTTAACTTCAAATATAAATATGCCAGTTACATTCCCTTAGCCCACCTGATTTAGCCCAGCTGTGTACACAGTTCCATGCCCTCTTTCACCCTGTTCCACATGAAATGCAAGCTGTGCTTTATGTGCTCTGCTTTCTCCAAAGCTGCAAAGGTCTTTTAGACACAGGGAAGTACACCCTAGAAATATGGGGTAGTTCATATGGAAGGCTCAAGCAGTGGGGAATGAAAGTTGGTGGATAAATGCCCTAGCGCCCAGCCCTAAGTTGGGGCAGTTTTGAGATCCATGCTACATCCATTCTGCTAAAGCCCCCACTGGAATTCAGATGCAGTTGCCTGCAGCAGTAAGTAACCAGCTTGTTCCTGATCTATCTCACCTTCCTTATTTTCCCAGTTCTGTGTTCTGGGATCACCTCTCAAACAGCCTCTACCCACATTCTCGTCTCAATCTGCTCCCACAAAATCCCAGCTAAGAACATACCAATTAGATTTATTTTATTTGAACTATTTTATTTTATTGAACAATTAGATTTATTTCAGTGTATCATTTCTAGGAAAAGAATTATACTGGAAGTCCATGTGCAAATGACTTTACATGTGGATCTAATGAAATTTTTTTCAGCAAAGGTTGGGTCAAAGAATATGCTGATTTTAAAGACCAAGTTACCTCCAAGTCTTTCCACCTCATTTTCTTTCATCTTCTTTTTCCTTCATCTGGTTTTTTTATTCTTGGTTTCTTTTCCTAACATGGAATTAATCAGTCCATTCTGCTTTGCAGTGATCCTCACTGGGTATAGGAGACAGTCCACATCCAAATCAATGGGATAGATGGCTTTAAAGCTTTCTGATCCCCACTCTTGAGAATTACAACCACAGTTACTGTGGGGTATGTGTGGAGTCCCTCAGCTGAGCAGAGGCAGAAGAAGTGAGAACCACTGGCTAGAAGGTTGTAGAAGGCATAGAAATGCTACTCACATTGCTCTTCTCTTTGTTTCTATGATTAAACTCTCATAGAGACCCAGTGACCTCAGGGCTCATCTCCAAGGAAATCCTTCTATTTATGTACGCTTGGCAGATCTGCAAATTACCTTCTAAATTGATTGCTGAATGTGCTGAAGACACAGCTTGACCAGGTCTTGAAGCCCAGTATCTTTTTTAAAGCCTGATCAATACAGAAGGCTGCTTTCTTTATATAATGACATGGAGGTCAAGTCCAAATTACATTTGCACACCACGAGAGCTTTCAGAGTAATGCAGATGCCAGGGGCTTCTGGGGAGCGGTCACCATTCTGCCTTGCAGATTTATAGTCCCATATCTACTGACCTAGGAAAGAAGGAAAAGGTACAGTCTTGCATTCTGGGGAGCACCCCAGACTGCTCACCCGTGGCCCGCAGCACCTTCATGCTGACAAACTTCTGGCTTCATTCTTTTCATCCCAAACACAATTTATCAGTATTTATACTCATCAAGCATGAAATAGTTCTTTGCATTCTGAGTTATTTTACAGTATGTATTAAAAGTGTAGCTTATTTTGAATAGATTTGATTTTATATACATTTAAATCATATAACTGAAGATTTCTGAAAAGAATTTGCAATGTTTGTACAATAACATTAACATAGACATTAACATCAAAAATTGCACATAAAGGGAAAAGTAAGCAAAGATGTTAAGGGACAATCACAGTTGCTGTGACTAAACTTTAGAAATCAATTTCAGCTTCCCAAAACCAAGGTAAAAAGATAGTAATACGATAATGTAATTCTCATTTGGTAAGAGGAAACATGCTAAGCATTCACAAAGAGGAAGTGTTTATTTCCCCTTGAATTCAATTTTAAAGAAAAATGTCATGGAACTTATACATTCAGCTTAGGGTAGACTAGTGGTAACCTTTCTAATATAAATTCATTACAGGCATGTCATGTTTATTTCTTACTGTAAGTCCTTAATAAGCCAAAGGTGTAAGATTTGAGTGTCACTCAGTGAAATTGGTTTCAGTATAGTTCAGGAATCTAGGTTCCTGGCATTATAAAACACAGTCCTAGGCTCTGTATTTGGTACATGAACTATGTGGAGGCCAGTGTGTCTCTTAGAATGTATTCCTTGACTGTCAGTTGTCTGAGCCAGGCTTTCTGAAAGCCATATAGGAGTTTGGATAAAATCAGTGAAAAGGTGAAATTTTTGCCTCTAAGATGCTGTCCTTGGGTAAAGACCCATACACCTTTCACATCCTTGATAAATCAAAATTTCTTTAATACTTTTTGTGATTCCTATTCTTTTATTACATCAGAATAGTTATGAATTCAAATGAACTGCTATGCATTCAGCTATATGTCCCTACTGATTCTTGGGGAAAAAAGTGTATATGTGTGTGTATATATATTTATATTTACATTTAACACTTGTTAACTAGCTTTCTTTTCTCTGGTCTTTTGCTTCAAACTCTATTGTTACTTTAGGTTTATAGTGACGTGGTAAACATGAGTAATCTGAGGTAGCCTACTTGCCTTGATTTCTTTTAAGATTTCAGTTATTTTTTAGAGCAATTTTTTGTTCACAATAAGATTGAGGAGCATATACTGAGATTTCCATATCCCCCCTTCCCCACACATGCATAGTCTGTCCCATGATCAGATCTCCCACCAGAGCAGTCCATGTACTACAATTGATCAGCCTATACAGACACATAATCACACAATTTCTAGTTGACATTTTAGTTCACTCTTAGTGTTGTCCATTCTATGGGCTTGGCAAAGCCTCCTTGATTTTTGATGATTGACCCATCCTCATGATAGGTGGCATGGAACCTGAAAGGTAGATTTGGTGGGGGTTTTTTAACTATTATTTTTAAGGAGTATGTCAAATGGAACTTAAAAAAAACAAACAAACAAAGACCAAACCTATCTTATTTCAGATGGTAAAGTAAAATGATCAGATCTGACCTATTTTTGTTAATTCTGTTCATAATGAAACCTCTATAGAGCAGCAGATAAAAGAAGATACCTGATAAAAGTGCACATTTCCTGACCCTTAAAAGGGCTTCTCTACTTTTCTCTTAAGAAAAAAAACTAGTTATACACAAGTCTAAGGCATATGGTCAGAATGCAAATGAGACCTATAGGATGATATCCCCTCGCACCCCCCTACACACGGCACTTCTGACTTCCATCCTGGTGCTGGGGTTGGGTTTGCTCATGGGAAGTAGAACCACAGAAGCGTCTCATGGGACACACAGCCTTATTGATGGATGCGCTTGCCTCAGAGTTGTGTCTCAAGTGATGTGTCTGGGAGCAGATGTGCATAATATAATGAAAAATCCCATTATACATTGTGGTTTAGGTTGAGTGTGTTAGAAATCATTTCTTATCCACAGCATTATGGTCCATCTCAGTTTTGTTCAGATGTTTCATAAGTCTTAAATTGAAATTAGTTGATGTGGAGTTTAATAGCTGTTTAAGCACGTTTATAAAGGATTGTCTTAAGATGCTGTCTTAGCTCTGGCTGTCATAACAGAATACCATAGACAAGGCAGCTTAAACAAAACATATTTATTTCTCACACTTTTGGAGGCTGAAAGTTCCAGATCAAGGTTTTAGCAGGGTTAGATATCTGGTGAGGGCGCTTTCTTTCTGGCTTGCCTGTCTTCCTGGTGGCCATCTTCTCACCGCTCTCATCACATGGCCTTTCTTCTGAACACGTGGGAGAAAGATCTCTCACCTCTTCTTATAAGGCCACCAGTCATTTCACTATAGGATTATCATCTCATCCTTATGATATCATTTAACCTTAATTACCTCCTGAAGGCCCTTAGGTATTTAGGGCTTTGACATATGAATTCTGGGGGAAACACAATTCAATTCATAGCAGATCCTAAAACAAACAAAAATTGATATAATTTCTGTTGACAAAGAAAAAAAACAGGAAGTAAGCTTGAGGGATCTTGTCAGTGATTGATAAACGTGGAACTCAAAAGTGAGAAGCCTGATTACTCATATTTATATGTGGGTTCTTTTGTAGGTTAAACAGGATTTGGAGGCCCTTTCTAACCTGAAATTCTTTTTTTAAATGTAATAACTCAATGAGGGGTAATCAATTCCAAATGCCCATGGTGTTTCTCTTTCCTTTTTTTTTTAACATTTTATTTATTAATAAGAGAGACACACACACACACACACACACAGAGATGGAGACATAGAGGGAGAAGCAGGCTCCCCGCAAGGAGTCCGATGTGGGACTCAGTCTTGGTACCAGGATTACACCCTGAGCCAAAGGCAGATGCTCAACCACTAAGCCACGCAGGCATCCTTGTTTCTCTTTCCTTACCCATTCTTTGTACCCAGGGTACCACAGGGAAGGGAAGTGGAAGGATCTGGCTGGCCTGGGTTTAAATCTTAGGTTTTCTAGTTATCAGCTGAGTAGTCTTCAATTAATTATGGTACCTCTTTGAGATCACTTATTTGTTTATAAAACAATTAACAATACTTGCCTTGATGCGTATATTGGTGAGAATACAGGCTTTATGTGTGTATGTGTATAATATATGTATATATATATTTTAAAGAAAACCCAGTAGCTTAGATATGAGAAAAATGGTAAGAATTTGTCCCTTTCACACATACAATCCAAGTAGACTGGGCCTGGTAGGAGTCCTCTGACACCAGCCTCAACAGAAACAGATGTAGGGTCCCAGGTGACTGCTCCAGTTTTCATGACCTCCTTCCAGTAGGAATGGAGAAAGGGTGAGGGGACCTCATTCACATGAACTTTTAGGGGCATCACCTGAGTTCTGCTCATATCCCTTCCACCAGAGCTTAGATCTGCGGTTATATCAAACAGGGAGGTTGGTTGAGAAGCAATGTCTCTAGCTAAGTATTGTTTTACTAGCCATTTCTGCCTCAAATTGTTATTATTAACATTAGAAATCATTCATTCATTTACCCAACGTTAAATTGTGGAATATTGGAACAAAGGGCGTAGCAAAGATGCCCAGCACATGGTAAATACTGAGAAGATGGTAGGTATCTCCTTAGTTTCCCCATCCACCTTAATACTCAAAACGTGGTCCAAGGCCCATTAACATCTGCACTGCCTGGAAGTTTGTTAAAAATGTAGAATCTCAGCCCCAAGCCAGACCTACTCAATCAGAACCTACATTTTAATGGTTTGAGAAGCTTCAGGCCAGCATGTTGTCTCTTATGGTATCTGCTGGCTATGTTAGTTTGAGCGCTTATAGTATTGTTGTGAGAATTAAATAAGAGAGTATGTATAAATTACTTTGAAATCTGTGAAGTGTTTTGTGACATTATTTAAGTGTATGTGTATAACAGAATAATGTGAATCTGAAAGTACTGAAATGACAAGATTGGAGACTCCTTGGGTTTTTAGATTTTCCAATCTTGATAATATGACTTGATTTTGTAATACCATATGAAAAAGGCATATTTATTTCTGGAAAAATGTGCTTGAATTGCTGTGTACTATTCTAAGCTCAGACTTATTATTATTTAGGAAGATGCTAGGCTTACAATTCTCAATGGAGGGTTTTCAGTGTATTTTTTTTTTAATTACCAGTGTTCTTTTTTAATGTCTATTTCAGCTTTTTATGTTTTGAATTATGTTACTATTTAATTTGCATGTTGGAATATGCAGATTTTAATCTCAAATAAATGTGGAAATGATTCTGAAAAAAGATACCTAGAAATACGGAAAATGGGGATCCCTGGGTGGCGCAGCGGTTTGGAGCCTGCCTTTGGCCCGGGGCGCGATCCTGGAGACCCGGGATCGAATCCCACGTCAGGCTCCCGGTGCATGGAGCCTGCTTCTCCCTCTGCCTGTGTCTCTGCCTCTCTCTCTCTCTCTCTCTCTCTCTCTCTCTCTGTGACTATCATTAATAAAAAAAATCTTTTTAAAAAAAAAAAAAAAAAGAAATACGGAAAATGGAAAAATTGATTTTAAGAAAAGATAGCTCCATGGTATCAATTCAGATAAAAGAAATTATAACTAATAAAAGAAATTAAAACTAATAAATTATAAACAGCTAATTCAGATTTATACACAAATGTTGAACTACAAAAATTAGGAAAATCATCTTCTCATGAACTTAAGTTTTCTAATCCGTAATTGAGAAAGATGACCTTTATATTTGTTCTGTGTCTCATAGTGTTGGGGAGGTGCATCACTTGAGACCGCAGAAAAATGTGGTACACATATAGAAGATGATATTCATATCTACCATTGTCAAAGTGAGAGATATATGTGACATGCAGTGCATTTGAAAAAACTTATTAAATTGTTTGGCAAATAAGTTTGCAGGCTGAGCTAGGGCCCTGGTAGCTCCATCGAATTCATGATATCTAGGCCTTTTGTTCTTGTTTCAAGTGGGCAGGGTCCACTGGGAAACAAAGACTCATCCAGTATTTCTGCAGGTCAGTCAAGTTTCGGCACATAATAGAAACAGAGGTCTAGGTGGTGTACGTCTATGATGCACAGAGGGAAAATCATGCATGTTAGGGAAAAAACAGAGAAGCCAAGAAACAGAGGAAGGAAAGCTCTAAATAATGGATTTTTCTAGGTCACTGGGAGTCAGACCTTTGTTCTCCTTCCTGTGACTAGGAGTGACTGCAGAGGGAGAGATTCCCACCACATCTGGAGGCAAGCACACACCTGCCCCATTGGCTTGAGACTAGTATATTCAGAAAAATGCTGGGGGGGGTTGTCATAGACCTTGCGTTTAGTTCTGTGTTCCTTTTCTTTCTTTCTTTTTTTTTTAAAAGATTTTATTTATTTATTCATGAGAGATAAACACACACACACACAGAGAGAGAGAGGCACAGACACAGGCAGAGGGAGAAGCAGGCTCCATGCAGGGAGCCCAACGTGGGACTGGATCCCGGGTCTCCAGGATCATGCCCTGGGCCGAAGGCGGCGCTAAACCACTGAGCCAGGCGGGCTGCCCTCTGTGTTCCTTTTCATTGGCATTTCACTAAATGAATGCTAAACTGTCAATTTGGGTAGGTGCTGGGGGCGTAAACATTTGCATATGACATACCTTTCCCTCCAGGACTTGCAACTAATTGTTGAAATAATAAACAGCTTTATTAGCAAAAGGGCAAAAACTAACATTCCTACTATACTTTAAAATAGATTTTGGTATATTATGCCCACATTTAAAAATTATGTGATTTATTTATTAAAAATAAATCTATGTTTATATCTGTATTATATAGACAAAAGACCAAAAGTGGGCTGTACATGAAATGTTAACAGTGATGAAAATACACAATATTTTTCATTATTTTCTGTGTCTTCCTCAATGGACATGTGTTCATATAACTATGTGACAACAACATAATAAACTTTGAAGCCTCCAAAGTATTTTTATACATGCTTTCTCATTTGATCCTCACAAGTGCTCTGTCAGGGAGGTCAGTAATACACATCAAGGTTACAGGTGAGAGAAATGGAGGAGACAGATAAGCAAACGACTGAGGCACCCAGGATGTTACATTGCAGTGAGGTTACATGACAAGTACGGCGCTGAAGAGGTAGCCAGGGGCAAAGCCAGGAAAAAGAAAGGCAAATCAGTAGTGCTTTAATGAAAGGAGGATAGTTTAGGGCCAAGAATGGCTTTTTGCTTCAGTCCGGCTCCCTGTACCGAGGCCGGTTCAGTTTTTATTAGATCCAGAGGCAGGGGGCATAGTAGTCACATTTGGGTTGGAGACCAAAGAGCCTGAGTTTGATTTCTGGCTCTGGGACTACACAGCTATTAACCTGGACAGTTATTTCCAGACTCAGGGCCTCACTTGACCTAAGTATAAAATGAACCGAACACTACTAGCTATTCTAAGGATAAAGTGAGTTCATATATGAGAGCCTTTAAAAGTGTAAGGGAGTTTGGACCTGAACAACTTTTTAATTGGTTCAGTAAATAACAGATTATGGAGAAAAAGCCTTTAAAAAAAAAGTGTGGATATAGGGATAACTGAACAAATACTAACATTGTTATCATCATCATCCTCATCAATGCAAGGCTGATGAGGCTGATGATAGGATGACAGGGTATCTGTACCTCTCAGGGAGACAAGTACCTTATCTTACTGCAGACAGCAGCAACTTTTAATCTCATAGGATCTGGGACAAGGTAAGGAAGGAGGTTAGGTCCATACAAATATATATAACAATCTTTTAATGATAATATTATCATTTTGAGATGCATAAACATGGACTAAGCTAAGGATAGATTATATTTCTTAATAAGAAACATCCAGATGTGGACCAAATGTATGTAGATGTATGCTGCAAGATGCTGATAACTGTAGGTCAGAGATGCAAAAGAATTATAAAGTTAATGCGAAAATATGAGAAAGTTTGTGCTGGTGTCATTGGATTGTTCAGCAGCCTGATTAAATTTATGCCAGTCTCTCCCTGCTTACTATAAATGTTTGGAATCTGTGTGTACACTTAGCTGTTCTATTTGATTTTATAGTGTTGTAAGGTTAGTGATTGCTGTCAAATTAAGAATGATTGTTTTGTCTTTAGAAGACCTTGGCCTTGAGTTGGGGGATGGAGTGGGCTGTGAAGGTTAATTCCCTCGGGCCTGGAATTAGTCTAGGCCATTCTACTGAAATCAGTATACCTGCCTGTTACTTAACCACTAGTCATCAAAGCATGAAAGGATTGATTGATAAGGTTGCTTTGCAGCCTTAGGTTGGAGGAGTTTCAAAGTAGTTTGCACCAACTGTCAGCATTGTTTATTGATAATAGTGAGATTGATGATTTGCATCTGGTCTAAGTGAGACCCTTTAAGGCTCTGCTGCAGAGACTGGTTAAATAGTGGGAAGGTGTCTGTGTAACCAACTAAATACAAAAAAACACCAGCGGGGACTCCATCACAGAAATACTACCAATTGAGTTTAGAAGATTACCCAGAGAGAATGTATAATGGAATACTAAATGCTTTAATATCCTAATTCTAGCTAAGTCCTTCAGTTCCCATTACAGGTATATTATTGAAATCCCAAAATATTGGGGGCAAGAATCTGTCATAAACATCTCTTATCCTGCTTCATTTCCAAAACCTGTAAACTGTGTTTGTCATTTTTTTCAGACCCCCTGGTTGTGGAATACAAGGCATTGCTGGTACAACTACCCCTATCAGGTAAGAAAATATTACCTTCTGGGTCTTTACACATCCAGAATATCTTCCCTAGGTCAGATTCATAGTTTTAGGCCCCTGCCTACACTACCCTGCTGTTTGATGCAGACTTAGCCTGGTTAAGGGAAGTAGCTTGTGTTCTCAGAGAAGTTCAGAATCAAAGCTCACTTGCTTTAGCAAATGGAATAAGCTGGTGGGTGCATTTGCTGGAGAGTAAGATGCAGTCAATTCGATAGTTGGGCAATTCCTGCTTCTAACAGCTGATCTATGTATAATCACTGCAGAGGACCTGAAGACCTGACACCAGAAAGGGTCTGTCTGGACAGCAAGCAGGCAAAGGTCAAGTATAGGGCTGCGGGGAGCATGAGGAGTTCAGGCCACTTTCTGGCTTCAGAGCAGTCTCTAAGTATGTAAATCAAGCACCATTTCCCTGAGCATAGAAATCGTATCATTACACTAGACTTAAAACCATCATCAAAAATGAGATTAAAATGATATCTCAGAAAGGGAACATTTCAGATCCCTGCACCCATCATACCTTTGCCTCTGTCCATGAATTCAATATTAGCATGTGTTTTGTTCCTCAGATCGGCTTCTACTTGAATGTCATAGCTGGGTCTTTTCTAGTAATTTCTTAACTGAAAATTTTATAGAATTTCTAGTTTAATTGAAATATGTTATATAAGAGAATCAAATGCAACTAGGCATTTTGGTGATAAAATTAAGAAGACATACGTTACAATAGGCACCTTGGATTTTTGACTGCAGTTCTTTGGGTTGTCTTTTTAGAGGAATTTCATCTTTCTGATGTGCATAAAATTAATGAGGAGCAAGCATGCTCTGTATCTGCTCTGATACATTCAGTGTTGCAGCAAGGGCTAGGGACACACTGAAATGGAATTCCAGTTTGCATTTCCATCTCTTTCATGTAGTTTATTCGGATTAGAAAAGAATGTAAACAAGCAATATGGCTGAGAAAACTGAGCATTCCAGGGCTTTCTGATAGAGACTGAAACAACATTGAAACCAGTCACTTGCTGTGTACAGTTGTAATTCTTTTGTTTTCCTACCTTAAATATTTGGGATTATACCTCTCTTTGTGTCTTGTAATGACATACTGAGTGGAAAAATCCAAATATATCTAGAATTCTATTTATAAAACATCAAAGCCTTCTAGAAACTGTAACTCGTACATTGATGTAGCAGGTGCATTTATGAGGTAAACTCTGTCATATGAGCAACGTTAAGACAAATGTCACGTGAAATGTTAATACCCACTCTTCTTTATAACTATAGCATAGTCTGAAATAACTTTCACATTTATGGCTGGAGCTAAGGAATTGCTTTTTTCTGAGATAATTAGTTGCTGGGGCAGTGGCTCAAAATTTCGTTGCAGACCGTGACACAGGTAAAAAGATAGATTTAACATGAAAATTGGAGTCTGGTGGATAGTTAACGTTTAAAAATAAGAACCATTGGGGTGCCTGCCTTAGTTGGTAGAGCATGTGACTCTTGATTTCAGAGTTGTAAATTTGAGTCCCACGTTGGGTATAGAGATTATTTAAAAATAAAATAAATCTTAAAAAAATAATAAAATAAAAACTAAAAATAAGAAACATCATTAGTATGGAAGGAAAGATACTGTGTGTGGGGATTCAGATCAAGATTATCTTCTGCTAATAACGCATCATCACTCATAAATGAATAATTTGGCATACAGCCCCAAAATCTAGGACTAATTAATTCACAATCTCTTATGGGAAGAGTGGTCATCTTAGATAAACTCCATATTCTAATAAAAAAAATCAGCTCTGTCTTTTCGTAGGTATAGGGAAAAATTAAACAGCATGTAACTATTACACATGCAATTAAAGTGCATTGTCAGTAGCTATGTTTCCATAAATATGTAGATTGCAGTTCAGTGTCAATCTCAAGCCTTAAAAGTACTTTTAAAGACAGATCATGCTCATGAAGCATATTTATTATGTAGTTAGCATGTATGTTAAATAATTGAACAGTCTTTTAGATAAAAGTAGTGGTCTGTTGCAATTTTATTAAAGGCACACTGCTGCTTGTATAAGACTATATATGTAAATACATAATTTATTATATGATGATCTTTATATACATGTGTATATTTTAAGTTTAATCAATGGAAAGTGGTCTTTAGTTGGGCTTGTATAGTTTGTCATAAAGAGCCTGAGTTGGGAATGAGAAGCCCTAGTGTGTTGGTCACAGAGCCTCACAAGCTATGATTGACCTTTCAGTCCACACTAACTGACAGCAATTTCCTGTCAAATATACCATCTAGAAAATGATGGTACTAATTTTATAGGATTTTTATGAGAGTCAAAGAAATTAACAAGTGGGTAAGCTTTGTCAACTGCAAAGCACGGCATGAATATGATAGTGTTGTAATGTGATGCTCTCTTATGAACCCTGTGGTTTCTTGATGTACTCTCACTTGTCTTCATAGCCCTCCATGGCTTTTCCCAGGTGGTGTTGCAGAGAATCTCATTAAAACTGAAATTTAACCTTGGCTCCAAGGGTCCTGAAGCCAGTGCCCTATATTTTAGACTTCATTGCTGCCATATGTCTGACCTGAATACCCATCCCTTATTATTGCTAATGCTTGCAAATTTTAAAAGGACAATTCAATGGAAAATATATTATCTCCAGAGTGTGCTGAGCTTGATAAACACACTGATGCTCATTGTCACTCAGAGCTTGGGATTGCTGGTGGGTCTGTATCGTGTCCCCTCATGTATTTTGTTGCCAAAGATCAGTGGGAGGGACAACTGTTTTTCTTTGGTGCCAATGCATAAATTAGTCGGTAGAATCAGTAAAGTGTGTGCCAGCTTTCTCCTGAAAGTCATTTGTTATGCTACTATTGGTTCACAAAGCATTAAAATTTCAATCGTAGTTACTGGATATGCTATTACACATTGTGGGTAGCATGGAGATGATGCTTTTCAAAGGACTTTCATTCATTCTGGCAAAGTAAGACATTTCATTATAGCACCGTAAACAAAATAAATATTCCTGACTTCTACTGCCTCTCTGAGCCTCTCCCCATTCCTGGACCTCTGAGGCAGATAGAACAGGTTTTACCTCCATTCTACAATAAGTAAACTAAGGCCCAAATTTTATACCTACTAAACTATGGAGCTGAGACTTGATCTCAAATTTCCTGGCTGAGGGCCTAGCCTGGTATTTCTTGGCAGCTTCCTTATCCCTGTGTCTCTTAATAAATATTTTTAAATTGTCTTTTTTGATATTTGCAATGTACAGCACATTTCCTAATAACAAGAAAGCTCCGATTAATGCAGAACTTGAAACTTTGCCTCTGTGACCCTCTGGCACCCCAGTTCTATCACCTACCTCCCTTGCTCCTGTACTGTGGAATCTCATAGCACTTTCCAGGATTATTCCTTTTGTGTATGTATTTTGTTTTGTTTTGTTTCAGGTTGCCCAAGGAATCTTACAGATACTTATGTCAAGGAACCATAAATCCTATTGTTAAATAGTGAATTTGGTACCAAATGTTCATACTCACTGACACTTTTTTGGTTGGTGATGAAACAAAACTTAATGCCATCAAGCTGTGGATTAAAGGCATACTTCAAAGCCCTTCTTCTCCACAGAGAGAATGGGGCTGGAATTTGAAGAAGCACAAGACCATGTCACTTTTCAGCTCTGAGCTTAAGATATTTGGGACACAAATTGGTTTCTTATTAACTATTAATCTTTCCTTTTTTGCTTTGATCCTCAGCCACTCACAACTGACCTTCACTACTATTATATCCTGGAGCTGTCGTTTTATTGGTCATTAATGTTTTCCCAGTTCACTGATATCAAAAGAAAGGTAAGAGTGGTTATGTTGTAAAGTGCTTGCAGATATGTGTCCTTAATGGCCCTTGGAAGATGGGTGTAGAGTCTCAGAGGCACTCACTTCCATCTGCTCTCTGGCCGTACTACTTTCTGCATTTCTACAGGAAGTTCCTTATTTTGTTTGTGGTGCTTTGTATGTTGTTCATAGTCTCTCTTTCCTCCTTCCTCCAAACTAGTGTTCTTTTCTCCAAGAAAAAAAAAAATATCAATGAATCTTTAACAGCAGTTAATTTCTTCAGTCTGGTTCACAAGGCCCTCTGTTCTTCAAATTAAATAATGAAGAAAAATTGTGTTTGTTGCCCCTGGGAGAGAGTAAATTCTCAGTGTTCTAGCCCCACAAATGAATTTTTTCTTAATTAGAGTTAATGATCCGCCTATCTAAATAGTTATTCTTGCCTATTTGCCACCTAAGAGTTATATTTCTAAAACCCTCAAGACAAAGCCAAACTACTTGGAGTAATATTCAGGGTTGTCAGCATGATTTGAAGCCAGTTCTCCAGTCTCATCACCCCTCCTTGTGTCCTACACACACACACACACACACACACACACACACACATCCTAGCTATGAATATCTTTTCATCATTGTTCAGACATAATTTTTTTCATGGACCTTTGTTTTTTTTATAAGGCCTTGCCTTGGCTAGAACACATCTTATGTCTCTCCTCCCAAACCCGACCTAGTAATCTCTTCTTTGAAGGCTAATTCAATTCCCCCAAAAGTTTTGGCCACTCCTTTAGTTTACAAGTGCCCACTGTTTACATATTGTATTTTTTAACTGTAGTTGTCCCCCTTGGGAAAGAGTAAACTCTCAATGGTCCAGCCCCATGAATGAATTTTTCCTTAATTAGAGTTATCTACTATCAAAATACATCATGAAAATACAACATCCCCAAATGAACTGGATCTGGTGGCCTGCCTCTGTCCCTCCCCTAGCCTTAAAGGGCTAAAGAGCAAAATATGTTTGTCTTTATATCATGACTCCCGATGTACCTGCTTGTGATGAGGATCAGAAAGTTTGGGATGAGTGAATAAATGGACTCATCAGAATGTCTTCTGACTTACTGATGAAGATCTTCCAAACTCCTCTGCAAACAGAACTGTGAGTTGCCAAGGAGCACAATCCTGTAACACTATAACATCCTTGGTTAGATCAGTAACCTGCTAAATTGCAAAGTGGTATCCAAGCAGCTGAGGAAGAACATGTCAGAGTCCCTGGCCCTGGTACCTGCGTGCCTTTTCCCCAGGTACATGCATTCCACTCGCCTACAGCAGTGGCTTTCTTGGCTGGCAAACAGCTGTCTCTCCTACCTTATGTGGCTGCACAGCCTTAATGATATATGTATGTTGTTTGATTCTCAGATGGGGAAGGTCCCTGTGTGAGGCTAGAGCTTGGCCTATCAGATAGCTCGTTGACAACTATAATTAGTGGTTCCTTAATCATTGTGTCACAGTGGATCCCTTTATGGAAAGGTTTAAAGATTCTTCAGTGATGGTATGCCAATCAGATTGGATCTTATCTGCCTTATATGAAGAGTCTTCTTCACTCACATGCTTAGTACTTGTAGACTGGTTATTTCCTCTGTGCTCGGCTTCTTGTGCATTTTACTTATTTTTTTAAACCTTTAATTGTAAAAATACAAAACAAAATTTTACCGTCTTTAACCATTTTGAGCGTGCATTTCAGCAGTATTACACACGTTCACATTATTGTGCAACCGGTTTCCAGAAGTCTTTCCATCTTGCATAACTGAAACTGTGCCCGTTAAACAGTAACTCCTGTGGTCCCCTTCCCCGGCCCCTGGCCACCACCACTCTTCTCTCTGTCTCAGTGATTCTGACTACTTTAGGTACCTCATGTAAGTGGAATAATACCACGTTTGTCATTTCGTGGCTGGCTTATTTCACTTAGCAAAATGTCCTCAGGATTGTCTGAGCTGTAGCACGTATCAGAATGCCCTTACTTTATAAAGCTGAATAGTGTGCATTTTCTTTTCTTTTGAGGAGCACTTTTTCCAGGTAGCTACCAAAAAAAAAATGTATAAAAAAGGGAGGTTTGAATAGTTTCCCATTTTGTAGCTGGGAAAATTGATATATAGTGAGTTTAAGTATATTTCTCAAGGTTGTGCTAGGTGGGAATGAATCCGAGCCCAAGTTTATCCAGCAAGGTTCTGTGATTCACTCTGAGATTAGACGTGTAGACAATTCTTGCATTATCTTTCCTTGCCATGCTCCCGACATTAGAGGCAGTAAGCCTTTTGCAGCCCTTTGCCATTTATTGGTTTCTCTTTTGCTTAGTGAGAATTAGGTGTGCCATCTAGAGTCAAATAGGTTAATAAAAGCAAGACTATAACTGTACTTGGCTCCCAGGAGCCTAGTCCTCGCATGACATTGCTATCCTAAAAGTCACCAAACCCCCTTCCATTTGCTTGAACTTTCTCAATGTGCATTTATTTTATTTTTTTAAGATGTTATTTATTTGAGAGAGAGTTAGACAACACAAGCAGAGGGAGAGGGAGAAGCAGACTCTCCGCTGACCAGGGAGCATAAGGTGAGGCTCCACCCCAGGACCTCAGTATCATGACCTGAGCTGAAGGCAGACACTCAACCAACTGAGCCACCCAGGTCCCCTTCAATATGCATTTAATGTATGTTTTCACTGAGCAAAGAGAATGCCTAGAGTCTTCATTGTTTTAAGTCAAATGATCATTACCTAATAGTTACCTTGAGTGGATGATATTCAGGGGTTGAAGTGTATCATTTTGTAAGATCTTAATATATCTTGCATCAGTGTGGAAACCACTGATGTATAAAAAAAGGGTAATTTTACAGTGAAGTCCGTGGAGTTGATCTCAGGCCTGCACATATTGTCAATGTTTAGTAATGAAGCATCATTTTTTTTCCTTAATCAACACCAATAGCTTACTTTAGACATCTGGCACCTCGTCCTTCTTCAGGTGGTCAGAGTACCTCTGTCCATTCCTGGTGCCATTGGTTTATTCTTCTGTCTTGCACAGAATGGGAATTTAGCCACCGCCAGACCTGTGTATAACTCAGCATGCATTTTAATATGAAGAGCCTTCTTCTCTGTTGCCATCTCTCATTAGTGAATCGTAGCATTTGCTTTTCTCCTTTGCACCATGCAAACTGTCCCTGCGGGTCCCTGGTTGTTCTCTGTACTGCTCCAGGGCTTGCACAATCTGCTGTTCCATCCATCAGCGAGGATCAATCGAATGTCCTGGCAACCAGATACATTCCCTATCTTGCATTATCCCTACCAACTATTAACTAAACCCTATAACAACAGCCTACTTCCTCGTTACGAACTAGAGCCGTATGAAGACACCATTGACCAGTAGCGAAGATTTTTCTTAGGATTGTTAATAGAACATTATAAAGAATGTTCTTTTAGTTTCCCTATTAAATGACAATGAACTTGAATGGCCATTTCAAATAGGAACCAGGATTTATAAACATTGAATCCAAATGCATGCTTCAAACTGTTAATGATCAATAGCTGAAGTGAGGTTTAGAAATCATTTTTTTGTGACCCATTGAGTTTATAAGTCTTTCTAAAATGGCTTTTCTATCCATAAACTCTTTTCCTCCGGAAGTGTCCTAGGATTGCCAACTTTTTTTCTTAGTTGCTCTGTTTCTAAATAGAACCTGGTATTTAAAAATGCCTTTCTCTTGATCCTTCCTGGGGTTGGTACTTATTTAGTCAGTGATGGGATATATTATTATTAACCTTCCCAGAGTGAAGGGACAAGCCCAGATAAAGTCATTTGGTATCTTGGACTTACAATTTAAATATTCTGTTATGTGCTACCAAGATATTTTGAGGATTTTACCTTACTTACCTTTTTCTTCTTTCTTCCCTCCATTTGTTTCTCCTTCCCTCTCTACCTATTTTCCTTCCTTCTCTGTAAGAACAAAATTGTTAAGGGATCTTATTAGAACATCAGGTATATTCTCAGTATTCAACATTATTTGAAACATCATTTATATCCCAAGGCTTAATTTTTATTGAAATTCTGTTCTTTAGCACCTGTTCACAATGAGCATTTCTCCTGCACATCTAAATTTTCCAAGGGAAACTAATAAATGTGTTGGAGCCCAGAACAGCTTGCTCATGTCTAAGCCCTATGTCCCTTTTAACTAAGCTGCTGTTTGGCTTGATAGCCTGGGCCCTTGGCCAATAAACCCCGCTCGTGTTCAGAGTCCTTTGTAGGAAATCATCCATGGCCAGGTTCCAGGGCCCAGCTGGTGAAAGCAGCTTGTTGCTCTTTTGGTCTTTAACCTGAGAAAAACTACATCCTGTAAAAGATTCCTAACAGAGAGAGGTATGATGATTACGTTTAGCAAGAAACTTGTTGACTGGCTTGTGTTTACTCTCTGGTAACTTCTTCAGAGAATACCTGGCACCTGTGCTGTGAATAGGGTCTTGCAATGCTCCAGATCTTCCCTGCTTCAATTAGTTTTAAGGTGAAAGAATAGCATGCAGTAATCTCCTTTATAAGGAAGCAGGCTGGCATGGAATTAAATGAAATAATATCCATGAATACTGTCTGGTATGATGCTTGACGAATAGAGCTTAAAACATTACCTAGCATATAATGACCAAACTTTGGTTGAACCAACACATGGCACTAAATCCAGCCAACAAATAAAACCCCCAAAGCCATTGGTCACAAATTATTGTAATTTTGGTTAATTAAAAGGTAAAGGCATGGGCTCTGGAGTCCATATGCCTGCTTAACACTAATGGTAAGAAATGGGTAGGAAATATCAGAAAGGGAGACAGAACATGAAGACTCCTAACTCTGGGAAATGAACTAGGGGTGGTGGAAGGGGAGGAGGGTGGGGTTTGGGGGTGAATGGGTGATGGGCACTGAGGGGGGCACTTGACGGGATGAGCACTGGGTGTTATTCTGTATGTTGGCAAATTGAACACCAATAAAAAATAAATTTATTATTTAAAAAAAAACACTAATGGTAATGCGGTATGACCTTGAACAAGCTACTTTCCTTCTCTGTGCCTTGATTTCCTGATCCAAAGAATGGAGTTCATAGAACTAACTCCTGGGGGTATTGTGAGCATAAATAAATAATATATGCTCTTTGATCAGTGCCTGGCACATAATAAATGCCCAATAGATGTTAGTTATTACTGCGGTAATTAACATGGTTCACCAAATATTGCCATCTCTCTACCTCCAGGCACTTGTACTGCTCAGCCAAGCCCCCTTTTATGGTTGGATGGGCCCTGGTGATGGGTACGCTGTGAGCAGAACTGACTTGAGTCACTCTGAGGTATTTAATCACTGATGAGACCTTCTAGTGTCTCTTTTCCCCTGTAGTATCATGATTGGTAACTTTTGAGTTGGAAGCTGCTCCATCAGCTGGGTCCCTGAGTGACTATGGTGAGCAGAGTACCAGCCCCCACCCCCACCCCCAGGTCATATGCAGTGAATAGGAAACACATTTTTGTTTTAAACCACTGAAATTTTAGGGACTCTTGGGTGGCTCAGGGGTTGAGTATCTGCCTTGGGCTCAGGGTGTAATGCTGGGGTCCTGGGATCGAGTTCTGCCTTGGGCTCCCTGCTGGGAGCCTGCTTCTCCCTCTGCCTATGTCTCTGCCTCTCTCTGTGTCTGTCATGAATAAATAAAATCTTAAAAGAAAATAAATTAACCACTGAAATTTGAAGTGCTTTGTTCTTGACACATAATCTAGTATATCCTGCCTAGCATAGCTGTTATTAATAATATTGGCTAATTATCATTTTCTTGAGCAATATCTGGAAATAATTTTTCTAGATCAGCTCTTCTCAAAGTGTAATCTGTGGCCCATAGAGGTCTGCAAGGTGAAAACTATTTTCATAATAATATTAAGATGACATTTGCCTTCCTGACTGTGTTGAAACTGTATTCATAGTCCAGAAGTAATAGTGGGCAAAGTTGCAGGCGGTGGCCCCAAATGGTACTAGTAGTTACTGTATTCTTCATCGCCACATGCTTGCAGAAAGAAAAACTGTGGACAGCCCAGGTGGCTCAGCAGTTTAGCGCTGCCTTCAGCCCAGGGTGTGACCCTGGAGACCCGGGATGGAGTCCCATGTTGGGCTCCTTGCCTGGAGCCTGTTTCTCCCTCTGCCTGTGTCTCTGCCTCTCTCTCTCTGTCTCTCTCTCTCTCTGTCTGATGAATAAATAAATAAAATCTTTTTTAAAAAATGTCAGTTTCAGTTATGAATGCTCCTGATGAAGCACTGAAAACTGTTAATTTTATTAAATCTCTATTCTTGAGTAAACACTTAAAAGCATCTTGTGTGATAAAATGGGAGGTAGGCATAAAGAACTTTTGCTGCCTTTCCGTGTTATGTGTAGTGTCTCAAAAAAAATCATATGCACGTGGTGCTTTGTGTTAAGAGCTGAACAAGCTGCCACTCTTCTCACCATTTTTTTAAATTTTGGAAAATTTAGTTACTTTTCATGAAATTATGTTAACATGTAACAGACTTTAGTTAATAAGTGTTTTTCAAATTTCTCAGTTTTAATGTCTAATGTGGTGAATACTAGTAGAGATAACCCATATCAACAAACACTTTTTGATGTCCTCGGCGATTTTTAAAAATATAAAAGTGTTCTGAGCTTTTTTCTCCCGTAAGTCTCATTTTTACTGGGAAGAATGACTGACAAGCTGTGGTTACTCCACCTTATGTGTTTTTCAGTTTTTTTTTTTTTTAATACATAAACTGATTTTGTTGAGTTGTTTCAGGAAAAAAATTGACGTTATTTGTTGTCAATGATAAAATTCAAGCTTCTGAGCAAAATTAGATTTTTGGAAGTCTTGTATCCACCAGTGAGAGTTTGATAGCATCTCAATCCATAAAGACTTATATAATGAGATTGGTAGGGATATTAATAAAAGTGACTTTTAAAAATATTGACTCAGGGATCCCTGGGTGGCTCAGTGGTTTAGTGCCTGCCTTTGGCCCAGGGCATGATCCCGGAGTCCAGGATCAAGTCCGGCATGGGGCTCTCTGCATGGAGCCTGCTTCTCCCTCTGCCTGTGTCTCTGCCTCTCTCTGTATGTGTCTTTCATGAATAAGTAAATAAAACCTTAAAAAAAAAAAAAGATTTTTAAAAAATAAAAAATAAAAATAAAAATACTGACTCAGTGAACCAGTATTTTCCAAATGACTAATGTATGATGCTACGAAGTCATATATATGAGTAAAAGATCTATTCAAAGGTCAAGACAGACCAAAGGATTTTAATGTAAAAAAATATCAAAAGGATATTTATATGGTTTTAGATTCTACATTGTACCTAAGCTTTAACAGTATCCCACTTGTCAAATTTTGGTACAATATCAAAGAAGAATATTCTTAACTACCTGAGAAGACTATTAAGATACTTCTCTCTTTCCCCACAGTTTGATACTAGATTTTCTTTATATACTTCAGCCAAAGTAACTTAGGGCAACAGATTGAATGTATAGGCAGTTAATGAGAATCCAACTCTCCTGTCTTAAGCCAGACATCAAAGAGATTTGCAGTAATGTAAAACATGCCACTCTCCTCACCATTTTTTTAAATTTTGGAAAATGTAGTTATTTTTCATGAAACTATGTTAATTAACATGTAACAGACTTTAGTTAATAAGTGTTTTTCAAATTTCTCAGTTTTAATGTCTAATGTGGTGAATACTAGTAGAGATAACCCACATCAACAAACACGTTTGGTGTCCTCGGTGATTTTTAAAAATATAAAAGTGTTCTGAGACCAAAACATGAGAGAACTGCTAGTGTAGGTTATTTAAGTATTTTCTAGAGATAGGACTTCCAAGGTAATGCCTCAGCTTGTATCAGTGTATCCTTTCTTTGTTTGAAAAACTAAAACCATGTCAGTGTGTACCTGGTGATCGTGAGAGGGATGGAGCATGATGTGGCATTCTCTCTGTGTAACAACCTCAGAGCTTCTACTAGGAGACAGTCAGGCAAGCCACTTAACACCTCCTTCACAGAGGTGCAGGGTTGCTCTTTTATATTCCCATTTATGATTGGAGTAGATCCATCCAGGTTCTGAGGCAGATCTCCCTGATGCTTAGGCCTTGGCCTGTATCTTTCTCACTACTGTGTCTTCAGAATATAAGAAGGGAAGAAGAGGCTGCTGATTTTAATAAGGTATACCACCTGTGATCAGGACATTTCAACTCAGTGCTGTGTGCAGGCTGAGAACAATGGAACGGTGTTTTCTGGAAAAGAAATGTTTTATGGGGTGATTTTATAGAGTTTTATTGAAAGGCTGCCTTAACTAGTGGCTTAATCTGGCAATCAAATTCCCAAGTGCCTTGCCAGAGGAGGGCTCTTAAGCATCTTTAGATGTCACAGTCCAAGGGACACCTGAGTGGCTCTGTTGGTTAAGCATCTGCCTTCGGCTCAGGTCATGATCTCAGGGTCCTGGGATGGAGCCCAGAGTGAGCAGGGAGCCTGCTTCTCCCTCTCCTCCTGGCTCTTGCTCTCTCACTATCTCTGTTTCTATATATATATCTCTCTCTCAGTCTCTCTCAAATAAATAAAATTAAAAAAAAAAAAAGATGTCACAGTCTGACTCCTGGGCACTGGACAGTCCTGGGGCATGGCAGCAGTACATACTGCTGTCCACAGTGCAGGAGGGTGACAGCTGAGAGCCTCTTCTTCCAGTACAGTGCAAAGGGCCACAGCATTGCTGCATTGCAGAGAGACTCACATCCCAGGATCTATACAGTGAGGCTGGTCTAGGCTCTGGGTCTTTAAGTCTAGGGTCTCTGGAGCCCCCCACCCCCCTTCTCGCAGGAGGTGCCATTGGCACTTGGAAGGTTCTGCTTTTCATTTGGGAGGTACAGTGGTTCAGCTGCCTCTGGGGAGTTTCTCTCAAGTCATCCTAAGATGGTTTATTGTAGCTCTAGCTCTCTCCCTGACTCATAAATCCTCTCTGTTTCTATCTCCATAAATAAAACAGACCCCTTCCCATTTCCTTCCTTTTGCCCTCCTAAGAAAGGGCACCCTTTCCACTCATGGCCAACCCTGCACATTTGCTCTTGATCCTCTTCTCTTCCTGCTTTCCAGATATGGACCATGTTCTATTTGTCAGTCTCTCACTTCTGTGTGTTTTCAGAAGCATCCTCTCTCTATGATTCCCTTCCTTCCTCACAGTCCTCTTTTTTCACATTTGTTTCTGAGCAGCAGCCTGCTGTGTAGTTAGGAGTCACACACAACCAACACACAACCAACTTCAGATCTGGCTCTGAAGCCAGATCTGTTCTTACTATGTGACTTTGGAATAATTGCATAACATCTCTGTGCCTCAGTTTCTTTATAAAATGCAGTTCTAGTAATACTTGCTTCATGTGACTAAATTACAGTGTCAGCAGAGCCTTTGGAGTATGGGGATTAGTAGGCGTTATTGGAAGATAGAAAGGAGTTCACCAGGTAGTCCGAATGGAGTTAGGCTTGGAGAAGACAAGAGAAAATACCAAGGTTCCAGCCAGAAAAATAAATAAATAAATAACTGCATGGCCAGAGGCCTGTATGGGGGCAAGAAGAAGCTTGACAGGTGAATTCTGCAGATAGAGTTCTGGCTGTTTGTGAAGAGTGGGGAGTGCAGGCAGCTGAAGGAAGAGGAGTTAGAAGACTAGAGATAAGACTTATGGTAACAGAGTTCCTCTGAACCCCTTCTGATAACTTACAGCATTGTCCCAACTAAGTTGACCTGAAGGAGACATTTTTCATCTTCATCTAAAGCACAAAATTGAGTTCTTGATTGCCCATTGTCATTTTGGGCCTCAAGGGCTTTGTAGTAAATATGAAGGTGATGGCTTTCAGGTCCTGGGATGTTTCTGATTTTACTTGAGCACAGTCTGCCCCCTACTGATCATTCTGGATGTTTTCAACATAGATGGGTTTAAGTGTTGCCATTGCTTTTTGTCCTCAGGAATATTGAGAGAGAGAGAACAAGTCTGTAAACCTGTGCACCACTTAAGACCATTATATCAGGTATATTTAAAATGTCTCAAAAGCGACCTCCTAGCATTAAAAGCTGTACAAGTGACTATGACTGGTAATTTAAACAGAGCCCAGAAGGCATCTCTAAAAGGCCTCCAACTACAGGTACCTGAGATTTGGCAAGCCTGCTAGTGATGAAAATTTCTAAAAATCCAAAGTTCAAGGAGAAAAAAAACATGTGTATATAATTAAGAAAAATATCTGTGTCATTTGAAACCGTAGTGTATTTGGAGAATGTACTCTTAATGGGGAAAGGAAAGGAAAGCATGAAAAGAGGACTCCAGGGAGTTGCAAATTAAGTTCTTCTCTCTGGCCAGGCACCTTGGAAGGGAATTCGTAGCACCATCTTACTGTTTTCTGCCCTACAAATAAAATTTTATTGTATCCCTTTCCACAGTAATAAAATCAATTAAAGATTAAATATTAACTAAATAATTCATAGGAGACAAGATTATGAGCTCTTGATCTTGAAATGGTACCATAAATGTTACACAGGAGAAAGATTGGGTAAACACTGCTTAGACAGCGGTTCTTTATTTAATTTTATATATGCTCCCAGAAGCTATAAAGTAATGGCACATCTAGCAGTAGGGAAAGTCATATTGCCTCCAGACAGACAGCTTTTGTTTTAAGAAACCAGTGAAGAAACTTCTTGATTTTCAAATCTTCTTGAAGTTGTACTTGTAATTTATCATGAGAGTTTCAACAGACCTATCTGCCAAAACTTTTTTTATAGTTTATCTGAATTTTAGTTTAGTTTATCTGAATCTTAAAAGTAGTATTTTACACATTACTTCAAAATAGCTATGAAAATTAAATCTCCTGCACATCCTTTTTTGGAAGAAAATGTGATGAAGTTGGACATGACAATGTATTTGTCACATCTCCGCTCCCATGACTTAAGTTTCCCGTAATATGTCCTTAGATGTGGCTCTAAGGTAGGGGCCATCAGACTTGTCTGTGAAGGGCCAGATAGTAAACATGCTAAACTTGCAGACCACACAGTCTCTGTTGCAAGCACTCAACTCTGCTACTGTAGGAAGAACACTGCCATAGACGATGTTTTAAACAAACAAACGTGACAGTGTTCTAATAAAACTTTACTTACGAAAATAAATGGAGAGCCAGATTTGGCATGAGGGCCATATTGTACCTTTCTCTGCTCTAAAGTGGAGTAGCCTAGATGTACTATTTGCTGAATAATGAGGATTTGAGAGTTGAGAATGGCTGGTAGAGGTATTTACGTCACATCAGTACATATTTTTAAAATAATTTCATAGTAACTGATAAATTCAGATGTCTTTAATCAATGTGTTGGCACCCGTTTTTAGAATGATGTTTCTATGTGACAGTTAGTTACCATCTGCAAAGACCTCAGTCTGTATATATTTAGTCCAAAGGTGGAAAAATCTAGTCTATTGTTGAAAATTGTTGAAATAGACTTGACTGTAGATTTAGTATAAATGAAGATTTATTCATGGGTTGAATTTTAGAGAAGGGATAACAGAATAATTTCTGCCAGAATACTTTATAACTGAACAAATATTTCTCAAATCAATCATACTTTTTTTTTTAATCCCTTCCCAGATTTTCCCATGAAGCCTAGCAAGCATAGGCTTTCCATGAGAACTAAAGTGAATTCAAGTTACAATTTTTGAAGAGCTTTGTTATTTGAAATATCTTTCTTTAAATGGCACGATTAGTCAGTTTTCTTTATAGTATACCAACATTCAAGGCCAGCTAAAAATAAAATACCCAAATAAATTGACGGAGACTCTAAGTACCCAAAGGTTGATATCTTTTAAGTACATTATGTGAACTTTTCACATAACATATGGGTAAGAGAAAGGTATAATTTTCCTCAACTTGCCTAATACGGAGCAAATCAGAATCAACTGATTTTTGTAAATCACTGTGAATATATTTTTATTTTAGTCATCATCTCAAGACCTACACGGATTTTTAGTCTCTTGTTTCTTAGCTTTTTAAAATGTATTTAAATATATATATATTTTTTTTTTCATGCTCTTAATCAGGACTTTAGCTATAGCCAAAGGTTGAGAACCTATTTTCGTATCCCCTCAATGGAAAAAGTACCTATGATTATTCTTGCCATATGTAAGTTTTGTCTGAAATCCTCCTCGCCTCCATCTGTGCATCTGTGCCGCAGTGGAGATGGAGCCTGAGTGGCCGTTCTTTCCTGCACATTGACAACTTATGTGCTAGTAGTCCACTTCCTGGACAGCTGTGCTTGTCTCCAACTTTCTGAGTTTTACCTTCAGGTTGCAAAATCCCAGTGAAAATATGGGAAGACAGTTTGTTATTGATCTCTATAAAAAACAATATGTTACTTTGTCAAAAGTCACACAATTTTCTATCTACCTTGAAGGTTCAAATTAAAAAAACAACAACAACAACTATTTAAAACCAAACAAAACAGCCATGAGAGCTTTCAACTGTTGTTTTGCAGTTGCTGTATAATGAAATCAGTTTTAAATTATGTTGCCGAGTCACTTGGGTGGCTCAGTCTGTTAAGCATCTGACTCTTGATTTTGGCTCAGGTCATGATCTCAGAGTTGTGAGATTGAACCCCTGTCCTTCCGTTTGCTCTGTGCTGGGTGTGGAGCCTGCTTAAGATTCTGTCTCTTTCCCCCTCTTCCTTGGCCTCTCCCTCTCTGTTCTCGCCCTCTGAAAAATAAATTATGATGTTGTCCTTCTGTTCCTTAGAGAAGTTGAAAATTTATTAAATGGGTAACCTGGTGCTAGTTACCTGATTTCTATTCAGGTAATTTTCTATTATAAGTTTATTATATTTGTTAATTTTACTTCTTTAGTTCAGGAAAGCTAATACATGTCATTTGTACCTGAGAAGGAAGAGCCTTTTCTTTGCCTGCATTTTAGAAATATTTCATATTCTTCACTATCCATACACAATCAGCTATCACTTAAAATCTTGGTCTTCTTATTTCTGTTTTCAGAAGGTTCACCACTATTTTCCTTTATTTGTTGCAAAGATTATTCCCAAAAGAAACTATATAAAATTATGAATACTTTATCCAGCAAATGGGAATTTAGGGAACAAGTTTCTTATTGTTTGAGGATTTTTTTCCCCAAATGAGAAATGAGTTAATTTTGCTTTCATAAAAATTTATACATGGGGATCCCTGGGTGGCGCAGCGGTTTGGCGCCTGCCTTTGGCCCAGGGCGCGATCCTGGAGACCCGGGATCGAATCCCACATCGGGCTCCCGGTGCATGGAGCCTGCTTCTCCCTCTGCCTGTGTCTCTGCCTCTCTCTCTCTCTGTGACTATCATGAATAAATAAATAAAATCTTAAAAAAAAAAATTTATACATGAAGATGAATTTCTGGTGCCTCCTGTAGACAGAGCATTATTTCCAAATCTTTGCATCCCAATTATTGCAGAGGGAATTCCATCATATAGAACATCAGACTTACGTTTTCATGAGGGTGATCCCTCTGACCTTTAACCACTAATATTTTATTTTGCAAAAATTCCCCTGGAGAACCGAATTAAGGATGCCATTTCCCACTCTAACAGTTGGCAATGGAGCTTAAGTAACTGGAATTTTACATGAATCCAGAAATTTCTTTTGTAGAAGCTACAAATAACAGACCAAGAGGCTATTCTAGGTTCTCTAAATGCCATTCAATATGTAATAAGGAAAAAAACAGCATCATCTTAGCAGTTTCTAAAATGGATGGCTCTTCCTTGAATTCTTTTATTACAGACTCATTCTAATTGACTTCGAGTCATGACTACATACCCCGATCCCCCCCACCCCCCCCCCCCCCCCCCCCCCACCCCCGCCTCCATCTCTGATAATTAACATAGGAACAGCCACTGGAATGAGGGTTGAGGTCAGGGTCTATATTTAGCAGTAAACATAGAAGGAGCCCTTAATCTTGGCTGTGAAGATACCCAGAAACAATATGGTGGAACAGCAGGAGGCTGGGCACACCAGTGAAACAGGTGGCCAGACCGGTCTGTTTTCAGTAAGGTCTTTGGAATCAATCCTCAGTCTGAACGCCAAGAAGAAATCATCATCTTTCTACCTAATTGCTGCCACCAAAAATGCAGAAAAACATTCTTCAACCTAAGATGCTAAGGTTCCTGCAGCCATGCCTGTGTCTACCTACACACCAGTCATTTTCTGCAATAACAGACCTAAGGAGGGAGTTTCCTACCCTGCATTGATAAGGTCTGAGTTGACAATTTATTTAAAAACTGTTATTTGGACCAAACTCAGTGCCTACTTCAAGAAAAGTATCAAGGTAAGGAGATGTAACACAGAAAATAATGATTTATGGTTTCATTGAAGGTATTTGTAATGCTCTCTGAAGCAGACATGTAAAAGACAAAATTCATTATTCATGCTTTTTTCATATTCATACAGATATGACTGTATAATGAAAACTGGTCTTCTGCCATGGGCATAACTCTGAGTCTCTCAGTAATAAATGTTTTCCAGGACCAGGGGATTTACATGCAGAAATCATCTTCACAAAGCAAACTTTGTCTCAAAAACAAGGCTCTTGTATTTAAGGGATGCCTGCTATATGGCCAGAAGCTTTGTGTTGTTTATTGACATTTTTATCAGATACAGATTAGGAAACTTAATTTATAAAATGGTCCTAATCACCCGTAAGGTTCTAATCAATTTATATTTATTCATTTTTTAACTATATAGAGAAAAAAAACTCTTGTTTTCTTTCAGTAATCCAGAGCAGTCATTCAGGGCTGAACAATAGGAAATGTGGAAAATGTCGTTCTGGTTAGGTACTCAGCTGGTTAGACTTTAAATCTGTGTATTGAGCGTAGGCAAACATAAACTCACTGAACTATTGGATTCAGTGTGGTATGTTTTCGTTTAATTATGTTTAGGAAACAGTTTAAAATATTGGTTGATGGGTTAGTTCCACTGAATGCTTTGTTTTGAAGTAGCTATTGTTTGGTAGAACACTATACTCCAGGTTAATGGAACCTAATAAATTTTTAATAACAGCCTGGAGAGAAGATATTTCACCTTCCGGTGGAAAACATTATCAGAGCAGTTTTTTCATTGTATGCCTGAGGCATTTTGGTATTGTCCAACTTTAATGATTTAGGAAAATCCTAGATCCCACAAGAATATCAGAAAATCAGAAGTAGGTAAAACTGTTGAGTCTGTACATGATCACTCATGAAACTCATTTAATAGCATGATCATTATTTCTGCCAGTGAGCTGAAAACCGTACAGTGAATGTGGTTCTGAAGGAAGGAGCATAGTGGTAGGTCACTAGTTTGCAAGACTTGATTCTGTAGTTCTGCTGTGGGCAATTGGAATGGACTGTTGAGGTGATTTTTTCAAAAGTGGTATCCACCATCAATTTAACATGCTTAATTTGGAGACTAGGTTAGTTGAAAAGGAGAAATAGTTGCAATTCATTTTTAAAATCGTTTGACCTTACTTAGGACACCAATGCATTGTTTATCCTAGTAATAACTCAATATGTATGGTTATCAGTAAATGTTTGGCACTTTCCAACCAGAAAAGTAATCTCTGGATAAACCTACCAGAGTACATACAGAATCACTGAAACATTGTAAGGTTTTTTTGGGTTTAACGTACAAATTTAACTTTATTTCATCATTGTTTAAACCTTGGTTTTGTAAAACATAAAAAGACATTTTTAAGGGTTCTGTATCACAGGAATTTAAACAGTATAAATATCCATAGCTTTGTAGGTTCACGTTATATAAATTAAAACAAAATAATTAAAAATTTTTTCAGTATAGGAACTATACAATGAAATAAGTGGCAAAGACCTAATAGCAATATTTCATTACTTATAGATTATCATTAGTTATTTGCAAGATCTAAACAAAGGCCATTGCTTAAATGTTTCAAACACGTTTAAAAGTCACTGAGCTTGACCTTTCAAATCCAAAACTATATGACATTAATAGCTACTGAATAACGAGGATGTGTGTGTGTGTGTGTGTGTGTGTGTGTGTGTGTGCGTGTATACTTCTCTCTCTCTCTCTCTCAATGTCATAATAGCTTTTCATTTTGGCTAATTTATTTGTCTTTTCATGAATAGCCTTATTTTTCTAAGGCTTTAAGTACACCAATCTTGGCATTTAAATCCCAGAGAAGTCCAAGTAATAGATTTGGAAGAAATAGATTTAAGTATGAGCAAAGGGGCACCTGGGTGCCTCATTCGCTTAAGCATCCAACTCTCAATTTCAGCTCATTCATGATCCGAGTCACAAAATCAAGCCCTACATTGGGCTCTGAGCTCAGCAAGAGTCTGCTTGAGATTCTCTCTCCCTTTCTCTCTGCTCCTCCCCCCACTCACACACTTGCATGCTCTCTCTCTCAAGTAAATAAATCTTAAAAATAAACAGAATAAAAATATTAGTAAATGAGAGTCTGTATTTCTAAGCAACAGAAATTCCATATCATAAGAAACCATGTCCAAATGGTTAGGAGATAAATCAGTGTCAGAGAAAGATGATCTCCTGTGGGCCAACAGCCAGCTCCATTGAAACTGACCAAAATAAAGGTAGCCAATCATTACTTTTTCTAATGACTATGAACAGGTAAAGGTTAAAATTTAGAGTTTGTTTGTATAGGATTCTTCAGAAGAGCCATGTTAGGATTATTTTAACACCCCAATGGACATATTCCAGGAGAAGGATGAAGAATCCCTAGCCACGATAGTCAGAGAAGTGGTTCCGTTGGACCTGTGATGCTGCCCAAAAGAGTTTCCTAAAGTACAAATCCAAGTAATGTCTTTCTTTGCTTGAAATTCTGAGGCATTTTCTCCCATAGCTTCAAATTCCTTGGTTTACATACAAAACACCCTTTATATCTGGTGTTAGTCTTGGCATTTATCACATCCTCCATAGTCATGGATCCCTGTATGTATCTGCCATTCTGTAGTGAGCTCCCTGAGGGTAGGAAATACATCTTACTCATTTTAGTAGTCCCAGTGCTAGGTCCGTTAAGAACCTTAGGAATTATTTGTTGAATAGTGGAAGAGATGAATGGAAATACTGCTGTTCTCTAAGAACTAACATGGCTGTGTTTTTCCTTCCTCAAGGACTTTGGCATTATGTTCCTGCATCACCTTGTAGCTATTTTCTTGATTTCCTTTTCATATGTCAACAATATGGCCCGAGTAGGGACGCTGGTCCTCTGTCTTCACGATTCAGCTGATGTTCTTCTAGAGGTAAAAGTTTCCTTTCATCTTTAAGAGTTTGAAATCCAGAATTCATGAAATCTCCAAGACCATCCGCTCTTCCATGTTATTCTAGATGGCACTGGGGAAAGATAGCATATGATGGATTTGAAACTGCAAAGTGTTTTGTTTTTTTTTTAAGTTAAATTGGTAAAATGAGACTTTAGTCCATTAATTTTTGTGCAAAGAATGTTCATCATCTTAGCATTCTTTATTAGTGGAATAATAAAACCTTTGCTGTCCCACACTTAAGAAATGAATGTTTTACAATTGGAAAATCATTACATGAATAGGTTGTGTTTCTGGTGTTTAAGTTTCACACTGATGTATCTGGGAAGTGTATGTAACTCAATTTAGTTATTAATGGTAGTTGTACATCCTGATGAAATTAATTACTAGTCATAGTTCTTACTGCCAATATTCATCTTATCCTAATATTTTTACAGTGAAAATGTATATGAATTATCAATTAAATATAAAAACTGTTCTCTCCAAATATAAGTATAAAGAGTATTTGAGGAAATATTGGTTGTATTCTGATTAACTTTCTAAACCATTATCATTCAGGATTATCAAAGTAACAAAAAAAAAAAAAAAGAAAGGAAAATCCTTCTAGCATATTTCAAAAGATAAAATCCCAAGGAAAATTTTGATGTAGTATTTACTCTTGATTATGGCCCATATGAAGAGATACAACCAGTAGTGTTATATAATCAGATAAAATATTTTTTACTTCATGTTAAGAAATTTATGTAACTGGTGAAAGATAAACTTACCAGAGTACAAATTTCTTCTAGAAATTTCATTTAGTATCTGTATTCTGAGTTTTTATTCTTATCAGCCCACAGTTCTGCGCCTTGAAGTATATACTGTCACTGTGAATATAGAGATGCTCTCATTATTACAGGATAAACAGAAATTCCACATGATAAAATTGAATCTACGAAAAAGATAATTAATCACGATTTGAAATATATACAACGCTTCATTAAAAACCCTGTACCGGGCAGCCTAGGTGGCTCAGCGGTTTAGCACTGCCTTCAGCCCAGGGCGTGATCCTGGAGACCCAGGATTTAGTCCCGTGTCAGGCTCCTGGCATGGAGCCTGCTTTTCTCTCTGCCTGTGTCTCTGCCTCTCTCTCCCTCTTTCTCTCTCTGTGTGTGTCTCTCATGAATAAATAAATAAAATGTTTTAAAAAGTAAAAAATAAAAACTTTGCACCTTAGAAGGTTGTGAAAGAGAAAAACAGTCCTACTGGACTAGATATGTCAGATGATAATGTGACACTATGATTTTTTTAAGTGATTTAAGCTAAATTCTATTTAGCATAGTTTTTAAAGGAGAAACATACACGTATTATAGGTGTATAAGGGCAGTTTCCTGAAAACCAGTAATCACTCGGTTAAGCCCTGAGTATGCTTGAAAGTGGAGATTTATACCGTCTACAGTTTTGAAATCACTCCTGTACAATCTGCCAACTTTAATGTCTATGGAAATAGCTGGTTGAATCTTTGTCTATCACTTTATCCAGAAAAGAAAAACAATCCAGAAATGCCAGTCATTTGGCTTAAAAGCAAATATTCTTCATCACATGTTTTTTTTTACATTATATACTAATGCTTGAGAATATTCAAGTAATGAGATATGTCAACCATCAACTCTTTGAAGTGGGATCTATCACCTAGACATTCAGAAAAATTCCATGTTTGATGCTTTTTTTTAATTGAATACTGTTGAATGAATGTAAGGGAAAAATGGCTTACCATTTTGTTTAGGCAGAAGGAAGCAGAAGATGCTTTTTTTCTTACTATAATTCATGATGTCATACTCAAAGTCTTCATGAAATTAAAAGTTGAGAACTCTGGCTTCTGCTCAATTAAGAGATATTTTTTCTTAGGAATCCATTGCTCTCATAGCTCTATGTTTTACTTAAAGGTACAAAATTGTAGCGTCTGTGGATATTATCAACAGTCCTTTCAAGTTTGACTCAGCTAATTTAACTTTCTAAGAAGTAGAAAATAATGTTATGAATTCAGCAAGACATCTTCAGTTTATAACCCTGTGTGTGGGTGTGTGTGAATTCTATGTGAAAATGTAAAAAGAAGGTGATCGAGCAAAATTATGTTTTCAGTGTCACCTGTTGTTACTTAGAATCATCTGTAAAAAGTGTAGACATTAGGAAAAGGGATGTAATTTCTTCCCTAATTTATAATTTAAAAAGTGGTCACTTAACTTACTATCATAAATTATTAGAGTAATTCTCACAGACACTTGGAACATTAGTGACTTAGTGACTTTCATCTAGAAGATGACCCATTAACATAACTTTGAAAATTATACCTAAATGGATTCATTGAAATAACATGATCTTGACATATTCTTTATTTCTAAATTTATAAGAATAAGCCAAGAAACTGTGTCCCCAGAATATTCCTTGTGCCTGTTTAAGGGAAACCTTTATTTCTAAGTAGAAAGGAGAAAACAATGAAACAAGGTTCCGTCCGTATATTTTATATAAAGTTTGTGGCCTCATTAGAGAGTTTTAAAGGATTACCTAGCACTTTCACTTTGACCTGTTATGCCAAATTCCTGTGTTGGTGTCTTTGGCTTGCTAATGTCATCTATAATGCAAGAATTTTCATATTTTTCTGTTTTCCTGAGATCAACCATATAATTGAATTTTTCAGGTTGTTGAATGTTTTATTAAATCTGTGACAGTCAGTAGTTTTACTTTTAGCTAATGTTACATTTCAGTCAACTTATGGGTAATTTATAAATACTGATGCATGATGCATGACATTTCAAAGTAGCAGGCAATTTTATTCATCTGGTAAGTTATATCTTATAGGAGACTCATACATATTGAAAGAAGCTTTTCATTTACCAGTTTAACTAAATTAATATATCACATTCCTTCCTTTCACAGGCTGCCAAAATGGCAAATTATGCCAAATTTCAGAAAATTTGTGATCTTCTGTTTGTTATGTTTGCTATGGTTTTTATCACCACACGACTGGGTATATTTCCTCTCTGGTGAGTATAAATCTTCATTCTGATGGAGTCCCCCCTTCCAGATAGACTTTATGAACTATTTTGCTTTTGAATTTCATTCCAAATATTTAGTAAGAGGTTTAAAGAAAGTGGGGGAGGAACTTGAGAAATGGCTTTGATATCCTCTTCCAGAAATATTGTACTCTTTACTAATATTTTCTGCAGGATTGTTAGAGAAGGATGTGCCTTACAGAGGTTTGGAGACAACAGAAAGCCATGTGCCATTTTGGGGTTCAGGCTAGAGTATGAATCAGAAACCGTTAGCTATGAAAGTTTGAATAAATAAAGGAAAAATGATGTTGCAACCAGTTCTATATCAGAGATTCTCCTGTACGAGGGGCTTATAAAGCATTGTCCCTAGACTGGTAGCAACAGCATCTCCAGGGAACTTGTTAGCAATGTTACTGGGCCCCAACACAGACCTACTGAATCACAGATTTTGGAGTTGGGTCCTGGCAATCTGTTTTGATAAAGCCTTCCTGGTGGTTTTGCTCCACACTGAAGTTTGAGTACCATGTCGTCAGTAATTCTCCTCATCAGCTGTATTTATAGCTAAAACAGATGGAAAGTACAACCTAAAACTAACCCCTGAAATTCCCTATGGCCTCTTAATATCTGAATGTCTTTTGTTCTGCTCAGAGCTAAGGAAACAATATGACTGATTTTGATAGAATTTGACAGTTCTTTCTATAGCAAACAGGTCCAATGTCATTAATCTTTTTTCTGGAAGGCTATTACTTGAACTAGAAAAGAAATGAGCCCTCAATATCACTTAAAGTCTACCACTGATGGCAGATTTTCTTTTCCATTTTAAGAAATTGATTTGAATGGGAAATTAAAGCAATGGAAATTGGAAAAAGCTGAGAAATTAAGGGATGCAGTAATAACTTGCCCCAATAGAAAAATAACCGTAATAAAGTTGGGATTTTTAAGAGAGTATGTCTATCACTGGAATTCCATAAACAAATTACACACACACACCCCTTCTCCTTGAGGCTCTCAGACTTATTATGAAAATCATTTCAAGAAGCAACATTGTGCGTTAGCAACAAGCATTTATAAAACCTCAGTATAGTCCTATATGCTTGTAGGTAGGAAACACATGTAATATTTCCTATAATGTATCTGCAATTATTTCAGAATTGGGGCTCTTTCAAGATTATTAACAGAACTAGTGGTAAGCATTTAAATAGAAGTAATTTGAGTAAAGTCCAGGACATATTTCTTAAAGAGAATGATACAAAGTTTTTCTTACCTAGGACTTTGGAGAACCTGAGTTTTAAATAAATAAGCATTATGCTCAAGTACTTTGATTTGCTTACTTCCCTTTGAGGGTAGAATTAAAATTAGATGCACCCCTTCTCCTTCCCTCTAGCTAATGTGTAAAAAAGCTCTTTAGGTTTAGACAGCAATGAGTTGCCTAGAACATAGACTGCAGAATATAGAAATTATGCAATGCTACCAATAAGATAACTCATAGCTATCCCCTCTAATGATGCCTTAAACTAGCTGCTTGGAAAAATCCTTGTAACCCAAATACAAAAGAATTACATTGCAAATGTTGTAGAACTTCTACTATCAAGCAACTATCAAGCAACCCCCCCACACACACCCCGTATGGAGCCAAGTTTTTCGAGAGGCAACTTGTGGAGAGAAATATTTTATTGTTTGTAATACAAGAAATAATTTCTATACCCAATCCCATTGTAGTTGTACATCTAGTGAATGAAATCCTTTTCAGATATGCCTAATAAGTTGCATTAGTGCCTGAACGACCTTTGTTTCCTAGAGTATAATGAGAAATGTTAGCATTTAAAATTATAGTGTGAATAACAATAGCAAATAGTGTTTTAAATATTTCCCTAAATACTGTGAAATTATTTTTAAAAATCCTTTTAGGTTAGAAAATCCTGGAATTGGGAAGGGACTACAGGTCATCAGCTCAAGACTCTTCTACTCCCTGTGCCCAGGATAGGAATTCTGTCAATGTCCCTAGTCTAAGAGTATTGCTTTAGAAGTGGAAGGAGAAATGGTTTCTTAAATGAAACAGAAACCTGGGTCTTTATAACTTACAAGCTGAAGGTTCTTAATCCATTTAGAAACCCCTGAAATTGTATAAAAAGCATGTTTGTGTATGTATTTTTTTCCTGGAGGGGAGGATGTATGGCTTTATCTAATTCTCAAGGAGATCTGTGATTCCCTCCCTTCCTCAAAAAAGTGGCTTCTGGGAACAGACTGAGTGTACCCTGCCACTTTGAATTAAAAACTCTTAAGAATGTGAAGGTCTCTAACATATGGTCTGTAGGCTTTCTCTTCATCAGAAAGCATCTTTAATCCCTTCAATTATTCCTGCCTGTTGTTTGCTCTCCTTTGTTTGTTCCTGAGAATTCCTCTTGTCATGATGTTCTAAATGTGGACTGCCTCGTGCAAAATAAAGAGAACTAAAAACAAGTTTTATTTAGAACTGCATTTTTTTTTAATGGAGCTTGCCATTAGCTGTAAGCATGTAGACATTGTATTGTTGGTGATCTGATAAACGTCTGAGCTCCTACCACACTAGATCTCCTTTGTCCTAAATTTATCTCATGTTTCTGTATTTTTATTTCTATTATGATTTATTTGTATACCAAATTATACAGACTGCATTCATTTATTCCTGTTAGTTTTTACAATGCTGTTTTCAAATACTCTAGCCCAATTAAGGTCTTCTGGACTACATCCAGTGCCATACTCATCCCTCCCATCTTTCTGCTACCTAAGTATATGCCTTTCATGCTTCCTATAACTCACTGAAGAAAAAACTTGACCCAGAGGAACTCCTGGTACACTACTGAAGAATCTCTTTGGGTTGGCCTCAGTCTCTCAACTGCCAGTCTTTATGATTTTTCTGCTTGTTACTGTCTCATCACTGCTCTACCATCATGTCTGCTACTTTTCCACATTTTTTAAAGATATAATCAAATACTTTGTCAAAGGCCTTTTGAAAGTCAAAATTTACTGTGCTGCTTAAGACATCCTCTGGACATGTAGAAGCAGGGTAAAAAAAAAAAAGAATATGAGGTCTATCCTGCATGACTTAATTTTAGGAGGCCCTTATTGGTTTCTGGCTCTTTATTTCTAGGTACTCACCCTCATCCATCTGATTACCTATTTGCAGTAGTGAGCTTATCAGCCTAAAATTTCCAGTCTTAGCCTTTCCATATTGTTTAGGTGTGAACTTTTCCTTCAGTATACCACCATTTTTAAAAATGTATTTAGTGAATACTTATGGGGTACTTACTGTGTCACCAGTAAGGGCTGGGTACTGAGAATTCATTTAGACACAGGGCCTGCCTTGGGGCACTTAGAGTGGAATCCCAACAGGTCCTTTCATTATTCTGGTTCATAATTTGGGGGCAGGGAAAAGGGCTAGAGATTATAAATTTTTTTCTGAACATTTTCTGGAGATAAATAAGATAACTGGATTGTCAGTGTTCAGTAATTTGGTGGAGTGTACTAAGCAGCTTTGTCAGCTAACTAGAGCATTATACTACCTAGAGATTGTGTGTGTGAAACAGTCACTGGCTACCAGAGGGAAGGTACTGGAGGCAGATTGGACTTCACTTCTAACAAGCATTTTATAAACCTCTTTCTCCTTCATTTACTTGTGCTTCAAGTGGAAGATGAAACAAAACCATTCTATGAGCCCTCGACTTTGTTTACTTTTCAGTCCATTTACTTTGGAATCACCAGCTATATCTTCCAGATTCCTCCTGACTATACTTGTGTTCCCACATGAGCCATCAGAATTTGTGTAATTTGTGTGCTTAATAACACTCAGCTTGTTCTTTCTTGTGTCTTCAGTCCATGTATCACCAAGACAGCATCCACCATGATTAGCCTTTTCATAATCATCCACTGCCCAGATTTTTCTTTCGGCCACAATACATCCTTCTAGAGCAGCACTGTCCAACAGAAATATAATTCAAAAATATAATTCACGGTAATTTTAAATTCTCTAGTAGCTACCTTAAAAAAGTAAGAAGACAAGAAGACATCTTTTTGTAAAACATGTTTTATTTAACTAAGTATATCCAAAATAATATCATTTTAACATGTAATCAGTATTAAAAATTACTGATATTTGCATTCTTTTGTTGCACACCAAATCTTTGAAATCAAATTATGTGTTTCATGTTGCTGCATTTACTCAGAAGTCTATGTGTTTTTAGCCTTTATGTTGTGGTTGAACAGTTGGTGTTTTTACCATTTTTGAGGTTAAACCCATCATTGTAAGCTGTTACCATTTTCATTGATCTGCATCTGTCTTTCCTTACCTCCATTTCTGTGTAATCCCTTAAATTCCTAACAATTTCCCATATTTTACAAAGCTGTGGTTTCAACTGGCACATAGTGGATTGTGGCCAGTAGTATCCTTATGCCATGCCTGCATCACAATGCCTGGCCCACAATGGCTACTCAGTTGGGTACATTAGGTACTCTTTCATTCTAAATAGTCACACATCTGTTTTCTTAGTTGAGCTTCTTAAATTATTGTGAAATAAATAGGGGCAATTTCTCCCTTATTACACAGAGAAAACCACTTCATTTAGTCAATGATTGACCCCATCTCTCTGGACTCTGTTCTCCTGACATCAGTTCATTTCAACAATACAATACAATATGATCTTCTTTAAGGATTAGACCATAAAGCTGTTGATGAGATACGTTTTTGGTAGTTGTTATATTTAAAAAAAGAGGAATTTCAAAATGATTGTTTTTATCACTCCGGCCCAGCCAAGACACCATATTGTAAGCATCATCATCCCCCAGCCGTACATTAGATATAGGATAACAAAAAAGGCAAATCTACAAAAATCCTGACTGGGAAGTAGCATGATGCAGTCAGTAGAAAGACTACTTGCTTTGGGTCATAGTTCTCCCCCCTCGCTGTATGTCTAAAGACCAGGTATATAATTTCTCTACATCTATGTCCCTATCAGAAAAATCAGAATAGTAGTAATTGTTCCACCTACTTTACCAGAAAATGTTAAGGATTAAATGAAATGCTGCTTGTAGTGGTGTTGTGTAACGAGAGTACTTTGTAAATATTAAGGATTTTTAAAAATCTATTACTATTAAAAATGGAAATTCCCATTATGGCCAAGTGTCTAGAAATTTTTATTACATTTTATAGCCTCCAACTAGTCTAGATTAAGAAGCCATAATCATAGACAGTTTTGAAATAAAATTATGACCTGCTCTCTCCAGTTATGAGATTCAGAATATCTTGTTTGAATCAATTCTCTTTTCAGTACTCAGTGAGCATACATCAGATATGCACCAGGTTGCATTATTACCTCAAATTCCAAGTGACAATACTGATCACCAGAAGTGACCATTACTGTTCACAGAATCTCACAGAATTTTGTAAAATGCATATAGACATCAGATTAGTTCTTTGCTACAAGTCACAGATTGACAGGTCTTTATCCAGAAATGAATGGGCATACCACAGTTGCCAGAACCTCTCCCTGTGTCCTAATGATGACCTTCCAAATTCCCATTCATGTCCCACCAAATGCTAACCTATTGGCTATGGGAAGTTTAGAGCCAAATATGTATCTTTTGTGGTCTGCTGTTATTCAGACAGAAGCATGTGACATCTGAGAAGGTGGATTTTCTGTGCATGTCTGTCCTGCAAAGTAGAATTATTTGATTTGTACTCTCTGAAAGTTTCTGCAATTAAAAAGAAAAAAATGTTACAAAAGAGCCTAGATCATTCTTTAACCATTTTCCATAATAAGATTTGAAATTCATCCAGATGCATGTGGGAATATCATCATCTTCTCTGATTTATTTTCCAAGACATACATTACCAAAGTACTGTGGCTTATGTGCTTTTCTGAATATCTGAGAAGCTTAGTCTCAGAGTTCACAAATTTGGAGAAGCTGGGTTTTTGCTTTTGTTTTTGTTCTTCTAGACTCCGTTGAAAGATTTCTCTGACATTTTCCTTGGTGCTGGTCTGCTTTAAATATATTTTAAAGATAAAGGATGAAATCTGAAATCTTACAGCTATTAGATACTTTAGTATGTTTTTAATAATATGTGTATTGGCATTAATACCTTCATAAGGTTGAGTAGAGATGGATGGAAATAGTCTGTTTGAAATGTTTTGTTTCTTTTCATGTGAACATAATAATTTTTATATAATTTCAAGATTGAAAGGTTAAGCCAGGAGTCAAAAAAAAAAAAAAAAAAGGCTTATAGGACAAATCAGCTCCATTGCCTGTTTTTATAAATTAAGTTTTTTTGGAGCACAACCTTGATCATCTGTTGCATATTGTGTTTGGCTGCTTTCTACTATAATGGCTCGAGTAGTTGGGGCAGAGTATATAGCCTGTTAATCCTAAAATATTTACCAGCTGTTTCTTCACAGAAGTTTGGCAACTCTTAGACTAGACCATTGCAAATTAGTCTGATGAGTGAAAAAAAAAAAAAAAGAGACAGTTGGGGGAGTGATGGGTTACATGTATTCAGCCTTTGCATGTTCTCTGGAAGTTTTGTCTACCTTAAGCAAAAAACACAGGTATTCTTAATATTATATGTGAGATGGGAAGATTTATGCTCCCAATTAAGTAAGCTTTTTCCTTTTGTGAGTTGAATCAACAACAACAAAATGCATTATCCTAGTAATGCTCTCTGTGCAGAATTAATGTCTTAAGTGTTTATTTCCTCCCTCCCAGTCACTGCAGGGAACCCTTTGCTGGGGGAAGAAGAAAAAAAATATGATTGGGGCATCTGGGTGGTGCAGTGGGTTAAGTATCTAGCTTGGTTTTGGCTCAGGTCGTGATCTCAGGGTCGTGACATTGAGCCCCACTTCAGGCTCTGCGCCCAGCATGGAGTCAGTCTGCTTGAAATTTCTCTCTCCCTCTGCCCCTCCTGCTCATGTTCTCTCTCTAAAATAAATAAATACATCTTTTAAAAAATATATGTTTATTCAAAGTCTCATAAAATTCTGTATGGCCATCTCATTTGTTTTAGAAATATCTGAGTATTATAATAATAAAGTCTAACGCCAGGGCTAGAGATTTGCAAATTCTGTATTTGATCAAGAAGCTCACTTAGTTGAGAGTGATACTTTGTGGAAAATCCTGTTAACAGATGAAGAACCCTGTATCAGCACTTTCCATTCTTTCTCTTTTCTTTAAGATTTTATTTATTCATGAGAGACACAGAGAAAGAGAGGCACAGACACAGGCAGAGGGAGAAAGCAAGCTCCATGCAGGGAACCCAACATGGGACTCGATCCCGGGACTCCAGGATCACAAGCTAGGCCGAAGGCAGCGCTAAACCATTGAGCTACCAGGGCTGCCCTCTTTCCATTCTCTTATTTTATTATAAGGTGCTGCTGTGTGCCAGGCTGCTTCTCTCCTCCAGCACTTTCCCTCAGCTCCCCATTGTGTTCCCTGGATCTCTCCTGCTAACTGGCCACTCTGTGCATGCTATGTCCCTTTCAACAGCTCAGCTGTGGACCACCCATTGCCTATTTCTCAGTGTGGACCAGTACACGCACCATTCCAGAAACCTCCCTGCAGAATCCTGGTGTATAGGGCTCCATGCTACTGTTGGTGAAGGCCATCCTGGCTGTGTCCTTTCATTCTCAGAACTTTGTCCATACCTCTCTGAATGGCCAGATAGAAACAATTCCAAATGTTTTAAAAATTCTGAGAAATAAAGAAGTAGTATTTTAATTACTTAACATTTTTAGTTTTTCTCATTGAAACGTATATATAGTAAAATGTATGTAATGAAGTGCAATAGGCTGTTAACTCTAATTTTACTGCACAGTAGCGTGTGCTAATCAAATAAGGAAATATTGGGGATTATTTCCCAAAGTAGTCTCCAGGGAGTGCTTTGGGCCACCAATGTTCCAATTTAGTCTCCTATCTTGTCACCTGCAGTGCTCTGCCATCATAGCTGGTGGTAAGGATATTAACTGGAAGCAGTACAAGGTTATAAACCATCCGATAATAGTAAAATATTTTTCAGTGACTTTTTCCTAGGATTTTTGACTAATAATAAGTGAACAAAACAAAGAGAATTTGCTGGTTGTCATTAACTAAAATATTTCCATTGACCAAGATTTTAGTCTACCAAATTGTTCCTGTTTTAATCTCTTGGACATGGGTTGTTTTATCTCCTGTCTGCTACGGAAGGGCACCTTGGTAAAGCAGTGTATATTTTAAGTTAGTATTAAAGTGCTGTGTGAACACAGCCCGTTCAGTCAATTCAGGAGCCACCAGGAAGCACTAAAGGAATTTTTCTTTAGGTCCTGGTCTCTTAAATCACCTCTCTTCCCCAGAGAAGAGATTCTCTTAACATTCTACCTTATGTTAAAAGCACAGTTTGCAAAGCCAGCCCTTTATTTAAAAGAGTCAGAACCCTCTCCTTATCCATGACATCTAGAATATCTTCCACAAATAAGCTAGGTGCTTCACAAAATAGGTTAAAGCTGCTGCAACAAAGTACAGAAGAAACAGAGCTTAAATCTCTCCCTCAGTTGTGAATTATTCATGGCACTTGGCCCTCTTTCCTGTTCCTAGCCATATGATTGATTCATTTCACATTGTGTCCACCTCATCCCCTTCAAACATCTAATTAGATGTTGGGGTCCCCTACTCTCAGTAGCCACCATATAACATCTTCCTGAAGCACTGTTCTGATGTTGTTTGGTAACCATCATTTACTTGGCCACCCTTCACTCAAGAGTGAGCTCCAACCGCTGAGACCGTGTCTCATTCTCCTCCTCAGTGCCCAGGGCTGCACTGTATGTGTGCTGTAAGTGTGTTGATTTATCCCCTAACACATCTCTATGATTTATGCTAGGTCTTCATTTGGAACTCACTTTCATAAAGGTGTTCGCCCTAGGCAGGTAGTTTGTTTATGGATTTCAGTATAATAGAGTATCTTCTTTCTCCCCAAATCAAGAAGAAATATTCTGAATGCCAGAATAATGTTTATTTAAATTCCTTCTTCTCTTGAGGCCACATATCCTCCCTAATTCCCCTACCATAATTTGTCCAACCCAACCTGCTCTCTCACAGTAAGAGTTGGGGAAAAGTTCTATTTCAGGCGTAAAATGTAGGCAAATGGATTTGGAGTGGTCCACACTGGACATACTGACTTGTGACTCTTTCTTTTTAACTTGATTTCTATCCATCCTTCAATAGTTAGGGTAAGACGATGAAATTGTTGCCTTATTCTGAAAATAACTGCATGCACAACTAGGATCATTGCATATTTTTATCTTTTGGCCTACTTTTCCTCACACAAAAAGGTGAAATAGGGATCCCTGGGTGGCGCAGCGGTTTGGCGCCTGCCTTTGGCCCAGGGCGTGATCCTGGAGACCCGGGATCGAATCCCACGTCGGGCTCCCAGTGCATGGAGCCTGCTTCTCCCTCTGCCTGTGTCTCTGCCCCCCCCTCTCTCTTTCTCTGTGACTATCATAAATAAATAAAAAATAAAAAAAAGAAGGTGAAATAAAGTGAGTGCTCCATCATATAGAAGTACATCTTTTATATATATATGTACATATAAACTACTTATATCCATAAATACATATGCATCATAAATATTTATAGATATTTATATCTAAGTAAATATATTTATAGATACATATTTTATTTTTATATATATCATATAATGAAATTTTGCTTACTCTTATCAGCATCAAGTAAATATCACAACAGCTGCTTCCATGAGTTTATGGGGCTTCTCTTTTTAGTAACTAGGAAGTGGTGAGACTATTGATTGCTACCTGCTGCAAAAGGAATAAGATTGAATGATATATTTTCTTCATAAATTGCCCCTAATGACTTTGAGATTTCAGATAAGGCAATTCCATTACATTTATATGAAAAGCTAACCATTTCATTAAAACTGTATTTTGCTGGCACTCTCTGTACCTGGAGAGTCTTGTTGCTACAAATCGGTCTAAAATGGGCACACCGTCCTTTCTACCCATGGTCAGGATATGTTTCCCTGGGCTGGATCTCGAGCACCTTGAAAATAGCCAGAAGATTTCCAAAGCACTTGAGAATGGATTCAGACTATGTTCCTTTAAGCAGAGTGGGAAGAGAGCTTAGTTTTCCTTCTTCAAATTAACACCATGTCCCTGTTCTCATGAGCAGTGATGACTGGCTCCTTCTTGTTTCTACATCTGAGAACTTCTTGGCAGTAAAAAACGGTGTACTTTCCTATCAGAAAAGGAAGAAAAATGTTTGATGTTAAGGTACACTAGTTACCAGAGTTATGATATAACCAAATGAATATATTGTAGTAGAAGAACAAAACATGAAGTTATTTGTTCTAAAGGTATAAGCAGCTGAGCTCCAGCAGCGCAGAAAGACAAAGCACATTTATATTGAATTATTTCAGTAAAAAATAAAGCCTCTGATGATTATGAAAACAGCTTTAAAGTAAATTAAAACATGGTGATGGTTAGAGGGGGAGGTGAAGGGTGATAGGGGCCTCACCCAAGAATCTAAACGGAAACAAGCACATGTAATGGTCACCTTTGTCTCGTGCCTATTGTAGTTTATCCTCAGGAAAGTTTCTCAGGTTTTCTTCCGAACTGATCAGAAAAAAAATCAGATTGTATTTTATTTATTTAACCTATGTTGTTCAGAAGAAAGAAATTCACAATATCAAGTACTACAAGGGAGATCAAGGCAAATGAGAAAGAAGTCACATGAATTGTGTGTGTGCTCTTCATCTGTGAAATGAGAGACTTGGAATAAATACCAATGATATCTTCCAGCTCTAAAATTTCTTTTTATTTTTATTAGTATCTTAAAATTCCTTGATTCTGTGATTTCACAATTACAAGTGAGTAGGTGATTTTCCAGTGAGAAATTTTCATAGAGTGATCTGTGCAAGGAATTCTAAGGGGGTGGGAGATAACAAGTGGGTGGTGGGCAAGAAGAGATAGTAGACACAGACAATTTGTTTTAAAAGTTTGCAGTGTATAGAAAGATGATCATTAGATTGAATACAGTATCACATGAAGATTTTTATAGAATACTGGACATCTGTGCTTCCTTTTAGAAACAGAAAAGGGAGGACTTGTAGGTGTTTGTGAAGTACCCATGAATTAAAGGAGAGACTCGTGCTTTTCCGAGAGCTAAAGGAAGGGAGGCAAGCATCCATCGTTGGTTCTAATTAGGTGACTTCTGTGACTCCTTGTATCAGTGTAAAGGAAGAGATTGAGGAAACTGATGATGAAGAAAGAACAGGAGAAACTGAGCAAGCAGGGTCTCAGGGATTAACAGCCAGGTGGAAGGACAGCCTTCTGAAAGTAGGAAGTTTATCCTTCTGAAGTATGAGGCACAGAGAAAAGAGAGTGCAAGACTGGGATGGAGGGGTGTGTGCACATGACAAAGACATACATCTGATGTCTGATACAGTTTCTTCTTCACGAGAAAACAGTGGTCATACTTGATCATAACATGAGGATTTCATTGGGATTTGGGTGAGAGGTCCTGGGGAATGAGAACAGAACGATTATAGGACGTCATGCCCTTTGAGTCAGTGGTCAATGAACTGCAGTCATTTCCCAGGGACCTTGATCATTTAATATCAGTGACCCAGTTCTTTGTATTGTGTAGTGACTGCCCAGATTGGTATATGACTTTCCTGAATGGGTGGTAGCAAAATTCTCGTGGTATCTTTGGGACCCCAAACCAGTAACCATAACTATTTTCTGTTATATAAGACTTCAGAGAAAACTGAAAGCCAGAAAAGTTAAGTAACTTGCCCAGGGCCACAGTGTGTTCATCATGGGCAGGAATAGAAATACATCTTCTGTTTTCTCTCCTAGTGTTCTCTGCTTTAATTCATTTTATATGGAGGATTAATAGGCAGTGTGGTCTGAAGAATAAAGCCATGGAGTAGGCTAACTTTTGCTTTAGCCTTGGCTCTGCCACTGAGCTTGGGATGACTCAGTATCTCTAGGCCTCAGATGACTTATAAAGACTTTCCAACTTAGGGGTGCCAGGGTGGCTTAGTCGGTTAAGTGTCTTCCTTCAGTTCAGGTCATGATCCCAGGGTCCTGGTATAGAGCCCCAAGTCAGGCTCCCTGCTTATTAGAGAGTCTGCTTCTCCCTCTCCCTCTCCCCCCCCACCCCACTCAGGCTCTTGCTCTCGCTCTCTCTCACTCTCTCTCTCTCAAATAAATAAAATCTTAAAAAAAAAAGATTTTCCAGCTAAAACTTAGGTCTGAAAGAATGTACAGCAGCTTCAAGGATCAATCGAAGTGAAGTACCAAAAATTCTGACTCCCTGGGATCTTACTAACTGGCTTCTAGCAGTTAGGGGGTTATAAAAGAAAGAAAAGTTCATTCTAACAAGGAAGCACTTAGTAATGAATTGACCAATTAAAAAATTAGTGCCCTTCTCAAATATTCCTGTCTATACCATTACTGCCTTCCTCACCAAACTAGTGCCAAAGCAAAGCAAGTCAGTTGCCAAGTGAAACTATACTCAATATACAATATGCAAGATTTCATGAAGTCAATGAAAGTGATGTCAGAGCTCTGCTGAAAACAAACCAAAACCATTGCTAAAGAAGGAGTTGGCAAGACCATTTGACAATTGGAAAAGGGAAAATCAGCAGGGATGGTAACATGATAGGTACTTCAAAAAGGAAAGATACAAACTTCAAAGGGATGTGAGGGACCTTTGGGGAAATGCTGAAGCCCTCAAATAATTGTGCATTTTCTGTAAAATGGTCATAGTCTACTACAACTTAGTTTTGGAGAAAATTACACAACCCTCCTAATCAACACTTCATTCATTTTTAGTTCTAAGAATTAGAACATAGTCGCAATTATAACCTAAGTTTGATTAAATGGAAAATAAAATAGATTCATTTTCATGAATTTTATTTCATTTCTCAAAATAAAATCTTGATTGACCTATTTTTCTATGAAATTTACATTCCATTTTAAGTGGATTCCCTGTAATTTTTTTCCTTTCTAAAGTTTTTATATAAATTCCAGTTAATTAACATATAGTGTAATATTAGTTTCAGTAGTAGACTTTCGTGATTCATCACTTACATACAAGACCCAGCACTCATCACAAGTGACCTCCTTAATCCCCATCATCCATTTAACTCCTCTCCCCATCTCCCTCCCCTCCAGCAACCTTCAGTTTGTTCTCTATAATTAAGAGTATGTTTTATGGTTTGCCTATCTCTTTTTTTTTTTTTTTTTTTTTGCCCCATGTTCATCTGTTTCGCTTCTTAAATTCCACATATGAATGAAATCATATGGTATTTGCCTCTCCCTGGCTGATTTATTTCACTCAGCATAATACCGTCTAGCTCCATCCACATCATTGCAAATAGCAAGATTTCATTCTTTCTGATGGCTAAGTAATATTCCTGAGTGTGTGTGTGTGTATCACTTTTTTATCTATTCATCAGCTGATGGACATCTGGGCTCTTTATTTCATGTGTCTATTGTGACAATGCTGCTATAAACATCAGGGTGCATGTGTCCCTTTGAATCAATATTTTTTATCCTTTGGGTAAATACCTAGTAGTACATTTGCCAAATCATAAGGTAGTTCTATTTTCAACTTTTTGAGGAACCTCCATACTATTTTCCAGAGTGGCTGCACCAGTTCATATTCCCACCCACAGTGTAAGAGGGTTCCCACCTTCTCTACATCCTCACCAACGTCTGTTGTTTCCTGTGTTGTTCATTTTAGCCATTCTGACAGATGTGAGGTGGTATTTGGTTTTGATTTGTATTTTCCTGATGATGAATGACATTGGGCATCTTTTCATGTGTCTGTTGGCCATCTGGATGTCCTCTTTGGAAAAATGTCTATTCATGTCTTCTGCCCATTTCTTAACTGGATTATTTAGGTGTTGAGTTTGATGAGTCCTTTATAGATTTTGAATACTAACCTTTGTCCGAAATGTCATTTGCAAATATCTTTTCCCATTACAAAGGTTGCATCTTAGTTTTGTTGATTGTTGGTTGGATTCACTTTAAATGGCCCTTTCTTATTGGCAATGTGCCTTCAAATAGGAGGACTTCCTGTACTCAGAATGTAGAGTAGGTATAGTGTTCTCTGACTTTCTAAATCCTGTCTGTATAACCTGGGAATAGAATAAAGCAAGCAAAGGAGTAGGGTGGAACAGGTGGGGATTGTTACAGCATCAATGGCCAGCCTCCAGCCAAGGGGTAAAAGGAGTTAAGTTGACATGATTGGCCATGAGATTCAACCTGTGGAGAAAGTTCAGCGATTCTCAGGATGGACCAAGTAAAAGGAAGAATCCAGTATTGGGAGGCTTTGTATTTTCATCGTGGTGTTGATTTTTGTTTTCATTTTTGAGTTTACCTTGTGTTTTCACATTATTTATCACAGAAGGAAACAGAGATCCTTCCATCTTCCTCCTATTGGGAAGGGTTTAAGCGACTCCATTCTTTCCTCAGCAGGCAGACAAGTGCTTGGGTTGGGGAAATACTTTAAAGTAGAATATTTTACCCCAGTGCAAGAGATGCATGCTTTCCTATCCATGGAGGCAGAACAACTGAAAAACATAATTTGAAAGTAAACAATTGGTTCAAATTAGTGAGTTTGCATTGATTCACTTTTCTGTGAGAGCTTTTTCCTTTAATCAGTTTAATCCCCTAAATCTCATGGGGAAGTGGCAGTTAATATCTTTCAAGGCAGCCCATCTTGCTGTTCAGATGAAAGTCTTTTTCTAACCAATTTCTACATTGCCTGACAGAGAATAAAGCTAATCCTCTTTGGGAATTCTTACTAGCCATGTGAGAATTAATTCTAAGGGTTCTAGGAGATGGTTATGGTTACTGGCTTGGAACACCAGAGGGATTTTGCTACTGCCCATGGAGAACGGATATAGCAGTTTGGGCAATCACGAAACAGTATACAAACTGAGTTGTTAATGTTGATGGTCAAGGTTGTCAAGAAGAGTTTGCAGCTCATTGGGCATTGGCTCAAAGTGCAGTATCGAAGTTTTCCCTCTTCCAAATTTTGGTAGCAGCATCGAAATGATGTGTGTCAGTTGGGTCCCCTGAGAAGCAGTTACTGAGATGGAGTTAGGAGCACTAGAGGCTAATTAGGTGGTTACACCTGTCAAAGATAAAGAGAAGGTAGCATCAGTGGGGCCGACGGAACTTCCAACAGTGATAGAGACCTGACAGCCTCGGCCAGCCCAATGGAGAGCTCCAGGACACTGATTGCATGTGAGAGGAGCCCTGGGTGGGAAAGAAAGGGGCCCCTGATGCCCCTGCATCTTCGGTCATTGGCTGAGAGAGAGGCCCCAGGCCTCAGCTCAGTGGCAGATTCTGAAGGCCCTGCTGCCGGAGCCAGCTAACCGCCCTCCTCATGGCTGATAGGTCATTTAGGAACAAAAGACCCATGCACGTCAAAATGGCAGCACTTGGCCGTCCATCATTTATACATTTCAGTCGTCAAAAGGGTTCATCAGATTGTATTTTGGGAACGCACATTGCTTTGCTTTCTTACAGACTTAATTTTATTCTGAAGAACACTGATGGGAAGGAGCCCATTCTTTATCAGACAGTTTGGTTTAAAAAGTTGCTTAGCAGTAGGATAAAGCAAAACAAAGAAGCAATTAGCTTTATATTTAGTGATCTATCTATATGCATTTGGAGCACATTTCTGGAATAATTCAAAAGGGCCAATCCATTTTATGCCTCCTGCTGCTAAATGAATGTGGGAGTCAAGCTGCTATTTTCACAGTGTAAGACATTTATTGTTGATAAAAAAAAAAAAAAATCTCCCACTTTTATACATAATCAGTATCCTAGCAAATGACGCTATAGAATTTCAGCTCCTTAAGTATAAAGCACAAAAATCTTCAAAAAAAAAAAAAATTAGGCCTTATGATTTAAAAATCAGCCAACCATGGATCAAAGCAGTAAGCACATTCATTGTGCCCAAACCAACCAGTTCTTTACTGAGTATGTGTTCTCTCGGTTGGCAGGACTGATCCTTACATTTCACGCCTCCTCATTGGAACAGTGCAGCACTTTGATTATTCAGTCAATACAGGACTATTCAGCTCTGTGCCTGGCTCATTCACAGCTCTCTGTGTTAATGCAACTTAATGTTATCTGACGCCTTTGACAAATTTCTCCCCTACTCCTGCAAAAAAAGTATATAAAATCAGTAGCTAACTCAGTTGGGGGGATCATAGACTTAGGCCTATAAATTAGTATATACCTACCTAAGTCGTTTCTGTTTCCTAAAAGTTTATACAAAGATGGTCTGCTCCTTAGGTGTGTGGGGGAAAAGGGGAAATGACACCCTAATTTGTTTCTTCTATTTAGATCAAATGTGAACATATGTATAATCAGACTGATTCAGGGCTCTAAGAGTTTGATCCTTGGACTAAAATGGTTTCTGGGCACAGAGTATGAAATACTAATGACACCTTGTCACCAATTGCACTTAAGAAATGTTTTTTCCAGGGATCCCTGGGTGGCGCAGCGGTTTGGCGCCTGCCTTTGGCCCAGGGCACGATCCTGGAGACCCGGGATCAAATCCCACGTCGGGCTCCCGGTGCATGGAGCCTGCTTCTCCCTCTGCCTGTGTCTCTGCCTCTCTCTCTCTCTCTGTGTGACTATCATAAATAAATAAAAAAATTAAAAAAAAAAAAAAGAAAAGAAATGTTTTTTCCAGACTGACAGAGCTCAGAAGGAAAGGAAGGGAGGCTTAGGAAGAAGCCTAAATAAATTGATTTCCTGTAGATAGCCTACCATCATCCAGTATTTCATAAAACACAGTAAGAATTTGTTCACTATCTATAAGATGCCTGAGATAGTGCCAGGGGACTGCTGAGGATATAGACTAGGTTCATGGACATATCCCTTCCTTCCTCCCACATGGATGCCAGGCCATTTGTCATAAAAAGTAGAAAACACTTAGAACACCTAAGCTGATATCTTGAACTGACATATAAACTGAAGGTAGGCATTTATACCATGACTTAGGTGCTTTTCCAACTCACTTATTCTCAAAAACTAAATGGAGAAAATTTAAAAATGGAGAGGTGGATGTATGTTAAAATTCTGAGATCTTTTTTTTTCCCCCTATTGCTTTCTGAAAATAAACCTGGAAGTAGATATTTAAAAACTTTCATCAGAACCATTTTAGACATTCACTCACGGGTTTTAGATCAGGGTATTCATAAGTCATCCACATTTGTTGTGGAAGACTGTCCTATTCATGATGGGGTGTTCAGCAGCATCCTTGGCCTCTGTTCACTAGATGCCAGTAGCACGTGTACACTGCACGCGCACACACACACACACAGAGTTATGACAACCAAAAATTTCTCTAGATGTTGCCAAATAACCAAATATCTCTTGGGAGGAAAATCAGCACCAGTTGAGAACCACTGAATTAAGTGGTTGTTTAGAGGGTGAAGACCTAGAAACAATGCTGTTTTATAAAACATCATGAGATTTTATCATCTTTAAAATGCCATCATTCCAATTTTTAGTGATTTTCCTAGCAGAAAATGGCTTTACAATATATAGACTACAGAAAATTATAACCTCCACTATACATGCCTAGGGTATGTCAAGCATGATTACATTTTCTTGTATATCCCTTTAATTTTAATTATAGTAAATGACAAAGGCTTACAGATAACTTAAACTTGAGAATTTTTCTCTTTACAACTGAGGAAAGGCAAAGTTCAGATTAGCTATAGAATCTCATGCTTTTAGCTGCTTTCAAGTTTCCTAAACCTTGACTATTAACAAATTATGATTTGTACCAGAACCACATACTATTATTACTTGCTTATTTTTTTAATAGACTCATTTCTTTTTACGTTCAGTTTACTTTGAAAGAGTTATTACATATCTTAAGGTACCTCAGTAGATGTCAGTTAAGCCTCCAACTCTGTTTCAGCTCAGATCAGGATCTCAGAGTCATGAGATGGAACCCCAAGTCAGGCTCCACACTCAGCAGGGAGTCTGCTTGAGATTCTCTCCCTCTCCTGCCCCTCTCTTGGGCTCTTGCACTCACTTTTAAATAAATAAATAAATCTTTAAAAAAAATCATTGTATCTTGTATCACTACTGAAATGTTTTTAAAAAGGATTAATAACATCAATGTTTTTGTGAAATACATGTTCACATAAATACATAACTAATAAATACTCATCTCACACTAAAATCATCTTCATACCATACTTTAAACCAGAGAACTAGTCAAGCGCCTATATTCTATTAATATTTTATGTGGGGCTAGAAGAAAGGTCAAATAATGCTGTAACACTTCATTCAAAGCTTTTTCTACAGCATTTCTCAAGAATCTAGTACATTACAGCATAGGTGCTATACAAGAGCAAAAGAGAAAAAGAAATATTGTTCTTTATGTACATGGAATTTGTCAACCAGGATGGTAGGATTTAGGAAGGAAGGGAAATTAGCACTTACTGAGCACCTGTTGTCTGCATTGTGCTAAACACACTATACTTGATTCTCACAACAGCGGTTCTGTTTATCCATTTGACATTTACTGAGCACACACTGTACCAAGTATTATGTTAGTGTTTAAAAAAGAAGACACACTTCTTACCCTTAAAGTATGATTTCATTATAAACCCTTACAATAGGATTATAATATGATGGACAATTTATATCCATGCGATTAATATGAAGACAGGATCTACAGGATGTCATCAAAAACTAAGGAACATGTGATGGCCTGGGGTGAAGGGGAGTCCAGGGGTAGCATTTAGATACAAAATATCTTAGGTCTCCAAAGAGTTTTCCTGCTTTCCTGAGGCTCAGAGAAGTAACTAACTTGCTGAAGGTCAGGAGAGCACAAATGCAAACCTGAAGCCTGTGCCCTTTTGGTTACACAGGGATCGTGATTATCTAGCTCCAGGAAGATGTGTGTGTGCTCTACCACTTAGCCTTAACCACAGATAGCAGACACTGCCAATCTGTCAAGGCCTCATTTCCCTTTGGGCCAAATCCAGGCCCAAGAATCCTTCTCATTCCCAGTGCTCTAAGAAACCAGTACTTAGGTCCATTCTCTTACTTTTCTAATGGGAAACTCAGTCCTAGATAAAGTTACATTGCCTGAAGTCTCTCAGAGTCCAAGCCACAACTCTGATGGTCTTATTTTTTTTTAAAGATTTTGTTTATTTATTCATGAGAGACACAGAGAGAGAGAGGCAGAGACATAGGAAGAGGGAGAAGCAGGCTCCCCACAGGGAGCCAAATGCAGAACTCGATCCCAGGACCTCAGGATCACAACCTGAGCCAAAGGCAGATGCTCAACCTCTGAGCCACTCAGATGCCCCCTCTGATAGTCTTCTTACTAACTGTTCTTTCTACCAAACTGCACTGCTTCCCAGGAAAAGATAACACAAACACATAGCCATTTCTTACTTACCTGCCCCTCTCCCCTAAGTGAAGAGACACTCTTCTTTTCCCCATGGAGGCATGCCCATGACATCCAGAGAGCTTGCAGTACACCTACTCCTCCAGCAAATGCCTGCAAACTTCTTCCAGTGGAAGAGTCATGTGCTTCCCAAGAGTCCAGTAGTTGTCCGCAGACCTCTTTGTGCCAGTTATATAATGTGTGATTTTACTACTCAGTATAATAAAATATTAACTATTAAGTGCAAAACCAAAATGGCTTCTTCTGGAACTATAAAAATCAAGTTAAATGCATTGTAAAAACAAAGAAGCAAGTATCTAAAAATTGCCATTGAATTATGTATAGGTGGCACACAGTCAAAGACTGAGAGGCAGATCATAAAAATCCAGAACGCTTCTGCACCCTGCTTGTTCCCAAGGTGGCTTTAAGTTTTCCATTTTAAATGTATTTATTTATTTGAGAGAGAGAACACAAGCAGGAGGGGCCGAAGGAGTGGGAAAATCTCAAGCAGACTCCCCACTGAGCATAGAGCCCCACGTGGGGCCCAATCTCATGACCCTGAGGTCATGACCTGAGCCCAGATCAAGAATTAGATGCTTAACCAACTGAGCCAGACAGGCACCCCTCTAGTTTTCCCTTGTAAAGTGGAAATTATAGACTTTGCATTTCAAAAACAGTGAATGTAAGAAAGGTCCACCAGTGAGCCCACATTCAAAAGGAAAACCCTTGGCCCTATATTAAAAAAATTGGTGAGTGACAGCACACACACACACACACACACACCTCTCTCTCTATATATATATATATAATATATATATACACACATTATATATATATATATATATATACACACACACACCTTTAAGGTACATATGTATCATTTTAACTATTGTCCTCTTTAAGCTACTTTTTTAATTACTAAAAATATTACTCCCAATTGAATCAGATAATAATGACAGAGCAGTGTGTATAAATGTATGAGTGTATGCATACATGCGTACAATGTGTTATTGAACTCGCATCAGCCAAGGGTCTTGGAAAGTTCTTTCCCAAAGTTCTAGAGGCTGTTTAAAAAAAAAAAAGACTTAAATGAGGTAACAGGGAAATAATATTGGACTGGTAATTAAGAATCCTATTCAAGTTTTCATTTGGAGATTTACTTAGTGAGTTTGAAATCACCACCCTTCTCCCTACTTTTGCTATACGGTGCACCATAAGTGAGGATAACAAAGCTTTCCTTGGCAAGAGTTTTGGTGTGTATCAAATGGGAATGCATGTAAAAGGGCCTCAACATGTTTAAAGTGCTGTATAGCACTGTTTCTAGCTTATTTGAAAATGGTGGTTCATATGTAGATGAAGGCATTATCAGACAGCCGGCTTTAGATGAGGGTACTGAGGCAGAGGAGGATTCTTTTAGGGAATAAGGCTCAAGTCAAGAAAAAGACTCTGTGAAGCAGAACAGAAAAAATTACAAGCTGCAGCATTTAGTCTGTTAGAGATGAGGATTAGCTCCTGATAGCTAGCATTTTCCTTTGAAGCTTTCCTATTAAAATGGTGTAGAGACCACTCTGGTGTGCAGGTGGCAGCCCGATGGCCATGCCACTAGCGCCTGACCCACCCATGAGCTCCTTTACTCCTGCCTTGCCTTACCCACAGAAGCCATCATTATCCTGTTACCTTGCCTGTAGTCCTTGGGGATAAATGTCTGGGTCTGACGCTGTGCTTGGGCGAATTCATCTAGAATTTGTGCTAAGGGGGTTATTGGTGGCTGCACCACTGCTTTCTCTCTACCACTGTTTTCCTGTTCCCTGTGAAGAGCTATTGCTTCCTGTCTGGCTACCTTGACCTCTTTTTGACCTGATAGCATGCCAGCCTCTTAAGAGCCATGAGCAATTGTGACAGAGACCAGACTGAGTAATGGGGTGACAGCATCTTCCATTAGAGCTGTACTCACTATGAATGCTTCTGTAATCCATAAGAGAGCCCGAGGAAAAACACAATGAAAACCTTTCAAGACTGATTCAATTAAGAGCCTCCCAGGAGAGACTGAGCACCAACAATGGAAAATTCAATATTGAGCTCATAGAAAGACACTTCATCTCATAAATGTCCTTTTTTCTCTATGTATAAGGGGAAAAAACCTGCAGTAACCTTTAGAAAAATGTGGCATTTGGTTTTTGAAAAAGATCTACCTCTTACAGATTCTTTAATACCAATATTCATAGGAAAATCATTAGGGGAGATGTGAGATTATAAAGTGAATGGTCACAGTGTCTAAAGCCAATTGTTTGGATGTGTGGTAGAAATTCAGCATGAAATTATCTTTGCCTGTAACCCTAGGTAAGGTTCAAAAAGAAGAGCGTTAGTATGGGTGCCAGTAACTCTGTTCTTTACCTTGCATGTGAATAATAAAGGAATATAATGTGCATGTGAATAATAAAGGAATATAATGTGCAAACCTTTTTCCAAAACCAAATTCAGTATTAAGCAGCATTCAGAAAACAAGCTTTTTTTCTTTGCCCCAGAAGTAGATCATAATAGTTTATCAGCATGTGTATGGTTTATAAAGGGCTTTTAAGCTGTTTATAGGAAAATATTCAGTAAGATCCATTTTTGCAGCAGGAGCAAAGTAGACTCAACAGGTGAATGTGAATTATAGCTGATGTCTTTAGGTGTGATAATGGCATCGGGGTTAGTTTTTTTTTTTTTTTTTTAAGAGTTAGAAATATTTATAGACTAAATAATACCATGTCTGAGATTAGTTTCAAAATAAGGCAGGGTAGGTGGAGGGAGGGAGAGAGATGAAAACACACTGACCATGAATTGGTCATTGATGTAGCTGCTGATAAGTGTGTGTAGGTGGTGGGATCTTTATACTATTGTATTTTCCCTTGTGTATATATTTGACATTTTCTGTAATAAAAATTAAAAACCGAAATATGAAATTTAGTTCTGGTTTGTAGACAGGATGAGAGACGCAGATTATGAATTGTTTGACTTAAGGAAGTTGAGTTGGAAGTCAAATGACTTGTGTCAAGTCCTCTGTGCAGTGGGCTCGTTATGGCTGACCAACAAGCAGAAGCTCAGTGAATCAGCTTTACTCTGAGATGCCGTATTGACAGATGGTGTGAAAATTTTAAATGGCAGATGGTGGTGATTATTAAACAATAAACAATGGCAGTTCATCAGGAACCAAAGAGAAAATAGCTACTTTTTGTTCTTGGCAGTGCATCTAAATTGTCCTTTGTTATGTAACTGGTATTTTTAACACCTTGACAGGTGTGCTCTGCTAAGACTGGGGAAGTTTAGAAGCAGACTAAGTTTTAAGGTTAACTATCATTCCTCAGAAGGGAACTTGAATATATTAAATTAAACAAACTCTCCATTGAGGGATGGACTTTGAAATAAGCATAGAACAGAACATTTTAACTTAGAATTTGCATCTCAGATGCTTTAATAGGTTATGGGTCAAGGAAAATTTCATAAGGTTCTGTTTCTAGCCAAGCATAAATTATCAAAAACTTACCCAGGCTCAGGGATAGCCACCAGGGATATAAAAATGCATGCAATACCCCTGCCACAAGGAGCATGTGCTCAGTTCTGGTATTGGACAACTCGCTGAAACCCACAGTGGAGAAAAGAAAAAGAAAAAAAGCGAGAGAAAGATTAGTCTTGTTTTCAGGATTTATGCATATTTGGTGCCTAATGAGGGGAAATCCCATGGACTTTAAATCACCTGCACATTGTCTAAGCCACGCAAAGTTGGTTCACAACAGGTAAAAATAAGTATTGATCAAGCACAGTTTGAAGAAGAAATGGGAAGGAATTGACCTTTACATTCTTAACTTCTCCTAGATAGCTTGCAATTTCTACATGATACATAGTACCTTCAGAATTAGAAAATATTAAAGCCATTCTAATTATGGAAAAACTCTATTTATCCTACAAATACTTGCAAACTTCCTATTTGCCAAACACTCTGCTAGGCAATTGAGACTAGTAAGGAAAGGGCAAATATTTCAGTCCCTACCCATATAAAACGTTCATTTTTTTTTTTAAGATTTTACTTATTCATGTGAGAGAGAGAGCATGTACAAGATGGGCGGGGGTGGGGGGGCAGGCAGAGGGAGAGAGAGAAGCAGATTCCCCACTAAGCAGGGACCCAATTCAGGGCTCAATCCTAGGACCCAGGATCATGCCTGAGCCAATGGTAGATGCTTAACCTATTGAGTAACCCAGGCACCCCCTTATGAAGCTTTTTAACCCAGAAAGGCAGACATCAGTCACACCATTACATTGGGATTATGAAAATATATGGGTTGCAGTGAGGATGTAACATATTCTGAGAGCATATTCTGAGAGTAACAGAACAAATCCCCAAAGAATGAATCTGAAGCTACCATCTGAAGAATGAGTCAGAGTCAGCTTGACCACTGGGGGTTTGTGCACCTTCTTGGGAATTAAAGGGTCTCAAAATTGTTCACAGAATAGTCTACATTTTTTAAGTATAAATAATATGGATCATCCGGTTGACCACTTTCTGACCAAATAGTGCCATATGATTTCATTGCTTACATTGTCTTTTTGTTTGTGGTCATCTGGCAACAGGGTCTGACTGGAGGACTAGTTAGAAGCTTGTCACGGCAACTGGTGAGGGAGGAGTTGGTGATGGTAGTTTCAAATAGAATAGTAGCAGCAGTAGTAGTAGCCAGAAGTAAGTGGGCTACAGTGGAATTTAGGAGATAGAGCATGTACGCACACTGGTTATTAAGGGATGGTTAAAGGAAATAGGAGTATAACAAAAGAATGATATCACAGTTCTGACTTTTAGGTCACCCAGTGAGGCCTAAAGCCATTAGCTGAAGGTAAGGAGTTGGTGGTTAGCAGGATGGACTCTTGTTAAACCTGGTGTGTGTTCAAATCCTGGCTCTCTCTGTCTGTATGACCAGCTGACTAACCTACTCACTGTAACCTCTTCTGCAAGAATTGGAAATAAAAACAATTTTATGACTCTGCAGTTATGATGGTTATTAATAGGCATAGTGGTGGTAATGGTGTCATTTACGATAGGAATAGGTTTGAGGGGGAAAATACGAATTTGGTTTTGGAAGTGCCTCATAAATATCCAAGAGGAGGTGCCAAGTTGGCAATTGTATGTATGGGTAGGAGCACTTCAAAACCAAATGAAACAAACTTAGCTGGAAAACCAAAGTGGAGAATCATAAGCATGATTTTGACCGTGTGCTCATTTGTTTCATTAGAGTAAGGTGGTAATGAAACCGAAGTCTACATAGAAATAGATAAGTGTGATTTGGGGACTACAGCCCCCAGCTCAGGCAGGCACACTTTAAAGGGATGTCCCCTTCCATATCCAAGCCCGTGGACGTGACTGTGCTGCAGGGAGCCACGGCAGTAGTGTTCTAAGCATCAGCTGTTTGGTACAGGTGTATGCAAATGACATAGAAGTCCCAATGTTATACAGCTGGCATCTGAAAACATCCATTTCAGCATTGTATTTATTTCAAAGGATGAGCACATGCTTGGCAGCTCCACAGTTTTGTGGAGGGCCCAACTTCAGTCAGGGGTTTAAGGAAAAAAAATGTGAGCTTTGACTTGACTGTCATTTGTCTTACTCTGTGGGGGGGAAAACAAATCACAGTGGATAATGATAAAAACGCACAGCGTTAGCATTTCATTGGTATTGCAGTTTGCTTCAGTTCTGCCTGTTATGGTGTTCACTTAAAACAGCTTCCAAAGTCACTTTGTATTAGCCTCAATGTGAGATTTCATTCCCTTTATTGCCTAACATTCTAATAATTTTATTTTCAAGGGCCTAATGTTCCCATTCTTTTCTCTGTTGCGTATCTAATGCTTTTGCTAAAACTAAAGCCTTAGCAGTAAACAGGCCAAAAACAATTATCAAGGCACAGTGCACTGAAAAGTTATGCCTGTGGGTATAAATACTGCAGGCAAGTGTGAGGAGCAGCCCTGTTTTGTCTGTGCTTGTAAATCAGTGTATCCAGCAGGGATGCTCTGGGCTGCTGAAGTGAGGGCCATGCCTGCTGCTAGTTTTCTTGGAATGGGAACTGATGAAGCATTCCCCATTATCAACACCTAGTATACTATATGATTTATAAATGCCTTGGCAGATCCAAAGCAGCTGAAATACTGTCATTGCACTCTGAGGGCTTATGCTTTAAAGTAGGAGGCAAGGAGATTGTGCGAAAATTTCTAAAATGAGGGACACACATCAACAGGACAAGTCCTAGGAAGAGGCCAGGCACAGGAAACCAGTGCCAGCACCTTGAGGTGGGAACAGCATGGCCACTTCCTGGAACAGAAAGAAGCTTGATGAACATGTGGAAGAGGGGTAGAAGTTGAGTTTGGAGAGGTAGGAAAGAGGTCCAGATTAGGGACTTTTGTGGGCCTTTGGATGGTTTGGGATTTTATTCTAATTGCAGTGGGTGATGATTAGTAGGTTTAAAGCAGGGTAGTCGGGACACCTGGCTGGCTTAGTGGTTGGGCATCTGCCTTTGGCTCAAGGTCTGATCCTGGGATCCAGGATCGGGTCCCGCATTGGGCTCCTTGCATGAAACCTGCTTCTCCCTCTGCCTATGTCTCTGCCTCCCTCTCTCTGTGTCTCTCATGAATAAATAGGTAGAATCTTAAAAAAAAAAAAAAAAAAAAAAAAAAAAAGCAGGATAGTCATTCTGACAGCTATGAGTGTCCCTGAAACCTCTTAGCATCACTGCTACAGAAAAGTAGGACAGCTCCTTGCTGCCTTTGACACCTGTCTCCTCGGGATGGTTGCTTATTTGGGACTTTGGTTACCATTCCAGGTGGACTGATTTTCCCCTGTTTATATCTTAGGCCAGGAGGGCAGTGTTCGCAACAGGGTCTCATACTCCTTAGGGTCAGTCCCAACCCTCCCAGTAATAGGAAGTAGGGTAATGAAATGGCAGCTCTGTATCCCGGTGGTACTTGCCATTTCAATAAGAGGGCAGCTCAGAGAAGGCAAAGAGATTCTGTATTACTTGCTGGAGCCTTGTAAAAGTGGCTTCTCAAAAATCAACATGAAAATCCCCCTTTATCCAGTTTCTTCTGGTGTTTGAAACATGATAAGCCCAGTGATATATCTTAGGCAACTTGATAATACTGACTGGGTCAAAAAGGAGAATATTTTTATTAAGTAAATATCTATAGTGAACATATTCTCTTTAGCAGCATGGATGTTAGGTGACCCAAGTCCTCACAACTGGGTGATGAATCACAAACATTCACCTAACACACTGATGAAGTGTATGCTTAGGACATTGATTCCCAATGCCAAAAAGGAAAAGGAATTCTTAGGAATTTTCTTACACAGTTTTGTGACTGGGACTCATTTTTGATATGAATTACATGTGGACAAGGATAAAGGCACCATCATCTTTTCTGGCTTTTTCATCTGTCCATACAGACACTCTTGTGCCCCTGCACTGGGCTCTCTTTATTGTCTGAATGAGTGTACAGATTCATGCTCTCTTCAAAGGGCAATTCCTACAAAATCCTGGGAGGTTAAACATAACTTTTGAGGGGGAAATAAGGAGTTACAAAGAGTGAGGTCCTCAAGTATCTCAAATTGGGGCAGTTGGAAACCTCCAACATTGAGAATTCTTATACTTAGGACTCTATTGTCTCATTAAAGTGGGGGAGGAGAACAAAATTTACAACATGTCACACATGGCCTGGTAAATATCCTTCAGCCCCGCAGAATCACAAATGAGCCATAATCATCATGTCTACTGACAGCAGAAATGGGTGAGTAAAACGTTATTCAGAATTGCTCGTAGATATTTAAAAAAAAGAGTACCGAAGGGAAATAGAGAACAAAACAAAACCCTCCTGTATTGGTTCCCACACTTGTCTGCACTTTGAAGTCATGGGGAACCTATTAAAGATTCCAGCTCCCAGGCCCAACCTCAAGCCATTGAAATTAGTGTCTGGGGGCTAGTTACAACCATTAATATTCTTAAGGTGCCCCACCCCCACCCCCACCCTGCCCCAGGGAATTCCAGTGAGCCACCAGACTGGGGAATGGCTGGCCTGGAGAACTGGCTCCTTGAAGCACATGGCACAGGGTGGGAAATGGAGAAACCAGGTTTCTGAGTTATTAAGGAGGATTAGTTTTACTTTGAAAACACCATCCCAATTAAAAGCTGATTTTGAGCATTCTCAGTCGATGTTACCCATTACCCAAGCTCTGGAGTATATGTACTCCAGAAATCATATGCATGTTTATCAATTAACCAAAAGTATTTGTTTAAAAAAAAGAAAACGGTGTTTGTAGAGCACATGTTACATGCATCCCCCCAGACTCTTGGCCTTCACCTTCGGGGCCCCAGGACAGAAGTGCATGTGGAAGCTCACCTCTCTATCTTTGTGTTGCAAGTGTGAGCTCAGTCTAAGAACTGGGCACAATAATCTGAGGCCCCTCTGGCCTCCTGGGATTTTCCTTCTTGGATTTGTGCTTTCAGTAGCATCAGAATGCCGTGCAAAGGATACTAGCTCCTAGGAATGGAACCCTAAAACAAACCACTATGGCTCACATTCACATTCCACTCTGTCTTCATACCTCGGGCATTGCTAAGGCACTGAGGATGGGGCTTTGCCTCCTCCCCCTCGGACAGCAGAACATAAATAGGTGTTTTTGAACTGACTTGAAAGGATGTTTTCTTACATAATCACCTTGAAAAAAACTGTTTGTTTTTAAAAAAAAAAAAAAAAAACTTTGAAGTATTTTCTCTAATTATTCTGTATTTGTAAAGTATAGAAAATGTCTCTTTTTAACCATTTATTTGTGGGAGGGTATTTTTTTTTTGCCACTAAAAACAGTAGCCCATGGACATTCTTGATTTTAAATTTGTTGATAATGTATTTCTTTAAACATAGGCAATTACAAGTATAAATGTATGAGGATAAAGAATTGTCTAAAAATATCCTTTATATGTACAGCCAGAATTTCTAGAAAGATTTCACCAACTTATGCTCTGACTGGCCACATACGGGTGTTGCTTCACTTTATGTTTGAAAACACAGTGGTTTGTCTTCTCTTTTATACACATCAGATGATTTTCTATTTTAAATGTTATCTCTTCTAATAAACATGTTAGTTTGAATGTGTTTGAACCCATAAAACATCTGAAAAAAATGCAGTGACTACTCATGTACTCCTCACCTGCATTCATCAGCTGTTAGCACTTGCGAGACCCATTGCCTGCCTTCACACACACTGCACTTCTCTTACATTTGCCAAATCATCTGAAAGCTGCACACGTCAGCCCTGAAGCTTAGCATACGTATCCCTTGCTTTAATTTTGTATGTGTTGGAGTATAAACGCCCTGGAACATTGCACCCATTTTCAGAGGCCATTTGTGTTTGTATTTCCTTTGTGAACTGTCTGTTCGTATCCTTTGCCGACTTTTCCCCTCAGGATGTAGTGCTTGTCTCATCAGCATCTGTGACGTTTGTGAGTGATGCTCAGATGCTACCTGAATGCCACCGAAGCCTCCTGCCAGGGTGCTAGGCCCTGTACACCCAGGTAGCGGGGGGGTGTAAGAAACTTCTCTGTGATGTAAGGTGTGGCTGTGGCCATCCTGTCCGTAAGAGTAGCAGCAGCCTCCTCCGGCTCATTGACTGTCAGACTCTGTTCTTGGTGGGGGACTGTGGAGGACTGTGGGAAGAAGTAATTGGGTTGAATGGATAAGCACAATTAAACTCCGTAACCAGTAGAAGCAGATAGACTATCTTGTTCTTTCAGCGAGATGATTTTTTTTTTAAGATTTTATTTATTTATTATTGAGAGACAGAGACCCAGGCAGAGGGAGGAACAGGCTCCATGCAGGGAGCCCGATGATGTGGGACTGGATCCTGGGTCTCCAGGGTCACACCCTGGGCGGAAGGCGGCGCTAAACCGTTGAGCCACCGGTGGTGATTTTTTGCTTTTTAGATGAACTCCCGCCTCCCCCACCCCACCACCAACACTGTATACCATCTTTTAAGTATTCAAAGAGGAGTTTTACCAAATAAAACCGCTGCCCCTAGGGCCACTACTTTGATGTGTTTGCAGTGGGGATTTCTGCAAAAGAGCCCTTTGCTCTCCAGCTCCTGAGCCTACATGCCCAGGCTGAGAGGCGAGCCCCTGGAGTCAGACAAGGGCTCTGGCTTTGCTCCTTGCGCCTTCCCTCTCTCCAAGGCAAAGGGTTTTTATTTCTTCCTTCCTCGGTGAATTGTTTGAATACGCACCCTCTCTGAGTTTGCCAGCAAATAGGTCACAGCAGGTAAATTCCCATCCTAGCAATTACAGGGGAAGGGAGCTTTGCACAGGCACTTCTCCCTCCTGAGTTCGAAGGCTCGACTGTTTGTCTTTTTATTAGTGTAACATTTAATCCCAGAAATGCGGCGATATTAAATGTCAAGCTGAGTTTGTGCAAGGCCTAGCCCTCCTGCGAGGTACAGACACCCGTAACACCTCCGCCTCCAGGGAGCAGGGCTGCTCTCTCACTCCTCTCCGGCTCCCTTCCCCAGCCATCCCCTCTCCCCCATCATCCATCCCCCCTTCTCCCTCTTTCTCCATTCCCTTGACCCTTTCCCCCCTGCCCCTCAAGACAAGATTGTATGGATGTTGTACCCATGGTTTCCAGAAGCTCTTGTATCTTGTAAAATCCATTTTTCCACAAAACCATGAAATAAGAAAATAACAGAAGGTGAGTGCAGAGGCCAGGCAGGTTTCATAGTTCTTAAGCCAGTTATTAAGCTCAAAATATCAGGAACTCCGACAACAGCTCCAGACATCCCAACACAGCCATACTGCAGGGACAAGAGAGATCAAATGGGCTAATGAGGTGTGTTTATGTTGACCCCTCTACCCACTCAGAGTCCCCTCACCCATGATGACGAATGACTCCAGAGAGCTCCTTACTTTGTTCGGTTGTCATAAAAGCATCTGTCATTGGAGTGAATGCTGTGAACAGACCGTCCCAGATAAGCAGGGATCCTGGCACCGCTGGGGTGCCCTGCTTTGCCCTGGCCTCCCTCCTCCTCAGTACTCCCAGAGAGCACCATGTCCTCCACTCACATAAAGTGTGCCAGGCTGAGGGGGCAGCGGGCAGCAGCTGGTGCCACCAAGGACGAGTGCTGCCCATTCCCGTCTCCTCGTCCAGAGCAGAAGCACATCTGGCCAAGACAGGCTGCCCCCCGCACCCCCCTTTGCTCTAAGACTTAGCGGAGGTGGCTTTTGGGAAATCCATGTGGCTCTGGGAAAATCTATGTACTCTTTGCCCCCGTTAAGAACTTTAGTGGCTTTTGTTGGCACTTAACTTTCTATTACCATTCTCATATGGTTTACTCAAAATGGTAACTTACATTAAATTTATTTATGTGATTCTTTACATACTATAGTTAAATATTCATTATAGAAATTGTATGGGATCTGAAAAGCCACAGAGAAGAAAAGAAATCCCAGTCCCATAGTTCTGAGACAACCACTGTTCATAATTTGTATCTTTGTTTCTAACATTTCATGGGCTTAAAATTATGTTTCTTGACCAAAATGGGATCATTCTGCACATAATGTTTTATAGCTTTGCTTTTCTCACTTAACAGTTGTACTTACTATAAGCATTTTTCTGTCTCATTAATGTTCTTCTATTACATAATTTTATTGGCTACAGAGTATTTCGTCTTATGAAAAGGTCATTGTTTATTTGTGAGTGTCCTATTTTGGGACATTATTTAAGATGTTTCAAGCAGTGTGCTATTATAAATAATATTTAAGTGAACATCCTTGGGGCTTAATCTTTTCACAAATCCCTGATTACTTCCTTAGGATAAATGTTTAGAAACAGAATCACAAAAAAAAAAAAAAAAAAGAAAAAAAGAAATAGAATCACAGATTCAGTAGATGTGCACATTTCGATACATGTTATAAAACTACCCACAAAATACAGAATGCCAATTTATATTCCAGCCCCTGCTCCGCAACTAGATGGTGAGTTCTGTGAGGCACACTAATATGGACCCCCCACACACAGTGGGGGCAGTATTGGACATCCAGCACGAACTTAATAAAAATAAAATTAATTCCATTTAACTTTCTGGTTACCAATAATTAACCAAACTTCTCTTGATCCCGTTGGTTGTCTCCATGTTATGCAAAAGACAGGTGTGTGTCACTCAGCTAAATATCAACGATAGCAATGACCCTGATCAAAAATGCTATTACCTCAGAACTAATACTAATAGGCCCACACACCATGTGAGGTTACAACAGTAAGTATCAGGTTAAAAGAATCTGAGGCCTTGAATATGGCCGGGAAACTTACCATTTACCATGATGCTAGTAACCTGTTGCTACAGATGAGTTGGTCACCTTCCTAAAGAGAAGAGGACTGAGGATGTGGCTGAGGATGTGGCCTGGCACCGCTAGAATGCAGAGCACTACTGGTTGATGGGGTGTAAATCCTATGTGAGCCAGTGCTGTTTCAATAAAAATAAATCAGGGCTTTATTCTCACATGAAAAACCTCATTCTTCCTATTTTTCCCTTTCCCACTGCTCTGCACCATTCTGGAGTACTTGCTTCCATGAACTACAGTCCCTTGGCATGATTTCTGAAGAGCAGCTAAGTTTCTCAAAGACACTCTTCTCTCCCTTCCTCTTGTTGTCTTCTTGCCAGAGTCTCTGTGGTAGCCTCCACCCAGCATCCCCAGACACCCTCTCTCTCCTGATGGAAACCATCCCAGTTTTTATGAGGCTTTTCTTAAATCAAGACCTTAATCCAGCTCCACCCAAATCGCCCAAAACATTCCCTTGTTTTCCACTGTAAGTTCAAATTTCTCTTCCTAGCAAGAAAGGCCTTCCACACAGTCATGCCAACTAAACGTCCCTTCTCTCATGACTGCCTTATAGGTACCCAGTTTAGCTATTCAGGATTCCTTGTGTTCACTCTGCTTTTCAGGCTATAGTAGCCTTTGCTCAAAATACTCCCTTTGCCTGAAATGCCTATTATAATAAGATACTCAACCCTAACAATCAGTGTATTTGTCTATTCTCCCGTGCTTATTTTGTAAGCTCTTCTTTATCTTAAACTCCCACTCAGGGATACAGTTGTATGGGTTGGTGAAGGAAGACCCAAGATGTCTGGTTAATTTTGGAGATTTCATTTTTTTTGTACTGAACGTAAGGTAGAGGTATATACTAGTCTTAGGCGGAAAAATTGTAAGAATACTGTTTTTGATGGTGGTATGTGTCCAGTGGCATCAAGTTATATAGTGTGTGCCTCAAGTCTTTCACACAGATTGAAAATTAACGAGAGCAACCTCGTAAAACAAGTTGTTGGTAGCTTCCAGCTTTGCTGGCTTGGAGTGTGAGCCAAGGGCTGTGGATATACTTGCAATGACCAGTCACCAGCCATGTGTGTTCCTGACTGCCTGGTTATACAGAGAACCAACTGATGGTGTGCGAGCAAGGACCTGGGCACCTAGCTGGCAGCCCCAACAAAAACTCAGTGGAGTGCTTACTAAGGAACTCCTGTAGCCATTGTATTCTGATTAAAATGCCCTGCTGTGGGACACCCGGGTGTCTCAGTGGTCGAGAGTCTGCCTTCAGATCCTAGGAGTCCCGGGATCGAGTCCCACATCGAGCTCCCTGCAGGGAGCCTGCTTCTTCCTCTGCCTGTGTCTCTGCCTCTCTCTGTGTGTCTCTTACGAATAAAATATTCTAAATAAGTAAATAGCCCTGCTTTCCCAAAGCTAGGGCTGTCCCCACTGTTTCAGAGTGCACTAGAGCCAATTATGCAAGTTTGCTGTCGTCAATATAACAGTTTCTCGAAGTTTTATGCCCTTCATTGGACATAAAATGAGACTATACATTTTGCCTTGTTTTCTACTTCCTTACTTTTCCCCATATTTCTACAAGTAAAACCAAGCTTTCCCTGGTTTTTTTGGCCTTAGCTGTTCAATTTTAAATTCAGAGAAATGAATGTGACTCACTTAGAAAAATGCACCTATGCATGTGGGCTCTCTTATACGTGGAGAAAATAATCAGAAAAAGTAAAATTATAGCTAAATCTAAAAAATAAGAATCTGGGTGGATATTTATGTTAAAGTTTAAAGAACCTTTAGTTATCATCTTATCCTAGGTTGATTTTGTAGACAAGGAATCTTAGGTTTGGGTGGGCAGGGGAGACTCCCAACATCATAGCACCAGTGAATGCAAGACTGAGCATAGAATCCAAGTGTTCAGACTTACGGTTCAGACATCATACTCAATACCATCCATTCTTTTCTGAGTAAGCTCGCTTCCCACCCACACCCCCCAGCATGTCTTTTCTGTGGAAGTAAGTCCAATAGTTAACATTAATTCAATTTCAGTAGTTAACATTGTTTTCAATTCATTTTCTAGCCAGAATGCTATGATTATAATAAATGTTTTTGTTCATCAGTTGCCCTATTATTGTTCAATGCATAGTTTTGTATTTGCTATTTTTCCTTCAAACTTCAGAAACCTGCAAAAGCAAATTTTTCTTGACTATATCTCTTCATTCACTCTCCTAGAGTTTTTTTTCCCATTTTCTTACCTCCTCCTTTTATTTGGGGGGGGGGGAGGGAGCAGTTATTTGCTTGTTTTCCTTGATTTTCAGCTCCTTAAATCTTGGTTTTAGTAACTCTGATTCACTCTAGGGAGGCAATTCTTTATTTCACCATACTCAGATACATTTACTGTATCTCTTTGCCAACCAAATATATGGTGTAGTGTCCCTTAAGACTGCAGGCCTAGGGGATCCCTGGGTGGCTCAGCGGTTTGGCGCCTGCCTTTGGCCCAGGGCACGATCCTGGAGTCCCGGGATCGAGTCCCGCGTTGGGCTCCCGGCATGGAGCCTGCTTCTGCCTCCTCCTGTGTCTCTGCCTCTCTCTCTTTCTCTATGTCTATCATAAACAAATAAATAAATCTTTAAAAAAAAAATGGCTGCAGGCCTAGGATACATTTTCTCTTTGCAGTAGCATTTTCAAAATTCTCAGGAATATTTTCTGAAGATACATTAAAGATTGAATCCTAGAAACATTTAAGTAAAAACAGAAACAGATGATAAAGGTACTAGTAACACTTCCCAGAGATGAGGTCATTAGAATTCAGTACAACATGTGTCACAATGCCACACACCAAATCATATCCCCACACACTGAGCTACTAGAAGTGAGATTTAATGCAACCTACATAGGAGTCAGAGACCACACCCTTCTTTCCTCCCCGCCACCTCCCCTCCCCTCCCCCCCCCTCCCCCCGCAAGAAGCCCTGCTGTATCCTCTCTCTCTACCTACAGGCAAGGGGAAGCAGTTGGCATGGTTTAATGTGGAGAAGACGCAGGTCAGAGTCAGGACAGGAATACCTAGAACAGGGAGCATCATGGAAGCCAGAGTATTCCAGAGGGTTGGGAAACCGGGCATCAAACACCGAGGAAACACACATGAAATATGTGGTCCAGGAAGTTAGAAGCGGTAATTATAGTCAGAATCTCAGAGCTAAGAAGACCTAAGATATGAGAAAAAGGAAGTCAATCAGGAATGAGGAGGAGGGAAGGAGGGTCTGTTTTTTGGCAACAAGATACTCTTCAGCTTATCTTTGGACCTATCAGCCAGTTGGCACACACTAGGTGAGTGGCCTATTTTTCTTAAAGGGCCAGAGGACACATGCATACACTAGGGAGGATGTATTTTTTTCATTGAAAATATAGAATTAATATTTGCTCAGTTTTGAGGGGGTTTTTTGTTTGTTTTGGGTTTTTTGGTGATTTCAGATTAACCTATTATCTGACTCATTACTCTAGGAAAACTTCTTGATAGGACAGAGAGATCTTACAACTTGGCTTCTAGGCTAATGAAGGTAGGGCTGACCAAAGTTCTGATACCTGTGGTACACACATAATTTCTTAGATACTGCTGAACTCTCTTCAAGCTTCTAAACAAAATGGGTGGATTTAGATCCCAGAATAATTAAATATGGAGATTATCCCTGAGCCAAACCTCTACTGGAACCTTCTCAAGAGATTTTTAAGAGGCAGAGGGACAGCATTCTTCCTGTCTTGTTAGCCTGCCATCCCAAACATGATGTCTTCTGAACCTCACTGTTAGCTATTTTTTTGCTTCATAAGTTTTATGAAGAGTACACATCCTCTGTTTTGATGTAATTTTTAAAAAGAGGAGGCCAAGAGATAATATGTTTAAATTGAAAACCGGAGCACCTGAGTGGTGCCATTGGTTGAGCATCTCACTCTTGGTTTTGGCTCAGTTTATGATCTCGGGCTCTGCACTTAGCGAGGAGTCTGCTTGGGATTCTCTCTCCGTTTCCCTCTGCTCCTCCACACCACTTGCTTGCTCTCACTCTCTTGCTCTCAAATAAATAAATCTTAAAAAAAAAACAAATAAAGTATTGTGACCTTGATTAATTAAATAAGCCTTTGAGATCCTGGTCCCTTGACCGAAAAGTCAGTATTGTATCTGACCTACCAACCTTATAGGTTATTAATGAGACTAAGTCTAATAAACATGAAAATTCTTTGAACATCTTTCCAATGTAAGAATTACTGTTACTCAAGCTCTCTTAAATCATTCAGTTGACTAGATGGTGACATATTTTACTAATGCTTTCTCACTGTTTGTCTTTGGAGATGCTCATTTTAAATCTCTACGTAGAAATCCCAGCACATAGGTGTGAATGTGGGTGCTGTGTGCCTCATTTCATTCGCTAGGGAATGTGTAGACCACATCACTCCCGTGGGCTGCAGTCAAGGGAGTAACCACAGACCCACCACGCTGCAGACTCTTTGACCTAACAGCCCTTCCCACACAGATGTTGCTATTTAAAAAGCTAATGAGAAAATACAAATGGCCCCAGGTCTCAGCCACTACTTGAAGTGGAAAGCCATAATGGAGGACACCCATTCCCAAGAAGCAAGTAACCACACCGGCCCAGGTTCTGTTGTTAAGTAGCACATGGTAAGTGACGCTGTCCTATAAGGCCACCAGAGCCCAGGTGGGTTCCTTCAGGAACAAGTTCATGAACTCTAAGAATGGTCAGGCTTTTCTGTTTTGACTTAATTGATTAGACTCAGAAACTAAGGAAGACAGAATGTCTCATGCCGAGTCCACCTTGGTGGGTGCTTGGTCCTCGTTTTCTCTCACTGCTACAACAAATGCTGTTCAGATCCCCAGAGGAAGGGAATCGGGAAGAAAGGGCCAGGAGACCCAAGGCAAGCAGTGACGTTCTCCTGTTCCACACTTACCCATCACTGGTTCTCCAAGGAACGGTCCCTACCATGGACGTGAGCAAAAAGCAGCCGTTAAGGGGAAGAGTGGGCAGGTTTGGGGAGGTTTCAGAGCCTGGTTCATCCTAACCCTGTCATGATGGGGGTGATGGGTTTATACTATTTTTTTTTAAAGATTTATTTATTTATTTATTCTTTGATTCACAAGAGACACAGAGAGAGAGAGGCAGAGACACAGGCAGAGGGAGAAGCAGGCTCCATGCAGGATGCCTGACGCGGGACTCGATCCCGGGTCTCCAGGGTCACACCCTGGGCCGAAGGCGGTGCTAAACCGTTGAGCCACCCAGGGTTCCCCTGGTTTTATACTCTTTTAGAAAACTGGAAGAATCATTTCCTGGAATCTGAGACTCTGTTAGATGTCTAAGAGATAGCAGGCACAAGTCTGTCTCTCCCACTTTCTCCCATTTTGAGAACAAGATCTTCACTTTTATATCTTAAATATTTCGTATACGTGACAAGCTAATAGAGGCATTATGCGATGTTCAGTAAGGGAGATCATTCTGTCAGGATTGAAGATTTGATTGGGGTGGGTCACATGGGAAAAACAGTTAAATGAGCTAAATGGGTCATTTAAGCAAGAGGGGCCTGGTATGGCTATCAGAAAGCAGGTGGTGACCCCGAGAGATAAAAATTCCAGGATAAAAGAGCAGGGAATGACAGGCCACGGGAAGCACAAATGTTAGAACAGCAGGTGTGTTTGTGTACTTTTTCTGTTGTAACATGGCAGTGGTTGACCCTGTACCGGGGCCAAGGGTCAAGGACTATGGAAAGGTCTGGGGTTGCTGAATAAAGACCATAGGAATGACAGGACCTGAAGGCCTAGACAAGTTGTCAGGTAGGCTCAAATCCCAGCTGGCCCCCACCTACTAAATCTGACCTTGGCGTAATTACTTACATTCCTGTGTTTTAGTTTCTTCATCTATATAATAGATAAATCAGGGACGCCTGAGTGGCTCAGCAGTTGAGCATCTGCCTTTGGCTCAGGGTGTGCTCCTTGCATGGAGCCTGCTTCTCCTTCCTCTGCCTATGTCTCTGCCTTTCTCTGTGTCTCTCGTGAATAAATAAAATCTTTAAAAAATAATAAAATAAAATAGACAATTCAAAAAAATATTTAGGATTGTGTGAGCCCATGTAAAGCCTGAGCCCCATCTCCTGGCATATAATTAATGCTCAATAAATACCAGCTAGTGTAAGTATTACTATTCTACAGTGATCTCACAGGGATGTTGAAAAGACTAAGTGAAACAAAATATGTAAATATGTTTGGCACAGTACTCAGCACAGAGTAATTACTCAGTAAAGGACAGCTATAGAGGACCAGGCAAAAGTCTGTTTTAAGGGGCATGAGGGCAACAAAGAACCAGGCAGAGGGTTGAAAGCAACCATGTTGGAATCAGAATACATCCCGAAGAACGTGGCCTTGGCTAGAGACTCAGTTTGGCAGATGATTAAGATAGACAAGCGGACCAGGCGGTGGAGGGGTTGGTCAGGCAAACAGCAATGGAGCACCCAGAGGGCAATGACCAATTTTGAGAAAAACATTTGCCACAGCCAAGAAGTCACGACCTGCAAGAGTCTACGTGACCAGTTCCCAAGTCTGGCTAGGCTAGGACTGAAAAGTAAAAATACATGAGTTGGCCCCACTGTGTCACATTCTAATGGAAATATAGGCAGAACCAGGTACGTCCATTGCTGAATGAAAGATAGATGGTTCATCCGTGTTGAACTCTAGCTTCCTGTGAGAGAAATTGCTTCTCTGATACAGACGTCGTAAGTCTCTTGATCAAAATAATGAGGTACTCAGGCTACAAGCTATCCAGAGCTATCCTCCTAAGACGCTTGCCCACAAACAGTGGTGTCTTGGAGAAACCTGTGCTGCTGGTGAGACTGCCTTGTTAAAAGAAAATAAGCATGATTTTAAGCCTTTTGCAGCCTTGACTACTCAACACTAGATGAAGATAATTGTTGAGACCGGGCGCTTCTATTACCTTAGGAGGACCAGGACAGAGAGGGGTTGCTTATCACAGTGAATTAATTATGAGACTCCTTTTTTTTCAGGTGTTAGGTACCCAGCATTTCTGTTCAGAGTAAATTTTAAATGCTTATCTATCAGCATCTATTTTTTTAATTTTATTTTTTTTAAGATTTTATTTATTCATGAGAGACACACAGAGAGAGAGACACAGGCAGAGAGAGAAGCAGGCTCCCTGCAGGGAACCCAATGCAGGACTCGATCCCGGGTCCCAGGATCATGACCTGAGCCAAAGGCAGACTCTCAACCGCTGAGCCACCCAGACATCCCTATCAGCGTCTATTTTAAAATGAATGAAACATGCCAGCAGATTATTAGACTGTCTTTAGGTCAAATCTACGTTTTATTTATGTTTTGTGTAGGTTCAAATGAAAACATATGCCAGAGAAACACACATCATGAAACATACCAGAATCTTCCTGGGAAAGCAAAACCAAGACCATTCAATTGCTCTGAAGTAAAGAACACCTTAACTTTGACTCTAAAGCAAATTTTACTTTCTAATCTACCCTCTCTTGCATTACACAGGTTTGCTCAAACTGAAACCCTGATCCTGATTCTCCTAGAGAAGCAGTCTTGGCTCTCTTTGGATATTAGATATGGTTCCAATTATTGTTGTGGTTTTTACATAGATCATTTCAGAAATCCCCAACCCAGGGCTCAGATGGAGCTCTTTGGTGGGAGTGAAGGAAGGAGTGAGGCAAAGCCTGTGGTCGCTTGCAGTGGCCAGGAGCTCGGGCTCCTCATTAACACCCCTCTGTAACTCACCCACAAGATGAGAGCACCTGGGCCTCTCATCTTTAACATCTCAATTACCGTTATATGGTCCTACTTCTAAATTACTGGCATATTTTATTTTATTTTATTTTATTTTATTTTTAAAGATTCTACTTATTTATTCATGAGAGACAGAGAGAGAGAGGCAGAGGGAGAAGCAGGCTCCATACAGGGAGCCCGATGTGGGACTCGATACCAGGACCCCAGGATCAGGTCCTGGGCTGAAGGTGGCGCTAAACCGCTGAGTCACTGGGGCTGCCCACTGGCACATTTTTTTTTTTAATTTATTTTTTATTGGTGTTCAATTTACTAACATACAGAATAACCCCCAGTGCCCGTCACCCATTCACTCCCACCCCCCGCCCTCCTCCCCTTCTACCACCCCTAGTTCGTTTCCCAGAGTTAGCAGTCTTTACGTTCTGTCTCCCTTTCTGATATTTCCCACACATTTCTTCTCCCTTCCCTTATATTCCCTTTCACTATTATTTATATTCCCCAAATGAATGAGAACATATAATGTTTGTCCTTCTCCGACTGGCTTTTTAAAAGTAAGATTAGAGCAAAAGTGAAAAGTGAAAATGTTCATTCCCTTTACATATTAAAGATAACAAACTTAAACTTTAAGATGCCAGTCATAAGAGTGAAGAAACAAAACAAAACAAAAAACAACAAGAAAAAAAAGAAGAGTGAAGAAACATTGGTTGTAGCTTTTCCAAATGAGACAACAGTGGAGGTCCTTCTGTACTGAGCTGTTTATCAGAACTCTGGGGCTTAAGGAGAAAGCAGAAGTCACATTAGTGCTTAGAATATAAGTCCTTAAATATCATATTAAAATGAGACTATGGTGTTTTCTTTGCTAAAACAAAAAGGTTGTAAACTTCCCTCTTCTGCATGCATGTATCTATCCCCGCCCCCAGTCTAAATAGTATTTGTGTGATAATTAATTTAATATGAAGAATGCATAAAAGGTAAGCATGAATACAAGTAACTCTAAGGCATAGTCAAATTAAATTGTTATGATTCATTAAACATCCATTAAAATAACTCATCAAGGCTAATCTGTTGGGGTGGTAACTGGTGCATCTGCACATCACCAATGAATTGCAGGGAGCTCCTCTTGGCCCTGCAGGCATGCATTTGCATCAAGAATCATGCAGAAAGAAATAACTGCAGACTGAAGCTTCCTCATTCCATTGTTCAGCAAGATTCTTAGAAAGGAGAGTGTCGAAGTGTAACCCAAAGATCCAGTGCTTTCTGTCCTTGGATCCACACCTTGGCAGACAGTTTTGGCAGAATAGACCTATTCGAGCATGTTTTGTACATGCGTGATGTGCCATCTAGTGGCTAAGTGAGCCTAAATTAATGAAAAGGAAAAATGGCCCTTTCTGGTGCCTTAATGCCTCCAGCCTCTCCACCACATGATTTGAGCAGCGGCAGGAGGGTTGACGCTGTAGGCTATTATTTGGGAAAGGAAAAAAAATCTATTTTCTTAGAAGCCATATGTCAAACCCAAATTACTGTAGAGGGAAAATACCGTACGTATTAGGGTAATTATGCAAGCCAGAGGTTGCAATTTGGTGGCATTTGGCCTGCAGAGGACTTTTTCCATTTTATTTTATTGATGTATAATTCACATATGTAATATAGTGCATAACTGTTCAGTGTTTAGCTTGATACATTTTTACATTTATAGTTTATGCAGGTATAATCTGCATAATTACCATGTAGATCAAGATCTAGAACATTTCCTGCATCCCGGAAGCTTCCCTCTATCAGTGCTTATCTAACCCCTCTTTAGAACTCTGTCACCATAAATTTGCAATAGCATCATTAAAGTATATATATACTCCTAACCCTCACCTCTGAGAAAGGAGAAAATCTTGCACTCACCATTTCAACAGTTTGCCCAAAAAAGAATAATTTCTTTATCAAATATTCTGTAGCTAAACAAAGGCCCCATTTCCTGGGTTTGCTGTTTTTCAGAGTCGAGTTGGCAAAATGATATCCCTCTCCCCAGTCTAAATTCCTAACATATTGTTTTCCTTACCAAGCTTCTCTCACTGAGAGACATAGCCACTTGGTGCACTGATTGTATTTTCCCAAGTGTCTCTGCAGGCATCCAAGTCAATTTTCAAAGAAATCCCATTACTTTGGAGCAGTATCTCAGAGGTGCCACCGACTGTCATGGCAAAGCCTATGAATTCTGATGTCATATTTCAGAAATTAATGTGAATGCCATGTCGCCAGTGACTGCATGACACCTGTTCAAATTAAGCCAAGCAAATCATAATGGTGAGAAAGGCTCTCAACCTATAATCCAGCAAAGGATTTTCAAATTTCTAATGAATAGCATAATGCAGTCATTGTCGCCATTTCTGCAGGACCTCTTTCTGTTCAAATGAAATTAGATTCCTTCTGAATGTCAAAACATATACTGTATCAGGAAGCAGAGCTAGTTCTGGAATAAAACTGATTTATTCCAAAGCTGTCTTATACATGCCTATTTACTTGATTACTAAACAAACACACAATCAACCAACATGTCTAGTGAGCATGTTACTCCTGGGTGTTTTGCAAGGTGCTGGAGATAGAAAAGCATAAGGTGTGTGAGCCCTCCCCTTACTGCCATGGAGTTGAGCCCTGTTTAGATCTGTTGTCCTCTGGCTTGCAACGTGGTGTTTAAAAAGATGACTGTGGGCAGTCCGGGGGGCTCAGCGGTTTAGTGCCGCCTTAAGCTCAGGGCCTGACCCTGGAGACCCGGGATCGAGTCCCATGTCCAGCTTCCTGCATGGGGCCTGCTTCTCCCTCTGCCTGTGTCTCTGCCTCTCTTTCTCTCTCTCTGTCTCTCATGAATAAATAAATAAATTTTTAAAAAGATGGCTGTCTCTTGGAATAATAAATAAGGCTAGAATATAGGCTTATCCTAATGTACTCCTTCTTACAAATAACTTATGGGGCTTTTTCTAATTATTTGTAATGGATTTGGGGAGAAAAAAAGAATGTAAAGAAAATGCAAAGTTCCCTAATGTACCAAAGAAAGTCTATAATGGCTTTAATTCCTTTCAAGAAATTACAATTTTTTTCTCTGTGTGTGTGCATATATGTACAATTGCAGTAGACCCTTGAACAGCATAGGTTTGAACTGCATGGGCCCACTCATATGGATTTTTTTTTCAATAAATACAGTACTTAAATAAATGTTCTCTTCCTTATGATTTTCTTAATACTTTTCTCTAGCTAACTTTATGGTAATAAGACAGTATATAATACATACAATATACAATATGTATATTGACTCTTTATGTTATTGGTAAGGTTTCCAGCCTACAGAAGGCTATTAGTAGCTAAGTTTTAGGGGAGCCAAAAGTTAAACGCAGATTTTTGACAGCATAGAAAGCTGGTATACTTAACCTATGTTGTTCACGGGTCAACAGTATTTATTTTATGAAGTTGAGGTGATAGTACATATTTTTCTCTATCATAAGAAACTCTTGAAACATGTTTAATTCTTGAGGGAGTTCATAATTTCTGGAATAAGAATAAAAACTAATTTCTTAACCATTCCCTATTATTGGAAATTTTGATTGCTGTTTCAAAAACAGTTATAGCTGAGTGAAATAAGTCAATCGGAGGACAAGCATTATATGTGCTCATTCATTTGGGGAATATAAATAATAGTGAAAGGGAATATAAGGGAAGGGAGAAGAAATGTGTGGGAAATATCAGAAAGGGAGGCAGAACGTAAAGACTGCTAACTCTGGGAAACGAACTAGGGGTGGTAGAAGGGGAGGAGGGCGGGGGGTGGGAGTGAATGGGTGACGGGCACTGGGGGTTATTCTGTATGTTGGTAAATTGAACACCAATAAAAAATAAATTTAAAAAAATGAAAAGAAAAAAAAAACAGTTATAGAAATTTAATGTTTATGTATTTGAAATGAAGTCTTTGATTTTCTACCATACTCAAGGCCAGAACTTTCCAAACAGTGTTAAGTAATACTGGTGATGCTGGCTGGCTGTGGTTTGTACCTGATTACAAAGGCAGTGTTTTGGTGTTGTTAAATATGATGACAATGGCTGACGAGTTGAATAAAAATCATATTAAGGAAATCCTTTTAGTTCTAGTTTTTAAACATCAGCAGTGGGGAATTGAACATTACCAAATGTCTTTCAGTGTTTTTTAAATAATTAGGTTTGTCCCAATTTGGCCTATGGGCGTGTAATACATTTATATTAATAGATTTCCTAATATTGTCCCCTTCCACCAGAATGAATTCTATAATGTAGAGTAATGTACTTGTAATGAATTGTCAAATTTAATGCCATACTATTGATTTTGAGATTTTAGCATCCATGTTTATTGTTCATTGTTCTTGAGAGACAACCAGTGTGACAGGATTACAGACACACTCTGTGCATCTCATTCTGGCCTGTAAACGTGGGTTGCTGAAACTAGGGATGGGGAGCCTGTTTGGGTCTACTGTTCACTCTCCTTTTCTCTTTTCCTCTTATCTCAACTGCACATCAAGGGAGGTTTTTTCCTTTTGTGACCTGACAAAGTACTTTTCTTAACCTCTCTCAAAGCACTCATCACATTCTTTCTTATATTAAAATTTTCTGTATACCTGCCTTCTGTTCTTGCAGGAGTGCTCGGTGTCTTACAAGGTTTCCATCCCTACCCCTTAGCCACTAAGTGTTGTCCACCTAGCATCTCCGGCAGGGTCCCAGCAAGCGCTGCAGTGGCAGATGGTGGAGATACACTTAGATGAGTTCTGCCAACATTCTTAGATCTCCAAAGTCCTGCCATAAGCTAAGGAGGAAAGCAAGGAAGCCAGAGTGATTGCAAAATTCTGTGGGCACCGCGCTTCTCTTATGGCAGTAACGGAGTCCAAGAGGCATGAATCAACTTCTAAAGGCATAGGAGAAAGCAGAGCAGAGACAAGAGCACAGCACTGAAACCAGCCATCATGTACCTGCCCCAGGTGGCCGCTCCTCCATCCTGGCCTGACGGTAGATTACTGAGAGAACCAACTACTTCAAATACGTTTGCCTACCTCATGTATACACTCTTAAAATGATGTCCATTTATATCCAAATATTTTTTTTTTAAATCATTCCAGGTGCCTGGGTGGCTCAGCCAGTTAAGTGTCTGCCCTCTGCTCAGGTCATGATCTCAGGGTCCTGAGATCAAGCCCATGCTCCCCACCTGCCCCTGCCCACCTGCCCCTGTCCAGCTCCCTGCTCACTGGGGGATCTGCTTCTCCCTCTGCCCCTCCCCTTGCTTGTGTGCTCGCTCACACACACTCTCTCTCTCTCTCAAATAAAAAATCTTTTTTTTTATTTATTTATTTTATTTTTTTTTATGATAGTCACAGAGAGAGAGAGAGAGAGAGAGAGGCAGAGACATAGGCAGAGGGAGAAGCAGGCTCCATGCACCAGGAGCCCGACGTGGGACTCGATCCCGGGTCTCCAGGATCGCACTCTGGGCCAAAGGCAGGCGCCAAACCGCTGCGCCACCCAGGGATCCCTCAAATAAAAAATCTTTTAAAAAGTCATTCCAATACTCATCTCAAGCATCACTTCAAAATGGTATCTTTCAATTGTCACTTTCCCAGAGGAAGGCTTACAGAATTAAGTATGTTGTAGGGTCTCGCCAACTAGACTGTAAACCACTTGAGGACAGGGATTAGGTCTAAGCACCACTGTGCTACTACACATACAGTTTAAACTTACTAACGAGCGTTTCTGGAATTAGTTAACCTTTTTTTTTCTTGCACTGTTATGTTGTTGAATGGTATTCCTCACCCTTAAAGACCAAAAGTAACTTTGAAGACGGAACAGGCCTTTTAACAAGTAGCAATAGAGAGAATCACAACCAAATATATGATGGAAATTAACAGAAGAAATGACAGCCCGTGAAAGAGGAGCGGAAGCACGTTCAGGCTAGAATTAAATGAATGTTAGGACACCAGGGAAATCGTTCCAATGAGGACTCTCCTAGGTACCTGGTCAGACTTCAGACCGTCCTTGCAGGGTGGGACCGTTAGTGGGTATCATTGGCTTTGAGATTCTGTGCAGTAAATGAAGTTCCTTTGAAAGCAGAGTGAAAGCTGTGTTCCGTGATCACTTTCTCTTTTTCCCTTAGGGTGTTAAATACCACGTTATTTGAAAGCTGGGAGATCGTTGGACCTTACCCTTCCTGGTGGGTTTTTAATCTACTGCTGTTGCTAATCCAAGGCTTGAACTGCTTCTGGTCTTACTTGATTGTAAAAATAGCTTGCAAAGCTATTTCAAAAGGCAAGGTAAGGTCAGACTTAACTGTTTCTGATATGTCCCAGAAAATTAGGTGTTTTGGTTCTTCCTAATCAACAATAACATTGTTATTTCAAATTTCATGAAAACTTGTATGTTTTCCTTCATTAATTTATCATGAACTCCTGGAAACACAAACCAAATTTTCATTTTCTTCTGTTTAATTTTTTTAAGTTGTAGCATTGTTTGGCTGATGACTCCCACCGATCTGCATTTATAATTTTAGGTTTAATGATGCCATGTTATTTGTTGTGTTCTTTCTCTCCCTCTGTCTCCCATGATCCTTCTCTGATTAAACTTGTACCGAACAGAAATTTAATAACGTCTTCCCTTTTATGAGAAGGGTTGCTTGATGCAATATCCCCATTTATGATTTTTCCAAGAAAATTTAATTAAATCTCTTTGTTTAAATGTGGACTCATGAGGCTGATTCAAATAATGTTTCTTGGGAGCAGTGACTTTTCCAGAACATTCTCTATGACATTTTCTTACTTTCATTGTTTATTCTCTTCCTTCTGCTACCGTGGAAGGCTGGGAAGTGGAACCCTTTACATGTAAGTTCCTCATACCTCTCTCTCTGTCCTTGTTCTGGGTGCCACTTCAGCCTGTTGGAGGGGCCCTCAGATGCTTTTGTTCCCCTGCATATTGCTCTAGCTAATCAGCTGGCACTGGCCAGAGGCTTTAACTGAATTGTAGCTCCCACCAGGTACAAAGGATACTAGAAACAGCTCACTGAAGACCCATTCTGTGAGCTTGCACTCTGCTAAATTTTCCAATGTTCCAACAGAAGGAGAGGAATATTTCCATTAGTGTTTAACGTGTTTGCTAAAAAAATAAAAAGATAAAAATAAAATAAAAAAACAGAAATAGACAAAAGTGAAGTAGAAGCAGAACTAAATTGCAGAGAGGATCCCCATGGTCCAGAATGGAGGCCTGTGCATCAGCACAGGTCTGCCCTGGTCTGCCCTGACCACCTTGTCCTCGGTGAGATAATAGGTAAATGGAGCTGGCCCCTTCCATGGGGCTCAGGACATCACAATCACGTACTGTGCAGCCAGTTCTCAGCATCAGCTCTTATACAAATCCAAAATATTTTGATGAATTAATTGTTTAGAGGTGGAAGTTGATTTTTTTTTTTTCCTGTGACCTCTTACTCTTTAAAATGAGCACAGAGTGTTTCTGTTAAAAAAAAGAACACTCCTTTTCCTCCTCTGGATACAAATGACATCAACATACACAATGCTATCAGCATGGTACCAGTAACTGAGGACGCCGGTGGATTCGATTACTTGTATCCTTATTGCATTGCTGTTTCCACCAGACCTCTGGTCTTCTCTCCAGATTGTTCCTTCAATCCTAAGGAGAGACGATTGTTAATTTCATTGCGGATGTCAGGCTTCAGAATATCATAACTGCCTTTGCAGTTCACCTACGACAGTTAGATTCATCTTGGCCTTGGGTTACGGACTCTGTTTTTCTATGAGTTATTTTGAGACGTTTTAAATTATTCCCTTCCTTGAAAGTAACATAAGTATAGACTTTTTTCCAAATGCAATTGCAAATAATCTTACTAAGCATGCAAATGTAAATCGGTCACTCTCTGAAACTGGCATTTTCTTTCTTATTAGTGGCTTTTGACCAGTGGATTTCTCAGTGTAGTGAAGCTTTACTATTATGCTGTCTTGGTGACCCACATTTGCCTTTTCTTTTTTTTTAAGTTCAAGTATCTTAAATAATTCAGTCCCTTTGGTCTTTCTGTATCTAAATCATCTTGGAGGTGGTTCTTGTGTGTTCAGTCTCCTCTCAAGGGGCATTGGCATAGAGTCCATTTTTACCATATTTATTTGATTGGTTGTTTCTGGTTAGAAAGTAGCAACAGTTCTGAGCTCTTACCTTGTCCCCACCCACTGGACAGAGATGGTGTTGTCCTGCAGCAACAGGTCGCTTCTCCAGTTGGGGCCACTGGTGGCACAGAGAGGATGTGATGGGGGAAAAAAGCCCCCAGTTCATTCTGATACACCTTTCAGGAGACTACCGATGCACTTCTTAGAGAAACTAATCTAGGCAACTAGATTTGGGAAAGCTTCTATGAAGCCAGGCCCCCCAGGTCCCCAGGTCCCTATTGCCACCCCACTCAGAAAATAAGTAAACGGTGCTCAGTTACTCAGAGGTCTTAAGGCCTGTTCGGTAAAAATGCTTAACATCATTTAGACAGAGTAGGAGGTTCAAACTATTTTAATTTTAAAAGTAGTTGAGTGTTTTCTTAATCTCTCCCTAAATTACTTCCTTGCTATACTGTGACTTTTTGGGGGGGAGTCCTTTATGGTAATGCATATGCTGGTGCCTGAGCTTGCCATCCTCATTATATAATGAGACTGGGTAGAGGATTGAAGAACTTTGGAACAATGGAAGCCCATTCGTGATGATCTGGTCAATAGATTTTGTGGGGGAAGTATTTTAAACTAGACCTTACCCAGCAGGTTCCCAAAATGGTCTAGTACATTCTCATTGTCCAGAGGTACCTTAAAGAAGTCAGCATGTCTAGACATGCTCCTGTGAAGCCTAAATCCATCTCCATTCCATTCCTTGATAACTGACTTTGTCACTCAGATTGCATATCTCCATTGAAGGAGAACTAACTATCGTGGCAGTGTTCCTGTCTTCTTCGATTTTTAACATCTGGCTCTGTGTCCCTTCATGTACATGTACTTCTGACCATGCTGTACCTTAATGATTCCTTAGGAGCCGGTTACATTCATCTTCTTGTATTCCACAGGTGTCCAAGGATGATCGAAGTGATATTGAGTCTAGCTCAGATGAGGAAGACTCAGAACCTCCAGGGAAGAACCCCCACACTGCGACTACCACCAATGGGACCAGTGGTACCAATGGGTACCTCCTGACTGGGTCTTGCTCCGTGGATGATTAATTACTCAAAACTACAAGTCCCGAACAAAGTGAACTGTTTGTTCCTGGAAGTATTTAATAAGTTGCAAATGCAGTTCCTTTCATTATATCTCAGCACCAGAAACAAAAATTAGGATTATCAAAGCATTTTGAATAGTGCACTGCCATATGTCCTGTCTGTGAATGAAGAAGAATTACCATTCTCTATATGTAGGCATGCTGTATGTAATTGACACAAGGGAACAGTATTTGCATTTGTACTGTCTTAGAATATTATTTATATTTCATTTTTGTTTGTAAATCTGCGGACAAAAGAGGGTTTCCTCACTCCTTTTACTCTCTGGGTTCATGACAGTGAGGGAGATGTGCCATCTGCTTCTACCCCTTTCTATTGCTGTAACTCAGTTCGATAGGAGCATCAGCTTTATTTGTCACTTAGAGCAAGCAAAACCCAGCGCAAGATTCTCGTACTGCTCCAAACAGGTTTGCTTTCTTTGTGTTACAGTGCCTGTTTTGAAATTGCCTATATAGTCTCAGTGACCATTTTCCCAGTGTAAAGTTTAAACAGAATGAGCTAGGCTTTTTAATTGTCACTCTTCATGGTCAATTAGCACTTCAAATTAAACAGTATGGTTATTTGAGAACTTGAAAAAATTGTTTTGTATTGAATTGCTTTGGAACAGACGTTATTTCTTGTGCACATGGCCAAGATGTCTTCAATGAGTATGGTAACTAGTTGGAGGTGAACTTTGAAGGTTACAGAGGGGTTTTTTGTTTCTTTGTTTATTCCCTATTATGAGGTCAGTGCTCTGGCTCTGAAGGAAGACATTTGCGTAAGGTCATCGTTGAAACCAGTGAAGTCACTCTTACCGTTGGGAATTTGTCCTGTGATCTGAGAATAACAGAAAGAGAACAGCTGATTTCAACCAGGTTTCAGCACTACCCCCATAATTACCACAGTCATGAAAAAGAGAAGCTAAGTATAATTTGGCACAGCAAAGGAGACTTTGAACAGTTGGCAAAGGTCACCTCTAGTGCAAAGCACTTTATTGCAATCGGCATTCGAGGAAGTGCCTATCTAGTATTTGATCTTGATGTTTTGATTTTTCCGAACAAAATAAAGCCAACGGGAGAAGGACGATTTTACTGTTTGTCTTTTCTCCTTAAATATGACCCATAGTGACTCTCCTGTTGCTAGAAACTGAGCAGTGTTGCACTTGAAGTCCTTTGGTTTGCTTCTTTGAAGACTTGTTCAGTTTCCAGGAATTTTTATTCAAACAGAGCTATTTCCAGAAAAAGAAAAGATAAAAATTATACCGGACTATGGCAATATCAGCAATGAGGAAGATTGCCAAAAAATAAGTTGCTGTAGTCTCCTACCTGGCAGTGTTATGTATGTATAAATAAGAAAACCATTCACATAAGCCAAAGATTTTATCTCTTTTCTTCCAACTTTTAGTAAGAGGGAATAAAGAGGTATTACAAACACTTATTTCATACACAAAACAAGAGTCGAAAACAAGGTAGTAACATAAATCTGTGAGTCAGATGATACTGAAGACAACAGGAGCAGAAATCCTAGGGAGTGCATGTCTTCTTATGGCCGTTCAAATTTTTGAAAACATTGAAATAAATCTTTGTGCCCACAATTTGCAACCTGTGAGTTAATAGTCAAAATAATACTCCCAAACAAAACCTCACACCGGTTATTAAATCTTTCCCCACCTGTATATGAAAGAGTCTGTTTCTGTAAAGCCCATAAGTAATCATCGAAGAGCTTTAGACATATATCTGCTTGTTGATTGAGAAAACGATGCAACTAATTATTCTCATAAAGCCTTGTTATTTTATTTCACAAAACAGGGCTATGTCTAGGAGTATAATTTGTGGATGGCTTGAGACCAGTCATAAAACATCAAAAACACTTGTTCGTCATCTGAACATCTGCTAAAAGGCAGATATTATAAAATGTAGCAGCAAGCATGTTATGTAGCTGAAAAAATGTTGAGAAGGTGAAAGTTTCCTTTCTTATCAACTAAAATATGGAAAAGAAGAGTGAATTGTATCTTGCTTTAGTGTCTGGAGCAAGTCCTCACAACGGGAGAAATAAACCAGAGAACCACAGTGTGTTCACATTTGGATCATCTGATACTCTACCACAGAAGAATAATTTCAGAAGATCGGCTTGCAAATTGTTTAGCAGAGTTGCATGAAATGAAGTAAATTGAGTCTGTCCTCAGCAAATACAAATCTAAGCAATCTTTTGTTTTTCCCAAAAGTCACTTCAAAGGAGGACTGAGAATACTCAGAGCCTCAGTGACCGATACATTAATACAGTCCCCAGTGTATCCATAGATTTTTATTTCATTTTTCCATTTTAGGGCAGAGAGTTCTTTTTGATTAATCAAAGTGGTGTTTGTAGACCTGTTAGGATGAAAAATAATATATTTCTGTCTACTCCTCCCCCATGGTGGCATGATAAGACTGAGAGAAAAAAAATATGTGTTATCTTATCTTCTACTTGTGCCAGGCCATAGCTTTGGAAGTGTATTTTGTATATTCAACTGTAGGTTACTGAAAGTGTTGTTTCCCATTAATTAACTTAGCCCATGTCGATACCTCCTTCCTCCTGGTCGTATTCAAACCTTTCCAGGGTAACAAGGGGTGTGTAGGAAGGAGCCTAGAAAAAGTAATATTTTATTCTCTAATGCTATATAGCTTTTCTAGATCTCTTAGTGGAGAAAAAAGTAGAAAGTCAAGTAGAATTTGGCCTTGGGTCAATAGATGACATGAAAATGTGTGATCTATGTACGTTACATGTATGTTTCTCCAAAAAACATGATAAAACCAAAATAGCACTGACTCATCCTTATCCATATTTTTTTTCATTAAAAACCATCCACCGTGTACAGTAGAAACTTCCCACCTCCCTCTCAACTTCCTGTTCGTGCCACTCACCCGGCTGAAACTGGTAGGATCCTTTCAGCCTCTTGCCTTAGGCTAAGATCACAGAGGGCCTAAGGTCAGCATATAAGCCAAATGTAGTTCACATTTCCAAATTCAGTGGTGCACATGTGGAGAATAGAGGAGTAACTGTCAGTATTTGGGATGATTAAGGTGAATGTCAGAAAAAAGGAATTTGGTTGCTGTTTCACCCCAAGATTTTATTAACATCCATCTCCTGCCAGGCTGCGAGACAGATGGTGTCCCGAGGTACCATCAGATAATGGAACAAGTAACTGACAAAGATGAACTAGGAAGGTGGGTAGGCTCCCCAAAGAAAGCAAGCAGTTGGGTGAGAGAAATAACTCTTCACTGAGATAAAATCAGACCGCATTTATCCAAAATCGTGGGTGAACCTCAAAATCTCCAGTTCTGTTGCCAACATCCCATTCTGAGTATTTGATTGAGGTTGCATTTGAGCAAACTGAATGCTTTTACCTTAGGCAGAAAGGGTCTGGACCTCCCACTTGGTGTATTTGAACCTCACTGTTATTTAGGCTGAAGGAAAAAATGAGATTTCGGTTCAGTTCTCCTGAATCTTTGCAAAAGAGCCCTTCAGAGAGAACTTTGTGGATGCCCATGATTGTTCTCCTTCTGTTCATGACTTTGTATCGATAGTTATTTTTGTCGCTTTCTTAGAAATGCTAATGCCAAAGTTGCCTGAATATTTGAGTATTCTTAATTTGCAGTGTACAGACTAATTCCAAAGGTGTTAAGAGATTCTGTTTGTGTATGTGATGCTGTCGTTATGTCCAGAGAGGCTTCAAGAAATCCTTTGGAAATAAAAGGTTAAATGTTTACATTTTCTGGGATATTTGAGGTCTTAAGATACTAATTAGCTTTTTTTTTTTTTCCTTTGGCTGATTTCCTGCTTTGTAGATAAGTATTAGTATCCCTGAAATGTAAGAAAAAACCAAATTAGATCAAAGTCAGCCTGATGAAAAAGTGATGACAAGGCACTTAGTTTTTAAGTAACTTGTATGGGAAGAGAAAATGCAGTTAGCTCTGATTATTGCACTTGCTGCCTAGCGTGCTGCTCCTGAAAGGAAACCCCTCAGTGACCATAAGCAATTCTTGAATTCATGCACATGCAGCAGATAGTACTGGTTTACTGTGGCCACACTGTGTAGTTTTTGATTGTAGCAGGCCAGAAGAGGACCCTGTGGTCTGCCTTTGTGTGCATGGTCCCCTCCCCTCCCCTAAGGGGTGCCTAGTAGACGCGAGGAGGCCCGTGTGTCCACTCTATGCTGTTGTAATGTCTCTAACAGGTACTCAGAGGGAGCATACCCGATGCTGGTTTTCTTGGCGAAAACTTACCTAGGAAACATAAAGCATCATAAGTAACAGTTTGTAAGATCCGTGGACACCCAAAGGAGACCCTTAGCCTTTTCCAGCTATTTCTAACTTAAGTTCATTCAGCCTGAAGCCTTTGAAAGGAATGGCTTAGCAAATGGCCACAAGCTAAGACCCCATCAGATCCAAGAAGTAAAAGTCTCTGCAGCCAGATGGCACATCTTACAGTGTCTTCACAAGACTCTTATCAAGATTGCCAGGAACTGACGGGAGGGGACGGTTAGCCCAAGATCTGTGTTGCTCATCTCATCCACCCACATTCCTCTCAGCCTCCTGGAACTCTTGATAAGAGGAAACCAAAATATTGTCACTTATCTGCTATCAACTTCCCAAAAGACTGGATCCGTTGCTTTACCACTCTTCTTTCTCTGATTCCATTTTTCTTAAAAAGTCTCGTGCCCATGAAAGCTTGGTTTCCTATTTTGCTATATGTGGCATGGCCTGGAAACCAGGGACAACAGCTATTGGTATGATTTCTGTGTTAAGTGAAAAATTAGATTTTATACAGATCATCTTTTTTCTCTTGGATCTCTAGTAATTTTTTTAAACTGTCGTTGTAAAACTGCCCTTGAGAAATTAGAGGCTTTTAAAGACTAGTTGCCAAAGATAAATTAGCTCTGTAATAGGAACAGTTAGTTATGTGGCAATTCTGGGACTTTGACTTAGGGATTCATTAATTTAAAGATGGAATCCCCCCCTCCAAGATTGATTTCCAAAAGTTTCGTGAAGCTTCTAAGCCTGTGATTCTCATCATCTTTTGGTGGGTGCACAGAATCGGTCACCTCCGTAGCCATTCGTTGTCAAGCAAGGGGGAGAGGGTTCGTTTGGGGATTTGATTTTTTTTTTTTTCAATTTGCAGTGAGAAATAGGATAGGTGACAAACTCTTACATGTTTTCTTGAGACAATTCAGTGCTTGAGCATCTCTGTCAGAAGTGGAATGATGTACTGTTAGCCAATTAGAATTATTTTATGTATTGTTAACTGTGTTTTGCTGATTTTTATATGAAAATATAATTATTCGTTCTTGATCTCTGGAAGCAATCATTATTATGAGGATCATTTTACTTTGGAAACACTTTCATAATAAAGATAAGTATTAAGAGGAACGTGTAAATGACCTCTTTTGTCAGCGCTACTCCACTTGTGCTGTACACGTCACGTCATCCTGGACAACAGTTCTTTCCGGGCACACATCATGCTGCCAGTTTCCGGCTCACTTCCCTTAAATCCCAGGTCGTATTATATTTATATGTTACATATGTATGTTATTTTGTCAGGAACTTAGCCAAGCTGCCCCACAGTATTGCTGCCTGAGCATCCATCCTGTTTGCAAGGTGGCCTGCGGGGACCTTGAACTGACCCTCGCCCCTCAAGCAGGTGCACGTCCTGGGGAGCAGCCCTTGGGTCAACAGTCTCCACGACCTCCTGGGGCCTCAATGTCCCCTTGCCCCTTAGATGAGAGCGCCACGGGGTTTGCCAAAACCCCACTCTTTTGAATTGACCCATCCAGCCTCACTTAGCCCAGGAAGTCGAAGCACTGTACCCGCGGACCCTAATAAAGGCAGGTGCCCCAGGTCCTGTCTCTGCCTTCAGCCTGCGAGGCCCTCGGGGCTCGCTGTGTGTACCTCCCCCGTGACCCGTGAATAATAAACCTCTGCGTTTTAACTTCTCTTGTGGCCTGTTGTCTGAACTTCACCATCTGATACCTTGTGCTCCACTTAAATAGTAACTTAGCATAGTTAAAACATTTATATGCTATATATATATAAGTCACAGATCCTCTTTGAAAATTAAGACATAAAAACTTTATTTAAAAAAAATTATTCATGAGAGACACACAGAGAGGCAGAGACACAGGCAGGGGGAGAGGCAGGCTCCGTGCGGGGAGCCCGATGCGGGACTCGATCCCTGCACCCTGGGGTCACGCCCCGGGCCCGAGGCACATGCTCCCCCGCTGAGCCCCCCAGGCGCCCGACGTAAAAACTTTAATGTTAGCTTTCATGCAGGGCTTCATTCTGGAAAAAAAGTATTAAATATTATTTATAGAGAGAACAAATATACCCGCCCGCACGGATTTTTACAAAGTATAAAAAGCAGCACCGAGGAGAGGCCACGGCGCAGCAGCAGGAAGCATCCGCCCAGCATCCCTCTCCGTGCCCCCCGCCCCCCCGCCCTCCGCGGCCGCTTGGGGGCGGGGGGCTCCTTCCCCCTCCCTGTCCCCCTGGGTCACCCTCTTCCCCGGCTGCTCTTCTGCTAATGTCTCCAGAGCCGGGGGTAGCCCTGACGTCCGGCAGCCGGGCCGGCGCCGCCAGGAGCATTCATGGGGGGCGGGGGGGGGCGGGGGGGGCGGGGGTGAGCGGCGCCCGCAGCCCAGGCCGTGACCCTGCGACCCGGGATCGAGCCCCGCGTGGGCTCCCCGCACGCAGCCCGCTCCTCCCTCGGCCTGGGCCTGCCTCGCTCGGTCTCTCATGAATCAATCAGTGTTTTTAAAAAAAAAAAAAAAAAAAAAAAAGGACAGCGGTGAGAGGCCTGCGCAAGAGTGGGAGACCGCGAGGCCGGCAGGCGGGGGCGCTGTGACCCCCGGGGCTGCCCTGCGGGGCGCAGACCCCGACCGCCCCCAGGAGGCTGCCGCTGGGAAGCCCAGAAGTGTCGGTGCTGGGGGGAGCTGGGGGGAGCTGGGGGGAGCTGGGGGGAGCTGGGGGGGGACAGGCAGAGCAGCCCGTGTGCGCCCTGGAGCCCCCCCCCCGAGCTCTCCCAGAGCCCCCGGGCCCCCTGGCCCCCAGAACACCCCGGAGCCCCCCGGAACCCTTGAGGCCCCCCGGAACCCCCCGGGCCCCCCTGCCATCCCCGAGCCCCCTGGAACACCCCCAGGCTCCCGGAGCTCCCTGAAACCTCCCTGGGCCCCCCAGACCCCCCGAGCCCCCCGGGCCTGGCCTGCCGGGCGCACCCGTGCTGGAGGAGCGCAGGGCCCCGCGCAGCTGCACGCTCCGGGCATCGTGCGTCGGCTCCCCCCACCCACCCACCCCCCCCCCCCCGGCCCCTCGGGAGAGAGCATCCGGCCCCGGCCCCGAACCCCGCATTGCCCCGGGGCTGCAGCGGGCCCAGCAGGGGGGCCACCGCCTGAGCGCGCAGAAGGCGCATGGGGGGGGGGGCGGGGCTGGGCTTGCAGAAGTGTCTAGAAGCGGAAGAACCCAGAAGACAGAGCGCGGGGCTGCTGGAGAGCGGCGGGAGGAGCCAACGAGGCGCCATGAAGCAGCTCGTTAGGCAAGAGCTTGGCTTGGCCTGTTTGACTTGAACGGCGGGGCCGCGTGCACGGCGGGGATATTGTACGGCGGGGCCGTGTGCACCGCGGGGCCGTGTGCATGGTGGGGCCGCGTGCACGGCGGGGATATTGTACGGCGGGGCCGTGTGCACCGCGGGGCCGTGTGCATGGTGGGGCCGCGTGCACGGCGGGGATATTGTACGGCGGGGCCGTGTGCACCGCGGGGCCGTGTGCACGGCGGGGCCGTTTGTGGCCAAGGCTCCAGCGAGCAGCCAGGCTTCGGCTCGCGCCTGCGCCCTCGCGCCGCCCTCGCGCCCCCGCGGGGGACCCCAGGGCGCCGGGAATCCTTCCGGGCCCTGAAGACACAGGGTGGCGAGCACGGGTGTGCTTTCCGCTTTCGTGCGACAGACGACCTAGGAAGAGAAAGAAAGCAAAAAAAAAGCAAAAAACAAAAAGCGTGAGGGCTAGTTGTTCGGGCCACGGAACCCAGACCGCAGACCGGGAGCCTTGAACCCAGGACCTCCGGTGCCCGGTGCTGAGGCGGGGCTGCACGGTCAGGGGTCTCGCTCCGCGTCCCCGCCTGCGCCCCAGCCCTCCTTTCGCGGGTGCCGCTCCTACTGGGTCGGGCTCCCCGGAAGGCTTCACTTTACCTCACCCGCCTCTTTCCTTTTCACCGCTGATGTGATTTTCATGCTAGTCTCATTTTTCCGACAAAAAGGGACAAAACAAAGTTTCAAGGGTGCTGTTAATCGCAGAAAGTCCGCATCCTCCGTCTTCTGCCATAAGCCGTGAGTCACGTGTGCAGCCTCCTGCCGGGGCCCTCGGGACGTGCCCACACAGAGCCTGGGGGGAAGGGACCCCTGCCTCTCCAAAGCCGCGATCCCAGCTCCCGGGGCGCAGGCGGCGGGCTGGGCCCTGCGGCCCCGGGGAGAGCCCGGCCCGCCAGGCGATTTCGCACTGGGAGCAAGAGCAAAATTAGTGAAGCAACACAGCGTTGCACGGTGACGGCCGGGGCTCTTCGGACGGGCCCTCTGACCCCCCAGGGACAGGTGAGCGGGCCTACACCGGCTGCGTGGGCCGGCCCTGGGCGGTCACGCGGGGCAGCGGGCCCTGAGCACAAAGGCTCCAAGAGGGGGACACGCTGGAGGCTCAAGGAGCAGCAAGAGGGCCGATGTGATGAAGCAGAAGAAACAAAGGCGAGAGCGTGGGTGACAGCGTTGGGAGTTAGGAAGGGTCGGATCATATAAGGCCTGTCTCCCGCGGGAGGGGAGCAAGTTCTAGGAATAAGAGTAATGGGAGTCCTTTCAGGAATCCAAGCAGGGAGCAGCATAGCCCGGGGGGTCGCCGTCCTGAAGGAGGGAGACATAGGCCCGGCCCCACCGCGATGGAAAGAAGGGCTCCAGCCTCTTGGGGTCGGTGGGGCGCGCGGGGGTGCACAGGGCCACACAGCGGGCTGGGCCATGGGCAGCAGGTGGCCACTGGAAGCAGGAAGGACTAAGGGCTCCTGAGGGTTCAACCCACAGGCAATGAACGAAGTCCGAGCAGAGGACGAGGGGTGGAAGCTTCTGCTGAGGAGGTGCCGAGCCCCGGGAGGAAAGGCTTCGGGGGCCTCGGAGGAAAGTGGCCGGAAAACCGCTGACAGATGGGCCCTCATGGGCAGGGGGACCCGAGGGAGCGGCCGGACTCCCCGGCTGAATGTCGTTCTTTCCTGTTGCTGCTTAGCGCCCTTCCCGGGTGGCCCTGGGCACCCCAGGGTCGGGGGGCTGGTGGGTGATCACATGGAGGAGGCGAGCCTCGGACAATGCTCACTGTTCGCAGGGCTCCCAGCCTGCGTGGCTGGGCACAGCCCCCCCTCGCCCCCCTACCCCACCCCCCCAACCCCTCCACCCCACCACCCCACCACCTCACCCCACCACCCCCACCACCCCCTGGGCAAGGGAAGTGTGGTGGCGACCCCCTGGCGGGCATCCGGCCCAGCACAGCCACCCAACCAAGCCGACCCCAAAAAGGCAGATGCACCTCACTCTTGCTATTCGCAGTGGTGACCTTCTAGAAAGCCTCCGTGAGGCATCGCTTCCATGAGAAATACAGGCTTAGGTTCCCATAACCCTCTGGTCATGACATTTTTATCAAAAAATCAAGATATAACCTTGTTTTATCCAAGCTTCTGTTTAAAGACATTTCATTTATTTATTTTAAAGATTTTATTTATTTATGAGACACACAGAGAGAGGGGGGGGGGGCAGAGACACAGGCCGAGGGAGAAGCAGGCTCCACGCAGGGAGCCCGACGTGGGACTCGATCCCTGGTCTCCAGGGTCACACCCTGGGCTGAAGGCGGCACTGAACCGCTGAGCCACCCGGGCTGCCCTGTTTAAAGACGTTTTAATACATATTATTAATTCATTAACATCGAAGCACAGCTGAAAGCGCCGTAACAGTGGCCCGAACAAAGCTGTATCAACTTATTGTTTAATATTCTGAAATTCTGCAAGCTGGTTATTACACTAACATTATTAGAAATTATACAAACTTATGATTTTTAATTATATCTAAAAATTTAGGTAATACTCAAAACCATCTAATTACTTTCCTACATTTTCCCACTGCTTATGCTCTTGAGGTATTTACACATATGGTATGTGCTTGATGGAAATACTCAAGGTGATGTGCTACTAGGCATTTCTTCCTAATTCTGTGTTCAGTGCCGTAGCGTTGGTAACTTGAGATCCGCCGTGGTGAGAGTATTTACTCCATGGGAATCAGCAAAGGCTACAAATCAGGTTTGTTTTTTTTTTTAAGATTTTATTTATTTAGTCATGAGAGACACAGAGGGAGAGAGAGAGACAGAGACACAGGCAGAGGGAGAAGCAGGCTCCCCATGGGGAGCCTGAATCGGGACTTGATCCCAGGACCCAGGAATCACAAACTGAGCTGAAGTGGACCCTTAACCACTGAGCCACCCAGGTTTCCCAGCAAATCAGGATTTTATTCATGGGTTTATTTATTTGGGTAAGCCGGTCATTAAACATTTACCTGCACACCGGCACCACTTGTAACCTATGGACACAGGGACTATGGCTCAAAAAAGTCAAGTGACCTCATGTCTGTCACCCTACTCGCAAGCAGTAGAGTTGAGATTTGACCCAGACCCAATTGATCTCAAAACTTATACATACCTTCCTAGTACATTATGCTTCTTCCACTGTTTGCATTTGTCTCTGAAGGCTGCTTAGATTCCTACTGCGTTTGAATTGTCTTTGGCTTTTTTCTTATCTACCTCCTTTAATTTTCCTTACAGATCTCAGACTTCCACCCCTGTGGTTTTCATCCCTATTTTCTCTCTCTTCGAGATTATGATGTTTAGTGCTCTCAACTACGCCAGGAGACCTTCTCAGAAAAAAATATCTTCAATAAATCTAATACATCAGTGACTGAATTCAATTGCCAAAGTTCACCGTCTTATTCCAGTTCACGAAACAGACACCTTCTTCTCCAACCTAACCCAGGGAGCTTGCAAGGGTCAAAGAACAGCCCAGAACACAAGGCATCAATTCAAGCAGTTCAAGAATTCAGTTCATTGCAGACGAGAAGGATAGATGATGATATGCAGGTTGTGAAACTAGTTCTTTAGTGCTTTGGGGTTGTTTTTTTGTTTGTTTGTTTGTTTGTTTTAATAAAATTGGCACTTAGGCGTCTTATTTTATTTTATTTTTTAATAAATTTATTTTTTATTGGTGTTCAATTTGCCAACATATAGAATAACACCCAGTGCTCATCCCATCAAGTGCCCCACTCAGTGCCCGTCACCCAGTCACCCCCACCCCACGCCCACCTCCCCTTCCACCACCCCTAGTTCGTTTCCCAGAGTAGTGCTTTGGGTTTTAAGAATGAGCTGGAAATCTCACAGGGAAGAACTCCTAGGGGTGGGGTGAGTGAGGGATGGGGTACTACAGATGAGAAAGATACTGGAAATAAAAGGGCGGCCACCAACTCTTTGGGAGTCATAGCAGTTAATTAGATTCATCAGGATTAAACTCTTGGCTGCGGTTAGTTTTGCTGACGCAGGATGCTACTAACTACCCAGTTAGCCAGCCAGCAAACAATGTGTAGGATGCTAGGCCATTTGGAGCCATATCCCTAAAGAGGAGCTCAAAAGAGTCCCTGGAGTTTGAAAAAATAGTGGTTTTTTTCTGTGTGTTGAAGGCACTAGACTGTTTATAGAACAGAGCTCTGACTTGCTAAACTCCCAGGGCTGCCGTTTCTTCGTTATTCACTTAGAAGTCATTTCTGAGGACGTGTGAACGGTTCCTACCATGCCGGCTGGAAACACACACAACCACGATGCTAATGGATTCGAGAGGAGGCACATCAAGATGCAGCCAGCGCGTGTACTGAGCACCAGCGGTCCACGAGACGTTGCTGTGTTAGGCGTCGTGAGAGATGCAGGGAAGCCAGAGGCAGAGTTGCGGACCGAAGGGACTCTCAAGCTGGTCAGAGAGGCTGAGCACGAGCGCTGGTAGCTTTAATAGGCCAAGGTGGCTCTGAAGGAAATGATACCTGGTCGGTTATGCAGATCAAACTTCATGATGAAGGCAAAGGGTTCTTGAAAATGATAATTACTCTACAGACATAACATTATTATCATCATCATATCAAATCTATTGTTAGGATAGTGATTGCCAGGAAATTTTGGAGGAGAGAGAAGTTGCTTCAGAATCAGATGAGAAAGATTTCAAGGAGAAAGCCAAAAATGAATTTGGTGGGCAGCCCGGGTGGCTCAGCGGTTAAGTGCCTGCCTTCAGCCCAGGGGGTGATCCTGGAGTCCCGGGATCGAGTCCCACATCGGGCTCCCTGCATGGAGCCTGCTTCTCCCTCTGTCTGTGTCTCTGCCTCTCTCTATATATGTCTCTCATGAATAAATAAATAAAATCTTTAAAAAAAATGAATTTGAATGAGTCAGATGGGAAGAGGAAGGGTGTTTCAGACAGAGGGCATGGTGTGGACCAGGAAATCCCATAGCATAGCCTCTGGTTCTTCGTGGCCTGACCACTGATACCCTTCACTCTATCTTCATCCCTCCCCACGGCCCTCAACCCAGGTTCCAAGTCTGTGGTCTCAACTGGGCTGTGCCATGTGACATCTCCAGCACATAAGCCTCACTCTGCCTCAAAGACCTTTGTCCTCTTTTCCATCGAGCTAACTCTCATATGGCCTTCAAGATTAACTTAGGGATTCCTCCTCTCAGAAAGCCTTTGTCACTTGGAATGAGGTGCTTTTCCTAAGGAAGAAAAGGTGCAGTCATTGGACTCCATCAGAGTGTTTATCACAGTCCCCCTCCCTTGATTATAAGCATCTTGAGGGCAAAGAACTTGCTTTTTCTATCTGGATCCTTAGCCAACACATTTGCTACATAGTAAACACTCAAGACGTGCTAGTAGAATGAACATATATAGTTACAGAAATAGGAGTTTCAGGAAGCTAAAGAAGTTTTGGAAGGAAAAAAAATGAGCTAATTTTTACATTTTGAATTTGAGGCATTTCTCCCTTGCCTACTAGAGCAGAACCTCGGGACATGTCTACACTAGAGGGACAGAGGAACAAGGTAAGCCAGGAACGAGCTCTGTGATGACAAAGATAGGAAGAAACGCACTATGTTAATGATAATGCTCAGCCTCCCTCTGCCTCTTTCTCTCTCCCTCCCTCCTCTTCCAGAACTGTTCAGTTGCAAAGCTTTGGGATGGGGCAAAGCAGAGTGGTTGTTTCTGGCAGGTGAGGGACTCGTGGTGGCCCAGAGTGGAGTGCTGGGGGCCAGGTGGGGTTATGGAAGTGTCAGCAGAGGAGGATAGTAGAGCATGGAGAATCAGGGTGGGGTGAAGAGGGTGTCCAGAGGGAGGCCCAACATGAGTCGAGCCTAAGCAGGATGATGCGGGCGTGCTGCCGAGGAGCGGCCTGGCATGGGGAGTCAGGCCATGGAAAGTCAGAGTGGCTGCAGTGGGACAATCCCTGCGTGCAGGGGAATTGAACAAACACATAATATATTAAGGATAATCGAAGTCAGTTTCTCACCCCTAGAAAAGGGAATACATACATGGAGGGGGAGAAAACGGACTAAATTTAGTATTGGATTAAAATTATTATAAGTACCCAGGTTAAGTCATGGCTGTCAACATATAGGTGGCTATCAATAGAGGTGCTGACGTAAGCACATCCGGATGAACATGGGAGTGTGTCCCCCTATGCTCCCTAGCTGTCCCCCCGAGGGCCTGCCATCACTGCCTCCCCAGGGAGCGCACCGAGGACCCCCGTCTTGGTTTCTAATCCATCCTAAGTCCATTTTCCACTAAAAGGAACCGGCGTCCTTGGAAGAAGTGGCCTAATTGAGGACAGGGCAGGAAAGCACAGACTGAAAGGGATTTTTTTTGAGCCAGAAAGCAAGAAAGTGCTCCAAGAATGATGGGGAAATGGTGTAAGGACACAAAACCAAGGTGCAGTGCCCCCTCACTGGCCAAATCTGAGCCGTTTGTGCCCCAAAATTAATCCTAGCAACTGATTATCCTGCACCGAATAAAAAGGGAAACTGTGACTTCATATAAATTAATAAATGAATGAACCCAAAGTTTGATGAGGAACAAGATGTTTGCATAGTTTCGTGATAACTCCCTACAAAATATTTATTAACCGCAAAGGTGAAAGTAGTGATTTTACAGCCAGATTTTACTGGCAGACACCATCTTAATCAAGTGACTGCCATCAGTAATGGGACAAATGAAATCATGAGTCCCTTGATTGGATGTAATAAGGGAGCAGCATCACTTCTGTGACATTCCTGCCAAAGAGGCACATACCAGACAAATGCAAAATGAGGGCCATTCTACTGAATAATTAACTGCCGATCTTCAAATGTGTCAATGGCATGAAAGTCAACCAAAGACTGAAAACCTTTCGGGGTGAAGGAGACACTAAAGAGACGTGACAACTGAACGCAACGCAGGATTGGGAGTTGGATCCTGTTGCCATAGAGAACGTAATTAGGACAATTGGTGGAACCGAGGAGTAGATTGTGGTAATAAATCAATGTTAATTTCCTGCCTTTGATGGTTGTGTTGTGGTTTTGTTGAAGAATGTTCTTGTTTGTAGTAAATACATACTAAATATTAAGATGTAAAAAAAAAAAGGAAAAAATTCTGTGAACTTGCAACTTGCCTGTAACTTTGAGATAATTTTTAAAATCAATATGTTTGTTTTCAAAACCCTAATACTATCTCGAGAAATTTTCAGATAATTAGATGCAGTAAGGATACTTTTTAAAAATGAGAATACCATCCTTGAGTTCCAAGGGCAATGAACTAATAATATAAAATGTCTCCCTCAGCCCTATTAAAGGGAAATTTAAGTGAAAGAAGAAAATACATTAGCTAAAACTTCTCAAGAATTCTAAATTGTTTCGTGAGTAGAGAAGTTGTGTTAGCTTTTGCAAGTTTTTGAATTACAATAGTTGTATTCATTGATGCCTTATACGTGTAATAAGAAATCATCTTTAATAATGCCTCAACTTGGGATCCCTGGGTGGCTCAGCGGTTTAGCGCTTCCTTTCAGCCCAGGGCGTGATCCCAGAGTGCCGGGATCGAGTCCCACATCTGGCTCCCTGCATGGAGCCTGCTTCTCCCTCTGCCTGTGTCTCTTTTATATAATCTGTCACAGTGGGGGGCATCTGGATGGCTCAGTGGCTGAGTATTTGCCTTCACCTCTGGGCCTAAGGGTGTGATCCGGAGGTCCAGGGATCGAGTCCCATATCGGGCTCCCTGCAGGAAGCCTCCTTCTCCCTCTGCCTGTGTCTCTGCCTCTCTCTCTCTGTGTCTCTCATGAATGAATAAATAACATTAAAAAAATAATCTATCACAGTGTAATATAACCTTCCTTCATCATATTGAGTTCCATGAAAGAGGGATTAGAGCTTGTTCATCTTTGTACACCTCATAATGTACACAGGGAGCTACAGAAAGACCTCACTGAGTGAGTGAGTGAGTGAGTGAGTGAGTGAGTGAGTGAGTAATCATCAATGAATTATCAATTTATAAAATTGATGCAAAATGACAAAAATAGTGACTTTTCTGGAGAACCATTTCAGAAGAGTTGTGGGAGAAGCTGACTAAGGGGTTAAAAAATTTGAGTAGGAAGACAGCAGGGGCAGTTTTTTAAACAAGCAGCCAAAATCCTAAATTCTGAGTAAACGTGCTCCAAACACTGTGTGCCCTCCGTCCCAGAGGTATGCGGTGGCTTTGACAAAGAAATTAGTGTATAAAAAAAAAAAGAAAAGAAGTTAGTGCATACTCGTGAAATAGATAATGCAAGCACATCCTATAAAATTCCAGATGTGTAAAGCTCCCTCTGCTCTCCATGCCCATCTCCAGCTCCTCAGCTCCTGGTACAAAAGTAATCACAATAACCATGTGGAGTACTTTTGTTTTCTTTCTGAGATTCTATCTTCATAATCTGGCAGTGATTTATAGGAAATAACTATAAATTGATGATTTATAGCCTGGATATGCAACCAAGGGGGAAAGGCAAATAAATCCCGCAGGTGGTGTTTTATTTACATATGCAAAGCTGCCAAATGGAGATTAAAGCAGCCCTATACTGGCCATTCCGATGTGCATATTAATTGAAATCTCTAAGACTGGCCCTAGGTGAGCTTAGAAAAATGTAAGTAATGTCACATGAATATTAACATAGGTGATCAGATGAAGCTGTAATATAATTTGGATGAATCTGCATTTGTAAAATATTCTTCTTATGCTTTTTTTTTTAAGCTAAAGCCATTGATCATAGTTGTAGGATGACTCGACTATTAATTAGTTGTCCATTAGTCTTCATTTCCTATGGTTTATTAAGGAAAAGTAAACGTATGCTAATTTGTTTTAGGCAATTTGGTCTATTTAGTTTCATCTTTATTCTCTATTAACACCTGGAGATTTTAAATGAATATATATGAAACTCGGACGTGCACAGTGACCATTCGCCCTAGCACACTGAATGCAAGGCTAGTTTGTGTTTATAAAGTTACTTATGACCATTTGGACTTTGATTGAAAATTAGGTATTTTTACGATGTGGAAAGTGGTAAAACACCTATTTTTGCAATTTTTAAAATATGATATAATTAATAGAAACTGAGCATAAGAGTTACCTGAGATGCTACAAATCCGGCTGGCTGTCAACAATAACAGTATCTCTATGTGCATCCCTGCTCCTGTTACAGTGTAAAACACTCATTAGCGCTTCTAAATTAGATTTTTTTTTCTCCCATCCTGAGGGTTTGGGCAAAGTTACTTTTTTTTTTTTTTTTTAATGTATGCATTAAGGCAAGGCTTTAGAAATGTATTTTTCAGCTTTGGGAAGATATGGAAATTAAGCAAACTAATCACTGAAGCAACCAGAGACTAAAAATAAAAAGTAATTTAGTCAGAACGAGATTGCTTCCACGCTGCTCTCTGAGGCCGATGGGTGGGAGTGATGTCATGTCTCGTAAATGCTGTCCGTGGTTCTCAAGTGCCTGGTACGGCAGCAAAGATAGTACTGGTCCTCAGTCGGCTCGAACAGGCCAGGGAGTAGGCTTCGTCCAGGACTCAGAATTGGGATGGCCGTGGCGAGCTATGTCAAGGTGCTTTGAAGATTGGTGCTCGGCGGCCAGCCTCTCTGCCTGACCTGGTAACCTCTAGAACCTGGCAGCCTGGCTCAGCCTTCCTGTTGGCTCTGTCATTGGGGACACAGGTCAGCTGTCCCAAGCTCAGGGGCTGTCCCTCTACATTCCCCTTGCTGTGGAAATAGTGAACATTCTCAGCAAAGTTTTCAAAACTTAGTTCATTTTAGACTTCAGGTTTCTCAAATGTATTCTTAGCATGGGGCCACCCTGATTTTATCTTTGGTTCTAAGACTCTTATCTCATCTGTTGATATCTTTTTAACCAATAAATCTCCAAGAAAGTTCTCTAAGTGGCCCCTGGGGATTCTTTTGATTCCTTCTCAGTTTCCTGTTTGTCAAGGCCATTTTTAATAAGAGTGTCAGAGATTCCCAAGTGCACTGGGGCCATTTCCCATTTTAGAGTTCCTGCCCAGAAGGTCACACTTATCTTCAGCCTCAATGTTTTGAACTCCGCTTCCTGAGAACTGAAGATCTAGGGCTGCCCATCAGCAACGTTCCCTGTCTTGTCAATGGAAAGGAACTAGCTAATGAGGCCAGTTTCTCAGTATGGAATCCAGTGAAATGAAAACAAGTATTTATTGAACATTTCCTTGCTCCAGGCACTTGGTTATAAAAAGCTGGCTGAGGAATGTGGGAAGCAGAGCATTATACTAATCATTTCAATTCAATGGGATAAATGAATCAAAAGAGGTATGTGGGATGGATAATGGTATACAAAGGCAAGAGCGTAGTGTGTCTGGGAAAAATAACACTAGCTGGGCTTTGGAGAGAAATAAAAGTCAGCGAGGCCAACAAAACAAGGCTTGCTGACAGCATTTTCACTTACCAGTTTTTCCTTTTTTAGAAATTAAAGTTAGCCTGTTATTCTCCTAGTGTTGTCTTATTTTGTCTCTAAAGCAGTGCATGTTGGATTTAAATTTAACATTATACAGAAGAGTATGCCAAGTAGGAGTCTTCCATAGTCTCAACTTTCAGGGATATGCTATTGTCTGTCTAGCATATATGTGTCTAGATCTTTTGTTATTATATGTGTATCAAACTAGAATCATACTTATTCTTTTGCAACCTGTCTCCTAAGTCAGTACTATAACTAAATATTTCATATTCTATGCTCAATTTTTGGTATTTTGTATCCCATTGTTTGGGTTGACCTGCAGTGGAGCGTAATAATTAAACATGGAACTGTTAGAGGTCAGATGAATTGCAGCTATACCACTACTGACTGATGACCTTGGGTAGGTCATTTAACCATCCTGTGTAACCAAAATGTGTTCTCTCTTTTACGAGCGATAGAGAGAAACTATACCAAGTGAGTTGTCACAGAGAGGAAACTTTATTTGCAGCCAATAAGGAGATGAGGGAATAACTTCCAAAGCCATGACTCCCTGAACAAGGGTGAATGGGTTCCTATACACAAGCAGGCATAAGGTAGCATGTGCGCTTTAAGGAACATTGTACGTTATGTAAATGAGGCTTGTGCTCCTCCTTGGGCAGAGTTTTTAGTATAACATTGAGATAAAGGTACTGTCGGTCATCCCAGAGGTCACCCCATGGTTCATCTGCACACCCAAGAATTGGGGGTTTAGCTAAAACTGGTCCAGGTGGTCCGGGCCACCAGAGCTCTTCCTCTCGCAGTCGTTATTGCTTAAGAGGTAGTTTCAGTTTCCCTTCTGGGATGTTACACCTATAGGGTCCTTTCTCCAAGTTAAGAGATAAGCTGGAGGAATGCCTGGGTGGCTCAGCCAGTTGAATATCTGCCTTCTGCCCAGGGCGTGATCCTGGAGACTCGGGATCAAGTCCCACATCGGGGTCCCTGCATGGAGCCTGCTTCTCCCTCTGCCTGTGTCTCTGCCTCTCTCTCTCTCTGTGTCTATCATGAATAAATAAATAAAATCTTAAAAAAAAAAAGAGAGAGAGAGAGATAAGCTGGAAGGAAGAGCTTAAGGGAAGATGTGGGACAAAAGTGGGGGGGTACAAGCAGGTCAGCAGTAAGGTCAGATCTTGGGGTTTAGCTGGTAACATCTATGCCTCGGTGTCCATGTATGTATTATAAGGATGAAAAGAATACAGATCTATCTCATATGATTGTCATGGTGATTAAATAAGTTAATATGATAAAGCAGTTAGAATAGCACTTGACAGATGGTAAGTCCTCTAAATGTGAGCTCATATTCCCATAAAGTATTTGACCAGGTTGTGATATTGTTTAACTAATTTTTTATTGAAGTACAGTTCACACACAATGTTACATTAGTTTTAGGTGTACAACATACTGATTCAACAAGTTTATATGATATGCCCTGCTCTCCACAAGTGTAGCTACCAGCTGTCACCCTACATGGCTATTATAATGCCATTGTCTATCTTCCCTATGCTGTGCCTTTCATCCTTGTGACCTATTCATGCCATAACTGGAAGCCTGTACTTCCCATTCCCCTTCCCTTCCTGTATTTATGGGTCTTCTGCCTTTTTTTGTTCTTTCATTTGTTCTGTCTTTTAGGTTCTACCTATAGGTGAAATCATATAATATTTGTCTTTTTAATCTGACTTATTTCATTTAGCATGTTGTTGCAAATGGCAAGATCTCATTCTTTTTTATGGCTAATATTCCACTGTGTGTGTGTGCGTGTGTGTACACCACATCTTCTTCATCCATTCATCTATTGGTGGACACGGGTTGCTCTCATATTTTGGCTATTGTAAATAAAGCTATATTGAGCATAGGGGAGCATATATCTTTTTGAATTAGTGTTTTGATTTGGGTAAACACCTAGTAGGAAATCACTGGATCACTTGGTATTTCTATTTTTAATTTTTGGAGGAACCTTATACTTTTTACCACAGTGGCTGCACTGGTCCCTCCTGATGGATGTTTGTGCCATTTCCAATTCTTTACATGCCAAAGCATTTTTTTAAAGATTTTATTTATTTATTCACAAGAGACACAGAGAGAGGCAGAGACACAGGCAGAGGGAGAAACAGGCTCCCTGCAAGGAGCCAGATGTGGGACTCGATCCTGGGTCCCAGGACCATGCCCCAGGCCAAAGGCAGCACTAAACCGCCGAGCCATGGGGGCTGCCCACATGCTTTGGCTTCTAAAGAAACTTTTAAGGCAAGTTATGAATTGCCCTTACCCTCTATTACATTTGAGCCCCTGTTTCTGAATTACCAACGCCCAACAACTGCTTATAAGCAGTTAACAAATGTGGGATCCCTGGGTGGCTCAGCGATTTGGCGCCTGCCTTTGGCCCAGGGTGTGATCCTGGAGTCCCGGGATCGAGTCCTACGTCGGGCTCCGGGAATAGAGCCTGCTTCTCCCTCCTCTTGTGTCTCTGCCTCTCTCTGTCTCTATATCTATCATGAATAAGTAAATAAAAAAATCTTAAAAAGCAAACAAACAAATGTTACTCGTGTTGTTGACTCCCCTTGGAGACAGTGCAAAATGGGTTGAGTGGGGTACAGTGGAGTGGCTTCCAGGCTCGACCCAAGGGAGTCCACTGCAGGTTTTCTCTCTGCAGAGATGCCATGCCAGGCATGCGAATGCTCAGTGGAGGAGGGAAAGGAAGCAGGAAGATTAGCATCGGAGGTGTCAGTCAGGAAGGGAGTCAGGCTGGAGGACTGGGCTGGAAAGAAGCCGGAGAATATGTGTAATCCAGAGACAAACCTGAGGACAAAGAACTTAAAAGGATGCCTTGGGAACCAAATATTTTAGTACCTTCCATGAGATGCTTTGCTGTATATAGTTCTCATGGACCTAAAGATACAGAGTTATGTTAATTTTGATGGGAGCTGAGGACAGGCCACCCCAGGATGAGCCACTTGACAGGAAGATGATTTTGAGTTAAAAAGCAATCAAAACCCAGCAGATTCAGGAAAAGCTCTTTAACCTTCCCCCACAATTGCCTCAAAGAATCTAGGTAGAGGACCCGCTCTAGGAAGAAAGCCATCGCCATAGATGACTGCATTATGATATGAACAAGGGATGGTAGACAGGAAGGAGCCTAATAAGCCCTGTTTGTTTGAAGTGTTCTCTGTTTCACTCTTCCTGAGCGGCCCAGCAAACATTGATTTTCCAAACATTTACTCTTTTTTATTCTTTTTTTCTTAAAAAAATGATTTTATTTATTTATTCATGAGAGACACAGGCAGAGGGAGAAGCAGGCTCCATGCAGGGAGCCCGATGTGGGACTTGAACCTGGGACCCCAGGATCACGCCCTGGGCCGAAGGCAGACACTCAACCATTGAGCCACCCAGGCATCCCAGGTATGCTACTATTAAATTTGATTTTCTCCTGTTATCCTGTCTCATGTCAGTGTGACTCTTAGTGCAACTAGAAGGACTTTGAAGGGGGCAGAAATGCTTCCTCCCCCATAATATTAATTCCAAAACTACAAGGCTCTTCTCCCTCGTGCTCGCACAGGAACTCAGCTCCTTCCTCCCGGTCTCCCTGGACCATTTCTGGGGGTCAGGAGCCCCACTCAGAGGTGCAGAGACAGATGTCCTCACTCCCAGGTGCCTCACCAGTCACAGCCTCGGGTGCTGGAGACACCATAGAGAACCTACTGGGCTACTTGGTCCTCCCCCCTACCCCCCGCCCCAGGGTGAGCGTGGGAGGGAAGAATGAATCTCCAAGTCTGTGTCCAGAGTCCTTAGAGAATTAACTCTTTATTTCTCTCCAACTCAAGCTCTGCTGGAGTCCCAAACATGTTCCCTGAGGCTGAACTGGGGAAAGGGAGAGGATGACCAATATCAGCCATGTCCTCCACTGTCTTTTCTGTTTTATCTTCTTAGTCATTCAAGAATAAATGTTGACCGACCATCCTGGCGAATTTAATGTGAACCTAATCCCAATTCGCTGCCTCTTCTATATCCAGGGGTGGACCTCCCCCACCTCCATGCCTCTGGGGTGCCTGTGACTGGCTTTGGAGAGCCGGGTATGGCTGAAGGGATGATGTGGCAGTCCTAAGCCTGTACCTCCCAAAGCCTTGGGTGCTGTCACTCACTCACGGCTCCTCAGCAGGCCCTGTGAACAGTCCAGGTTCAACGACCGGGCTGAAGAGAAATTGCCTCAACCCACAGCCAACCACCTGCCCAGCAGAACCCCGAGGAGCTATACGCTGCCAGGCCCAGCCAAGAGCAACAGGGCGTGTGGATGACCTGCTTTCACGTGAGCACTACCAGGGAGACCAGAAGAACCGCTCAGCTAAACCACAGACTTGTAAACTAAGGAAGGTCTCTGCTGTTTGAAGCCACTGGGTCTTCTGTTTGTTACACGGCATCATTGTGACAACAGGTAACTGATACAATCCTTTCTACCCTCTAAATCTGTATCTATTATCTATATCTATATCTATTATTTTTTCCAGATTCAAACACCTCTCTGAAAAGCTCAACAAATAGCCAAACTAGTTAAGTCTAGATTCATCCCAAACACCCTGCTGCCATTACAACAGTCGTGAAAAGGCTACTGTGGCAAGAAGATAGCTTAGCAGGTGTCCAGGAAGCCGAAGGGAACACTGGTCAGCCTGAGGGGAGAAACACACGTGAGCAGTGTGGGGGCCACAACCCCCTACCCATCTTTGAAAGGGCCACAGAGGTCCCAGGAAGCATGGTGTGATGGCGTTTCTTGTGCAAACCAGCAAGGGAGGCCAGTCTCCCCATTTGGGACCAAGTGGTGGCTGAAATGAGACCGAGGGCCTCTGGAATCAGAAGGAAGATGCTGAGCTGCCCCAGGCCCTGGGACCAAGGCTCCAGCCCAGTTTGTCTGCAGTCTCTGGTGGCAGGGAAGCCCTCCCATGGGAATCCGAATGACACATTAACTTCAGCGGACACCCTGTCTCTATGCGGCTTTCAGAACGCCGGCTTGCTTATCGGATTCTAGCCCCTGGCTGCTGCTGCTCAGTGTTGGACCCTCCAGTGGTAACCTTCCCTGGGAGAAGCTAAGAGGAGAGCCTTGCTCAGTGTGCGGGTCGTGGCACCGGACCACGGACTGCTCCTCTCTGACTGCAGGGCAGCTTCTCTTTCCTCTGTGACCCCTTCCTCTTCATTCCGATTTGAATGGAGCCTGCATACCTAGGGCAGATGATCAGACTTTGCCCCCTCCCCAGGCAGCTCTAGCATGTTCCACAGGGCTCTCCTGGTGGAGCTCCTTTCGGACCCGGGGCCTGGGGGTCATAGGAACGCTGCCCCCATTCCAGCAAATGGCCACCGAAAGGCAACAGGCCGTCAGCTGGAAATCTGAGGATTGACAGCTGGGTGCAGAGAAAGCAATAAATGACCAGTTGCTGATTGTTGATTTCTAGCTCTGTTTACCCTTTTGAGTAATAATTAAAAAAAAAAAAAGTAAAGGTGAACATAGGAAAATCCTTCCTAACTTCATAGTTTAGCCTCTTGGGTTGGGAGTGAGGGTTGAGTTGAGTTAGGCCCTGTGAAGTGGTCAGTGTGTACCTGGCTCTCTGATGGACTCTTCTAGACATTTTCGCACTCCAGTCATAGTTCTGTGGGTGTGGCCCTAATTGTTTAGTACCTGACCCTGGGGTGATTTGTTGTGGGGGTGGGGGTGGGGGGGGTGGAATATTGACTCTGTGTGAGGGTTAGATAAAGTTGGTGGTTGGGGGTCTGAGCTCAGGATTGGTCAGTTTGCATATCAAAGTCACGCTCACAGGCCAGTTGTTTGCTATCTCCAGGAATTGGCTAACGGTAGGGAGGGCGGTCCCTGCCCAGGTCTGAAAGGCCCGCACATGCCAAAGCATCGTGAAATACGGAAAATTTAAAAATGTGGTAAATACAGCAGGCCGGGAAAGCATGCTTCCTCCTATCTACCCCGAACACTCGAATTATTGGGACACTTGATGGCTTCTGGGCCTTCTCGAGAGGTCACACAGTGTAGGACTCGAATATTCTGTGCTCTAAGTATTTACAGAAGTCACTCTCAGCATCTCAGTCCAGCTCTCTTGACCCAGAGCAGTTCTTTGCTTTTTCAGGAAACAAACGGGATGAAAGTCCAGGGCTGGGACTTCCTCCTCAGGGTGTTTGACAAGGACTGACGTTCTCTAGGCCCTTTGCATACGGGAAACCCAGGACACACCCAACCTTGATTGTAGTTTCTTGAGTGCTGAATGCTGGAACGTAAGTAAAAGGACAGAAGGACAAACGTTCCAATATGAGGGACCCACTGGCAGATTGCTCGGTGAGTAGCTCAGTGTGGTTTTGCGCCTGTGGTGAGAGGGTGGCCTCAGAGGGGAGGTTTGTATATTAATGGGTTTTAACTTAAGAAATTTGAGACATTCGGCAAACATGTTTAGACATTGGCTGTGATACAAAAGTCTTGTGGCTTTTCTTCGGTTTGATTTAAAACAATCCTTTCTAGCAAATGACAGGGCTGGTTAATTGTCATCTTTTATTCTCATGTTGTTGGAAAAACTTCCAGTGGGTATAGCATCATACTTGCTTGCAGATGGTGGCTGTTTGGAAAACATTCTTAAGATATACACCAATGGTGCCAACATCGTGTGTAGAGTGGCGACACAAATACTCAGATCCTGCAGCCAATTTGGGGCTCTGAGAATGAAATGAGGGTGGAAGCTTTTGGCTTATTTCCCCATGTCATTTAGAGTCAAGAATTGCAAAGCCTGGGCAGCCCGGGTGCCTCAGCGGTTTAGCGCCTGCCTTAGGCCCAGGGTGTGATCCTGGAGTCCCGGGATCGAGTCCCACATCGGGCTCCCTGCATGGAGCCTGCTTCTCCCTCTGCCTGTGTCTCCACCTCTCTCTCTCCTCTCTGTATTCTCATGAATAAATAAATAAAATCTTATTTAAAAAAAAAGAAAAAAAGGATTGCAAAGCCTGTAAGTGGAAGGACGGGTCCCCCACTCTGCCTGGCATATAGTGGTTCTCAGACAAGTTTACTAACATGTTTGTTTAGTCCTGGGGGTATTACCCAAAACAGAAGATTGGTCAAAAATCCAGAGATAGTGTGTGAGGTTAACAGCAATAGTAGAGATGAAATTTAGGAAAGTAGGAGCAATTAAAGCGTGTGGGGGTGTATCTACTGTAGACATCAAATAGTCGATCGTCAGTGTGTTATGTTAGCCCAGGAAAGGGTGGCAAAAAACTAAAATCGGTGACATCGGAAGCAAGGATTTGCATTCATCCCTCAAGTGTTTTATTAAAAAAAAAAAAACAAAAACACCCAACAATAACAAACTGTGGAGAAACATAAATGAGGGCTGCAATAAAGCCATAAAGAAGAAGAGCGACAGAGAATTATTAGTTTCATTTTTGTGTATATAATGTACAAAGCACAGGTTTAGAGAAGGTGGAGCTGTAAGTGCCACCCCACAAAATGGAGTTCATGAATCACATGAGCTAAATGAGATGAAGGCAGAATGGCTACTATTATTAATAATGACGATAAAATAGCAGGTTCTGTCTACTTTTTTGAAATACAAAAGTAAATATGTGTCTGATGCAAAAACAAATTCCAACAATATAGCTGTATATAGATTTTAAGGCTGAAAATTCTCCCCTTTAATTTCCTCCATCCCAATCTTCTCTCCACTGGTAAGAACAGATAATTTTTTTTAAGTCTCTATTGTTCGTGTATTTGCTGTTTATTTTTCTCTCTTTGCATTTGCCGCCTTACCAAGTGTTAACCCCTCTGCTCTCTTCCCACTGATACTTTGATGACGTATTTTTGCATAAGGGTGGTTGAGTCAGGGGTGGGGTAAGTGGAGGCAACAACTGGGCTCCAACCGGCACCAAAGAAGAAAGTGAAGACCATGTGAAGAGTGAGATAGAAGAGAGAGAAACTGGGATCCGGTTAACAGCAACAACAACAACTAGTCGCCTAATGTCCTTTTCAAAGGCTGCCTTCAGACCAGGGTCAGCAGATCTGATTCCATCTGAGCAGCCCCCAAGATAACCCATCACCACATGCATGGGTCAGCCTTGTGGTCCCTCTATTTTTTTTTTTTTTTTTAAGATTTTATTTATTTAATCATGAGAGACACACAGAGAGAGGCAGAGACACAGGCAGAGGGAGAAGCAGGCTCCATGCAGGGAGCCCAACGTGGGACTTGATCCCGGGACTCCAGGATCAGGCCCTGGACTGAAGGCAGAGCTCAACCGCTGAGCCACCAGGTGCCCCTCATGCGGCCTCCCTAGGGATCTGAGGGGTTCTTTCCCCTCGGCTGAGCATCTCCGCGAGGACTCCTCCTTGCCCACAGCTTGAAGGTTCTCTCTCTGGGCCCAGACCCATGGAAGGTGGTGTGGGAGTCCAGAGGAGGCCGATATCCCTTCAGCCAGGGTTTCTAAATCCTCTAAACTCCTGGAATCTTTGTTTATTTGCGATTGTTTCATTTTCAAGGGTTCACGTTGATTTCCTGGGGCAGTTCTAGCTTGTGCTGGGGAATAATGTAGGAAGATGAAGCTGCAGTTTGGCAACAGAATAAAACCAAGGAATTGGCTGCCCATGAATGCTTCCTGAACCCTGGGGGGTTTCGGGGGAAACTGCAAAGAACCCCAAGCTTTAACCACCGGCAAGATGTCCCATTCCCTCCCCGGGGCTGCACGAACAGCATTCGTGAAGCCGAGCTTAGCTACAGCTTAGCCGAGCTGCTTGTGTCTCTGCCTCTCTCTCGGCCCCACGGATCCATGTATGGAAATCCGTGGTTACCTGAAATTCAATGGGAAAAACACGGCCTCTTTGTTTCTACTAACTTCTAACTGAAAGTTAAAATTTACTTCAGAGGCACCTGGGAGGCTCAGTCTGTTAAGCATCTGCCTCAGGCTCAGGTTGGGATCCCTGGGTCCTGGGATGGGCCTTAAGTCCATGCTCAGTCCCTCCCCTTGTGCCCCCACCTCCCCTGCAATCAGAAAAAAAAAAAAAGAAATTTAGAATGTACTTCAATTCTGAATATTTATTTATTTATTTATTTATTTATTTATTTATTAATATATATAATATAAATTGGTTTTTAATGGGTTTTAACTTAAGTTAAATGGCTTTAGCTTAAATGGGTTTTAACTTAATTCACAACCTTAGGCTCAGGTTGTGACCCCTGGGGTCCTGGGATCGAGTCCTGCATCAAGCTCCCTGCAGGAAGCCTGCATCTCTCTCTGCCTCTGTCTCTGTGTCTCTCATGAATAAATAAATAAAATCTTAAAAAAAAAAAAACACTATGAGGATATCACTGTCCAAAAACTCTCCATACTGCCATCTAGAATAGAAATGAACTTTTCTGGAACAACTGAATTTAATTTTAATTATTCAAATTGTAGAAAATCAGAAAGAACAGCTAATCCAGGGTTGATACACTGCATTTTATATTGTTTAGAAGTTATCTAATTATTCCACATGCCCGTTACTTTGATTGATACATTTTTGGTGATGACAACATTTATACAACAGATTTTGCTTACAAATGTTGGGCAGAAATATTTTTTTAAAGACCGAATGGGAAATGCCTGTGTGTACCAGTTTTCTTTGTGAACAGTTTTTTTAGGGGCTCAGAAATGTCCCAAATATTCCACCACTAGCCTGAGCTCCCTTTATCAGGGAAAAAATACGTAACTTTTTTCCTAGGAATTAATGAGACCCAGGAGAGACAGCGTGTTAATAAAAATGCATATGGAGATGTAAGATCAATAGTAGGTTCTTTTCCTGGAATGAATATGCGTAAAGGATGGGTACTTTGAAAATTCAATGGGTGGGGAAAGAACACCAAAAATTCACCTTCTATAGGATTTTGACTAGAGAAAACACTTCTTGTGCTGGTTGATGACATTAGGAAGCCATTTGTACTGATTATAACACTTAAAGGTAACTATTATTCTGAGTAAACTTAGTGCAATTATACTGATTAGCTATTTATAGCTAATTTATAGCTATACATTTATTAATAAATGTATAGCTATAATTTTATTAATTTATAGCTATATATTAATAAATGTATAGCTATATATTTATTAATAAATAAATATATGCATTTCTGATGGCTTCTCTAATTGATTGGCTAACCTAATATTTCTTTTTTTTTATTTTTATTTTTTATTTATTTATGATAGTCACAGAGAGAGAGAGAGAGGCAGAGACATAGGCAGAGGGAGAAGCAGGCTCCATGCACCGAGAGCCCGATGTGGGATTTGATCCCGGGTCTCCAGGATCGCGCCCTGGGCCAAAGGCAGGCGCCAAACCGCTGCGCCACCCAGGGATCCCTTTTTATTTATTTTATTTTTTTAATTTATTTATAACCTAATATTTCTAATCATGGTTCTGTCCTTAATTAATGAAGTTACTTTCAGCTCTTTGGCTGCTTAAGTATAAAATAAAGGGATTAGACTTTATTGGCTTTCAAGCTGTGATCCATGGAATCCCTTCAGTGGCCTTTCTGGTAAATGAGAATGGGTTGGGAAGGAGAGGTAGGATAGCAAAGGGGAAGCCAAAGCCAAGGTCAAGAGATTCATCACCTCAAAGTAGATATGTTCCAAAATTTTCTGATCACCACACGCGCGCGCGCACACACACAGGCACACAAGACTGTGCTGGTTCTGCTTTGATATTTATGCAAGTCTGCTTTCCACAGATTTTGTCTTTAAGTCTGAGTAGATGGTACATGATGAAGGGTACAGAATCACTCTTTGTAAAGAAGGGATTATGTGGGCAGCCCGGCGGGTGGCTCAGCGGTTTAGTGCCGCCTTTGGCCCAGGGCGTGATCCTGGAGACCCGGGATCGAGTCCCATGTCGGGCTCCCTGCAAGGAGCCTGCTTCTCCCTCTGCCTGAGTCTCTGCTTCTCCCTCTGTCTCTGTGTCTCTCATGAATAAATAAATAAAATCTTTAAAGAAAAAAAGAGAGGGTTATGCTGCACTAATGGGAGTATTCTTGGCAACTCTTTTATTTACCAATGTCACCTTTATCTCAGGGTAGATCAGGGTTTGTCGAGGAGTGTCTGGTACACGGCACATGGGGTCAAAGATAAAGATTTTTCTCCACTGCTGTAATAAGAACATCCTGCTGTCATCCGATTACTAAGTTAACAACAACATAATGTATTGAGGAGTCCTGGACTAGTGTGTGCTTCGGGCACCCTGGTGGATGGGTTATGGGTGTACTTGAGACATGAATCTTGGCAAGATATGGCTGGGGGGCAGAGATCACAGGCCAGGTCCTCTGCCTTGAACAACTTTGTCCATTTACCACATACTGAACCAGTACAAATATCATTATTTTTAATTATTATTTTATTTTTAAAAATATTTATTTATTTATTTAAAGGAGAGAGAGGGCAGCCCGGGTGGCTCAGCAGTTTAGTGTCACCTTCGGCCCAGGGCGTGATCCTGGGGTCCTGAGGTCGAGTCCCCTGTCGGGCTCACAGCATGGAGCCTGCTTCTCCCTCTGCTTGTGTCTCTGCCTCTCTCTCTTTCTGTGTCTCTCATGAATAAATAAAGAAGATCTTTAAAAAATTTTTTAAATTAAAAAGAGAGTGTGTGTGTGCAGGGGCAGGAGCAGAGGGAGAGGAAGAACGTCTTAAGCAGACTCCATGCTGAGCATGGAGCCCAATGAGGGGCTTGACCTCAAGACCCTGAAATTACAACCTGAGCCAAAACCAAGAGTCTGATGCTTAACTGACTGAGCCACCCAGGTGCCCCCAAATATGATTTTCTAGGTGTGCCATGATGTGAAAACGTTAGGAAGTACCAGTCTGTTAAGTAACAGGAAATCGTCTTCCAGGGTCAATTGAAGCGTAAGCTGTGCCTTGTTTGAGCAGCCTCTTGCTTTAAAAAGTTGAGTTTGAATTACAGGGGAAAAACAGGGACTCTCCATTTTCTCACAGAAGACAGGGACTCTCCATTTTCTCCCAAGGTCTCCAACTCCCCCCAAAACAACTGAGTTTTGGATCAATAGCTTAAAAACTTTCAGGGCTGCCTGGCCTCCTAGTGCAAGTTCCCCGGATATAGTATTTTAAAAACATGTCTTGGAGAGTTTTGATGACTTGATAAATTTGAGAAATGCAGCAGCCCCTGCAGCCGAGCACATAGAAAAATTCTCGACTGATTCTGCTCATTTCCACCTTCATTCACTAGGGGCAAGATTTCCCCTCCAAGCCCCCATCCTCACACATGGGGTCTGAGAAACCCTATTCTTTCCCAGGACTTCTGGATGCAGACTCTGCAGGTGATGGTGCTGGTGTGGGCCCATCCCCTAGGACAGCTCAGCTCAGAGTCCCTTCCCTGAGCTCCTGGCTCTCTTGATGGGAGGTTCTTCTCACTCCTCTCTGAAACCTCCAGAATCCTCTAATCTATGTCTCTGCTTTGTCTTCCCCCAGCCCCAGCCCCAGCCCCAGCCTCATAGTGTTTCAGAGCAGGAGAGCTCACTCTGCAAGCATGCATTTGAATCTTTCTCTGTGGGACATGGTCCCCTGGTGTTTTTGTTGGGTCTTTGTTTCTGCTTTGATGTGGACATTACATAGGAGAGCAAAGCAGATAGGACATTACATTAAAAAAAAAAAAACCTCACAATTTAATACTGTGAGATATTTCTGAATAAATCAAATAGGAAAGCTATAGGACTTATGAAGAACATCATAAAATTTTATTGAACATAAAATAAGATTTGAACACATGAAAAGACTTACTATGCCCTTGGATGGAAGTCTAAATACCATAAAAAAGTCAATTTCCTCAAATGATATATTTGTAATGCAATTCCAATTAGGATCCCAACGGGGATTTTTAAAAAATGTAATTAGATAAATCTTCATGGGGAAGAATAAGTGCCCAAGTATAGCCAAAGAAATTATGAAAAGGAAAAAACAGTCGTTAAAAGAGAAAGCAGAAGCAAAGTGTTAAATATCTCTATAACTCAGGTAGTGAGTTCATAATGGGTATCATTATTATTATCTGCATCATTATTGTTTTATGAAACATAAAAATGTTTCATAATTTAAAATAAAAAGTTAAAAGACTGTGTATGAGTTAGAGCTATGTTCAGCTGCACATTTTAAAACCCAAAAATAAGAGTGGCTTTTAAAAACCTCTCTTACTGTATTTCTCTCACACATAAATTAAGTCTAAGAGTAGAGAGCTGAGGGGCTTGTGTGGTGGTCCCCAGGGCCATCAGGGACCCAGGCTCTTTTTCTCTTTCTGTTCTACCATCTTAGCACATGACATCTATCCTCAAGATCGCCTTATGGCATCAGCATCAGCCATTGTTTCTTTCTTTCTTCCTTCCTTCCTTCCTTCCTTCCTTCCTTCCTTCCTTCCTTCCTTCCTTTTTCTCTTTCTTTCTTTCTTTTTCTTCCTTCTTTCTTTCTTTCTTTCTTTCTTTCTTTCTTTCTTTCTTTCTTTCTTTCTTTCTTTTCCTTCCTTCCTTCCTTCCTTCTTCCTTCTTCTTCTTCTTCTTCTTCTTCTTCTTCTTCTTCTTCTTCTTCTTCTTCTCTTCTTCCTCTTCTTCTTCTTCTTCTTCTTCTTCTTCTTCTTCTTCTTCTTCTTCTTCTTCTTCTTCTTCTAAATTTAAATTCAGTTTAATTAGCACACACCATTATTAGTTTCAGAGGTAGAATTCAGTGGTTCATCAGCTGCGTATAACACCCAGTGCTCATTACTTCAAACGCCCTCCTTAATGCCATCACCCAGTCACCCCATCCCCCTACCCACTGCCCCTCCAGCAACCCTCAGTTTGTTTCTTATAGTTAAGAGTCTCTTATGGTTTGCCTCCCTTTCTGAAAGCTTTTGCCTTATTTTATTTTTTCCTTCCTGTTACCCACGTTCAGCTGCTTTGTTTCTTAAATCCCATATATGAGTGAGATCATATGATAATTGTCTTTCTCTGACTGACTTACTTTGTTTAGCATAATACCCCCTAGCTCCATCCACACCGTTGCAAATGGTAAGAGTTCATTCTTTCTGATGGCTGAGTAGTAGTCCATGGCATAGATACACCACATCTTCATCCGTCCATCCGTCGATGCGCATCTGGGCTCTTCCCATGTTTAGGCTGCTGTGGACACTGTTGCCATACACACCGGGGCAGCCATCGTTTCTAAGTTCAGGTGTCAGGAAAGAGGAGGAAGGAGACTTCACTGAAATCCCACACAAAACTCTCACCCATGTTTCTTTGGGAAGCATTTAGTTCCATGGCTACACCTAAGGGAGAGACACTGAGAAATCACTTTATTCCAGGGGCATGTGCCCAGCTACACATTTACCTATATTTTTCTCATGATACCTCTGTGTGACTTGTGGGACGTTATTTGGTGGTGTGGGAAGAAAACAAAAGCTTCAGGAGGAACTCCATTCAGTGAGAATATGTGGGCAACAGAGGAGCAAACAAAAAAGCTAAACCATTTTAAGGTGCTCGCTTAAACTTTCCCATTGTACCTGAAAGGGGAGGAAGGAGGCCTTGTAACATCCTATCATTCATCTGCCGAGTTATTTGTATGGCTTGGTTGTCAAATAGTGATTTCACTCTCATAACTCAAGAGAATCCTTTCCTCATGACAGCCTCACTCTAGGTATGTTTTGCTGGCTCTGCAGAGAGCTTTACACTTTGTAAATTGTTTGCTACAATTGTTTGTAGAAACTCATGTTTCAGATGCCAATCCCTGTTTCAGCTTAACCCTTACTATGTGGCCTGTGGGCCCAGAGCTGTTGGAACAGCGTCTCCCCATCTGGCCGCCCCCACCCCACCCCACACCCCCTCACTCTCGGGTGCTGACAGGAGCCTGCAGTCACACGACGTTGCAGACCTCGCTTCTGGAGTTAACCGTGTCTTTATAAAGAGCTTTGCTCCCTGACCACAGTTGAGCCCAAGGCAGTTTCGTAGAAGCTGTTTACTGCTCCTGTGTGTCTACCAGAACCTGCCCTGGCCTTCTGTGCTAAGTTCAGGGGAGAGTAAAACCACCGCATAAAGATGAAAGAACTTGGTCTCTAGAGGACTGTGTTTCTAATATCCCAGGTATCGGTTCTTTCCAGCCCTGAAGGGAGGGACCAGGTCAGGTCATTTCGTGACGTCCTTTCCTCCTCCATGGCCCCATGTCCTCTGTTTGCTACTCTGCTAGCACCACACCCCGGGTCCTGCTGTGACAGCTGAAGGTCACCTCGGCCCTGAGGATTCTCCTGTGTGACCCTGCAGGCTGTGTAGTAGTGCTCACCGAGTGTGAGCTCTCAGCGCCGTGCCCAGCTGAGTGCCCCTGAGTGCTGGAACACGCTCGAGCAGAGAGCTATGGCACGCACTTGTTTCATAGGGAACTTTCATCCTCTTCTGCAAATTTTCATTTTTAAAAATGCAATGAGATACCATATGTCCCAGATGGAAACTCTGAGGGAGTGCACTGGGGACTGTCCCACCACCTGACTTGGCTGCTCTGTGTCAGGAAAGCTGTGAATTCATTCACATTTAGTCTCTCCATTTGAACACTTAAAACCTATTGTCATCAATGCTACCTTTACGAGTAGAACTTTGAGAGTGACCTTGTGGAGCGCTACATCAAGTGACAAAATCTTCTCCTTGGAATTCTTGTGTCTGTAGACTAAATTCATATAGAAATGAATTTCTAGAGGCTTAGTCATACACATATAAAAGTTTCCTGCAACAAAAATGTTCAACTCATAGCTATAACATTCTCATTACTAGAGTTAGATGAGATACAGGGGGACCGGGACACAGTTTACTAACAAGCTATTCACTTACATCTTCGTATCTCAGCCCCAAAACACATTCACTTGAGTGAGTTTGGGGTCTGACACTGAGGAATATTATTGTGAAGCTTTGGGGGGGCGGGGAGGCAGAAAATGATTACTCTGCGTACGTATTTCAGAATGTACTTTTAACCATTCTGGGAACAATGGAAGTGACAGGAAATCAAACTTCAAAATCACCCCACTGCTGAGTCATTGGGGAGAAACAGACAGACTAGCTTTATTTTTGAGAAGTTCTCCAGGATATTTCATATCCAGGCAGAAGAGACTTAATCTTTATTTTAGGAGCTCCTCCAAAAGGCATGCATCCCCGTAGCTGCACGATCATTTACAGTGACAGGCATCATTACGGAGCAGTCTGAATTCATAGGAGTTCTATCTTTGGAGGTGCTCATAACCCTTGTGTACCTCTTTTCTCTTTCAGTATAATAAGGTGTACAAGAACCTAAAGGAGTTTTCTCAAAATGGAGAGAATTTCTGCAAGCAGGTCACATCCATTCTTCAGCAAAGGTACAAAAAAAAAAAAGCATTTGCAATAAACAGTTCATACTCTTTAGTTGCAGCTAGCGATGTGACTGGAGGAGTGATTACAAGCTGTCCTACCTTCCAGAACTCGGTGTTATATTCTGGTACTTGAGAGACTGATTTGAAGGGTGATTCTCCACTATTGCACATTTATCATTTGGGTACCACAAAAATCAGGAAACAACAGGAAGTAATTCTGCTTGGGAGGGCTCAGTCAAGTCTCTTCTGATGTCTCAGACTGAGTTTATCACCCACTCCTGGGGCGCTCCGTGGTGCCTAATGTGCACGCCACTGTTGTGCTTCCCACAGGGATGGCAGGTATGAGTTGACGTTTCTGTCTCCCCTGCAAGGGCAGGGGCTACGTCTTGCTCTTCTTTGTGTCCTGAGTGTTTAGAGTCTGGGCTTTTGACTCCCTCCATAAATGTCTGATGAATGAAAAGTGACCATTTGCAGTATCACCTTGTCTCAATACTGGGTGTGATCATGCCTCAAGGTGGTGACTAGGCTACAACGAGCGCCCTTAACTCAGTCAAGAAAGTTACAGAAGTTCCTGCTTAGGGCCGGCTGGGTGGCTCAGTCAGTTGGGCATCTGCCTTCGGCTTACGTCATTTGGGGACCTGGGATCAAGCTCCACATCTGGCTCCCTGCTCTGTAGGGAGCCTGTTTTTCCCTCTCCCTGCCTTGCTCTGTCTGCTTGTGTGCTCACTTTCTGTGTCAAATCAATAAATAAAATCTTGCCATCAGGCAAGTAAAGGGTGTTCTTGGAATACGCGGAGTAGGGCATTTCCATCGAAGGTTATGACATAGAAAATTGTGAGGACAAATCCAGTGGCCAGCGTAATAAAAGATATAGTGAGGGAGCATACGGGGCTTCTTTGAATTAAGGGTATCGGTCTCATAAAATACATTCAGTGAGTACTTGTAGATTAAATGAATAAATAAATGAAAGATAGTTAAGGGTTTATTTTCTTATTATCACCCCTACATTACTAGAGCAAGGTCTTTCCTGTCCTTGGATAGCAACAGCTCCAGACATGGTGCTTACGAATCCGCTGGAATGTGGCTCTGCATGGCAGGTCCGCATTAGCACTTGGCTACGAGAGACAGCCTCACAATCAAGCTTTAAGTCCAGGTAATGCTGCACCTCCGAGCTCAGCTGCTCTAATTGGTGGCCACGGAAAAGCGCAGTTGTTACCGAAACATCATTTTGCCTGGTAATTCTGCAATTCGTGGTCATGCTTAGCTTCTTTTATCCGTTTAGGGGCTTCAGTTTCCCTTTGTTTGTAGTAGCCAGAAACACACAGCAGCTCCTAGGATGCCTGATGTCAGTCATCGGGTTCACTTTAACACAATCACAGATTGGATTTAAGGGACAAAGTCACATGCCCAGAAACTGTTTATGAAGGTTTGGTCCCCTGCACCCTCACCGCTAGGCTTTAAAGAGGCTTTCATGGGAAAATCAATTGTTCCTCTGTAAAGAAGCTTAAGATCGGTTTTTCAAATGGCAAATACCACTGCTCTGGACATTAAAAAGTAAATAAATAAAAAGAAAAGAGTAAAACAAGGAAGGAAGTGTAGTTGGTTGTTGTTCCCTCCAGGGTTCATTGCGGATGCTGTCAGCAAAGGAAGAAATGATTGAAATGAAACCTTGATAAATCCTAACCCACCACTGGCCTGGGTGATCTTAACTTCCGCAGCAGCTTCAGCTCTTTTTTCCCTATTGAAGACCTGCACATGCGTATTATTAGGCAAAATGTCTTATCTGTACTCCAAGCCGTATATCCAACACTCTGTTGGATATTTCCATCTGGGTGTCCCATGGAATGGCAAAGTCAACTAACCAAAACAGAGCTTAGCAGCTTTTCTCCAAAGCTTTTCACCATGGTGTCTGGTGGGACCTCTGCCCACCCAATCAGCCCAATACCTGGGAGCCACCCATGACTCCTTTTTCTATCACACCTCAAGATCAAGCTTCTCTCTTTTAAACACCTTTTATATCTATAGCTTTCTTCTCATTTCATGACCTCTGTCATTGTTTTGGAAAAAAAAAATCTCTTAACCTGTTCTTCTGTCTAGGAGTACCGTCTTGAAGTTGCATAGGTTGTATACTGCACAAAGGCACCTGGTTGAGGGGCTGCATGAAGGCAGAAATCTAACCCACTCTGCATCCTGGAGCCTTGCACCCTGGCTCCGAGCTGTGTCTTTTCAGGGGATCTCCTTTTTCTAATCCAAACAAAGTTATTTGGACGAGGGAGCTGGCAAGGGCCCTGTCCCTGTGTCTCTAATGCATCTTCCACTCTGTGGCCATGACCCTCTTTCAGACTCTTCAATGACTTCCAGACCTTCAGTATAAAATTCAGCCCTCATGATATTTTATAAAAGGACCTTTGAGATCCAGGCCCTGGCTTCTTATCCAGCTTGTCTCTCTCCATCTATCCATGAGCCCCTGCATCTATTTAACCACTGGCAGTCACTGCCCCCCCTGCCCCCCACCATGGGTCCTTTCCACTCCTCCCATCAACTCCCACCCACCATCATGGGTCCCTGAATTTGTGCATGCTGTATCCTCTGTCTGGTAGACACTTCTTCACCAGTTACCAGTCCCCATTCAATGCATCTTCAAGATTTGGTTATCCCACTCATGTGAGCCTCCCATCTCAAAATGGCACCCGTCAGAGATGCATAGAACTAGTGCTCATCTCTGCTCTAGATCCTACCTCCCTATACTGTTATAATCTGTTCACTTGCCTGTCTCCTCCACTGGAGGCTGAACTCCTTGAGAGTCTCTGTATCCCACGTGACCAGCACAGAGCCTGGCACAGAGCAGACATTCCATGGATGTTCACTGAGTGAATGAGTGTGTTAATGTAGGAATGACTTCAGGTGCTCATCACTTTTAAGAAGTTCAAGTTAGGCTATCTCTGAGGAGGGATAAGTGCCAAAGAAATTTACTTCCATGGTAAATAGAATATTACCTTGAACAAAAGCTAGAAAAGAAGGACAAAAACACTGCAGACACCATTTCTCCAGCACAATCTTCAGATTAGGCACTGTGTTACATGTGCCTTATACTTGGTTTCTTTTATTTTTTTAATTCTCACAACCCAGTGCAGTGTGAACGTGCTGTCATCCACTCATAATATACAAATGAGGATGTGGGAAAGAAGATCCATTTTGATTTCTGCCCAGGCTTGGTGGAGGGCATCTGCCAAGTGGGCAGGCAGTGTGGGGCACACCACTGCGGGTGTTCCAACGTGTGCAAGGGTCCTGGTCCAGCTCCCTTCAGAGTCTTAAGGTCCTCCATGGGAAGGGACAGCAGTGGCCGCTAAGCCCAGTAGCATCTAAACCTAGTAACACAGGATTCAGTGGGAGCCCTCAGGGGCCACTTCAGGGAGTGAGGAGAAGTTAGATGGGCAGGGCTCAGCTCCCTTGTCCTGCTACTGCCATGATATCAGAAGAGCATTTCTATGATGTGGAAGATTCTGTATAAAATTTTGTTTTCGGGCTCAAAAGTTTGGAATAAGGCCCTTCTTGTCCATTTTTCCTGCCTTCTCCCAAGATAGCACTTGCACCTGGCTCCACTGACCTCACTTGGTTCAGGAATTACCAGGCATGGAGAATCTGAAGTTCCAGGGAGAGCTGTGCACTCCCTGGGCGGGAAATGGGCGGCAACTGAGCGGCACTTTCACCCTGGACACCCAAGGAGGGGTCGTCCAGGTCTGCTTCTCCCATTTCAACTTCTCGGAACGTTCTTAGCAGCCAGAATTAAGGCAGTCTGAGGAAGTGGGCAAGGCAGGCTAGCCTGAGCTTGAATAACAGGGCCTCCGTATAGTAGTGTCCTTTAAGTGGCTAATAACTTTTAAATATAGCCTATTTGTATGATGGGCTTGGGCCTGTCTTTCAAAAGGCCGACAGCTAAGCCTGGGGTGGAAAATCTCAGCATACCAGCCCCCCACGCTGGAAGGTGCTGCTGGTGGAAAGTAGGCAACCAGAAATGGGGATGATTCGCGAACAAAGATTGCAGATTACTAAAATTCCTTCTTAATTCCTAATGAAGGGATGGCTCTGTCACCTGCTGCTTCCAAGCTCAAGAAAGCTTTCGTTCAATTTTAATTAGTTCCTCATAGACACAGGGGCCAGCCACAGCCTTTCTTTCTTCCTTTCTTTTTGTATCACTTCTTATCATCTTAATTGTACTAGAGCAGGATCTGCTAAAATTGGTGACAGGGTCACTTATATTCTCACAGTTTAATTTGTGCTCTATCTAAAATATTGAATCTGGTGCCACCTATTTTTCCCCCTCTCCTTTCTTTCAAACGTGTAATCTATTTTAAAATCTAAGACAAATGTTGGTCTTTGACTTATTGGTTGGTCCTCATTATCACTAATGAAAATTTATTGACCTGGCTCCACATGCTGAGAGGGAATCAGAATATAAATGGATTAAAAATCAGTGCATGCCATTTCCCTGGTTCGGGATCTTTAGGGCTCCCTGGACTATTCTGAGCCTGAGTTACCCATTGAAATGCGTATATACACACATCATCAATTTTACATGTGCCACGACAATTGCTTGGAGAAGAAATCTCAACTCCTGTCCTCTCTGATAGCCAAAGGGCTAGAACATCAAGCACGGCGGCGTTCTTACAAGCCTGTTTCTGATGATCTTAATGAGAGAATGAGATTCTCTGTCTCAGTCCCGAGGCTCACCCAGCCTCTCTCAGCTCCCCTTGCACGCGGGGCGTCATGATACAGCAGCTCCCTTCACAGGACCCAGAAGACACCAACGTAGGTAGGGGGGCACCTTGCCACCTTGGCCTTGGGGAAACCTCGGGGTCAGTTCCTTTCTGTCTAGCAGGCATTCTGGAAGGAGACACACACACACACAATTAGACATAAGCTCAGAGGAGCCACATGCCAGTGTTTGTTTCGATTTACAAATGTTCCCACTGGTAAAAGCAAAAGCTCTCTGTGCTGGCCAGTTGGATCACGGCTTCCTGGAGCAGGTGTCTCTGGGGAGGGATTTCGCCTTAACCTCTGCTAAGATGCAGGCCTTTCCCGCAGGCCGCAGGCACCCTCCCCGTACCCACACCCATCCTCCTGACACCCCCACGCCCATCCTCCTGACCCGTTGCCTTTCACTTCCTTCCCCCTGGCAGGGGCCTCCGCTCAGGATTCTGACCGGGTCATTAGGGTGGAAAATGCAAGAGCAGGTGCTGGCAGCCTTGCTAGGTCGGTTCGGAAGCTCGGTCTACACAACCCGCCGGGGATGGTCACAGTCACGGTCACGGTCACGCTGCAGGTGGAGAGGCGGGGACGGTGTGGTGCCCCGTCCCTCTGGGCCTGGCCTCGGGGAGCTGCAGGGGTGACAGCTGATAGCTCGGCTCCCCGCTTCCCGCCGCCTCCAGGCCTGGAAACAGGCTCAGCTGGGCTCGGGGTGCAGGGAGGTCCCCCGCGGTGACCCCGGCACCGCCGCCGGGGTCTCGGCCTCCGTCTGCATCTGCAGCCCCCCCCACCTGCAGAGGCAGGGACCCAGAGCCCCCACACCGTCCCCTGGGCAGCCCCAGGCAGGTGCACGGGCTGAGCTCGTGTGTCGCGCAACGGGTCGGGGACAGGGGCCAGCCCGGTGGGGGTTGTCACGGCCTAAGGAGGACGGGACCTGAAGCCCTTGGGTCGGTGCCTGGCGCGCTGCAGTGCCCGGGGAAACCTTGGCTGTCGCTGCTTCGGCGCAGACGGAATGCAGGCCAAGTGTCAGCCACGCATCACAAAGGATGGCAACACATTCGTCCAGAGACAAAAAAAAAAACCTGAAATTTTTAAGCACCGCCCCACACTGAAAAAGTACAAACCCTGCCCGGTGCTGTGCGTGGCAGTCGCATCTCTAGCTGCGGTGCCCCGAGCTCCCGCCAAGCCCCGGGGGGCCTGGGGCCTGGAGCAGAGGCGGGGGCTCAACGCGCAGGGCCGCGGCTGCAAAGCCAGCAGGACCCTCTTCCTTTCTTGACACCGAAGCCCAGCTTCCCCCCACCCCCCAGGTGACTCTGATTAAGTTAACAATTTTAAGGAAAGCAACACTTCCTTCTGGCAATTGTCCTCTTTTTGTCTGCTTGGCCCCTGGGACTCCTTGGACAGCCTGCAAGAACATTCTGAGAGTGAAACCGAATTCCGAGGAAAAGGCTGTGCCCCACGGCGTTACCTATCCTGTTAGAAGCCATGCTGAATTGTCCTGGAGCTGGTGGATGAGCAAACTGTGGATTCTTTCCCCCATACCTCCCATCTCTGTATATTTGGGGTGTTCAGAGTGTTTAGAGATACTTTGGGTATGTGATAATCAGAAAAATTACTATTTATTAGGAACTTGTGCCTTGCACGGAGCTGAGCAGTAGGAATGCGTCATCATATTGATGCTTTCTGTGCTGCTTCCAAGTAAGAATGGAAAGCTGGAAAAGAAAGTCCTGGAAAGCCCTCTGGTTAGCGATGGACTAGGACAGGGTTTGTGTCTAGCTACTGTAAAGGCTAGAAAGCCCTGAGCGATGCATCAGGGCAGGAATATATCTAAATGGTTTAAAGTTTTCAAAGGTGGGAAAAACAAATATAGCAGAGACCAGGTAAGAATTCTAGCCAAGATGTGATGGGAAGTCCGTTCATTGATTTATTCATTCAAGACATACACACCGAGTGCCTGTTATATGCCGGCACTGTTCTAGGTCTAGAGATATAGCAGTGAGCATAACAAATCCTAGCCCTCATGGAGCTTACATTTCAGAGGTGTTCATGGAATTGTTCATAGAAATACACTGAAACCATGTGATGTAAGAGAGCGGTAAATTCTAGGAGTTAAATAAAGCCATAGGGGAGAGTGACAGCGTAGCCTCTGAGCTAGTGCTGTTTGCACAAGACCTGTTAGGGTTTATATGAAGATGCCATGTGGTTATGTAGCAGAAAAACTACCCAGCCACAGCAAGTGCAAAGGCCCTGAGGCAGGATGGCCTTAGGCCACTAAGGAGGAGCAAGGGGATGAGGGGAAATCAGAGAGGGAGCCAGGAGTCAGGTTATACAGGTCAGTCCAGAATTGATCTAGTCGTTCAGCCCCTCCTAGGCTTCGATCACACATTTTAATCATCATAAAACCTCTTGAGGTAGGTGTGATTACTCCCTTTTAGCAGTGCCTAACGCCACTCCAGAAGTGGAGGTCTGGGCTTCTAGAGCATCTAGGTTCCATCAAGGTGATGGTCTTTCCCAGCTTGCTGCTGACCAGCATTCTCTCTCTCCATCAACTGGAACATACTCCTAGAGCACAGAAAAAAATATTTTTAAATGGAATGAGATATTTATTGGCTTCATTATTTTAAAGTATTTGCCATACCCACTCCATTCTTGGGCAAGTTCTGATTCCAAATGTCATTTTCTGCACCTAGGCCTTAACATGCACTCTACAGTGGCCTTCTTTCTTTCAAAAAGTGGTAAAAATTTTTAAAAAAAGGAGAACACAGCTTTACTAACAGGGACAGCTGAATAGAAGTTTAGCAATAGATCAATAGCTCATGTTCTCTGGATTCCATTTTATGAAACAGAGCTATCTTTCTCTGTTCAATCCATAACACTGAATCTAATTTCACTGCACTAAAAAAAATGCAGGTATTAAGTTAGTTACTAGGGAGCTCTGGGATTGTTTTTCAAATGAAATGAAGTCATAAATAATTCTAAAGATATGTTATAATAAAAAAAGAATTCAAAGACTAAAATCTATGCAACAAAAACAACAACAACAAAAAACCTGCTCTGGTCCCAATTCAGAAGGAAAACAATACAAATTGAACTTAATTTCCTACATTTGTGTTATCTTTAGTGAAAGTGAGAAGATGAATAAGAGTATGTCTTTATGTTATCTATAGATGGGCCTATAAGTAGGACACGGTAAAATCGGCTTAAGATAACAGTGATTCAATCTATTCAAAAGAACCAAGGAGTTTGCTTTTGGAGGCATGCCCAGATTCCCTACTGGGTCTTGTCCTGCATACAAAGTAACAGAAATTCATTTTCTAAATCTGGTTTTGTCCACTTCTGCACTTCTCCATTAAAAAGCTACTTCTTGCTTTTCAAAGAGCCGCCGGGTTGAGAGGAGCTCGGCCCTCTCCTCTCCCTGCCACGATGTGTGCTCGTCCTTTGGCATCGGTGCATTCTGCAAAGGGGGAGTCATCTGGCAAAAATGCCACATTGCCTACTGTGTTCAAGGCTCCCATTCCGCCAGAGACTGTGAACTTTGTTCACACCAACTTGTGCCAAAACAACAGACAGCCTCCCAACTGTTCGTGAATTAGCAGGGCTTCAAACAAGTGTTGAGTGTCCGCGTACTGGCAGAGCTATGGCTTGAATGCCCACATCCTGAGGCACTGGGATTCACTATTGCAGCCAGGGTACTTTTGGAAATATGTGTCATGGGGTCCTTATGTTTGCACCATCCAAAATCTGGCACCATTGGCACCACTGAGTGAACAAATCCAGAAGCGATATGTCATCTGCTGTGCCCTGGGTGCCTCAGCCTTACCAGAGCTGCTCCTGTCTAAAGGAGGATGTACTGAGGAAGTTCCTAAACTCCCTTTGGTGGCTAAAAATTAAGTTGAAGGCTACAATGAGACCAAGGAGGCTATTTTGCTTCTTCAGAAACTTAAGGTCTGGAATGATATCAAAAAAGTATGTGTGTCAACACATGAGACCTGGAAATGGCAAAATGGGAAACCATCATCATATCCAATGTGGGCGACCCTGCATTATCTATAATGAGGACAATGGTGTCACCAAGGCCTTCAGAAACATCCCTGGAATTACTCTACTTAATGTCAGCAAACTAAACCTTCTGAAACTTCCTCATGGTGGGTATATGGGATGTTTCCAGACTTGGACTGAAAGTACTTTCTGCAAGTTAGATGATCTGTATGGCACTTGGTGTAAGGCTTCCTGTCTCAAGAGTGACTACCCTTCCCATGCACAAGATGCTTGATACACACCTTAGCCAAATCTTGAAAAGCCCAGAGATCCACAGAGCCCTCCGAGCACCACGCAAGAAGATTCATCTTGGAGTCCTGAAAAACAATCCACTGAAGAACCTGAGAATCCTGTTGATGGGAAACCCATATGCCAGGACCACGTGCCTGAACACTGTTCTCCGCCAGGTCAGGCGGCACACACTCTGGGTGCATATGGCAGCAACATCACTAGAAGCCAGATCAGATGAGAAGGGGCTTCCCAGCAAGCAGCCTGTGGTAGGAAAGAAAGGAAAGGAAAGACGCCTGTTGGTGTTAAGGAGCAGAAGTCTTCGGTGGGGAAAAGGCTGCCACGACCCAGAAACCAGCAGCTGAGAGGCCTGCAGAAAAGAAACCCACCCCGAAGACAAGAAGCCCGCTGCATAAATGTACATTTGTTTCTTCTGTAAATGTGGAGTCTTTTCAGACAGCTAATTTTGAATAAAGACTTGATCAAGGGCAGTGAGAAACAAAAGAAAGAAAAAAAACCCTACTCCTTCATCATAATTTATCACTTTATTGCCAGCTATTATCATCCAAAACTAACCCGATGGTGCTGATGTCCCAGAGTAAGTAGGAAAGCCTTCCATTGCTTACTCCGGGAATTAGTTAGCTAGGGCTGCCATCACAGGGTACCATGGCAGACTGGCCATCTTAGATAACAGCAATGTATTGTTTCATGGTTCTGGAGACTGGACCATGTCTGAGATCGGGCGTTGGCCAGGTTGGTTGCTTCTGAGGGCTGTGAGGAGGAATCTGGTCCCTGCCGCTCTCTCGCCTCTGGTGGTTTGCCGCCAATCTTTGGGACGTCCTGGCTTGTAGATGCATCACTCCAATCTCTTGTCCTAATCTCTTACATGGCATTCTCCCCACATGTTGGTCTCTATGTCCAACTTTCCTCTCTTTTCAAGGCCATCTTGGATCGGGGCTCATCCTGAGGACCTCATCTTAGTTTGATCATCTGTAAAGTCCCTATTTCCAAATAAGGCCACATTCACTGGCTCTCGGGGTAAAGCCTTTAACATCTTTGTGGGAGTGGGAAGGGCATTCGATTCAACCCATAACACAAGTGTACAAGGAGGTTAAATTAAAAACTTTCCCTTTGTAGCGTCCTTTTGGCGATCCTTAAGGATTTCACAAAAGGATCCTTAGAGTAAAGAAATTACCTCTTTTCTTTGTGTAGACACTGCATCGTCAGCCTGAACCCTCACTCATTTGTGTGTGTGTGTGTGTGTGTGTGTGTGTGTGTGTGTGTGTGTTTGACATCTGGCCACAGCATCCTATCCATCAATTATCCCTTTGCTAATAGGGCAAACTTGGAGATTAGCTATGCCAAAGGACTTCAGAAACTGGCAGTCAAGTTCAGCAAAGTATTACAGAGCACACAAAAAAAGTAAGTATATGAAACAGGTAAGGCAAAAATGATGACTAAAAGTTATAAAAAGTGGGACGCCTGGGTGGCTCAGTGGTTGAGTGTCTGACTTTGGCTCCAGGTGTGATCCTGGGGTCCTGGGATCGAGTCCTGCATCTGACTTCCCATGGGGAGCCTGTTCTCCTTCTGCCTATGTCTCTGCCTACATCTCTGCCTCTCATGAATAAATAAATAAAATCTTAAAAAAAAAGTTATAAAAAGTGACATATGTACGATTCCAGCTTCCTCTTACAAAATGTGGTGCGTAATGTGAAGCCTGGTTTACAGTTCTTGGGCACTCACTGTGTGCCAGGCCCTGCGTTAAGTGCTTTTACAGATACTCTCCTTTAATCCTCTCAGCAACTCTTAGCAAGTCTTATTATTGTTCCCATTACAGACCAGGTCTTGAGGATTGGAGAGTTTAAGAAGATGGCCCCAATTACACAGATAATAAGCGGTAGAACTGGACTAATCTGGTGCCCTTATGACTCCTGAGCCTGTATCCATAATAAGCCTCGGTGATGATATGTTACTTTGGAAGCAGTGCCATTTCGTTGGAAGGTCTTGGAGTCAAGAAGTCTGAATCCTGCTTTATCTCAACTCCATGACCTCTGACAAGTATCCGGGCCGCCCTGAGCCTTGATTTCCTTCATACATTAGATGGAGTAGTGCCATGCGTTTCATTGTGCATATGTGCGCAAGTCTGTGTGTGGGGGTGTATATTATATGAGATCATATATGCAGAGATTAGCACATCAGGTCCTGAAAAACTGGTGCTTCACATTTTCCTTATTATATTTCAGAATGAAGTTGATTTTTTTCTTTTTGAGGGAGAGAAGAAAGATACTGGATATTCTAAAAGATATTCTAAAAATGGTCCATTAACGATAATTTGTTACAAAGCTTCTTGACCGATGCTCGCAGATGTCACCGCAAACTGGCAGTGCCATTGCAAAGACCTCTTTTGATGGTGAAAGAGAGAGGGAAAGAAAGAAGAAGCCTTCTGGATCTCACATTCTTACTCCTCCTTAGGCATCGTCTGTAACAGCAAATAATGGCTTTGAAATTGTTTGACTTTGAGCTTGATTTTTAGTAAGTAGACTGCAAAGCAGCCAGTATAGCAGAATGGTTGAGTATAGACTTTATTGACACTGCCCTAATTTAAATTCTACCTCTACCCCTTATCAGGTGGGTGAATTAGGGCAATTTATTTTATCTCTTGGCGTGTATTTAAAATGGAAATAGAACCTATCTCATGTAATTGCCACGAGGATTAAATGAGATAATACAACAAATGTGTTTAACACCTGGCATGGGGTTCATTATGACTTTGATTCTAATTACTTGCTAAAGAATGAGAGGTGTAGGGATGCAGGGACGTGTGTCTAATTGTGCTGCAATCCTAGCATCTGGCATGGATGCTCCCAAAGACTTGACATATCCAGAAAGTTTGGTTAACCAGGATTACTACAATAATATTTAATAATAAACAGTAAGTTGGGCTTTTATCCATACCCAAATCTGTGTTGTATACATAACCCGATTTATTCCTATTTTAAAAGATCAGTTGAGCGAGAGTCAGAGAAATCAAGTGATCTTTCCAAGGTCACACAGGAAACAAAGACGCAGACACCTCTGAGGCCGAAGCTCTAGACTTTCTGCTCTGCTGCTCAGCTCCTCTGAGGACCAAATGCCAGATTCTCTTCTCCAAAGGGTGCCTGGGTTCCTTTTCTAAAAATCAACTCTATTAAAGTTTAATTTACATGCAGTAACCAGCAGCCTTCTTAAGTGTATGGTTTGGTTGATTTTGATAGATGTATACGCTATGTAGCACCACCCAAATCAAAACGTAGACATTTTCATCACATCAAAAGATTCTTCGTGCCTATTTGCAATCTTTTCCCCACCTAGGCAACCACTGATCTACTTCCTATCGAGACAGATTTGTTTTGTGCTTTTTTCAATTTCCTATAACAGGAAGTCTATACTAAGTAGTCTATCGTCTCTGGTCTTGTGTCTGGCTTTGGATGCGCAGAGAATCTGGCACCCTCTGGTCTAGCTCTCCGATTCTCTGACGGCAGGGTGCAGGCTAAGCCACTTGGAGGCAAAACCTCTGCACCCTCCTGATTTCATCAGTGGCACGGATCTGTCCCCTCCCCTCCATCCACGTCTACACAGGCCTCTGTTCCTGAGGTTTATTGATGCAATTGAACTGATCCTTCTGGCTTCTGAAGGCCAGTGATGTGGGCTGCTGCAAGCTATGCCCCTTCTCTGGGAGACTAGAGCATCAGTCTTCCTCATCCCCACCCTGGGCCCCTAGGAGAGGGCAGTGAGTTCTCCTTTGGCTAAATGGAGACCCTGCTTATGAGATGACAAAATATATGAGCTGTTGTCCTAAGAGCCAGCAGGGAATGGTAGCTGGGCCCCAGCCCCAAGAGCAGCACATGGGACATCCCAGGGCCCTTGGGTCCTCTACCACTTGACTCTTCTGAGCCCAGCTCGGCTTGTTCGCTGGTGAAATGAGCCTGCTAAGGGTGTCTTTAGGCCTCCCTACCCCTACCTCGCACACCAGCTTCCACCCAGGCCACATGTTTGATCACCTTTGGCTACTTTATTTCCCTGGTTTCCTACAGGCATGAAATGGAAAATGAAAATCGAAATGAAAAATGACAGAAAAAAAGCCGTATATGTAACGACTATAGTGCAGTCAATAAGTTGGCAGGATTTAGTCCTGTGGACAAATTGAAATAAGATTAGGGAAACGAGTGCAATTTCTGTATGTAGTGAATCAGAGGTGATGCTGTATTTCTCAGACTTTACTGGAAAAATGACCCCCACTCTTGTCTCCCCCCCCCCCCCCGCCCCTTTTTGCTTCCAGCTGTCTCGTCAGTGCCTGGGCCTGGGTCTCAGAGGGCATGAAGTCAGCGGCGGACCTACATCAGTGAGTGCTCCACCCGGGCTCGCTGCAACCCTAAGGGGAGGCACGCACATTTACAGTGGGCGCTACAAATATTCCTCTCCAAACTTGTCCTGAATAGATAGGCTAGAACACGCCGTTTTATTTCCCCAGAAAATAATTTGGAAAGTAGATATAAATCCTAATACTATGCTTGTGTGTCTTTTATGTTCTATTTCCAGAAAACTTGGCAAAGCAATTGAGTTGGAAGCAATAAAACCAACTCATCAAGTCCTGAGTGTACATGAAAAGAAGAGAAAATCAGTGAGTTAAATCTATCTTAAAGCAAGTTTCTGTCTTTAACCCAAGGAATAAACCGTGATCGAGTGTGATGCTAGCTTTCAGGAATTGGTCATAAAAAGAAACAAAAATTCAGGATGCCTGGGTGGCTCAGTGGTTGAGCATCTGCCTTTGGCTCAAGTTGTGATCCCGGGGTCCTGGGATCGAGTCGCGCATGGGGCTCCCTGCATGGAGCCTGCTTCTCCCTCTGCCGTGTCTCTGCCTCTCTCTCTCTGTGTCTCTCATAAAACACAAATGGATAAAATCTTAAAAAAAAAAACAAAACTCAAGATTTATGTATAAAGATGTTTGTTAAAGCATTGTTTATAATACTGAAAAACCAGAAACCTCTTCATCATCCAAAAATAAATTATGATAAATTCAAGCAATGGAATATTAGGCAACCAGTAAAAATCTTGTGACAGAAGAATTTAATGACATGGAAATTTTTTCACTATATAGTGTTAAATAAAAACGATCTCCATTTTGTAAAGTAAATATATGGAATCTCCCCAGAATGTTAATAAGAATTATTTCTAGATAGTGGAATTCGAGCTTATTTTCATCTTATTTTTAGGGCACTTTTTGTATTTCCATTGTTTTTCAATGAATAGATATTCTTTTTGTAAACAGAAGAATTATAAATGCAATATTTAAAAAGACATGTTTTTCTGTGCTTAACAGTTTAAGATCAGGTAAAGGCAATAATAGATATAGTCCTCAAATTGTCTTAAAATTGAAAAAAAGGGAAAAAACAAAATTAAGCAATTCTTTTGGGAGCACCTGGTCTTCTAGTCTAGCATATTGTCTAGTCTTCCTGTGTCTCTTTCCTTCCAGGACAATTTCATCTTTTTATTATTTTTTAACATACATTTTTAAAATTAAAATTCAGTTAATTAACATATAAATTATTATTGGTTTCAGAGGTAGAGGTCAGTGACTCATGGTCCTCTGTAATACCCAGTGCTCATCACATCACTTTCCCTCCTTAATGTCCATCACCCAGTTACTCCATCCCCCCACCCCCCTCCCTTCCAGTGACCCTCTGTTTGTTCCTTGTAGTTAAAAGTCTCTTCTGGTTTGTCACCTTCCCTGAGTTTATCTTATTATTTTTCCCTCCATTCCCCCATGTTGCTCTGTTTTCTTTATTAAATTCCACATATGAGTGAGATTATATGATAATTGTCTTTCTCTGATAGACTTATTTTTCTTTTTATTTGTGTATTATACTGTCATTAAGCACTTTAAAATATATTTTTAGTTGACATAAAGGGATGTTTAATAAACACAACTCAATTCCGATAGGGTGAGGTCATGGTCCCAGTTGTGTCAAGGCCAGGTCCAGGTAAGAAGTTCAGAAGCAGTCACCCCTTGGTGGCCCTTTGTGAAGGGAAGGGGTAGTGGCTAGGGGCGGTTTCAAGTGACCACAGCCAGATAGAGGAGCTCCTTAAGGTAATAAATTAGTAAGATGAGGGAATCTGTAAAAGCCCTGATGGAAGAGAAATGATATAAAAACATTTTTATTCAAATTCATTAAAGTGAGTCAGGAAATGGAATTGATGTTTGTGTGGACATATGTGTGTTTGTACCAGAATGGATGTTCTACTGAGGGCTGGGGTGATGAGGGAAATTTATAGTAATTATTACTAAGTAATATAATCTTCCACCTTTGCAAACCAACTTAATAAAAACCAAACACCAGTCATGTATTTCATTAATTACAAAGTGTTTTTCATATCCCATAATAATATGATTATCACTAGCATTTCCTTAGTACTTACCATAAATTAGGCACAGTGACACGATCATTATCATAGTGCTTTGAATAATTAATGTCGTGATCCCTCAAACTGCTGGTCCAGTTTCATAGTCTTTATTTCAGCACTGCCCCTCCCCGCTGCACCCCTACCACCCTGGTCCACTCACTCACAGAAGATAAAAGAGGAGAATTTTTTTTTCTGGATGCCTGGCTGACTCGGTCAGTAGAGCATGCAACTCTTGATCTCATGGTCATGAGTTCAAGCCCCACATTGGTTATGAAGCCTATTTTAAAAAAAGGGAAGATGAGAATTTTTTTTGAAGGGAATTTGTTCTGCATTTTACGTAGAGTCAAAAGTGACATAATGCCCAAAATTATTTTCATTGTGCTTGTTAAAATAAATTGTATATTCCAAATTCAATCAGTTGGACAAAATGGAGGCATTGCTAGGCATCCCATGCGGTTGAGTGATTGCTGATCTGTGGGCCTGGAAAAAAACATCTATGGTCCAGGAAAAAAAGGTTCGCTCTCACTTAAGTCTGATCTCCTTGAGGGGGTTGCCTAGATATATTTTTATTATTATTGTTACCATCCCTCTGGCTGTTTAAAAGCAGGAGAAAACGGGATGCCCAGGTGGCTCAGTGGTTGAGCATCTGCCTTCGGCTCAGGTCTTGGGATCTTGGAATCTGGGATCAAGTCTCACACTGGGCTCCCTGCAAGGAGCCTGCTTCTCCTTCTCTCTCTGTGTCCCTCATGAATAAATATATAAATCTTAAAAAAAAAAAAGCAGGAGAAAAGTTAATTATGATTAAGAATTCAATCTCTGCAATTACAACAGTATTCACTTCAAGGGTAATGAGAGACTTAGAATTAGCATGGCCAGGACCGTATGGATTGTCACGGTGCTCAAGTTTGGGCCACATGGAATGATGCTGAAGAAGTGGTAGGTCTGGAAATGACCCCAAACCACACAAGACTCCCTCCATGCAAGTTGTGCACATTGATGTTTTTACAAGTTTTTATATAGAGTTACCTGGTTTACACGGAAAGGGTTATTTTACCAAATGCATTCAAGCTAAATCCTGTCCAGAGATTTTTGACATGAGAGAAAGGTAGTTTGGCTACTTTTCTCAGGATATACGTCCATTGTAGGATTTTGGAATTCCTATGGATTGTGATAGTGATTGTACCAGAATTAACAAACAAGCCAGCACCGTGATTCAACAGAAAGACAGCAAAAGAAATCATTTTTATTTTTTTTCTGTTCCTAGCTTGATAATGAAGTTGAAAACGCAGCGAATCTTGTCATTGGCAATTGGAATCAACAAATCAAGGCAAGTATACATATGAATGCCATTTATGTAAACTCAGTTTTTAGGACTGAATCTTTTTGCTTTTGCACAAATGTGATTGTGTGTTTTGGTGTTAGTATTTCTGAGTGCTAACTGCAGAGAAAAATGTTTCCTCACCTGAATTATTATGTAGATATATCTTTCAACTAAACTGATAGCACAGCAGGGCTCTAAATATGGTTATTATTCATAGCTAACAGACAGCATTTATTGTGTGCCAAATGTTATATATTTATATATTCAACCATTGCAACAACCGCCACACCACCACCACCCACCCCCTGCCACCAAAAAAAAGCCAACCCAATGTGGCATGTAGCATTTGACAGATGGGTGGGGAAACTGAGACACTGAGAGATAAGTAATTTGCCTAAAGTTGGTTAACTGTTGAACCAAGAATTGTTACGAGTCGTTGGGTTCCAGAGTCATTACTCTTACCCATTACACTACACTGACTGCCTCTCTGTATAATCTGTAACTTAGAGCAAGTGACAAATGCTCTCTGAGTTTTGGATTTATCATTTGTAGAAGGGCATTCGTGATCTCTGTCTCGCTAGTGAGAGGAGTACTGTGAAGGGTGAGTAGCCATATGTAAAGGGGAATACATATATTGATTCCACAAATATGTATGGTCCACTTCTTGTACTCCACTCTGTACTAGGACATGGTTCCTATTTTCAAGTAATTTAAAATGTAGTTGGCTAGATAACATATGGGCAGGAAACAGTAAATGAATTCTAGGGAGAGGAATTATGATCTGGTGTGAGAATTTAGAGCATATCATTACAGGTTCTTATGCAGAGAGAATAACAGATGGAACCCATATATATGTACAGAAGATAATTCTAGAACAATCCCGTTTAGGAGGAATTCAAGTTGAAAGAACTAGAGGCCAGCAGAGAAGGACTCTGCTAAGAAAACCCACTGATTCCCCCTTTGAGAGAACTTGTGCTCCAAAAGTTGAACTCCCTTTTCATCTCCAGACTGTCGGTGCCCAAAGAGAACTTTCCCCAGCAGACAGCTGCTAGTGGCAAGAACCAGAGAGACCCTCAAAAATAGGCAGCCCCAACTCAGCCCTCACTGTTGCCTTTGAAGCTCCTGCTGAAATCAAGGACTCCATAAGACCAAGGACATTAATAAGAAATGTTTGAGATAAATGGATTTCTATACCCACAGCATTAGTACTGGTAAAAGAATGCTCACGAGAATCACTTTTATAATTAACGTTTAAAAGTCCCATAATCACTGTCCAGGCATTTAGTTTTAGTTTTGCTCTTGATTGATTTTATGAGTTTTCTTAAACAGAGTTTGTTTAAAAAAATTTTTTTAAGTTGGTTCCACACCCAGTATGGAGCCCAGCATGGGGCTTGAACTCACAACCCTGAGATCAAGACCTGAGCTGAGATCACGCGTCAGATGCTTAACTGAGCCACCCAAGCGCCCCAAACAGAACTTGTTTTTAAAAATCCATTCTCCAAATATTCAGCTTTCACAGGAAATTCAAGATAATGGACCGAAAGAGAGAAACCATGCTCGGCAGCTATAATTGCCTCCCAGTTGCCACCAAGTAATTTCTCTAACTGCAACGATTTTATTTTTTTATGAAGAGTGACAGAGAAATTGGAGAACATAAAATTCTTGAGCTCTAATGATTTTCTCCCCCGTTACAATTGAAGGGTTTCAGCATGTCAGTAATGAAGTGTGATCTATCTGGGAGACAGAAATGGCAGCCCTAAAGTTCCCAAAGCTTCCCTCATGCTCTCCCTTCTCTGTGGCCATGTGACTGTAGGCAGAGAAAGAGGGTCCCTGAGCTCCTTGTCCCTTGAATTCACTTTTGCAGAAGCTTCGTGGGTCGAGAGACATTTGGAAGGCTTTGCTTCTGATTCCTAAAGAGAGAGGGAGCTTTTTCCTTCGTTACCTGGTTTTACAGTCCTTATGACCTTGATGTGCAAAACTGAACACACTTTCAATCAACCCAGCTCCTGAACAGGCTGGATCCAACTCAAGCCAAGTTCTGTTTGTTCATTTTATCTCTGGAGCACCAGCTTCTGCCAAGTTGGAACTCTTTAGGATAGGAAACGATCACCTGGGTCGTAACCCACTTTGAGGTTTGAGTAGGAGGACTTCGAATGCTTCTTCCTTCCTAACAACCCCCCAAGCCTGCCCCCCACTGCCAATGCAGCCCTGAAGCCTGGGTATCAGGAATGAAATCGCCCCTTTGCTGTAAGTTTTAAGAGAGCATCTTAAAATGACCTCAACTGTGGCCCAGGCCGATTTAAAAGAATGATGCAAGTGGTCTTCCATGTTTACTGCGATGTTTTTGTGGTAAAGCCGTTCCCTTCCTGATGCTAGCTAGAACAATGTTTTGGAGGCTTGTGGGCCTTTGTGATTTGGAGAAATGTATAACCCTCTTGAGTGTACTCGATATAATGAAAAAACATACAGTGGTTTCAGGGCAAAATGTTAGCCACTGTGATGTTCCAGGCAGATTTTGAGGTCAGGGCAGAAATAAAGAACTGGAATTACACAGTCCTTTAAGCTAGCACATGAACATGACTTGTTCCAGGACAGAAGAGGTTTTCTCTTGATATCTGTTTCTGAGCCCTTTTTGCTTTTTTTGTATATTTTTGACTCTAGGCCAAAAAAAAATTAATGGTTAGTACCAAGAAGCATGAGGCACTCTCCCATCTTGTAGAAAGCTCCAAGCAAACTGTGACTAAGAAGGAGAAGCAGAAGGTAACCCGTCATGGCCGGCTGCATGCATGTGGCTTAGAGATGGATTTCCTCCTCTGAGCTATGAACACAAGAGAACTGGCTGATTCGCTGCTCTGTGTGGGGTCTCTGCAGAGCTGTCGTGTGGCGCAGTTATGAGAGGGATCCTAAATCCTTCCTGGTCCACATATATTTTTAAAAGGTATTATTGACAGATGATAAATTAGACCAAGGGTGTCCAAATTTTTCCACAGGGACCCTATTAAATACTCTCAGTCCAAGTAAGTAAAAAATATATGTACATATATAATGAATTATATAATGTACTTTACCAATATCGTGTACCGTACATAGTACTTTGTTATACTAATATGTTATGAACATTATAAGACACAAAAAAGGGTTTGAAGGATGAGATGAAGATGAAATAATATTTTAAACGATTAGCTAATCATGATGCCCTCATATGATCACTGAGTGACATTTCCAGGCAAAATATGCACTTGGTCAAGGTTTAGCCTTGACCGTAGTAAATGTAAATTCATATTTCTAATAGTCCTCTTGATAATTTTAAAACTTTTTTGGTTAACTTTTCAGGTTTCACCAGATCATCCCAGTTTTTGTTATGTACACATAACCGGGAGCAGGAGAAGGCATCAGCTCTCACAGTTTCTTGTGGCTTTCCTGTGCTTTCATTGGCAATACTCATGTCAATGTACAGCTTAGCAGAAATCTTTTTAAGATATTTGTTAATTTTGTGTGTGTGACCTGATTAAAGCTAGATAATAAATCTGTAAATCCCCACACCCCAGACACGTGCAGATGGCCACATGTCCCAGGATACCGAAAGTGAAGGCATTTGTAAGAGCCCATGTCAGTTCCTTAGGTTGTAAAACTCACATCCACCTCCCCCCCCCCCCCCCAATGAAGCACACCTTTGTCCATGAGTGGGCACCAGTGTAGACTTATATGTCAAATAAGAGTAAGCTTGTGTTTAGGCAAAAAGGAACACAAATAATGTTGGAGATACGATAGATTACCTTGCCCACCTATTGTGGTGTGTGCTCCAAATTGGAAACATCTGAAATGGTCAGTATCTTCCCCCAAAGCTGGAGTCCCCCTAAGGAAATGCAGGCCACAGCGTCACAAGACATTCTTAAAGAAAATCATCATTGCAAGTAAGGCTATCATTTCGTCTGAACAAACTATTAGTTGAATAACTTAAGTTCATTGTTAGCAACATTTTACAACGTTCTTATTTCTTTCCACGTCAATCTTCACAGTTTGAAATGATCATAACAAGTATTGAATAATGAGGCAGCTTCTGAGGAGGTGGCACCAGGGTATGCTACAGTGCTGAGCACCGGGGGCCTGTCACAGCCTTGGGAGCCCTCATTAGAAGCTATTCTTCATTGATGTCAAGCAGTAACAAAGAGAAAAGCACTAGGCGGCTAACTGGTGGATTTCCTCTTCCTTCCCTCATTAGCAGCTTCCCTGGGAGGTCGAAGCCCATGGTCTTCCTCTGCCCTCCTCTGACTGATCCTGTAACCATGGAACCTTGACTGTCATTATATCAAGACCCCTACCATCTTCATCGCCGTATCTGGTAGCTTTTTTTTTTTTTTTTTTTTTTGAAGAAGTGCCCATCATCTCCAACCTGAACAGAGCTGGCTCTGCCCTGTTCAGTCCTTCCTGTGTTCCTGTTCTCAGCAGAAGCGGATCTAGACCTCCATTCTTCTCACACCTCCATCCTCACCACCCACTCTCAGCAGACTGACTATCTTGCCTCCTTCCTCACAGAGTAAATAGAAGTTGGCTCAACCACTTGGCTACTAAAGTCAAATGTGCAGTGGGACAGGCCAATTCTTTATTGTGTGCTTGGATTCCCAGCCCATCCTGCCTCTCAGAGATGCTCCCCTTGATTGTTTCCCTTTCGCCTGTATCTTGGACATACCTCTCTCTAATAGTCACTTCTCGTCAGTCCACATGTCCCTCTCCATCCCATCTTGGGAGAGTAGGAAGAGTCAGGGAGACACCTTTCCATGGCCCTATTCCTGTTCCTCTCCAGATTTCATCATCTCTCCTTCCTTTCTCAATAAGATTTAATGAAAATCCTTGTTCACTCCTCGATCCACACCAACCAAGCTTCCTCCTCCATTCTACGAAGAGTGTTATTGCTTGGAAAACAATGTCGTCCTTGTTGCTAAAGCCAATGTGTACTTTCCAGCCCTTATCTTATTTAACTTCTTGGAAGCATTAAGGATTATTGACTTCCTCTTTCTAGAAAATTCTTGTCTTTTGATTTCAGCAACACCTTATTCTTTTGGTTTTTCTCTCTCGCAATGTTTTATGGACTTCTCTTTTTCTTCCCGACCTTTATATATTGCTTTTCCTGATTATTTCTCTTCTGGGACTCATTCTGTTTTATTCATTGTTGTACTTCCAGGGCCCGACACAGTATTCTCCAAATCAGGTACTCACTAAATAGGCAGTACTCAATAAATATACTCTCAAGGCTTCCACTACCATATCCAGGCTGATAATATCCCAATTTATGTCTCCAGCCCAACAAGTCTCTAAACTGCCTCTTAGCATCTCAAACTGAACATCCAAGATTGGAACCATCATTTCTCTCTACCAAAAATATTCTTTTATTCCTGTGTTTTCTATATCTTTGAATATTACCATCTAACATATCCTCGAGGTTACACCTCCTGAACCAAATACTTCTTGAACTTTGCTGCTTGTGCTTTTCTCCCTTGCCACTGCTCTCTTCCAGGCCCACCCACATCACCATCGTGTGGAGTACTCGGCAGATTGGTCTCCTGGCTTTCAGCATTGCCTCCTTCTATCTATTTCCCATCTATGGACTCCTCTGACTTTTCTGAAACTCGAATATGAGCATATGATTCTCTTTTTAAAGGCCATAGAGGCTTCCTGATGACCTCAAATAAAGTCTGAATCTAAGGATGATGATTTAGCAAAGGATAGCCATGGCACACTTTCAGCTTTTTCAATCTATTATTATCAGGTTAAAATTCACAAGCTCATGTTTCCACAGATAAATGTGGTTCATTACACTTGATATACAAAACCAAATGTGTCCTGTGTAAGTCATACATCAGAGCCAAGGGACAGTTGAACAGCTAGCACATCAATTGGAATAATAAAGTAAGTGGTGTTAATATTCACCATTTGGATGACCGTCCTTCATTACTAAAACATTAGTCAAAATGTCCGTAAGCATAAAGAAGGTCATTTTTAAAAGCCTTTGTCCTTGAAACTCCTAAACTGCTTAAGTCAGAGGGATCTTTGGTGCTCCTTGAACTGTGCTTTGAAATCTATTTGCATCAGAATCACCTAAAGAGGTAGTGAAATTCTAAATTCCTTATCCCAGTATAGAACTACTAGATCAGTATTGCTACTTGTGGGACCCTGAAAATCTGCAATTTTATAAGTACCCACGTCCTTCCTTAACATATTCAAGTTTGAGAATCATTCATGTACAACAACTTACTTTGTTCTCAAAGATGTGGAATTACTTGTCTGAGCATTCTGAGAATCAGTTTTAGCTACTCCGCTACAGAGAGTTTTATTATCACTTTGATTTTCTGGAGGGCTTCATAATCGAGCTTCATAATCAGAATGGCCACTTTTGGTGGCTGGCAAGAGGGGGTTCTTCGTGAAGGAGCAGATCACTGGGGAGCAGGATGAGGGGAAAGCAGCTGTTGGGCAGTCCACAGCTTGTAGTGAACATTGGCCTGTGCCTCAGGCCTTTCACCAGTGAGTGAGCCAGTTCTAAAATTATGCGCTTTTGCAATCTCTTCCTGTCCTGGTAAGAGATGCTGGGACACAGAGGATTTACCAAAAAAGAGTACAGGAATCATTAGTGGGTTACAATCTTGAGCTGGAGTTTCCCAATCTGGACTTGCTTTCCCTCCCCAGTCTTTTGGCCTCCTCCTTGATTCGATAAACGTGGGCACATCACATCCTACTTAAGGACCTCTGTTTCCTCATGTGAACAATGGAAGGAATCATACTGACAGACCCATAGGTCTACTTTCAGCTCTAATATGCCTTTTCTCTGAGAAAGACTTTTGATTTTGTCATCTATAGTTACTGCTGCTGACTTGAGCTGGGAGATGGGAACCATATCACTGGGATGTATGCAGTCCTTTACCTGGGATCACCAAGGGCTTTGACAAATGTGTTAATGAGTATGTAACAATGACATTTTCCTTCAGCTCCTCAGCAAACTGAAAAAATCGACAGAGAAATTGGCAAAAGAAGATGAAAGCTACTACCAAAAAAACCTAGCTGGCTGTGCTGCCAGACTGAAGTGGGAAAATACCCTGGAAAACTGCTACCAGGTGAGTCGTTTGCTGGCAATTTTCTCTTCTTCTGTGGAGCTTTGTGACACCTTGAAAATGAAGGTCAGGTCTACAATTACATGACTTGATGATCTCTGTCCTTGGTAATGACCCTCACTCCTACTGTGACTTTGGAGAGACCACGTAACTTCCAATTGTTTCCATTGCTCTGTGGATCCAATAACCAGTGAATATTTACTGAATATCATTGGCCAAATTCTAATCCTCAATGGACACAATAGCACTCAGCTAACTTCCAAAAGTGCTGTCCAAGTGAAGTGTAAATTAAGGCTTGAGTATTCGATACTCAGAAATGAGTTTTAGGCCTGAGAGCTCATTTATACAGTAATCACTTACAGAGTTCCGCTGGAGCAATGATCCCATCTCGACTTGGGAGGTGTACAGTTTAGCAGCAAAGAAGATGTATAAAGAAGGAATTGTGGCAAATCATCCAATAAAAATTAAAGAGTATGAACAAGCAGATCACAAAAGGGAAAATCAAAATCACCAATAAACATATGAAAAGATGCTCAATCATTCGGCAAAGATTAAAAAGTGGCAATATCCCGTGTTGCCCAACAAGAATTGCTGGGAATCAAGAATTTTTATACTTCTCGAGTGAAAATAACTTGAGTATCTAGTAAAACTGAAATGTGCGTGTATACATCACAAATGTGGTGATGTATAACAATGTTTATTGCAGAATTGTTTATAATTGCATGATGAGAAAAAATGTACACAATCTTCCTATCAATAGAGAAATTACTCTTTAAACGTGCTCTAATTTAAAAAGTAGACCAATATCTAGCAATAAAGATTAATTAAAACTATATATAAACACAAATCAACCTCAAAAACATGATGTTGAAGAAAAGAATGCTATTTATACACTCTATATAAGTTAAAGCATTTAAAAAACTCACATCCCAAATTACAGGGAGTTTTCATGTGTGTGTGTTTGTAAACTTATACATAGAGATTGAATCTGTGTTGCGTGAGGGAAATGGTGAGAATTCAACAGAGCTGCCACATACAGCCACACGGTGTGTGGACAACCTGATGGGGAGGACAAAGCAAACCCAGGCTCAGAAATTACTCCAACTACCATAATCTGAATAGCTTAGCTCTCTGTTTTTTAAGTCAACATAAAGATGTCCAACTTAAATAATTTTCAGTTCTGGGTGTTAAGAACATGAATGTTTTGGTTTATTTTCCTCCACATTTTAAGTTAAAAAAAAAAGTTTAAAGCAAGGTACAATTGCAAAAAGAGGCAATCATGATGCAATTTGATAAGCACAGTAATGTGATAATGAGACAGGTGCTGCTTATGGACAGTTCACTGCATTCTATTTTGTATCCATCACAACATCATGATGAGGCCATAATTTTATTCCTAATTTATAGTGAGGAAGTGAGACATGAAGTATCTTGCCCAGGATGGCAACAGGATTAGCCTAGGCAGGCTGATGCCCCAGTTTGACCTCCACTCTCTGCTTCTGCGCTAATAGGACCTAGGCAAGTGGAAATTGAAGAGCATGTTTAATCTGCTGCTGTTGGCTCTCAAGGTAGGATAGATGCAATTAGGGAAGAGTGGGGAAATTAAAGAAGAGATGAAAACTAGTCAAGGAGAGAACGAAATTAGAATAAACCCTTCTTTAATTTATGCCTTCAAACATAGGATCCTGGTACTCTCCTTTCTTATTTTGGATAGGTTTTAGATGAAAATGAGAAAAGCCCAAGGATTTCTTTTTTTTTTAAGATTTTATTTATTTATTCGTGAGAGTCAGAGAGAGAGAGAGGCAGAGACACAGGCAAAGAGAGAAGCAGGTCCCACGGGGAGTGCGATGCGGAACTCAATCCCAGGACCGTGGGATCGTGCCCTGAACCAAAGGCAGATGCTCAAACGCTGAGCCACCCAGGTGCCCGGGCCCAAGGATTTCATTTCCACATTTGTCCGTCTGAAACCTGGCTCTCCAACCTGGCCTCTGGTCTTGCCTCACCCCCTGGGACTTCTCAGTGGACCTGTGGCTTTTCCACAGGGGCTGACTTCCTTGGAAACCCTGTTAGATTATGGGAGAGAAATTGCTGCTCCCAGGCCATCTTCCAGATGCCCTTCAAGGGCTATGAGAGAAATACTTAACCTCCATGTCTTCACCCCCCTCATCTCCCCATGTCATAGCAATGGGGGATCATTATGGTTCTTACTTGGTATGGCAGCCAGCATGTCTGGCATAGCTGACCTCCAGCTGACCTTCAAAACGGCTCAGGTACTGCTATTACCAACTCCCTTCTCAGAGGCGCTTACTAGGTCTGTCTCTCCTTTTTCTGTTTTCTTTTTTCCTGGTAGGGTCCTCCTACACTTTTCCTCCCAACCCACCCCTCCTTCAGCAGCCCCAAGTTTTATATTAAAACATCCTGGAAGTTATCTTTTTTGTTTACAAAGTCTCCCTGATGGTGACAAGATATATATTTATCTGTATTTCAAAAGATGTCTCTGCAGACAAATAAAAACAGAGATTCTTAACCACAGAGACAAATTGGCGGTTGCCAGAGGGAGGTGAGTAGGGGATGGGGAAAACAGACAAAGGGGATTAAGAGGACACTGGTCGTGATGTGCACCGAGTAATATATAGAATTGTTGAATCATAATCTTGTATACTTGATACTAGTACAGCACTGTATGTTAATTATACTTGAAGTTTTTTTTTTTTTTTTAATCTCTTTCAACTAGCTTTCAAAATATTTAAAAGCCAGGGTTGGTTTGTTTTTTTTATTAGAATCGAAGTCACATGGAGAATATACTAAAAATCAGAATCTCCTTAAGGAAAAGAAAAATTTCCTTTCACCCTTCTTGCCCTGGTTTGTTGTTGCCACCGTGCCAGAGGCCATGCCGGCCCCTCTCTCTTTCCATTCTCCGTTCTCATACTTTCTCTTATTGTGGCTCCCTCAGAGCTGCCTTCTGCCTCCCAAGCACAAGCCCAGCCCTGTAGACCCACTTGAGACTACTTCTGCCAAGACATCCTCGCCTCGCCCTAACCAAGACCGATTCCTTACTTCGTATTCCCTTGGCTTGGGTACCCTCAGTCTGCCCTCCCCCCCGCCCCGCCCCAAGTGACTGACTCACATATTACACTGTGTGTTCTAGATCTTCTATTGTTTACAAACTCAGAAGTAGAATATTATATTCATGAAGACATAACAAAAGTGGGCTGAATTGAATTCGAGGGGGATTTTATTATAAGTGTGAGATGTGGAAATGTGACAAGAGTTGTTCAGTTTCATTTTCCCTTCTCTTCTCCCACCATTCTTCTGTGGAAAATGGGATATAAGAATTCATTTAAACACTCCATAATGCATCCTCTTACCCCTTCTTCCCTCCAAATTGGATTTACCAATTCTTTCAGAGAACATTCATTGAGCTGCGTTCAAGGCAGTTTACTAGATACTGAGAAATGTCAAGTTTCAAGTGTCATTATGAAGTAATAAAACCAATTCCACACACCACATGTCAGTCTTACTATTTGTAATCATACTATGCTCAAGTCACATTTCCTCCCTTCCAAGAATAAACCATTCAGTTGGTAGAAAGCAATTATAATATATTTTGAAAAATAATAGCCCTGCTACTAAGAATTACCAAGAACCATGTGTTTGGTTCCGACAGTAAGCACTCAAGGAATTATTTTAGAGAGGCATTTGCAGTACGTGTCAAGAGCATTAAAAATATTCGCCTTCTCAACAGTGTTCCTCATCTGAACCACATAACACAGAAAATAATCTGAGTGAATGTTTTCACAGCTCCCCCAGGGGTGGTGGTGACTGAACCTCTCTAGGTGCAGTGGGGAGATGGTGACATGTACGACATACAACGGATTCCCCAGGACAGTAGGGCTTGACTCTCTCCCAGCATTCGTAGTGAAAAACATAATTTTCTTTCTATAAATATATATTGAGGAAATAGCTAAAAAACCAATTTCTGTTCAAAATACATTAAAAGCAAAAGGGAGGAAACAATTCAAATGGCTAACCTTTAGGGGATGACTAAATGAATCAAATGTGCTGTGTGCAATCCCACACAGTGGACTATTTTAAATGATGTTTCTGGAGATGAACAACATGAGAAACCGCTTTTGTACACTGTTTAGTGAAAAAACGATACCAATGTGAATAATTTGCTAGGTAACTAGAAAAATAAAATAGTACATACACACATACCTAGATAGACTGAAATACATCAAAATGCTAACGGGTTATCTCTGGGTGGAAGAATTATAAATACTTTTCAAATTAAATTTTGTTGTGGCCCTTTAGAGTCCCAGGACAATGTCTCAAGGCAATTAGCGTGCTTGTTAAAATTCTGATTCCTGAGCACCTCCCTAAAAGGGATGAATCAGAACCTCTGAATAATTTTCAGAAGGGGTCTAGGTGATTGCTAAGCATTCTGAAATTTGAGAGTTCTTGCTCTAGAAAGAACATGATATTTCTTTGATCAGTTTTATAGAAGCAATTTAGATGAAAATGAAGTCCTGCCAAGGACAGGACAGCAGGACAGAAAAAAAATGAATGAAAAGTATGAATGATCACGGTCCTTGGGCCCCGACCAGTCTCCAGATCTGCTGTTCCCTGCTAACTCTGTCCACGCTCTCATATATGTGCTATCATAAAGGCACAAGAGAACAGTTTTATGTTCTCCAGAGTATTTTGCTTCTCTACTGCCAATTTTATACAAAGAGAACAAGATAATAGAAAGCAATAATTCATTAAATGAGATATAGATTTCCCCTTTGCACAGTGGAATTTATCTCTGCCTCTTTTCATGAGCAAACATAGATCATTTTAATGATTTCCCTGAAATGTAATTAAAATCTCTTAACCATTACCATCTCCTCCAACCATTACCTTCCTCCATCTCCTGGATATTCTAGTAGCAGATTGATACTGGTGGCTCAGCTCCTGTTAAAATAAGGACATAGCTGCCCACTAGGATACAATGTGTTCCTAAAACCCAGCTTTTGTTTATTTCTCCTGTCCTTTGTTCATGGTGCTAAACTAGAACAGCTGCTTTCTAGAACTTTCTCAAAGGTGTAAAGTCTCTTTCTGAAGATGGTTCCAGTTGAGGTTCAAGCAACTGAGCAGAATTTGTTTTATATATTAGTTAGGAAGCATCTATCTCTGTCCTTTGAAGAAGCAACACGTTGGATAGGCCACTCTTCTAAGTCTTTACTCACTATGTGAGAGCACATAACCACTTTCCAATGGCTGGTGCCTGGCAATACTGAAGAAAGACTCAAGGGACCAAGAACAGAAACAAAAGTTTTAGCTCCCACCAACTTAGAAAAGTTGAGCAGCTTCTGACCCAATACAGAAGTGATCATGGGGAAGCAGAGCTCTGACCTTCTGCTTTGAGTGTCAGGACACTTGGCATAGAATTGGAATTTGCGTGTGATTGACATAGATGTTCATAGTTACTGCCTGAGCCTTTTACTGCTTGCATTTAATAACAGTGTTAAAATGAGTGTAGACCAATAAACAAAATGCAGTATATGCGTAGAGTTAAATATTATTCAGCCTTAAAAAGGAAGGACAGGGATCCCTGGGTGGCGCAGCGGTTTGGCGCCTGCCTTTGGCCCAGGGCGCGATCCTGGAGACCCGGGATCGAATCCCATGTCGGGCTCCCGGTGCATGGAGCCTGCTTCTCCCTCTGCCTGTGTCTCTGCCTCTCTCTCTCTCTCTCTCTGTGACTATCATGAATAAATAAATAAAATCTTTAAAAAAAAAAAAAAAAAAAAAAAAAAAAAGGAAGGACATTCTGACATATGCTACATCATGGATGAACCTGGAAGACATTATGCTAGATGAAGTTAGCCAGACACAAAAGGACAAATATTCTACGATTCTTCTTGTATGAGATGCCTAGGGTAGTCAAGTTCATAGAAGACATAAAGTAGAATGGAGGTTACCAAGGGGCCTAGGGGAAAGGGGAACGGTGAATTTGGTTTAATGTGTACAGAGTTTCTGTTTTGCAAGATGAAGAAAGTTCTGGAGATGGATGATAATTAAGGCTGCACAACAATGTGAATGTACTTAATGGCACTGACGTATACATTTAAAAATAGTTAAAATGGTAAATTCTATGTTATGCAAGTTTTACCACAACTAAAAAATATAAATAAAATTTTAAAAGGCAAAAATGAACTATTGGGACTTCCTCAAGATAAAAAGCTTTTGCACAGCAAAGGAAACTCTTGACAAAATCAAAAGACAACTGACAGAATGGTAGAAGATATTTGCAAATGACACATCAGATAAAGAACTAGTATCCAAAATCTATAAAGCACTTTTCAAACTCAACACCCAAAGAATAAATAATCCTGTCAAGAAATGGGCAGAGGACATGAATAAACATTTCTCCCAAGAAGACATACAAATGGCCAACTGACACATGAAAAAAGTGCTCAACATCACTCAACATCAAGGAAGTACAAATCAAAACTACAATGAGATACCACCTCACACCAGTCAGAATGGCTAAAATTAACAAGTCTGAAATGACAGATGATGGAGAGGATGCAGAGAAAGGGGACCCCTCTTACAGGGTTGGTGAGAATGCAAGCTAGTGCAGCCACTGTGGAAAACAGTATGGAGATTCCTCAAAAAGTTGAAAATAGGGCTACCCTACAACCCAGCAATTGCACTACTGGGTATTTACCCCAAAGATAAAAATGTATTGATCTGAAGGGGCATCTGCACCCAATGTTTATTAACAGCAATGTCCACAATAGCCAAACTATGGAAAGAGCCCAGATGTGCATCAACGGATGAATGGATAAAGATGTGGTAAATATATACAATGGGCTACTACTCAGCCATCAAAAAAATGAAATCTTGCCATTTGCAACAACATGGATGGACGAGATGATATTATGCTAAGTGAAATAAGTCAATCAGTGAATGGTAGTTATCGTATGATCTCACTCATGTGGAATTTAGGAAACAAAACAGGATCATAGGGGAAGAGAGGAAAAAATAAAACGACAAAATCAGAGAGGGAGACAAACCATTAAGAGTCTCTTAATCATATGAAACCAACTGAGGGTCACTGGAGAGGAGGAGTGGGGCAATGGGGGTAACTGGGTGACGGGCATTAAGGAGGGCACGTGATGTAATGAGCACTGAGTCTTCTACAAGACCGGTGAATCACTGACCTCTACCTCTGAAACCAATAATACAGTATATGTTAATTAATTTAAGTAAAATATATCCCCAAAAAAGTTTAAAGTGACCATATGCCATTGATAAAATAACAACTGAATATGAATACAGTCTACCACAGAGATATAAGGTGCCACCATGCTGTATCGGGCCAGTAGGTCCTGCAGATGTGCTAGAGAGGCAGATGGGAGAACCCAATGATCGTTGTGACTCTGCCCCCATACCCCCACCCTACCAAAGGCCTTGATACGTAGTCAGTCTTCTTACTTCCTATGGTAATGCTACCCACCAATTTCCCCAAAGCCTTCTTCATGAAAAAGTATAGCTGAGTCCTCTCTATTGTGTGACATGGAATTGGGTGGGATGGCAGGCATGATGAGAGCAACCAGCCTGGATGAAGGAGGAATGCCCGGGCCTTGTCCTTACAAAAATGGGATGGAAAGCATGTTGCCTTGGACACCTGCCATCTCTGTTAAAGCCCGAAGTCCTCTGATCACGTACCCAGCAGCCTCCCACCACCCCTACTTGGCCTAGGAATGCCCCTTGGCCCAACCCTTTCACACCCCGCTTAGCTGCTGAATTTCCCCGCATACCCTCAAAATAACCAGTCAGCAGCTCAGCTAGCAAAGAGTGGCGAAGTCGAATAACTAACTTTTTCTAAAATGTCAATGAGTAACATGGGAAATGTGACATCCCTCACTTTCTTACTTACCTTCCTAGGTACAAGTTGTGAAACTCTGAGAGTGGAATTTTAATCATTTCACACCAAGTGGAGAGGTTATGTTCCCACCTTCATGCAGTGGTCTTTGATCCCCCAGGCCTAATTTTAGGCTAGGATTATGAGTTGATCAGACTTTGGGGTTCTCCTCTTGTCAAATAGTTTCCTTAAGCAGAGATTTTGCAGTTCATCATCTTTCCCTGGCAGAGACTAGCAGAATGCTTTGTATGCACCACAAACAATTCTAAAAATATTTAGGATCTGAATGCATTTCTAAGACGTAGACATGGCTTTTACTGGGCATTGTGCTCCTTCCCTAGAACCCAGAGGAGCTTTTCAAATGATTTCTTTCCTCCCCTTTCTTTGTGAAAGCCAGGTAACACATAACATCAGCCTATATGTCTTTTGGGACAAAACAGCCTGGGGAAATTTTGTGAGTTAGACCAACCCTAAATAAAGACAAACACGACACGTACCAAATCACATTCCTGGCCTGGACATCTTGGGTATGACATAATCGAAAGGCACTAACATGACACTTCACTCAGACTTGGGGCATGTCAGTGCTTGGGTGGGTGACTTTAGTTTTCCACAACTGGTAAATCTTATGTGGTTTTTCCGACCTTTTCAGAGTATCCTGGAGCTGGAGAAGGAAAGAATTAAACTTTTGTACAATAACTTAAACCAGTACACTCAACATATTTCTGTTTTTGGCCAAACCCTGACCACGGTGAGTAGTACGGATTTCTCTATTTCTGATAAGCATGGTAAGAACTCACAGGAAACATTCTCCAGTAACCTTGTTATGCTTTCTTGGCATTGCAGTGCCACACGCAGATTCACTGTGCCATCAGCAAGATAGATGTTGAAAAAGATATCCAGGCTCTCATGGAAGAAACTGCAGTTTCGTCCACAGAAAATAAATCTGAGTTCCTATTAACAGATTACTTTGTAAGTATGGGGTGGAAGAAAATTCCACTGATGGGGAACCTTAGTAATATTCTGAGGGATGCATTTGGAAGAAAATTGAGAGCAATTGTAAAGGAGATATCTTGTTTTGTAATGAAAATAGATTTTTTTCATAGTCTGTATAAATAAAAAAAAAGAAACAGCATGTGGTTTACAAACTAGGCAATAGGAATATGTCTCTGGTGTTCTCTAGAAGGGAAGAAAGTCCAAAGGGATTCTAGACTGAATCGTTATGCTTGGTCTTCTAGAGCAATGCCAGACAGGCATGTTTCATGACCTATAAATATAAATAATCACTGTATATCCTCTTGGTTGTCTATTGCTGCATAACAATTACACCCAAACTTAACAGGTTAAAACAAGCACTTACTATCTCACAGTCTCTGTGGGTCAGGATTCCAAGTGTGGCTTCCCTGGGTGCCTCTGAGTCCCTCACAAGGCTGCCACCGAGGTGTCAGCCAGGAGTGCGGATGTGTCAGGGCTCTCCTGGGAGACAGCCTGCTTCCGAACTCATTCATGTGGCTGATGGCAGGCCTCCGGTCCCTGCTGAAACGCTGGCTGCAGATACTAGCTCCTTGCCATGCGGGGCTCTTCCTCCACAGGGAGTTCACAATAGGCCAGCCTGCTTCCCCCAGAAACTAGTGATCAAAAGAGACGGAGCTAGAGCGTCCAAGATGGAACTGTAGTCTTTCGAACTGACCTCAGAAGTGACATCTCTTCGTATTCTATTTGTTAGAACCCGGTCCATAAGTGCAGCCCTACAGTGTGAGGACAAGTCAGTAAGTGTAAGTAGAGGGGATCAAACGAAAGGAAGACTCCTTGAAGGTGGGAATCATTATCAATGTTCTTCATGATCCTTGCCTTTGAAAACCTCACACCCTCTTACAGAAGCTTATTTTCAAGGCATTTGGGTGATTCTACTATTATATGGAACATGCTAAAAACCAATCTGTGTTCCTGGTCATAACCCAGGCATCTCACTCCTTTGACATCTGGGGGAAATTCTTTGTCTTCTTGGGCCACGCCTCAAAGATTGTCCTCTGCTCCCCTCTTGTTAGTCTTAATTGTAGTGTTCTAGGAGCTGCTCATTAATTACCACAATCTGCAGGAAGGATTCCTCTGCTGTATTTCATCCAGACTTTGGAGGTCCAGATTGGGAGGGTTCATTCCCCCTTCTCCCCCCCGTCCGGAGAACTAGCCTATTGGTCACGGCCTCCTATAGGCTTAAAAGTGTAGCTGAAGTCAACATCCCAGGGATCCTGCTCAGGGAACAAGAGATGAAGGAGAAGGAAAGGCAATTAGATTAGACACAGCAGTGGCTCCTGCCCAGATCTCCCTTCCCCACCCTCCAAACAGCAGTAAGTGGCCACCTAGTTCTTTAATTAAATCTTTTTTTCTGGGGCACTGGGTGGCTCCGTGGTTGAGCATCTGCCTTCAGCTCAGGGTGTGATCCAGGTGGGGTCCTGGGACTGAGTCTCTCATCAGACTCCCCGCATGAAGCCTGCTTCTCCCTCTGCCTGTGTCTCTGCTTGTCTCTGTGTCTCTCTTGAATAAATAAATAACATCTTAAAAAAGGCCTAATTCTTTAAAAAAAAAAAATCTTTTTTCCTCCTCTGGCAAATGTGAAGCTAATTAGCAATGTGTGTTTGAAGTAGAAGCAAGGTAGCAATGGGAGTGGAAAAGAAGATTTGATTACACAGGGAAAGTGCTCTTCTTCCCCCCCCCTTCCAAATAGTGTAGGTGACCCCTGAGATGGGAAAAATGTCCAATAAAATTTGTTTGTTACTTTTTTATGAAAGTGCCCCTATTGACTAACCTGTCAGTAAAATAGGGATCATTCTCCTTGAAAATTTGACGAGGCTTCTAGTGAAATGTAAGGAGGCAACCATGACAGTTTATCTTGAATTGACATGCCCATGGGAGTTTTTGGTTTCTGTGGAACATCGGTGCTCTGGAGCTGATGACTGTGTATCTGTTGTCTGAAAGAATGGACTGTATCTCCAAATGGGTAAATGGAATTTCCTTAATATCCTCAAAGCAAAACACGCCCCAAATCTGACTTTGTAAACATTGGCAATAAGTGTAGACTGGTTTACATCTGGTTGCCAAGAAATGTACATGGATGAGGGTAAAACAGAAGAACAATCCGAGTGCAGATACCGAGGGGCTGGTGGCCAGTGTGAAAATACTCGTGATGTTACCATAAAGGAGATTGTATCTGCAGTTTCATATGCCACCTTCACTACTGATCTTTTGAAAATCTTTGGAAGAGAAGGATGAATTTAAGAAACTTACAGGATAGCAGTATAGAGTTGTGCCAGTAGTGATGCCCTTCTGGAAATACATCTGTAAACAATAGGTCTCCCCAAACAACCCAGATGCAGTCTGGGCCTGGCACGGAGCCAGAGCTGGATTATGATGGGCATTTCTCCAGCAAGGATGGCCTGAGGGCTGGAGTTAGGCAGCCTGCAGGTCAGCCGGGGCTGGTGTGGGGGCTGCCGGCCCCCAGGGGCCCGGGCCTGTGCAGTAGCAGATTGGGAAGAGACCTGGGATTCAGAGGACCTGGGTTTCAAACTGGTTCATTTGGGTCTTCATGTATTTTTCGGAGTGTCACAGTGAAAATGGGGAAAATAAAACCAATATCATAAAGTTGCAAGGATCACATGTAATAAAGATACTGACTTTTATTTTATTAAAAGATTTTATTTATTTATTCATAAGAGACACAGAGAGAGAGAAAGAGACATACTCAGAGGGAGAAGCAGGCTCCCTTCAGGGAGCCCAATGTGGTACTTGATCCCAGGAACCCGGGATCATACCCTGATCCCTGAGCCGAAGGCCGACACTCAACCCCTGAGCCACCCAGGTGCTCTTAGATGTCAACTTTTATAATATGTAATTCGCAATGTGTAAATAAAATATTTTAATCTATACCTTAATTATTCCCATAAAGGCTATTGGCTCTGCCCTAATTCCTCACGCTTCCCCTTCTTCAGGGTGGTGGATCTAAAGCTAATCTCTCCCTCAGCTTTCAGGATCCTAGTTTTTCTCCTTCTGTATCAGCAGAGTCCTGACTCCTCTACTTCTGTCTCCAGTCGTCAGTGTCCCCTCTTTCTCCAGGGGCTCCTTGTCTGTCTACTACACTCACAGTCAGTCACCTCCCCACCCAACCCTGACATCCTCATTTTTTTTTCATTCGACCCTTGAAATTATGTATGTGAAAGCTCGGATATTGTTAACAGTTTCTCACATTTCATAGATAAGATCCCTACGTCAGCCTGAAAATCTGGCCTAACCTACTAAGATGACTTTTCCTTCCACTGTGATTATTCAAGCAACTGGCCTTTATTTTTCCCGGTACCTATCCTGCAGTTCTCCCTCTGCCCTTTGCTGCACCACTTCTCCTACTCAGTGAACCTTCTGCTCTCCTTACCCCTGACCGAAAAATTCTGGTTTGGTCTCCCAGCCCCCTGGAAACCTTCATGTCCTGGCCCCAGCTGAATCAGGCACTCCTGTCTGTGCCACTCATGAATGAACGTGGCCTTGAAAGGCTAGGAGTCTGAATGTTATGCTCAAGGCCTGACTAACTTATAGATGCATTCTGGAAAGAGCTCATGTGTCCTCAATGGCCAGCTAATCCAGAACAGAACACGATGAACATTTGTTCCATTCCAAGTTCCAGACAAACACATGAGGCCACATCTGGACCTTGAAAGAACTCTAACTAGAGGCACCTGGGTGGCTCCATGGTTGAGCATCTGCCTTCAGTTCAGGGTGTGATCCTGGGGTCCTGGGATCGAATCCCATATCAGGCTTACTGCGGGGAGCCTGCTTCTCCCTCTGCCTAGGTCTCAGTCTCTCTTTGCATGTCTCTTATGAATTATTAAATAAAATCTTTAAAAAAAATAAAGAACTCTAACTTGAATCAAGATAAAACCATAAAGTATCCAACCAATAGATTTACTTATCAAGAAACTATGAAATAACTATAATAAGACTTTCTCCAACAAGGATGTGTTCTACTAAAGAAAGTGCTCAGCTGGGTACTTACAAGTTATGGACAAGATGTTCTCCTATTAAGCGGGTCTGGAACAGATAGAGCAATCTGTATAAAACCAAAGGTTTTCCTGACTTTACTTTTTTTCTTCCCTCAAGTTACTACTAAAACAGCTGTCAGTGAAAACTCAGTGCAACTAGGAATAGCAAACCTTACTTTTTCTCCTTAAATTGTTAAGCATTTTTTTTCTCCTCAAGGAAGAAGATCGCAACAATGCAATGAATAAAGAGCGACAAGAGTCTTCACTGAAATCAAAACTGTTGAGACTGCAAAAAGATATCGAAAAAGCCTTAAGAGACCGGGAAGGTGTGTAATTATATCTATGAATGGCCTGATAAGGGAAAGTATTCTACTTAGAGGTTTCATTCAGAGTTCGGGTGATTCCATTTTTGCTAACTGGGGCAGGGATCACTTAATTTAAAGACTCATATATCAAACCTAATTTGTGTGAATAAAGAAAAAGGAGAAAGGAGAAAGGGGAGTGCAAACAGATTGAAAATGACATTTTGGTCCATTTGAGAGAGCTATGCAAGCACTATGTCTCCATTTCCAGAAATAATAGCATTTTGCCGTGTATCTGAAATTGGCTGGAATGAGGGACAGCTCATTTGGCTTAAAATATGGTAAACCTCCTTTGCACACAGCCTTTGGTTTTCTTGTTTACTCCTTTTGAAGCTATCCTTCTAAATGAGTTAGGGATGTCAGAATGGGAAGCAGATCTGGAGTGATATGGAAAATAAAAACAACCCCGTGCTTGTGATTCTGATATGTAGAGCTTATTTTACATGGACTGGAACAAAGCATTGAAATGTAATCCCTGATAGGAAATCCAAGAGAGTGAAATGTTTAGAAACATAAATTCTATAGTGAGGGAGAGTCTAACACTGTGATGGTTTGGGGAATCGACCATGGACTGGGTCCATAAGGAGGATTTGAAAGCTCATCTTGAAAAATGGGAATCAAGATTTTATAAGCACCAGAATTTTTCAACTTTCATTAAACGAAGGTACAGGCCACCCCTTCAGTAAAAGTCGGGAACAATGATAAGGAGAAAGAGCGTCAGCCATTGGGGTATCCTCTCGGTGTCCCTTCTGGGCTCAGGCTCCCCCAGCACGTGCCCCCTCTCAGCTGTGTCCCTCCAGGACAGGATGGACAGCGGTGACTGAGAGGATGATTTCATTGTCAGGCCTGGAACGGATGCTGAAATCCTACTCCAAGGACTCCACCTTCCCAGATGCAGAGAGCCAAAAAATCACAGCAGCCTTGATGGATGAGGTAAATATTTGCAGAGTCCACTTTCCTAGATTTAATGATGAAAGAGTTATTTTTAGAATGCTTGTTTTCTGGGCCCATTTGACCTCTGCTTGCTTTTCTTTTCTCATGATACAGAACAATCTGGTCAGAGCTTCTATAGTCGCCTCCTTGACGAGCAGTTTGAGGGATCTGGAAAAATTGTACTTAGAAATGTTTGCTTTAGCCTCCTTCCAGGAAACCAATTGTGCCTGAAATAGAATCCCCCAAAATAGAATAATTCCATGCAGGTCTGGAAACCCTGTGTACTTTAACCCGGTTAAGAAAAGTGATCAAAAGCACAGGGCCTGCATTTGGGAAGGCCGGTATTTGGATCTCACCCTGCCGTTTACAGGGACTTGGGCAACTTTAGTTTTCTCGGTACCTACCCCCAAGGGTTGTTGTGGGGATACAGTGTGAGTTAGACAGTGCCAGCGCCGTGCACAGAGGAGAGCTGAAATCCTGCTAACTATTAAGAGTCCATTGTTCATTTGTCCCCCTGCTTTTAGGAGCCTCTGAAAGTAACAGGACAAAAGAAAACTGTGGCCACAGGAGGAAGAGGGTAGTCTGGGGTGTGTGGCAAAAACTTGAGAAAAGGGGAAAAAAAGTTTAGAGGCTGGGGTGGTTTTGAGGGGAGGGGGGTACTGTCAGGAGAGGGCAGGGAGAGGCACCTCTGGGCCTGTTTGCTGAGCACCTGGACCACAGCAGTCCCACGGGGGGGAGCAGTGGACAATGCTCCAGAGGAAGCCACCGTGAAAGGTCAGCAAAGGCCTGTGGATTTTATACAGGAACAAAAACAAACAGGTGCTGTGTGTGGCTAGATATAGGTCTTCTGCTGTGATTAGAGAGAGGGGGAAGTTGACTGGGATTCATACCTGAGAAGAATTCAGGAAGAGACAAAAAAAACTTTAGCAATGTTTTGAAGGACACGGGAAGCTGGGCCAGCTGTTCATACGTTGACTGTAGCCTAACCAATTCTCTTGCGAGAGCAGGTACCTAATAGTTGTGTCCAAACAGGCAATTCCACTAGTTCTTTGGAGGAAAGGAGGCCAATATAGCCAGGTACAGTTTAATCTATTTTTCAGCAGAGGCCTCCTTTAGTGAGGGAGCCGTTGTAAAAACAAACCTAACAATCTTCGTGAAAAGAAAGGCCTGAATTCTGTTCACTTGGGAACAGAGGCCTAACAACATGGCGGCAGTTCGTATGAAATTACAGGGCAGTCGGACATTTTCTGTGACGGTGTGAAATGTTTGGTTTACATGGTCTATGCAAATAATATTTACCAAAATAATGTCATATATGGAGCATTTTATGATGGTGTCAGGTTCTAAGTTGATTTCTTTGGTGGTTCTGGCATAGCATTTTGTCATTACCAGCATAGAACACGTCTTGGGATCATCTGGGAACACTCTGGCCTGATTCACACAGCAGAGGGTGCAAGGTCGGAGAGGGTCTGACCCCTGAACCCATGGTGTTTGTGATTGGAGCCAACATGAACCTTCAAGTAGTGGATGCCAAACACGCATGTAACTCAGTTATTACACACCCTGCATCTGGTGGAGGGCAACTACGGGTAGACTTTGTGTTACCCAGGGAAGGTTTCTTGTAGGAGGAAACTCTGTTTCATTGAAATTCTTCCTAATTCATTGTCTCTTGGTCCTTCGAGTGCCATATTTAAAGCAAGAATGTTGGTAAGGCATGTTCTGTGAGAAATTTTTGCAGAAATGGCATGTATCTAGAGTAGACAGTGTCTTCAGGTATGGGAAGGAGCGTATCACATAGACGAGAAGGAGACTTGCCCCATGACGGCCTCCAGTGCAGACCAGGTCTAATGGTGGACGGTCTGCGGTGGGTTTTGATTTCATCATCTTAGGTAAGCCCACCCCATGATGCAGTGGATCGTTCCCCATTGATCAGAGATGTTCAGTCTATGGTTGTGGCCCTCAGCAGGGCTCTTAGGGTCAGGAATCCCCATGCTGGAGGTGTGGAAAAGGAAGAAATAATGGTGAGGAAGAGATGGGATAAGTAGATCCCTTCCATTGTTTAGATTCCATTATTTGATTTACCCGGACTGAACACAGCTTGAAAAAGAAGCTATTATGAAGTTTCTAGCACAAGATCAAATGGGGAATAGGAGGTCAAATTGAGAACTAGGAGTGTATCTTTAGCTTCATTTATTTTTACACCCAAATACCTCAGAATATTGTTTCCAGTTTGCAGAAGTGTTAACTACAAACGTTTTGGGTAATGTAAGACCTCACCTTTTTAAGAAAAACAGTGACATCAGCAGCAACAGCAACAAAGCCCACCTCACACCATTTTAGTTTGATCCTATTTAGTACCAGTTTGGTTATGTTCACAGTGCTGGGCACTATGTTCAACTGCCTCTCTTCGAAGCCCTCAAAAGCCTGCCTTCTATAATCAACACTTAACTATTCCCTTTCTCACTCCTCAACAGAAAATTGAGAAATGCTGTTTGTTGCCACAGAACACTGATCTGTCTAGGTTTCCAGTTTGTGTTTAGAAGAGTACAGAATAAGGGGCACTCCACAACTAAGGCTTCCCTTTAAGCTGCTTAAAGACTCCACTTTTTGTTCTCTTTAGCATTTTCTGCACCTGTCTGCATGAGTTGAATGTGTACCTTTCTAGACCTCCTTGTCACCTTGGAAGTTATCCTGATATCCCGTTACCTGCCCAGTTGTGCTTCATTTTCTTGAAATTTACTCACATGGCCAAATGATGTATCCACAGACCAATCTGAAACTAGATCTTTTGCAAGCAAACTCCTACAAACTGGCATCGGTGTTAGCAGAACTTGAGCAAAGACCTCAGCCCAGCCATCCCTGTAGTAACTCCATCTTCAGGTGGAAAGAAAAGGTAAAAATTTAAGATTGTTCATAATTTCTTGACTGGGCTTGTTATATGGAGTGGCTTCAAGTAGTACCAGGGCAAGAAAAAGCTATTCTGAACCATGTGTACCATATATCCAAATCCCAACTGTGGCATTTTAAGATAAACTTATTTGTATTCCTTTCGAGTGCAGTAACAAGAGCTAATCACAAATGAATACATTCTTGGTAGACTAAATATGAGGAGCTCATAACACATTGCATTCCGTCTTCCTCCTCATACCTTTATTCTTTGAATATGCTTGTAAAGTAAAATTTCATACAGACCTAAATTGTAAGATTTTGTGATATGCAGTAGTCCCATCCATTTAACATAGTATACGAGACGGGTAAAGCGTGAGTACAATTTAAAAACTTCACACCTGTGTATTTTTGCCGGTGATACACTAGAGGAACTGATGATGAGCATGTGAATACACAGGGGTAGCTCCTGCTTGCAGCTCTTCTCCTTTTCCTGTCAGAAGAGGGAGCTGTCACCATCTTGTGATAAAGGGATGGTTTTCTTTCCATGAGACTCAACTCTAAAACCATCTCAATCATTTAGACAGTCATAGCAATTTCACTTGCATGAAAGCCAATTAAAGTTGAATTTGAGGAAGTAAAGCTATGAATGTTATTATTTGACCTTGAGTTGTAGGTCAGGATTGCAAACACAGGCTATAAAATACGGTAATTGTCTAATTCTGAAAAGATTATGGCTTCAGAAACAAGAAAGATTTATAGTAGAGTTTAGATAGACTCTCCTCCCAAAAATTAAAAACAAATTCTTGAGGAAAACAGTTGCAGAAGAGTTACTTCTCGCAAATACTTTGGATGATGGGACTGTTAAAATGACTTTTTTTTTTTTTAAACTATTTAAACAGCAACAGACACATAGTTATGTAAAAATATCCCGGCCTTTTCTGATGAAGAGATTAGAGAACGTTGTGAGCAAAATATCTTCTGGGGGGCAGAGACTCCCAAGTTCTTCATCAACAGGTAATCCCATACCCACAATGACGGGGCTGGGTTCTATGGGTAAAGTGCATTGTGACATTTACATTTTATTTTCACAGTCACATGGGCATATATCAGCTCAAAGAAATTTGCATTTCAGTTAGGAATGATTAATTTGTTAGCATTTGTAGCTTTCTGTGCAGATGGAATCCAAAATGTGGGAATGAGTCAAAAAGCGGAGGGTTGGGGGGAAAATGTATGATATGGGAAGGTCCCCTAGGTGACTGGCATCCATGTTATTCAGACAGTCTGCAATTTGTTGTCTGTACATTCACCTCTGAACCATGGTGAGAAGCTCTATTTCCACAGCCTCTTCCAAACTTCCATGGAAATCCTGTCCTTTCTGCGAGAAACATGGTGATCCTAAGACCTACCTACTCTTTTTATTCATCCCCCTGACCTTAGCCATTTGCCAACCTACACCCACCTTTCAACACACACACACACACACACACACACACACACACACACACACACACCACGTGTCATTGTCCCTTGCTTAACTATAGTTTCCTTAACCTTCATTCTTGAGTTTCTTGATGAGAAATTGGCAAAAAGAATTTCCAGAAAACACAGAATGGGACATAATGGTCCACATGGTGTAGGAAATAATCATCATCACATTGTTTAAGAAACAGTTCCATCAGAACCGTAGGGTGATGGAAACAAGCATGGGTTCTAAGTGGCCCCTAACTATACCTGAATGGCAAAACTGGTGTGTGTTTTCCAAAATATGCCTCAACTACCACATATATTAGCTAACTGATGTTGATAAAGAAGTTCATGTGGGAAACAGTTTTAAATTATCATCTTTATTATTTTTTTCTCCAGACTTATTATTTTCCACATTATCAAATAGTTTTTGATTATATAATATACCTGGTCCTTACACATAGTAGTATGTCACAAATGGTTCCTACACCAACGAATGAATATTACATGAAATTATAAATTTTCCTTTTGAGAAGATGTCAGTATATTTAGGCTGGGCACCACATTGTTAAATAACTCAAGAGCTTCCCGTCATGTTCATCTTGCCTACTGATGCAGCGTTAGTAATTATAACTGGATCCAACTTTCAGCCTCCGGTGTGGTCCAGATTGGCAGTGGTCTTTGCAAGGCTTTATATTCTTTTCAAGCCAGACAAGATGATGAATTAAACTTGGAGAAAGGTAAGAATCATTTTCAAATAGTTTGATTGCCTTACCATGCTGAGATCTTTCACTTGAATAAAACTCTGTCTTTGTTATGACAGCCTTACAAGCGACTACAACATCAAATCATCTCAGGTTTATAATCATCCTTATAAAGATAAGGCTCATCGAAGATAAAAGTTACACAATAAAAATAGCTAACATTCATTCGAATCTTACTAAGTGCTAGACATTGCTGCAAGCACATTGCCCCATTTATTTTTTTTTAAAGATTTTATTTATTTATTCATGAGAGACACAGAGAGTCAGAGATATAGGCAGAGGGAAAAGCAGGCTGCTCGCAGGGAGCCTGATGTGGGACTCGATCCTGAGACTCCAGGATCACACCCTGGGCTGAAGGCAGACGCGCAACCACTGAGCCACCCAGGCATCCCAACACATTGCCCCATTTAATGTTCATAAAAGCCCTTTGGGGGGGCAGGTTTTATTGTTTATCCCCATTTTATTGTTGAGGAGACTGAGGCATAGAAAGGTTAAGCACTTTGGCTGAAGTTGCAGGAAGTGATAGTGCAGGCTTTGAACTCAGAAACCCAGAGTCATGCTTCTTATCACAGTGGTAACCTGGGGTAGAGTGTCAGGAATGGAAAGTTATTAGAAAGGTAGCCCCACCTTTTTCTTTTTCAGAAAGCTGAACACACAGGAATGTGAAATGGTTTCCTTTCATGGCTTAGGCTAAGCGTGAGTCCTAGAAGCAGGGTCAGAGGACTCCCAGCTTAATGTTTCTCCCACTTGCCTCTCAGAAAAGTGTTTTATGGCCAATCTAGGAAATGACCCCCTGTACCACAGATTTTTGTTGAACATGGAAGGGTACGCCGTCATGGTTAGTGTAGACCTCAACATTAAATAAGAAAGTCACTAGCCTCAACTTTCTTTGTGTGTCCACTTAGCAACCATGTTTGGATGTTAGAACTAAGGCAGAGATCCGGAAGTCAAAAGGTTAGTGAGAAAGAGTTGTGTTTGTGGGAAAGAGCTCATTACCTACGAGCAGGAGTGGCACCCAGAGCCAACAGGAAGTCATGATGCATTTTGCAGCTGTACAACAGGGACACCACATATTTGCTATCGGTTAATGGGTGCTTCCTTTTCAGTTTGCCAGTCAGATTTCTTCCAGCAACTACTTTTCCTTCTAGCTCAGAAATAAATAAAGATAAGAGAAAAGGAAATAGAAAATAAACCCTGTCCTCCATTCATCTTAAATCAACGTTGCCCTTATTTAAAAGTTGGAAGTGTTCCGGAAGTCACCTTGTTCCTCATGATGTCATCCTAGGGTTACCTGCAGCAGTAAGTGAGTAAGAGAAGTGTTGTATTCCCACTTTCTTTGTGAATAAAAAACGCATTTCCCAGATGCCACCTAGACCCGAGGGCCTGAGTTTGAGTTACGTAGTTACACAATAAATTGATTCTCTTCTTTGTCTTCAGTTCTCTGTTGGCAGCAAAGTCTACTTATACTTTATAATATAAGTGGGTTCTGTAAGTAAGGAGCCATTGGAGACTTCGGGAAGCTGGCAACAAGACTTAAAATTATTTGTTTGAATTCCTATCAGTAGGCTGTGTCAACATGCTGACCTGAGATCTGCTGACCTGAGAGGACTCATTGGAGTAGACCTTAGGCTGAGAATGATCTAATGATCTCCTGTAAGACTAAAAAGTGACTTATGAGTAAGAGGAGAAAGAAGGAGGGTGGACAGTCTCCTTTGCCTGAGAAAGAAAATAACTGGGGAGGAGAATGAAAGAAAGAAAGATCGAAAAGTTACCTCAGAAGGATGCTCAAGATAAAAGAGCTGTTGGATCCTGAAGGAACGCGAGGAAGTTTCTGCTTTGATGTGCAGGCAGCAGCCGGAGGGAAAGAACTTTTTTTTTACAAGAGAAGGACTTAGCCAGAGGATTTGGGGCAGCAGGTTAAGCGTTAGGGTTATTAATATCATAATAGTATTTTTTAAAAGAGAATTAGAGAAGGGCCGCGTGTTTCTTAGGAATTCTATGGATTTGAATCATTGCTTTAAAAAGTAGGGTCTTCAAATCAATATTTGATTCGAGTTATCTAAGTCATTGAATGGAGAGTTATGATCCTGTGCAAAGCTGTGCATTGGAACTTTGGACTGTAAAACTGGCACATGTAATGGAGAGAAGCTGTCTTGAGCTAAAGAAAAGTCTGGTAGCTGAGACATACTCATAATAGTCACCCTACCGGACTATCTCGGCCACAAACATGAGAAACCCTTAAAACACAGACACCGAGAAAGAGTTTGCTAACAAGCCAGGCTGTATCCAGAGTAAGCCATCCGGCGCGAGGGGGAAACAGGATTCTGTTTTTAATGAAACTACCTCATGCCACAAGTTGGTTGCCCCATTACCTTATTCTCTGCATTCCTCCTGCCTCTACTGAGGTGGTCAGTACATTTTGCTTCATCTGGATCGCGTGCAGAGAGTGCCGCCAAGTAAGTCCTTGAACACAGCATCTCCTTAAAACTGGCTTGCCAGTCTATTCATGAGAGACACAGAGGGAGAGAGAGAGGCAGAGACCCAGGCAGAGGGAGAAGCAGGCTCCATGCAGGGAGCACGACGTGGGCCTCGATCCCGGGTCTCCAGGATCAGGCCCTGGGCCAAAGGCAGACGCTCAACCACTGGGCCACCCGGGCGTCCCTGGGATGTGCTTAAATGACAGGGCCCCGTTTGTCTAACTAAATGTGCATTTTCACAGGCGACATTGTGACTATATACAGGAAGCAAGAAGAAGGATGGTGGTTTGGATCTGTGAACGGAAAAAGGGGCCATTTTCCTGCTGCTTACGTGGAGGAGCTCCCTTGGGATGCCGGGAGCCCGGCCACCCAGGCCTGAGACAAGAGTCCGACCATACCGCCCCCCTCAGTAACCCGTACAGTGCACTGAAAATAAAGATAAATGCTGTCACCTTTACAGTACATCATGGAGTCTTACCTGCGCGTCACGGCACTTTGCACTCCCGGGTGTTTGCTTGAAACAGAGTCAGAAGATGGAGAGCACAGGGAGGCAGGAAAGAGGCCCTGCGGCAACTAGAGTTTCAACTCCTAAGAGACCCTAGAGATGCCCCGACACAGCCCCTGGTGTCACACAGGGAGAGAGGCAGAGTTCAGATCCTTCAGCCCCTTGCCTGAACTCACGTAGTTTTCTGGGGGCACAACAGAGGTGAGAACGTTGATGTCCTTTTCCACTGGGTTGTGTGGCAACAGGCCAGAGCAGGCCTGGGCCGGGGGTCAGGGGGGTGCCCAGAAGGGCCTGGGAGGTGAGGAAGAACCGGAGATGAAGAGCTCAGCAGAGCCTGCCAGGTAAGACCCCAGGGAGATAGACCCAGGTTAGGAGAGGGACAATAAAGGATCGAGAGCCGAGGCCAAGAGTCCCTATGATCAGATGAGGGCATGGTAGATGAGAGATCTCGAGACTGGGCGGAGGAGCTCAGTGTGGAACGGAGTTTCATCCTGAGCCAACAATAATCTTCCAAGGCAGTGGCTTCTTATTTATCACCTACGCACAACCAGAACTGCTCGTAGAAGTAAGGTCAGGGGTGAGCAAGTGAGGGCTCAGGATCTGAGAGCAAGAGCAAAGTGGATAGGAAATGGTTAGGAAGGAGATAGTGCCTGAAATCTCTTGCACCCTTGTCCATTCGGAAACTTCATATACCAATTTCGAGATAAGAAATGTGCACTTCCCTAGTAGGTCATTATGAAAGGAATACCCTAAGCGATTTCTTAGTGAGAGGAACCTTACATGCTAATGAGTCTCTCTGGTTAGAAAGTTCTAGAAACCAACATTTACTGTTAAAATGGAATACTTAGAAGCAGTGTCATGCTGTTTCCCCAAATGCCCTTTAATGGGAAAAGATTGAGACTAGAGAGTGTACGTTTCAGATTTTTCCCAAAGGAGAACATTTTAGAATGGAGAGAAGTGGTGCAAGCAGCATCTATCAGATAATGACCTAAATCATCCTGGAGATCACACTCAGCTGAATGGAGGGTTAAAGTGTTGATAGAAGCATCCAGGCATGTTTACTCTTGTGCCAAATAGTGTGACATTAGAGTAATTAAAATCCATTCCATTACTCTTGTGCCACCTACCTCTTTTTTTTTTAATTTATTTATTAAATTTCACACTTTCAAAAAGGAGTTTTTCAAGCCAAGGTACATATATTTTTTATACTCTGTGCCATTACACTCCTATAGCAGGATATAATGAACACATAGAGGTATTTATAGATAGAGATACCAGACCTGAAGGAGCTCGAGTAAAATTTGTTATGTGAGACATAACTTACAGCCTAGAAGAACAGATCAGAAGTTTTAATGTCATCCTTAATGGTGTACTAATGAAGGCTTTCTACATGTAGAAAGTTGGCTGAATAATAGGCCATTAGACCATGAACAGAAAATTTGAATTTATATTTCCTCTTCATCTTCCTTCTTTCCATTAAGCCTTGATGTATAAAAAATTGCGTAGAAATTGACTGCAGCCTACAACGGATCATTTGTATAGAAAAAGTGATGATAATGGTGGCTGGGCCCTGAAACTCATTGGAAGCAATTTTCAAAGAAAGATGCCCCTCTACTTTCGTAAATCCATTTTACGCTGTGAAAATATAAATGGCTTTTCCGTTTTGTAACATTGCTGCAACTTCTTTTTGCATCCGTGACATATAATTTTTAATGTTCAAGGAAATAATGTCAAAGTATATGTACGAATATAGTTGGGTAGGATAGACTTGCTGAATATCTTTTTAGTAGGGCAAGAATTTTCTGATGGGACAAGTGGGAATGGTATCCTTTACATTTCGATAAAAATTTAAGATTGTGAAGATTAATGATGTACACAGATCTTCCACAGAGAATAAAATAACTTTTAATATTAATACTTTTAAACTCTTAATTGGGCTTGCATAATTATACTCCACTATCCAGTTCCATATGTCAGGAAAATTTTTAGCAACAGTGACAGCCTGAAATATAAGCAGTGGAGGTCTGAGCCAGATTTTCACTGAAAACATCAGAAGGCGTTATTGTACTTTATCTTCTTTCTAATAGAATACAAGCTGATATATCCATCATACTATCAACCAGAAAGATCTATTAATTTCGTTTTTTTCATTTTCAATTACCCATAATAATTAACACTTATAATAAAACCCCGTTAATCATTTAAAGTGCCTTTTGATCTATCAAAAAGTAATATAATATCCAGTTTGGGGTAAAGTAAATTTTATTGCATAGTATCATACGGCTTTCACTGATAAGTACTTTGAGTATAGTGTAACTTTGTTCCTCTCTCCAAAAAAGCCCCCTCCTCCCCAAGAGTCTTGATGGCTTTGGCGGGTAATCAGCCGGACTTAGAACAAGAAAAGTGTGTTAGAATCAAATGACATGTCCTATTGTCCTTTGTAGTGTTACACAGGAAGAGTGGATAACCCTGGGAAGATGGGCTTGGGGGTGGGGGGTGGGGGGGTCAAGATCAGGTGGTACTTGAACTTGGACCAGGGTGGAAGGGAAGGGAAGAGCAGGAACCCTTTGTAGAGGGAGTGGAGCTACAAGGATGGGGCTGCATGGACAGTGTCAGAGATTCCAGCAAGCTGCGATCCAGAGCGGGGGCCGGGTCCCACGCCTTCCATGGGGCAGCACCAGGGATGAGAGATCAGCAAGCCGGGGAGCCAGGCTGTGCTCATGCAGGTGGGAGCCCAGATCGCACTGAGCTGATGCACGTGGATGCCTGCAGCTGGGGGATCTGCCTGCGGGGGAGAGCCCAGTGGCCACCTCCCCTGGGGGCCTGGGAATAGGAGGAAAGCAGCTTTGGCCTGGGACTGGATTAAAGAGACTTGCCCAGAATTCCAGGGAAACACTCTTTCTCAGAGGAACTGTGGGATAAGGAGAGGCTGACCTGGGAGAGGAAGCAAGCTCAACTGGCCGGAGAGAGGCCTCAGTGTCACAGCTGAGGGCTCACATGGAGAGCTGAGGACACAAAGGGAGTTGCACCAGGGAGTGCCTAGGAGGGACTGGGGTTTGCCGTGGCAAATGCGTGGCTCATCTCAGTTTCACTGGTTTGTAACTTGAGTTTTTCTGACACTGGGGCAAAAGACTGAAAGCTTACTCCACGCAATCTCCGGTGCGGTGCTGGAACCAGCAGCATTGATGGAACCCTGGACTAAGTTAGAAATGCAGATTTTCAGCTCCCACTTCACACTCCGTCAGGAATGCAGCCATCTGTGGCTTAGCAGGCGCTCCAGGTGATTGTAACTCAAGTTTAAGTTTGAGAACCACTGCTCACTCGAGTGAATCCTGAGAATAGTTGTCTAAACTACAGAAGACTCTCCAGGGAAGGAGCACTGTTGAAGGAGAAATACCATATCCCCAGGGAGTCAGCTCTAAAACAAAAACAAACAAAAAACCCCAAAACATCAAAACTCCTTTGATCCAGTAAGTTTTTATTTATTTATTTTTAAAATTTTTATTTATTTATTCATGACAGACACACAGAGGCAGAGACACAGGCAGAGGGAGAAGCAGGCTCCCTGCGGGGAGCTTGATGCAGGGCTTGATCCCAGGACACCGGGATCATGACCTGAGCCAAAGGCAGATGCTCAACCACTGAGCCACCCAGGTGCTCCTGATCTAATAAGTTTTTAAAGATGAGTGGTGTTGGGGACGCTGTCGAAGAAGTCTTTCTCCCTTGCAGGGGCTGCTCTACCTACAGGCCCGTTTTCTTCTTCTTTCTCATGTTGACCATGGCCCAGGGGAAAAGGAATACTTTGGACTCTACATTACACTCTCTCCCAAGAGACTCCTTCCTCTTTCTCAGCCACTCACTTGATAATCTCATTGGCAAAGGAAAGCCTGGTATGGGGCCTCTCTTGATACTAGAGAATGAGAAGCAAACAGCTCTTCCCTCACATTCCATTCTTCTGTACTCTCTACTCCACCAACCATGGTCTGGAAGCGGATAGATAAACCTCCTCCTAACCTGTGATCGGAAGGTCAATAGTGACCTAACACCACGCCACCAATGCCGATGTGATTCACCTAATTTCATCTCATCACGCAGACATGTTACCACCTCACATCATCACAAGAAGGTGAGTACAGCACAGTAAGATATTTTGAGAGAGAAAGACTGTAACTTGCATTCACAGAACTTTCATTATAGATGTTATGATTATTCTATTATTTTGTTAATCTCTTACTATGCCTAATTTAGAAATTTAACTTTATCATGGGTGTGGTACTACATACAATTTTGGCATCCACTGGGGGTCTTGGAACATATCCCCATGGATAAGGGGGCAACTACAACATTTTGTTGGTCATATGAATAATGTTTTTACAAACATTCATGAGCAAATTTTGGGGGGAAATGTTTTCATGTCTTTTGGGTAGATATCTAGAAGTAGAATTGTTAACTGTGTATTTAACTTTAAAAACAATCTACAAATTGTTGTCCAAAGTAGCTATTTTATTTTGCATTTCCACCAGCAATGTATGAGAATTCCAGAGGCTGCATCCCCTTGTCTGTACTTGATAATATCACTCTTTTAAATTATAGCCATTCTAGCAGGTGTATTTTAATTTCACTGTAGTTCTAATTAGCATTTCCCCAGTGATTAATGATGCTGATCATCTTTCCATGTGCTTGTTGACTATGAATTCGCCATTCTCATCCAATTCATTAGCAGGTTTTCATGAATAAACATTTCCCAGGTTGTTCCTTGCCTTTGAAATGGTTGTTGCTTATCCTGAAATGGTCATTTTAATAATTTGCCAGTTTACATATGGTTTCTGTGGGGCCGAATAGTCCAGCCTTCTCACATCACCGTTGTCAAGAGTAGGGTCTTTCAGCTGAATTTGAAAAGGTAAGAAGAAGTTACTGTACAGAGTGCCTGGAATATTATAGATCTGGCACTTAAATACTAGGTCTTAACAACAAGTCCTTTCCCTCAAAGAGCCCTCAGTCTCACTTTGGTGAGGGAGACACAACAGTTAACAAACACAATACAATGTGATAAATTCTATAACGGGGGCACATCGAGAGGGTTATGAGAACATTTAGGAGGGGCATTAATCAGGATGGAGGAGGTCGGGGAAAGCTGAGGAGCACTTAGGCAAATGAAAAAGGTGAGGAGAGCCACCGGAAGCTGAGAAAGAAGGCACCACACCTAACCACTGGAAAATACACACGTACAACAATTGACCATGCACTAGGCCACAGAGCAAGTCTCTAGAATTGTCTGACCACGATACAAGTTAGAAATCATTAAGAAAAGGATAATTTAAAAACCACTTGCATTTGGAGAACACATACATATGTGCACCTACATGCACATAAGCACATGTATGTGTGCACACACAAAACGCACACATAAACGTCTAAATAACCCATGGTCAACGAAGAAATCTTAATGGAAATGAGAAAATATTACAAATAAAAAATAAGAAAGCTACTACATATTACAACCTGTAGTTCTAGGAAAGCAGCTTAAAAAATGCTATATGGAAAGGTAGAAAGGCTAAAATTAATGAACGAAGCATCCTAACTATGGATTTATTAAAACAACAGCAGAATCAACCCAAAGAAAGGAAAGAAATGAAAGTAAACAGCAAAAGTTAATGAAATATAGAGCAAAATAAAATACTGAACAAAGCTATCTTTTGGTTCTTTGAAAGGATTCATAAATTAAGCAAACCTCTGCAAGATTAAGAGAAAAAAGCATAAATAATAATGTTATTTATAAGGAAAAAGTGGACAGCCTACAGCTGTAGCTGATATCCAAAAAGCTAACCATATATTATCGAAAACTTTACACCAATTCATTTGCAAAGAAAGCAAGCCCAAAAGACAAATTTCTCAAAAAACATGCATTATCAAAACTCACTCAAGAAATAGAATAACTCAATAATTTAATTACTAAAAGAAGTTCAATGAGTAGTTAAAAAAAATCCTACAAAGAAAGCACAGGCCCAGATAGTTTTATGTGAGTTCAAAAACAGATAATATCATTCAGACTTTTTAAGGAAATAGGAAAAAGGAACACACCTGAACTATTTTCAAGGGTCTAGGACCTAGGATAACTTGATGCCAAAACCAAAGTTAACATATAAAGGAAAATTATAAGCCAATCTTATTTTTTTGGCTATACATATAAACATTTAAAACAGAATATTCACGGAATCTTATGCTATTTAAAAAAAAAGAATTGCATATTATGGCTAAACTGGATTTATTCCAGGAAGGCAGGGTTGATTCAACATTTTAAAACAATCTATTGATATACATCACCATGTTTACAGAAGATGAAAAGCTATAAAGATGCAGAAAAAACATAACATTAACAAACATTCATGGTAATTACTTTTAATTAACCTAGAAGAGAAGCGAACTTCCTTGGCCTGATCAACAGAAAGTAAACTGGCAAGTTTGGGAAACTGCTCATAGTACAGGATGGCGGATGCTCAAAGAGGTTAAATGACTTGCCTAAGGTCATGTCCCGTAGACCGGACCACATCTTAATTCTCAGATTTTTCCACAATACCATTCTGATCCTGGAAAATGGAACTTTTTACAAAACAAGTTAGAGTATTCAAGATTTACCATTACACAGACCACATTTATTTGAGTCTCAAATATCTTGTCTTTCCAGTTAAAGGCCTTATCCTCAGCTGCTTCCAGCTAGTTGCTAAGAGAAAGGAATAATGTGTCTAAAGTCTAAACATTCTTCATGTCATACAGTGTTGTACGTTGTTTATACTTCTCACCATGACATATTTAACGATACCAAGAAAGGAGATTATTTTAAATAGCTTATATTTCCTCCAGTTTACTTAAAAAGTAGACTATTTCTACTTAGATAAAACCCTTATCTTTATTCAGAAAGAATCTTGTTCTCTATTAGCTCGTCATTAAGTCAAGAATTGCCGGTCGCAGGGGCACCTGGGTGGCTTGGGTGGTTAAGTGTCTGACTCTTGATTTTGGCTCAGGTTATGATCTCAGGGTCCTGGGATCAAGCCCGGTGTCAGGCTCTGGACTCAGTGGGGAGTCTGCTTGAAGATTCTCTCTCTCTGTTCCCCTGTCCCTCCCCACACTTGCCCATTCTCATTCTCTCTCTAAGATAAATAAATTGATCTTTTAAAAAAGGGAAAACGGGCAGCCCCAGTGGCCCAGTGGTTTAGTGCCACCTTCAGCCCAGGGCCTGATCCTGGAGACCCGGGATCGAGTCCCACGTCCGGCTCCCTGCACGGAGCCTGCTTCTTCCTCAGCCTGTGTCTCTGCCTCTCTCTCTTTCTGTGTCTGTCATGAATAAATAAATAAAATCTTTAAAAAAAATAAAAGAGGAAAACCCTGTAGAGCCATCTTTACCATCTAAAAATGACTGAACATAGCAGCAACACACCTGCAGGTATTGTTGAACAAGTCAGCTCTTTTTCAGAGGTATAATTTTGATTTCCTATTAAATTTTCTATTGAATCTGCACAATGTGTTCAACATTAACAGATATTTATTAAGCTTCTACTATGTGCCAGACACTATGCTAGGTGATAGCAAAATAGGCAATTCACTGTCACGGTACACGAATCAAAACAGAACTAATTGTCTCCGTACAGGAATGTTCTGAATTGGAAGAAAATACTTTGTAATCCTCCTTAGGTGGGAAACTGAAATTTTTAATCCATTAGAACATTCTAGCAGATTTTGTGCCAATTCCTTTTCTTTTTTTTTTAATATTTTTTTTATTTTTTTATTTTTTATTTTTTTATTTATTTATGATAGTCACAGAGAGAGAGAGAGAGGCAGAGACATAGGCAGAGGGAGAAGCAGGCTCCATGCACCGAGAGATCCCCGGGATCCCCGCCAATTCCTTTTCTTAAACAATTTAGTAAATGAATTTAACTTTTAAAGATCTCATTTGTTCATTTTATTAAAAAATGTGGACTAGATTAGTACTCCTTTTGGATTCCATTTCAATCAACTTTACTGAAGTTGATTGATCCCTCACCCTCTGCCTGACCCTCTCTCTGACCTCTCTTGTGTGCTCTCTCTCTGTCAAATAAATAAAGTCTTAAAAAAAAAAAAGAGTTTGTAGTTCTAGTTTCAGTGAATAAAGATCTTTCAAGTTTGTTGTTTATTCCTTATAGATGTATTTTAGGTAGGGAATTCAGTAAATATATTTGGATTCCATTTCAATCAACTTTACTGCTTGTGCATATTTTTTTAATTTAAAAAATTAAATTAATTAATTTAATTAACTGATATAATTAATATCAGTTCCAGAATATTCCTGGTTGGCACACAGTGGCCCTCAAAAATGAAAATCTTTATGTTTGAACAGATAAAGACTTCTGCATTAGTCAACAGTCCTCCCTCTGACATTTCCATAATGACCTGGGTTGATGACTGTAGTCCACAGGCCTAGAGACTGCTCTCAGGGAGCCATCCAGCTCCCAAAGGCCATGTACTCTGCTCATTGTTTCCTTGAAATGTGAGGCTGCTTTGTCATTTTAGTGAAGCTATCTCCTAAACATCTAGACAAAATATATTCTTTTCCTTTAAGACAGCTTACTTTTTTTCTCTTAATCATTATACTTCTATAGAAGCACAAAAGCTAAGTTATATTATTGAAGTTCAAAGTTGTTTAGAATCTTTGTTAAGAATTTGTCTTCACATACTTTCCCTGCAATACACAGAAATGCATAAGGTGCTGTCCAGGTGAGGCTCATGGATTAGGTGCCAGACTGCCACCTGGGTATGAAATCCAGCTCTAAAGCTTACCAGCTGTGTGACCTGAGGTTGCTTAAACTTTTGGTACCTTGGATTCCTTATCTGTAGAGCAAGGTTATGGTTAGGATCTACCTCACAGGTTAATGAGGAAATATAAATGAGTAGATATATGTAAAGGGCTTAGAACAGTACTGAGGGCATAAAGGTTTTTAAAAAGTAATCACTATTATTCTAAGGTGGCCAGCCCTAACCAATTCCAATTTTAGAATGAATCAACTTCCCAGCTGAGAAAACAAATCACTCTAAAGTTCCACGGCTTAAGGCTCTTTGTTTTGTTATGATAGTGAACTTTTCTTTGTGCATCTTTCTTTGGATCCCAGGAGTAAAGCTAGTTCCTACACTGTCCTTTGGGGACTTTCCTGATACCTGGTCTTGTTCCCTGGATCTTGCCCTACCTCCACCCCAGTTAGAAATGAAGCATGGCTGCCCTTGAAGAGAAAAGGGCCTTAAGTAGAACTCATTTCTTCTCTCATCCCCAATCTTCATTTCTATAACTTTCAGGTGAAAGGAATCCTCCAGAGTTTCTTGCCAAGGTGAGCCAGGTCAATGTCCTCTCCACTGTGTGGTTCAAAATACTATATCATCAAGAGTTTGTGGTATGAGAGGCGCCTGGGTGGCTCAGTCAGTCAGGTGTCAGCTATCAGCTCAGGATCAAGCCCCTCATTGGGCTCCCTGCTCTGCAGGGAGCCAGCCTGCTTCTCCCTCACCCTCTGCCTGAGCCTCTCTTTGACCTCTCTTGTGTGCTCTCTGTCAAATAAATAAATAAAGTCTTAAAAAAAAAAGAGTTTGTAGTTCTAGTTTCAGTGAATAAAGATCTTTCAAGTTTGTTGTTTATTCTTTATAGATGTATTTTAGGTAGGGAATTCAGTAAATATATGCTCACTGTAGTAGTCATCTGCTTTTTTTTTTTTTTTTTTTAATGTCAAATATCTAATTTCTCCCTTAGAGAACTATAACATTCCTACTTGGCTCTGTTGTTGAGGTCAATCTGCCTCCACACCTGGGTTTCAGCAGGGAGCTAGTCTAATACAAAGTATGTACTTTATTTACCCTGTGATCACCAGTGATTAGTTCAGGGATTGGGACAAGCTTGAAATTGCTGGTGTCTACCCTGTAGGGCCTTAACCCAGAAAAACAGCTAAGCAATGGATCCTGCTAATATAATTTGAGCTCCAAATCAAGCTAGGTCCACAAAAACTGAAATTGAGTTTTGATGTGATTTTATGTATTCATTTAAATGTCATTATATCAAAAGAAATAAGGCCAAATGTGAAGATCTGCTTAGGAAAACTGTATTTTTGCTCATTATACTGCCACTGTTAAAATACTACCTTGGGCCAAGCCCGTGGTAAAATGGGATAGGACTTTCTTAAGCACAAGCCTCAGATGCTTTTCTAGGAACAAGGGAGCTGACTGGTGCCATTTCCCTGCTCTACTCCTCAGCATAAACACAGAGCCACCTGAGAGAAGCAGGTTATTCTGGACACTAACTTGCTTATACTAAGTCCCTCACCTCACCCCATGCTCTGGTGGGACTACCTTCTCAGACAAGCTTGTCTCCATCCTAGTGTGGTAGGCTGCTCCTCCAGAAGACTAGCACAAACCTATGCCCACACCAAATCCCCTGTCCAGAGAGTTCCGTAAGGCCTCAGTTCTGGTGGCATTAGTGTCAGGTCTCATTTCACAAGCAGACTAGAGCACACCTAGTTAAAGTTCACCACATTCAGGCCAGGGATCAAACACTGCCCACAGCAGTCAAGGAGAACCTCTGCAGACCACTGGCCTGAGGACAGAGCAGCCAAAACACAACAGCAGAGTGCATGTAGCATATACCGGAGACGCCCTGTAAAGTGCCAGGCTCTGGGCACTACGTGACTTCTTCTTCATAAGGCCATTACTTTCAGGAGCAGGAGACATAACTGGCTTTTCTAGCATAGAAAAGAAGGCAGAGACTTAGACAAAATGCCAAGATGGAAAAGGTTATCCCAAAGGAAAGAACAAGATAAGGTCACAGCCAGAGATCTAAGTGAAATAAGTATAAGTAACGTGCTGATGGAGAATTTAAATCATAAGGATACTCACTGGGCCTGAGAGAAAAATAGAAGACATCAATGATACCCTTACCACAGAAATAAAAGAGTTTTAAAAAGAATCAGAGATGAAGAATGCAATAAATGAGATTGGAAACAGGCTTGATGCAATGAACAGCAGGCTGGAAGAAGCAGAGGAATGAATCTGTGGCCTAGAGGACAAAATAATGGGAAATAATGAAGCTGAACAAAAGAAAGAAGAATTATGCAACACAAGAATAGACTTCGGTAATTTAGTGACTCAATCAAATGTAATAAATTTATATTATAGGAGCCCCAGAAGAAGAGAAGGAAAGGGGGGCAGAAAACGTATTTCAAGAAATAATAGTAGAAAACCTCTCTAATCTGGGGAGGAAACAGGCATCCATATCCAGGAGGCACAGAGAATTCCCATGAAAATCAACAAAAGCAAGCCAACACCTAGACATATTCTCATTAAATCTTCAAAATTTAATGATAAAGAAAAAAATCTTAAAAGCAGCAATAGGGATGCCTGGGTGGCTCAGTTGGTTGAGCAGCTGCCTTTGGTTCAGGTCATGATCCCAGGGTCCTGGGTTGAAGCCCTGCAGTGGGCTCTCTCTGCTCAGTGGGGAGACTGCTTCTCCCTCTCCCTTTGCCTGCCACTCCCCCTGCTTGTGTTTTTCTGTCAAATAAATAAAAAAATAAAATCTAAAAAAAAAAAAAATGGCAGCAAGACAATAGAAATCTTTAACTTGTAAGGGAAATCCATAAAGCTAACTGGACATTTCTTAACAGAAACTTGGCAAGCCAGAAGAGAGCGGCATGATACATTCGAAGTGATGAATGGGAAAATCTGCAGCCAAGAACACTCTATCCAGCAAGGCCATCATTCAGAATAGAAGGAGATAGTTTCCCAGACAAAAACTAAATGAGTTCATGACCACTAAGTCAGCCCTGCAGGAATATTAAAGGGGACTGTGAGTGCAAGGGAGAGACCAAAAGTGATGAAGACAAGAAAGGATCAGAGAAAATCTCCAGAAACAAGTAATAAAATGGGAATAAATACGTATCTATCAATAATTATTTTGTAAATGGACTAAATGCTCCAATTAAAAGACAAAGGGTGTCAGAGTGGATAAAAACAAAACAAAGTCATCTATATGCCGCCTACAAGAGACGTATTTTAGACCTAAAGACATCTGCAGATTGAAAATGAGGGGATGGAGAAACATATATCATGCAAATGGATATTCAGAGGAAACCAGAATAGCAATACTTATCTGGGACAAATTAGACCTTTTTGTTCTTGTATTGTTTTTACCCTGCTTTGGTATTGGGGTGATACTGGCTTATAGAATGACTTTGAATGTGTATTTCATTATTTGTAAGATTCTAATAAATATTTTAATAAATGTTTCAATATTTTTTTAATGTTTGGTAGAATTTACCAGTGAAACCATGTAGTCTTGGGCTTTTCAGTGCTAGGAGATTTTCATTCCTAATTTAACTTTCATTCTTGTTATTGGTCTAAGATTTCCTATTTCTTAGATTCAAGATTCATGCATGATTCAATCTTGGTAACTTGTGCATCTTTAAGAATTATCTGCTTTTTTTCCCCTAAATTAACTGATTTGTTTATAGTAATCTGTTATCACACTAAGTATTTCTGTGGCATCTGCTATATTATTTTTAGTTTTCATTTTGGGTTTTCTTTTTTTTTCTTAGCTTAAAGCATTGCCAATTTTTTTTTTTTTTAAACTGGTCCTTATTTCCAGTGTTATGTTATTGCTTATTTTGGTCTCTATTCTATTTATATCTGATTTTTATTATTTGCTTCCTCTACTAAATTTGCTATTTCTTCTTTATCTAGTTCCTTGGAGTATAATGTCATTTATTTGAGCTTTTTTCCCTTAATACAATATAGGATAAATTTCACCTATCATCTGCTTTTGCTGCATCTCACTGGTTTTGGAATATTGTGGTGGTTGTTTTTTTTTTTTTAGATTTTATTTATTCATGAGAGACAGAGAGAGAGGCAGAGACACAGGCAGAGGGAGAAGCAGGCTCCATGAAGGGAGCCTGATGTAGGACTCAATCCCAGGACTCTGGGATCATACCCTGAGCCAAAGGCAGATCCTCAACCGCTGAGAAACCCAGGGGTCCCATCTTTTTTGTTTTGACATATTTTGATATGAGGTTTGATTTGGCCCATTGTTTGTATATTAGTATGTTGTTTAATATTTACCTACTTTTTAATATTAAAGAAATAAAATGTTAGTAGCACACATTCCAATCTCTAGGGCAGTTCATTAGCCTTTATCTCCGCAGAGAGAACATCAATGGTTCCTAAAAGCTGGTCCGCACACTGGGATGGGTCAGTGACAACATTCTCACCAACCTGTAGCATTCTTCTCATATAAATTCTGCTATATCATGGTGAGCAGAGCTCTGAGCCAAGTACTAGGCACAAGAGGGAACTGAGGGGAAGTGCTCTGAAACTCTCTTCCTTCCAGATAACTGGAAAAATCTGACTTTGGGGAGTAGCAGAAGGAATTGGAGGCATGGAGGCCATTGTTCCATGGCTTCTAGTTGTGTCCAAGATATCCTGAAACAGTATTATGTGACTTTCATTATAGACAGCATACCTAAATACAACCAAATTCACGGAGCGCCTGATGGCTCAGTCAGTTAAGAATCTGCCTTTGGCTCAGGTCATGATTCAGGGTCCTGGGATCCAGCCCTGCATTGGGCACCCTGCTCAGTGGAAAACCTGCTTCTCCCTCTCCCTCTGCTGCTCCTCCTGCTTTGCTCTTTATAAAATAAAATTTTTAAACAAAACAACTAAGTTCACAAGTAAAGGATAGTGACAAAAAGAGAATCTTATAACAAGTTGACATTTAAACTCTAGTCTGTGTTGAAGATTCCAAGTTGGTACAACTTAAATCCAGACCACAATTAAACAGTATAAATGTTATAAAATGAAAATAGGATTGTAAATGTTCTACATTTGGGTTTTCAGAAACGTGTCCTTTTTTGAGTATCTTAGTAGAATCCTGCCAACCTTCTTCTGATATTAAGGTTTGCCCTTTACTTTACCTATAGATTCCTTTTGGTGTGAGGAAAAAAAAATACTACCTCCTTTAGGATATTAGAATAATAGTAGATAGTAGTATTTAGTAGTATTTATTTTGCCAAGTACATTTAAAACTTGCTAACCTTGGGTTGGGCCCACATTCTGAATTTTTTGGTATTACTACTCCATGACCTTAAAAAGCTTGGAAACCAGAGGCACAGGTCAGCTGAATAAATTCCCATTCCCAGGCTAGCCTTTACACTACCCATGCCTGCCATTAAAAAATATACATGCATACACACACACACACACACACACACATACACAGTATACTATCTTTCATTTTAAAAAGAACACAATTGACTTTATAAACTTTATTTCTTAAGATTTTAATTAAAATAATTTAAAGAAATTACAAAAATACAAAGAAATTATAAGCAAACAATGGGTAATGAGAATTCTTTTTAAAAGAGATACACGATGATAAAAAAAGAGAGATATGCAATAGGGGAGAAAAATAAAGTTTTTATACACTATTCATACATTCATTAATTATAAACCATAGCCATAAAAGCTTTCCGAACATTGGCAAGAAAAGCCGAGAAATTGTTGGTCTTCCTTACATTCTCTTGAAATTGTGCCAGGCACTCAAGATGAGGAGAACTATCTGACACTAGAAGGAAAAAGAAGATAATTTGAATGAGACTTTTTTATGGAGAAGTGTTTCTAATTTAGATGCTTTCATCTGATTCAAATAATTTCAATTCCATTTTACAGAAATGCTTTGAGCACAGAATAATAGATACACTAGATTTTCATATCCTAACTATCTTTTGGACCTGTTCTTTGTTTAATCTCTAAATATTAAAATCTTAAGTACTACAATCTTACTTTAAATTTAAACAGATGGTAGTCAAGGGATTGAAGAGCTTAGTGATGAAGAACAGAATGCCACTTCCCAACATCTTTCTATAAGTTTGCTTTACCTAAAGTGTTTTAACAGGGGAGTCGTTTTTTTAAACCATTAAATCAGTTTTCTCTCTAAACCTTTGGTTTGACTTCTAGTTTCCATTCACTGGATCAAAAAAAAAAAAAAAAAAAAAAAAGAGCTTTCAATGCCAACTTTTAGTAATTTATAATTATGGGGAAAAATTTAAACTTTTGTAATTTTTCGTTAGGAAATGTTATTGTGGGACACCTGGGTGGCTCAGTTGGTTAAGCATCTGCCTTCGGCTCAGGTCGTGATCCCAGGGATCTGGAATGGAGCCCCACTTTGGGCTCCCTGCTCTGCTTCTCCTTCTCCTGCTGCCTGCCACTCCCCTTGCTTGTGCTCTCTGTCAAATAAATAAAATCTTAAAAAAAAAATGTAATTGCTATTCTAAAAGTGGTATTTATAGGGTTTACTAATCAAATGAGACACAAAGTCACAAATAACAGTATGGTGGCTTTCACATGTAGTTATACAAAATGGTACATCTTGGGAGCAAGTCTCCAGTGAGGGTGGTCAAAGGAAAGGAATGATCCAGCTTTCTCTCCCAACAATTTGGTCCTTTGTCCAAGGAGAAGAAATTCAATCATGTCAGATTTCCAGCTCTTGGCCTAAGACTGCTTAGGAAACAAGAACATGACCACAAGAGAAAGAAAAGCAAGGAGCACTTGGTTCAAAATCACACAGTAGATCCTATTTTAATACACTATCAAATACTGTGATACTATGTAGCAAGAGAGATTATATACAATTTAGAGAACAATACAAATCTAGGTATGTGGTTTTTGGTTTTTTCTTTATTTTTTTATTTTTAAAGATTTAATTTATTTTTGAGAGAGAAAATGAGCACAACCCCGGGGAAGGGTAGATGGAGAAGCAGGTTCCCCGCTGATCAGGGAGCCAGATGTGGGGCCTGATTCTAGGACCCTGGGATCATGACCTGAGCAGGGGCAGACGCATAACCAACTGAGCCACCCAGGCGCCCTGAGTTTGCTTTTTAAAATTTAGCAGTCATTAAAAGATACTTACTGAGAGAGAAAAAAAATCTGTATGTGAATTAGATTCCTAAAATATAGGGCAGCCCGGGTGGCTCAGCGGTTTAGCGCCACTTTTAGCCCAGGGCCTGATCCTGGAGACCCAGGATCGAGTCCCACATCGGGCTCCCTGCATGAGCCTGCTTCTCCCTCTGCCTGTGTCTCTGCCTTTCTCTCTCTGTGTCTCTGTGTCTTTGATGAATAAATAAAGTCTTTAAAAAAAAATACATTCCTAAAATATAAATTCCATGAGGATGAGGAACAAGTCACCAGGGCATATGAGGGAGCCAAGTCAGCAGTTCTCCTGAGTGTGTGTCTGCTCTAAATGTCTTAAGATGAGAACACAGGTCTAATGAGCTAAGAACCATTTTCCTGAATTCCAATAAATGAAAAATTAGTTTACAAGGGGTATTAGAAGAATAAAAAAGAGATATAGTTCCATTCTCTTCTTGCTCTCCCTACTATCAATCATATATATTCCCCATAAATTGATGACCTCCTGGCCTGCTGGAGAATCAGTAAGTGAGCTAAATTATCAATGTGTGGGATCTTTCAGGAGAGGGTAATATTTCTTAAATTGATTTTTAGGAAAATAAATTATCACATTCTAATGACTTACCATTTGCTTTTAAAATCACTTACTTGAATAAATTATAATATTCACATTTACATAGTTTTATCTTTTATAGCTTTAGCTTTAAGTTCTCTAAAAGGATAATTCATACTTGTGTATGAAATGCAGTGATCTGTGGTCTTTAAGACTTTTCTTCCACTGTGGCACTATGCCATCCTGAAGAGAAAGATCCCACCTAATAACTATAAATCAAAGTGACACTCACAGCCTTTAGAAGACACTATCCCATGAGGTGAGACTGGCAAAGAAAGCACTACCTTGTGGGAATTACTTTCCTTCATATTACTTTATATGCGGAATTAGTAACATTTGGGGATGCTGATCTTAAATACCAGTTAAGAGATAGGAATACATGCCTTCATACTCCCTTGCTTCATTTAGGTGGAGGGAAAACATAAATGGGTTCTCTGGATGCTTCGGGTCAATATTAGTGAATATGAACTGCAATTTATCACCTGAAAAGAGAGATTAAAAATTATTTGGTATGAAGACATTTTATTGTGTCAAGGCTCTCAGTGGAGGTGAGCTTTTTCACCTCTGTCCTTAATATCCAGACTGATAAATAAATAAATAAATAAATAAATAAATAAATAAATAAATAAATAAATAAATAAATAAATAAAATACATATATAAATATATATACACTTAACCAAGCCTCCAAACGCACAAGTTACAAATTAGTTTTGAATGAATTGTAGTTTAAATATGATTTTTAAAAGCACATGTAACAAAAGAAAAGAACTGATAAATTTGACTTCATCAAAATTAAAAACTTTTGTCCTTCAAAGGGTATTAGTGACAGAGTGAAAAGATAACCCACAGAATGGGAGAAAAATATTTGGAATCATATCTCTGACATGGATTTAATATATAGGATATATTTTTTAAAACAACTGAACTAAAAGAAAAGCAACCCAACTCAAAAATGGACAAAGGACTTGAATAGGTATTTCCAAAGAATATATAAAAGTGGTCAATAAGCACATGGAAAGATGCTCACCACCACTAATCACTGGGGAAATGAAAACCAAAACTACAATAAGATATAATTTTACACCTACCAGGACAGCTATAACAAAACAAAACAAATCAAAACAAAGAAGAGTGTGGAAGAAGTCGTGGAGAAATTAGAACACTGCTGGCGGGGATGTAAAATGGTGGCGCAGCTGTGGAAAACAGTTTGGCAGTTCCTCAAAAAGTTTACATAAAGAATTACAATATGACCCATTATAACTCCATTATACTCAAAGAACTGAAAATGAGGACTCAGAAAGCTTTGCCAATATTTATACAGCATCCCTCACAGCAGCCAAAAAGGTGATAATAACGTGTTCACTGACAGATGACTAGATAAACAAAATATGGTATATTATTTGGTCATAAAAAGGAATGAACTTCTGATACATGCTACAACATGAATGAACCTTGAAAACATGCTAAGTAAAATAATTCAGATGCAAAAAAGCAAATACTATATGATTCCACCTATGTGTAATACTTAGGTGAATTTAGAGAAACAGGAAGAAGATTAGAGATTACAGGGGTTCAGGGAGGAGGAGTAAGAAGTCATTGCTTAATGGGTACATAATTTTTTTTTAAAGTGATGAAGAATTCTGGAAATGTAATGATTGCACAGCATTGTGAATATAATTAATGTCACTGAATTCTATCATTGAAAATAGTTAAAATGGTAAATTATATGTAATATAGTTTTACCAGAATAAAAAATGTAGAGTTTATCTTACAACCTCAAGATCATGACCTGAGCCAAAACCACGAGTCCATCCCTTAGCTGACTGACTATGCCATCTAGGTGTCCCCACTAAGCTAGATTTTTTGAAGTGTTAATAGCTATGGGAGGGATGCATGTCAAGTAAAAAAAAAAGACTTTATAAGACATTGAAGGATTTGATCTGGGTTCTCTTCTTTAAAAAACATTACTTCCTGACTTTGAGGGCTATGAGAAAGTTCTATCTATTTTTAAATCTAAAATAATTTTAAAGCTTTCTGGTTCAAAAACGTACCTCAGGATAACAGTAAGTCCAGTGGATCAAAAATGCAGGGTCAGACCTTTTATTTCCCTCTAATCAAAAGGTTAATACTTTTTATTAAAAGCTTATTTCAGGGCAGCCTGGGTGGCTCAGTGGTTTAGCACCACCTTGGGCCCAGGGCCTGATCCTGGAGATCTGGGATTGAGTCCCACGTCGGGCTCCCTGCATGGAGCCTGCCTCTCTCTCTGCCTCTCTCTCTGTGTCTCTCATGAATAAATAAATAAAATCTTAAATAAAATAAAATAAAATAAAATAATAAAATAAAATAAATAAAATTAAAAAATAAAAAAATAAAATTAAAAAAATAAAAATATAAATAAAAAATAAAAAAATAAAATAAAATAAATATAATAAAATAAAAAAATAAAATTAAAAAAATAAAAAAATAAAATAAAATAAATATAATAAAATAAAAAAATAAAATTAAAAAAATAAAAAAATAAAATAAAATAAAATAAATAAAATAAATAAAATAAAATCTTTAAAAAAAAAAGCTTATACCAACAGATGGCAGGGTGGGGCAGAAACAAGACTAGAAGATGTATGAAGAGCCCAAACAGACAATGAAATGTAATTATGTAAACAGAAAAATGTTTCCATTTTCATTAATAATGAAATGAAATGGACTTAAAAATAAATGCTCCAATTATATCTAGTCAACTGCCAAAAAAAAAGAAAAACAAACACAAACTTAAAAAAACTTAAAAAAATACAATTCTGGCAAGAATACAATAAAATGGGTACTCTCTACATTGCAGAGAGGTGTGCATAAAAGAATTAATATGGCAGGCCTAACACTGCTATCGTTAAGAATCTTAGAAAGGCCTGCTTGCAAGCTGGTCCTTGACTGGTTTGTTGGGGCCCCCCCAGAAAACCCCAGGCTTATAGTCACTAGGAGGACTCCCAGGACTCCCAGAGGGTCATACTCAGGGCTAGGATTTATTACAGCAAAAGGCTATGGCAAAATCAGCAAAGGGAAAACCACTTGGGGTGAAGTCCAGGAAAAACCAGCACAAGCTGCAAGAGACTCTGCTGAGCTTCCCTGGTAGACAACACTTTACAAGCAGTGTCACATTCAATGCTAAAAGAATTAGGCACATCCTGTGTGATTCTGCTGGATTAAGATTCTTAAAAAATTATGCCTGAAGAAGTGTTTCTTTTTGACATCTCCCCAGTGCCTTTTTCGGGCTGATTTTGTTTTGTATCCTTTCTGCAATAAATCTGAGCTATGAATAGGACTATATGCAGAGTCCTGTAACAAGTCCTTCTAGGGAGTCACCACACCTGACAGTGATCTCAGGGACTGAGATTCAACAGGGACTCACATTCAACACAGTGAATAGTGCTATAAATTGGCACATATGCTACACATAATAGCCATCAAAATATTTATATACTTTAACCCAGTGATGGCTCTCTGGGAATTCCATGGAAGTTATACAAAAGAAATGGAAAAGTCTGTATTCACTTTAGTACTTCTAAAACTGAAAACAGGAAGAATCCAAATGTTAAGTTAGAAACAGACCTGTATTAAATGATAAAAGATTTGATAAATTAAGATACATTAATGGAATGAATTCTTGCATCACCAGTTAAAAATTACCATATGAAAACTATAGCAACTGGGAAAATGCTAATCATACAATATCAGTTAGAACAAGGATAAAAATTATTTTCATGTTGGTAATCATGGCAAAAATACATATATTGAAATAATGGATGATAAATAACCAAGGCACCAGTAATTGTTAGGGTGATAAAAATTTTTAAATTCTTTCCTATTTTCTAAAAAGTTAATAATGTCATTGTTTTATTTGAAAATACTTTTAAAATTCTCTACTTAAGATACACCTTTCTAATCTCAATGTTTATTTACATTAATATACGTACCATAAATTTTTCGAATTTCTAGTCCAAGTCGGTCTTTATATAAGTCTGCAGATTTCTGTAGTCTTTTCAACCTCTCTTCATTAGCTTTGTTGGCAGCAGAAATAGCTATGATTAAAAAAAAAAAAAACACACATATTTGAATACAACATTTTTTTAGACAGAGACTTTATATCATAAAGAATGTGCTTAATAGTTCCTGGCAAAAGAATATGTGATCAATAACCTATTTGCATAAATTATACTATGGCTTCTCCAGATAAATCTCATTTAGTGAAACTGTCTTCCACTCTGCTTAATTAAGCTCCCATATCAATTGCAGTATGACTCTGGTTATATTAGAAATCCAAAGAACCTTTAAGTAAGACAAAAGAAAATAAAACCCACTTAGTTAACTTCACACAGCTTCCTTGCAGAAATGAGTGGCTGGCTATGCCCCTGAGGTATGCTATCATATTTAGTAATGAACTAGAGAGAAGGCAAGAGAGAGAATTGTGACCCATCACCACTTTGACATTTAGGTTAATGTTTTAAAATGTGTACAGTCAGAAACTTACTTTCCTTCTTCTTAGCATATTCTTCCTTAAGATCCTGAATATTTGCAGTCAGTACGTCCAGTTCTTGCTTTTTGTCTTTTACTTCAGCAACCAACCTTAACAAGTTCTCTTTTTTTTCTTGAATGAGGTTATTCTGCTTACAGATTTCTGTAAGAAGCACAAAGTATTAGCTAGAATATACTTTGCTCTCTAACATCTATCACAGTAAGAAATATTGACATTCATAAGATTAATAAAGAATGTTTTAATTGATAAGTGTTTTCTAATGGTTCAAAAATTATGAAGAAAAGAAAAAATCCTTTTCTATTTGTGTTTGAAAATAAAAATGATCAGACAAAAAAAAGTTTTTAAATGAGAATACCAAAATAAATCAAGAAAACTAGATCATGACCATTGCAGCTCTGTTCTTCAAATAAATATATAAATAAAGCTCACCACCAAAGACAACCAAAATCTGGACGTTTTTACACAGTGCTTTAAAGAAACAGTTCATTCTGATGCTATGTCAATGATTCTGGAAGATACCAAAGACAGAAAGAAGTGAAGGAAAAAGGTTGGGAGATGGAGGAGTAGGAAGGATGAAATCTTATTTACACTGGTAACAAACAAAACATCCAGAAATAATCTAGATCAAGAAATATGTAGGCCCTGTACAAAAAAAGGGCAAAACCTCTCCAAGACATATATTTGACCTGGATGTATGGAAAAGACATTTTATGCTTCTAAATGACATCTATAAAGATGTCAATGTTTCCCAAATTCATATCTATATTTAATGTAGTCCCAAAGGAATTTGGAGGGAAGGGATAGGGAGGGTCTAACAAAAGCAATTATAAAATTTATCTGATGAATACACAGGTGAGAACTGTTAAGGAAATATGGCTATAATAATAATAAGGGTCCGGCAGCCTGGGAGGCTCAGGGGTTTAGTGCCGCCTTCGGCCCAGGGCATGATCCTGGAGACCTGGGATCGAGTCCCATGTTGGGCTCCCTGCATGGAGCCTGCTTCTCCCTCTGCCTGTGTCTCTGCCTCTCTCTGTGTCTCACGTGAATAAATAAATAAATTAAGTAAATAAGTAAATAAATAAATAAATAAAATCTTTAAAGATAATAATAACAAGGGGCTTGTCCTCTCAAATTTAACATCTGTGATTAGAACACTTTTAATACAATAGTGGGATACCAGCTGAAGAAATGGCACATAGCTTAAACAAAAAGGCATTCCCAAACACTGGTATATTTAGGAAATTAATATGAAAAATGAAATATCATAAATTAAGTGGGTAGATAGTTCCCAAACTGTGTTGAAATCCAAAATCCATATTTTAGGGGATCCCTGGGTGGCTCAGCGGTTTAGCGCCTGCCTTTGGCCCAGGGTGCGATCCTGGGGTCCTGGGATCGAGTCCCATGTCCAGCTCCCGGCATGGAGCCTGCTTCTCCCTCCTCCTGTGTTTCTGCCTCTCTCTCTCTGTCATAAATAAATAAATCTTTAAAAAAAAACCATATTTTATTAAATATTCAAATATAAAATGAAATCTTGCAAAACCTTAAAAGGCAGTATCTGAATATAAAATTAATTCTACGGGGAAAGATCTTTTTACTCAAAGGCAAAAAGAAATCAAAGAGAAAGACAAAAAACCAGCTACATAAAAGTTAATTAAGTGGGCAAAAAAACCTCACCTTTGATTCAAATAAGCATTAAATTCTACTATATGCTAGGAACTTTGTTCAACACCTTATATTTCTATAAATTGACTTTAATTTTACTATAATACATTTTGTCGGTCTAATTTAAAAGAGGAAAAGGGCTCAGCAGTTGACTAATTTGCCCAAAGCTTTATTTGCTGGGGTGCAATAAATAGTAAGACCTGAATTCAAACTCAGGACTTAAACTTCAAAGGCCATGCTTTTGAGCATTAAATATTCTTCCCCAAGTGTTCTTAATCTAGAGAAGACACAAATATAAATCCCTAAGACAAAAACAGACAAAGGAATAAACAGAGGAAATGTAGACTGCAGATGGCTGATAAATATGAAAGACAATTTAACCTAACTAGTAATCACAGAAATGCAAATAAAGCAGTAACATATCAATTTTCATTTATTACAACAATGTTTACAAAAATAATAGCTAGTGTTGAGAAGAATGCAAAATACTAGAATCCTTGTGGCATATTTTTGACACTGTAAAACAAGTCTTAAGGATATTCATCTCCTTTGATTATTTCATTTTTACAAGTCACCTTAAGAAACAAGATGTGTACAAGTATTTATATACAAAAAATTTTCAGTACTATTTATAATGGTGAAAACTGAAAACATCCTAAATGGCTAATGAATAAATTCTTAAATAAATATGGCATATCAATAAGGTGGAATATTTTCAAGGAATTTAGTAATATGGGAAAATACTCTAAAGAAAAAAAAAAGTTATATAGACACCATGAACAAAATTATGTCAAATATACATAGTACATGAAAAAGAAAAAAAGTATGTCATTTTGTTAAATGTGGTTCTCAACGTTTGATAATTTGTTTACATTTCTGTATTTTCCAAGAATCTGGACATGATCATATATGATGTCAAGCATAATTTAAAAATAGACATTTTATCAGAATTACCAGAAAGAAAAATGCTTTTAAAAAGAAATTCAATTTAAACTAAAACCAAAACCAATTCAGCCATTTCTTCCCCCAACCTCCGCTTCTGGCAACCCCCAATATGTTCTGGTATGTGATATTTATGTATCATTTAATAGTTTAAAAGTTTCCATATTATTATTATTATTGGATACTCTAACCCTGCAAAGTAAATAAATGGGGCAGCCATTATTATCCTCATTTTACAACAGTTGCCAAAGTTGTAATTTGACCAACATCCTTGGGTGACAACTGGGGAGTCAGAATGTAACTGGGACTTTTGGACTTTAAATATGCATCTCTTCTGTCATACAACATAGTTAATTTTTGTTTCACTAGCATTTTTCTATAGCAGCCACTCTGTAAAACAGTATGGAATTTCCTCGAGAAGCAGGCTCCATGCAGAGAGCCTGACATGGGACTTGATCCAGGGTCTCCAGGATCACGCCCTGGGCTGCAGGCGGCGCTAAACTGCTGCGCCACCGGGGCTGCCCGGATTTCAGGATTTTATTTTATTTTATTTTAAAGATTTTATTTATTCATGAGAGACAGAGAGAGAGAGAGAGAGGCAGAGACACAGGCAGAGGGAGAAGCAGGGTCCATGCAGGGAGCCTGATATGGGACTCGATCCCGGGACTCCAGGACCACACCCTAGGCTAAAGGCAGGCGCTAAACCTCTGAGCCATCCAGGGATCCCCGGATTTCAGGATTTTAGAGGCTGGTCCATAGTAAATGCCTCTCACTTTGAACAAATGATCTACCTCCTTGTGATAAATAGAAGGAGCAGATGCTCCAGGTGGGCCAGAATTTTTGGCTAATTTGTTCTCTCCAGTATCTTCCTGGAAGGGTGCCTGGCACATAGTAGCTGCCCAACAAATATGTGGTGAGTAAATGAGTTCCCTCAAGCTTGCCTACTCCTCAACTGTATCATGCTAAGTAAGTATCAGCCAAATATTCACTGAATTAATTAAAATTAAGTAAATTATATTTCTGTCCAAGTATAAACTGATTTTTAAAAGAAAAACAAGGGCAGCCCGGGTGGCTCAGCAGTTTAGCACCACCTTCAGCCCAGGCTGTGATCCTGCAGACCCGGGATGGAGTCCTATGTCGGTCTCCCTGCAGGGAGCCTGATTCTCCCTCTGCCTGTGTCTCTGCTGCGCACACTCTCTCTCTCTCTCTGTATCTCTCATTAGTAAATAAATAAAATCTTTTTAAAAAATTAAAAATTAAAAAAAAAGAAAACAATTGGGACGCCTGGGTGGCTCAGTGGTTGAGCGTCTGCCTTTGGCTCAGGTTGTGATTCCAGGGTCCTTGGATCCAGTCCCACATCGGGCTTCCTGGGGGGAGCCTGCTTCTCCCTCTGCCTATGTCTCTGCCTCTGTGTTTCTCATGAATAAGTAAATAATTTTTTTTTAAATAAAGAAAAACAATTGATAATGCTTTTAGATTTCAGACTATTTAGAGCACATTTTCACTACGGGTAACCTTTAAGAGCACAATGAGACTCACAATAGTAAAAACTGAGAGTTTCAAACTTCTATTTCTAATCCCCAGCATTTCTACAAACTAAGGATGTTTACACACACACACACACACACACACACACACACATTCTCTCATGGTTTTCCTTTCTGTTTGTGGTTACAGAGGAAATGAGGGAAGCAGTACATGGGCAAGGAAGCTTCAAGGCAGCTTAGAAAGCAAACACGGGTAAAAGTCTAGGGTAAAAGTCTAGGGTAAGAGCCTACCAGGGTTCCAAGATCAAATGCCTTCGGGGCCAGATAATGAGTCAAGTGGGCAAAACAAAGCCAAAGAAACTACTGGGAATCATCGCAAAGAACACATGTGTAAAGACATTTCACTAATAGTGCTTAAAACATGGTGCCACGCAATTTAGCCTGTGGCCTATGATGGCAAGTCTGTGATCCGTGTGTAAAAATTCAATAAAACCTAAATATACACCATGAAACCCCTGGGGTGGTATAAATGAGAGGGCAAGAACAACAAGAAAAAGATGGAGAAAAACCCTACCCCAGCTTCTGATTTCCAATGGGAAAACAAACTTGTTTTTCAAATAACTGGCATTCACACATCTCACAAGCATACTGACGAATAAGAAAAGAGACAAAAAACACAAAATACAATGCTTATTTATATAACATTCAAAAACACAGTATTAACTACTAACAGGTTAGCTCTGGAAGATGAGAGAAGGTGAGAGAAGAAAAGAGTATACATGGGATGGTCTATTTCTTAAGCTGGGTTGTAGGTGCATAAGTGTCTATTAGCTTTTACAGATGTGTATGTGTGTGTATATACAGACACACAACATTGTTTTACTTGGATGAGGGTTTGCATAAAGATGTTCCATCTAAAAAAAACCTCTGTGATCTACAGTTTGTCACCTACGATTCTGATACTCCAGAAACATCTCAACCATTCGTTCTTCTTCCTTTAACTTCACAGACAACTTTTCTGAAAGAGAAATTGGAATTGAAGTTTCAGTTCAGCTGCAATAACATAAAAAAAAAAAAAAAAAAAAACCAAGGACAACCAAGCAGCATGTTACAAGCTGCCTTCCGTTACCCGCGCACGCTTTGATGGAGTCTTTGTAGGTCTCTCTCAGTCCCACCATCTGAGAGGAAGTGTCGCTGACGGTGCCTTTGAATTTACTCCAGAATTCACTGATGCTTTTATCAAACTGCGCCAGTTCGTCATCTATCATTCTGGAAGAAAAATGCTACGAAAACAAATAGAACGTTGTACATCTTACGAGTTAACTGAAATCGAATCAGGCTCCTATTCCAATCAAGCATATTTTGGCAGTTTGAGCTTTGCTAGAAACTACAGGCTTAGGTTTAACGGTTTAACTCCAGATACTCCAGGGCAGATCAAGCTCCCACCGCACTTCAGGGCAGTTAAGAAGCAAGCCTCTCCCAAGCAGCCCGGGTGGCTCGGCGGTTTGGCGCCGCCTTCAGCCCCAGGGCGTGACCCTGGAGACCCGGGATCGAGACCCACGTCGGGCTCCCGGCAAGGAGCCTGCTCCTCCCTCTGTGCGTCTGTCTCTCTTAAATAAGAAAATAAGCAACGGTGGACACCTTCACCTCCTGGGGACCTAACATGTAATTGCACATGACCTCAGGCCTGGATTGCCAGGTCCCAGGTGCAGGTCCCAGGTGGGCGGCTCCTCTCACAGGAAGCCTGCCTCTCCCTCGGCGGAGGACAGGCACCGGCCACCCGAATGCTCTGGGCCTCCGTGTCCTCTGCTGTCCGGCAAGACCGCGGGCCCCATCGGTCTGCCGTAACCTAAACCCATCCCAGTCCCCTGGAGCCTCCCGGGGCCGGCCACAGACCTTGCCCTGGCCGCGGGCCTTGGGCCTCCCCGCCGCCCACCTCGCCCACCCCGCGAAGCTCAGCCGTGCAAACACAGCCCCGGTTCCCTGATCGCGACAAGCGGCCCTCGCCCTCTCCAGGAGGCCCCGCCACCTACCCACACGGGACCTCAGCCAATTCGAGCCGAAACCGGGCCTCCAGAACCAGGGCCTGCAGCCGCGCCGCTTTCCTTTTTCAAATTTCAGGGCGCCTTGCTCCTCCCGCCCCCCGGGCGTCCATTCGCCTTCGGATTGGCTGATAGCTACGCTCCTCACGAAGGGATTGGCTGAGCTGGCCCTCCGGCATTCTCGCGAAAAGATAGGGGAAAGTGCATTCTGGGATTTGTAGTTTTCTTCTGAGAGGCACATTCGGACTCTCAGCTCTGCTTGCCCCGAGGGCTCGCCCCAGCACAAGTCTTTCATCGGTTTCAAATAATCTGCAATATATAGTATTTAACTTTAATCTCATCCTGTTGCCAAGTATATACCCTCTTCTTTAACACTCCCTGTAGCTTAATTTAAAAAAATGAAGCTAATAAAAATGCCATTGTTTAATCTGTCTTGTCATTTAATGACTTTTCAGTGGGCAGTGGTTGGAACATTACTGTTTATTGGCTTCTAATATGAACATTTCCAAGATTTAAGTCTCTGTTTTTGACCAGGTGAAACAAAACAAAACAAAACAAAACAAAACAAAACAAAACAAAACAAACAAACTCAGTACCTAGTACTGGTGTTCCTTAGCCCACTAGAAACTCAATGACAAAAAAAAAAGAAAAGAAAAGAAAAGAAAAGAAACTCAATGACACAAAACTTTTTGTGGACAAGTTTCCTGGTACCTACCCTCTCTGATTAGTCTCTGTTGCAGATAAAAGTGAAAAGAAGCCAGAAGTAATTCAAAGTTTTTAGCCATGATATTTGTAAGAAGGGTGATGCTGTTGGCAGAATGGAAAACATCTTCTTGAGTGTGTTGGTGTGTTGGGGGAGGGTTGTCGCAGGGAGGTGGATTTTAGGGTGCTCAGTTAGGGAAGATATTGTTGGGAGATTTAAGTGTTAATATCCCATAGACATGTTACTTCTCTAGTTAATTCAACAGTGGCTAACTGCTCCAAATCTGCAGTAAGATGGCCTGAGTTTGAAATCCAGGCTCCATCGTTTACTAAATTTGACCCTGGGAAAGTTACTTGGCCTATTGGACCTCAGTTTCCTCATCTGTAAAGTGAGGGTAATAATAATAATAATAATAATAACTTCTTCCTTTATATACCCAATGTGGAGACTAAAAGAAATAATAAATGTAAATGCCTTAGAAGAGGTCCCCCTATAACATAAGTCTCAAAATGATTTCTTGTATTTATGATTTTATACCCTACCTACTTCGTATGCAATAGATTGTCAAATTAAAACACATATAAATAAAGCTTTAAATAAAATAAAATAATTTAAAAAATTAAAAATAAATAAATAAAATAAAAATAAAATAAAATCTAAGTTGGCAAAGAAATAGAGAAATTCTTGCAATTGAGTACTCACTTTACTTAAACAATGCATATGGCTCCCATTATAAGACAATCACACTACTTGTTGAATTATGATTTTGAGGAAACATGCTATGTCTGGATAAGAACAGAATACATCCCTTATACCCAATCCGACTTGAATTAGTTAGGGGTGGTTATTTAGCTTTATCCATTAGGCATTTGCCAGTATTTCACAAATATAACAACTTTACTTTCAACACAATGGGTACTAAATTTCAAACAATAGTCTGAAAACAGTTTCAGTAATTACTTTAGGCCATAACTATTTCAAGGTAATAAATTATTTCCCCAGCTTGGAATAATGCTTGGGCCATTTCTCTAATGCATTCCTGATAGAATCTGGCAAAGCACGACCAACCTATGAGCAAAATGGGGGGAAAAGGAGTTTATTAGCAAGACTTTGAGATATTTGCCACTGACACAAGGCTACAACTATATCTCTTAGACTAAGGTGAACATCTTGCAGCTGACTCAATTTTCTGCCTTCTTTAGTGGATTACTCTTGCTATGTTGACTCCAATTATTAGTGGGTGGATACATCCTGGTAGTCCTCAGAATAGATTCTTATGGTTTACAGAAGATCTTTTCTTTTCAACTCTTCCAGCTTCTCTAACAATATTGGGGCGGGGGGGGGGGGAGTGACTATGAGAACAATACATTGCTATCTTGCAGAACTTCAAACTAGAAGGAACTGGAATTCTATTAAAATCATCTGCTATATTCCTTGAGGACCAGAAAGAGGCACACGCTATTCAACTTAAATTTGCTAAAGGATGAACAGGAAAAAAGAAAAAAAAAAAAAAGGATGAACAAGAAGCAGGTAAGTTGTACTGGTCAGGAATTCCAAGTAAATGAAATTTTTCACTATTTTCAACCTTGATAAAGCTGAGGAAGAAAGGAAAAATAGAGAAAAACCCCACAGAGAATATGCACTTTAAAGAATGGGAAATATATATGGCTTGTATTATGGGGTTAAAATTATTATTTTCATCTCTGACCATAGCATGTTTGTGAAAAAGCCCTTGATTATAGGCCAAAAAGTCTTTACTATTTTCTTTCATTATCATTAGGGGTTCAAATACCAACAATAAAACATATGTGTAAATAACATGTTCTGGGGTACACGATATCAGGTGCTCTATCCTAAGAGCTAATTCAGATCAACTAAATCAGGACAAATTATCATCAACATTTAACACATCACAACATAAGTCAGCTTCCAGGCTTGGGACTATTATCAATAAGCTCAGACATATAGTTTGCTATAATATCTCATTTCACAGATATTTTTCTAAGGACGTCTGATTTCTGGTAATACTTATCTTAAAGCAAAATTGTATCCATTGAAATTTCATAACTTGAGCTGAGTGTATAATGGTGCTCATTTCTAGGGTTTTCACTGGTCCAGATTATCGAATACAATACTTAACAAGATTCATGGAGGGGTGCTGACTGGACCACCAGCTTAATGAATTACTTACTGGACTTTGGACTAGGGCAAATGGTTTTCCCACTTATGCACAGACTTTAGGGCAGCTCCTAGGTGTTCATTGTCTTTTGTTCTTTCTCAGGGCTCATCATCAACCAAGGAATGAGGGAGAAACTTCTGTCTCACTTGTCAAAATGTTCCTCTCTAGAACAGGTGAATGCTTTCTCTCTATAACACCAATCATAGCTAGAAACAACCAGCTTTCTTTCTGCTTAGCACCGCTTCCTCAGCTTTAAAAAGGGAAAAGCAGAAGCTCCCCCATTACATCCCCATACAACACCACTATCATCACTATCATCATACATACCTGCCTTTCATTTAAACCCAACCAGGAGTTTTGGGATCTCTATTATGTGCCATTATTGAGCTTCTAACCCATTATCTGGGATATATGGGTAGGGTGGGGAGTAGGAAGTAACCACGTATTTCCAGTTTAGAGGTGTTTCTGAGCCATAATTATAGGAGCCTTGGTCAGACTGATTGAAAATTCAGTCAATTTTCTTCTCTGAAAACTTGTTTCTTCATCCAGTGGGTAAAGGGTCATGGGGTATAAGAAGAAAGGTCATTGTCCCCTATGGCACATACCTTTGCTGAGTAGATACCTTCCATCGTGGGGACAGAGCTCAGTATTAAAATGAGCAATACCATGGTTAAAATGAAAAGTTTTCCACTCTTCTGGATATAAGGATCCCTTTATGACATATGCATTTATACTGAACTCCCAAAATACTAGTACCTGTACTTTTAATATCTGTTCACTGAGAAAATTAAAAATGATTAAAAGTTACTATGAATCCAGAAGTGAGGAAAACTCTTTGGGAAGATTCCAGATTAAGAACAGGTAAGAGAAAATCCTTATATTTGAAAGACTCTTGGACAAAAACTTTTTTTTGAATTTTTTTTAAAACTTATTTACTTATTTATGATAGTCACAGAGAGAGAGAGAGAGAGGCAGAGACACAGGCAGAGGGAGAAGCAAGGCTCCATGTACCGGGAGCCCGACGTGGGACTCGATCCCTGGGTCTCCAGGATCGCGCCCTGGGCCAAAGGCAGGCGCTAAACTGCTGCGCCAACCAGGGATCCCCTCTTGAACAAAAACTTTAAATTCTCTAGATCTCTGCATGGCCTATGTCAGGAGTCACTGGAAAAGATGATTCAAGAAAATGCTTCTTCTGATAATTGCTATGATCAAAGCACAGTATACCCAAACTGGAGTCAACCTTTAGTGCCAGATTCCACCTGGGACTTTTCACTTCCTCCCTAATTTCAAAAAGGGCTAGGACTTCCAGTATGATGGAGTGAAGAAGTGATCAAATCCTTTCCCCCAAAAAGTAACTATAAAACTGGGCAAAATGATCAAAAACAACCATTTTAGTGTCCTGGGAATTAACCACAGGCTTACAGCAAACTAAGAAGAATTTGTTCAGGGAAAAAAATGCTCAAAAACATTTTTTAAGTGAAAGAAATCAGAGACAAAAGGCTACATGTTATGTAACTCTCTTTGCATTAAATATCCAGATAAGGCAAATTCACAGAGACAATTTAGTCTTTGCTTGGAGCTGAGAGTAGAAGCAAACATTAACTGCAGGAGGACACAAGGGAACATTCCACAGTGATGGAGACATTCTAAACTGCTTTGTGGTGATGGCTGCACAACTCCATAAATTCACTACAAATAATTGTACACTGTATATTTACAATGGTGAATTTTATGATACATAAACCATCTCTCAAATTATTTATACCTCAAAAAATTTTTTAAAGACTTATTTATTTATTCATGAGAGATACAAACTGAGAGAGAGAAGCAAAGACATAGGCAGAAGGAGAAGAGGGAGAAGCAGGCTCCCTGTAGGGAACCCAAGGCGGGACTCAATCCCAGATCCTGGGATCACGACCTGACCTGAAGGTAGGCGCCCAACCGCTGAGCCACCCAGGTGTCCCTGTCAAAATTGTTAAAATAAAAAAATATGAAGGATGTCAGCACTTCAAAGAAAAGAAAGTATACATTTTCCAAATACACAAAAGACATTCCACATGGTGATAAAGATTCAGTAAAATTTGAGAATAAATACAGGAGGTATTCTTTAGGTCATCTATAAAATGGGAACCCAGGTGCAAAGTGTCTTAACTCAACTATGAAGAAAATGAGTAGTACTGCCCATGGGCCACTCTGTTGGATCCTTTGGTGATCCAAGAAAAAATTTATTAATGTATAATTCATGATCATTTCTAGAAAAGAATGTATAATGAGACAAGTGGAGGGGGCACCTAGGAGACTGATAGCCGGGTCACTTATAATAGTGTCACCATGGAATGCCAATATCCCCAGAATCCTAGCCGGAATGGAAGTAATTATTTTCTGAAAGTCACTAGGGTCTCAACTCAGTCTGAAATAAATCCATTTTACATTACAAGGTGACACTGGAGAGATTTCAAATACAAGTTATTTTACAGCAGGCAGATAAGCTTGTAGTAAAAAGGATAATGACCATGTACAAAGACATAAAGGTCAATGACTCCAAAATATGGTTTTGTTTACTACCACTGCACCAGTGACACAGCTAAAGTCAAATATCTCCAAATGATGTTGAACTGCAATGAGCACTATACCTCAGAGATGAATGAATGGTTCATCTTATGATAAGAATATATCTTGTGGTTATATATTTGGCATGCAGAGCATATTTAAAGAAATTCTAGCCTCTATCCTACAGGTTTGCAATCTAAGTAAAACAGGCAGGATTTTCTGCCTGTTTGCCAATGGAAACCTCAGGAAACCCTAAATGAATCAGAGTAAGAAAGTTTTGGAAAGAACTGGAATTATTCAACTATTGGAATTTGCTGAAAGAAGGCAACAGTACAGAGCTTTGAGACTGGCTATAGTATTAAAAGATTTTTAAAAAGTCATTCAGACAAGTAAATCATGCTGGGGAGATTGGAGTACTGAAGATACCTCTCAAGAAACAGGACATGAGAGGATCCTGGGCATAGGCATCATGGAAATTAGATGGGATTCCAGTAAACCTTATGCTGTACTTAACTCCTTTGGGTCAGGACTTCCACTGAGAATCTTATGAAACCATGGCCTTCTTCCAAGTAATGTGCACATGCACTAATATTTTGCATATGATTTCAGAAAGTTTGATGATCCCTAAATAGGTCAAATTGAGGTCATGGACTCTTGGCCGTGTGGCCAAAGAGATTCAACTAATATTAAAACCAAATTACACACTCTTAAAGATTTCTCCCACTCAAAAGTGCTTTAACTGGCACACTAGAGTTCTAGTCTTTGAACAGAACATGGAGGAATTAAACGGAGAGTTCCATCACAGCAGGAAGAAAAGGTCTTGATCCTAAAGGGCAAGGTGGCTGTGCAATTTTCTGAAGACCTTTATTATGTGGAGGACAGCTGGCTTGATTCTAAAGATGCAGTGGTGAACAGTTTAGATTTGGCTCTGCTCTCTTGAAGTTGTCTTTGTTCTCAGGATACCGGGGAAGTCTGTGACTAATTCTTAGACTGAACTTGGTAAGTATTTAGCATAAAGAAGTGGGAGGATGGATTTAGCAGGAGAAAGAGATAGAAGGGGAGAGAAAGGAAGGAGAGAGTAAAGGGAGGGAGGGAGGAAAAGGCAGAGTGCAAAGGAGAAGTAACAGAATACTTGAGTATAAAACTGAAATTTTTTCACTTTGTCCTACTTCTACCCTGCTCAAGGATTTCATGATTGGAGGTCAACTCCACTTCTACAAACTATTTGGCAAAATAAGAATAATGAATGTTAATTATAGTTAATATTTTTTGAGTGTTTACCATGGGTTTTAATAAAAGAGAAAGAGACTGAGAGAGAGAATGGAAAAGAGATTCCAAAGGAGGGAAACAAAAACACATCAAATCTGCCTCTATGGGGATGAAGGTGGAATAATACAAACTCCAAATAAGGGAGCTGAGAAAAAAATGCCTTAGGGTAGAAGTTGAGACAGTAATATAAGAAAGGGTCTCCTACACACAGGACACACAGGAGGGGTATGACACCTTCTATCATCATTCATCATTCATTCAGAGATGAATTAAGGTGGAGCTTCTACAATTTGATGTGTATACAAACCACACAGGAAGCTTACTAAAATGCACATTTCTGGACCTCAATCCCAAAGAGTCTGATTCCATAGTCTGGAGTGGGCCTGGGAATCTATATGCAGGTGGCAGGAAGCAGGTGGTCCATAGACCACACTCTGAGAAACACAACTTCAAAAGGAGAAGGAGAGATGAAGATCTACCCTTTTTTGGACCTTGGGTTGCATAGGTTAGACATGGCTTTGTTCCATCATTTGATGAACTGATTTGGAACAGACCTTAATCCTAACAACCTTGACTTTGAAATGACTCAGTGTATGAGGCACACTCTGTTATTGAAGGGAAAAGCACTTCTTGAAAATTATTAGTACCATAAAAGAACCAACTCCTGCCTCTCTCTCTCTCTTGCTATGAGCCACATAGGAAAAGTATTGGAGCGCATCCCTACCCAAGCTATGACAATTCTGGTAGCAGATGGCAAACTGAGGAGGACTAAGGAAATGCTTAAAAAGAAGTTTCTCACAGGGAACAAAAATCATAAAATATGTGTAAGTGCTGTAGAGCTAGGAGTGACTAGTTCACAAATATGATGGGTCAAGTAAACGTTGTTTTCATTCCTCTCATTCATTTCATTTTTAAAATTTTACATTAACTGCTTTTTACATTTAATTTAGTTTTATAGTTATGTAAAATATTTGCATGGTTTCAAAGTCAAATCTTAGAAAATAAGTATATTTAAAGAAGTCTAGCTTTTCCCATTCTCTCCAGTCCATCCTCTTCTTTCCTTTTTAGAGAACTTTTAAAAATTGTTTATTCTTCTATTCTCTTTAAACATAAGCAGATGTGTACATACCTTACTTTTTTCTTTTTAAAGATTTTATTTATTTATTCATGAGACACACAGAGAGAGAGGCAGAGACATAGGCAGAGGGAGAAGCAGGCTCCATGCAGGGAGCTCGATGTGGGACTCGATTCCAGGACTCCGGGATCACGCCCTGAGCCAAAGACAGATGCCCAACCACTGAGCCACCCAGGTTCCCATATGTTACTTTTTTCTTAAACATTATATATAATTTTCTCCATCTTAAAAAAGCATTGTTGACCCAGTCACTTTATAACATCTTTGTGGAAAAAATGCATTTGAGTTTAGACTCACAGAGCTCACAAACTTTTTAAAAGCCTCTTAATAGAAGTTAGCACTCTCCTTAAGTTTTGTTTAATAATTAATTCATTCATTTAAGAGACATGTATTGAATAACTAGGAAAGGCTCAGGTGCAGGTCCAGGTTTTGCGAGAAATAAAGCTCTTCTAATATTGGACCCTCTCTTTAATAAAAAAGAATATAAAACGATTAATATGCTATACAACTCCCAGCAGCTCCCAGCAATAACCTTCCAGGGCAGGGGCCTGTGCAAGCTTCCTGGGAAATCAGCCCCTGCATGGGCTTGTGCTGGAGTCTATGCTAGTGGCTGGCACACAAAGCAAACATGATCCCTTATTTTATGGAGCTTGCACTATGGTTCAGGAAAGAGAGATTAAATACATAAGCTCAAATCAAATCCTCACTTAAAAATTATAATTAAATCCCTGGTATGGGCTGAATTTGATCCCCCCAAATTTGTATACTTGTATATTGAAGTCCTAATCCCCAGTACCTCAAAGTGGGACTATTTGGAGAGAGGATCTTTTAAGAGTTAATTAAGTCAAAATGAGGTCATTAGGATGGGACCTAATCCAATATGACTGGCAGACATCCCAACAGAAGGATGACCATGTGAAGACCCAGAAAGAAGATGGCATCTACAAGCCAAGGAGAGAGGTTTCAGAAGAAGCTATTCTTGCTGACATCTTGGACTTGCAGCCTCCAGAATTGTGAGAAAATAAATTTCTCACAGTGTGTCAGTCCTAGCAGACTAATATAATGCCTTAAAACAAGAGTCTTTGAGAGAAATCATTGTCAGGGGAATGGCAAAGATGCTGGTTAGAGACTGCATCTCTAAGGAAGTGCATATAAACTGAGAAAAGACTAAAAATGATGAATTGTAGGGAATAAATGACTTAGTAGATCCTGTGAAAAGGCAAAAGAAATCAAGGTGCTTTTACTTCAGTTAATTATACCACGGTCTGTAGAACGAGGTAGTCCTCAGGAGACAGTCGGTCTCTCTAAATTAACTACCTAAGATGAAAAACTAATGTGCAGCTAAATTTATCATAGTCCACAGACTCTGAAGGATTGAATGAGCATGAAGTTGAATTATTAATTGTAAGACAAAATGTATTTGGTATCACTCACACTCTGGTTTAGGAACATTTCTGAAGAAAATGAATATGATGAAATATGTAGCTTAAACACTTCTCAGAAACAGAATAAAGAGAAGTAATGTCCTTCCTCATGGCTCATTGAAGAGATGATGGAAAGTATAGAACCTGAATATGCAAAACAAAAAAGCCGGAAGCACCGACTCTGATTAGTCAGGGCTAATGCCTCATACAGAGTGTGCATACCTGACTAAATTCATTTATCTTTGGTAAGCAAGTCGATGCTCTCTTTTTTCACTCAATGAATAATAAGAATTAAAGGATAGACAAGGGATTCCCTTATTTCTTGGTGAGATGCCACATCGACTGCTTCTGACACGTACATATTCAATTCGTTTTGTGAGAGACTGAATATCCAAATGGACAATGGCCAAACCGAATATGACAACAGAATTTTGATGCAAAACCTCTGAAATAATTTGCCCAGAATGGTCAGGATTTGGTAAATGACTGTCAGCTTCCCAATTTTTTTTTTTTTTTGCCCCAGCCTCCTACTCAGGATCAACCAGAGAATGCTAAATATGCTCCCCAAGCTAATCACATAAAATGTGCTGCTTCTAGTTAACTCATCTCCAGCTTGCTTGTGCTCTAATCAGAGCTTACGTGAGGCCTCCCTTATTTCCACTCTACAGTAAAGCTTTTCTACTCCCCGCCTGCTTCTGAATCTTTATCAGATGCAAGTGGATGGTAGCTGACTCTTGCCATAGCAAACTGAGAATAAATAGCCTCTGTTTGTTCTCATTTGAGTGGCTTTCATTATTTGCATATTTGTTCCCAGAGAAGAAGATGTCTGCTGGGTGGCAAGGCTGTCACAAAGGATGGGAATCAGAGTCAGCTTTAAGCTCTGAGGTGTCCATCTTGGTGCTACCTGATTCTTCTTTCAGAGAAGATGTAGAGACTGGGAAGGTAACAGTAACCACGGAATCCTCATGACCAAAGTGGCCCTGCTGTCCAATGATGGGATAAGCCATCCAAGAGAAGTTCAGGTGGTGATTATATCTATGAAGTTCTTCTAGCGCTCTGGCAGCTGGCCAGATGTGCTTCTGTGTCAACCGATTTTCTCTCAGGCCTACGCAGAAAAGCTTCAGAGTAAGAACGATGCTACAGGTGAATTGGAGGTCTGGGTGGTTGAAAACATTAGAAATAAGCTGGTCATAGCATGAACTTCTGTCTGTTTTGCCACTGTTTAGAATCTCACCAATGTTGGCTTTGAACAAACTGGACACAGCCTAGATTGGTCTGGACATAAAATTTTGTTTCCAAATGGGGCCTCTACACTAAAGAAATGACCTGGGCCTGGATGATTCACATTTTTCCATCACTACAACAAGGATTACTGAACTACTGTGCAGTGAAAATTGGATAATAGAGTATTTTTAAAGGCAAATAACTGGAAGAGTATGAATGCAAGGCATACTCAAGCACAACAGAAATTTTCAGCACATTTGATTTTATCCCAACACATATATCACTCAGGTCAGACTAAACACTAGGGGGAGAACCAGGGGTGTAATTCTGGGCCACCTGGGGGAAGAGCAAAACTCTCCACCTGGGGAGAGCCAGGACTGGCTGACGTCTTCTGGTTCTCCACCTACTGAAATGGTAAGAATAAGAAAAGAGATTAGTAAGTCTCTCACTGTGGACAGGGATTAATATTCATTTCCTGGTAGCCATTGAAAGTCACTTTCTGGGGGTACCTGTTGGCTCAGTTGGTTAAGCATCTGACTTCAGCTCAGGTCATGATCTCTGGGTCCTGGGATGGAGAGCCCTGCCTCAGCACTCTCAGCAGGGTGTCTGCTTCTCCCTCTCCTCTCCTCTCCTCTCCTCTCCTCCCCTCCCCACCCCTCCCCTCCCCTCCCCTCCCCTCTCCTCTCCTCTCCTCTCCCTCTCCTCTCCTCCCCTCCCCTCCCCTCCCCTCCCCTCTCCCTCTCCTCTCCTCTCCTCTCCTCTCCTCTCCTCTCCTCTCCTCTCCTCTCCTCTCCTCTCCTCTCCTCTCCTCTCCTCTCCTCTCCTCTCCCTCTGTCTCTCTTCCTCCTGCTCATGCTCTCTCTCTCTCATGCAAATAAATAACATAAAAAAATAAAGTCACTTTCTGAAAAATGACCTGGTGCCACTTGCAATCCCACTCTACTGTTAAACCAGAATTCCCATCCATAGAAACCAGGCTGTTTTTTAGCCTTCTTCCAGATGAGCAAACTTGATGAGGGAGGTTACCATCAGCACTCCCTGCTTTAGGACGCATGCATTTCAGTTGTCACCATTGCTTCACCTCTTCTGGGCCACAATACCAAGTGTGCATACAACTGTTACCAGCTTCATAAATTTCTCATTAGATTAGGCTTTTCTTTCATTCTAGAGAGATTCTCTGAAGTCTTGAGAAGATAATCAGTCGGTGTAAAAACTGAACTTCACCGGAAAATGCAGTTATATACAATAATTTACATATTCAATGTCATTGAAGTTTCTTTAAAGGTTGACTTTGGGCAGAGTTGAAAGGAGAAGAGATAATGTATCAATTTCTTTATAGTAATGATTCTCAACCCTGGCTGCACATTGGAATCACTTGGCAAATATTTTTTAAATTACCAATGCTTGGGGCCCATCACCGGAAACTTAATTTGTCTGGAGTAGGACAAAGATTCAGCATTAAAAAAAAAAAAAATCCCAAAAGATTTTAATGGGCAGTCAAAGCATTTCCTCCAGGGGCGTCAACAGAGGCTGGGAAGGTGCCTGTAGACACTGGATCCTATGACGATGGCGCTGTGATGATGGGGCAGGACTCCAAGAGAAATCCAAGGTACCATTCATAGCCAGTGAAGAAGGTTCCCAGTGAGGAGGCTATGCTGCGAGAAGATAAGGACCTGAGTGGTAGGAGAGCAAACATGTGATCTACTTTCTCCCTCCATCGCCTCTGGGTGGGGCTTCATTGCTTTGCAGGGACCCTGGAATCCTTGTAGACTTCGCCTTCTAACTCCAACATCTCACTGCTGACGAGGACCCCTGGGTCTCTCTGAGCTGCCCTTCTGTTTATTCCCAAATGACCTATTTGTTTGGGTTCTTCCCTTATACTTCTGCTGAATGCTCTGTTTTCAACAAACCATTTTCCTGATTGGTGAAAGGCCCTTTACAGTTGATTTTTATCTTCCTGCCACATGAGTGATTCCCTGGTGTTCTCAGTTGTATTCTCTTGTCCATAAAAAGATGACTCATTCCTAACACAGTTCTATTACCCAAGTGACCTCTGTGTCCACGTTCTTGCCCGATGGTCAAAAAACAATAGATTTCCTTGCAGATTTCATATATTTCATGTATTTCCTTCCCTGCCCTGTATATATCATATTCTCTCCACTAATAAAGAAATATCAAAATATTTTTATTTAAAAGTTTGTTAAAAAAATAAAAAAAATAAAAGTCTGCATTCTGGAAATAACCTGTCATATCACATAAATTTTTCATGTCCAGATGTTTACTCATCCATTTTTCTCAAAGACCCAATAAAAATAGTCAAAGAGCCACAGTCTATTTTAAATTAAAATGCATGGCTTTAAGGGCTATTTGACATGCAGTAATTATTTGCGTAGTCTTATAGCCAAGCATAGAAATTGCCAGTGTCTCTGCCCTTGAAGGAAATGAACTGTGCAAAAAATTTCAAGCAAACACGATCCAACTGTGCACATAAAAGGGAGGTTGCATAAGAAATTCATTGTGTCTCTATCTAAATTTCCCCTCGACTTGCCACAGTTCAGCATGTATTTCACCTCTTTGGCACCAATTAAAATCATCAACAGATGAGCTTTTCGGCAGAGGAGGGGTGACATGCCCTCTCACAGATGGTCAGAGTCACAGGTTGCAGTAATGGCTGGACCCGCCTTGAGGGTAGTGTATAAAAGCAGTGGGACTCAGAGCACTTCAGCTCCAAGTGCTCTATGGTTAGCATTGCCCCTCTTTTGAGATGGATTTCCTTCATAGGAATGGAGTGCTCGCTATTCAGCATTTGCAGAAGGACTACCGAGCTTACTACAATTTTCTAAATTTTATGTCCAATGTTGGCGATCCCCGGAATATCTTTTCTATTTATTTTCCACTTTGGTTTCAACTTAATCAGACAATTGGAACCAAGATGATATGGGTAGCAGTCATTGGGGACTGGTTCAATCTTATTTTTAAATGGTAAGCCTTCTGTTTGTTTTATTTTTCATAAAGCTTATTCTTAAATTTGTAGCTTTGGCTTAATGATCACATTTCAGACGTGTGTAGTTTTACTTGGAAAATCTTTCAAACATGTCAGTTAACTTGAAACACCTATTCATAAATAGAACTTACAGAAAGCATAGGAATGTATATTTTATCTGACTTGTAAGTAAATTCTAAACGCTATAACACATATGCTGTGAATCAACAAGAAGTTAGTTAAATGAGCGGCACCATAATGAATGGATTGGTAACTCCAGGGACCACTTAGATATTCCCAGTCTAAGGATCCACAGCACCTACGGAAGTTTCCCTACAAGGAAAAAAGTCTCTGTTTTTATTGGGAACCAGGATGCCGAAATTCCAAAGGACTGTGTCATCTTCTATAATAAGAGACAGACCAGAACCCAAACCAAAGTCTCTTAATCATGAGTTTTCCCCATTAATCCTCTGCTTGAGTCATTTTCATAGGAGAGATAGCTAGGCTCCGGCTATGCACTATTTGTGTGTTTAAGTATGTATGCATATTTATATTTCTTTAAATACAGGATATTGTTTGGTCATCGGCCTTACTGGTGGGTCCAAGAAACTCAGATTTACCCAAATCACTCAAGTCCATGCCTTGAACAGTTCCCCACTACATGTGAAACTGGTCCAGGTAAGCAATTACAGCAGCCTCGTGTTACTAAAGATACTCCAACAGAGAATCATTATGTATGATTATTACCTAATTACTATATGATATTATATAGGGCATTAGAGAAAATGTCATGGGTGAGGATGCTGAAAGTTCACAATCATAAAAATTGCTAATGAAAAGGAAAGAAGTTTTATGAACAGTCCTTTTGTTCTTTGTAAAAGGGTAAGTTGGCTACTTTCCAAATGATTTTATATTTTGCATTTATTTCTTGGAAGAATGTAATGGTTTGATTCTAAAAACAAACAAAAAACAGGTAGCTAGAAGAAATTCCGAAAGAATTATATTGAAATCCTAGAAATGTTGATTTATCTGTTGCTGAGCAACTTTCAAAGTTGTTAGGGATCTTTTTGAGAATCTCATGAATGAGGTAAGGACTTCCTCGTTTTATTATTGCCAATAGAGATTATTTCTAATCTTAGAATTTTTTCTTTCAAACTTCTTTTTCCTTTTGTGTATATGGCATATAAGCAGACTTCTTGGTCCTCTTCCTTTTATAAGTAAGATTCTGTATGAGTATAAACCCTTTACTATGAAAACTGACTTTAAGATTATGAAAAGATTTTAAATTATATATGTACATAAAGGACAATTACATGTTATTTTAATTTATTAGAATGTGTGTACCTTACCACAGTTTGTTACATAGCAAAAATTCTTGCCATTTGACATTTTCAGGAAACTAACACCTGGATATAGTGAATGTGTAGTTTCTAATGAGTTCTCTGAATATATTTCTTTCTTGCTCCCATAAAAGTATTCATCCATCTGTTATATTATTTATCATGGTGTACTATAATTAATTTTTTACATATACATGGCTCCTCCAATAGACTGCGCATTCCATCAGGACAGGGATGGTGTGTATTTTATCTTTTTGAAACCAATGTGGGATGGATGGGTGGATGGATTGGGTGGACGGATGGATCGGTAACCTTTGATACAATTGAAATGCTACTTTGGTTTATCCTAGAATGTTCTACCTCATAAGATATTTTCTGGAAAAGAGAGAGAGAGGGAGAGAGATTGTATTCTACATTCGCTCTAAAGATTTACAACTCATGTAAGCATATAATAGGCTCTGAAAAATACTATGTAAGATGTATCTTTGAAAGAACTAGATCTATAAGAAACAGACTGTCTTTGTTTATTTTTTTTAAAGATTTATTTATTTATTCATTCAGAGAGAGCGACGAGAGAGGCAGAGACACAGGCAGAGGGAGAAGCAGGCTCCATGCAGGGAGCCCGATGTGGGACTCGATCCTGGGTCTCCAGGATCACACCCCGGGCTGCAGGCGGCGCTAAACTGCTGCGCCACCAGGGCTACCCCAATTGTCTTTGTTTAATGTAATGTTTTTCAAAAAGAGATTGGTGTTTAATCTGAATAAACTTCTACTTGGTACAAACTTGTGGCGAACATCAGAGTAAATGATTAAAAAAAAACAAAAAAAATCAAGCAGCATGGGAAAGCATGGAAGTAGAAAGGGTTCCAGGCTTCTGTTACAATTAATGCCCTTTACAGCTTCCCTTGTCTATTTAATGACAAGACCCCTTTGCAGCGGCCAGCCACAAGGTAGGCACAGAGGAAGCTGCTAGTACATAGCAGTCCTTTGTAAATCGATTGGTAAGCAGAACTTAGTAATGATGTCAGATGTTTGAATTTTCAGCCCAAGCAAAATAAACTGATACAGGATCCAATGCAAGTACTTTCTCATAAATTAAAAACAATTTGGTGTGAAAAATATAGAAGGAGGTGGCATATTTTGGTGCAATAGCCTAAGTTTTTAATTAGCCTTGAACATTGTGATTCCTGGAACTTGATGAACTTGAAAAATCTGAAAAAATTTTTTCTTGAAATAGTGTTTTGAGCCCCAATTTGACTTTATTTCTTTTATTTCTATTTCTAAACATTACATTTAGACTGTGAGGTGTTTTTTTTTCTGAGTTATTTGTAACTTTCAAGGCTAATATGCTATTCAATTCTGATACGGATACTTTATTAACCACCTTTCAAATGGATCAGCACTTTGTTGTTGCAGGAAGTCCATCTGGCCATGCAATGGGCTCATCGTGTGTCTGGTATGTCATGGTGACAGCTGCCCTGAGCCACACTGTCAGTCGGATGGATAAGTCACTTACCACTTATCTGCACAGGTCAGCTTTGCTCTAGGTTCTGTACCACTGGAATGTGAATTCAGAAAGTATTGAATACAGAAAAGCTTTTTAAAAAATTTACTTTGGTATATTTTTAGTTGTTGAAATGTGCTTATTCTATTCTATCAGAGCCAAAATAGCAAAATGAATAGCAAGTTAACATTTTCCTTTAAGATAATTTCCTCATTAGCTCAGAGCTATTGCCACATTATAACATTGGAAATGTTTAATTGATAAATGAGTTGCTGGAAGTGCCTTTAGGTTTCCATAATACAATAATCACTTTGGTATCTCATAAATAAGCCATCTAAAATTATATCAGCACATATTTTTACATGCTCAATCTCTTGCTTTAAGATTCACAAGAAGTTTTAGAAATCAACATTGCCCTTAAATGTATCAATTTAGAAAAATTATGTGTTCTTCTTTGAATGGCCAGTGTTTTTGACATCAGTAACATATATGCTAGATTTAAAGACTATACAACCTTTTTAATTAAAATATTTTTAAAGGCAAACTTAAACTTGAACATTAGTAAATGTAGTGTTAGTAGTAGAATCATAATGTTGAGAAAGACCTAGAACTTTAATATAAGATTATTCATAATTCTTATAGGAATTGGGATGTTTCCTTCTCTTTTCTCCTGAAATACTTAACTATTATTAAAACAATCCTGAGCACTACTTTAATCATACATTATTAGGCTACTGAGATAAGATTTGTCAATTAATTGATTAAAAAATACTATAACATATATCATTATACAGAAGTTTTTCTAAAATAAAAAATTTCCAAGAACTATCACATATTCCACTTTTTAGAGTAGTACTGGACAATATAAGAAACCAACCACCAAAGAAATTTGGGTATTTTCAAGGTTTATTCTAATAAGATGGCAACTTGTACACCCTAATGTGTTGTTATCCAACCCCAAACAACAAGTAAAAAGTTTTATTTTTATTTATTTTATTTTTTTTAATGATTGATTTATTTATTTATTTATTTATTTATTTATTTATTTATTTATTTGAAACACAGAGAGAAAGAGAGGCAGAGACACAGGCAGAGAGAGAAGCAAGCTCCATGCAGGGAGCCTGATGTGGGATTCAATCCCGGGTCTCCAGGATCACGCCCTGGGCTGAAGGCGGCACTAAACCGCTGAGCCACCCGGGCTACCCAGTAAAAAGTTTTAATTGAAAGAAATTAACATTTTCTATCCACGGACAAGTTTTCAAAAAAGAATCTAAACAAGCTTCACCTTTTTCTCTGTAGTTCATTTCTTCCTCAAATTTCCAGACCTTGAAAAAAATTTGTTTCTTTTGAAAAGAACTCTAAAATTCCCTTAGATTTTTGCAGCTGCAACATTTCCTTTGTCCATCGATATTTATTGAGTGCCTACTCCTTATCTTCTTAATATTATCAAATCCCTATTTATTCTTCTTCCCTGTGGATAACTTCTGCTTACTTCCCCTTAGAAAATCTCATCTCTATTTCTTAGTTTTTTAAGAACCAATTTGGTTCAATTGTGTCAGGAACAAACATTCACAGCAGAACCCCAAGGATTCCTATGACTGAATATTGCTAATTCTTTATCAAAATAATGAGCTTGGACTTTAATATTTTTGTAAGCTTTTTGCACACTGCTGCCTCTAATCCAAAGTATACAATGTCTAAATCAATTCCCTTGTCTCTTATTTTCTATATGTCAAAAAACAAAGAGTCAGGACTCTTGAGAGTCTGTGAAATTAAACCTAAAGGAAAAAAAAACCCAATGAAGATTTTACTTTGATGAAATGCTCATGTGATTTTCATCAGAGTGGTAGATGCCTCTCCAGGGAGTTTTCTCCAGACCAAAAAAAAAAAAAAAATGTTGAGATGATAAAGAGGAAGCACACACAACAGAAAATAAAAATATACGTATATGATCCATACTAGGTCATTCTGGATATTAGTAATTCCTCCAAATTTGAATTGCCCATACTCCATTAAAATAATTATCAGGATGTCAAATTGGCTTCCTTTTATAGCTCTTACTAAAATCTCAGGGTATTGCACTGGTTAAGCTTAATGCATTGCTAAATGTAGAAACCTCCATTAAAGTTTTTCAAATCCTATGGAGCACATGGAAACATTTTTTGGGGAAAAAGACTCTAAAATCATAACGTTATGTCATAGTTAGATGGATTCCTCTGAGAAAGATCATCTGGTGTCACCCCCCCCCCCTTAATTTTATGAGTGATAGAATTTCTTTGCTTTTCACGCTTATATCTATTCTTCCATCGTAGACTGACCTGGTCATTTCTTTGGAGTCTTTTTTGGTTGATTCAAATCAGTGTCTGCATCTCCAGAGTATTCATAGCAACACATTTTCCTCATCAAGTTATTCTTGGAGTATTTGGTGGTAAATATGATCACTTACCTTTAGTTGTATCATTGGAAAGCTTTAGTGTTATTTGTTTTATGTCATCAGATTCTCCCCGGTAGTCAGTACCCCAGTCTCAGGTAACTGTGTCAAGCCACTAGTACCAAATGGCACCCTGGGAGCATAAGCGGTTCAACACACTGCTCGAATCCTCCATGTACACAATGGCACAGTCTCATTCGATGGCATAAATACAAAACCTCTCAGTGAGATGGGGTTTCTCTGAAGTAAGTGTGGCTAGAGCCAAGTCCAGCTCCCAAGCTATCAGCTCAGACAGTCTGCTTATGTCTTGGTTTGGGGGACTTCATAACAGCCCTCCGGCCGCACACTACGCCATTTCATCCATACACCTGAAGTGATTATCACATGACCACGGACTTTACTTAGCTGAAGAAGGGTTCACCATGATTGAGTTTTCATGATTCAGCCCCACATACCTTTTCAAAGGCTCTTTAGTTAATTGGCTATTGGCCATTGAAATATTCATTGTGAGCACCTAGATCAGTGCTCTGCCTATAAAGTGTTTGTCACCCAGTGCCACAGACTCCTGACAGATTCACTTGTGCTAGCATGGATGGTGAAAAGACCATGGGACAAGTATTTTAGTTATTGTGTAGGAAAAGAGCTTTGGAAAAGAAGTAGAACCTAGATGTCTGAAGCCTTTTATCATGCACACGATGGTAAATTCTTTAATACAGAGAGGAATGATTCCTGAGGGGCTGAAGGGCACATGGTCATCTTCAGTGTCTTTTTTTAATCCCCAGGCATGCTTGTGGCAGAGGCCTTTGAACACACTCCAGGCATCCAAACAGCCAGCCTGAGCACGTATCTGAAGACCAACCTCTTCCTCTTTCTGTTTGCACTGGGCTTTTATCTGCTCCTCAGACTGCTTGACATTGACCTGCTGTGGTCTGTGCCCATAGCCAAGAAATGGTGTGCCAACCCTGACTGGATCCACATTGACACCACACCTTTTGCTGGACTCGTGAGAAATCTTGGGGTGCTCTTTGGCTTGGGCTTTGCAATCAACTCAGAGATGTTCCTTAGGAGCTGCCGAGGAGAAAATGGCTACAAGCTGAGTTTCCGGCTACTCTGTGCAGGGGCCTCATTGATGACGCTGCAGCTCTACCATTTCATCAAGATCCCTACTCATGCAGAGCATTTATTTTATGTCCTGTCTTTCTGTAAAAGTGCATCCATCCCACTGACTGTGGTTGCTCTGATTCCCTACTGTATTCATATGTTAATGAAACCAAGTGAAAAGAAGATTAATTAGAGCTGTGCAGGGGGTTAGTGCTCTGTGGTCCCAGCAGGACATTCCTCCTCCATCCTCCAGCAGAGCCACAGAGCAGGGGCAGATGGGAGGCTTCCAGAGGTCACAAAATTGTGGCCACAGGCTCCATCCCACCATATCTATGTTTAGTTTGGCCTTCACCATGGTGTCCTGCCCCACCCCCATTTTAAATTAGTTGCCAACATTTGAAAACTAGAATACTTGTCATAAAAATCTGAATTTCTGCATTTTCTTGACAAATCTGACAATATGGTACCTTAGGGCCTACTTTCCCACCTGGAAACAATCTACCATTGCTCACCGATTGTCCCCAGTAAGAAGCAGCATTCTCCATTTTCTCACAGTCCCAACAGGAGCCTCAGTATCAGTTACTTTCACCATAGGAAGGTCAGGCCACTTATGGATCCCGTGGGCAGTTTAGTGGGATCCCCAGTCAAATCCAATCCCATCAGTTTTCAGAGAAGGAAAGGGAGTTCATTGGGCTATGAAAGAACTCGCTTTTGTCACACCATTGTCAGAACAGGAATTAGAACCCAGGTTTTCTGATGTGCATTTCCATTACACTGCTTTGTTTCTTCATTTTTAAGAAGTAAAAATCTGTTAAGAGTGAATGCTTCTGTGATGATTGTCATGTAAATCCGCTGCTTTTCTAGAAATGTCATTCAAATCCCACATCCTGTTTTACTTAGACCGTGCAGGGTGTTGATGGGGCCAGCAAGCCTCTAGATATGGCTACATATCCAGGGGAAATAGGTCAGGTTATTGTCTGGACTTGAACCTCTGCTTAACTCTTGATTTCTGTTTTACAGTAATGCTTTCCAATATTTAAATAAATGCTGCTGAAGATGCTCTGCTTAGAACATTATTTACCAGTCTTTCAAAGCCAAGGAAATCAAGTGCTTTCCTCAAGGTCATGCTCCAACTCAAGAAAACCATTAATTGGGTTAATCTCTGATGAAAATCTGTAGCTCTACCTTAAGAAATTATTATTGAAAGAATATTAATATTATACTAAGAATTTCTCACCAAGGTTTTTTTTTTTCTTTTCTTTTTTTCCTCATTGGATCTGGCAATTCTGGACTTTAAGTTGATAATTATGTCATTTCAATCAAGTACATTTTGAGTCAGATTTTGCTATACATCTTAGTTACGTAGGGTCCACCACAAAGTTTTATGTAACTCTTCTCAAGAATATCAATACATGAATTGTTTTAGGTGATGATATATTAAACCCTCCATAAATACTTATGAAAACATAACACTTGAAGCAAGTACTATTTGGCAAAATATTAGCTGATAACAAAATCCCTAAAAATCAAACTATTGTTTCCTTTCTAAATGTATTTATAGAGCATATGCTGTTGCTTTTATAAAACACACGTAACAGCTTTGTTTTAAAGGTAATTAAAACCTTTCAGTGGTCAGGTGATTCCTTAAGCAAGAAGCTGAGGGATAACAGATTATCTTAAGAATGAAATTTGTCTTGTGTTGATGGGACATTTGGGGGAAAGGAGAAAAGAACGGTTCTTGAGCTGGTGACTCTTGGTCATTGGTTCAAGGCCTCCTGCCCCAGTGTTGTCCTCAGGAGTTCACTTCAATCTTTTCACACTTTATGATGCATTTGTCTCATCTCATGCTCCTCTGCACCTGTCAGAGAACTCATTGCTGTCTAGGATCCCTTCGTCAAAATTTTATTTGAGATTGATAATGTTAGTTTAGAGGAATCCTCCATCTCAATATAGTCTCAGACTGCTGTCACCAAGCGTGAGAAAACTGGAGCATTAAGAGCCAGGGACCTCTGCTCCAATGCTCACTCCATCAGACATCCCTCCTCGGTTCCAAGAGAGAAGTTCTCTTCGGCCACCCATAGTAAGCGCTATCTTTCAGGTGACATGTAGTCCTTGGAAGGCAAATAGGATGGGATGTGAGTTCATTTTCTATAATTAATTCCCAACAATTCCGCCCCTATCTGCCATAAAGCCTGAAAGTCCCCAAGTGATGAGATTTCCCTTTTTACTCTAGTTGAAGTTTCCTGGAGGGATCCATATGGTGGCAAATTGCTTTTGCAATGGAAACTGCTTAGGCAGCAAGAGGAACAGCTTCTCACAGCCTTGGAGAAAATGCCTCCCTTTAATAATGATGGAAAAGACTCTTCTGCTTCCAATTTATTTGCTAAATGTAAGTGGAATTGAGCTCATTTGACTCACTGTTAATATATCCATACATTCAAAATGTCTACACATATATTTGGGAGAAAAATGTCAATATCATGAGCTTTCAGAATGAGAAAATCAAGACAAGTGACTTGAAAAGCTGTCCAATCAAAAGTACATTTGAATAGAAAAGCAAAGTAATTTATTATTGTCAAAACTAGCTCTCAAGATGAGCGTTGAATCCCTTTCCTCCAACAACCTATTGATTGGACATCTGCCTTTTAGGTTAAATTGGTGCCTTCTCTAGACCTACTTCAGTATAACAGAAGGGAGATTTAAAAAATATATTAAGATGCCCTTGAAAGTTATATCTCTAAATGCTTTATATTTATTCATAATCAGTAAATAAATTCAAGATCAAATTGGTACACGCATATATAAAAAAAACCTTCATGTAAGAGAAAGTCAAAGACTTGGTTTTATTTTTTTTATTTTTTTATTTTTTTTTATTTTTTTTTATTTTTTTTAAGACTTGGTTTTAAAATGTGTTTCACTTCTTAAGTATTATAAAACCATACATTCTAGCACTCTTCAGCGAACTTTTGACAAAGATAGAAATGTTCTATATCTGTGATGTCTAATATGATGGCCACTAGTCACATGTGGCTCTTGGACTGTTGAAATGCAGCTAATGCAGTTGAGGAACTGCATTTTAAAGTTTTTTTTTAAATTATTTATTTATTTATGATAGACATAGAGAGAGAGAGAGAGAGGCAGAGGAGGAGGGAGGAGCAGGCTCCATGCCGGGAGCCCGACGCAGGACTCGATTCTGGGACTCCAGGATCGCGCCCTGGGCCAAAAGCAGGCGCCAAACCGCTGAGCCACCCAGGGATCCCCTGCATTTTAAAGTTTTATATTACTTTTAATTAATTTGAATTTAAATAGTCATGTATGTCTGGTGGCTACTGAATTGGGCAGCACAGATCAAGTCTCATAGTGCTCTTCCCTGAAAAAAAAAGGTATTTTTTATAGTGTTACCTGTACCATGATCCTGTGTGAGACAACATGAATGGTATTAACTGCTTTATTTTACATGAAGAAAGTGAAGCATCAGTGATTTGCTCATATAACATGGACAAGGTATGTTTACCCCAGCCCAGAGATCTTTTATTTTTTTAAGATTTTATTTATTTATTTATTTATTCATGAGAGACACACAGAGAGAGGCAGAGACACAGGCAGAGGGAGAAGCAGGTCCCATGCAGGGAGCCTGATGTGGGACTCGATCCCAGGACTCCAGGATCACGACCTGAGCCGAAGGTGGATGCTCAACCACTGAGCCACCTAGGTGTCCTGGCCAGAAATCTTTAATTAACCCCCAGATGTTATTTTCCAGATGAAAAAAATAAGTTACTGTTAACAAAGTCTAAGACATGTATGATGATGGGAAAATCCCATTGTGAACTTTACCCATTAAAAAAAAAAGTCGGGACACCTGGGTGGCTCAGTGGTTGAGTGTCTTCCTTCTGCCCCAGGTGTGATCCTTGAGTCCCAGGATCGAGTCCCGCATCAGGCTTCTTGCATGGAGCCTGCTTCTCCCTCTGCCTGTGTCTCTGCCTCTCTCCCTCTCTCTCTCTCTGGGTCTATCATGAATAAATAAATAAAATCTTTAAAAGAAAAAGCTTTAAAAAGATAAATAAATAAAATTTAAAAATCAACTTTGTGTGGTAACTGACCCTAAACATTTCTAGGGCTGGAAGGACTGACATGTGGCTAAAGAAAGTAAAGAGCAGACTCTGCTGCATTTCCCAGGGAGACCCCCTGCAGATCTAAGACACTCTCTCTGTGCAGCGTCCTTTGCTCTCACTCTGTCCTGCAAACTCTAGCCACCCTGTTTTCCCTGGACTCTCAGCTCTCTGTGGCCCCAAATCTGGGGGTCTAGCTAGGTTCCCTCTCCCTACACTGTGTCCTGGAACCCTCTCAGGGCCACAAAGTTAGGAAGAGTTTTACCCAATATTCATGACCACAGTCTAGAAGTTTGGATGACTTTCTGACCAAGTTTTCCTGCTTATCTGGGTCTACCTCACTTGTATGCTGGACACCAGCACTCCCATGTGTATTCAGGAACTGTTAGAAAAAAGATCCCTAGTGTCCAGTTGCACCTGTGGATTTTGCCTAGTTGAATGACTGTCCTGGCCACTCTGGAAATTGCAAACCAGTTTTCTCGATGAATACGTGGACCTCAGTGCTGCCAAGAAACCAAGGTGACGTTTTAAATTTTTCCTCTTCCCTCACCTTTAATGCTTTCTGATAGTGATTTCACACTGAAGTCATGTGGTACCACTTGTTAATTAAAAAAAAAAAGGCTTCTTTTTTTTTTTTCTTAGAAAGAAGTGTTGACAGCAGGAGAGGTCTACAAGAAGCAACGATTCTGGAAACTTCTGTCAAGTGACAGCAATTGATGGGAAAATTTGAGGAGTTAGAAGTGCTTCACGTTAGCTGTGCAAAGGACAAGTGCAGTCTGTCAAATTGGAGGCTGGTTTGGTGTGGAGCACTAATTACTGTCTTTGCTGGTCTTTGATGGAGATCACAGTAATGACTTGGGAGGAATTACATCTCATTTCTTTTGGCAGCAGAGAAGTGATTGCTCTCAAGGAGGGAGAAAATTCAAAGATTGAGGTTATAAAGGTTAGCGCTAAGCCGATTAATTATTTTCTGTTTTGAATTTTTAAATATCTTAGATTTTTTTCTTTTATTCTAACATTTCACCATATGATACTGAAAAGGAATCTGTCTTCAGCTCAAGAATCGTGACATTTCCCCAAAGATCACTATGTTCCGAAGAAGCTGCCAGGACAGGGGAAGGTAATGAGCAAAGGGTGGCAGCTGTGGTCCTGTGGGGTGGGGTTTGGGGCCCAGATCAGGGCCCACCAAGAGGAGTGTTCATTCAGGCAGCATCTTGGCCCGTTTCCAGGGCTGGCTCAGGTGAGAGCAGAAACCATTTCCCCGGGACAATCTGCATACTCTGCGGGAGCAGCAGGCCATATGTGTGCCTGGGAAAGAAAGCCAGAACTCATTAAGATGAAGAGCTTCTTTCCTTGGCTAGCTGTCACCTGCCCTTGCACATCAGTTGGGCCAATCGCGCTCTAACTTCTCTTCCAAGAACTGACTTTTCCCTGGATTCGCTCTGTGTCTTATGAACAGTAGTGGCCAGATTGTCATCCTTGCTCACACATACTGCCATTAATGGGAAGGTTTTCTAAAGGTGCATTTACATATCACTGCCTTTCCTAGATACCAGCCTTGCCCTCAAGCTCAATAATTCCACGTTTAAAGCACCTGGTTCTTGAGATTTCTTTTTCTATGGAATCATTCCAAATTCCACCTTTTTTTTTATAAACATTTTTTTTGAATGAAAGAAATGATAGACGTGTTGCTATCTTTCTATATGAAGGTTGCATTGACTTAACAAAGGGAAAGTTAAGTATTCCTGTCTGCGTTTTTGAGATGTTATTGTGCATCTTATTCTCTTAGTGACGAAATATTGACGCCTTGCTTATTCTGGCCAATCAAGAGGCAGTGTCACGCATCCCTGTGTGGATCCCAAAAGGTGTCAGAACACAGTGGGGTAGGTGCTAGCAAATTCTAAGACAGATATAGATGTTTGAAAGACTTTTAGGAATTTGGCCACAAGCTCCTTGGATTAGAGTCATGGGACCTATGTTCTAGTCTAGTCTAGTGGGTCTCCGCATCTAACCACTCTGATGCTGGGAGGCCAGTTAACGTTGGAGGCCTCCGTTCAGTAATTTCTCAAGTGAGAGGCTTAAAATAGGCTTAGAATGGATGGTTCATGCATTCCAGCTCTGACATTCTGCAATCCTGAGGGTCCCATTCAATCAAATAGGAAGAAGAGCCGGAGCATATTAAGTTTTACTCAGATGCAATGAAAAAGGCTGTAAATTTTTTTAAATACTCCATTTTTAATTTGCTACTTTAATAAACAATTTTAGATTCATGTAATACATTTTGATCTTTAAAACGTTCTATTCCAATTAGAATCCGATTTTTATAGCCATGAAAAGAGATCCATGGAGACATGAAATAATTTAACTGATGTCACTGGGCAAAATTAACATGAGACTACTCAGACTTCCCACATACCTATCTTACAAAAGACATCCTATAATTAAATTACCAGCTCCATTTCCCCTTCTTTAACATCCTAATGAGGAAATTTTTCTTGCAGGTAGAGATCCTAAGGGGATCTAACACGTAATAATAATAACAGGCTGAGTGAGAAGATGGGAAGGAGAAGGGAAGTTTGCTTTGTGGCAGAGGGATGGGCAGTGCTTAACAACTGTGCTGTGTGAAGAAAGTGGCTAGAAGCTTGAAATAGTATTTTAGTAGGTTTGTTGTGGATTAGTTATGGATCTCCCAAAGATGTAATGACAAAATTTAGTTTTTAACTCGTTATGGCTGTTGAAATGTACTTCTTGAATGTGACACAATTCCAACACCAAGTTATATGGTGCCAAGATTTCTGATGTTAAATGAAAAATTAGAGATACTATTCCAAATACCTCCTAAGATCTTCTCAAGCTCAAAGAGGACCCCTTCTGTCCATGCTTATACTTTCTCTTGAATCCTCTTGCATACCCACCTGACAAATACTTATTAAGTGCCATTATGTGCCGGAGATGCAAGGGTAAGTTCAACATAGAACTTTCCCTGTGAGAGATCTTCAGGTTCTAGGTTTGCCTGTTGTAGCTCTGGGTGGACACCAGGGATGTCACTGGGCTGTGGACTTGGAAGAATTGGGTTGAGACTATATCTAGCTATAGATTATATGGTAACATTATTCCACATCTCTTCCGACCTACCCTGTTTCAGATTCATCCTTTTATTCAATCACTTTCTTTTTGAGTCTGGCTATATTTTGCCAGTAGCATCCAGATCATTCCGTGACTAACAACAATTTAATCATGTGAGAGGACAAGAAAGCATGGCCACAAAACAGCAAGTCTCTAAGTGAAAGTCTGCTTCACTAGAAGCATAATAAAGCAGAGTATCTGGAATCTTCTCAGAAACCCCTGGAATGAGCTGCAAGGAATTCCATCCAGTGATATCTCCTCTTCATTGCAGTGACACTGAAAAAAGACTGTGATTAATTCTTTCTTTCAAGTGATATTTTTGGAATACCTCTAGATATCAAGGTCATATTTTGAAGTTATTTAAGCACATGTTACTATTTCAACATCACATCACTTGTACTCACATTTCAATATTTTTATTAACAGAGGTATAGCTATCTATTAAGATTGTGTCCATCCATCGTTAACAGCAACATATACAACTACACAAAATACTTCAGTGGTTGAAACAAATGAGAAGTGTCTTCTTCACATGTGGCAGACTGGCTAGAGGTGGGTAGGCTGGAGCAGCTGCTCAAGGATGTCCAGGAATCAGGATCAGTCTGTCTTCTTGCTCTGCCATCCATAGTGTTTGGCTTCTGACCAGATGACCCCAGCATGCCTGCTGTGCCTCCAGGAGAGAAGAAATGAGGAAAGAAAACAGCTTTTCTTCAACCCAGGCTTTATTCTGGAAACAGCCTCCAAAGAGACTTGAGCTTGTATTTCACTAATCATACCAGTATCATCTGGCCTCTCCTAGCATCAAGAGAGTCTGGAAAGGTAGAGACTAGTTTCCAACCTCTGTAACAGAGGCAAGCAGGGGAAAGGGATGTAGAATCGGGTGTCAAGTAAGCCAGCCTACGATACTCACCATAGCAACTTCTCACATATTTAACAGTTAGTGCAACTTACAGCTGCATTCCTTATCTTGCAGCCTGCTAACTGGTTTCATAATAACATACAAAAATTATGAGAGCAAAAGACTTTCTCAATTATAAAATGCTTTGTGAATGTTATCACGGGGTAGATTTAAATGATTGATTGAATTTTCACCTTCCAAGAAATTTTATTAAAAAAACATTGCTCATCTCTTATTTTGAATCCGTACTTGGTATATTAGAAATACGTACTCTCGACAAATAAATTCAGCATAGTTTCTTTCCTGTAATCATTTGTAATGACTTGTTCTTGGTCACCTTGAGTGAACATTTCCCTTCCTATCTCCAGCCAATCTCTTATTCTTGAATTTATCTTTTTGTATCTGAGAGTTGGAGCTGTACCTGAATCATACAAAGGAGAGAACTGCCAATTCACCAGCCATGCATTCTTTTCCCTTTTTCTACTGCACATTCTGTCTTGGTGCTGATTTATCGGGTTGAGTAGTTGCATCCAGACAGCTACATGCCAATCTCGTGTACTCTGATTACTCATTATGAGCCTTAGGATACCAGACAACTCACTAATGAGCACATTATAATGCTGGCCAGTGCTAATTAGATGATAATCATGTGCACTGCTTTATTTACAGTCTATCCATTTAAATTAATTGGGCATTTAATTGAACACAGTGTGAAAGAAATTGGAATTGAATTTTAAAGTTTATTTAAGTTATTTTCACCTCCCATCTCTTATAGGCAGGTGAGATTATTCACTCAATCTAGAAATTTAGAGCAAATACAAATGGACTAAATGCTTATTTTATAATGATACGCACGCATATGTAAATTTATCTCAAAATCTGTTTGGAAACAGCAGCCAAATTTGAAACTTTTTTATCTCCACCAACATACTTATGTGACCTGATTACAGAGAGATTCTGCATACATAAGAGATATTTATAATTCCAGACCTTAGTTGGAAATATTAGGTGGGATCCTAAACTAACCTGATGGGAATGTTCTGGTATTTTCTTAAAATAGGAAATTTACATTTAATTCATGAATAAATATGTGGCAAATTATACCTAATTATGATCCCATGTATTTTCCTCTTTCAGGACACAATATCAAAATATCCCAGGGTATACATTTTTAAATGAGTGTATAATTGCCAAAAACTGTATGCATGAATGCATTACTAAATTCAAAGTGTCCTTTCATGGAAATAGTTTCCTAAGAGCATATGTAGAGTAGACTCAGAGTGACTATATGAAAGTGTTTCTAGACAAAATGATTTAAAGGTCTATTCTACTTTTTTCTCAAATAATAGCATATCTGGTTTGCGGTCATCTCTCACGCGATTTTGAGATGTATCAAATGACTCAGGATCTCTTCTCTAAATAAGTTGGAAACATGCTGCTCCAATTATTTATAAGAATTGTTTATAGGAAAAAATCATAATAGGTTTTTATAAATTAGACAAAAACTTGTCTTGAGAAGAGAACTCAAGGAGATTAGATCAAATGACATTTTTTGCAGTTATTTTGTGTCATTTTTTTTTAAGTAGAGATGATCCTCTTCTACTTTAATCATTCATAATTACCTTTTGGTTCACAGATCACCTTAAACATATGGTGAGTGTAAAGAACGCTTTAACAAAGACATCTATCTCTGAATACACAGACCAAAGTTTCTATGAAATTCCAGGAAGTTCCCGTAACCCTTGCCCTCCACCCTTTCTGATGCATATGCACAGTTCCACCTTGAGTTGTTCAGTAGGATTGGTATCAACATAATGGTCAGTATCCAATAATGGAAGATAGCATGAAAATCCATGAATGAGTCCTGAAAGAAGGCTTAATGTAGATTTGGAGGGTCCTCTTTCAACGTTTGGTGGAGTGAGCAGGTGGGGACACGGTAAGAGAAGAACTGTAGGGTGGCTTACCTTGGGTGTCTCCATCAGTGTTCATCAGTCACTGACGCTCCAGAATATTTTCATGAGATGCTTACGGTCTTCCATAGGTGTCCACCAATGGCCAGAGTGGTGTTGATTGCAGAAGACAATTAAATGGGGGCAAAACCCCTAACCCTTTGAGGAAAAAATAGTGTTCTAATGAGAAGAGTTTGAGTCGTTCCATGACAACCCTGCGTCAAAGGGACATAATCCAAAGGTGCAGATTTATGAGAGCAGGTCAGTCCCTCCACCTCTCCTTCTAGGGTATCCCTTCCTGCTTTTCTATTCCACTGATTATATCCCCATCAAGCATTCCCGCTCTTAGTGAATCTTTCCCAACACGCAGACACATACTAGATATCCCACTAACAACCTGCAACAATAAAAATAACAGCAAAGTGATCTAGACTCCAAAACAAAATACCTTGACTAGAACTTTCCTCTAGCTTGCCCCCAGTATCTTTTCATTCACAACCAAACTTGTGTGAGGAATAACAAGAAGTCTAAATTTCCACATTTTACCTTTGCACTTTCCATTCACCCCTAAATCTACAGCAATTTACCTTGTATTCATATAAGTAACACCGAAACCAATCATGGCAAAGTCACCAAGTCTTCGGTTCACCTATTTTACCCTTTTTTATGTAATTTCTCAATTGGGTAGGTCTACGATGCCATTCCATTACATATTGAGAGAACTGTGGCTTTAAATTTCAGGAAACTCAAGTCCAGAAGAAGTCATTTATAAGGAAAATGTATTAGCTCACATAAATTTGCCACGCCCCTTAATAAAGTGTCCTGGTATATATGGAGTCTCCACAGTTGATTAACCATCAGCTCATACAACAAGGGCACTGTTGCTCTCCATGCTCAGTTTTAGCATGCTCAGACTCTATGCCCAGCAAGTCTTGGGTGCGTACGTGTGCATGTGTGCGGCAAGAACAAAACCACACACGCCAACGTCCCCCATTGCAGGGAGACCGCTTCTTCCCATGCATCTTCCTCTGAGGCCCCAATCATCTTTTCCAGACATCCTGAAGCAGCCCTATCCTAACACAGCTCACAAAGCCACCTATATAAACAACGCAAAATCATAGGCAGGTAGATCCCCATTTTCCTAGGGATTCTGATATAGAAGGACCCTACTAGGTCCTATAAACGCCTAAGTCTTACTGGGAAACAGAGCATGGAGGTGAACCTGGCCTCATCAGAATTTTCTGGGTCCATGTAGAACAAGGATGGGCCAAACTCTGCCTGCAAGCTGGGAGGAGATGTGGCTTGTCGGGCAGACCATCACTCGTGCCTGCGGGACACTTTTTACTAGATTTTCTGCTTGCCCTTCCAACGTCGTGTTGGCAGAGCCGCTCAGTAGGATTGGTATCAACATAATGGTCAGTGTTAGTGCCCGCTCACTTCCCTTCTCCCTCACCCCTGCCGCGTGTCTCCCAACTGCACGCTCTGCACTCTGACATGTGTCTTCCCACCGCAGATAGACCACCTGCGTGTGCAGCAACATGCACGTCGGCAGAGGAGGCGGCGCCCGTGCAGAGCTCCCCTCCTCCAACACCCGTGCACGGACACCTGCGCACCGGAGGGAGGCACCTGGGGGCTCAGTGGTTTAGCGCCACCTGCAGCCCAGGGCATGACCCCGGGACTCTCTCTCTCTCTCTCTGTCTCTATGAATAAATAAATAAAACTAAAAAAAAAAAATGATGTAAACAATCTTAAACATTCCGATAAGGGCCAATGTAACTCTCTTCCTAACTCTGACATCAGAATGTTTGATTTTACCAGATTCTATCATGATATGATGCTGGTTAGTCCAAATGAGTCATGATCTTTAATCTAGCAAGTTTTACAAAGTTTCTGAGTATAGTATAAGAACATGTTCCAAGGGAGAAGCTGGACTCATGTTTTTATAAGACTCAAATCACATAGGGACAATGGAGGCTCAGACCAGGAAATACATGAAACTGGATATTCTATCCCTGTCTTTCCAATATAGTAGCTTCTAGTCACAGGTAGCTTCTAGAACTTGACAAGTGGCTAGTCAGAGCTATGCTGTAAGTATAAATACACACCAGATTTTGAATATTTAATATGATAAAAGAAACTATCTTATTAATAATTCTTATATTGATTATATGTGATAATGTTTTGTATATATTGGGTTAAATGAAACATATTAGTAACATTGATTTCACCTGTTTCTTTCTACTTTAATGTGACTAGAAAATTTAAAATTACAGATGTATTTGTATTTGTGACTCATATTTTTATTGGAAGACACTGCTCTAACATGGGGCTATGTTGTCTTGCTCCATGGGGCTCACAAATTGTTGACTACTTGTATACATCTAAAATGATCATTCCACCAAGATGTATTGAGCCATCACCATACACCAAGTACTAAGTAAAGCACTGGGGATATTAGGAACTACATAGTGCCTGTCTTCAAGGACCATAGACATTTAGTATGTGCAGGGAGCTCTGGCCACTTAGAGGATGAATGGCCGGAAATAAAGGCTATCAAAATTTTGGTAGATATCCTTCCAAGTATACCTTTGCACATATAGGTACATATAAACACAGACATCGATACACATAACAGATTGGTAAGGTGTGAGGTGTGTGTGTGTGTAAAGAGGAGAGAGAAAGAGGTAGACAGATGGCATCATACCCCTATAATGATTAGAAACTCACTTCTATACAACATATAATGGACAACATTCCGCAAAAACAATACACATAGGTCAATATCATTTTATTGGCTTCATGGTAAACATGGTAAACATCACTGTATATATGTGTCTCAACTAATTTTACCTTTTCTACCTCTTTTTTTTGAACTTTTAGATTGTTTCCAAGTAATTCTGAGTAACGCAGAAAGAGACAACCATGCTCACTTTTGTGATTAGAAATTTAAAATAAACTATGAGAAATGGAATTCCTGGTGAATCTATTTCTGGACTCTCTTATCCTGTTATGTGGCTTTCAAATCCATTTTTGGTATCTACTGTTTTAATTATTGTGCCCCTGTGCTACATTTTTCTCCTTTTGTTTTAAATTTTTTAACTTTATTTTTAAATTAAAGATATACATGCGCATAAATCTTTCTGCAGTTTCTTTTGGTATTTACTTTCATCTTTTGAAAAAATTGTAATTTTTTTCTAGCTTTATTAAAATATAATTGACATATAAGATTATGTTTACCTTCCTCTCTTAAAGTAATATGTTTTATTGGTATTTGTTTAAATTTTTAACTGTTTAATTTCTACCAGGAAATATGAGGAATACACCCATATCCTATCCCCATGCAAATCTTCTCCACGTCTTCTCTCCCTTTCCATAACCTGTCTCTAATTTGGGTTGAGATCAGCATTCAGCATTAACATTGACATGGCTTTGCAAATAACATTCTCAGTGGGTCGTGCAGTGTAATATGAATATATTTCCTTTCATGTATAAGCTTTCTTTCACTCCAGAGCTAATAGCTAATAATCCTCTCTCTCTTTCTCTGTCTCTCTTCATATCTGTTTGTCTTTCTGTATATGCATCACTAATTCACCAGAAAACTCTGGCAGGGGGAATGTTACACAGTCTAGCAGCATCATGTTTTTCCTAAAGACATCTGTCATGGAACCTGAGTTCCTTGTTTCAGTCTGGGCTGGCCACTCACTCTCTCTAGCAGACCAGTTATCCTGGGATTTTTCCTCCTAATCATCCTGGACATTCCCATCACCTCATTCTTGAGTTACATCACCTGTTTCCTAGGTCCCATATCTTCCTCTCTCTTCATTTACTTTTGTTTTAGGAAAACCCTCCTGTGGCTTCCTGAGAAAAGATGTATGGGGAGGGAAAGTTTTGAAACCTTACATGATTGAGAGTTTCTTTAGACTTCTCTCATTCTTCAGAATAGTTTTCTGGATATGGAATAATTTTCCCTAGAATTTTGAAGGCAAATGTTTACATCTTCTGACTTTTAGTGTTACTGTCAAGAGATCCTATGTCATTATGATTCTTTATTATATGTACCATGTTCCCCCCTCTCCTGGAAAATTTGAGTATCTTCTTTGGCCAGTTTTCTAAAATTGTATAGTAGTGTGCCCACGGAGGATCTTTACTTATTTATTATATTCAATACTTGTTGAATCCTTTCAGGTTGAAAATTCATATCCTTTAGTTATAGGAACTATCTTTGGACTCTTTAATAATCTACTCCCCTCTAATCTTTCTGGAACAGCAATTAGCTAATTATTATACCTCCTAGGTTGTTCCTCTAAAATTTCTCTTTTTCTTTTTTTTCTACTTTTTGGCTCTATATTTTTGTCCTACCTTCAGGGAAATTTCCCCAACTTTATCTTCTAATCCTTCTTTTTTTTTTTCTCCTGTAAACTTTTTTATTATTCAGGGCTATGGGATTAGTTTGATCATAGCATGAATCCATCCTGAAAACATTAGAAATTACAGAAAGACTTGAGATAAGTGTCAGACAGAACAGAGAATGCAAGTACCCCTGTTATCTGAGAAACACTAATAATGTAAAATTTGCAGAGACCAAATCTTGCTAGTGATATAGGATGTGGGATAGATACAGAAACATTGGTACTCCCTGATGTTGTAAAATAAATTTGCAACTTTATGTACTTCTATATTTTTTTTTGTACTTCTATATTTTTAAGGTTATAGTCCTTCGCCTTGTCACTGAGCCTCAAGAGACAATTGTTTTCCCACATTCTTTCAAACCCTCTGTCGGCAACCTTTCCCACTCATCAATAACTTTCAAGTACCTTATTTGAAAATAATTCTTATGCATTCATTTTTCACACCCCACACATTCCACTCCAGGAAACTGGCAGCCTCCCGGCACAGAGCTTATGTTCTTCTTTGAAATGCACACTTACACAAATGGATTTTGGTCTTCTTTCTTCAATATTACAGGATGAGCACATGCATACTGCAAAATTTAATTCCTTCTTGCAGGCATCTTTATTCTGTAATGTACTTGTCCCTGCCATTTTTTATGACTTACCTAGAGTACTGTCCTCCACCCTCTCCCTCCCTGAGTTGGCAACCATCAATTCTTCTGATCTAACCAGTTAACTTGCTAAACCATGTTTATGGTTATTTACTAGGAAACACCGGACAGACACATAAATAACATACCTCAATATGCAAGAGCTTAGGCTTAATTTGTAGGCAGAATTTCAATTGTTGGCCATGGGAGGAAAAAAAAATCTATGCTCTAAGTGCATTTGAGAAAGAGAGAGAATAGAAAGACATCTTGATAGTAGGACAATGTGATAGGAACTGCTACTGAATTTTTCATTTCTGTTATCAAGAGCTCTTTCTTGTTTTTTTTTTTTTTTTGGTATGTTCGTTTTTATGAACTCTTGTTTTTATTTAAATAGATAGGAATATCTTCTCATCTCATTATGTAAATTTGTTAGCATTCTTTGAATGTTTTCTGAATCTTTGCGTTGGCTCTGTTACCTCTAACACCCTTGTTCTGGGCATTCTATTGTTGTCATTTTGCTTTTTGTGTTACAATATTTCCTCAGTGCCTGGTGATTCTTGATGGTCTATTCATATGGAAAATGAGACACTGGAAAGCCAGTGGGTACATGTTGGTTGGTGGGGCTTCACAGTAGAGTTATCTGGTTGGGGAGTTTCTTTGGAGTATCTCAGGAATTGGTCTGATTGGTCTCTTTTCTTGAATTAGCCAGTTTCTCCAGAGGCTACTCCTAAAATCTCCTGCTAGAGAAGGAGGGGGCTGGAATTTTTTTCTGTTCATATATAGCTTTCCATTCAATCTCCTTGTCTCCTGTATGTTAGCTACCCATTCAAATGTGACTAGTGTCTCTAAGTCCAAGCTTCTCAGTGAGCTTCCCCATCCAGTCTTTTGCTAGACATTTAGAGAATGCCAGCCATCCTACTTCAGGAGCGGGGTGTGTACTTCTGTTTTCATACAGGCAATAGAAGTGGAGGGTGGTGACAAGGATTAAAGATCTGGGATAGAGCCTTTATCCCAGATTGCTGTCCTTTGTTTCTCCAATGTCTATTCATGAAATGAAAATAGTGCATTTTACCTTTTGTAGCTTCATTTGGTTTTATACAAAAAAGCCACATTGGCAGATTCTAGTCCTGTAAGTGGTGACTTCTCCACCCACTTCCTATACCCTGAATCTATAAATCCACATTCCTAACTGGTAAGTCCTTACAAATACTTGCTCCTTTCTGCCTTTCCCAGCCTGAGAGCATTCAGAGTATTAAAGTCCTCCTTTTCCAATCCCCATCTTTAGAGATGAATGGATCTGCTTTCACTTGCAAGAAAACCTAAGTCAAGAAATAGATGGTTGTCAGTCCTCCTGGTCTTTTCTCATATGACCTTGGTCCAGTTTGATAAACATTCATTGAGTGCTTATTATAAGTGCACTAGGCTCTGTGAACACTGAAGTTTCAAATATGCAAAGGATAATCCTCTGCCCTTAAGGAATTCAAAGTCTCATTTACTCTATGACTTCTTGTTAATTCCCAAATAGTAATTGGGACTAGCTTCTGGATGGAGAAAGCCACTGGGTAATAGCTGAGCGTCTGCTTGACACTGGAATTTCACTCACACTAACCCTAGTTTCTTTCATGTTCTATATACAGATTTTTAAAATTAAATTATTATTGAAGGTCTTTAGAAATTAGCCTGTATCCCAACATATGATAATGTCTGTAAAAGCAAAATATCATTTCTCCTTGAAGAAAAAAAAAAACCATGGCACTCCTGTAATTGGTGTATCATTTGTATATGAAATTCTTAAGTCAGGTCAACTGATGGGGGCTCCTGTGGTAACTAGTTTGTAGTACGCTCCTTTCTGGGCCATCAGTTCTTCATGGGTCCCCTTTTCAATCACTATCCCCTGTGACATGACAGCAATGATATCTGAGTTTTGGATGGTAGACAAACGATGAGCGATGACAATGCAGGTCCGACCTTCTCTGGCTTTGTCCAGGGCAACCTGCACCGTCTGTAAAGACAAGGTGGAAAGTTGATGTAAAGACACATGTTGGTTCCTTGGTCCAGCATTGCAAGAATTCTGCTTAACACTACTTGAGTAACATTACTATATCCAGGGGTTAAACCCAAAAGCTTGACAAGAGAGAGAGGATTACATAAGTATTTGCTGACTGCAATGCATCAATGATTTCAATTACCCTCTACAGGCTGAGAAATTTTAGTGAAGCAGGACTGAACCAAACTAGAGGTCACTGTGTAATTTTACAATGCTTGATAGTCTGGTTGACAAAAATGAAACCAGAGAAACCGTTAGGTAAGGTAGCAGTTAACGGGTCATTACTGATACAGTTCTTCATTGCGGACATATTAGTTTTCTCCAAATGAATCCTGATTTTTAAGGTGTTAATTATAAATGGTAAATTTCATAATTTTGTCTTACACAATTGCATTTCGTTTCATGCAAGCTGTGCATCAGATACCATCTTTTACTTAGTGTTGTATGCTGTCTACAAGCTCTGCCATGTAATGTTGAAATTATAAAATATGAAACACCTAACAGATGACCTAGATTACTTTATTTCACTTAAGAAAGCTACCTTTGGAATATACTCTTAAAAAGTGTATCTTAAAAGCAATTCTTATTTTAAAGTTAAAATATATTTTTTATTTGAAACACCCTATTTTGACTCACTTCCTCTAGATTATTGTCTTTTTGTTCCACTAATAGTGGCCATTTATACTGTCAATGAATCAGAAAATTGAAAATAGTGTCATCTTATAAGGGCATATATTACAGCAAAAGATTCATTTATAATGATCTAAGACATTAGAAAATCAATACATACCTTTTCACTTTCTGTGTCTAGGGCAGAAGTAGCTTCATCTAGTAGCAAGATTTTAGGATTTCGTACAATGGCCCGAGCAATAGCAATACGTTGTTTCTCTCCTCGAGATAGTTGAGACCCTTGGGACCCAACATTAGTTTCATATTTCTGGAAACAGTATGGTAAGTTTGAGACCCAGAAACAGTCATTGCCCCTATGCTGTATGGAGACCCCACATCAATGACCTCTCTATGGATTTAAACAATTTTTTTCTCTTTTAAACTTGGGAATGATAAATAAATCCTTCTCTAAAGGATGTCAAATCCATTTAGGAATATAGGAAAAATATAATGTTTGTTGGGAAACTAGGGGATTTTATATCCCCTTCTCTGCATGTATTTTAGTTTTGTATTTTTTTTCTTTCTCCCTGTCTGTGAGATCTCTCTGATTTAAGATTCCCTGATTTCCAAATTACTGTCTGGAAGATCTTTCCAAGATGGAATGACAGTACGAATGCAAGGGCCCTTTGAGAGATCTTCTGGTCCATCCTCTTATTGAGAAGGCATCATTCTGGATCACAAGCCTAGGTGCGAATCTAGGTACGAATCTAAAGCCCACCACAAACAGCACAAAATTTATAAACATAATCATTTACAAAGAAAAGTAATTTTCCAGTGGTATTTAAAAGAAGAGGAAAAGATTAAAAGTTTGGTTCCTAAAATTTCGTTTTCATGTGTTAATTTTCTTTGTGATCAACCACTAAGAGGCTTTTGGTGGATGGAAAAACGCAGAGTTGATATTGTACTAAGTTCAGACTTGGCTCTGGAGGAGTGAGAAGCTCCAAAGCAGATGCAACTTACCCCCACCACGCACAAGATATGCTGCCAAATAATGCAATCATGATGATGGCCATAAGAATAGCAGCAGCTTTCTTTGTATGGCTATTATGCATATTCTTACATTTTAATGTTATTTTTTGCATTTTGCCGATGATCAAGTATAGAAAAGATAAGTAATTGTCCCAAAGTTACACAGTAAGTGGCAGAGTTTGGGTTCAAACCTAGAGCTGCTCCACGTCTCAGGATTGCTTCCCACCACGCTATACTAATGCTCAGTGTAGTGCTGCTTTATGTACAATAAGTTCCATGGCATCCTTTGCACTGGATAATACAATACTTTGCAAAGCTAAAGAGTATGCTGACATTTATTTTGCTTAAAGGACAGAGACAATCTCAGGGCACCAGGAAATGACCTGTGTTGCCTTTGACCCTTTCCTTGAGCCATAGTCATAATCCTTTTTGGCCATTCTACCTCTATCCATCCCCATCTCCCATTGGGAAAGATTCTGACCTAGTCCTCACCTCTGGGAGTGACATGACAAAGTCATGCAGCTGTGCTTGCTTTGCGGCTTCTATGACTTTTTCCATGGGAATTTCTCTGGTGTTGTCTCCATACTTGATATTGTCCATTATGCTACAGGCAAACAACACTGGTTCCTGGGAAACAATCCCAATGTTCGAACGGAGAAACTGGACATTGACTTTTCTGCTGTCATGCCCATCTATCATCTGCCAAGAGAGGTGACAAACAGAGCATTAAGTTTTAGAATTCCAGCCATGAGAAAAGTTCATATTCTAGAGGCAGTATTATACAAGATATTTGCTTTGCTTACGAGATAAAAATCTCAGGAATCTTATAAATATGTTAGGTTGTCTTTGACCTCTGGAGGTAATGCATGTCAGGAGTGGTGTCAAAGTTATAATCAGATTGTGGTTTTGTTTATTTGTTTCCCATATTCTAGTTTTATAGGTAGTCCAAATGAGAAAGGCACTTGAGATAGTATTTTGTTAAAAAAATTTCCCCTTATACTTTGGTGCAGCACAGACCCTACAAGTATGAAGAATTGCTCAATTTTGAGACTTCACAGGTTATGAAACAATTTTTTCTATGTAAAGCTATTGGACAATATAAGAATCAAAGCTATTTCCTTGATTTTACTGGAACTAACATGAGATAATAGACCCAACTAAGAAAGGAGTACATTTATTCACTTAGTCAGTCAACAAACATATATTGAATTTCCTGCCACAAGGGCGCCATGCTAGGCAGTCTTTTGTCTGCTATATAAGGAAAAAAATAATCTCTGTGTTCATCTGTGGGGTAGTTAGACACAAGTACAGGAATTCAAATATCTACCATTTGAGTTGTTTCACTTAAAAGCCTTAAAATAGTAAAGGGACAGTATGTTTAACATACTACTGCAAAATGTTTGGCCTTATGATTTCAGAAAAAGATGATGTTAAATGCTGTGAACATAGTATATTTTAGATAAATTCTCAGCAATGGAAAAAGCAAACACCAGAGGGAGAAAAAGTAGGGTATTCCTCAACAATTAGCCCTGGCTCATCTTCCTCTTCTCATTTTCCATAGTACTTATAGATTGCAAAGCACAATTTAATACCTCATTAAATACTGGAGCTGTTTGCTAATTATTGTACATGAGCTAGTATTGTAAGCTCCTAAAAGACAGAAGACATGCTTCATGCTCCTTAGAATCTACCACAGGGCCTACCGAACACAGTACTGCATATCACAGGAATGAAATGTTGACACTGTTGAAAGCTACATTTGGTAGCTTCCTTAAGAGCAAAGACAATATTTTAAAATTGTATAAAAGGTGGTATTTTTCTTACCTGAAAAAGGTTTAGAAATGTTTTACAATGCTATAACAAAATATATTGCATTTATGAGATTTAAGGAATCATGCTGATTTCTTCATGGGCATTGCTTCCTCCCTATGACCAGAACAGGCACTGTGCACAGTGAGAGAAATATACTTAATGTATATGTTATTGTTGGAAAGGTCAAACGTGGAGGATTCGGTCCCTGTATGTCTCATGGTTCGCAATCTACCTGGGGTGATAACAGGATAATCTGACCTTTTGGAAAACCAGACCCTCTCCTTTGCAGAAATCAGAGCCCAGTGCAATGTGCTTTCTAGATTCATCAATCACTATGTACTTGTAAACAGGTGCCTAAAATTAATAACAAAGTAATTATAAACTATGTATAATCAACTCTTACTCTTTATTTGCATAATTTCCTGGATTCTACCAATATCCGTTCACTTGTTTCTTTGCTTTGGCTTAGGCAAGGGAATCTTTAGTTGCCTCCTTTGAGTTTCTTTCAGCTTTTCTCATCATAATGTGACCTGTCCTCATTGCAATGAAGATTCTACTACCCAGGGAACTCGAAAAGGCCTTTTTCAAAATATTAGGATTAAACAGTCAGGTGTGGAGCAGAATAAAACATTCTCAGACCTATGCCTCTGAATCATTTCTTAGAAAACTACTGGTGCACACATTCCAACAAAATGAAAATGAAAGCCCCAAAAGAGGAAGGTATGGGAACTAGGAAATAATGGATCTAATCCAAGAAAACATGCAGGAAACTCACAGGGTGACAAGTGTTCAGCAGCCACAGGTTGTAATTAGTCCAGGCAGTGACAGGCAAGAGAGACAGAAGCAGGTCCCTCAGAAAAAGGTAGCAGGATAGAGACATTGGAAGAATGTAGAGATTTTATAAAGCCAGGGGATGCAAGAAAAAAGAAAGTCTTTCAGAAAGCCTTCCCCTCCAGAAAGAAAATGCAATGCTGATGTACCTCACCACTTGGCTATGGGATGAACAATATTACATAATCATAACAAAAGTTGGCAGTTGATTTTTAACTTTTAGAATCAGTCGAGAGTGAAAACATGAAAGATCATAAATATTATAAACAGAATGGTCGTGTTTTGCATTTTGGTAATAGAAAAGTACTGTTATTAGTACCAGAGAAATAAAAGGAGGGAAGAAGAGGTGAAAATAAACATAGAATTGCTACTATTCTCATCTTAGAAAATGAGAATTCAAGGGATGCTATCTGTAGGTGGTGGAACAGAAACAGAATTATATTGATTAAACTTACAAACAGAGAAACTTTCTAAAGTTATACATCCATACTGGGAGGAGGTGCGTAAAAACAGGAGGAGTGGGAAGGGTAAGCTAAATTTCCATCTCTTGAGAATAAGTCAACAGAGAGTCTAAATTTGTTAAATCGTGAAACAGCAGCATAATCATATTATTTAGAGACATTGAAGTAATCATTGAAGGATCTAAAAACATCAAGTAGGTAAAAATAGTTGTCTTTGAGCAGAGAAATGGGGGAGCGGTGAGAAGGGTAAGGGTAAGAATAAGAGGTTGCTTTTTATTACAAATCTTTCCTGTTTTATTTTGTTTTCCTCTGCATGTTATTTGGAAAGAAAGAAAAGAAGAAGGAAAGAAAGGAGAAAGAAATGCTCTGGAAAATAAGCAATTCACCAATTTTTCAAATCTCCCTGCCAAAGCTTTATGGCACAATAACTACTGATTTGAGTTCTTTATATCATTTAGACCTAAGCTTCTCGAACCAGGATTATGTCAGATTTGTCGTACGAAACCCCTTCTCTTGCTTATTTATCATTGCGTTCCTTATCACCCCACTCAGTTTTTCCATTCGAGGTCATCAGTTTCCTGATTAGTTTGCACTTTCTGCTCCATTTACAGATACATGAACGCTCCTGTTAAACACACTCATCTTCAGCTTTGCAGTGTGCCCAGTTTTCCTTAACTGGTCAGCAGACCATCTGGAACCGGGAAGAGTACGATATTACAAAGTGAGAGGTAGAATCAGGTCAACCAGCAAATGACTGGAACTGGACAATACCCGTAGGGGTAAGTGTCCAAGGCAAGAACTTTCCAGTGAGTCTGGCAAGGCGTGATCTTGAAACTACTTTGAAAGGGCTGGAGACACTCTGCAGCAAGCGGAATTCTCCAGAGCATTCACATTGCTTACCACCTTCCCTTGGTCAGGATCATAGAAACGTTCCAACAGCTGAATACTCGTGCTTTTGCCACATCCACTGCTTCCCACAAAGGCCAGCGTTTGGCCTGGACGAACGGATACCGAGAGACCATTCAGAACTTGCGTATCAGGTCGAGAAGGATATGTAAATTTACAGTCGACAAAGTCAACCTGGCCCTGGAAGTTGTCCTGTGGAGGGGAAGATGGGGCTTACATATGTTCCTACTATATGTAACAGTAGAACAGTGTTCTACTAGAACCTAGAATACTGAAAACGCGCCTGAATCTGAGTTTTAGGTCCTTGCTTAAGATATCTTCAACAGCACACTGCCATAGAGCAAGTCTAAAGATAGCTGCTTGATGAAATGGCATTCTGTTCCCCGTTCTGGCAGGTGTAGACTACAGGGAGGTTTGAGCAGTGAAATGTAAGATATGTGACCTCTTATTCTCATTCTCACCTAGAGGGATTTCCTTGTCACCCATTCTTTGACATTCTGAATGAAAAGACCAACTAGAAGAAATGGTTCCATCACAGAAGCCAGTAACTGTTCAAAACCCTATAGTTCTGCTCCCCCTAAAGATTTCAAATAATAGCATTACACTTCAAATAATTCAGAAAGTTACTTGCAGCCTGTATTGCAAAGGTTGTGCTATCTGAATTACGAATTATCAAGAGGATAGTATTTAATAACAACAGGAGGAACAGGTCGCTTGACCAATTTACAAAGATTTCTGAATTTCGTTCAGTTTTCCTAGGGTTTAGTTTTGTTTGGCTCTGAGATATTTAAAAAAATAGGCGGGGAAGATTTAAAAAAAACACCTGTGAGGACTATCAGAAGAAAAGATATTTTGTAGAGATTGAATTAGTTTTCTGGGAGTCCACATGAGCTAAAACTTGAGCCTAGGTAAACATGAACTAAATCAATATTATCGGACAGGAAGGACTGTTTTTTCTACATCCTGTACCAGAACATTAGTAGAAAACATGGTGGTCAGGTAGGTCTCAAAAGACACCCAGCCTTCATTCATCATCCATTCGTTCATCCATCCACATTTCATTCATTCTGGAACTAAGTGTGTTTTACATTACACAGAATTTAGCATTCACTGAATATCATTGCCTTATTCAAATGCCAGTTTTATGAATAATTTTAATACTAATTTACTTCATTCCTTTACACTTATAAATCTACTGTCTGTGCTTTCTGAGTGCATATGAACGAACCCATAGACTGCAGGAATTTGAAAGCTAAGTGGTATCCTATGGACATCCCTCCCCAATGGGCTGTACATACACACGCATGCACAGCCCTCCCACACTACCCCTCACCCCCCTCAGTACTTACCCACTTTTCACCTGCACTACTGTACACCTTGATTGGGGGTTGTCGATCCAGCAGTTGAAAAAAGCGTGCAGCTGATATTTTAGCTTTGGCATAACTGGGGGTGTAAGAGGAGGCTCTTCCAAGAGCTGTCGCGCTCAGCACAACTGAAGAGATCACCCTGCAATAGAGTAGACACCCGGGTAGAGCAGGAGTGTGGGGTGGTTGGTATGACAGCCTAGGAGACAGGCATTGTGTGTGTGTGGGTGGGGGGCAGCCCTAGTTCTGCTAGTAAAGAACAGAGCAGCCTTGATTTGTCTGGGAATGGGGGCTTGGAGAGACCAACAGTTTTCAAGTGTGTTGTATGTCAAGTCAAAACGGTGATGGGAGAATTGAACCAGGGGTGTTCACATGTCCAAACCCTGCTTTAACTACAATTTCCCCTTTTTCAAAAACTTGTTTGCGAAAAAAGACTTCTTGAAAAGAAACAAAGAGGAGCGGCGGGGGGGGGGGGGGGGGGGGGGGCTTGAAAGATCACCAGATTGGGTTGAGTTCTTGCAAAGCTAACATTTTCTGGATCTATGATAAGAGTGCAAAAGGCAATGATTAGTGATATAAACATCATTCTGTATCAAGCATGCATGTCACTCATGCTTCAGACACCGTGAGAAAGATACAATTGTCTGTTTGCTTCTACATCCTCTATCCATATTCAACATGTGCAAAACTAATGAGCAAATGAGTGAGTGGATACTGAGTGATAAATGTGGTGACAGAGCGCTCCGGTGCTGTACAGGTGAAGGTGCGAGGGACATCCTCTAGTTGATCACCTGCATCACCATGCACAGAAGGCCTGCCTCAGGGTGGCAGAGGGCAGTGTGTTTGTGTGTTTTACTGCTCAGTTCACAAGCAGGAATTCTTTTAGGCCAGACTTGCAAACTCAAACATCTCTAGAGGCCCATCCCAGAGCTTAAAGCAATGAAAAGCACCTGGAATAAAATGGGAGATGGTGGAAGGTGATCTTTCAGTTTTTAAAAAGAAGCTGGAAGCTGGAAATTTTCTATAGTTACCCAATTTTTACAGGAAATATGTAAAATATTATATATTCTTCAAATATCTCATAAACTAACAAGTCAACAGAAATTTGCAATTTTTGCTTTGGGGGTTAACAGCTCTCAAAATGCCAAAATTCAGAAAAGAGGCTTTCCTGATTGGGATGGGTATAGTGGGGCAGGAGAAAAAATTTCCTCTGTATTTCTAGAAGAAATCTAGAAGGCAAGAAGACAGAGCTCACAGCTTGAGAATGAATTCAAAAGAACAGATTTGTGTTGGGACCACTTTTCCTAATGTCTTCCAAGGCCTTCTCAGACCACCCCCCCCTCATCCCTTTAACATCTCCCACCCCACCCTACTGCAGTCATATACTGCACTCCCAGGCCCTTTTCCCTGACACCCTTTGGTTTTCACCCCTAGAAAACTGGATTCAAAGCTAATGTTATCAGCTAAGCAGGCACAGACTATAAGAAAGGAAATAATTCCCCTGTCCTGGCCTTTGCTGTCTCTACCTAGGAGGATTCAGCTGGAAACATGCCCTTCCTGCAAGAAATAGAGTTCCAGTAAGATGGTTCTGTGCACCTTCTGATCCAAGTTCTCTAGATTTTTTCCGCATTAACCAGTATGGCAGACTGTGTAAATGGTTCATTCATCCTCTTACTCTGTACACATCCCTTTGCAATAGGACTTTATTACTCCTCTGTGATATTGTGATTCAGGGTGAGAAACATATATTTGGTCTTTGGCTCTCATTCCTGGCACAGAGCTCTTAAACCCTTGGAAGTTCCTATATTTGGAGAGTGACCAAGGTCTCCTTTGTTGTTAATGAAGTGACTTTGGATGGTGCCTAGTAACCTAACATTGGGAGCTGGTTGCCAGGCGAAGCAACCATACAATTAGAGGGGTAGGACTTTCAGACCTATCCCTGCCACCCACCTCCAGGGAAAGGAAGGGTATCTAGAGGGTCTAGGGAGGTGATACAGGCAATCTTGCAGGGCTGAGCCCTTAACTTATGGGATCCAATGCTACCTCCAGGTAGATGGTGTCAGAATTAAGTTGAACTTCTGACACACCAGGGGTCAGAAGTGTGTGTGTGACAGCACTGTGACAGTAAAGGAGAAACACAATCAGTTCCTCTCATCAAAAGGTAGATTCCATTCTCTTTTCTTTAAATCTGGGCTTGGTTGTATGACTTTCCTCGGCCAAAGAGATAATAGAAAAGGTGATGCACACAGTACACTTGAAAAGTGCAAGGGGCTTGCTCACTTTTGTCGTACTTCGAACACTGAGACCATGATATGAAGAAAACAAGCTCACCTGCTAGAGAGGCCAGGTGGAGACAAGCCATGCAGAAGCCTGACTAAATCAGTCCAGTCCAGAAGAATCATCCTGATAACCCACAAAATCTTGAGAAATAATAAACCCCAACTGTTTAAGACACCAAGTTTGGTATGGTTTGGTAAGCAGCAAAAGCTACCTTAGAGCCAGGCTATTCCTCCCTGGAGTGTGGATCTTTTATGACCTTGGCCTGATAATCCTCACCTGAACACATAGCTGAAATGGAGCCCCTCATTGGGAATTAAGTAACCTCCGTATCTGTAGGAAGCAGAATTGGCAACAAACACTATGCACTGGGAAAAACCAAAGCAGAATCCATAAACATTGGCTTTTCGAAAGGCTGTCTTGAATGGCTTCTCCAGCTCAGCCTCAAATGCTTCAATAAATTGCCTCTCTTTTCCAATTCCAGCAACAGTGCGGATATTACTGAGAGCTTCATTTGTAATCTGAAAAATGAAAAAGAGTTTTAGGAATAAAAGAGTAGAAAGAACTACTCCGGTGACATTTCAGCCACTACATGGACTGGATCTGGTGCAAATGGCAGAAGGTGGTACTAATCCACGGTGGAGGCATCATCTGGGAACACAAACAAGGGGTTGGAAGTCAACTTACCTGGATCATGAGTCAGTTAAACTCAAGTTCTACTGAATACTAACATGGCTTTGTTGCCTCCACTTGTTGTAGAAGAGAGAAGGGAAAAAATGTGCACACACTTATCCTTGAAAGCTTTTTAGCTTTTTAGTTAACTTATTTGAAATGAAGACATCTTTAGATGTCTTCTGAGATAAAAGATATTTAATAATATATGTTCAAAGTATGATTCTATTTTTTTAAAAATTAATCTGACCAAATATTCTATAAATATGAAGTTTATCTTTATACTATGAATTTGCATTTGTTTCAATCTGTACACTAGGGTAAATAATCACTGTTTCTGAATTAGCATCCTATCCTAAAGTAGCACAAAGATGGGCTACTTTTTCCCACCGGTATATGAAATCTTTTTGGCTTCTGTCTACATGGGCAATGTTCACATTCCCTCCTTTAAGATACAAAACCTAGGTAACAGTAAATCTGTTAAAAGAGTAAAGGTGTGTGTGTGTGTGTGTGTGTGTGTGTCTGCACGATTTCTTACACCTGATAAATGTCTACACTACCATCTCCTTATATACCCCTGATAACCAGATATTTCATTAGAACACGATTTTAAAAGTGCACCCCTGAAACCTAAGAGTATTTGAGACCTAAACTGTATGTCACAGTTCTAGTTGAGAAAGACATCTAAGTCTAGCAGATGCTAAAGTATGAAAATTAAAAGTCTGTGCCATTCAAAAAATGATAGCTCTTCTCTGCCCAGGCAGCATGACCCGGGGCAACCATTTAGTTAAAAAACCCAAGCAGACAGAAAACCAAAGTCTCCACTCTTGCGAACAAGAATAAGAATAATCTTGTGAATCAGGATGTGGAGAAAATAACCATTGGAGGGAAAGGAAATTGAATACGTAACCCTCTGTGTTGGCCCTGCCCTTTCTCTATACCTGTTCACACAGCATCAGAGCTTTATTACCATAGCCTTCGGGCAATGGCACATATAAAAAGGCTAGTGGGACGTTGCCAAGGATGAACATTTGTAGGCTAACAGCTTCCTTAAGTCTCTTTGTACTAACTCATCCTTCTAGGTTTGTCTGACAGCCACTTAGCAGCAAGCAGTTTGAAAATTGGCTCTGTAAGATTACCTGGCCAGCGATCTCCAGAGCCTCCTTGTCCTGGGTGGCAAATCCTGTCAACATTCTGGTCTGTAAGGCTCCCGATAAAGCCAAGAAGGGGAAGAAGCACATTATGACCAGGCTTAGCTTCCAGCTAAAGAAGAAGGCAATGATCATGGCCACAGTGACGTTAGTGAAGGAATTGACCATCATCCCAATTTGAGAGCCGGCTGCCTGCAAACCAAAAGCAATCACTGGGTCTGAGACATGCAGTCTCTTTTACCAAGTACCACTCTGTGAAAAGGCAATTTTATAACAAAAGGATCATTTTTTAAAAATTATTCTGATAAAATATGCATGACACGATGTTTATCATTTTAGCTCTTCATAAGCATATAATTCAGTGGCATTAAATACATTCACATTGTTGTGTAATCATCACCACCATCTATACACAAAATTTTCCTGTCATCCACAACAAGAACTCTGTATCCATTAAATAATGATCCTCCTTCCTCCCTCTCCTCAGCTGCTGATAACCTCTATTCTACTGTCTCTATAAATTTGCCTCTTCTAAGCAGCTAAGTGGAATCATACAATATCCTTCTGTATCTAGCTTATTTTACTAAGCATAACATTTTCAAGATCCATCCCTGTTGTAGTACATAACAGAATTCCATTCCTTTAAAAGCTGAATAATATTTCATTATAAGTATATATATCCCATTGTGTCTATCCATTCATCTGCTTGTGGACACTAGGGTTGTTTTCACCTTTTGACCATATGAATACTGCTGCTCTGAACACTGATGTACAAATATCTGTTTGTGTCCCTGCTTTCATTCCTTTAGAGATATATACATATATATATATATATGTATATATATATATATATATACATATATATATATATACCTAAGAGTGGAATTACTGGGTCATTTGGTAGTTCTATGTTTAAAAATATTTTTTAAAATAATGAACTCTCTAATGCATTTGTAGCCTGGATTAATAAAAGTCTATTTTATCCACAACTTTTTCGGAAGCTCATCTATTGACTGATCTCATTTCATGGGTGAGCTAGAGCAGTCAGTATTAAATTAATTCAGCCCTAAGCATGGACGGCATGTGTGTCTGGTGGCTATGCATTTGGTCTGCTTGAAAATACCCATACATTGGTCTGATGGTAATATTTCTGATTATTTAGTGAAGATTGATGCTTGTCCTATAATTACAGTTTTGAAATTTGTACAAGACTATTATTATAGGAGACCACTTTGATTCTCATTGATACAAAATCACATGCTGACTTAATAACTAGCTGTTCAGTCAACACAAAATGGACAAAATGGATTCAGTCTTTATATAGGTGGAGAGTGGATACTGTGGTAATTACTGTCTATATCCAAAACTGTTTGATGGTTCCACCCCTTCTTTCAGTTGCAACTATGCAGATGTGACCAAAGGTTGATGCCTTCTGTGTAGAAAAGACTTGCATGGGTACAACTGCGGGCTTTTTGTAAGTATTGTAGAGACTTTAGCATTATTTAAAAGATAAAGAATGCAAAACAACCACAGGTAAGTTATTAAGTAACTACAGGTACTAAGGAACTGCTATGCAAGAATAATTTGCACCGTTATACTGTGTTGAAGACTCAGATGGAATATGAACCCTGTGGTCCCCCAAATTCCTGTATTGGTAATAACTTCCTCAAAGATAGAAATGAAAAGCTAAATTAAGAATTTATTTATAAGGGGGATAGGGTAACTGGATGACGTGCATTAGGGAGGGCACATGATGAGAGGAGCTCTGGATGTTATATTATATGTTGACAAATTGAATTTAAATAAAAATTTAAAAAGGAATTTGTTTGTGTACCTATATTTATAGCTGCATTACCCACAACAGCCAAAAGGTACAAGCAGCCCAAGTGCCCACTGATGGATGAATGAATAAACAAAATGTGGTCTCTACAAACAATGTTATATTATTAAAGCCTTAAAAAAGAAATGAAATTCTGACACATGCTACAACATGGATAAACCTGGAGGACATTAAGCCAAGTGAAATATACCAGTCATGAAAGGACAAATATTGTATGATTCTGCTTATATGAGATTCCTGGAATAGTCAAATTCTTAGAGCCAACGTGGAATGGTGGTTATCAAGGCTTATGGGGGCAGGGAGGAGAATTAGTATTTAATGGGTACAGAGCTTCTATTTAGGATGATAAAAAGTTCTAGATATGGAGAGTGCCATGATGGTTGCCTAACAATGTGAATAGACTTAATGCCACTGACTTGTACACTTAAATAGTTAAAATGGTAAATTTTATGTTTTGTATATTTTACCACAGTTAAAAGGAATAAAAGAATTTCTAGTTGACAAGGACAGTCAGGCATTATAGAGAATTTGGAAAATAGCTGCATAGTTCTTCGGGATGTCATTATTTTGTTTTCTTTTACATTTTATTCAACCAAATTTAGAAAATTTAAAAAGCAATATGGCTTAAGATACATAAAATATATATACATATGTAACTATAAACATTTTCACGAAAAAGGGATCAGACTAGATTTTACTTTGAACTTCGTTTTTTTCAGTGTAACAACCATCCCTCCAGATCATGACATTAATACCTTTAAAGTAGCTTCCTAATTTTCCTTAGAATGGATGTATTCACTCAACTATTTTCTTACTGGTGAATATTTAAGTAGTTTCCAGGGAATTTTATTAATGTTTTGATCAATATAAAAATACCCTTGGAAGCACATTGTCAGAAAATAGGAGAGAACTTACTCATATGAATTTTAGTAGAGAATTTGCATACCTGATGTTGTATAAGTATTGAAAAAGAAAAAAGAGATATAATTATCTTTCTTTGAATATAATTGGATTATATACCTAGAAAACCCAAAGACTCTATTAAATTTTTAAATAATTAGTTAATAAGAAAACTTGAAAAAATGGATATCCATAAGATAAATATACAAAAACTAGTAGTTGAAATCTCAATCTAGAATATTCATTCAAAATAGTGAAAAACTACATAAGAAAAAATGGATGAGATAGAGTGATACATTAATATATCTGTGTATTATATATACTCTACATAGTATATGGCATATTATGTCCTATATATCTTGCTAAAAACTAAAGATTCTTGTTTGTATGTTTCTCAAGAGGGGACTTTGGGTATCCCCACAATGGCAATCCTCGTGTGTATGGTAGGGGGAGATGGGGGGGGTGTCGCTGCATGGATGTATTCAGTTGGAATCAAAATAAAATTTTCAAAGAAGTCAAGATGATTTTAAAGTACATTAGAATAATTAATGTCTAGGAATAAATAAAAGAATTTTGAAAAGGAAAAATTATTGTGCAAGGATCTACCTTACCAGATAATAAAAATTTATAAAGTTACATAACTAAAAGAGTAAGGTCCCAGCACAGAATAAATCAAGCTGACAATGAAAGAGAATAGAGAATCCCCATAGCTCCAAGCATCTGTGGTAAATTGGTATTCACAATGGGCAGGAGGATTTCAAATAGCTGGAAAATGAAATCTACATTAAAGTTTGGTGGGGGAATATTTTCTATCCAGCTTGGAGGAAAAAAAGCCAGATTTCTACCTTACTTTACTATTAAAATAAATTTGACCTGAGTAAGCAATGTTATTTTAAAAAAAAAAGGTTAATGAAAATATTACTGAAACTCTTAGAAACTTTTTTTAAGGATAAGTAAAAATTCTTGTAAGATGAATAGATGCTACTCTCTGAATTCAAGTGAGAGTGAATAACTTTGAAAAGCCCTTGCAGATTGAAGGATGCAAAAATAGAAGAAATAAGGTGATAGCTTATTTATTTAACCTAAGCTCAAGTCAAGTAAATTGGACACTAGAATACTCTGACAGTAAAAAGGAAATTGCTACAAACTTCTTCAAGCAGTGAGACAACACACATTAAAACCCTTTGAAATGATTATACATTCTGATCCAGTAATTATATTTTGAGAACAAGAAAAAAAAAAAAAAACAATCAGGGATGTGCCAAGCTTGATGTAAAATGATATAAGTTGCTTATAAGGGGAAAAACAGAAAGAACATTTAAATAAGGAATTCTTTAATGATGATGCATTAAAATGATGAATTATACAACCATCAAAAATCTACTCTAGAAGAATATATAATAACCGAAATATGCTTATGTCAGATTGTTGTGGGGGGAAAAACAGAAAGATTGCAAAACAACATGTAGAGTGTGACCCAAGGTCTGTGAGAAACACATGTATACTTAGAAAAAAGCTCTGAGGAAGAGGATCCCATGTTCCTCTGAAAGTCTCCCATACCACTGTCCATATTTTTGGCTGAACTGGCTAGGAGTCAAGACAAATGGCACTCAGTTTTTCAGTCTGGGGTGGAGTTCTTCCAAGAACCTCACAGATTGTGGTTTTCTCCTTCCTTCCTTCCTTCCTTCCTCCCTCTCTCTCTCTCTTTTATTCCCACAGAAAGTGCGTAGAGGTGCTAGGCAACACAGTCAACTCTCTTCACTTTAATACAAACCCCTGGTTTTCTAAAAGCATTGCCTCATCATTGTTCAGGTGACACAAGAATGAGTCACCTCAACAAGGCTACAGGTCCTGAGGTTCAGAAACCACAGCTTTGTCTCTCCGAATGCCTCGGGATTCTAGATGGCAATCATTTACTTCTTTTCTTCAGTTTCCTGACTGGCTTTTACAGAGGCAACCCAGAAGATCTTCTCTTTTCCTGAGACTGCCTGCAAGCTGAGCACCTGTGTAAGGAGGCTTTGCTTCCACCCTCTAGGGGGTGCTATGAAGTCTTGTAGAATCTGAGTCTCTGGGCCTGAAAAGGATCTGAGAATGAGTCTCAGAAAAGCTCTCAGTTTGCTAGACTTCCAGTAAATCTGAAACCCTGACAGATTTGGACTTATGGCACCGATTCTGGACATTGCCTGGAAGACACTGCTGTTTGTCAGCATTGGAAATGGTGGGAAATGTGGCTCTGGGACATCTGAATCCCGTGAGTTCCTATTTCATGGGAAACATACAGGTGATTACCAGAATGCTCAAAGGAAAGAATGTTTCCTCCATTAAAAACACCCCTGACTTCCCCCCATAGCTTACCCCTTGAACTTGGGAGGCATCCGTAGCAAGCCTTGTTGTTAATGCCCCGGGGCTATTTCTGAGGTCATCGAACCAGCCAATGTCTTGCCCTAACATTGCTCTGAAACCATATTTACGCAGCCTTTTTGTGAGGAGTTCTCCAGATTTAGCAAAAGCATATCCCTGAAACATAAAGGAGCCTTTAGTGATATTTTAACACGAAAAGAGAGGAAATAATTGTGAAATCACTTGCTAAAAAATAAAATTCCTTACCTGCAGAAACTGAGTGCAAAGGGATACACAGCCCACTGCTACAAACAGCAGGCACACACCATTGATCTGTGACCTTTGTTCTTCTTTATCAGGAAGCGAAAAAGTCTTTGCAAGATTGTAAGCAAAGATATTACTTTGTTATTATAAACAATAGCAAAAAAACCCAGAATATATGTAAAAGAAATTTCAAATTTTAAGATATATTTAAAAGAACATTTTCTTAAGCACTGGGTTAAGAAAACATACTAGAAATTTAACCAAAGTTAGCCATGAATATGTGTACTTTAATTCCCTGTGGGAAAGGAAGGTTGGCAAAGGAAAACCAATAGAAACCATTTGCAGAATTTTCATCTTGTTTTTTAATGTGATGTAGGCAATTGTGTCAGCTTTTCATTGATACAGATGAGAAATATGATTAAATGTCTCCAATCCTTTATGTAATAAGGCAAAGAAAAAGGGAAGGAAAGATGGAAGGAAGGAAGGAAGGAAGGAAGGAAGGAAGGAAGGAAGGAAGGAAGGAAGGAGGGAGGGAAGAAAGGAACGAAGATGAGTATTATCAGGACTTATGTCCTCAAAAAATAGAAGCAATAAAGATGATCTTCCCACTCAGGTACCCTGTTATTTTACTTTACTTTTTTATTTTATTTTATTTTATTTTATTTTATTTATTTTTTTAAAGATTTTATTTATTTGTTCATGAGAAACACATACACACACACACACACACACACACAGAGGCAGAGACACAGGCAGAGGGAGAAGCAGGCTCCCTGCAGGGAGCCCAACGTGGGACTCAATCCCGGGTCTTCAGGATCACACCCTGGGCCGAAGGCGGCGCTAAACCGCTGAGCCACCGGGGAGATAGATATATATATATATATAATATGAATTATATAATTATATATGTGTATATATATATATTCATATTGATGAATAATAGCATCATTAAAAAAGTAACTAGCTATCAAGGCATTAACTGGAATTGCCTTAGGAGAAAAAACACTTTCCATCCACCTGAGACTGAGGTTGTTTCTAAATCAGAAGAAGTTGAAAACATGCCCTCGCCCCCCCAGGAAAACTATGGAAGTTGTGAATGGGGTTTTTGAGTCTACAATGAGAAGTAAACTATACTTTATAAGCATATTCTGAACTTGCAGATGTATGCTCAGTAACCGATTGGGGACTCAGCTGTTGCAATAAGACAAGGGGAAGAACAGCTGCATATTCTAATGACATTACCCTATAATGAAATAGATTTCAGGTACAACAAAACTTCTTAACTTGGGCTAAGTGAGGGAACTCTGAGTTCCATAAAAAGTATGCATTAGACAGCCTTATTTATTATTCTAAATTAATTTAAGTAACTAGAACAATGCTAACAAGCAGATGCTCAAAAGAAACCATTTATTCAATAAATATTTATTTAGTGCCTGCCACATACATCTTGCAAACAATGTATACTACTCTGTTAACAAACCCTTTTTTGTAAAGCAAAATAACCTATTCAAAAATCACAAATTCCAAAATGGAGGGAGGGGTTCTAGATTAATAAGATTTACTGTTTTAAGGACAGTTTCCAGGGTCTTCATGCTTCTTAATACAGGTGGAAGTGGGTTCAGAAGATTCTACAGTCATTCTTCCCACCATAGAATAACTCATATGTTTACTTTACAGAGTTTACAAGTTTAGGGATTTAAAGACCTGTTTCAGTTTGGTTTTAAAAATCACTATACAAATCCCCCAAGCCCCAAACTGTGACGCCACAATTCCCAGTTTGTTTAGCTAGTGGTTATCATTAGACAAGGAAATGTCTATTTTTGTGATTCCAGTGGTTTTCTTCTTGGCAGGCTTTTTTGGCTCTTGGCATTACTCATCTTCTCAGTGTTAAAGTATTTGGCTAATGTTAAATCCACACAACTGCCCAGTTCAAGACTGTGCATCTGTCTATCCATAACCTTTTTATTCACAAAATTCTATTCTTTATATATTCTTGTTGAAATGCAACCCCAGAAGCTACCCATCCATAGGTTCCTCTACGATACATCGCTGCTATTTTTGTAATGGTAAGTCTGTTTAAGGAGAAAAGAAACATTCACTAAACTATTGCTATTTACCAGATGCCAAATATGTTGCTTAACCTACTTTAACTTAAATGAAGATTTCCTTAAATTGGGCTTCTTAAAACATCCCAGTGAGGTAGATTTTCTTACCCTGTATTACAGATGAGGAAACTAAGACTTCATCAAGGAAAAGCCACTTGTTCAAATGCACCCAGAGAATACAGAACAGAGACCTACTACAGATCCAGGGCTGGCTGGCTCCAAAGATTATGATTTCCCCAGCATGCTACATCCACATTGCTGTGTTTGGGACACTTGTACACTTTCTAAGTGAAATAGAGCCATGGAAAGTGAATCAGATAAATTATGTTTTATGTATGTACTGATGCTTCACTAGATTAGCAACCAGGCTCCTAATAGTGTCCAATCATTTTCTGGGCCAATGTTCCAAACTGTGGTCTCAATACACCAAATGTGAGTATCATGCCCTTTAGGTATGTCAGGATGAAAATAGCGCAACTGTAAACTATTATCTGACTCATGATTATACCCTGTGAGATGAAGGTATCATGAATCTACTGATGAATATTTGATAATTATGCTAAGAGACTAACAGAAATGATCTTCTTTATCAGAGAGGGAAAATAGTACTTCTTTTAGCATCATTTGCTTAGCAAATACAACCCTGTGAGACCATTAACCATGAGCAGACTTTGGACTTCACCAACTAGATCCTATTACTCTGGTACTGCAGCCCTCAAGTGAAAAGTCTAGTTGCTCAAGCTCAGTTTTTCCTAGGATTCCTGGTTGTGACCAGAACAATCACAGAGACTAGTCTCACTATGAACAACTGGTGGGTGCTCTAGGAGAGCAGGGGTTTTGACTGAATCATCACTTTTTTTCTGACTTGGCCATTTCATAGACTAACAGAGCTGGAAGGTATCTTAGAAACCATTTTTTGTCAATCCTTCCTTTTATAGTTGAGGAATCCAAGGCCCGGAGAAATGGCATGGTGTGATCCTAGGGCGTATAGTACTTACTAACTATCCAGAAGAGTTAGATTCAGGAAAAGAAAGAAAGAAAGAAAGAAAGAAAGAAAGAAAGAAAGAAAGAAAGAAAGAAAGAAAGAAAGAAAGAAAGAAAGAAAGAAAGAAAGAAGAAAGAAAGAAAGAAAGAAAGAAGAAAGAAAGAAAGAAAGAAAGAAAGAAAGAAAGAAAGAAAGAAAGAGGAAAGAAAAGAAAGAAGAAAGAGAAAGAAAAGAAAATAAAGAAAGAAAGAAGAAAGAAAGAAAGAAAGAAAGAAAGAAAGAAAGAAAGAAAGAAAGAAAGAAAGGAAGAAAGAAAAGACTTCCTGGTTGGGAATCCAGCACTCTTTACATAGCAGCTCATGTACAGGGTTTGGTAAAGCTGAGTTAGTATATTCTTTTCTGTGTTTTTATAAGAAAGTGGTGATCAGCAAAAAAACTGGTATCCCAGATTTCTTTCAAAAGCAAAGATCTAGGGCACAGTTGGGTCTTTACAAAATTCAACCCTATCCACCACGCCTTCTACGTCTCATCACTGCTCAGTGGGATGCATTTCCAGAGCCTTTTCCTAATCGAATGTCAGCTTTATGAGAGCAGGGAGGGCTTTCTTATTCCTTACTCTATCCTCAATCCCAGCAATGATGTCTGACAAATAATAAGTGATTAACAAATATTTGTTGAATTATGAGATATTATGTCTAATATCTGTCTTTCTCAGAGACTGGAAACTCTATTAGAGAAGGCATGACTGAATGCAATCCCCAGTCTCTAGCACAGTGTCTATGGGAGGTAATCAACAAATATCTGTTGAGTGAATAAAAGAACATTTCTTGAATGTTCTTGAATTGAATGTTTGGATTGAATTTAAATAAAACATCCTAAAATATTTAGCATATTTTAATTACTTTAATTATTACTTTTAATTATTTTAATTATTTAAAAGATTGTCATCTTAAAGGGTTTCACACAACCAGAAATTCAATTTACCAGAGTTGAAGGGCCCTGTTTCCAATTTCCAATCTGAACTTAACCTGATTTCCTCACTTACCACAAGGGGGTAGTATGGAAATTAAGCGGTGGCTGAGGCCCTCCCTACACATTTGACTTGATTTTGTTTGTAGACTGTAACAGTCTTTCTGTATGAATCATGCTTGTGGGGACATTTCCCTGGTCAGGACCTCTTCCAGAGAGGCCACAAAAGAACGAGAAGTAGAGGGGAAACTAAAAACACAGGACTCTTAGTAAGCCCTGACAGTGTGGTGTGCTGGCAAATCCTTTAGCCTAGGCTTGGGAAAAGCTGGGTTCTAGTGTTGGCCCTACTGCCTGATGCCTGTTTCACCATAAACAAATTAATAAAGTTATCTAGATTCTAGATTTGCCTCCCTGTTGATCTCATGGGATTTGTGTGTGTAGGTAAATTTCAACTAAAGAACTTGGCAGAACTTTGATAACGAATTTTGCAATGAGAGTCTTATTAGAACCTGGCTCTCCAGTCACACTGGATTTGAATCCCAGATCTATCATTTGCTACCTAAGTTCTGTATAACTTGGTTCGCTTTTTTGTAAAATGGGAACAATAAGAATACCTACCTCGGGTGGTTACTAGGAAAATTTAGTGAACTATTATAAATAAAGTGCTTAGATAGTGTCAATTAATGCTTGTAGTTATTATTTTTTATTGTAGCAGTGAAGCCAGATGGAGAATATCAAAACTCCTAGGAAGTGAAAAATTGAAATAAGCTATTATCCTTTATCCATGTCTTATTTTACTTCTCTCTTCCTTTTCCTGTTTCCTTCTCTACTTTGCTGTTTCAATGGTACAATCAGCAGAGCAGACAATTCTACAACGTGCACTTGCACCTGCTTATACAAGCCAAACTTCGCACCTCAGCTGTTTCAGCAACATCAAAACGGCCCAAGAGGATCATAGGGGAAGGGAGGAAAAATAAAACAAGACAAAATCAGAAAGGGAGATAAACCATAAGAGACTCTTAATCATAGGAAACAAACTGAGGGTTGCTAGAGAGGGGAGGGAGGTGGAGGGATGGAGTAACTGGGTGATGGGCATTAAGAAGGGCACGTGATATAATGAACACTGCGTGTTACATAAGACTGGTGAATTACTGACCTTTACCTCTGAAACTAATAATGTGTTATATGTTAATTAATTGAATTTAAATAAAAAATGTTTAAAAGATCAAAACGTCCTAAATTCCTTTTGTATTATTCAACACACCTGCTTTGCATTATGATTTTGTTTGCATATATGGAAATTGCCCTCTCCTTACACTAAATTTGCAGCCACAGTACAGCTTTTTACAGACACGATGACTAGAGACGTGCCCTGCCAGCCCAACTGAGATCACTCAGCTTCATTTTCTTACCTTCTGTGTAATGGAGATTCTGGGCACTTTGAATCCTTTAAAGATGAGGAAAAGAAAGCTAAATCCATTAAAATACAGAGCCAACCTATAAAAAATGACAATATCCACTGATAGAAAAACAAAAAAATATGAGAAGAATAAAGCTAATCCAGTTGTTTGCTTACCCCAAGAATCTGGCTGAATAAAAAGGCATAAAGCGGTGTGACCGACCCATTGACAGCAGCACCCACGGCCCCAAACAGCATGTAGGGCCACTCTGGAGCATTGAATTTCAGAATCCTCCTAACGGGGGCAGGTTCAATTTCTTCTTCCACAGGAATGTCCTTGTCCTTGAGGGGAGAAGGGTTATACTAGTCATCCTGGGGTATACTCAGACATTTTTGCACATGTTCTTTAATGATACAGCAGATTCTTTGGTATTCACAGATTCAAAAGTCATGGTTTGACTGGTTATGAGTGACCTCAAAGGTCTCTGAGATGTAGTGATAATTGTTTTGTAAGAAATGGATTTGAATTGTTTGAGACCATGCTGTGACTTGGAAGGGACACACTAGATGAGCACTCATCTAAAGGTGAGCATTTGGTTTTCATTTCACAATTAGATATATGTTAACTCTGAGGGAGTAATAAATATGTTGGATCTCTGAAAAAAGTAACCCCTCCAATTTAAAAAAGTTTTTTGTGCTATGGTAGTATTCACATATTTGAGGACTTGTAACACTTTCAAGGTATATCCTTCATAAATGGCAAAGTTCTATAGTCTAGTAATTGACTGAAGCTCTGAGGCAGGTCAGTGTATCTGAAACAAGGCACAGTAATCATCAAAATGTTTTAAATGGTGTCAACATTTATCATTTACTTGCTTTCTATAAAATTTTCCTTAATTAGTGCCCAGAAGTAAATGGTAATCCATTTGGGGCTTCTATGCTCTACATATTCTTTGCAAGAAGTGAAAAGTATTTTGATATTTCCCTATTTTGATCTCTTTAGTTGTCATTGAAGTGTCTGAAGTAACAAATTATTTTCCTCTTGAAGGCAAATATTGTACTCAGAATCTTATCATGTTCACTATCATTTTTCCTCACTACAGATATTATTCATGCTTGATCTTTAAAACTGATTGTTCAATCGTTTGTTAAATTTATTACTGACTTCACTTAAGAAAGGATTTTAGGTGGCTTATATAGATTTTTGCATTTTTTACTTTTTCTATTAAAATATACTAAAAATATTATAACAAATTAACTACAAATCTATTTAATTAGTGCTCTCTTGCATGAATGCATAGCAATTTAACCTTTAGGTAGTAGAATGTCAGGAACAGACAACAGCAAGAAAATTCAAATAATTTCTCTTTGCTTCCAAAGTCAAAGACCACATTACTAATTCAGTTTAAAGAAAGTCTTGGGTCATGTTATGTCATTATCATTGCAAGCCAAATAGGGTGGAGGAAGGCAGCTTGGCTGGTGTTGGACTTCTTATTTCTTCCATTTCAAATTCTCTCTTGGCCTGCCCTCAACATTTGCACTTGTCACTATACATTCATGCAGCAAATCCTTCTGTTCAATAATTTCGCCTCTGACAACTTACTAACTCTAGGAAATCAATTCCAGGAAGGAAGTGGGGTGCCTAGGCAAGCATGAGTAGAACAAGCATAGAAAGAACAGGGTTCTTGGATGAGCCCAATGTAGCCACCTGTGGAATACATTGCCAAGCAATTTAGCTCTCTGGGGCTCAGTTACCTCATCCTCCAAATGAGATAGTTGGACTAAGTTGGGGAAGACAACTCTCTGTGGGTCTCTTGTGTTTCTGTACGTCTTATGCAGTGGCATCGACTACATTTATTCAGACTATTTTTTCAAGGATGTTTGCATAGCAAATAGCCCTGGAGGAGAGAGATGAGATCTTCATCCCAAGAAAAGAGCAGATGTGTTTACTGCCAATTATAAAAGACTCAAGCTCCTCCATATCAGAATTCCTCTCCTGTAACACATCCCCTTCATTTGCTGGTATCATCTGGCCCTCTTTAAATATGGGGGTTGGGCTGGGAACCAGTGCAAATGATATATTCTGGTTACTACACTGGCCAAGAGTTATAAAATTACATGGGGCTCGATCCCAGGACCCGGAGTTCGTGACCGGAGCCGAAGGCAGATGCTTACCCGATAGAGCCTGTCAGGCACCCCTCCTCCTCAGGTAATTCTAGTAATAAAGCCCAGTCTGTGAGATTCCCAAGAGTATGTAATCTCCAAGACTCTTTCTGGAGCTGAAATTCATAATCATGAATCCATGGTTATGAATTTGGAAAATGTCAGCTGTGCTGTACCATCCAGACACAGTAAACTCCAACATTTCCCAGAACCACTGCTCCACGAAACAGCCCACTCACAACCTTGACATGACAGAAATTTCCCTGGCCTTCTGATTCTTGAAGGTTTCCGTAGCCCTAAATAACAATACCTGAGACATTTAAAAATAATGTGAAGTGATTTTTTTCCCCTAGTAATTATCATTCCAAGATAAACTAACAAGAGGCAAATGTAATTGATATGAATAATTTTCTCTTGTCCCCTTTCACTAGATGTTTGACTTTAAGGGAAACTGTCCCCTGACCCCCAAAAAGGTGCACCATCAAGCCTGAATGATGCAAAAACTAGAAAATCTGTCCCTGAGTAATTGACTTCTGATTGACTTATATGATATAGTTTAAAAATTGTAGGAGAATTTTTTTAAAAAAGAAGAAGAGTAGAAGAAGAAAACAAACTATAAAGCCATAATGTATAGAAGATTTTTTCCTTTGATTTTTGCAAAGCTGAAGACAAATTTAGTCATCTAAAAAAGGCTAAAGATGATTTATTCATCTTCCCTGTATTTGTGGCAAACCAGTAACTCACAGAGAGAGGAGAAATTATAAAAGTTGATGTGTTCCCTTATTGTAGAGTTCCTGCCTTTATCGTAGCAATGTCAAGTGGCACCTTGCACATGTGCACAAGTAAAGAAGTATCCTGCTAGGAACCCTTGTGCAGGGAGGGGATGGTGGTTCTTGTTCATCTTTGCATCCATAACACAATACCTGGCACACTATAGATGTACAATCAATATTTATTGGATGAAAGAATAAGTGAAATTTTTATGCCCATGGTGCATACATGCAACAAAACATTTATTTTAAAAAAATACTGAGCTCTCTACTAAGAATGTGATTCAGTGGTAGACACTGGGCTTTCCTCAGTTTCCTTCATAGAACTTCCTACTTGAATCTTATGTCCTGCTTTCTATACTTTGTTGCATCGGTTTCTGCGTGCTAATCCATAAGCGTCTCCTGCCTCGATAATGACATTAAGATTTGATGATAATAGGGATCCCTGGGTGGCGCCTGCCTTTGGCCCAGGGCGCAATCCTGGAGACCCGGGATCGAATCCCACGTCAGGCTCCCAGTGCATGGAGGCTGCTTCTTCCTCTGCCTATGTCTCTGCCTCTCTCTCTCTCTGTGTGACTATCATAAATAAATAAAAATAAAAAAAACTTAAAAAAAAAAGATTTGATGATAATAAATGGTAACTATGACAAAGGGGCAGGTGTTCTCCAAATGGTCACATACTGAAAGTCATTTGTAAGGATCCTGTTTCTGTCCTGGTAAGCAATGCTCAAACCCTATCTTCTAAGTCAGCTGTGATGAAATGATGGGTTGCAAACCTTTGACCTGGACTTGAATTCCTATAGATTCTACTTTGTTAGTTTCCCTGAGAGAGAGGTCTTGATACCAGAGACTGACAGGTTTCCCCTCATCTTCCACTGAATTTTATCAGCCTTATAACTAAGATCTGATTCCACTTCTGGAAGCCCAAAGCACAGCCTGGGGAGTGGGAAGAAAGAAACTGCAGTCTTAGTTCTGTTCCCAGATAACTAGGAGACCGGGATTCCAGTAACCCCACTTAGCATATGGAAGGACAAGCTTCTCATGCAACCATCTCTTCTATATGCTCAGTCAAAATTCTGAGAGACCACAAGGTGGAGATAATTCCTTTACATAAGTAAACTTTTTGCATTGCAGTAGAAGAACACTTCCCAAATAACAGATTGTGGTTAGAACTCCTCCATAGAATGAGAAAAAGAAAGGATTTTGCCAGTGTTTAGGCTTGTGGAATTCAGTTAACTTTTAAAATGCTTTAAAATCTACTTGGGATTAGAATATCCCATATATTTAAAGTGCTTTAAAATATTACTTGGGATTAGAAATTTCATAAATTAAATGGTATCGACCCTAATTCCACTGTTTTTGTTTGTTTGTTTGTTTGTTTGTTTGTTTAGAAAATGAGTTGGGGCACGTGGGTGGCTCAGTCATTTGAGCATTCAACTCTTGATTTTGGCTCAGGTCATGATCTCAGGGTCCTAGGATAAAACCCGACATTGGGCTCTGTGCTCAGTACGGAGTCTGCTTGAGGATTCTCTCTCCTTCTCCCTCTGCCCCTTCCCCCTCCTCAAATAAATAAATAAAATCTTAAAAAATTTTTTTAAATAAAAAAGTTATTAATTTAAATCTTAAAAACTCTAATATCAGAGCACCTGTGTTGCTCAGTCAGTTAACAAGCTGCCTTTGGCTCATGTCATGATCCTGGGGCCCTGGGATCAAGCCCCATGTCTGGCTCCCTGCTCAACAGGGAGCCTACTTCTCCCTCTCCCTCTGCTCCCCCTGCTTGTGCTTGCTCACACTCTCTCCCTCTGTCAAATAAAATCTTTTTAAAAATAAATAAAAATTTAAAACTCTCATATTGTTACCATACAAATGAGCAGCATTAATATAAGCATAAGATCTTATTTTCTTGGAGTTTGAGCAAGATCACACCGGCTTCCCTGTTATTTTTTCCCTCTCTTCCTTTTTCTCTCTTAACTGGAGAGAGAATATAAAATGGTATCTTTTAAACATTACACTGGTTTACATTCAATCGGGTTTAATTACTCCATTCTAATTTACAAGACTTTAGATAAGTAGACTATCATATGAAGCATTTTTATTTCTCTAAAACTACTCTTTATGTTTGATTTAGTTTTCATCTTAAACGGTTCCCTTCTGAGTTTCCTCAGCATCATGAGAACCCTGTGGGAATCTGATTTCCAGATCTCCAGGAATCTGATCTCTGCTGCTGTGCTGGGCTACCTGCCAGTTTCAACAGCAACAGCAGAATCAGATTTTCTTTTCCTTCCTTCCTTCCCTTCCTTCCTTCCTTCCTTCCTTCCTTCCTTCCTTCCTTCCTTCCTTCCTTCCTTTTTCTTTCTTCTTTCTTTTTCTTTCTTTCTTCTTTCTTTCTTTCTTTCTTTCTTTCTTTCTTTCTTTCTTTCTTTCTTTCTTTTTCTCTTGCTTTTGTTGCCAAATAGTTACAGAAACTAGAAAAAAAAAACATAAAAAAGGCAAAAGTCAAATATGATTGGCACTGTTACATTTGAAATTTCAATGTGGTTCTTTGTCCCTTGGAGCTTTACCAGACTCCTTATAGGAGGCATCTTGTCATTATTAGTGGCAGCACCATGTACGTAAATTAAGTATCTATCTCTAGGTCTAGAAGAAGAGTTGAATCCTTAATGGCAAGATGCAGTAAGCAATCATGCTTGCTAAATATGTTTCCTCTCTCTGTGATTCATCCTGCTGCTCCTGAGAAAAAGTGTTTCTCCGTGAAATTTATTTAAACCAACTCTATTGAATATGGAGACATTTATTCATTCCTAATGTACTAGAACCAAGAGAGAGCCTTAATAATCCTTCTGTCATAGTCACAAGATCATAAGGAGGATGTACTTTATTCCACATTTGTCACTGTGAACAAAGGTTTATAATTACTTCCAAAAGGATTCTCATTAAAAAAATTTTAAGGACAGTTTAAAATGTCATCGTGCCTAATGGATGTGCTCATAATTGAGATATCCTCTGACTGAGTTGCTTTGATAAATCTTGTGATTTGGGCTTTATCTAATTGTGGAAATTCAATTTTTCATCCTCTTTTAAAATCTCCCAATATCCTAATAGGTATAGGGCACTTACTTAAGTGCCCGAGGTGATACAAACATAAATAATATATAGTCACTAACTTTAAGAAGCTTATTATTTAGTAAGAGAATAAGACAACATGACCCCAAACGAGACTCAATAAGAAAGCTGTCATGAAAAGTTTCAAATGAAGAGTAGTGGGGGACTAAAAGTGACACTCTTGGGCTGAAGAATGAAGTGCAGACTTTAAGAAAGGCTTTGAGGAGGGGCATCTTAGGGGAAGTAGAGTGTACACAACAGCTTTGAGGACCTGCCTCCTTAGGAAGAAGAAATATTGCTGTATCTGTTGATTCCTCTCCTATCACTTTCGTTTCTGTAGTTTTTGAATTATATTAACATGAATAGTGTTATTTTAGATGTATCTTTAAAAAATTATGGTAAAACTATGTGAAGTAAACAACTGTCCATAAAACTTAATTTGTTTCTATCCTTTCAAAAATTGTGATAACTTGCATAAGAGCTAACTTTTTCAGATACCTTTGTTGAATAAACACTTGCCAAGGTTATTATAATTTAAGGAGGAGATTTAAAAATTTGAGAGAAATTGTTTTCAAGAAATTGTTTTCTTAAAAGCTTTTAAAATTATACACACATGATCAAATAACCTAAGTACATATTATTTGCCTGTGTCTGTTCAATGGTTCACCTAAAAACTACTGATTAACCATTATAGTCCAGTTTCAGTTACTAGATGTTCTTAACGTTATTAACTAATCTGCATTTCTTTTAACATATTTTGTAGAATTTAGAGTTTTCATCAGGTCCTCATGGGTTCTCCCATTTAATCTGACTTAATTAACATTACTGGATGCCTTGCAGACTCATTTTCTCAGGTTTAAATGTCATACAGTAGTCCCCAGGAAAGACTGCCTCCAATCCCCAAGAGCGACTGGTGCCTGACCTTTCTGTCTTCTTCATAAGTAGACTTATGATCTACAACAGCTAGTGGAGGTTCATGTGCCAGGTAAGAAAGCTGAGACTTGGAGCGTTGTCGGAGTGAAGCTCTGCAAATAAACAGAAAGAATGAAAGAGTCTGTAGATTATGGGCAGGTTGGAACAGGACTTAACTGGTGTTTCAGCTAAGTCACAAGTGTCCAATAAACAGAAATGGTTGGTAGGTCACATAGTAACCAGGTATGGGAGCTTCCTGGTTAGGTTCCACAGAACTATTCTTGTGGCATTGCTAATTAAATTGGATACTCTGGGCCCCAAGCTAACCCTCTGATTCAGAATGTGTTCAAGGAGGGAGGGAGAGAAGGAGAAGAAAGCTGTCCTACCAGTCTACAAAAAAAAAAAAAAAGTCCAAGATTCAAATCCATTCCATATCCATATGGTATATTAATTGCTATCATAGCAATGGCCCACTGCCTTTACCTCCCTTTTGGTTATAGGTTGTAATCTTGATACCTGTTTCTCTCTAGTTATACCTGATGTTTACTGTAGTGCAAGGTCACCTGGATATAAATAAGCTAGTAGGAAGAAAATAGGGTCCCTGGTGAGATTTTCTTTAGGTTATGTACTGCCCTTAAAATTTACATAGTTAACAAATACCTTATTGAAATAAAATTTATGTGATGTGTTCATTCATTCATTCATTCATTTAACAGAGGCTTGTTGGACATGTACAACATGCAGACCAACGCCTGGTGCTGTGGGATTACAGAGACTGGTCAATCAGCCTCTTCCCTCAAGGAGTTTCAAATCTTACAGAAGAGCAAAACATGTACCCCACTCTGATGGAAGAAAGAACGCAGCAATTGCTCTAAAGCAGGTTTGAATAGAAAGTATGAAAATTTAAAGGAAAAAAAATACATGGCAGGTGTTTCCATGAAAGGGTCTTGGAAGAGGTGGCTACGGTAGGACTTGGGTTTTTGCAAGAAAAGCATTTCTGGTGGAGAGAACAGTATAGATAGAAGCATGGAGACAGGAGAGAACATGGTTCCTTAGTCCATATACTTAGTACAGCGCAGATAGAAGAAGAGATTGGTTCAGTTGGTTTTGGTTTCTTTCCTGAGATTTCTGAGAAGGAGACTCCTACTCGCCTCTAGGTTAAACATCAAAGGAGGCAGCATTATTATGTCAAGACCCTTAATGAATAATGTCAAGATCTTTAAGGAAAGAAGCCTGAGAAATGAAGCAAAATGAAAGGGGGGAAAAGCAGAGCTGAGAAAGGAAGAGAAACTGCATGTATGTTAGACACCTGGTTGAAGCTCCAGCCTTGCCTGAAGCCAAGCCATCCTTGGACAGCTTGGTTAGGTAAGCTGATTCTCTCCCTTTAAAAGTGAGAGCCGGTTGAGTTAAGTTTTCGGTCATCTGTAAGTGGAGTCTCTTTTTTAAAAAAAGATTTTATTTATTTATTCATGAGAGACACACAGAGAGAGAGAGAGAGGCAGAGACACAGGCGGAGGGAGAAGCAGGCTCCCTGGATAGAGCCTGACATGGGACTCGATCTCCAGGATCACACCCTGGGCTGCAGGTGGTGCCAAACTACTGCGCCACCAGGGCTGCCCTGCAAATGGAGTCTTAAGGGATAGGTGCAATGCTGAAGACTTGAGAGGAGGGTGTGTACATTATCAAAGCACCTAATCTAAAGTAAGAAAGTGGAAAGAGAGACCCATCCATGATCTCTCTCCCTCATTTGTATCCAGGTGAAGGTAGATGAAGACAAACATCAGGTGGTGCTTGCCTATTATACACGCTCATCTGGCCTTCTTGAGAAGGCTCTAACACACCACCTTCATCATTCTGTTCCCAGGTCCTGTTAGTGGCACTGCCACCCTCTTAGTCACCCAGGTTCAACAGGGGCATGTATCTCAAGTCTAACCTCTTCCTGCCCTTGCACATTCACACTCTTGCCAAATCTCATTATGGTCAGACCTGAAACCACTCCTCACCCTGCCTTCCTCCTACCAAACTGCTCTCTGGGACACCCCAACTCCCTCCTACCTGGTCTGAGACTCTTCAGTAATAGAGTCACTTCTTTGGGTTACTTAACTGGTCAAGCAGTCTTCTTCAAAATGCATGAAGAACAGGCATGTGTCAACTGGACAGAGTGGAGTGCATGGTAGGGCTGAGATGCAAGGTCATGGGCCTACAGAGAAGCCCAGAGCACTGGAAACCATGGTAGAGTATGCGGAAAAGGAAATATGGTTGACATCCTCCCAGTTTTGAGCATGGCAAAACATATATCCTTGTTCCTTCTGATTTCTACTAGCTTAATCTTGTATTTCTTAAGTCTCTCTCTCGTTCCCTATTTTGCAGGCCACTCCACCTGTCTAGCATAGGCTGTCCCACCGAAATCATGGGCCTACCTGCCGGCTCCCTCTGGTCCACCCTAAACACCAGGGTTAAAGTTCTATTGCAGGCCTTTTTAGAAATTGAAAAAGTTGGCCAGTCCCTTTCTCAGAAGCTGCCTACCACTTATTGCCACAAATAAAAACAGCTAATTTGGGGGCTAAATATCTCTCCCACTTTGTCTCTCTCTCTCTTTCTAAACATTATTATTCAGGAAATTAGTTACTCTTATCCATTAAATTGTTCTCGAATCTAAAATATATTACTAAAGAAAAACTGAGCTGTCAGAAAGACCAAAGCCAAGGAAATAAGATACAAATTAACATTTCATGTAGTCATCTTTTAGCAAAAAAAAATCTGTCAGCATACACAATGAGATATTTTTAACAGACTTTCTTACTCAAACTTAAAAATCTTTCTCTGCAGGAGGTTAATAGCTACTTTCTGGGTGTAGATTGTATGTCTGGATTTCTCAACCTACTCACCAAAATGTAGAATTTTTGAGAACTAATAGCCAAATAGGAAATGTTTATATTAAAAATGGTTATTTGGTCCTAACAATAAACTGGAAGTAAACTACTTAGAACAAGTAGAATCGTGTTCAATTGAAAAGTTAAGAAAATATTTATTCTCTTGTTGACATGGCCATGAAATACATCATTTCCTCTTTCCATATGTGATTCTTTAAATATTAAAAATAAATCTGTGTTTGAATTACTTGGAGCTGTTACCTACATGTTTTATTTTAGGCCTCTTTAAACCAGTTTTCAATAAGCAATAAACTCCCTTGAAAAAGCAAGTCTTATAACTGAGCCTTTGCTCAGAGTACAGCCTTGAATTAAATATTCTAGAAATGGTAAAGGCAACAGTAAGGAAATCTGCTGTCACCCATTGTTTACGAACAGCCTCCTAACTTAGGGGGAAAAAAAATCTTTCATGAATAAAAACAAAGATTTTGGGCAGAATTCTTCTTAATATGTGACTTTTAACATTAAAAGAACTACTTTACTGAAACTTTTAAGTCAAGACAAAAGACTAAAACTTACAGTCTTGCTAATAGCATATTCCAAAAATATGTTTGAAGATCAATACCCCTATATTCATCCAATATTCATTCATTCATTATTTATTAAAAATAAATAAATAGCTGGGGTTTAAGGAAATTCTTTTCAAATGCTAAAAAAATACATTTTTTATTTTATCTAGTTAAGAAATGATTTGAATTCCTTTGGGTCACTCTGGAAGCGGGAATATTTGTAATTCAATTGTAGCTCAGTAGGTGAAAAAATGTACTTAAAGTCATGAACTTGACCTCCATGTACAACAGTGCTTTATACATGGTTAGATATAGTGGACAAGACCAAACAGATTTTTTAAATACCCTTTCTCAGTTCAATGGACAACATTTTGATTGTAAAGCACCTCTATCATGACCCTACCCACAGTAAGATAAGAAGTCAAAGTTAAGCAAAAAAATCCCCATGAATTGGAGACAGAAATGTCAACCTAGCAACCAAGGACTCATTTGCATGTTCATATGACATGACTACGCTCAAGGCTCCGCTGACTGAGATATTGTCTGAGGATCATAGGTGCAGAGGGCTCCTAAGAATATTTAAAAACCTTAAAATCTGTCCGATGGCTTCAGCTTACCTTAAACTAGACTGGTAGCTCCCTCTGCAAAAGGTCTGTTCATTGTCAAGTGAGACCCCATCAGTTTCTTCTTCTCCTATTTAATACGACATCAACAATTCCTTAGTGTATACAATAAGGAGAACCATGTCAAAGTAAAACTACTTACTGTGCTTGCCTGGCCTATCATTACTATATCTGGTGCTAAAACATTTTATTAACTTCATTGTGACAAGTAAAACTTAGCACCTATCCAACACCTTCTAACAAAAAAATTTCAAAATACTCAGTAGGAAGTGCCTGGCTGGCTCATTCCAAAGAACACACAACTCTTGGTCTCAGGGTCATGAGTTCCAGTCCTACACTGAGCAGAGAGATTACTTAAACAAACAAACAAACTTAAAAATACTCAGTAGGATTGACTCTCTTGAACTGTGTGATACCCTAGGTGTTATCTCCAACAAATAGATATCTGATAGCATGAATCATAAAAAACTCAAGGGAAGCCCACTGGAGAACATTTCTATGGTAGATTCACCAAATAAAAAAAAAACTTTTCAGAATAAATCACATGTATTAAATATATGCAGTAGTTTTACCCAGTGGAGTTTAGAAATCGAGATATGATATGGTAGAGAAAGCTTGGAATGGTTGATTTTTTTTTTAATTTTTTTTAAATTTTTATTTATTTATGATAGTCACAGAGAGAGAGAGAGGCAGAGACACAGGCAGAGGGAGAAGCAGGCTCCATGCACCGGGAGCCCGACGTGGGATTCGATCCCGGGTCTCCAAGATCGCGCCCTGGGCCAAAGGCAGGCGCCAAACCGCTGCCCCACCCAGGGATCCCTTGGAGTGGTTGATTAATGTAGGTTGGGATAAGTTACTAAATCTGAAAATTCAGACTTAAAAAAAAAAAGGAAGCACTAGGGACTGAAGTATCTCTCTTTAATGAAAATAAGCATCACGGTTTTTAGTCATTGATTAATTTACTCGGTCAGTAAGAACACAGGTCCCACTGTGTGCAAGACACTCTAGGAAGGCTCTCCTATTTGCAAAGTAGGGGGCAGGGAATTAGGGAGGTGAAATTAAAATTGTCTTCCACACAAAACCTGGGTTTTAGCTCTTTGACTTGATCAAGTAATGGAACCTCATGAGCTTCTGTTCTTTCTATATGATGCCTTCAAGGACTTTTGGGAGAACAAATAAGACAGTGTATACTAAAATGCATAGAAATCCATGAAACTATTAGAGTTAACAAACATAATGCTTTATAGAGTGTACAAATGTAAAGGGAAAGGCACTTGCCCCTTATGCCTTCTGCATTAGCAGTCGGCTCGCCTTGACTCTGCAAAGTCACCAGAGTGAAGTAAACTCCTTTCCTTTCCAACAGTTCCTCATGGCTGCCTCTTTCCACTGCTGTGCCGTGTTCAAAACCAATAATGACATCTGCAGCTCTGACTGTGGACAGGCGATGAGCAACCGAAATGATCGTATGTCCCTGCTGAATCTGCAAGAATGTACAGTGCACCGTTAGCCAAACAGCAAGACAGAGCTGACGTTGACCTTTGGATGGTCTCAGAATCCATAAGTGAGTCAGAACCTTGGTCCTTGGAAAACCCTCAAATGCGCTCTGCAGACATTAGCAAAGACCAGCACACTTTATCAAGGCCACAAACACTCCATACATTGGTCCAGTTGCTAGCTATCAATCAATAGCTAAAAACAAAATGGGAATTTTTGAAATCACATATTATAAGTTTAACAAGATTTAATAAGATTAAAAATTTTGCATTTGTAGCTTTTGGAAACAAACCTTACTGACTTCTATTCGACTGTGAAGAACATTCTAGTCAGTCAGGATTTTCTAAACAGTCACATTGGATACGCTGACCCACACAGGCCTTCTCTCTCCCTCCCTCTCCATCCCTCCCTTTTCCCTCTCCCTCCTCTCTCAGTGAGCTGCCTTTCCTACAACACATCTCCACATGGTCTTGTAAAAGGATCTCAGCTTTTCAACAAACCTTACTCAGTGCCTCTTGTACCATGGCTTCACTCTCATTGTCCAGTGCTGAGGTGGCCATGTCCAAAAGCAGGATCTTGGGGTTTCGGACAAGGGCTCTGGCAATGGCTACTCTTTGTTTCTGGCCACCACTCATCTGGCCTCCTCCTTCTCCAACAAGAGTGTCAAATTGCTAGGAAGAAGGTGACACCGGTAATGAAGAGGAACAACTTGGTGGCTCCTGGCAGTAATCATTACAAGATCCTTTCTAGTTTCCTTCTCAAGCATGAATTTTTACAGGCCCAACTTTCACTGAAAGAAATACCCTTTCCTGAAACATGTTACTGTCTGATCAATATTTGTGTGTAAGATAATCACTTTATTCTTGGGGCACCTGGTGGCTCAGTCTGTTAAGCGTTTGCCTTCAGCTCAGGTCATGATCTCAGGGTCCTAAGATGGAACCCCATGTCAAGCTCCCTGCTTAGCAGAGGATCTGCTTGTCCCTCTCCCTTTGCTGCTCCCCCACCTTATGCGTTTTCTCTCTCTCTCTCTGCCAAATAAATAAAATCTTAAAAAAAAAAAAAAGAAACTGATTTATTCTTTTATTCCCAGATTCACTGGGCTGTATGTCTCTCCCCAGCTCAACTTCGAATAAAATGTTTACACCAAGGTAGAGGCACCTGAGTGGTTCAGTTGGTTGAGCATCTGACTCTTGATCTCCGCTCAGATCTTAATCTCAGGGTCCTGAATTCAAGGTCTGTGATGGGCACCACACTGGGTGTGGAGCCTACTTTAAAAAAAAAAGTTTCCACCAAACTAAAAGTTGATCAGGGCCCTGAAAACCCATTTTAAAGGGTTAAGGCACCTATCAAATCTTCCCTCTTTTCTCTAGGTAAGCAACACAGAAAAACACAACACTTAAGCTGTCTCTATTTTGCAAATGAAAGATCAAACTAGCTGAACAATCATTACCATTGACAGCAAATAGTTACTGAGCATCTTTCATGTCTAGCATTATATTGGAATCTCACAATGGTGTCAAGCTCTTGTCTTGTTTATTATTAACCAACATGAGTTGAGCATTTACCATGTATAAAGTAGGAAGTTGAGCTCTTTACACATACTACCTCATTAGTCCTCACAGATGCCCCATGAGGTAGGTGCTGCTGTTCTCCTAAATCAATGACTAAGGAAATGCTGGGATATAAAGGACTAAAGTGACTTGCCCAAGTTTCTAGAGCTTGCAAATGGAGAAACTGGGATTTGTGTGGAGGCAGTCTGATTTCAAAGCTTTATACTCTTTATCACTGGACTATATTATGCTCACAACATTGATCCTACTCACACAAGTAATCTAGAAGGCTGAATAGGAAAGGACTCTGGAGCCAGACCATCTGGGTGTGAACCTTGATTCTCCTGCCTTGAGCAAATTATTTGACCTCTTAGAACCTTAGTTCTCTCTTTATAGATGGAAATAATAATAGTAGCTGCCAACAGGATGGCTGTAAGGGTTAAATGAGATGTGAAGTGCTTAGAACAGTGTCTGGTAGGTAGGTAGTAAGCACTATAGATATGCTAAGTGGTAATAACAGCTCTTTTTTGACCTAGCAGACCAATGGCCATAAAATATGTATAATAATATGGAGTTGGTTTTTGTTGTCACTGTTGTTTAAAATGAAGATAAATGAGGAATTTTTGAATATGTTAGATAGAGTACTGAGGTATTAACTGTCTAAGCATAGTATTAGCTGCCTAAGCACAAGAAAAATTTTTAAAAATGACATTGGTAGGCATCAAATGAGCATTGTGTAAGTCATTGCCACATAACAAATTTATCAACTGCTTAGACAAATGCTTAACAGATGGAGTAAGAAGATTGTGTCTATGTCAAAGGGAGATTTTAAAAGAAAGTTTTCCTGTTTGGTAGATTTTTAAAGTATCAACAACAATATGTTTTTAGGCAAAGAGGAAGACTCATGGTACTTTTCCAGGAATGAAACCTGACATGGCATTAAGAATTTAATGATTTAGGATTCAAATGAAAAAGAAATGCATAGTATTGTGTAACTTTTTCTTTTTTCCTTTTACAACTTCTGGGTCCCCCCCACCCCCCGGGATGAGAGGCTAGGGGTACCTCTGGCAGGTCCATGATGAAGTTGTAGGCGTTGGCTGCCTTGGCAGCTCGAACTATATCTTCCATCGTTGCATCTTCTCTGCCGTAGCGAATGTTCTCTGCAATGGTGGTGGAGAACAAAACGGGCTCTTGCTCCACTATCCCAATCTGAGTTCTGAGCCACTGAATATTAAGAGAGCGAATGTCATGGCCGTCCAAAGTCACCTAGAGAACATAAGCATGACATCACATCTCTTGGAGTCCTTCAGGGTTCTGAATCAAAATGTTAGGTTGTACTTGACTATGGGGAGAAATAAGAGAGACCCACAAGATTATAGCAGAAATAATTCCTCCTATAAAGAGGTCTTTATATAGGAATGACGATATATAGTTGAAATCAAGTATAGTGATAAAATAAATCATTGTAAAAATACAAATAACGTAAAGGTCACTTAATTTAAATGATTGGCCCAGGAATGGAAAAGAAATTAATTCTTCAATAGAGTCAAGTCAGTTATTCACCATGCTTTGAATATTTTTATTATCTTTTGACTTGTGACCTAAAATGGACTTCAAAAGCTACAGAGAAAATAAGAAATGATCCCTATCTTGTATGCACTGCTTTACAGTAACTCTTACTTTCTGGCCAGATTCATCAAATAGCACTTTGCTGTTCAAAAATAATTGAAACTGTAAGTGGGATAAGCAAAAATTACGATTAGAAAAAAAGCAAAAATCTTACATCAGGAAACCATGATTTTTATATATTCAGAGTGTCGTTATGCTGGTATGTAATAAAGAATACCCGGAGGATGAAATGTGTGTCCCAAAGAAGAGTTCCATTATGTTTGTCATATCAGTGTAACAGTGCATCCATCATAGAGAACATTTTGCATTGAAGCCACTTGATATATAGTCAAATGATTCTATCTCAAGGGATCAAGGAGAAGTTGACAAGAATGACATTGAGAGTGTAGAAAAAACAGAGCTTTTGGCATCTAATAAACCTGGGTTCAATTCAGAGGCAAGTCTCACTCTTTGTGACTCTGCTTCCTTATTTATAAAATGAGCATATATACCTTGGGGGTCATTTTGGAAATAAGTACTCATTATCATAAAGTACTTGACATACGTGATAAACAAATGGCAATTTTGTATATTTATTTTCTTAGTTTCTATGTTTATAGGCAAATAAACACAAGGAAAAAAAGAGACCAAGCAGGTTGTGAAATTACATGATATCTTCAAAATCTAAATTCTTGAAGCAGTAATCAATCACTCTGTTCATTCTGGCCATGCAACCTTTCCTATACTTAGCATTTGGAAAACTTCAAGAGACAAGAATGATTTTGTTATAACACAAAGAAGGAAATGGAAATATGAGTTCACTGAAGAGGCAGCAATACCATTTTGAATGTATCTGCACATTTAGTTACATCACTGAATGAACAGGCTGGTCATTCATTAAACATGGCCACCATGCAGGAAATCAGTCCAATCAACTCAGTCAAAAATCACTCAGTCAACTCTGCAAGGGTCAGAACAGTCTCAGTGTGTGCTAGGCCTTTGTGTTTGACCAGGGTATCTCCATTTGCACTCTCCCATCCCCATGTATAGAGAAGTTTCTGGAAGACACACACCATGCCTTCACTGGGGTCATAGAAACGCTGAATAAGCTGCAGGGCTGTGCTCTTCCCAGATCCGCTGGATCCTACCACAGCTGTCATCTCCCCTGACTTAATGACCATGCTGAGGTTATTTAAAATCTGTAGAGGAAAGAACAGAACACTGTTTGGATTGTCAGCAATTAGACTTGTAAGTTCGGATGCTTTGCGAAGATACTACCTTTGTGTTTACTTATGCCCTCAAAACCATAACTATCCATATCCATCAATAACCAGAAAGTTAGTAAACAGTGCCTAGGATGAGGTTTGACCATTTAGCACATGACTCATTAATAAACCAATGGCGGGTCCAAGAAATAAAATGATATGTAGTAACACTGTAAATAAGTCATGCCAACTTTTAAAAGTATGCTCCAGGGGCATCTGGGTGGCTCAGATGGTTGGGCGTCTGCCTTCGGCTCAGGTCATAATCTCCAGGTCCTGGAACTGAGCTCCACATTGGGCTCCCAGCTCAGCGGGGAGTCTATTTCTCTCTCTCCCTCTGCCTCCCCCACCCTGGCTTGTGCTCTCTGTCTCTCTCAAATGAATAATAATAAAAAAAAATCTTAAAAAAAATAAATAAAAGCTTGTTCCAGAATCTACATTTAAAACATTTCTGAAAAAAAATAAATAAATAAATAAATAAATAAATAAATAAATAATTTCTGATATACTAGGATGCCTCAAGGAGATTGTCCCAATTGGGTAAGGAACAGGAGCCATCAAGTTAGAAATATAATACTAATTTACTGATTGTGGATTAACAATAAACTAATTTATAAATTTTTTTTAATATTTTTTTTCTTTTATTTATTTATGATAGTCACAGAGAGAGAGAGAGGCAGAGACACAGGCAGAGGGAGAAGCAGGCTCCATGCACCGGGAGCCCGATGTGGGATTCGATCCCGGGTCTCCAGGATCGCGCCCTGGGCCGAAGGCAGGCGCCAAACCGCTATGCCACCCAGGGATCCCATAAATTTTAAGCTATCGTACATTTGTATTGCATGCAAACATATTATCTGAAAAACTTTCCCTAACAAGTATCTGTGGTGTGTGTTACATTTAAAGCATTGTTAACGGTAGAGACCAACTGCTGGTAGATCTAGAAAGGGAAGAATAAGTAGCTAATTCATAAGCATCTGTTGGATGTTTTCACCCATTCAGTGGTAATTTTTATCTTTACCATGTAAAGGGGGCTTGGGGTCCTTCGTGTGACAAATCTCACATCTTTCAATTCACACTAGAGAGTCAGGCTTGCAAATATACCTTCACCTACTGGACCATATTGGACTGTAATCTTCTCCTAGGGTGGGTAGGCACTTTGTGTGCCTTTCCTCATTACAGCCCAGTACAGTGTGGCACCCAGCAGGGCTAAACACACACAGGTCTAAATAAGAGCTTATTAAAACAAACTCCTGGTGTTGGGAACAGAGGGTAAAACCAGAATGAAATAAATGTATTTTCATTCAACTGGTATTTGTGAAACAGCTAGTATGAGCTGGTTCTGAATAGATATTATAAAGCAAGTTTTTAAGCATCCACTGAAAAATCTTTACTGAGTGAATACTATCTAGTGGTTTATCTTTCACAAGGCACTTTAACATATGTTGTGACATTTAATGTTTCCATTTAATGTTTCCATATGTATGTGATATGTAACAGTAACAGAAGATATATTTCAGCAATTTAGTATATATATATGTCTAATGTATGTGTGTATGTTTGTGTGTGTGTATGTCTGTGTTTACCTACATTTTAGGTATGTAGCATCAGAATTAAGTTGCATAGGATTTAGTTCCCGTAACAGAAATATTATTAAAAAAGGATGGCTAGAGAGGTATTCTGTTAAAAATTAGGAAAAAGGGGATCCCTGGGTGGTGCAGTGGTTTGGCGCCTGCCTTTGGCCCAGGGCGCGATCCTGGAGACCCGGGATCGAATCCCACGTCGGGCTTCCAGTGCATGGAGCCTGCTTCTCCCTCTGCCTGTGTCTCTGCCTCTCTCTCTCTGTGTGTGTGACTATCATAAACAAACAAAAAAAAAAAAATTAGGAAAAAGTCTCATTTCGAAGTCAAGCTATTCAAGGAGAGCAGATCCTGATTTTCCCGGAGAGTTCATTGCTTTTAAAGATACTTGCTGTGGGGGACCCCTGGGTGGCTCAGCAGTTTAGCACCTGCCTTTGGCCCAGGGTGTGATCTGAGATCGAGTCGCACATCAGGCTCCCTGCGTGGAGCCTGCTTCTCCCTCCGCCTGTGTCTCTGCCTCTCTCTGTGTGTCTCTCATGAATAAATAAATAAAATCTTTTTTTTTTTTTTTTTTTTTTAAGATACTTGCTGTGTAGGTGCAGGAAAACTAAATTTTCTTCATCATGTGCCCTGGCAATCACGTAGCACAAAACACATGAGCATGAGGTCACAAGATTACCTTTCCTCCCATGACTGATCTAATGACCTTTGTGAAGTTATACACAGGAAGTAAAAACTACAAAGGCACCAGCTTTTCTTTGCCAGAAGTACCCTGCCCACGCAGTGTTCTGACGTCTACACCTGCACTTCTTGATTGTTCTGATTGCCTTGTAGTTTGTTTTCAGCTTATACTTACAATGACAGGCCCTGCCACTCACTTCAGCAGAGGATCCTCCTTCACCTGACCTAACCTGAATGTCCTCACCAGAGGAATCTGCACAGTGTTGTTGCTGTAAAGGAATGTGACTTGTTGACTGTGAAATGACATGATGCCTAAGGATACTTCCAGAGGAACATGCTTCTGATCCTTCTTCCTAGAAATTGTCATGCTTTAGAAAAATGATTAATCTGTGGCCCTGGATATGAATCGTCAAAGAAGAAAAAATGCTGCTGTTCCTGGGAAAACAATGAACTCTTACCTTCACCTCTGGTCTGGAAGGATAGTGGAAAGTCACATTATGGAATTCAATTTCACCCTTAATTCGATCCAGCTTGTAGCCATCCTCTGACATGCAGTCAATGATGGGTTTCTGGAGCAGAATACAAAAGGAATACAGCAACAACACATATATATGCACTTATTGTCCATCTTGATTTGAATTTACTCATAAAACAGAAAAACAATTCGGTAAAACACTACACCAAAGTTGCTTCCACATTAACTATTAATCAATAATAGTAATAATACTAACAGTTACTGAGATATTAATATGAAGTATTATATTACTAGATATTAATAGTATTGGGATATTATATTACATATATAATATATTAATAGGTAATCAAACATATACACATAATTAATTTATAATTAGTTATCAATATGAAATGTCAATATATAATTTATATATAACTTCACATTAATTACATCTAGTTAATTTAATTTTACTATTTGTTGATATACTACTATGACATAATATATTTATATTATTAATACATAATATTAATTATATAATACATAATAACAATATAATAATATAATATACAGTATTTATCTACAATTATATTAGTATATAATATATTCATATTACTATATATTATTATATTATTGAGATCCCATAGAAGACAATTCACAAGGTATTTTAATGTGGTTTTGTCATTTATGTAATTGTCACTATAACCTAACTAGACAGGTGATATGGTCAATTCTTCAAATGAGGAAGATGAGAACTCTCAGAGAGGTTAAGTATCTTTCCTAAGGCCACACAACTAGTCAGCCAAGCTTGGGTCCAATAGTACTCTACAACTGAGTACCTATCATAAATGATGATTAAAACTAACTGAATGTCTTAAATGGGTCCCTCAAATACTACCAATTTTCAGTTGTTATGCTGAATTTCATCTCTGTTGTTAGTAGTGTGAGCCTCATCTGGAATTTAACCATTCTAGTTAATCAGAAAAGAGTGAGGGCCATCTCCTGCTACCAGAACACTCCAGGGTCAGCTTCATTCCCCTTCTACACTCGGGAAAGAAATTCATGACCATATCTCTATTTGGCACAAGAGTGTAATCTGCTTTCTTCCTTTTGGGTTTCTAGTAAAGATAATAAAGCAATTATTAAATGCCTTAGTTTTTTGTAATAGTTTCAAAGGCCTTTTAGACTCACCATCTTATCTGAGCATATAACAACCCTAAGAATGAGGTAGAATTTGGATAGCTCAATGTGTCTATGTGGTTTTCAACAATCTGTTTATACTCCAATATGTGAAACTCTCAAATATAAAGCAAAGTGATGAATAATTTCCCTGGGCAGGTTATATGCTTCATAAATACTTCAGATTTAGGGGACTAAAGAAACACCTCTGGATTTCCAGGGCTTCCAGAGAAGAACATCTTGCCTTCTTCCACCTTCTATTCTTGGATTTTCACTTTCTGGCTAGACCTCCAATGTGCTTCAGAAGATTACCCAGGAAAATCCTAGCTAGGCTACCAAAATCCTATACGAGCTTGTAGAGACTTTCTGTCACGTTTAGAAGATAATCCAAACTTATGAACTTGGCCTTACAATCTTGCATGATCTGGCCTTTCCTCTCTCCAGCCTCTGTGCTCCTATTCACGCTGCTCAGACACAGTGACCTCATTTTAGGTCCTCGGATTCATCAATCCTCTTCCAATCCGGGGGCATCTCTTGCAGGAACAGCCTCCTTGCTCTCATTTCCCGTGCGCTGCTCCTCCTCTAAACCTCACTGTGCCTGGCTGACTCTTCTGGGCTTCTCAGGGCATATACTACCTCCTCAGAGATGACATTACTGGCACCTAAAGACTCCTTCTCCCACCCCAACTGTTACCACCCTATTTTATTTCCTTTATTGTACTAACATTATCCCATCTTTGAGTGTACTTATGTCTTTTTTTAACTTCCATTTTTCCCTGAAGTAAGTTGGGTTTCAGGTGTACAGTATAGTGACCCAACAATGACACACACTACCAAATGCTGGCCAAGGTAAGTGTAATTACCTTCTGCCATCACACAAAGTTATTACAATATTATTGGCTATGTTCTCTATGCTGTACTTTTCATCCCTGTGGCTTATTTATTTTACAACTAGAAGTTTATCCCCTTCACTCCATGCCCCTAGCCTCCTCCTCTCTGGCAACCACCAGTTTGTTCCCTGTATTTATGAGTCTGTTTCTAGTATTTTGTTTGTCCATTTGCTTTGTTTTTTGGATTCTCCATATACGTGAAATCATGTGGTATTTGTCTTTCTCTCTCTGACTTATTTCACTAAGCAAAATACCCTTTAGATCCATAAATGTGCTTCCTTCTTTTTTGCCTATTTTCCAGTATGATAGGAGAGCAAGGGCCTTATTCACTCTATTTCACTCCCGTAGTCCCAACTCAGTATGGGATCTGGCTCATGACTACCCTTATTAAGTATTGCTGAATTAAGAGCATTGTGGTATTCCCTCATATTTTTTAATATTAAAATATTAATTTTTAAATTTTTAATTCCTCAGAAATTCATTTTTCTCCCCACGCCCAATCTGCTCATGGCCTTTATTTTGGCTTTTACATACCCGGTCTATTGTGTGAAAAATGCTGGTGGCTGCTGCACGCCCAGTTGCAAAGGCTTCCAGACAAGAAGATGCATTGCCAAGATTTAAAGCTCCTAATAGAATACTGAGGAAAATCTGAAATGAAAAGAGATAAACACAGTTTTCATGTGTTTTTGTCAATTTGTAAATAGTGCTATCATTTGAGCTCAGATGTTTCTCAGAAATATTCCTCCATGGGAGTTTGAAACCTAAATAGCTCTTTAGAAATACCTGAATAGTTTTGGCTCTGTAAAGTATCTCCATTTTTTCTATTATTATGGTTTAAAAGATTACATTTATTTTTAATTGAACACCTATGTGTAGAACACTACACTACAAGAGTGTAGAACACTATTCTACAAAGAAGAACATATTTTGAAATGAGTAAGAGGTCTAAGCAAGGCAGCATATAGACACAAAGTGAGTTAGAGTAGTGATAGGATAATTCACTTTGTAATATAAACAGCCTTATGTAGCCTTCTTCAATAAAGACAGTATGATTAGCTTGATTTTCCTAGAGATTGGTACCTGTAATACAGGCTTGCTACTACTGCTGTGTTATTGCTACTCGTGGACTATTACTAGGATAACTGGATAACTACTACTACTACTACTACTACTACTTTTGCTAAGGTATATTTCTAAGCTCTTTATCTGTGTTACTTCATATAATCCATGCAACAGAAGAAAAAACCAAGGTGTATGGAGGTTCCCTAACTGACCCTACATTACAACATATATTAAGTGGTAGAGCAGTATTTGTACCCAGGCTATTGACTGACATTCTGTCCTGCAAATAGGCTTCTGCTGCTCATGACATGTGGTTGCTATGGCCAGGTCCCTGTGTAATGCTGAGGAAGCTGTCCTTTATCTCACCAACCCTGTCATTTCATTAAATTAGGGGAAGGCAACTTGAGCATGAGCAGATGTTCCTACCAAATAGCACTCTGTGTTTATCAGTGCTCTTTATAAAGGAAGAGGCAATGGGGCAAATTGTCACGTGCCTTTGGAGGAGCAAAAGACTCCTTTTGACCAAATGGATGCTAGTCACATGAAGCTCATGGAGGTTGTTTCATTGGGCACCCTCTGTCAGGGACAAGAGTTACTTGCTGAGCTGAAGATTGGCTGCTGCCTGAATGTAGTCTTCTTCAGGCAGTCAAATGAACCTAGTCTATAATGGCTTCCCTGCTTTCTTTCAGTCTTGTGTCTGGACCACGAGACTCCTCAGAGCCTCCCAGCTACCTCCCTTCCTCTCCAGTAACCTGCATTCCACATATCATGATGATGTGCAACAGTCCCCTCTTGCCTTCTCCCTGAATTCCCCACTCCATGTGTGGGATATTCTCTCTTCATCATTCTTGTTCCTTTTCCTTAGTTACAGCAGGTAGTTCTTCCCATGGTCAGATTACTTCATCTCTCAAGCCCTAAATTTCTTTATCTGTAACACAAGGGTTCTAAAAGCATATAACTCATGGGACTTTTATGAGCATTAAATGTAATGATTAGTTGAAAGGTGATTAATCCAGTGTTAGACACATAAATAATAGTGATGATGCTGAAAGAAGTAAGATTCCACACGAGGAAATGATACGGTGAATAGACAGCACAGTACTTCTCTAAGTTGGGTTAAGACCACCTTTATCAGACCACCTGAGCAAAGGAAACCTTTCACATGTCCTAGATCAAGGATCAGCAAACATTTTCTATAATGGGCCAATAATAGATATTTTAGATTTTTTAGGCCATAAGGGCTCCAAAGCAATTACACAACTCTGCTACATACTATAAAAACAGCCAGAGACAAGAATGAACAAATAGTTGTGGCTGTGTTCCAATAAAACTTTATTCACAAAAACAGGCATCAAGTTAGATTTGGCTGGAGGGCCATAGTTTGCAGACTTCTGCTCCAGATTCTAGATTGAATCACGAGGGACCTAAACTGAGGTTGGCAGTCAAACCCTGCTCAGCCTGGCTTTGCGAATGTCTCCCTCAGGGTACTTCGGGAGAATGAGTGAGACAGGACTGAAGTATGTACCTAATATTATCACAATAGCTAGCACCCAGGGCACCTGGCTGGCTTAGTGGTTGAGTGCCTGCCTTTGGCTCAGGTCAGGGTCCCGAGGTCCTGGGATCGAGTCCTGCATCAGGCTTCCTGCAACGATCCTGCTTCTTCTTTCTTAATTTAATTTAGTTTAATTTAATTTAATTTTTTTTATTTTTTTAGGAGACTGCTTCTCTCTCTGCCTATGTCTCTGTCTCTCTCTCTGTATCTCTCATGAATAAATAAATAAAATCTTTAAAAAAAAAAAAAAGCTAGCACCCATTCCCAGACCATCATTTCCCACCCCAAACGTTGTACACTAGCCCCTTGGACAGCAATGTGGAACGAAGAAAGGCAAAAGAGATCACTGGGGACCAATCTATCCATGGGTGTGCTGTACTTGGAAGCAGGATCCAGAGGCAGGAAAACAGTGGTTAATGAGTCAGACCCAAGAGGCACAGTCACGTGTGTTTATATCCCACTCCAAACCTCTTAGCACATATTTTTCAACCTCATGGCTCCATTTTGTTTTTAATTAGTAGTATAATGACATCAATACAGAATGAAATTTTGATATGACATATAGTATTTGCATGAAATATGTCACTGAGCGCTTGGTACCTTATACATGTTACTTTATTCCTGATATTATTTTTTATTATTGAGTCCTGAAACCTGGCAAGCATGAAAGAGCAGCCTTCTGCACTCTTCAATTCCCTTTCATCTTCTCTCCTAATAGATCACAGAGTTTGTTTTTTAGTCTGTGTGCAAGTGATACTAATCACAGTCATTTACATGAACCATTTACCGTATATGCTCAGTTACCATACAGCCAATAATGATTTTGTGTACCAAAAAATATATATTTGATTAACCTAATTATTAATTAGTTTAGTGGATTAATACACTCAACTCGGCTCATGTACACTCAGACTTCATAGTTTGCTACTCAGAAGTATGACCAAAAATGTGCCTGCACACATGAGTGAGACAAAGAAAGAGATGAAGGAGCAGAGGAAAGGAGAGAGAAAGAGAAAGAACAATCAATGGTTATACTGTTAATGGAGATCTCTCATTTTCCCAAAGGCGTATTTCTTAAGGTGTAAGCAGAGGCTTGCAGGAAGGCATTAGGAATAAGAGGTAAGGTTAATAATTGATGATTAAAATGTTAGAGACACACGGGATGTCACATCTGCACATATTAAGTACTCTCTCAGCCTAATTATTTACAGAATACATAGACAAGAGTGGACACCTGAAGCTGAGGAGTGTCTAGTTAGTTAAACGAGGAGGCCATTAGGCTGAGGTTGATTTATTGCCTCAATAGCTTCTTTTTTTATTTATTTATTTATTTATTTATGATAGTCACAGAGAGAGAGAGAGAAAGAGGCAGAGACACAGGCAGAGGGAGAAGCAGGCTCCATGCACTGGGAGCCCGATGTGGGATTCGATCCCGGGTCTCCAGGATCGTGCCCTGGGCCAAAGGCAGGCGCCAAACTGCTGCGCCACCCAGGGATCCCCCTCAATAGCTTCTATGAGCAAACCAAAATCTAAGTGCAAATGCCTCCATTAAGAAATAAAAAAAAAAAAACCTAAGGAAAAGCAATCACGAATGGTCAATCACGCTCCCCCAGGCAAGGTAACTGCTTAAACTGAACAGATCAGACAATCTTTTTGCTTTGCTTCTGCCTCTCCTCTATAAAAATAATTCCCCTGCTCCTGTGGGTAGAGAGTGGCCTCTCATCACTTCTGGTTTGGTGCTGCCTGATTGGAATTATTTTTGCTTAAAAAAATCTCCTACTCTCTCTCTGTGTCTCTCATGAATAAATAAAATCTTTTTAAAAAATCTTCTAAAAGTTTTAATATGCCTCAGTTTATCTTTTAACAGAACCATAAAATCGGATTCCTGCTAGAGAGAGTAATCAAAGGGTTTTTAAATTCAGCATTTACAATTGGAATTGTGTATTATTTGACTTCCAATTTGTCAATTCATTTTCCCTCTGAACTGTTACTTGTGCACATCTCTGTCCTCTCCTTGCAGGCATGGAATGAAAGGAAGAATGTCTTTTCTCAGCGCATCTTTTTCTGCAGAATGAGCAGATATAAGCAGCTGGGACTAAAGTCAACTACTAAATGTTGAAAGTTCCTAACAGCCATTAGATCAGTAAAGACAAGGGACTTCATAGTCAGGTTTCAGATCTGTAATATTTTCACTGGTTTTTCAAATGTTCACAGCTATATTAGAGTTGTTAAGAAAGTGGTTAAATTACAATAATAGCAACATTTTCCATCTATAGTTTCAAAAGACACTTTAGCATGTCTTATCATACTTAATTTTTTAAAACAAAGTTCAAGTGATGCCTGTTGTTTATCTTGCAAAGAACTGAATTTTAAAAAGCTGTTCTTAGTGTATTCTCTAACTGTTAATGAAATAAAGTCAGTAGTTTAGATTGACTATAGTTTGACCTCTGATAATCATCTCTATTAATAAATAAAATTCCATTCAACTTTCCCTACAAGTGTATTTATATTAAAGCAGTAGACTTCAAATTATAAGCTATCAGCTAGCAAATTTTTAGCATATCAGATTTTGGCATTTCTCATTGTTTAATTGGTGCTGTCTCACCTAGAATCTTGAGCCAAAATATTTTATTTAAGAATCTTATATGAAACTGCTTCTTATCTCTGTGCTTTTAATATTAACATGATTAATTATAGGGCACCTGGGTGGCTCAGTCTGGTTAAGCACCCGACTCTTGATTTCATCTGAGGTCATGATCTCAGGGTCAAGAGACTGAGCCCTGCTTCACCCTCTGTGCTGAGGACAGAGTCTGCTTGAGATTCTGTCTCTTTCCCTCTTCCCCTCCTCTGGCTAACACACAGGCACTCTCCAATAGATAGATAGATAGATAGATAGATAGATAGATAGATAGATAGATAAAATCTTTTAAAAATTCATATATTTAATTAAATAATTAATAGGCCAAATGAAACATGTATTTCTTGTTTTATCTCACTGACCTCATGTAACGGGCACACACCTCCTGTATGAGGACAGGAAAGGGTAGGAACAAATGTAAATAAACCCAAATGTTCAATTTCATTGAAGAGCTCTAAAGGAAAAGTTCAGCAAGCCATACAAGAGAATAAAAGACTCAATGAGCATGGAAGGCCTTATTGGGGAGGGGCCATTCAGCTGAGAATGAGAACAATGACAAGAGTCCAGCTTAAATGAGAGGAGCTGTAAGCTAAGGAGGAAAGACATTGGGTTAATGAGCAAGAGAAAGAGCTTTCTCTGACTCTGGCCACACCTGATTACCCTGCAATTCACTGTTAATGTTCCTTGTCTTCTATAGCACATGTTTTCATCTGTCATTAGGCATTGATGTGGTTGTTTAATTATTGTTTCTTTTCCTCCACTAAACTATAAATTGCATCAGGAAAAGATCACATATCTTTTGTTCATTATTGAATCCTCTGTGCTTTGTATGGGTCTGGCATATAGTAGATGCTCAATAATTCTTGAAAGAACAACTGAAAAAATACTGAAAATTAAGGTAGTCATGGCATCCGTGATAGCATGGCTATAGCACAAGTGAACAATAAAATATGGTTGTATTACCTGTTCAGTTGAGGATATTATTGGTTTTGTATTTTAGTACCTCATCATGTTTCACAAATAGGTCCATTAGCACATATCTTGTACTATTATTAAACTTAATTACATGAGCTGTTAATTTTTAGCTGAGAGCTCACTACCTTATATTTTCACAGCATATTATCTTTTGGACTCAGTCAGAAAATCATAGTTTTACAGCTATAAAATCTTCAGTTAATTGGAAATCATTAAATCGCTGGCCTCATCAATTCAAATGCTCAGTGTTCCTTTACTATAAAATGTGTAGGTATTGCTTGTTTCTGCAGATGGACTCCGTCAAGTCATTGATGCTCTCCTCCCTCAGACACTAAAGGAATAAACAAAATGCTTTAACTGTAGGCTTTTCCAAGATACCAGTAGGAAATGTTATGTATAGGTCATTGAGACCAAAGTACCTGGACAAGGGTTCCTGCTGTATATTCTCCATCCTCTAAGACAAGTTTGGAGCCATACCAGAAGGCCAATGCATAACAGAGGAAGATGAGACACCACATGAATCCAGTAAAGAATCCCATCACGATCCCTTTTCTAATTCCCCAACGCTGGGCAAACACAAGATTTTTCTCGTACCTGTGAAGAGAAAGCATTTGTGTCTACAGCAGCAGCAGCAGCAGCAGCAGTGCAAGTTAGAATGTTGAAAACAGTCCACAATGCAGTGCTCCTACTCAATGGTCATAAAATCACCCAAGCCACGCAGCAGCTTTCGGGAAAGAAAATGACAAAAACTTCCATGTTGTTATTTAGTTTGTTTCAACCTGGCAATGAAATGTGTTGGAGGAACAATGCCTAACAAAACCTCACACTTGATTACTTCTCAGAAAAGAATAGTATGAGATAGGGTGCCTGGGTGGCTCAGTTGATTAAGTGGCTGACTTTGGCTCAGGTCATGATCTCAGGGTTCTGAGATTGAGCCCTGCATTGGGCTCCCTGCCCAGTGGGGAGTCTGCTTCTCCCTCTGCTTCTGCTGTTCCTCTGCTTGTGCTCTCTTCTCTGTAATATTAATAATAAAATAAAATCTTAAAAAAAATAGCGTGAGAAAAGTGAGAACTTTATCCCAAGAGAAAAGAATTTTCAACACAAATGTTTGAACATGAGGGATCTAGTACTATTTGTGCTTACATTGTTTTTGTCAAGTCACACAGCATGCTTTCTATCAGAAAATGATGCAACTGTTTTCCCCCAGTTTAAAACCAGTGTTTGCGCTGACTCATCTCCATATACACTCACTCATCTGCCCTGTGACCAAGAATACTATGTTGTAACACGACCGGTTGGGTTCACAGCCGTGAGACATGGATAACTACATAGAAATTCAATCAAAGCACTAACCTTCAGTGATTCTATGATTTAGGTATTAATAACTAGCATCATCTTAAAGTTCAGACATTCCGTACCTGCCTTTATCTCAAAACATAAATTCATGGAATACTTTTAATATTTCACAGGACAAAGTAAAGGTCTATCCTATGTTTGGTACTATTTTCAAAACATTTACAATGCTGCTATTATTAACATTAACATCTTTTATGGTGGAGGAAGTATGCTACTGAATTTTTTTGTGAGAAACAAGTAACTTCACTTTATAGACCAAAAGAAGGGGGGGGGGAGGAAAAGAGAATAATTAGAGATTATGAATTCTATTCTCTTTTTTATTTGGTAACAACTGAGAATGGCATCATCATACTAGATCTACAACTCATGAAATAAGAGTTTAATTAAATTGGTGGCTATTTTATAAAATCTGTACCTGGCACATGGTAAGCACTTAATAAATACTAGATAAAAGGCAGAAAAAACAAAATCAAAATTTTGACAGCTGTATTGTTTTGGTCATTTAGGTTTTTTATTTTCACTAAGAATTAATCTCCTAGAATGATGGTCTGTAATATACCCAGTGATAAATTAACAAAATTTAATCAAACAATGATTAAATGGAAATTTTATCAGACTTTATAAAGAGCATGTAGTACAGTAGCTGAATAAAGACACCTAATAAAAATGTGTGGAACTGCATTTTAGATCATGGAGCAAACAGTGTTACCGACCGCTATGATGTGTATAGCATGCGTGCACGCACACTACCATAGTTGAAATACATACCTAACCTAAGATAGCTTTCTAAAAATCTCCAACTACAACATTTTCAAAAACACACAGCTAGAGACTTAGGGGTCCGTAGCACTGTGCCCAACTAATACTCTCAGCTAACTGTTGAACAAAAGCTCTTTCAGGGTAAACAGACCAAGGTACATCTGCCACTTTGTACAAAATGGGGAGGATCTAGGGTAATGTGCTGAATGATGAAATTCAGGAATATGGTAGACATTTCAATAAACCAACCTTTCAACCTCTTTTTTCTCACCACCAAAAGCAGCCACTGTTCGCATAGATGAAATGACTTCATCTGCCACTGACCCTGCTTTGGCATAGGCCTTCAATTCATAGTCAGTAAACTTGGATACACTCTAAAATCCAAAAGAAGAAAACAAAACATGAAGACCAGGCAATGAAGTAAGTCAGCCTGTCATTTGGTGATTCATTTAGCAGAGTAAACATGTAGTGTGATTTAATACTGGATTCTCACTATAACGGTTCACCAAGGAAAGAATCTGGTCCAAGTCTGACCCATGTTAAGCCCCACCCATGAGTGTTTGGTTGTTAGCATATCAAAATGACTTCCTTAGAAGTCAGCCTCAAGAACCTTCTCACAGAGTGAGTCCCAAAGAGGGGATTCTGTGAGACCACAGTGTTTCACTTATGATACTAATGAAATTTTCAAATGAAACCATGTCACATTTCATTGCTATTGACTACAGAATGTTCACACAGCTTACAGACAAACACCAGAGTCAGAGACTGGAGGTTACTCAGAGTATAGAATGAGAGAAAGGTCCTGACCATACAGAGACTCGTGATGCTGCAGAGGTAATTGCACACAAGAGAAAGCTCCAGATAAATATCAAAGCATTTTGACTCAAATGTAGGGGTTCAACTAACTAGCTTTGCTTCTTACATAAAGAACAAAAAAGACATTGCCCTTAATATTTAACAAGTTACTTTTTCTAAAATTGGACTTAGATTGAGTTGTAATTATAATTAATCACCAAAGAAATCCCTGGCACAGATAAAGACGCTGGAATGAATACAAGCAAATATTATAGAAGATCAACAACTCAAAAATCTAAAATATATATAGTATCCAGACTAAAGAAGTTTATCTTCCAAGAATTTCCAAACTTTTAGTAGCAGAACTCTTCTCAAACACAATCTTAAACATAATTCTAAGATATAAAATAAGTAAATGTTATTACAACATATTTATGTCACAAGTCCACATTTTATAAAAGTTGTGAATTGAAAAGACAACAACAAGGAAAGTAGGGCTATTTTCGTCAACATTAAAATCTGAATTTACATGTTATGGACATTGTAGTTTTTACCACAATCCTCTTCTAATTTATTTCTAAATTACGTATTGAGGAAACTAAATAGCTATGAATATTAATAATTTTATTGTAATTTATTGCATATTAAATAATCTCAGGATACTTCTGTTAAATTGACACAGGAGCTTAAAAGATGTAAATTGGAAAATATTTAATGATAGCTCATGTTTCTCATGGTAAATATTAAAGTCCAACACAGGCATACAAAACCCTCATTAACATGTAACATGTCATATATTGCCCCCTCCTGCTTTTTCTCTTGGTCCTGCTTTTGAATTGGGCCTAGTGAGGTTGCTTGTATCATTTTACACAAACATGCACAGACTTGAATTCAGGAAGAAACCAGTGCAGAGCTACAGCATTCCAAATCAGTGACACATTAACAAGAACTTGAAATACGGGCCCTGAGATAGTAAGAGAAACCATCCCCTAAGCCTGTTCAAATCAGGTTACCCAGGCTACATCTCCACCATGTTGAAATGTAACATATTGCCCATCTAAGTATGAATATTAAATAATCACAGGTTTGAGAAAAGAGATTAAGTGTATTTAGCAGAAAAAAGCTGAATCAAAAAAGCTGTGGAATTCTCCACAGAATCCCCAAAGATCGCCTGTGGAGAGTGAGGCTTTTCTGGAGTGAAGCTAGAAAGTGTTTGATAGGAAAGATTGTTATAAAGCTTGCACAACATGGTGGATTGGAAAAACTAAAAACTATTATCTCTTTAGCAATTAATTCTGTGCCAGATGCCATGCTGAGTGGATAACATGGATTATGCCTTAAGTCATCACAGTGGCTTTTGGGAGGCATTATCCTTATCTTCAAGATGAGGAAACAAAAGTTTTGACAGGCTAAATATATCTTTCTTGAGCCAGTTGGTAGAGTCAGGTTAGTGGTCAGTTGAGAGGAATGAACTCTTTGCCATTGTCACTCTGTACGACCTGGGAAACGTTTGAGTAATATAGCCACGGGATTGTAGAGAATATTTTGCTAGAAAATTTTATGGAGATTGGTTCCCTGTTGCTCCATGATGTGAGGGTGTGCAGCTTTTCACCTGAAATCTATGCTCACTTACAGTAAACTATTAGTGAGCCAGATCTCATGATCTGCTGTTATCTAAGGCAGCTGCTCTAAAAGTATGATATAATAATTTATTAATCCTAGGGATTTCACTGGGATGACCCCAAACTCCTACTGCTACATTTTTCCTGGCCTGCATGCCAAGATACTACTCAGAATGGGCCAGGTCACCTCATTCTGAAACTGATCCAACTGCATGGAGAACACAGCTGTGACTGCAGAAATCTCGTTTATGTGTTTGTTACTGATTTGGGTATATTTGTTGGGCCTTTTTGAAGAAAATATCTGAGCTTGGGAGACCATGGGAAGCAATAGGCATATGAGAGAGTGGGTGGGGATTTGGAGTCAGGGTCCCTTGTATTTGAATCTAGTTTTGTCACTCGCTAGCTGTGCAACCCCAGACAAGTCCCTTACCTCTCTGAGTCTCCATTTCTTATGTTTAAATGACATTAATACTTTATAAGATTGTTGTAAAGATCAGAGATAATATATATGAAGTTCCTAATAGTGCCTGGCAAAATAGCAAATCCTTAACAAACATGGTTTGCTATTGTTATTAACACAATAATACTTACGTTATTAAAATATCATCAATCCCTGGGTTGATGGAATGTTATTTGATACTAAGGAAGAATCACCAAAACACAACAAAACAGTGATAATAATGCTGACTAAACATAAATAGGAAAAAGGAACCAAGTTTCACATTTCTGGCTGTTTCTCAGTGCAGATATCTTGGAGAGAAGTGAGAAGACATTCTTACCAGACCAATGATGGCTGCTCCAATCCCGATGAGAGGGCTCACAGAGATAATGACCAAGGTCAGTTTCCAACCCTGGTAAAATCCCAATAGGAAGCCACAGATGCTCGTGGTCATGCGCTGAATGAAAATGGGCATTTGGTCGGCAATGGCATCATTGACTCTGTTAATATCGCTAGAAACAGGAGAGGCTTTGATCACTAAAACTGAATTTGGTCAATTCAAATGTCTTGTTGAGAAATCCCAGCCTTTCCCTTCTATTGGCATCACCATATCCCATTGCCTGTGAAACATAAAAGCCTTTCACTTTTGAAGAAACTTGCAGCAGCTTGTGAGGTCATGGAGCCTCTCCCTCCCTCATAGCCAAGTAAGTTTGTCCTCAACCCAGTTTTCCCAACTGGTGTCCATTCAATGTTGACAAAGACTTTCAGAAACCATCTTATTTGTTTCTTTCTTTCTTAAAAAAAAAAAAAAAAAGATTTTATTTATTTATTCACAAGAAACACAGAGACACAGGCAGAGGGAGAAGCAGGCTCCAAGCAGGGAGCCTGATGTAGGACTTGATCCCGGGTCCCCAGGATCATGCCCTGGGCTGAAGGCGATGCTAAACCACTGAGCCACCCAGGCTGCCCTGTCTCTTTCTTTCTTATAGCTCATATCTTTGGTCTGTCCTGTGGAGTCCTTTCCTTCGTTATTCCGGCTAAATCCTTTCAGCCTCGAGCTGCAACCCACACACCACCGAATTCATAAAAACTCTTGAGGAAAAGGTAATCTCTTCCTCCCTGTGTTTGCATAACCAACATAATGAATCTGTGTATGCGATTATTGCATGTAGCCGACCGGCAGTATAGAATAGGGGTTGGTTAAGAGCACAGACTGGGGCCAGACTCTGAATTTCAACACGAGCTTTTCCTGGGCAGATTACTTAACTTTTCTGTGCCTTAGTTTCCTCATCTATAAAATGGGGACAATGACAGAACCTGCCTTAATGGATCGTAATGAGGATTAGCTAATGTATGTTAAGTATGTAGAACAGTGCCTACAGTATAGTACGCTATCCATGTGTCAGCTCTGATTATTTATTTGCTTGCACCTTTTATCCCTCCTACTAGATGGTGAGTTCCCTGAGGTCAGGAGTTGTGTGGTTTATCTTTATGGCTTGCCTAGGGTAAGCCCTCCAAAGTATTAGTTGAATATAGTAGCATTAAATTCATATTCCTGGAGGGATGCCTGGGTAGCTCTGTGGTTGAGCTTCTGCCTTTGGCTCAGGTCGTCATCCCAAGGTCCGGGGATCGAGTCCTGCTTGGGCTCCCCACAGGGAGCCTGCTTCTCCCTCTGCCAGTGTCTCTGCCTCTCTCTGTGTGTCTCTCATGAATAAATAAAATCTTTAAAAAAATTCATATTCCTAGGAACATTCCCATAATCTCTTGCTCAGATGGAGCAAACAGGGCTTAGGACTCAATAGCAAAAAAAAAAAAAAGGGACTAAGATATTACCCACAGAGCTGACAATTGTATCCCAGCAAGGTTAAGTATCTGTGCAAGGCCACACAGTAAGTAAGGGACAGAATGAGTGCTAGAATCTAAGTATCTCAACATTCAGTCTTTGCTCTTCCCTATACTACACACTCTCTCATGGGCCTTCATAGGACCCCAAATTTCCATTCAATAGGATTCAAGTACTTCTAATTACTCAGGGCTCATTCAAAATACCTGAAGGAGGAGGGAAGGAGGGCCATCAATGGCTCTAACTGGTCTTTAGGTATAAACTAGATTTAAATCTAGTTGTTTAGTTCAAATCTTTCTTGAACCACTTTGGATTTTTTGGTCTTTGTTTTTATGCGTAGAAATGGCCTTAACAGACAAGGCAAGATAATTCATTCTAATTACATTGTTTTTCCTTACAGATAAATGGGTTGTGACATCCCTCAGTCTCTCTTTTAGAGGCCAAATAGCCCTACTTCTTTTAACTCTCTTCTGTAATACTTCATTTCTAATATCTTAATCAAGGTCCTACAAAAAATAAACTGTAGTATCCTGCCTTTCAATTTTTAATGATCATATCAGATAAAATGTCACCTATGAAAAAACTATGCTGCCTGTAAAAGACCAATTTAAGAGACAAAATACATCCAAAATAACTGAAAATGTGTTTCTAATTGTTATTTAATTTAGAAATAAGGGCTCTATCATCAAAAACTCACACGTACATAAAAACCGCCCACCAGCCACTTACTCAGAAAATCTTGTATTCAACTCTCCCACTGAATTGCAGTCGAACCATCCTATTTCCATTCGCATTACTTTCCTAAAGGAAATTTTTCTCATTTTCTGTATCTGACGAGCTGCAGCAATCACCCAAAAGCATATCTGAAAATGGAGCAAGGAATGTTTGTCACTGTGATGTTAAAAAAATGTTTGTTAATTCCTTCTCTTTGCAGAAGAAAATACTTTCCATGTAAGCCTGAGGAAAAGAAGAAAGTGATTCACTGAAAGCTGCATCATGGGAGGTACGGTGAGCTCTGGCACCTGCTGCTGAAAGTGGGCTGAACAGAACAGCTGTGGCCAGGGGAGCCAGAAGGTTTGGGTGTGAATTTGGCTTTGCCACTGATAGATCTAACCTTACTGAGCTTCACCTTCCACATGCGTAAAGGATGACAGAGCCAAAAAGAAATTCTTGTTCATATATACCTATTTTTGCATGATGCTTCTGGGTGTATTGTTTTCCCCCTGAGAGGCTTGACAACAAGCATGTATGCATAGTTTTCAGACTGTTGGACAATAATTTTCAGAGCAAGTAAAACAAAAATTATGACATAAGCAGGGAATAAATCTACTAATAACTGCTTCCAACCAAGCAAAGTCAGGCTGTCATTAAAACTCTCAGTACCAGCATGGGAAAATTTGATTCCTTTCTCTTTAAAGTGAACACAAACTTCCTGGAATTCTTGGATGAATGGGGGCTGAAGGGCTTCATTATTTTTTCTAGAGAAGTGGGTAAAAGACGAAATATTCTACTTCTTTATTAAGGGGTAAGTAACTCTAAGCCTTTCCATGGCTTAAATCTAGAGTACACTCTAGATTCAGTTTACAGAATTTGGTTTGAAACACAGACTGGTGAGATTTTAGCAATGAAAGTGAAAAAGAAAGAGTTTGCTTTCCTCCAACACCTCCTGCCTGGCTTTCTCCAGGGTGCTCATGCTCCCCTTACAAACACTCCCACAACTGCCTATTTTTGAGTTTAGAAGATGAAGTAGAGGGAGAAGGGGAGGACAGAGCATTGAAATCCAAAGTCTATTCTCCTTCTCTCTAGATAACTGCATGTATTTTCCTCCTCATCTGAGAAGAAGAATCCTTCCCCAATCTCTCACACACCCCACTCCACCTCCAAATAAAACTGTATCCTGAGGGCTTCTGAACAGCTCAAAAGCTTGCATTTCATTGTAATATCTCTTATCCCAGATGTTGATCTATCAATAAAATGGAGGCACTACTCACTTGAATATATCCTGTGATAAGTACTAACAAAGCGATTCCAGCATAGTAACTGGCAAATTTGATCATTTCACTCTCAATGTCCAGCAACCTTCAAAAGAGGGGAAAAAATGTTAAGATTCAGAAGTAGGGTCAAGCTTGCCAAAGATTACATTTGTGGGTACAGAAGAAAATAAAATATGAAAAATGGGTAAGCATCTTCTCTATGTAGAATTATAATCAATCCAACCAAATTTCCACCTAGACCTCACGGTACCAAACTCAGCAAAGATGCCTACCGTCTTCATTTTTATAGGCAGGAATAACTCACTGGCAGTTGTTGGAAGCCAGGGGCAGTAGATGGCAGCCCAGTGCTCTGTCTACCGAGGCCGTCACTCATGCTCCTTAGGTAGTGACGGAGCCATCACTGCTAGGGAGAGATTTTACAAAGCCAGATTGGTGTCTGCAAAGACATTGGTAGAGAAGCGTGAGCTGTAAATCAGGAGGCTCACTGTTACCTCCTCCAGGAATCTAAGCCAGCTTTTCAACTCTTCCATCTTAAGGAGACACTGAAAAATGTGTGTGTCATCATCCCAAAGAAGGAAAAAAATATTTTATCAGCCCAGTCCTTCTGCCGACTGCAGCCCAAGGGGTTTCACTCTCTGGGACATTTTCTAAGATGAAGCTTAAGAATTCGTGGGGAAGAGCAAGAAAGCTCTATAGCATTTTTTCTTTTTTCTCACCGCAACTATACACAGCAGCACAGGGTTTGGGATTGGCAGGGGTGGGGAGGGAAGGCACAAATTAGTCTGAGATTGCTTGCTGTCAGAAAATAAAGAATTTTATACTTAGAAAATTAACATGTCAGTTGATAGCAATTCTGACCCTTGAGGATACTCTAAATGATATAGAGTCTATTTCTTTAGAAAATCAGAAAGCAACACCTTCAGCAGAGGTGTTCTCATCCTACATGCTTTCTGCTTCCTATCAGCTCTTCCTTTTGTGACCCAAGCCTTAGGTCAAGTGTTGAAGTATAATTTCTTTAATTCAGAACAAACTATTATTCCATGACAGATTCTATTGCCATCTTGCACTATTATTCAACATCTTCATTGAATTTATTTATACTGAATATAGTTATGTTTGTTTTGCTAGATTGCAAGCCACTTGAGGGCAAGGGCTTGGTTTAAGCTGCTTGCTCACACTGCCCGAAGCCTTAAACAATACCTTACACGTAACAGACACAATACCTCAATAAATGTTTATATATTCTGCTTTGACTTTTAAAATACCTATAAGGAAGGGGAAATAATTACCTCCGTAAACCCCTCTGTGTATGGATAGTTTCCAAAACAACGAATACATCAGTTCACCACACTTCTGTCTTTCCTGATGGTTTAAGGGAACCCCAAGAATGGACAAGACCTAGAAAACTTATATGTAAATATCCACAATCAGAGGTTCTCACAAAAGTTAAGTATCTCTCTATAGGATGCATAATGGAGTAAGACAATTCTAATGTGAAAATGAGGCCACATTCTTGGTTTTTTTGTTTGTGAAATGGCAACTGTCACTTGACAACTCTGTTCAAAAAACAGAGGACTATGAGTATTTTTCAAAAAGTTTTACTTAGATTTCCTGTGGTGCATTCATTCTACACACGCTCTAGGCAAAAGCGATAAAATGCCTGCCACGAAAGACGCAGCTGCCTAAGTTATAAACAAACCTACTCAGATTGAAAGTACCGAGAACTGACCCAGCACCAGAATTTATTGGGGAAAACTTCAGAATTATATTATTGCTGGATGGTGTGGATAAGGACATGTGTAGTTTATGATTCTGTTCACTCCCGAGGCACCCCAGAGATAAATGGTTAACTCATTTTTATTTTATTCTCAGGGATAAGAAGTTATTAGGGTTTTAGAAACTACTTGAGAATATTTCTGGAACAACATAGTGTTCCAGAAACGTATCAGAAAAACTGATAGGAAGGAAATGAGCAGGCTGGATTGGCTCCTTTGACTGCACATCAAATTTTTTATCATCCGATTGAAAGTTTTCTTGTGGTTATAAAATCCTAGAAAGGATTCTTTCAAGTGTGCAAGTGATTTGGCTCAACAAATGGGCGCCTTTCTTTTTAACAAAACATTGACGTACATCTACTTGACTAAATGAAGATTCCCCTGGCTCATTTGTTGAAGTGAGAAGGGGGCAGAAAGATGACAATTAGAGGGAACGGTAAGAGATATTTTACAAATTATTGAGATATGAGAATTCTTACCTTGCTTTTTATGAAAAAGAAATGCACCATAAAATCAAAGTACTCAATTTATACCTCAAGATTTCCAATTTACTAGAGCCATAGGGCTTTCATTTTAAATATGTAGGAGGTCTTCATGACAAGGTGCATTGCTTAACACAGACTTATCCTTTCCATGGTTTTCATGCGCTATTGCACTATTCACCCAGTAACACTTTAGAGTCACATTAGTGTCAACTCCTAAATGAGCATCACAGGTGAGAAACGTGCTTATGTCCTACTCTCAGAATGTTGGAGGCTCTGAATTCTTAATGCAAGGACATCAACCTATAAACAAATGGCTGATTGCTGGGTAAAGCTGCTTTACAGGATACCCATACACTATAGTAGCCTACTACCAGAATGGCTAGGATTACCTTTCAGAGAATCTGTGACAATTTTTTTCACCCAGGAAGCTATTTTTTGTTTGTTTTTCATAAAGCTTTTTATTTTGAGGTAAGTGTAGATTCTCATGCGCTGGTGAGGAATAATATAGAAACATATACACCCTTTGGTAACATCTTGCAAAACGACAGGACAATATCACAAGGATGTTGACACTAATATAATCAAGACCAGAATGTTCTCATCACCCCAATGATTCTTCAAGTCACCCTTTTATATCTACACATGCTTCTGTCCAGCCTCCATTCCCCCATTAGTCCCTGGCTACCATCCATCTGTTCTCTGTTGCTACAGTTTTATCATTCGAAGAATATTATGTAAGTGGAATCACACAGTATGTAACCTTTTGGTGTTGGTGGCTTTTTTTTCCCACTCAGCATATTTCTTTAAAATCCCATAAATTATTTGTTCCTCTTTATTGTTAAATATTATTCCGTGGTATACATGTATCACGGCTTATTTCACCATTCACCCATTGAAGGATAGTCTGAGTTGTTTCCACTTTTTGTCTGTTACAGACAAAGCTCCTATAACCTTTGTGTATAGGTTTTTATGTGAACATAGGTTTTCATTTCTCTGGAATAAATCCCCAAGAGTAGAATTTCTGGATTGTATAACATTTGCATGTTTGATTTTTTTTTAATTTCCAAACTATTTTCCATAGTGGCTGCACCATTTTACATTCCTATCAGAAAAGTATAAGTGATCCAGTTCTGCCGTATCCTCACCAGCTCTGGTGTTATCACAATTTTTATGTTAGTCATTCTGATAGATTTGCACTGATATCTCATCTTGATTTTAATTTGCATTCCCTAACCGCTAATGTTGCTGAATATCTTTTCATGTGCACATTTGCCATCTTTATATCCTTAGTGAAATGTCTGTTCATGTGTTTTTCCCTATTCGAACTGGTGTTTTTCTAGCCATTGAGTTTGGAGAGTTCTTTATATTTTCGAGATCCTAGTCCTTTGTTAGACATATAATTTGCAAATATGATCTCCCAGTCTGTACCTTTTCTTTCCTTCCTCTTCAGGGTCTTTTGCAGAGCAAACATTTTTCATTCTGATAAAGTCTAATTCATCAATTTTTCTTTTTATGAATTGTACCTTCAGTGTCAGGTCTAAGAGCTCTTTGTCTAGCCTTCGACATGAAAATGGTCACCCACATATCTTTCTAAAAATTTACAGGTTACTTTTTACATTTGAGTCCACAATCCACTTAGAGCTATTTTTTGTATGGGTTCATTTTTCTGCCTATGGATATCCAACTAGTCATTCAACTATTTGATAAAAAGTTTATATTTTCTCCATTGAATTTCTTTTCTACCTTTGTCAATGATCAATTGGATGTCAATAATCAATTTGCATGGGTCTATGTTTGAATTCTCTGTTCTGTTCCTCTGTCAATACTACACAACTTTGCTATAGCTATATAATATGTCTTGAAATCGGGTAGACTCTTTCCTCACATTTTATTCCTCTTTTTCAAAGTTGCTTTAGATATTCTAGTTCTTTTGCCTTTTCATATAAACTTTAGAGTACTCTTGTTTATATCCACAAAAATGTCTGGCTGAGATTTTGATAGGAATTTTATTAAAGCTGTAAATTATTTTGGGGGAACTGACATCTTTACTATATGAATTTTCCAATTCATTAACAACGTATGTCTCTCCATCTATTTTGGTCTCTGATTTCTTTCATCAGCGTTTTGCACTTTTCAGCATATAAATCCTGTACATGTTTGATTAGATTGACACCTAAATAAATTTTTTGAGCAATCGTTAATGATATTATTTTTATTTTATTTTTTGACATTATATTTTTAATATTGGCGCTCACATGTTCATTGCTAGTATGTAGAAATACCACTAAACTTTGTATATTTATCTGGTATTTTATGACTTTGCTAAACTCATTCATTGATTCTAGGATATTTTTGTAGATTCTTTGGGATTTTCTATGTTGACAATAATATCTCCAAAATAAACAGGTATATTTCTTCCTTTTAGATCTGTATGTTTTTTCATTTAAATTTTTTTGATTGTAGTAAAAAAACACATAACATAAAATTTACCAACTTAACCATTTTTAAGTGTACAGTTCAGTAGTGTTAAGTATTAAATCAGTATTCTTTTCCTTCCTTATTGTATAGGCTAGAACATTGAGTACTGTGTTGAATAATAGAAGTGAACGCATATATCCTTGCCTTGTTTCCAGTCTTAGGGGGAAGTATTCAATTTTCTACTTTTAAGTATAACGTTAGCCGTAGGACTTTTTTGTAGATTTTTTTTTTTTTTTAAGTTAAAGAATTTCTTTTCTGTTCCTAGTTTTCTGAGAGTTTTTTATGGATGGATGTTGAAATTTTAAATGCTTTTTTGACATCGATGGAGGATTTCTTTTTTTACATCACGTGGATTTCTATTTTTGCCTGATAAGATGATGGATTACGTTGACTGTTTTTCTAATACTGAATCATGTATGCTTCTCTAGAATACAATCTACTTGGTCATGGTGTGTAATTCTTTGTTATATATTGCTAAAATTCTATTTGCCAGTATTTTGTTAATACTTTGCATCTGTATTCATAAGGGACATTTATCTGTGATTTTCTTTTTTGTAATAGATTTGTATAGTCTGGGTATCACGGTAATATCAGCTTCCTAAAATGAATTGGGAAGTGGTTCCTTCTATACTCTAGAAAATATTATAGAAAGCTGGTGTTATTTCTTTTTAAACACTAGATAAAATTCTCCAGTGAAATCATATTGGCCTGGAGATTTATCTTTTTAGAATTTTAAAATTATAAATTCAATTTCTTAGATAAGGCTATTCAAATTATTTATATCATATTGGGTGAGTTGTGGTAGTTTATTTTTTCAAGCAATTGTTTCATTTCTCTTAAGTTGTCAAGTTTATGTGTATAGACTTGCTTATAGTAGTTCTTTGTTGTCCTTTTTTTTTTCTTGTTGTCCTCTTGATGCTTACAAATTCTGCAGTAATATTTCATCTTTCATTCTCAATATTGGTCATTTGTGTCTTCTCCCTTTTTTCTTTATCAATTTTGATAAAGTTTTGTCAACTTCATTGATCTTTTCAAAGAACCAACTTTTTGTTTCACTGATTTCCTGCATTTACTTGTTTTAGCTTTATTTTATCCTCTCATGCTTTCTGGGGACTTATTTTGCTCTTTTTCTAGGCTCTTGAGTTGAGAGCTTAGATACTTAATTTGAGGTGCTTCCTCTTTTGTAATGTATGCACTCAGTGCTATAAATTTTCCTCTCAGCACTGTAGGAGCTGTGTCCCATAGGTCTTTACATTTTCTGTTTTCCTTTTCATTCAGTTCAATGTTTAAAACTTTTCCCTTGTGACTTTATCTTTGACCTATAGACTATTTAGATGTGTATTGTTTGATTCCCAAAAATCTGGAGGGTTTCCATGATCTTTCTGTTACTGATTTCTAGTTTGATTCCACTGTGGTCAGAGAACGCACTCTATTATTTCAGGTATTTGATGGTTGTTGAAGTTTGTTTCGTGGCTCAGGGTATGGTCTGTCTTGGTATATGCTCTGTAGGGACTTAAAAAGAATGTGTAGTATGTGGTTGTTGAATGGAATGTTCTATAGATGTTGATTAGATCCTGTTTGTTACTGGTGTTGAGCTCTTCTATATACTTGATAATTGTATGTCTAGCTGTTCTACTGTTCAGTGAGAGATGGATTGTTAAGAGTTCTACTATAATTTTGATTTGTCTCTTTTTCCTTTCTGTTCTGTCAATTGTTGCTTCACATGTTTTACAGCTCTGTTGTTTGGTGAGTACGCATTTAAGATTGCTGCGTCTTCCTGGCAGATTGACCCTTTTATCATTGTATAATGTTCCTCTTTGTCCCTGTAATTTTCTTTGTTCCAAAGTCTATTTTACCTCCTATCAGTGTAGTCATTTCTGCTTTCTTTTGATTAATGCTTGAATGATACATCTTTTTCCATTCTTTTACTTTCAACTTGCCTATATTATTTTCTTTAGAAATTTTATTTATTTATATAGAGAGAGAGTGAGAGCAGGAGGAGGGGCAGAGGGAGAAGGAGAGAAGAATCAGCACTGAGCACAGAACCCAATATGGGGCTTGATCTCACAACCCTGAGATCATGACCTGAGCTGAAATCAAGAGTCAGACTGAGCCAGGTCAAGTGCTCCTCAACTTGCCTATATTATTATCGTTAAAGTGATTTTCTCATAAATAGCATGTAGTTGGGTGTTTTAAAATCCATTCTGCCAATTTCTGTCTTATTTGGTAATTTAAACCATTTAAATTTAATATAATTACTGGTATATTAGGGCTCAAATGTGACATTTTATTTTTTGTTTTCAGGTTGTTCTCTCGGTTTTTATTTTTTTAATTTCCTTTCCCCTGCTTTCCTATGAGCTACTCAAACATTTTTAAAATTTTAAGTTAATTTAACTTTATTTTATTTTAAAATAAATAAAGCCCAATGCAGGGCTTGAACTCACAACCTTGAGATCAAGACCTGAGCTAAGATCAAGAGTCAGATGCTTAACTGACTGAACCAGCCAGGCACCCCTTAAACATTTTTTTAGAATTCAATTTTGATTTATCTGTAGTGTTTTTGAGTGTATCTCTTTGCACAGGTTTTTAGTGGTTGCTCTAGGAATTACATTATAGGTATATCACTTATTATAGTCTGCTAGTGTTGTCATTTTACCAGTTTGCCCAGGGTATATAAAAACACCATCTCCCTTTATATACCTTTACTCTCCCCTGTTAATAATATAATTGTCTTTAATATTTCTGAATCATACTTAGCTCAGGCAGTGTTACAATAGGACCATATCAGACAGTGTTAGCATTTTTGTTTCCACCATCAAACATAATCTAGAAAACTCAGGAGAAGGAAAGTCTACTACATTTACCCATGGTTTTGCTTACCATGTTCTTCCTTCTAAATGTCCACGGTTTCTTTTATTGTTTCCTTTCTGTTCAAAGAACTGCTGTTAGCCATTCTTTTAGGTGAGTCAGCTGGCAATAAATTCTCTTCATTTCCCTCATCTGAAAATATCTTGATTTTCTCTTCTATGGGGGTGGTGATAAATGTCCTGACTCAATGATCTTACCCAAGCAGGTAGGGAGAGAGGTTTCTCATTACAGTGGGGGTGGTTCAGACCTCCATATATTCTTCAGTGACACCACAGGAGTTGGATGGGGGAAGAGACATGGCTGGGGCTCATTGATACCTGGCAAAGATGGAAGCCTAAGTCCCAACTCAACTTTTGCTGGCATGGGTAAGAGTAAGGTTGTATGTATGTTGTTTTGTTCTGTGGTGTTGGCTAAAGTAGAATAGTTGTTGTCTGAAATTCTTCTGTTAGGATGCCTCTTTGTGATCTATTATCTAGAGAGAGCAGAATTTTATTAGGTCCTTTGTGGGCTGTGCTCATTGGTATTTCTAGGTTACAGTTTTTGCAACACCCAATCTAGTACATATGAGGCCTAAAGAAAACCCAAGGAACTCAACCATGTCATTATTTGAGCCCTAAGATCTCTAACCTTCTTTTATCCACTCTTTCAGACTACTAGGTAGGTTGGTTTTATATGTAATGGATTAAATAATCCAGTCAAAAGGCGGAGATTGTCAGATTGGATAAATTTTTAAAAAACACAAACTCCATTTGTAGGCTGTCTACAGGAGACACATTTTAGATTCAAAGATATGAACAAGTTGAAAGTAATATGGAAAAAGACATGTCATGGCAAAGAACAGCCATAACAAACCAGGAGTGGCTATACTAATATAAAAAAAACTTTATAAAAAATTATTACTAGAAATAAATATCATTTTGTGATGATAAAAGGCTCCATCAGAAGATTATAGCAATTTTAAATATATATGCATTTAAAAATAGCTCCCAAACACATGAAGCAAAGTGTGACAGATTCAAGAGTAGAAATAGATAGTTCAATAATAATAGAGATTACAACTCCATGCTTTCAGTATTGGATAGAACAATTAGGAATAGAGGATTTGAATAACCCCATAAACCAATTAGATCTAACAGACATCTTTTGAACATTCTGTCAAATAAAAGCAGACTACATATTCTCCTCAAGTGTACCTGGAGCACCCTCCAAGATAGACAGATAGCTAGGCTGTCCTAATTCATGCTACAATATGATGAACCTTGAAAACATTATGCTAAGTTAAAGAAGCCAAGGACCACATATTGTGGAATTCCATTTGTGTGAAATGTCCAGAATAGGCATATCTACAGAGATAGAAAGTAGATCAATGGTTGTCTAGGGCTAAGGGGGATGGGGAATTGGGGAGTGATAGCTGAGGGGTATAGGATTTCCTTTTGTCATAATAAAAATATTCCAAAATTGATTGTAGTGAAAGATGCACAACTGAAATACTGAAAACTATTGAGTTGTATACTTAAATTGGTAAATTTTATGGTATGTGAATCGTATCTCAATAAAGCTGTTCTAAAATAAAATAAAATAAAATAAAATAAAATAAAATAATAAAGCTGTATGGTTTTGCAATGTCTAACTTCAACATAGTGCTTGAATGTGTACACCAACTGTACATTGCTAAGAAAACGGACTGAGATCTAAGAAAGAGTGCAGGCTGAGTTCTACTTTGATGCACTCACATGCGGGGGAAATAAGGAATCCACCTTCTCAATGGCAGTGGTAGTCAGCCTCCATGCCCCTAATCTTTCTTGTCTCCTGGTATTCACACTGTTGTATAGTCCCTTCCCAGATTGTACCAGGGTTGGTGGTGCGACCAATAGAAAATGGCAGAAATTATGGCATGTCACTTCCACAATTAAGTCACAAGACTCTGTGGCTTCCATTTGACTTTTTACACATTAATTGGATAAAAGAAAATAAAAAGAAGCTGCACTGTGGTATTTGGACTCTTAAGACTTCCCCTTCAGTCATCTTTCATTATTTTGCCTTATTTTTCAACTATTCTAAGCAAATAAATTATGATAAACTAATCAGGAAGCTTGATGTTCCATAATACTTTTCAGCATTATGCACTGAGAGCAGTTTGGAAGGCTTCGCTGAAAAATTCCATCCAATGGATTACAATTGATATTGAAACCAATCAGTGAAATGAAAAAGAAAAACTCACTCCTACCATTACACATGCATGTTTATGTTGATAAGATCATAACCTTGTCCAAGACTAATAGGTGGAGAAAGTCACTTTTATCACTTTTATCACTTTTAATGATATACTTTTCCAGGAAAGAAAGTTGCAAAAAAGAGTTGAGTAATTCTGGAGGCATGTTAACTACTTACATGGTAGGAAAATGTCCACTCCCTTCTCTTTTGTCCCACCCAAATCCACTTTCACAGTGATCTTAACTACATAAAAGCTAAACAAACATCTACCTAGAGGTAAAACAGTAGTCATGTCAGGGACTGTAATAGTCCACAATTAAAGTGTGTAACTCATCAAAGGAGTTCCTGGTAAAGAAAAGGCTTGAGAAAGACGTGGTCTACACAACTCCAGATACCCATATGAAATTTTAGAAAGGACAAATGTCCATTTACATCTTCTGTATCATATGAATTCAGCAAAAGCCAATGAGCTTCTGAAAGCCCCTGTTTGCTTTTCATTATCTGCTCACCTCAAGTATATGACCCGGTAAGAATAAATAAAGTGTAATGGGTAGCCACAGTAAACTCTTTTCTGTGGGATGTTAGTAATGTAGATGTTAATAGTAGATTCATTCTTTAAATCACTTAATAAATATTTATGAGCACGTGATACCACAGATACGTCTCAAATTTTGGTCCTCTAACATTTATTTCCAAACTTCAAGGTATAACAGGATATACTTTCAGGAATTTTCCCTAGAAAATTTTACCTTCTTGAATGTTATTAATGATTTGGGTCAATTTACATCATATATGAATCCGAATGCATTTTTTTTTCAAAGGGGGAAGTAATTAACATTACATTTTGTAGTCAGACTACTCTGTAAAAAGCATTTCACTTTTGTCCTCTAAGATAAATGACTTAAAAGACTGTCGTGGACAACAGTAACTCTTCTATACCAACTATTCTGAATCTTACTTCCACATTTAGAAAAGAAACATATATATTTAGACATTAGAAAATTTATTTCTAATGAGTGGGCTTATTATTATTTTTTAAAGATTTTATTTATTTATTAATGAGAGACAGACAGAGAGAGAGAGAGAGGCAGAAGGAGAAGCAGGCTCCATGCAGGGAGCCCAATGTAGGACTCAGTCCTGGGTCTCTAGGATCACGCCCTGGGCTGAAGGCAGCACTAAACTGTTGAGCCACCCAGGCTGCCCAGCTTATTATTTTTTAAAGGGTAATTCTGCACATTGTATGTTGTCCTGTATTTTTCTATCAAGTACTACCTAGCTGTATCTACATGTTTATTTGAATCGTCTTTGATCTAATGATGATTTCATTAACTAGACCTAAACACCATGAAGATAAGGACCATGACTCAAGATAACCACTGATCCTTAAGACTTACACAAGCTCCTGGTATGTAGTTGGTGTTCAAACAATTTTGGTTAAATGAGTGAATGGATGAAAGACCTGAACAATAGATAATATCATGGAAGAGTATCAGTGGTCGAGGAGGATTTGTTCATAATCTAAATCAAATATGTAGAAAAATTTTTAAGTGAAGTGGAAAAATATAAATTTGCCTAGGGAAGCTATTCCAAGTTCTTTCAAGCTAGAGTGTGTCCTGCCCTTGGCTCTTGAACCTGAGTGTGTGGGTTCATACATGCCAATGAGCTTGTTCTGGCCCAAGGCAGTGCAAGAAAGGCTACAAAGTCCATGCTGTGACAGTGAGTCAACACCGTGAATACTACAGACTCACTGATTACAAAGCTACCTATTGGACTTATCACAAAATGAGTTAATTATCATTAGTGAGTTCTGGCTAATTCTGCATGGCTCCCTTCTCTTTATAGCACCGTACCACTCTTCCATAGAAACTCAATTACAAAGACCAGCAGCCCCCTACTCCAAGTGCTGTAGTACACTAATGAATTTCCCATTATAGAAAGAAGGCTGAAGATCAAGTGGACCATTAGCCACAACCACAGAAGTTAAGAAACAGAAAGGTGTTATGAACTAATACAAAGAAGTCTTGCATAGTAGACATGGGACATGACAAAGACGCAAGTAAAATTCATGGCTTACTTTCCTAGTATATGGTAGTGTTTGTCCTTAAGCCTATAGTCTACCAAGTGCTTAAATATGGGTGATATATTTAATGAGCAATTTCCAATTATTTTTTTTGTTGTTAGTATTTAAAAACCTGATAAGATAGGAAGAGACTCAAGGCAGAGTATTTTGTAGAAATATGGGTTAAATTTATGTTTCTGTTCACTCTGTGTTGGATATCATTTCAGTTCAACTAATAAAATCCCATTTACACATTTTGAATTATAATTTAATATGTGAACAACAAAAAGTAAAAAATAAGAAATAGCAGCCTACCCACACTGTGTTCCATTTGTCACATTCTGGTTAAGGGAGCTGTTGATCCAGACTATAGTGTTGTTTACACACGCTTTTCCAGGGATCTTGAGTTCTTGTAATTCAGTGTCATATGCAATAAAAACATCTGTCATTGTGCCAAAAATGAGCAGCACGCCTGGATGGGATAGTCCATGGAGAAACGCACATAAACTTCCCACAAACATCAGCCAAATGTCAGTCGTTGAAGAAAATCGAAACTTGAAAAACAAAGGATTCAGAGATCATCTATGGGTGAAAAGCGGGAGAAGTAGGACTATTTAATTTTAGTTACTAGATTCTGATAGATAGCATTCAGCACCAAATTTTATGGGAACCATCTTAATTGAACAGTAGGGCTTTCACTAATTATATCAAAATAAGTGGTATCTCAATTATCTAAAACACTAGACTCTTCCATTGTTGGTTTATGTTACTTATTTCCTAGTCTCTGAATTCATTCTTCACCTCAAGAACTGGCTTCAGTTCTTTGCCACTGATTCACAACTTCAGTGAGAAGTGATCATTGGCATTGATGCCATTGCCGTGTAGAAATACTGTGTGAAGCATTCAGCAATAGCATAAATTGTATCCCATAGCTGATATTGACAAACAAGTGCCTATTAGTGCCTAGAAATGCCTCTACTTTGTGAAAGTTTGGAGAAAAGACCTAAACTATGGAATTTCTAAAGACATATAAGGATAAATATACACCATATGATTACTATAATGATTTTCCTTACTAAAATAATTATGGGCATAGTGATTATTTTCCAGGACACTTTTCTGATCTACCAGATAGGATTTATGTACTTTTTAATTAATTTATTAATTTATTTATGGGGGGGGGAGAGTGGGGAGGGGCACAAGGAGGGAGAGAGAGAGAGGAAGAATTTTAAGCAGCTCCATGCCCAGCATAGAGGCCAACACAGGGCTCAATCTCACAACCCTGAGATCAGGACCTGAGTTAAAATCAAGAGTTGGATGCTTAACAGACTGAGACACCCAGGCGCCTCAGGATTTATGTGTTAATTACCAATATATTTCTAATTGCCATTTAGCATGTTATTACATAGGCAAAGTTTATTACTGAAAAGATATTGAAAAAGTGAACACTGTAGTTAAAAACCTGCCAGTGACTAAAGATTTAACACTCCCTCCATGAGCTGAACAATTTGCGGTTGTAAAATTTATGTCAAAAATCAGCACAGTTTTATTACCAATTGAAAGAAGCCAACTTGGCTGCTGTCACCTTTCCTCTCATCTTGCAACCTGAGGAGAAAAACATATGGATTTATAGACCATCCTTTCCAAAACAAAGAGAAATTCTCCTTAAGTGATGATTTTATGAGTCATCCTTTAGTAAGAAATAAAGTCCCCACTGACTGAGAAATTCTTGCCAAACCTGGCATCCTAAAAACAAGATTTTATCATTCAGATTTACTTCTTCCAGAGATTTCAGTATAGCTATATTTCATGTTCAGCAGAGATTCAGCGAAGTTTTTCTGAGAGGTATTGAAAGAAAATAAAAAGTGTTCTCTACTCCCAGTTATACTAACATATAACTATTGGACCCCAGGCTTGACCCTCAACCCGTTTCTACTTATATTTCCTTATAAGTTGAGGTGGTTGGATAAGCTGATTAAAGCTTCCTTTTAGCACTTAAAAATTTTACAATTACATTAAATTGTATTAATACGATGGAAAGTTTTTAAAAACTCCCATACTTCCCATAAAATCATATTTCCTTAGTATTTCTTACTCATTTCATCTCTCATAAAGTTGTATCTAACCCATCTTTGACCTTCGCAACTTCAGAGATTTCTACTTCACCATTCATGGACACACCCTGGACCTTTCTCTCACCAGAAACTGCTCTACTCCATTGGTATTCTGGGACTGCCTATGTATCCTGTTTTGTCACTTCCTTCCTCATTATACACCTATTTGTCATCCCAGTGGAAGTGTGCAGTCCCTTAAGCCCTCATTACTTTATAATTCTCAACAGCCCATCAAGGTTGTACTTCCTTCCCCATGCATCCCAGATCTCACACAAACCATTTGGACTACATTCTTACCATCCTCCTTAATCCTTTTCTGCCTCTATCTTTGGAAACTCAACTCTGCATCCATCCAGCTGTTTGCCCCTCTCCTCCTGAAGCCAAGCTGTGGGGCCTGCTGGAGACAAACTCTTCACCCTGTGAACTTCACCCTGTGAACCCTGTGAACTCATGCCAACACGTGCCATGCACGTGCCTGGGGAAGTCAGCTTCCCCTCTGGCTCAGAGTAGAATCCTAAGTCCTTGCTGAGATGTCCAAGGGCCTCCACGGTCTAGCCAATTGGCTCTCCGACCTTGTCTCCTCCTACTGCACTCCAGCTCTCAGCGCCCAAGCATCTGGCCTCTTTGCTGACCTTTGTTCAAATCAAATTTATTCTCACTTCTGACCATCTGCACTTGCTATTTCCTCTTGCCAGAATACTTTCTTCAGATACCTGCATGGCCAACCCCCTCATCTCTTTCAGATTTTCCCTCATAAGTCACCTTCTCAATGAGATCTTCCCTGGCCAAAACCTTTAAAATTTCAACTTCCTCTCCACACCTTTTCATATCTCCATTCCATGTTTGCTTTTTTTCTTAGAAAGAAAGTGATAGATTATTACAAGCTACCATACTATTTATTGTATTTATTTACGGTGCTTATTATGTCACCCTTACTAAAATGTAAGCTCCTCAAGGACAGAGATTTTTGCCCATTTTGTTCTTTTCTGTATCCTCAGCACTTGTAATAGTTTCTGATACCTAATAGGCACTTAATTAATATTTGTGAAATGAATGGACAGACGAGTATGGTCTCCAGCCTTAGCTCAATTTACATCACTGTACTTCATCTGTCTACAGATTGTTCCATTTCTCTCCGAAGCTTTCTCAAACTTCACCATGATCTTCTTATTCTACATTACCACATCTATCAGAAGATAACATCATCTCTAAAAACTGAAAAATTCACTCAAACTTCCTGTGCTTTCTCTCCTTGCTGTTCATCTACACCTATGCTCATTTTCATCTTTTTTTCTACCCAGTGAGAAAAGTGTGATTCTTCTAGATCCAGGCTGACCCTAGCACTCCTAGTCTGAAACTAATGTTACCACATCCAACACTCCTCTCTACTGCGAATTACTTAAACTTTCCTTAATAACTTCAACCTCTGCCTTTCCACCACCTCTTTTGCAGAAACTTGCCTGGTGCCTGCCTTGTGTCTTCTAAATTAAATTCAATCTAATCCTACTCTTATACCAATGAATGATTAACTGACATTTTTTATATGAGAATGTAAACTCTTAAACTAAAGAGAAATATCTAATAATTAAATTTCAGGCTTCTATTATTTGCCTGTGGGAAGAATTTGAGGTTTAGGGATCTCCTCTGCGCTCATGAAATCATACTCATTCAACTTTTCCTTTGTCCATTTAGGTTTGAAATTCTATGGTGTTGCTGGATACATAGGAGAGATGTGGACCTAATCCAGAGGGATATTCTAAAAGGTTTTTGAAAACAAATTACAGCAGTGTTCTAAAGAGAAAAGAAATGGATTACCTATGCCATTTTATAGGAAGTACAATATGCATGAAAATATTATGTCTGCTTTGTGCCTTTAAGAGGAGTATTAGGAAGTTATTCTAGAAAAGGTGATGTATTGTTGAAATAGTCACTTACCCTGAATTCTTGTCATTGTTATCTGTCAGGATAAAAACAATGCACAAAGCAGTTAATAATAATGACACAATGACATAGTCATTAACAATTTTGCTCTGAAAAAAAAAAAAACAATTTTGCTCTGGAAAAACATTCCCATAAATTAGCTTTATTCATGGAACATTGCGAAATGACTATTCGCCTTTTTCTCCTTTTTTTTTCATTCTCTCTCTCTTTCTCTCTCTCTCTCTCTCTTTCTCTCTCTCTTTCTTTCTCTGTCTCCTTCATATTACACAAGAAGATACCCTGTCAGGTTCAGGACTGCTGGCTTGACTACATTTTTCAATATTTCTATAAGTTTTAAGATATTTGTATTTTTTGAATGTCCACTGGAGACCAACATTTTTAAATTAGCTGAAGAAAATCTAATTTTTTGAACTACCAAGTAAAATGAATATTTATTGTTTGGTTCCTTGGAAACATCAGAATTTATCTATTTAAAATTGAGACCACAAATTAACTAAACAATAAGATGATGTTGATACTCCCATGCCAGGAGAAATCACAGTATTGAGGTGGATGTGATTTTCTCCAGGCTAGCCAATGAAGGGTAGGAAGTGAAAGTGAGGATGCAAGGTCACTGAGTATAGGGAAACAACAGGGAAAGGAATTCAGGGTGCTAATGTCAACCATCACCATGGGACAGCACATCCTGATTCTCTGGCATTTTAATTATGTACTTTAAGTAAGAGTAAAGAGGCATTATAGAATAGATTGAGATAACATCTTGGGTTTGGGAATCAGAACTGGATTAGGATAATGGATCCATTAATTATTGTTCCTGTAATCGTTGCCAAGTTTAAATATATATATATATATATATATATATATATATATATATATAGAGAGAGAGAGAGAGAGAGAGAGAGAGAGAGAGAGAGAAAGAGAGAGACAGCTAAGTCTCATTTTCTTCTTCTGTAAGTTGTAAAATCATAGGATTTTTTTTAAAATAATAATTTAGGGGTACCTGGGCAGCTCAGTCGGTTAGGTGACTGACTCTCAGTTTCAGTTCAGGTCATGATCTCAGGGATCATGAGATTAAGACCCCTCAGTATGGCTCCCCCTCAGCAGGGAGACTGCTTCCCCTATGGTTTCTTTCTGCCCCTCCCCCTGCTCAGGCTCTCTCTCTCTTTCAAATAAGTAAATAAATCTTTAAAAATAATAATAATTGCTTGGAATCACTTGTGCTCACTAGATGTTAAGTAGTAATGCTATGGGTCCTCTTTCCCATCATCGCATTCTGGCCAGCAGTCTCAGTAGTTTCTCGCTGAATAATCACCACTGTAATCAATTATAATGATAGATGAATAAAGGCAATAATAATAACCAATGCTGGAACAACACTACTTTACTGGGAAAGAGATATTTATAGATAACATACTTTCATTCACCCACACTTTGTGTGTTTTTTTCCCAGGATCATAATTTATTGTACAAACTATCACATGATGAGTTGACATTAGCTTCTCCAGGCATGGGAACTTAACAGGTGACGTACAGTTTAAATTCCACTTATGTGGCTTTCACAGTTGGTGCTTTTGTAGACCTTAACTTGAAGTATAAGATCATCAAAGCAATGCCTTCATATGTGGCCAGTACCCAATTCATTCTACTTGTGAGAGTGTAAGAGTTGAAATGTTTTTTGATATCAGTGAAATGGATTTGGGCATCCATTTCTGGATTTGTCATGATTTTAATATTGCAAAAGATACCAATTCCACTGGTTATATCCTTCAATGTACAGTTCATGTGTTTTTACCTAGCATTTTCAAACATTCCATTACATGGATTCTGGAGAGAACCACCCATTTGTGGGTGAGAAGTGCATCCTGTAATGGTTCTCCATATTATTGTGCCTTGACTCTGCCCTTTGAAACTTCACTAGTTTGTCCACTTTTGCTCTAACCTCTTTTTATATAAGTGACAGTAAGAGAAAAAGGCCACTTACAGAATGTGCTTGACTCAAAACCATAATTGTCCTCTCCAAATTTCTTCACACTGCGAAGAATTACTGCATCAGACATGGTAATTGCAATCTGCAGTCAATAACCCTATAAAATAAAAATAATCATTGCAATTATTTTTCTTTAGGCAAAGTAAACAAATGAAAGAACAGTTTGGTAGAAGAAATAACTTTCACTAACATTATAATCTTCACTAAAAAGCAGATTTTTTAATTAATCAATAACTCCATGAAAGACTCTAATTATTGGGAATGAAAAGGCAAACCATTGATTATGGTTTTCCCCTAGTTGATGAATGGATAGTTACTTTTTATTTGTTTGTTCTTTCTGTCTGTCCTTCCTTCCTTTCTTCCTTTCTTCCTCCTTTCCCTCCTTCCTTCCATGAGTAAAAATAAAAACCACTGGAACTGCACAACCAACTGATGATATTCTTGGGTTAATGTAGTGGAATGACAATACCTAATACTGGTGGATAGACTTCAGTGCTCCTATGTAAATGCAGCTCCTAGATTGAGGATATGGTGAGTCCAGTGTGGACCAGGGGAATAACTACCCATTCATTTCATAAAACAAGTGTAACCTTGACATCAAAACAAACAAGAATGGTATAAAAAAAATCGAAATATAATTATTTTTGAAAATAGATTAAAAATTGCTAAATATGTTAAGTGGAATTTAGCAGTTCATGAAAAAATGTAATGAGCAATGTTGATCCCAGGAATACAATGATGGTTTTATGAAAAATTTTGATCATTTTGATAGATCCAGAAAAAGTATTCAGTAAAAATCAATATCCATTACTGACTTCTAAAATCCTATAAGATTAAAGAAATCATTATCAGCAACTCCAATGAATAGATTTTGGGTAATGATCAGCAGCGAATACTAGAACCATTAGCTGAAATATTGGCAAAGATTAAATATCTAGTAGTACAAAGTATTGCAAAGATGTAGAGGGAAGACATTACATTAAGCCATTATATCTCCTTAAGCTCCTCTGGGCTCTCATAGTTTCTCATACTTTCCTCGTTTTTGATGACCTTGACAGTTTTGAGGAGTATTGAGCAGTTATTTTGTAGAATGTCCTCTAAAATGGGACTTATCTGATATTTTTCTTAGGATTTTTCTCAGGATTAGACAGGGATTGTATATTTGGGGGAGGAAAACCATAGAGGTAAAGTACTCTTTTCATTACATCATATCAATGGTACTATCAACATAATAGTACTGATCAACATGGTTTATAAAAAATAAATTTTTAAATTTTTATTTGAATTCAATTAATTAACATAGAATGTATTATTGGTTTCAGAGGTAGAGGTCAGTGATTCGTCAGTCTTATATAACACCCAGTGCTCATTACATCATGTGCCCTCCTTAAGGTCCATCTCCCAGTTACGCCATCCCCTTACCCCTCTTCCATCCAGCAACCCCCAGTTTGTTTCCAATGATTCAGGGTCTTTTATGGTTTGTCTCTCTCTCTCTCTGATTTTGCCTTGTTTTATTTTTTCTTCTCTTCCCTTATGATCCTCTGTTTTGTTTTTTAAATTCCACATATGAGTGAGATCATACGATAACTATCTTTCACTGATTGACTTATTTCACTTAGCATAATGTCTTCTAGTTCCATCCATATCTTTGCAAATGGCAATAATTCATTTTTGATAGCTGAGTAGTATATATATATATATATATACTACATCTTATTTATCTATTCATTTGTTGATGCTCATCTGGGCTCTTTGCATACTTCGGCTATTGGGGACATTGCTACTATAAACCTTAGGTACAGATGCCCCTTTGGATCAGTACATTTTTATCTTTGGGGTAAATACCCAATAGTGCAATTGCTGGGTTGTAGGGTAGCTCTATTTTCAACATTTTGAGGAACCTCCATATTGTTTTCCAGAATAGCTGTACCAGCTTACCTTCCTACCAATAGTGTAAGAAGGTTCCCCATTCTCTGCATCCTCGCCAACATCTGTCATTTCCTGACTTGTTAATTTTAGCCTTCTGACCTGTGTCAGGTGGTTTTTATTTCTTTTCCCCTGATGCTGAGTGATGTTGAACATTTTTTCATGTGTCTGTTGGCCATTTGTACGTCGTCTTTGGAGAAATGTCTGTTTGTGTCCTCTGCCTATTTCTTGATTAAGATTATTTGTTCCTTGGGTGTTGAGTTTGATAAATTCTTTGTATATCTTGGATACTAGCCCTGTATCTGATGTGTCATTTGTAAATATCTTCTTTGATTATCTTTTGGTTTTGTCGACTGTTTCCTTTGCTGTACAAAAGCTTTTTATCTTGATGAAGTCAAGATAGCTCATTTTTGCCTTTGGAGATATGTCTAGTAAGAAATTGCTGTGGCTGAGGTCAAAGAAGTCTGTGTTCTCCACTAGGATTTTGATGGATTCCTGTCTCACATATAGGTTTTTCATTCTTTTTGAGTCTATTTTTGTGTATGGGGTGAGGAAATGGTCCAATTTTATTCTTCTGCATGTGGTTGTCCGATTTACCCAAGAGCATTTGTTGAAGAGACTTTTTTCCATTGTATATTCTTTCCTGCTTTATTAAAGATGAGTTGACCATAGAGTTGAGGGTCCATTTCCGGTTTCTCTATTCTATTCCATTTATCTGTTTTTGTGCCAGTACCATACTGTCTTGATGATTACAGCTTTGTAATAGAGCTTGAAATTTGGAATTGTAGTGCCACCAGTTTTGGTTTTCTTTTTTTAAAGATTTTATTTATTTATTCATGAGAGACAGAGAGAGAGAGAGAGGCAGAGACACAGGCAGAGGGAGAAGCAGGCTCCATGCAGGGAGCCCGATGTGGGACTCGATCCTGGGTCACCAGGATCATGCCCTGGACTGAATGAAGGCACTGCTAAACTGCTGAGCCACCCGGGCTGCCCAGTTGATAGCATTTTGATAAAGAGTGCATTGAATGTATAGATTGCTCTAGGTAGCATAGACATATTAACAGTATTTGTTCTTCGAATCCATGAGCATGCAACATTGTTCATTTCTTTATGTCTTCCTCAATTTCTTTTATGAGTGTTCTGTAGTTTTCTGAGTACAGATCCTTTGCCTCTTTTGTTAGGTTTATTCCTAGGTGAAGTACCCTCATTACATCATATCAAAAGTACTACTGACATAATAGTACCAACCAACATGATTTATAAAAATAAATTTTAAAAAATAAATTCAATATTAAGAAGTAGAGTGAGAAACATTATTTTATTCATCAATTTAGGAGGTCAGTAAAATAAAAAAATCTACAAGAACTAGATTCAAAATTACTTTATTCAACAACAGTTTATTACTATAGCAGTATTACACCCAGAGAATGCAATGCTCACTGGTTATATCATTTTTGAAATTTTAAACAAAGACTTATTTTTTAAAAGGCAAAGAAAGAAATTCTTTGATCATGATAAAATGAGAAAACTTCAACGATAGTTGTAATATTACATCTCCTAATTTTAAAATAAGACTTTTTTTAAAAAAAAATTCAGTGTTCAATGATTTTTTCCTGGCTTAGCTCATCATTTAAAAAGGTTTCTTTCCACTGGCATGCAAATATTTGGCAACACTTAGAGGCTAGCGGTGTCATGTCTTGTCCATGAACTTCAGTCTTACAGATCCTATGGCTTCACTCCATGTTATTGGATACATTTTTTAACCTCTCTCCAGGCTCTGAATTCTCCTTCAGATCAGTGGTGGTGATGGTGGTACTAAGGAGGAGAATGATGATCAACCAACATACTCTCTTCATTTTCCCTCTCTGTGCCCTCTGCAATTCTATACAGTTGTTTTCATATTGAGTTTGCTTACCTTTTGCTTCTTTCTGAACATAGTGACTTTTGTGATCTCTACTATTAAAGAGTAACATTCTCAAACACAAAAATTCATGCATATCATGGATCTCCATCCTTGTAGCATTGACACTGCCTTCATCCAATGACCACCAGGAACACAACTATAGTCGAACAGTCTGGATTCATTACTTATTGCAGTGAGGGGGAACACACGGTAGGAACCATGGGATGTCTCAGTAAAAGAGTGTTAGAAAGAACCTATTATAGGACTTGGGGTTCAGTTAGGTGATTGGAAGAGGATCCATGAAAATGGGGGTTTGCTTCAGATTGGATGCTGCCAGAAAGCAAGAGCAATTTTCATGACTGGGTACAGAAACAATCACTCATAGCAAGAGAGAGGGATGAGGATGAGAGAGGATGTTTGGTATTTTGTGGGTTGCACAATGACCTTGTTTTTATCTGTGTTTAGGCAAAATTATGGACTGGCTTTACTGTGCTTCATTTTTAACCTGACTCATAGTGAATTTGTCTGAGGTTGGTTGGATGGTTATTTTTACGTATCAATTTGAGGAAACTAAGGGATGCCCACATAGCTGTAAAGAATTATTTCTGGGTATGTCTGTGATGTGTTTCCAGAAGAGATTAGCATTTGAATCTGTAGAAGACTGCCCTGATCACTGCAGATGGGCATTATTCATTCAATACCCTGAAGTCCTGACTAAAACAAAAAGGCAGAGAAGTTGATGGCAGAGAAACTAAAAGACATTTTTCTAAAGAAGACATCCAAACGGCCAATAGGTACATGAAAAGATGCTCAACATCACCCATCATCAGGAAAATGCATATCAAAACCATAATAACATATCACCTCACATCTGTTAGAATGACTATCATCAAGAAGACATTAAATAACCAGTGTTGGTGACGATTTTGAGAAAAGGGAACCCTCAAGTCCTGTTGATGGGAAAATAAACTGGTTTAGTCACTATGGTAATCAGTATGGAGGTTCCTTAAGAAATTAAAAATACAGGGGCACATGGGTGGCTCAGATGGTTAAGCATCTGCCTTTGTTTTTTGTTGTTGTTGTTGTTTGTTTGTTGTGTTTTGTTTTAAGCATCTGCCTTTGGTTCAGGTCCTGATCTTGGGTTCTGGGATGGAGCCCCTGTGGGGATTCCCACTCCTGCTCAGTGAGGAGTCTGCTTCTCCCTCTCTCTCTAGCCCTCCTCCACTTGTGTGCACCCTCGTGAGCGTACTTTCTCTCTCTCTCTCTCTCTCTCTCGCAAATAAATAAAATCTTTTTCAAAAAAAGAAATTAAAAATACAGCTATCATATGATCCAGCAATCCCATTTCTGAGTATATACCCAAAGGAAATTAAAATAGGATATTGAAGAGATACCTGCACTCCTGTGTTTACTGCAGCATTATTCAATATAGCCAAGATACAGAAACAACCCTAAGTGCCCATCAATGGATGAATAGATTAAAAGAGATGTGGCATATACATATGTATATATGCACACACGTATATAGCATATATAAAACTTTGTATGTACATATGTACACACACATACATATACACACACACATATATATAATGGAATATTATTCAACCATAAGAAAGAAGGAAATTCTGCCACTTGTGACAACATGAATGGACCTTGAGGGCATTATGTTTAATGAGATAAGCCAGACAGAGAAAGAAAAATATTGTATGATTTTGTCTATCTGTGAAATCTAAAAAAGCTGAAATTGTAGAAACAGAGACTAGAATGGTGGTTACCAGAGATTGAGGGGTGGAGGGATTGGGGAGATGTTAAAGGATACAAACTTGCAACTAGAAGATGAGAATATTCTGAAGATCTAATGCATAACCTAATGATTATAGTCAACAATACTGTATTGTATACTTCAAAATTGCTAAGAGGCTATATCTTAAATGTTCTCATCACAAAAAAAGAAATGACAATTATGTAACATGATAGAGGTGTTAGCTAAAGCTATGGTGGTAATTCAAATTGCCGTATATAAATGTATCAAAGCAACAAGTTGTATACCTTCAACTTATACAATGTTGTATGCCAAATACTTCTGAGTAAAAAATAAATTAATTTTTTGAAGGCCAGAAGAGGATGAATTTGCTCTTCTACTTTAGCTGGGACATCCATCCTTTCCTGGCCTTGGACATCATTGCTGCTGGTTCTTAGCCCTTTGATTGGTTGCTCAGTCAGAAATTGAAGCTAGTTGCCTTATCTCTGCCCAGGTCAGAAATGGCAGTGATGAATTCTGAAGGCCATTGTGTTGAAAAAGTTGATGACTTGCATGCATCCACAAAGGCAGTGGCCATTTTATAATGCTAAGTCTGGGAAAGTGCAATGAGATACCAAAATTTCTATGACAAATAAACAAAAGCCTTGCTTGTGATATTTTTCCAGGAAAGGCAATGTTTCCAGAATCAGATGTTAGATGAATTGCCTCATATCATTATAAGCATAGAAAGAAATTCTGGTATATCTGTAGACCATGTTTTCTTTACTGGTTAGTTACTTTTTAATTAAATGAGATCCTGGGAAACATAGCAGATGCTGGAGAATATCTCTGATAGTTTCTGAAACCCTGGAAACATAGTGAGAATCTAGTTGTCAGTAATAAACAGGTTTGTTTCACAGGGTTGTGAGAGCGTGTCTCCTCACCTGGCACATTCCATGATTTAAACATGCTCTGGTATTTTTTTTTAATTTTTATTTACTTATGATAGAGAGAGAGAGAGAGAGAGAGAGAGAGAGAGAGAGGCAGAGACATAGGCAGAGGGAGAAGCAGGCTCCATGCACCGGGAGCCTGATGTGGGATTCGATCCTGGGTCTCCAGGATCGTGCCCTGGGCCAAAGGCAGGCGCCAAACCGCTGCACCACCCAGGGATCCCCATGCTCTGGTATTTTGACACATTATTTCCCCACCCTAATCAGCAGACATAATGTCAACTAATTCTACTCTCTCAGCTGTTATCTATAGTACCCTAAGCTAACAGTTTTGTTCTTGAGCTTCCTAAAGTGTGTGAAGGGTTCTTGGGTATCACACATTGCAGGAACCTTTAATTAAGGTTTCCTAACAATTTACCATAACAAAATTTCACTTTAACCAACACAAAAGAACTCAGAATTGAAAATAAGGTACTATGCTATCTCCTTTTCACTCTGTCTTTTCATAAATTGAATAATTTTAATCTCTAAAAAAAATCTCTTTGGAAACAGATTGAGAATTTTCAAGTCTTCCAGGAGGATGGCCTTCCAATAAACTCAGAAAGTCTAGTTGTCAAGATTTCTAAGCACTGGCTGGCAGACTTTGGCCACCTAATTGTGGAAACCCCAAGAATTCTTAAGTGTCCACACCAGCATCACTGTCCCTCTCTACTAAATGGCATGTGGTCTATGTGCAGACTATCTGTGCTTCTGTTTAACTATCCAGGGTTGAAGTTTTCTTTTCTTTGATTAAATGTGTAATCTTATCAACATTGAGGACAGTCTCCTGACCTTTCCTGGTAGACACATCTCAGATATTTCTACTTTAGAACACTAACAACAATATTCTGGAAGACCACTGAAGGGGAGGAGATCCTGAATGGATCACCTGAGAGAACTGAGGACATTGACAAATGTCAGAAAGAGGGATAAATAAGAAGTGCTATGGGGGATGGGGTGCCTGAGGCTGTCAAAACTGGTCGATATAGAGTTCTATAAACCATGTCAGGGTTAACCCAAAAATCCAATGAATACAAAATGTCAGTGCCCACCATGGGCCAATACATCAAGGCTGCTAAGTGTAACTTCAAGACACAAGTCTGGCTATTGATGCTGCAGGAGAATGGAAAAAGAAAACAGGAAGAAAGAAGGAAGGAAGGGGAAGGAAGGAAGAAAGAAAGAAGGAAAGAAGAAAAAGCAGAAATACGAAAGAAGAAGAAAAGAAAGCAAGAAAGAAGAAAGAAACGAAAGAGAGAACATAAAGCACTCACATGCCCTACCCCCTCACCCCAGCACGGCAAACGCCACTACGTCCGGAAGCACCCCCAACTCCCGCCCGAGGAAAGTAAAGAGGGAAGGAGAGAAAAGAAACAGGTCAGGAATAATAATTCTCTCAGAGGCTGGAATCCTTCCAGGCTGAAGATACAGCTATAATAGGAGCATTGGCCTACTGCCTGTTTTTGTAAATAAAGCTTTATTGGAACACAATCATGTCCATTAGTTTTAATATTGTCTTTGGTTGTTCTTGTGCCACAATAGCAGAGTTGAGTAGCTGTGACAGAGATAAACTTACATCCCCCACCCCCCACCAATGCTTAAAACATTTACTTTCTAGGGCAGTCGGGATGGCACAGCCGTTTAGTGCCTGCCTTCAGCCCGGGGTGTGATCCTGGAGACCTAGAATCGAGTCCCACGTCGGGCTCCTGGCGTGGAGCCTGCTTCTCCCTCTGCCTGTGTCTCTGTCTCTGTCTCTCTCTCTCTCTGTGTCTCTCATGAATAAATAAATAAAATTAAAAAAAATTACTGTGTAGCTTTCTACAGAAATGTTTGCCGATTCCTGTATTATGAGGTCAGTTCCAGACAGTTCTGGTGCCTGGGGAGAAATATTGGAGAACCTGACTTACCCAACCTAAAACCATATGGAGGGCACCAGCCCTCTAACGTGCCCTGTCCTCATGGAACTTACAGTGCAGCAGGGAAGACAGGTGCTACATGAGAAAGGACAAGCGTGGTGACTGTGAGGGAAGGGGAAGCATGGGTAGCTCCACGAGCCTCAATAGGAGGCCCTACCCTTGTCTGGGCAACTGGAGGAGACTTTGGAGCTAGAGCATTTTCATCCTGGGATATCTCCTCATAGGAGATGAGGGTGATAAATTAGCCAAGGAAATGGGAGAGAGAACAGCTTCCCAGGCAGGGAGGAGTACGTGAAAAGGCCCAGACCCGAGAGAGAGCACGTAGGTTTAGGACAGAAGAATGTCCAGTGAGTGTGAGGGAAAGTGGATGCACATCTCTGAAGGATGTGGCTGCTGGATTCCCTCAGGGCCTCATCTCTAACAGTGAGGACTTGGGACCTTATCCCAGTGGCAAGGAAACTAATAAAGAGTTTTAGGCAAGATAAAGATAGGATCATTTTTACACTAAAAAAAAAAAAAAAAAAAAAAAAAAAAAAACCCACCAACACTCTGATAAGGCTTGGAACTTGAGAGCCCACACGCAGAGGGACTAGAAAATCTGTCTGGGAAGGACAAAAATTCTTCCAGGCCAGGCAAGCAGGCACCCTCGTTTAGCAGAGCACAGACCCGACAGTCCACCTCACTCTCGGGCAGATAGGCCGGAGGTGACCCAAAGAAATAGGTTTCTGGTGCCCCAGAGCCAAGCCATTGGTGCCCAGGCTCTTGTCACTTTAGGAGATGCCTTCTCTATTATATCATGTACCAGGTTTTCAGTTGTCTCTGGGGAGATTTGTTCTGCTTTCCATTTCATTTCCCCCCAGTTACTATCTTTGAAACATGTTGGTCTTGCTTTGGACTCAGGAGGAAGAGGCTGAGGTTGTTCTACATCCAGGCCAAGATAATAAGGAGAATCTAAATGTGCTAATGGCCATTGAGGAGCTGGAGGGATGGCGAGGAGTACTAGGCCAGGCTCAGGAGTAGAGTGGCCTTCACCTCACCCCACATCACACGGTGAATATTCTCCTTGGCTTTTCTCTTGTGAGGTTTCTCCTTTTATAAAAGTTTTCAAGGCCACCAGCACCACATACTCCCCTTCCTTGGCTTCTCAGAAAAGCAGAACTGCTCCTGGTTCCCTTGAATTTGAAAGTTACCTCCTAAGCCACAAATTCTGATTTTTAAAGCTCTTTAAATGTCTTTCACGCTGACATGCAGAAATGTAGGTAGCACACTTTTGATATTATTAAACCCAGCAAATGATTTGTTTCTCCCAAGGATCATTAAAAGGAGGAAGGAAATATTAGTTTATGCTAAGAAGCAGAAAAATAGGAAAATACTGTCTTGCGGGTAAGCGGGTTATGCCTTCCAACAAAGTGGAAGATAGGATAGGATAAAAAGGAGGCCCCTTTAGCCTCGAGGACTGCAGCTGATGGACAAGGGAAAGAAATGAAATGGAAGACTGAAGAATTGCACTCAAACAAGAAAGTCTAACGTCAGCATTACTCCCAGCTTTTCTTGATCTCCACGCCCATAGTTCTCCCATCTGTGCAAAGCAACACACAACTCTGACCCTTGATTCTTGCAATGGAACCTGGGCTTTTTTTCTCCTTCTTTTTTTTTTTTTTTTTTTTTAATTTCAGTGTCTTTTAAAACTACTGAGTGAGCAGGGGTTTTGTTTTTTTTTTTTTTCCTACGTGACTTCCTAACCTATTTGCAACATTCATAGCAAATATTTGTCACCATTACCCTTAGTAGAAGGACACACATGTTATTCAAGGGCCTTACAATCAAGTAGGGGGCAGGGCATGTAAACAGGAACTCCCAGGCAGGGAAACAGAGGCTCCAGAGATAATGGCAGAGGGTTACAGAGCAGAGGAGGAGGGTACCCAAGTCTACAGGGGTGAGGGATGTGTGGGGCTGGGGGGGGAGGGGGGCACACACAGAAACAACTTCTGTTAAACAAAAGCTTGTAAATAAGTTAACACCTCACAAGTATAATAACCATTGTTAGATCCCAATATTAAGAATTTTGGGTACACTCCATGTCATTTTTAATACGTCTAGCAAGCTATTCTTCTCTCAAAACACTTGGAAATACCACACTCTATTCCCAGTCTTCAATGTGAATGATATTTGACTGATATGTTCAAATCAGCAGCAGCATTTCTACTAGCTAGGGAAACCTACGAGAGGGAAAATAAGATTCTAGAAACCAACTCCCCACCCCCCAGCCAGGCATGCAGAGCCCATATTCTTTAGTATCTGAATTATTGAAAACTGAGAGAATGAGGAAATGAGCATGGTGTGGGAGAAAAGATCAAGTCGGCATAGTCCTATATTAAGCCAGCACCAGCTTTTGGGACAGGAATTTGTTTTCTGTGCAAACAGAATTGTGCTTTCATACAACCAAGATTTAAACACTCACTAGTATTTTTATTTTGGGCAGATTATTCAATCCATTCACCCATTTGCACCACACACCCCATATACCACCCCCACTCGCACATTCTCGAGAGAATTGATGCATAAAGTAGTATTACTATAAATGAGACAGTGACCAAGAGCCATCTGTATCGCCTATCACATTGTGACATCATCGACGTACTCGGCAAGTTCCTATGGAAGCATCATAGTATTGTTTATCGCATGACAAGCCTTTAGTGGATCAAACACACAACACCCCACCAAGTAGAACCTGGAGCATGTGGACTTGCAGAACGTAGTCCTCAAAACGGTGCAGACGGTAGAAGTCACTTACCTGTGAACATGAACTTGAGGCAGCCGGAGAAGCGAGCCACTCCACCATGGAGAGTCAAAGGGTTTTACAACCTTTTCCCACTTCAGTTTTCACCCTTATAAAACGCTGAACAGAATTCAAGCTTTTTTGAAAACATTATCTATTTGCTGACAGGTCAATGCCCCAAAGGCCAGCCTACGCACAGTTCAGTGACATCTGAGGAAAGGTTGAACACACTGGAAACAATAACCCCAAGCCCAAAGTATGCCTGGGAAGCCGCGTGAGGGCGCCAACAGGCTTTGGAAAATGCAGATTCCCTTGAAAGAAGACACAGACCCTGGCGTCCCTTCCTCCCGCAGCCTGCGAGAGTGTTGATCCTGGCCACGTCCAGCTCTTCTTTCCATAGACTTAGTCTTAGGAAGTTACTTTAAAACATAACAAGACCAAAAGCAAAAAAAAAAAACCTCAAAACTTTTCCCGTTGATTTGAAAGACTACTTTTGGGAAATCCTTACATTGCAGGCCCCGGTGTTCCTGCCCCAGGCCCAGGGTTGCATGGAGATAGATAACTTGGAACAACACCTGAAACAGCCTTTTGCTCAAAACTGAATACTCACCTGACCCTTGCACTCTGGCCTCCACAGTCAATGACCTCAGGCTCTGCCCACCAGAGGAAGCCTTGTGTAAGGAGAGAGAAATGATTTTTTAAAAGGCTTAAATGAACAGAAATCCAAGTGAAATAAACACATACAGCTTCTCCAGTGGCTTTCTGCTCTCCGTTATCTATTCCTCTCCCTTGTTAATTCTTCCATTTTCTCAAATGCACTTATTTTTTTTAATCTCTCCCTGGCTGAGCTGACCCCTTCCTAAGGGCACCTCACTCTGGCCTGCAGCGATGAATAATAATAGCCAACATCAGGACGCCTGGGTGGCTCTGTGGCTCTGCCTTTGGCTCAGGGCGTGATCCCAGGGTCCCAGGTTCGAGTCCCACATCGAGCTCCTGCTTGGAGCCTACTTCTCCCTCTGCCTATGTCTCTGCTTCTCTCTGTGTCTCTCATGAACGAGTAAATAAAGTCTTAAAAATAAAAATAATAATAATAGCCAACATTGGCCAAGCTCTTATTGGGTGCCTGGTTCAGCTGGAGAGTTTTAGTTTGTATTTCTTGATTTGAATTTCTTGAAATTCCCTTGTTTGGATTTTTCAATAACCATAGGAGTTAGGTGCTATCATCATCATCATCTCCATTTTATAGTGGAGGGAACTGAAGCACAAAGAGGTTAAATAACCCACCCACCATCTTGCAACTAATAGGTGTAGAGCCTGTGCTCCTAACCACTCTATGCTAACCTACTATCCCAGGCTCTAAAATGCAGGTGATGGGCCAGTGCTTCTCAGTTTGCAGAAAAGAAAATCAAATAATGATAAGATCAGATTTTCACAACTTAAAATTTTTTAGTCATGAACTTTAAAAATCCACTACCATTTGTCTCTACTGGAATCTATATATCTATAGGATGGTTTATGATTTGGCTCTAAATTTTGTGTATTATACATATAATTTATACTTTATATTTATATTGTATATGTTTTATATATAAATATTTATTTATTTTATATATTAAATATATGAATATATATTAATAAATATAAAATATATTATATATATAATAAAATTTCCATACATCAAGATTAGCAAACATAGGAAAAATTTCTAAGATGTTCCTCTATCTGAACTGGTTTGAGACAGGTTGACCTCTGAGGCAACACAAATGTATATAGTAATACTGGGTTTGGCACCAGTTAAGACTCAGAACAAAGAAATTTGCGCTACATAAAACCAAAAGGATATCACAGCTGTGGGTTTGTAGCCTTGATTGGGAGGAGATTTTCAGTAGAATTTTGTGTCCTTGGTTCTGGTGAATTTGTTGATAACACCCACAGGATGAAAAGGAGCTTCTCACTGGTCCTAGTGACCTAAGCCTTTCCTTTGTGTGACATGTAGATGTACAGGAAGATTAAAGACAGAAAGAGAGTTCTAGAGCTGGGAACAATATTGCAGGTATTTGGTTCAACCACATCATCTTGTAGATGCAAAAACTGAGGACAGAGCAATGACCTGTCCTGAGCCCCTTGGAGGTTTAATAACATCTTTTTCTGCTCCTTCAACTCTGGCTCTCAACCAGCCAGGACAGGCTGAATGCCAAGTTAATCATTCCTATGGTGTTTCAGCAGCAGGTGAGCTTTCTTTATGGTTTATGGTCTAAAAATAGGTAGGGCTATGGTCCCTACTGTCCTCCAGTTAAAACATTAACTGAAACACTTTTTGAGTGCTTACTGTGTGCCAAGCCCTGTTCTAACCTCTGGGATACAAATATGAACAAAACAGATGAGAATTCCTGCCTTCAGGAATCCTATATCCTGGTGTGGGTGGGCGGAGAGGTAGATAGTAAATAACAAGCACAACATATGTGCTGATGGTGATAAATACTATGGAGAAAAACATTATAGGAAAGGAATATGACAAAGGAGTATGCGTATGTGCGAACATGTGTTTGTGAGGTGAGCAGGAGTGTTGCCATTTTAAACCAGGTGATATATGAGAAATGACCTGAGGTGAGGGACCAAGTACATGAGAATCTACGGGAGCAGTAAGTACAAAAGCCCTGGAGCAGGGGAGCACCTGCTATGTTTAAGGAACCACAAGGAAGTCAGAATAGCTGGAGCAGAGTAAGAAAGAGAGGGAGCAGTAGTCAATGGTATCATTGTAATGGGAGTAGAGCAGTGGTTCTCAAAGTGTGATTACTAGACCAGCAGCATCAGCATTAGCTGTTAGAAATATAAATTCTGGGGCCCATCCTTTATATCCTGAATAAACACTCTTGGAGTAGCACTCAGAATGCTGAAGTTTGAGAACCCCTATCATAAGACCTTGGAGGTCACTTTAGACTGATTTGGACCATATTTCAAACTCATACCCAAAAACGCCTCAGGGAAGGCCCCAAATGCTGAAGATAGAATTCAGCCAACAATTGTTCAAAAAAAATTGTACTGTGGGGGGAGGAAATGGTATTGAGAACCATTCTGGGCACAGTGGAAAAACAAAAGAAACCACTATTACTTTCATTTTTTGAATCATTCAAACACAAATTATTGAGCATCTTCTATTTGCAAGATACCACATCAATTGTTTCATTGGTTGCCAACTTGTACATATTGAGTCAGTGTCCTTGAAAACATACAAATCTTAAAGGGAAGAAAAAGCTTTACATAAAAAACAATTAAGAAAATAAAATAAAGCAGAACAGCATCAAAAGTCAAAATGTTCAATGCATCTCTTAAATATTTTTTTAAAAATGACACATCACTGGGATCAGGAAAAAGAGTCTCTGAGGAGAGGGAATTTGAGTTGTGTCTCAGAGTACGAGGAGGGTGTGGTCAGGAACACAGCATGAGCATGGGTGTAGAACACACACAGACAATATTAAGAAGAACCAGATGAGAGACGAGACTATTAAACCAACCATGGGAGGTTTTGTTTGTTGGCAAACAGTGGCTTCTAAGTTCACTGAGGTAGGTGAGGACAGGCAAAGAAGAGTTTTCAATGCCAGTAAGACAAGTTGCAGAGAGTCTAAGCCTGGAGCTTCAGTCCTGAGGAAGTCTTGCACATGTACACCAATGACAGACCCTTCTGCTTGGTTATTACCATCTTGAAAAATCAGTATTAATTGTGAAAACCCAGCTTGGCATAATATAACTGGGTTTGTTTTCATGGCATAAAGACTAGTAGAGAGAAAATGTCTGAATTAGCACATCCTTGAGTAGCTTTCTGTTTTTGAAGCAAGCTCTGTGGGTTCATATACTGCTTCTGTCACTTACTTGTGATGAGATTTAATTAAGGTAATGATACTAGTAATCATTTCCCACTCATATCAAGTTCAACAGTCTCTGAGTGAAGAGAAGTTGATGGCCAGAGAAGGTGCTCGGCTCCACGAGTCAAGGACCCAGGCGGACAGAGCCTCTGCTCTCCTCAACATGTGACTTTCTAGGTCTTAGACATTGGTGTCTAGCCATCACACAGCCAGAGAGAAAATATGGAGTATTACGTATGGACAGTTTCCACAGGCCAAAGCTAGAAGTGGCATCCATAAACCATTGGCCAGGATTTTGTCACATGGTCACATCTAACTGCCAAAGAGACTAGGAGGTGAGATTTAACTGTGTACCCAGGAGGTTTGGTTAAAAGGTAGCCAATCTCAGGAGATGGGCTTGGGAATCACAACGATTTATATTCACTTTCCAGTCATTTGACTTCGGGCAAGTTACTTAATCTCCACTAGCCTCAGTTACTTCATCAGTAAAATGGAAGTAGTGATACCATCTTTACAGGGTGATAAAGTCTGCCTGAACTCACCTGTGCCACAGATCCTGGACAAACATGCTGCATGTGGGAAAGAATTTTGGATGTGGGGCAGAGCAGTTTCTCCTCCAGCAGGACTGCCAGCCACTAGTTGATCTGACCTGCAAGGAGTGTGCCCTGGAATGGGTAAATTTTCCTTTTGAGTCTGAGATGTCAGTCTGTTTCAGTCTATCTGGATGGCATGTGGGATATTCACCCCACACCCAACATGCCCCATGCTAATGATTAATCATACTGCACCATGAGTCTCGCTGGCTCTGCCTTGAAAAATACGGGCGTAAGATTTTTTTTAAGTGAACTTTGTCAGTCTCATTCTGTCTAGTCAAAGGGGTCCATGATTGATATCCATGATTAGATATTCATAGGACAATTTCCCCAGAAACCCTTCCAAATAAGTCAGTGATATCCAAAAAAGATCGGTCCTCTGAGTATGCAGGGATGATTCAGTGTTAGTGTAGTAGGAACACTGCAAACCAATGACCTGTGCATTTTTCTCCTTCCCTTTCCTTATCCTGTGATTCCTCTCCAGGCAGGCAGTTAGGTGAATTTTGTATATTTTGTGTCAACCAAAATCAGCATATTCCTAATTTTGTTTTGTAGCCATTTAAGAAAGACAAGAAGAAAAAACATGAGAATATAAATGTGATAATATGTAAGTTTTAAAAACATCAGTGTGGATGAGTTTTATCTTCTCCTTTGTGCTTTCCCACATCTTCTAAACTGTATACAATAAAAGCAAACTATTTTTAATAAACAATTTATTAAATGAAAAGAATAAAGTATATGACAAAAAGTAATGCCTATAAGGATGTTTAATAGAATTTATATTACTAAAATTTTTTTTTAATATATCTGGAGGTTTTGAAAGCTCTCCAAATATTAGCTGGGGTTCAGTCAATGCTTTTCTCCACGAAGGCTCTAATGTCTGCAAAAAATATGGACTCCTCATTTGGATATCACAGGCAAAATTTCTGTGGATTCGAAGTCTCTGTCTGCATTGCAACCTGGTTTGTCCTAACACAGAAAAGTCCCATGGGGTCATGCTTGAAGCTCTTCCTTGGTGGTGTGGCCCAATGGTCCTAAATCAAGAGACAGCCCAATTCTACTCCAAACCTGTGCCCTTGGCCCCACTTCTCCCAAAAGCTGGCTCTGATCTGAACAGCCCTTGGGGTCCCATTTGGCTCCTTGTACAGTCTGTGCCAACACTATGGCATATCTGGCTTTGGCTCCTGGGACTCCTCCAGACCCCCACTTGTTTAGCAATTTAGAGTAAAATATTTGGCACATAAAACACTTCATGATGGTCTTCAAGTCATGTTCCTTTAAGATGGCTGTGGAGATAAGAATTAAAAATAGTGAATTGGGTCACCTCTGTATACTTTCAGATGTCTTATGCTCCCCCTATAGAATTAACAACACCAAATGAGACTTTTTCATCACACTCTCAGCAAGTAGTAGCTCACAATTCTCTGATGGAATACGTTGAAATCCACAACTATTTATCTTCTTCAGCTCTCAGTACTTGGCCAGAATTTCTGTTTTTGTTTCCCTCTCTAATGAGGAAACCTAATACAAAAATGCAGACTTCATTCATGAGCAAATCTTTTCATACCTTTGAGCGTGCTCATTCGTATCTTTCCCTAAAGGCTCATAAGAATTATGAGGGAACATTAGTAACTGGAGAAGGGAGAAGAATAGATGAAAAAAAGAGAGAGAGAGAAAGAAAATCAGAGACAATCCTGCTACAGAACAACATTTGTTACTGAGTGATTGTATCTATGGCATCGAATAGTCATTTGAACTGTAAAAAGAATTCATTTCTCACTGGAGAGGGATAAGCTTGCTGAGGCTCTGGGAAGATTGGATTTTCATGTCTCAACTTCACCCAGGACACCTCCTTTCTTAAAGTGATTATATATATATATATATAATCACAGTCAAGCATAGGTCATAATGATCTATTCCAAGTGTTTACAAATAATGTGTGAGTGTAAGAGAGTCTCTACTACTTAATGCAAGGCAATTCATTCTTAAGACAACATACCTTGGCAACAAGGAACCAGTTTTATTAAATTAGTCAGTCATATCTTTGGGCAACTATCTAATAGTCTCGTAAAACCAAAATCCACTTCTCTTTTCAGTAAGCTTTTCAATCCAAGTGGATGTTGGTAACCTAATATTTTTAGCTTTAAGAAGAAAAAATTGAAGGCACATTATTTTTATTGTTCTCTTGCAAATGGCCGTTCAGAGTTCCCCAGGTCCACTCTTACTAGCTCTGGGTGACTCCTTAATACACAGGAAACTTAGTTTGTGAAACACTGCTTTAAAGTGAGGAGCTATCTACACCTGATTCACTAATTCATTGTTTCTCACTGACGCTTGTCTAGGCACACATTTGAAAATGCCCCAATTTTAAACAACAATGATTAAGAGTGATTAATTAGGGAACCCGGGTCATGAGCATCAAACCTCAAACTAAGGTAGGATAAAATAAAGGACTTGCAGCCAAATTAAACCTATATCTGACTCTGCTAGAAATGTTGAGTCGCTGCCATAACACTAGGGAATCTTCCAGGTCAGCCTAGGGCTTTCAGTAGACCTCATGGCAGAGTCCATAACTTATCTCTTCCAGGATGTGGTCAGGCATGCTTACCCTTTAGACCACAGCCCATCCCACTTTAACTGACTTGGGGTGTCCTCACTTCCTTATTGAGTATGGAAGGGTGGCTGCCTAAGTTCTCAGAAATTCATTTTGGGACTTTGCATGTCATTTACGGGCATGTACAAATCACTCTTACTAGTTCTTTTTTCTTCTGGACTGTTGTATATGTCTTTTAGTATAAGTAAATGTGTATGGTGTGTGTGTGTGTGTGTGTGTGTGTGCACACATGTACTCGCAAGAGCAACAAGTAGAAGCACAACTCATTACACATTATATTCTAAGTTATAGTATTTCCCTCCAAATCAGACCTCAAGGAATTATAGCTGGTGACCATGAGGTGACATACCAAAAAAACGAAGAGCGACATGCTGAGAATAATAGGGCAAAAGATAGAAAGACCCTGGGCCTTTATGATAGGATTAGGCCACTGAACCAACCTGAAACCAAATGCCTCCATATTTCACATAACATGAAATAATTGCTCTTATTACTAATGTCACCAATTACTAGGATATGCAGCTAGGTATATGCCTACTGATCTCTCTCCTAACATTACTAGATCATTCTAGAAACTACACTGCATCATTACTTCTCAAGGAAATATAGGCACACACACATACACACACATAATTTTATACATTCTGCAGATTTTATCATAGAGAATTCAGAATATGACATAAGAAATTAAGTAAGAAGAGTAAATAAGGAAAAAACAATCCAACTAAATGGTTCCTGTGGAGACCGAGAAAATTAAGGCCATTCCACCTCAAGTTTAGCGTTAGCACAAGTACAGCCATCTTAGCTTCTGCAGCCATCTCAGGCCCCTGTGAACAAGAGCTGATCTTCACCCTACTTCAGTTACAGGGAAAACCGCAGAATGCCCTTGACCGAATGCCCTTGACAGAAAGTCCCATATCGAAATGAAAACAGAGCTTAAGATACTCTCTCACCCTTTCCCCCCATATAGGAATGAAAAAATTCCTCCTCCTTCTGGAAATCCCCTAGACCAGCCCATAAAACCCCAGCTGGAACCCCCCTGGGGGTCCAAGCCCCTGCTCGGATGTGTCGGGTATACTTGGACCCAAGCTCGAGCCCTCGTGTGCTTGCATCAGTGTCGGCTCCTTGGTGGTTTCTCGTATTTGCAATCTTGGGCACAACATTTGGGGGCTCGTCCAGGATCCGAGAGACCCCCAGGACCCCACCCGGAGGGTCCCATGTGTGGTGAGCATTCAACTTTTCCACCTGTTGCGCGCATATTCTCTGAGTGCTCCTTACCGTATTTCTACTTGTAGGAATTCCAATCTGTATTAGGTCGACACTGGCTCAGTGACGACCGGGGGTCCCTTGCCCCCGCAGGGAGGACGGGGTCCTCATCTGTGAGGAGGGCCGACAGCCAGCGCTTTGGTTGACTTTCTGTTTTGTCTCCGCAGCCGCACTGGAACGTTTGTCTGAGTTGCTGTGTTAACTGTTGTGTGTTAACTGTCCTAACTGTGCCTTGGTGGGGACGGGGACATAATGGGGCAGACACAAACCACCCCCTGTCTCTGATGCTCCCCCACTTCTCGGACGTTAGGGAAAGAGCTCACAATCTGAGCACAGACATACGGAGAGGGAAATTTCAAACTTACTGACAGAATGGCCAACCTTTGGCGTGGGATGGCCCCGAGAAGGAAATTTCCACCTACCTGTTATCTTACAGGTTGAAGCCGTGATCTTCAGGGATAAACCACACGGCCACCCTGACCAGGTGCCCTACATCCTGGCCTGGTAGGACATGATCAAGAATCCTACCCCTTTGGGGGGTAAAACCATTTTTACCCCCCAAAGCAGGACCTCCCAAGATTCGAGCCCTGCGAAAGGCCAAGAAGGAGACCGACTCTACCACCCAAGCACCCCTTTATCTGGTCTTGCAGGATTCCTTCCCAGAGGACCTGATTTTCCCGCCACCCTACTGGGCACCCCCTGCCCATTCGCTCCCCCTGTCAGAGGCACCAGGGGCTGCAGAAGGGGCGCCCCCCTCCCTGTGTGACGGCGGCAGCGGGGACACGTGGAGAGACCCACCGGGCACCCCCATCCCCTAACGCGGGGCCAGCAACTCCACCGCCCTTTCCTCCACGCCCCCGATGAGACCCATGGACAGCCGATGTTATACTGGCCGTTCTCCACCAGTGATTTATAGAATTGGAGAACCCAGAATGCCAAGTTCTCGGATAGTCCAAAAGATCTAATTGGACTTTTAGATACTGTTCTCTTTACCCACCAGCCTGCTTGGGAGGACTGCCGACAGCTCTTGCAGGTTCTCTTCACCACCGAAGAGAGAACGAATTCAGGTGGAAGCCTGGAAGTCTGTCCTGGGAGAGGACAGACAGCCGACTCAAAACCCAGACCTCATAAACACCACCTTCCCCTTATCCCGCCCCACCTGGGACCACAACTCGGCTGAAGGTAAGGAGAGACTCGGGTCCACCGCCAGACTCTACTGGCAGGTCTCCAGGCTGCCGCGCAAGCCCACCGATCTGGCCGAGGTCTATGGTGTGAGACGGGGAAGGACGACAGTCCAGCAGCCCTCTAGAGAGAGTCATAGAGGCTTTTAGGCAGTGCACCCCTGTGAACCCAGAAGCACCAGAAACAAAGGCCACAATTATCACGCCCTTTGTTAACCAGGCCGCTCCAGACATCAGAAGAAAATTGCAAAGAGTAGAGAGACTAGGAGAGAAGAGCCTGCAGGACTTAGTAATAGTAGCAGAAAGAGTTTATAATAATAGAGGAAGTCAGGAAGAACAACAAACTAAACTAAGCAACCGGCAGACCCGAAACCTGGCCAAGATCCTGCTGGCCACAACCATGGATGACCCACAGGAAAGATGAGGCACCTCAAGAAGCTAGCTTCAGGGACAGGTAAGGAGGATGGCCCTGGTCCCCATGGGGAGCACCCTAAACTGAACAAAAACCAATGTGCTTGTTGCAAAAAAGAGGGGCACTGGGTGAAAGACTGTCTTAACAAGAGACCTAAGGCCCCTGCCATGATCTTGGAAATGGAGGAGCTGCACGACTAGGGGAGTTGGGGTTCGGCACCTCTCCCCAAGCCCAGGGTAAATCTCAGAGTGGAGGGGCAACCCGTTGAATTCCTAGTGGACACTGGGGCACAACACTCGGTTTTATTACAACCCCAAGGGAAATTGGCAAGCAAGACTTCACGGGTGCAAGGGCCATGGGCACTAAACAGTACTCATGGACTACCCGAAGAACTGGGGATCTCGGCATGGGCCGGGTATCCCACCCGTTCATGGTCATCCCTGCGTGTCCCTACCCGTTGTTAGGTCGGGACTTGCTCACCAAGATGGGGGCACAAATTTGCTTCCACCTCAAAGGGGCAAAAACCCTAAATAAGAAGGGGCACCTGATTCAGGTGCTTGTCCCGAGTTTAGAGGACAAATATCATCTCCACCAAACGCCCTCAGCCCCATTGACTGACATTGACCATCGGCTGCAGGAATTTCCCCAAGCATGGGCAGAAACTGGGGGAATTGGGCTGGCCTGGCACCGACCGGCCATATACATAGAACTAAAGCCTAAAGCCGGGGTCAGACCCTGTCAGAGCCGGCCAATACCTCATGCCTCTCGTAGCACATGCAGGAACCACACCCCACATACGGCGACTACTGGACTCGGGTATATTGAGGCCTTGCCAATCGGCATAGAACACTCTTTGCTGCCGGTGTGGAAACCACCCTCTAACGATTACAGGCCAGTCCAGGACTTAAGGGAAGTCAACCGGCGAGTAGAGGACATGCACCCTACGGTCCCAAACTCAGACACCCTCCTCTCCACCCTGCCTCCAGACAAAACTTGGTACACGGTATTAGATTTAAAAGACCCCTTTTTCAGCCTGCCTTTAGCACCCTAGAGCCCAGGCCTTTTTGCCTTTGAATGGACAGACCCCGAGAAAGGCAACAATGGCCAGCTCACCTGGACTCGACTACCACAAGGATTCAAAAATTCACCGACCATCTTCGATGAGGTCTTACATGAAGGTTTAGGTGAGTTCTGTTCCAAGCACCCTTATTTGATTTTATTGCAATATGTAGATGATATCCTGTTGGCGGCAGAGGACCAGGACACAGACCTGCGAGGCACCAAGGACTTGCTCCAGACCATAGCGGCTCCTTCCCCCTCCCCGTCCAGGAGCAAGAAGACCGCCAATTACTTAACACTGCCCCCTCCAGAATCCCCCACCAGTGTCTTAAGTAAAAATTGATGAGATGATAGGGAGTAAATTGATTGACTTTAAGTGGATCCAGGTGGGACATAGTAAATAGGTCTTGAAAATTATCACTACTAAGCCTGAAACTTTTATTCTATTGAGGTTTACTGAATGTCATATAAGCTCTGTTATCTTTTTGCAATTTGTTAGTAAAAAAAAAATAGCTAAAATGATGGTTAATTGTCTGTTTCCAAGTTTTATAGGTAATAGTTAAGATACCTTTCAGAGTCTTTGGTAACCTGACACCTTAGTTACACTTTGATGATAAATGGGATTAAATTCACTGGACATCTAGGTCTTTTCCAAACAGGAAAAAGTGCTGAAACGTTGATTTGAATCTGTTGGAGAACATGCTTTGTACTTAACTGTTTCATAAATTTGCCGTCTAAAGAGTTCTGGTGTGACAGTTCAAAATCGGTTGCTCCTTAGTTTTCACTGGAGACTAAGGTTTCTAAGAGTGAAAACCTCTGCCAAAATAAGACCGATGGCAATAAAGGAAGCAACTCTGTATGTAGAAAAGGAGATGTGTAAGAAAAATATAAGGAATGGGAATATATTTTTGTTCAAGGTAAAAAACCAATTTTGTACTAAATGAGACCGACTGGAAAGAAATGGCTTGGGACAAATTCTGAATGCAAAGGAAGGTATAGAAGGTTGGTGAAGGGAAATCCTTGGAAAGGAATTTTAAGTGTGGTCAGGACAGACTAAGATCGAAGTGAATGGATTTTAAAATACAAAGGTGTAAGATTGAAAGTCTGCTTTCTGTTCAGTTTCCTTGATTTGTTGGTCTGCTCTTGATGAGAAAATCTAGAGTTGTCTTCTCTTTGCCTGCCCAGAAAAACCAGTTTGTATGTTTTTCCTTTATCGGGTCTTTAATCCTATTTAGGTGTGTGCTTTAAAACTTCCAAAGATACAGGGCAGCCCCGGTGGCTCAGTGGTTTAGCGCCGCCTGCAGCCCCAGGGCATGATCCTGGAGACCCTAGATCGAGTCCTACGTCAGGCTCTTTGCATGGAGCCTGTGTCTCTGCCTCTCTCTCTCTCTGCATCTCTATGAATAAATAAATAAAATCTTTAAAAAAATAAAACTTCCAAAGATACAGATGCAGTGAAACGCCGGGACACCTGCACCCTGATGTTCATAGCAGCAATGCCCACAATAGCCAAACTGTGGAAGGAGCCTCGGTGTCCATCGAAAGATGAATGGATAGAGAAGATGTGGTTTATGTATACAATGGAATATTCCTCAGCCATTAGAAATGACAAATACCCACCATTTGCTTCGACGTGGATGAACTGGAGGGTATGATGCTGAGTGAAATAAGTCAATCGGAGAAGGACAAACATTATATGGTCTTATGGTCTCATTCATTTGGGGAATATAAAAAATAGTGAAAAGGAATAAAGGGAAAGGAGAGAAAATGAGTGGGAAATATCAGAAAGGGAGACAGAACATGAGAAACTCCTAACTCTGGGAAACAAACTAGGGGTGGTAGAAAGGGAGGTGGGCCGGGGTGGGGGGACTGGGTGACGGGCACTGAGGGGCCACTTGATGGGATGAGCACTGAGTGTTATTCTATATGTTGGCAAATTGAACACCAATAAAAAATAAATTTATTAAAAATAAATAAATGAATAAATAAAACAAAAACCAAAATTAATATACAGAAAAAAATAATAAAAAAATAAAACTTTCTAAGGTTTTAACAAACTTCTCCAAACCACCCTATGTAACCAAACTCACCCCATAGGCACACAGGAACAACTTCTCCAAACCCACCTACAGACTAACCCAACTCAGGACCAGGCCCCCTTGTCCTGGATGAGACTTACCCCACAAGGAAGGCACTTCCCTCGCCAGCCTTGGCGGCATGGGCAGTCTGTCCCACTGTTTCCTCTGGGCCACCCTGGGCATATCCCCCTGGTGGCTGTTCCCATCCCCAATGCATTTAACTGCTCCAACCCCACGCCCACACCTCGGGGACATTTCCCCAGGTCTGCAGAGCAGAGGTGAGCTACCTAGGGTACAAATTAAAGGATGGACAGAGATGGTTGACGGATGCGCGGAAGGCAACCGTCCTGAGGATCCCACAGCCGCAGCCGGTCGGCCAGGTGCACGGGATCCAAGCTGGTCTCCAGGCCCAGCCACTGCAGAACGCGGTCGTCACCTGGTACATGGACCGCAGCAGTTTCCTCCGAGGAGTGAGACACGCGGGGGCAGCCGGAGCCACCGAAACAGAGACCCGATCGGGGGCACCCACCCTGCCCGACACCCCCAACTATACTGATGCTGACTTACCCTGGATCAAACGCTTGCCTATGACCCAGTGCTTGCGAGGCTGGTGGAGGGCCGCAGACTCCAGCATCATCCTGCCAGAGGAACCAGGACGGCGAGGCCTGTCCAAGATGCTTCGGGGTACTCACATGGGGACAAGAAGGATGAAGACCTCATGCGACATGCAAAGATCACTATTAAAGACTCTCGAGCAAAGATGGAGCAGATTGTGGCAAGCTGCCATGCACGCCAGTTAACTAATGCCACCGCCCGTGGATCTAACCCGGGCACCGGGCTCTGGGGGGACCGCCCAGGAGCCTACTGGGAAGTGGACTTCACTAAGGTAAAACCTGGAAAATACGGATACAGGTATTTACTAGTGTTTTTAGATACTGTTTCAGGATGGACAGACGCATTTCCCACCAAACATGAAATGGCACAGACTGTGACCAAGAAACTGCTGGAAGACACCGCACCAAGGTATGGTTTTCCTGTTAAGGCTGGATCAGACAACAGACCAGGATTCATCTCTAAGGTAACACGGGGAGTGGCACTAGTACTTGGGGCGGATTGGAAATGACATTGTGCATATAGGCCCCAGAGCTCAGGACAGGTAGAGGGAGGGGATGAACACAACAGTAAAGGAGACCTTAACTAAATTAGCCCTGGAGACTGGCGGGGACTGGGTGACTCTCCTCCCCTTCGCCCTATACAGGGTGAGGAACTCCCCATATAAGATGGGACTGACCCCCTACGAGATCATGTTCGGCCTTCCTCCACCTATTATCCCCAATTTAAAACCTGAGGCACTTGCTGAGTTTGATGATCACCAACTCCTTTTCTCCTTCCAAATGTTACAATGAACCCATGAGCAGGTGTGGCCTAAGCTGAGGGCCCTCTACAAGACTGGGCCACCCCCGGACCCCCATCGATATCGGCCAGGTGACTGGGTGTATGTGCGGAGATACCAACACCAGACACTTCAACCTCACTGGAAGGGACCCTACATCGTGATCCTGACCACTCCCACCGCTCTCAAGGTCGACAGGATTACTCCCCGGGTCCACTACACGCACGTCCGGCCAGCTGACCCACACGCCGTTCTCAAGGACTTTGTTCCAGAATGGAAGAGCCAACTGGACAAGGACAATCCCCTAAAGCTAAGACTGCGCCGTTCTCACTTACCCCTCATTATCCTCCTTCTCCTCCTTACCTTCGGGCCCTGCATTATCAATAGATTAGTTACTTTTGTCAAAGACAGAGTTGGTACAGCTCATGGTACTCAGACAGCAATACCAACCACTGGACCTTGTTACTGAAAGCAACCTGGACCCATGATTGGGTCCTTCCTTAGGTTCCTCTGAGAGGGGGAAATGTGGAGGCCGAGAAAATTAAGGCCATTCCACCTCAAGTTTAGCGTTAGCGCAAGTACAGCCATCTTAGCTTCTGCAGCCATCTCAGGCCCCTGTGAACAAGAGCTGATCTTCACCCTACTTCAGTTACAGGGAAAACCGCAGAATGCCCTTGACCGAATGCCCTTGACAGAAAGTCCCATATCGGAATGAAAACAGAGCTTAAGATACTCCCCCACCCTTTCCCCCATATGGGAATGAAGAAATTCCTCCACCCCTTCTGGAAATCCCCTAGACCAGCCCATAAAACCCCAGCTGGAACCCCCCTCGGGGTCCAAGTCCCTGCTCCACTGTGTTGGGTATACTTGGATCCAAGCTCGAGCTTGCTAATAAACCCTCATGTGCTTGCATCGGTGTCAGCTCCTTGGTGGTTTCTCGGATTCGCAATCTTGGGCACAACAGTTCCTTGATGATTCATCTCAAATCTTCATTCCAGTCACTTAACATGGCTTTTCCAAGTGAGCCCCCACCTAAATGATTATTGACTTCCCCCTCATCCCTCACCCTGTTTCCTGATGTGTCACTGCCAATTCAAGTTTACCATTGAAGCATTAAGCTTTTCTCTCCTCCACACCTGTTTCCTGGAACTCTTTCTTATTATTGGTTTTGCAAAATAACTAATCTTGTAATATATCTATACCTAATCAGCCAGCCACTCAGGGTGACAAACTTTTCATCCTAGAACCATAGCGTTATTTGTCCTAAACCTCACTGAGAAGGCTCTGGTGCTGGTAAATGGTGCTGTGACTCACTCAAAGCCTGGATTAGCCATCTTTTGGCACAACTTTAAGGTTGAGCTATTTCCTCCAAACCCTGCTGAGATTCCTGCAACTACTTACAGCTTGAAAAATAATCATTGGGGATCCCTGGGTGGCTCAGTGGTTTAGCGCCTGCCTTTGGCCCAGGACGTGATCCTGGAGTCCCGGATTGAGTCCCACTTTGGGCTCCCGGCATGGAGCCTGCTTCTCCCTCTACCTGTGTCTCTGCCTCTCTCTCTCTCTCTCTCTCTCTCTATGTCTATCATGAATAAATAAATAAAATCTTTAAAAAAGAAAAAAAGAAAAAGAATCATCAATAGTGCTCAACCTGGTAGCTACAACAGCTCACAGGTAAGGAAGTGGTGAGTGGTTTGGTGACCACTAAAGTATGTTTGTGGTTTTATAGCAGTGAGATCACGGGCAAGCGTGGCATCATTGGTGATAATGTCTGAGGACCAATCGTTAAAATCTGATCATATTCAGTGTACTGTCTGAGTGTTCTTGGACCATGTGTGATCAAACTGGTATCTGAATAAAGTGTAATAAAAAATACCTATTCTTTTTCATGCGTGAAACCCCATTTATAACTTTTAGTATCTTCTATTATATCATAAATTCTAAAGCATTCACATGTAAATGTCATAATAGGGATAAAATTCACAACAATGCAATTTGCACAGCCTTTCTCATGATTTCCAGCATTGCTTCTCAGTTGTCACCCTTAAATCTCTAAGCCCTGAAACTACTGATAACTTCCAACTATGAGAAACTACTTTCTCTTTTCTTCACACTCCCACTGGATTCACATTTCTTTATTGCCCCTTGTAAGGATCTGCAGCTACATTTTTTGACACAGCTATTGAGTTTTGTCTTAAATCCAGTGTCCTTTTCTCTCTTTTTGTTTCATTTATATTATTATCACATTTCTGATAAATCATTTTTATAAACCCATAGCTTTTTGAACTTCCTAAGCAATCCAATGGCTTTTCTCCTTCTTCATTGGCAATTACCAGTTCATCTTGAGTTCTCTTTCACCCTTGGCTCATCTTGGTGTTAAGTTCCACCATCCCAGGGCAAAGTTTTTGAACAAAGCAAACCACATTCCTGACACATATGAGGGGAAGAAAAACAAGGGAAATTATGGGTTTATTCTCGTTGCTGGAATCAGGCACAAAGGAAACACTTAATGCTTGTTACTCCTTGGAAACAACTAGGATAAGATTGCTTCTGGCCCCTAATCTACCCATTCTTTAATTTATTCATGCAATAAATATTTATCAGTGACTACTAACTTGGCATCTTGATAGGCACAATGGATAGAGATGATGAGAAAAAAACATGGTCTCATGAAGTTTATAGTCCTAAGGAGAAACAATAATAAGTGATAATCATACAAATAACCATAGAAAAGGTCATAAGATCCATTAGGAAAGAGTTCAGGAGGCTGTGGGAGAGTCAGAGCATTTTAACTTAGATTGAGAATTTGGAGAAGGCCTATGTAAGGGAGGTCAAAGGAATTGTCCAGGAAAAGAGTGGGAGGAAGAAGACAAGAGTTGTATGAAAATAGCTCATACAAAATCCTAAAGCAGGAGAGAACTTGTAGATTAAAGTAACTAAAAAGAGACCACTGGGGCTAAAGAGTGGTGACAAAAGGAGAGCATGGCATGGCTTATGGCTGGACAGGTATGTGGAAGGCTGATTGTGTAAGGACCTTAAAAGCCACATTAATGAGTTATGATTGAATAGAAGAGTGATGTGATCTGACTTGTGCTCTTAAACACTCACGATAATGGCAGGGTGAGTTGTGTGTGGCAAGCTGAGAAGGAGAGACACGGGTAGAAGGCATACAAGTAATACAAGCAAAAATACGGTATGGCAGCTCAGCCTATGGTACTGATAGTAGTAGAGTTGTCAAGAATTAGCCACTTTCAAGAAATATATATATGATTAATTATTATTTATTAATTATTAACTCTAACAGTGTTGGGGGGTCAGGAATATTAAGTCAGGGATGACTCCAAAATCCCTGGAGGAAATGACTAGATGGATAGAAGTGTCATTTAGTGACACGGAAAAGCACTAAGGAGAAAATTACTGTAAAAATGAGAACTAAGTGTTCGGTTTTTAATACGTTTATTCTGGTATATTTTGAGATAGTAAGAGAAATGTTGAGTAACAATTGGGTCTGGAATTCAACATGTAACAGGACTGGAGATGTTAATTTTGGAATAATTGGAGCATTCGTGGTATTTACAGGCTAGGAAGGATCTAAAAACCCCCTAGAAGAGCATAAAATGAAAAAAAAAAAAATCCTGCAATTGTTCCCTGAGGGACTCCATCATTTAAGGTTAGGCCAAAGAAGGGGTTATCAACAAAAGAGATTAAAAGCTGACTGTCAGAAATGTGGATTAAAACCCAGAAGAGTCTCTAGTAGATTCTTTTTCTGTATCCTTGCTTAATAAACCTCTGTTGCTTTACTCACTCTCCTTTATCCACGAGGTTCATTCTTCAACAACATGAAACAAGGACCTAGCTTTCTTGCTTCATGGCTAAGCATCGAGGAAAAAGGAACATCATTTTTACAACTGAGGTACTGTTATGGGTTGAATTGTGTCCCCCTAGAATTCATATCCAGTATCTCAGAATGTTACTGTATTTGGAGATAAGGCCTTTAAAGTAGTGATTATGTTAAAATGGAGCTGTTAAGGTGGGTCCTGATCCAATTTGACTGATGTCCTTATAAAAAGAAATTTGGACCCACAGAGACATCATGTCTGAGCAAGCAAAGAGGAAAGGCCATGTGAGGACATAAAGAGAGGGTGACCATCTGCAAGCCAATGAGAGAGGCCTCATAAGAAAGGAACCCTGTCCACACCTTGATCTTGAACCTCTAGCCTCCAGAATGGTGAGAAAATACATTTCTGTTGTTGAAGTCACCCAGTTTGTAGTATTTTGTGATGGCAGCCCTAGCAAACTAATACAGGTACACAGATCTGAAAGTGATTTTCTATAGAATACACACACACACACAAATTGAGAGAACTGTTCAGCAATTTGAACAGAAAGAAAAGAAATAGGAAGACACAGATTAAGTAAAATAGAAGTAAAAGATATGAGGAGACAAAACAACGATTGGAAAGATAATAGAACGAGATAAGGAAGAAAAACTAGAAACTAAAAATGTATTATCAGAATTAAAATCTTTATTGCAAGCAATAAACAATGAGCCAACACTATAGGAAATGGAATCAGTGACATATTACATAAATGTGGAAATTATTCCAGACTGTAAAGGAAGAAAACAAAAATATGAAAATGATGAAATAGAGATTATAAATAAAGAGTGATAGAAAATAGAGACAAGATAAGAATTATAAGTCTCCCCATGGAAGAAACAGCCAAAAAAAACTGGAGCAGTCATCATTGAAATAAATTAACATCTGGAGTTGAACAATTCTGAAGTGTAAAGATTGAAGATCAGCAAAAACAAAACCATATCTGGCTAGTTTCTGGCCAAAAAAATCAAATTATAAGGACAAAGGGGAAAAGTCCTGAAAGCTTCCAGGCTGAAAAAAAGGTTAAGCTTTAAGACTCTCATTGAATGAGATTACTTTCCATGGCTGACAGTCATTTTTAAAAGTTATTGGTGCTATTATAGTAATGATTAAATAATTTTTCAACTCTTTGCAAATATAGAACATTGTCCAGAAAAACACAAATAATTTGCTTTTTTAATAGATAAACATATAAATTTACTGCAAAGTTAATGGAAATGCCAAGGAAATTAAAAGATACTTTGCATATTTAAAATTCATATTAGATGACCTGATAATTAGAAAAACTAAGAAAACATTTACTACCAGGTATAATGTTATCAAGTCCTCCCAGCGTCCTGTTCCATCTTGGACTTGCAAATGACCTTGCATAAAAATAAGCATCTGCTATTAAAAATATATCAGTTAGCTTTTGCTATATAACATACCACCCCAAAGCTTAGTGGCTGAAAACGTCATTTTATTTACCGACAATTCTGTGGGGTAAGCTTTGGAGTGGGCTCTGCTGGCTTGAGCGGTGGGAGTGGTGCTGGGTGGTGGAGAGGTCTCGCCCACCGGGGGGTCATGCACCAGGCTGCAGTCATCTGATGGCTGATGGTCTCAAGTACTAACAGAAGACTGATGGGCTGAGACGGGCTCAGGGATTTGATGGTTGGGGGTTCGCAGACAGCTGTCTCAAAGGACTCTAGAAACTGAGCCCGGATTTTATATGGTGACAGCACTACAAACAGGCAGGCTCCAACGCAGTTTTAACCCTGCCCTTGTATCACTTCTGCTGATGCCCCATTGTCCAAAATAAGTCACATGGCCAAACCCAGAGTCAATATGGGAAGAGACTACACACATGGAAATGGATATTGGGAGGCTTGTCTGTTCTTGCAATGGCTACCATAAATTTCAACCATATACACATGCTTAAATGTACATATTTAGGGATTTATTCTAAGTAAACAACAGAGGTGTGTGAAGATTTCATTTAAAGATGTTCTTCAGGGGCACCTGAGTGGCTCAGTTGGTTAAGCGCAGACTCTTGATTTCTGCCCAGGTCATGATCTCAGGGTGGTGAGATCAAGCCCCACATTCGGGTCTGGGTTAGGATGGAGTCTGCTCGTCCCTCTTCCTCCCTCCACTTGCACAGGCTCTTGTGTGTGCTCTCTCTCAAATAAATAAATAAATTCTTAAAAAAACATGTTCTTTGAAGGATTATTCATAATAATGAAAAATTGAAGGATTTTAAATGCCCAATTTATAAGAAGGTTAGGAAGCAAGCCCATATGATGGACTACAAGACAACTTTATGTTTTTTTTATTTATTTATTTTTTTTACTGAACAAAGGTATATTTATTGATAGCAGATAAGTTTATGGTGAATTTTTTAAAAGCAGCTGACAAGGATGTTTGAGTGGTTCAGTCAGTTAAGCAACTGTCTTTGGCTCAGGTTATGATTATGGGTCCTGGGATTGAGCCAGCATGGGGCTCCCTGCTCAGGGGGAGCCTGCTTACCCCTCTCCCCCTGCCTCTCCCCACTGCTGGTACAGGAAAGAAACAAGAAAGAAAGAAGAAAGAAAGAAAGAAAGAAAGAAAGAAAGAAAGAAAGAAAGAAAGAAAGAAAGAAAGAAAGAAAGAAAGAAAGAAAGAAAGAAAGAAGGAAAGAGAGAGAGAAAGAAAGAACAATAATATATATGAGATACTGTGTTTTGGTAAAACAGGGAGACACACAAACATCATATGAGAAATCATAGTGGGAATTATGAGTATCCTAATATGGACTCTGAGGTAAGAAAGATCTAGGTCTGCATAACTAGGTAAGTAAATTGCATCAATACTTAACCTCTCTGGTCTCAGTTTTCTCAACTATAAATTAGTTTACAGTTTAACAACTATTAGGGGTGTTATGAGGATTAAAGAGGCTAATACTTGCAGTGTAATGCTTAGCAAACTAAATTGAACTTTGTATTACTCTGATTTGCTAAATAAAGAACGTTTTTTCTGTTTATCTTCTCTGATGAGATTAAATTACTTTCATTTAATAACAACACTAAGGGAGTAGTAAAAAAAATTGTCTTGGAATTATTGGGATTTCATTTAAATGTTAAACAAGCCTCCATATGGACGGAACAGAGCCAAAACCCAAGTTCTGTAGCCCCACTTCAGCAAAGGAAAGGCTCTCGATCTGGGAAAAGCTGGAGAAGCCAGCCCCCTGCTTTAAGAAGCTGGCAGGCAGCACATTGTAAAGATAAGAAACTAAGTTCAGTTGGGACAATTCTTTAACAAATGTTAAGAGAGACACCAGAGGGCCACTGGAAGCTAACCAATGTTAGGCCAGATAAACCTCATGGTGGATCTTTTACTGTGTCTACAGCCAATCAACTTCAATAGGCTATTATAACAAGAGCGTATCCGTTATTTTTGGTAGGTTTCACTAATAACATTAATAACAACATTTCCATTCCCAGGATGTGATGTTTTGCGCTCAAATTAGCTTATAGGCAGTTTACTTTCAAACTAATAATTCGCATTTCAAAATAACCACCAAAAAGCCAAGTTTACTTAATTATATTCAAGCAGGACAAGAACATTATATTCAGAAAATCAGAAAGACTAATAGCATTCCACAAATTTCAATGACTATAATAGTGTCCATGTATCTTGAAAACGAAATGAATCTGGTGCATCTAGGTGATAAAGATGTTTAGGTTTAAAAGCAACAATTGTTCCAGACGTTGCAAGCTTGTTGCTGGCCAAGTCTGTTCCCTTATTATTTGTATTTCTTATAGGGCTCGGCAAAGTATTTTGCACAAGAAATACTTGGGGCCTACGTGGTTTTGTTGCTGTATAGCCAAAGCACTTGAATTGACATTTGAGTGGATGCAAATACAGCCGCAACTCCACGACCATAAGGGAAGCATCTGATCATTTCATAAAATAGCAATGAAGTATCTTACTTTTTAAATATCATCATGACAAAGAAGTAGGGAAAATTTGAAAGCATATTTAGAAGTATAAAAAAATCCTAGAGCAAAACCTTATCTTCCATTAGGGGAGCCGTCTGTTCTTAATAAGGTATTCTTTCCAGGCACAGGTTATGAAACCAGAAGCTAATCTCAGTTTGCCCCCCTCCTCCTCGACAATGCTTTAATTCAATTTTGAACTTTAGCTCAGAAGAACATTGATTATGTGTGTGTGCGCGTATATACACACATATAAGTCTTTCTAAAGCTACTCCCACTACTGCAGTATTTTGAAACAATTCCCAGATATCATATTCTTTCGTCCATTAATATTTCAGTAATTAACCTAAATGACAAGAATTCTTTTTGATAACCCTAATATCATCATCATATTTGGAAAATTAAGAATACTTAATAGAATCAACTACCCATTACTTAAATTGCCAGTCGTGTCATAAAAATTGCTAGAAATGGATTTATTGTTGTTTTAAAGTATGTTCCTTTGAATCAGGATCCAAATAATTTCTGTATATTGCACACAGTTATCATATCTTATTTAAGCCTCCTTTATTTAAAAAAATTATTTATTTATTCATGAGAGACACACAGAGAGAGGCAGAGACACCGGCAGAGGGAGAAACAGACTCCACACAGGGAGCCCAATGTGAGACTCGATCCCAGGACTCCAGGATCACACCCTAGGCCAAAGGCAGGCGCCAAATCACTGAGCTACCCAGGGATCCCCAAGTCTCCTTTAATCAATAGATTTCCTCACCATTTTTGTGTGTGTCATTTATTTCTATTGAATAAATCAAGTTGTTTGTCCTTAGAATTCCCTCCACTGGTTTGCTGATGGGATCTCCAGGGTATAATTTAATTTGTTTCCTCCATTCTCTGTATTTCCTATACATTGGTGATTGGATGTAAAGACTATTAGATTCACATTTCTTAGGTTTGGGTGTTTTTCTGGGGGGTAGTGGGGGTGGGTAGGACTTCTCCCTAGTTGCCACTGTGTTGGATCACTTCATTCTCTGTGTTGTCTTAAAAAAATTCCTTTCCCTTTCTTGCCTTATCCTCTCTTATTTCACCTATACCATCTAACTACCTTGACCCATATTCACAATCCAATGCATAACCCTCCATATTTTCTCCATGATCACTTAAATATCTTTACGCATGTGCAAAGGTTCTGTTTGCTTTACAAAAATTAGATCGTGAAAAGCCTTCCAAGCCAAATAGTAGAGCTCTAATTTGTTCTATTTAATGGCTCCAAAGTAATACTCCATGTGCACAGCTACCACAATTTACTCAGCCATCCTATTTCAGGTGGCAAGTGCTTCGTTCCTAGACCTTGTTGCCATATCTTGTTCATCTATACATATATCCTGGCTTTTGTTTTTATAGGATGGGTTTCCTAAGAATGAGATTGCTGGGTCAAAAAGTATTATGTATATTTTATTTTAGTAGATGTTTCTAGTTAGCTTTCAAAAAAGGCTGTAGCAGTTCACATATCCACCACCCCAGTCTCAAGGAGCGGGCGGGGGGTGGGGGGAACAGTCATAAATGAGAGTGACATGTTGGGAGCCAGCAAGGAGCAGGGGTCATTCAAGGAGAGGAAAAGTTCTGTGGGATCCCCTAATCAGCAATCAGTGAGCTAATGGTAAGTGGTTCTTCAGAAGAAAATGCCCTATTCGTCTTTATATCTCATGAGCCTAACATAGGCCTGGCACAGAACAAACAATTCAGAATCCCCCAAAGAGGGTCTGAAGACAGTTATCTCTGACTGCTAAAAGTTACCTCTAAAGCATCTCCATTTCATGGATCCCAGTGAGTTCTTTCCTACTGGGTGGTACTTCCAAATTACACAATAGAATGTATTTAACATCTGCTCTTAATTTCATTTGAGTCTTTATCCATCTCAGCTAAAATTCTGGGAAAAAAGAAGTTGTCTTGGATTGGAAAAACCAGGAAACTTGGCTCAAGAGAACCATTCCTAAGTCATGGAACATTCTGGGTTTTCAGTGCTCTACATGTGATGGTCACACCAAAAGGAGTACCCACCTCCCTTCCTCTGTGAGAGTCACATTTTTCTTATTAAGCCTTCATTCATCTCTCTTGCTCCTTTTGCCTTTCCAGGACAATGCTCCCTAATATGATACTCCTCACCTCATCTTTCAAGCCAAGACCTTTTGTTTGAATAAGGTAAAAGGTTGTGTGTTCTGCAAATAAAAAAGATCTTTTTTCAAAGAATCTACCAAATGTTCTCACAATTCAGTCCTAAGGATTTTACAGTAAAGGGAACAAAAGATTAGCCCAGCTTCATCTTACAATTGGGAGAGTTAGGAAATGCCAAATGAGTAACAAAGCTCCTAGTTTTGACCAAGCCTAGCTATGCATTTATGGGAATCATTAAGCTGCTCGAATGTCAAAGTCATTGTTGATGTAGTAAAGGGATCTTTATACTGAAAATAAGAGAGCAGTCTGTTGACAAAAGGAAGAAATACAAATTACAATGTACACTTTTAAAAATAGGAAGTCATAATACCAATTCATAGTTTTTCAGAGAGACACATTCCACTGCACTCTCCATAAACAGCCTTGCCCCAGCCCCACCCATACCCACACCCACCCAGCCACCCTTACAAGAGTGACACCAGCCATACTCCAGGAGTTGGACCCATCACAGATCTCAGTGCTGGGGTAAGTGTTTTTCTTCGTTTGACCTAATTTCAGGGTTATCTCTGCAGTTGTAAGAAGCCTGATCCATGTCTCCTGAGATAATTGAATCTGGACATTCTGCTTGGTGTCTGGAAATGTGGAAAAAGCATTCTTGGAGAGAAATTGGGGAAAATATGAGCGATATAGAGATTTAAAAGGAAAAGGAGAGTCATATGTTTAGTGTTTTGTTTTTACATTTGAATAAAATCCACAATGCAATCTTCTGTTTCAAAAAGGAACTAAGAAATAAATAGAATGACAATTTGGTTCTGTATTCTTTATGTTACCTTCGATGACCAGAAATCTAACATAGGGAGAATTCTGAGCAAGGAGCACTTTCACAGGTTGTGTTGCCTTGTTAAAGTAAGAATAGAATGAAAGGGAAAATTTCCTTAAAGAAAGAGCTAAATAGCTCTTAAGATGTGAATTTGAATGTAGAAATAGTTATAGTTCAGATAAGGCACTACTGACAAATGATTCCATTAACTGAACCCTTATGTGGAACCATCTGACAACGGGAGAAACAAACTAACTTTATAGCCTTTTCTTTGCCCCTTTCCCTTTCTCCTCCTCGATACCCAGGTGCCTATGACTCCCTCCATCTCTGAGTGACAATAACTTGCTCATAGGAAGGGTCCGATATTACTCATCTATACCTTTATTCTGAGTCAATGTATTACTTCTCTAAAAGATTTCTCTATTTGAGCCTTACTTTGACTTGCAGAATGTGAAGGGAAAGAAGTAAATGTGGCATATTTTTGGTTCCTACATCTTTACCCCTGTAAATTTCAGTCTTGGTTTTTAATTCTTTTGGAGAAAAAAGATCCTCATTTCATTTACAGCGTGATAGCTGTGTCTAAACTCTACCTAGACAGATACGGTCTCATCTCATTCACTCATCCCAGCTAAACCATAATAAGTTGCATTTTCAAAGAGAGAAGACGGAAGCTGGGAAATCTGAGACATATAGCAATAAATTAATATATAGCAATAAATTGATATAAAGGAAACTGAAAGTAAGCAATCAGTGGAGTTTGTACTTGGTTGTATGCCCAAAGGAGAGGTGGTAGCCTGGAAGGTGTACATATTAGCATTGTCTCTTCCTCTTCCCCACCTGCAGCCTCAGTGTTTCCCATTGCAGTCCCAAGATATGGCAGGTCGGTTGTGATCAACTCTGGAACAGACCAGCTCTGGGGAGGGAAGCGGGATCCTTTTCCATTCCAGACACCACTTCAGTAAGCTCTCCTTGTCATACCTTCAAATACAAATTAAGACTCATAAGTAAGCAGAGGACCACATGTCATTAAATTGTTTTCATCTCCTTGCTCATCAATGTTTAAAAAATGAGGGGCGCCTGGGTGGCTCAGTGGTTGAGCATCTGCCTTGGGCTCAGGGTGTGATCCCGGGGTCCTGGGATTTAGTCCCACATTGGGCTCCCTGCAAGGAGCCTGCTTCTCCCTCTGCCTGTGTCTCTGCCTCTCTCTGTGTGTCTCTCATGAATAAATAAATAAAATACTTTTTTAAAAAATGAGAAAGAGAATCCTTGAAGACAGATGTCCCCTACCTACTCTCTTAGGAGGGAAGGAGTACTAAATCAGCAAAGATATGTTAACAGGGAGAAAAAACCCAACCTAGACACTATGAAAGGTAATCATAATTCAAACTTAATTGATTAGAACAATGCACTGGACAGTTTCCAACATGCTTCCATATTACATTATTTCAACTGCTGAATTTGGTCAAGAGACTGCACTCAGAGTAGGAATGTTATTAATCATTGTTGAGTTCCTTCTGAAAGTTGTTGAACTTAATTTACTGAAGATACTACCAATTCCTTCAAAAACACATGACCCACGGCTTTTTGGCTCCATTCATGCACTGAAGAGAGATTTAATCATCAGCTAGTGTCACACTAGAGTGACTCAGAGTGAGGAGGGAACCTCAGACTCCTCAGACATGCATGTACTCAGAGCTTGACGGAAGCCCAGGAAATCTCCACCTCCAGAGGACGGTGTGGTCCGGTGGCTTAATCCTTCCTTCCTCAGCACAGCAGGCAGACTGCCCTCGGCCGCAGGTCTCCAACAGCTTCTCCAACTCCAGTGCATCTTCAGTAAGGTAACCAGTGACCGAATTCTATCACTTATCCTTCTGTTTCTCATGTCAGTCTCCAAACTCCCTTTGATTTTTCTCACTTTTGGAGAATTAGTCAAGTTGTTTTTCATGCTATAAAATAATAATAGTAATAATAATAATGTTTGAAGGCTGTGATGGACACTGAGTCCATCCTCTCATAAAAGTGATCCCAGTTGCCTGGATCCTTGCCTGGAACTCCCCCAGGTGTTTCTTTGAATGTTCTTTGACATCCTAGAGTTAAAATCAAATTTATATCTATTTATTGTCTCTGTGCCTCTTTGACACCATCTGCAAATCTTATAATTAACTGGAAACTGGATGGGGGAGGGGTTCCAAAAAGTTTCTTACTGGAGCAACAGATTTGCTACCAACTAGCTGTAGGTCGGATCTGTTTGTCTACCTGCTTTGCTAGTATTACCAGACATCACTTTAGGCGAATGCACGCATGCTCAGCAAAGTGAGTGAGAAAAACACCTTCTAGGTCAGAAGGAAGCAGGGTACTTCCTCACAATGCACATTTGATTCCTGGATACTAAAATGACAGCAATAAGCCTGTTTCAGATATTTACTCTGCATTTTATGATCACTGTGTTGGCATTTTACCTGGAAGACATTGGGCTTTCCTTCAAGTCCGAGTCTGTTTTCACTTTGATTCCCAAAATACAATGGGTAGTTCAATGGCTTCCCTGCCACTTAACCCTGGCAGCCCTTGTTAAAGGCTTTATGATTTAAATGGTGGCGTGGTGTGCTCCCTCAGTGGGTTGATTTTTAGCAGTTGGGGAAAAAGTTTAAATAAAACATATCTAAATTAAAAATCAACTTGGGTTTTTGAGATTTGAAAAGGGTGTCCAATTTTTAGAACAAATCCTAATATTTAAATACAAGAAAAAAATTGTTATATGTTTCATGAGGAAAGCGGGAAGTGGTCTTAAAACCCTTGTAACAAATGTTCTTAAGGTACAGACTAAAAACTCAGACCTTCCCATCTGCTCAAAGGTAACCGTGTATGAAAGAAATACACTGAAATGTTGAACATACTTTCTGCATCTATACATAATGTTGTCCCCAGATTCCAAGTTTTCTTTGTTTTTTTTTTAAGTTTTTTTTAAAGTGATCTCTATACCCAATGTGGGGCTTGAATTCATGACCCTAAGATCAAGAGTTGCATGCTCTTCCAACTGACCTAGCTGAGCACCTGTCTAAGCTTTCTTTGAAGCCTTGTAATGACAAGCAGCTATAATCATATACAATATATGCTCTCTTGAGTAAAGAGATCACGGTTTTAACAATAATTCTTAACCTGCTAATACTACCAGGAAGCATATTGGCAAAGTAATCAAGCTAAGGGGAACAGGGAATAATTCATTAATTAATAATTGTGGATATAATGGTTAATTATAATTTCAAAGCTTTGAGAGAAGGCAAAAGAAAATCAGAGGTGAGACAAATCCATCAGGTCTTCCCCATGTTAGACATGGCTGCCATACCTCTTCTAGGAGATTTTCTGAATGATTGAGTCTGCAGAGGAAGCACGCACTCCTCCATGCCTCACTGGTCCCACCATGGAAAGGACACTCTGGGTATTACAGGCCACCTCCCTCCCGGAGGAGGCAGGGCTCAAGGAAAATGTAACTGGTGGAGGAGCTTCTTCATTCCATCAAGTGATGGAACTTACTGTTTCCATAATGATGAATACCACCTCAATTATATCATTAGCAGCATCATTATTACTATTATTTTCATCAGACCCTCAAAGAAGCATTCGTGGTTTCATGTAAGCATATTTCATATAGGATCTCTTGGCTCCACTGAAAAAAATGTCCTTAGATTTCTGGGTGCCCAACTTGAACATATTTTTCAGAGAAATGTATTTATTCATTATATGAATTAGTTTGTGTCATTAGGTCAAACTATTTTTCTTAAAAGTGCAGCAGAAATCTGTGAAAGCTCACTTGAGTTAAAAAAAACAAACAAATAGAATTTCTTACTTCAATGAAAAAGCCAAAATAAAAAAGAATTCTGTGTAACTTAGCTAGGTTAACAATATTAAATATACTAAGGACATACATGTCGAGAATGCCACCGATATTAAGAAAGTCGTGCAAGAGAACTTCAAAAGGAAAATATTTGAGAAAACTACTACTAAATGCTATTTGATTTTTTTTTGTTGTTTTTTTTTGTTTTGTTTTGTTTTGTTTTTTTAAGAAACTACTTAGTTGTTGATTCAGCTTGGGCCACGATTGCAACAAATTGAAAGTAAATACAAATTCTACAAATTCCTATCAATCAGTGTGATTGCCTACCTTTAGTATTGCATCCTTGAACAAAGCCCTTCAGGGAGTTATGTGGAAATAAAATCAAGTTGCGTGGAGGAAGGAATTTAGAAAGAATTCCGTTTTTCTTATGAAAAGTAGAGCTCACAATGACATTGAGACATTGGAGACATTATTCTCGGTTCTTTTTGTTTGTTTTTAACTCTGTCATTCACTTTTAAAGGGCGGGGGAACATGAATAAGAGAAGTGAAATCAAAGGATCTTATTTTTGATTTTTTAGTAGGAAAAGAAACCCACGTATAGACAATTCAAAAAAAGCAGAAGTGAGAAAGGATGGTAATCGAGTTGCAATATTTTCCTACAGCTGCAAACACCGGTTTACACTTAAGCATTCTGCATAGTAAATGAAAGAGGCAATTAGTTCCCCTTTCTTGGTTCCTTTTGAATCTTTGTGACATGATCAAGGCTTTTGATCAAGTATTTTCATTCCTCCTATTACCTGATAATGCATCAATTTCTTTGCAGTTCTTTCTTCTCCTACTCCTTTGGGAGTTCAAAGATGAGAATTTTAGCTCTAGGCATTCTCTGGCTAATGACTTACTGTGTGATACCTACTCCACTTAGCTCACAGAAATATTTTGACAATTAAATGGGATAAATATTCCTTGAGTACTTTTCAAAAATTCCTGAAGTTCTCTAAATTGGAAGTATGAATATTATATTGCTATTATTATCCTTTTGTCTGATGATTCAGAGGGTTCAAAGACTAATCCAATTATCACTGGAACCCTGGGCTTAGAGTTGAAACTTTTTCCTCCTTCTCTTCCTTCTTTCCTTCACAGCATTTACTTACCTAATGCCAAGTATCATGTAAGTAGTGGTGGTTGTAGAGAAGTGTACGTATAGCCCAGACTCCCAGAGCTGAGTGGGAATGAAGGTGGCAGCGGAGCAGAGGATGAAAGGATGAACAGTCAAATTAAAGTGGCCTGAGTATCAGTCCCCAAAGCAGCACTACAATTCTCTCTTGAGCCAATTAACTTGTATTTCTGAAATTGTTTCTTTCTCTATAAAATGGAGATAATTTTACTGTAAGGCTTATGTAAGAAATATTTATAGACCCTAGTAGAGGGCTTAGAATACAGCAAGCTCTCAATAAACCATAGCAGTTACGACTGTCCCTTCTTGACCTGGTGATCTGGGAATCCCGAGTACCATGGTTTTCCTGGGGATGTATTCTGAATTCTGTAGAATCAACTGGCAACCCAGCAGAAGGGCTTCCCCAGAGGAACCTGTAGTGGCCCTAATGGAAAAGTCTTAGCCAGAATTTAGGCCTCATAAATGCTGTGAGTGCTAACTTGGTAATTTCTAAATTTGACTTTGTTCCCTGCCTCCTATCCTCCTGATGACAAAGAGGCACTTAATTCAAATCACAGAAACTAATGCTTACAGTAGCAGGATAGGAGTACTATTTCTAAGTAACAAAACTTTTCTGGTAAGGCCATAAGAAAATAAATAAATGAATTCTCATCAATGTGGCACTATCCTTAGTTCTTGAACTAATGACTGAGTTTTCAGAAAAGAACTTCTGATACTGTAAAGTTCTGGACCCCCAAGACAAGGAGGGTCTAGACCAGTGGTTCTCAACTGGGAGCAGTTCTGTCCCCCAGGGAACATCTGGCAATGTCTGGAGACATTTCCTGTTGTCACAACTGGGGAGGAGGTGTTCCTGGCATCCAGAGGGTAGAGGCCGGGGTGTGCTGCTAAACATCCTTTAATAAACAGGACAGACCCCACAACAAATGATTATTTTACCCCAAATAGCAAAAAGTACCAAGGGTGAGAAACCCATGCTGAAGTATGAGCAGGATCCTCATAACCGAATGTGACTGATCCCACCATAAGGATCTTCCTATGTGGTAGGCATTGGTCACTTTATTTTACCAGGTACTCTCCAATGGTGAAGTTATTATTTCCATTTTCCAGATAGGAAAATGGAGGCTAAGAAATTATAAATAATTTTCCCAAAGACCTCTGATGATCAAAGAGCTGGGACTGGATGTGCCTGATTCTGGGACCTGGGCTCTTAACCCCTGCCCTGCTGGTGTGTGTGTGTCCTCAGTCCTCACTTCCCACATTTATTTTTACTAGCCAAGTGACTAGTGTTTGTTGTGGCTTAGGAAAAATCTCCAGGCACAGTTCAGAGGACGTATACTTAGAGTCGCACCAGTCCTCATGCCCTGGGGTGTGGGGACTGCAGATCGGCTTTCCCTTACTCTGTCCTCAGCGTTGACAACACCACAGGCTCACAGCCACTGGATCCTAAGAGGACTGGTGTAGATGAAGTGCTCTTGCCTTGAACCAAGTGATGTGTACCCCTTGCTAAGCACTTTGTTATGAGATAACCTGGAAGACAAAGCAAATAAGCAAACAGCCCAAGCAACTAAGGTCAGTGCCCCTGAGTCTCTGAATTTTCGGGACCGAGGAGCCATGTGGAGGTGGCCAGGCTAGTGGAATATGGTTGAGGCAGCCATACTAGTTGCAGTCATTCATTTACCTCTTGGCGGTCAATGAACCAATCGGCCATCAATCAGCTTCTGTGTACAGGTCGCTTTCCCAGTAACTCTGACCAAAGGCTGCTGCTAGGAAACATGACAACACATGGAACCTTGGCTCAAATACGATTAGAGGTCAAAGGTATGCATGTGTTGATTTGTGACTGACTCAATCAAATGAACTTGAGGAAGGTGAACCTTAGGAATTGAAGAACCAGTATTTTTTGGACAGTAATATTTGGGGTAAGAACAGGGTATGCAAAACTCTAGCTCAAAGCTGGTAGTCCCCTGGTTTCAGGCTGTGGGCTGGGACACCAGCATCTGAGAGGACTCAGCCCAGAGGGATACCTAATAAAGACAACACATTTTAAAGGGAGCCCATCCTTAACAACTAAGAAGCTCCTCTCTGTCTCTAGGGATGGAGGAAGTAAGGGGGACGTGGAGGCCATGAGGAGGGAGGAGGGAGTCTGTTTTGGTTTGAATTTTTATTTTTCTCCAGTGGCTATGAAGGTGAACTTACCAAAGAGTGGAATTCCAAGGTCACTAAATCCTGAAGTGCTGGAGTTCTGACCTATTTTGTGCATGAAACCCCTTTGGGTCTACTGAAGCCTTTTCTTAGAAAAAAAAAAAAAAAGTTATATTTTCCCTTGCCAAATTTTTATGCTTTTATTTTGAAATGATTTCAAACTATGGGAAAGTTAAAAGAATAGTACAACCTGGAATCTTTAAATATTAACATTTCACCACCCTTGCATTGTCATTCTCTCGTTACATCCATATGTATGTGGGAGTTTTGTTGCTGCTGTTTTATTTTTAATTGAAGTGTTGTTGGTATACGATATGATGTTAGTTTCAGGCGTACAATATATACATTACAAAATGCTCATCATCTATCACCATACATACATTATTATTGACTATATTTCCTATGTTCTACTTTTTATCCCTGGGATTTATTTATTTCATAACTGGAAATTTGTACCTCTTAATCCCCTTCACCTATTTTGTCCATTCCCCCACCACCATCACTGCCCAGGCAACCACCTGTTCGTGGTTTGGCAATCACATCTTCCTTATCCATTCATCTATCAATGGACACTTAGGTTGCTTTCTTAATATGCTAATTAATTTATATAAATATTATTATATTTTCTTAACTTTGAGAATAAGCTGAAGACATAGTGCACTTAATCTTTAAATATTTCAGTGTGTATTTCCTAAAAAGTGAGACACTTTCTACATGGTCATGGTAAATTATAAAATTGGGAAATTAGTATTTATTGAGAATCCAATATTATTTATCAGATCAACAGATCTTACACAAGCTTCACAAGTTGACCAAATAATATTCTTTCTAGCCAAAGAAAAAAATAGTTTCCTGGTCCACTATCACATATTGCATTGAGTTGTCACATCTCTTTAGTCTCCATTTATCTGGAGCAGTCTTCAATCTTTCTTTTCCTTCATGACTTTGACATTTTTAAAGAGTATAGGCCATGTATTGTGTGAAATTGGAAGATTTGTCTCTATGCAGGCTTAACTTCCATTTATGTACTAAAGTGCTGCTGTGTCCTTCCCAGTGTACCATACCAGGAGGCACATGATGTTGGTTTGTCCCACAACTAGTGGTATTAATTTGTATCACTTGATTAAGGTGGTATCTCTCAGGCTTCTCCACTGTGAAATTATTATTGCTCTCTTTTTAATTAGTATGTATCTCATGGGGAGATTTTTTTGAGATTCTATAATTATTGGTTTTTTTTTAAGATTTTATTTATTTATTCATGAGAGACACAGAGAAAGAGGCAGAGACATAGGCAGAGGGAGAAGCAGACTCCATGCAGGAAGCCGGACATGGGACTTGATTCCAGGACTCCGGGATTACACCCCAAACCAAAGGCAGACACTCAACCCACTGAGCCCCCCACGCATCCCTAATTAGTTTCTTATCAGAATTTCACCTACTAGTTTTAGCATACATTGATTGTTCTTGCCTGATATAATTGCTACTATTATAGTTGCCAAAAGGTGATTTTCTAATTCCATCATTTCTTTTACATTTATTAGTTGGCATATTAATTCTTCTATAAAATGAGGCAAATAATATGCCCTCTCTAACTCAAAAGGCTGTGAAGAAAATCAAATGAGATCTATATGTAAAAGTGCAGTGTAGAATGCTTCACAAATAAACTGCTCTTTTACTATAACTCCTCTTATGCTTGCCACCAACAAAATATGATGACATAGAAAGTTTCTACTCTCTGATCTCAGAAACATTAAGCCCCATGAACATTTACCGTTTTCAGAAAATTCCATGAGATTTTTTTTAAAGATTTTATTTATTTATTCATGAGAGACACAGAGAGAGAGGCAGAGACATAGGCAGAGGGAGAAGCAGGCTCCATGCAGGAAGCCGGACATGGGACTTGATTCCAGGACTCCGGGATTACGCCCTGAGCCAAAGGCAGACGCTCAACCACTGAACCACTCAGGTGTCCCTCCATGAGATTTTAATCGCAGTGAAAGCTATAGAATTCATTCAGAAAACATATTCAACACTTAATTACTCAATTATTCAATTTATTGAGGCCATATCTAAACAAAACACTACACTGATTTTATAAATATGAAATTTCCTTAAAAATGACTAAACATGAAATTTCACAAGAGGTAGTTATACCAACACCTCACCTCAAAAGTATACATTTTTAAATGTATTTATATATTTGTAAAGGGAAAATTCTACTACATGGACATTAATTTGCCACAAATCAATAATTCCTACACAGGAAATATTTGGGAAACAATACCAAATTATTAAGCCACGATTGTCTAAAAACTTGACTGCTTTAGAAGTAGGCACAGCTATATCAAAAGAATCAACCAGTTTGCTCAAACCTACCATATTTGAATATTTAAGTCTGACTTAATTTTATCAATGGACAGTTCTTTCTTTAGTTCTAGATCTTGTACCAGGAAGAAAGATGAAAGCCCAAAATTTCCTTGAGAAGTGAAGAAGATATATTACATTGAGTTGTTTTTTATCTGGAATAATCTATTCCTTATAAAGCAGTACACATGAGTGTACATGAGTGTGTGTGTATAATTCAATCTGTGTGTATGTTTATATTCCTTATTAGGGAAAGAAATATTTACATAAAAAGGAAAAAAACTGGAAGAAAATGTACCAAAAATATTAAGAGTCAAACATGATAATCATTAGTTTGTTCTTTAATTTTTTCTGTATTTGCCAATTTTTTTACCATGAGCATAAGTTACTTCTATAAGCAGAAAAAAATGAATAATTTTTTAAAATATTTTATTTATTTATTCATGAGAGACACACAGAGAAAGAGGCAGAGACATAGGCAGAGGGAGAAACAGGCTCCCCATGGGAGCCTGATGCAGGACTCGATCCCAGAACCCTGGGATCATACCCTGAGCTATAGGCAGACACTCAACCATCCTAACACTTACTTTTAATCCAAAAACAACTGTGATATTTCTAAATTGATACAGTAAGGCTACCTGAAATGATGCATTCTTTTAATTTAGGAAAAGATAAAAAGGTAATAAATGCTGAGGGAAAAGACAAGTGACAGTCTCCTAAGGAAAGGAAAAGGAAGCCCTCCATCTGTTTGATTTCAAGCTCTAGCCTGCTTCTAGCCCTGAAAAATTAGTTAGCCAAGTCATTCTGCTAAACTTACAGTCAAAGTCTCATGATTTTCCAGAAAGAATTTGCTTTTCTTAGTCCTATGTCATGTGATTCTTTTTCTCACAGAAAGCTAGTATCCAAAGAGAATAGAATCTGAGGCTTCTTGATTTTCTCTGGGATGCTGTGCCTACAGGCATCATCCCTCAGTCTACCCATTCATCTCCCCCTCTCTCCACGAACTCTCTGGTGGCTGTGCACTTGCATATTCTCTGAATAAAGTTCTGATGGTCTCAGAGTTGGGTTGAAGAATGGCTGTGGCTGTGCACTTGCATATTCTCTGAATAAAGTTCTGATGGTCTCAGAGTTGGGTTGAAGAATGACAATAGCCCATTGAAAATAAGAAAATGGAAACCAACTTGGAAATATTTTCATAGGGCAACTACTTTGCCTGATGGTGTAAAAATAATTAAGGATCTAATCAATCAATTAGAATTGAACATTTTCTAATAGATTTTCCTAATTCTACTCTTGAATTTCATGAAGTAGCAAGAGATAAGATTTTACCATGACAGCCCATGTTTTAGATGGGTGAATTCATACATGAGATTACTGTCACGTCAACCCAATTACTAGTGTCAGCTTTGTCATGGGACCCTCTCTTCTGTTTACTTTCTCTATCACTTGGTTAGTTTTTGTGTTACTTTAGAGGAATGGTTTAGCACTTAAATGGCCATTTTTCCAACAAAATAATAATAATTTTTTAACTATTTATTCACTCAAATGCATTAAAATATCTGAAGTTCATCAATATTGGGCTATAGTGCCTTAATGGTTCTAATTTGAATTTTCTTTCTAATTTTGAACACTCAGGTCACTGTCTTCTTTTATTGTTCAAGAAAGAAGAGTCCCTATCATATACAGGAAAAAGAATGTTCTTTTGGGTGTTAGCCCTCCTAATCCTTTGTGGTTTTCTATGGAATTATAAAAGACAACTAAAGATTGCAGACATCACTGATAAGTACATTTTCATTACTGGGTGTGACACGGGCTTTGGAAATTTAGCAGCCAGAACTTTTGATAAAAAAGGATTTCATGTAATAGCTGCCTGTCTGACTGAATCAGAATCAACAGCTCTAAAAGCAGAAACCTCAGAAAGGCTTCATACTGTGCTTCTGGATGTAACTGACCCAGAAAATGTCAAGAGGACTGCCCAGTGGGTGAAAAATCAAGTTGGGGAAAAAGGTGAGTGATATGGGAGTGGGAAGAATGGAGGGGGTGTTGTGAAGTAGCTCTAGCTAAATAAAATGTGTTTGGATTTTAAATGGCCTTTCAAGAAAATGTCTCCAAAATACCAGCTATGGTACTGGAGAATATTGGAAAAATCTTGGGATAGAGCCCTCAACGGTTTCAAGTTGCAAGCTCCCTGTTTGCACGAGAGACACAGCCCACGTTATCCTCAGTCATACGTCCCAGTAGGCAAATTTAGAACTGAGTTGGAGGTTTTGACTTTTCCTGCTCTTCTCTCATGAAATTCTGGTTTAACCAAATTCACAGCAAAGGAACTTGGGACTAAAAGCTTCAGGAGATCATGGAAACAATCCCCAAATTGCCATGTGGATACCTGGGACCCACTTCTCACTATAAAATCATTCCATAACTCTTACATTTTCTATGGAAAAAAATAGAAAATAACCTGAAAATCTGAGTAAAGGTGTTTAATAGACTAGCAGTAGTATAGTGGCAGACTAGTAAGCCACTGGACCTCATTCTGCATCAGCTTATGCTAAGATGGCATCATTCCAAACTAGAGGACTTTTCTTGGCTTGAATGAAGTTTGAAATATTCTCATTAATGAAGATGTCAGAATCCAAAAAAGAAATAAACAAATGTATGTGATTTTTCTCTATCACATCTTCATCATACAGTTGAGACTCAACTGCTCAAAAGCAATGGTTTAATAATGCTCCAGACCATTGTTAATGCTTGAAGTCCAAAAGTTAACAATATTAAATGTTTTCCATCATAAAATAAAACAGTTAATGACTAGATTTTTTTTTCACCAAAAACAGATGTGAAGTCGATTGATATTGCTCTTTGTAAATAAATAATCTCTGGTTTTGTGATCTAGCAAGTGGGAAAAATAGACCAATTTACTCTGCATCTAAGATGAAAAAGCAAAAGACTCATTCAGACAATGTCAGTATTTTACATTCAGAACCAGAAATAGAGTTTCTGTGAGATTGGCTTCCAGTAACAGAGCTTCAACTATTTCAATTTAGCCTCCTACCTTCTCTGAGAGTAGTTACTTCCCAAAACTATAAAGCATTTCAAAGCAAGAATGTGGTTAGAAGGAGGAAATGGCACAGTTGTGTAAAGCAGGGGCTGTACTTCCATCAAAGATGCTCATATAAGTGTCATCTTCTATCATGCTTCCTTTCTTTCCTCTCTATTCTAGGTCTCTGGGGTCTGATCAACAATGCAGGTGTTCTCGGTGTGCTGGCTCCCACCGACTGGCTGACAGTGGAGGACTACAGAGAACCTATTGAAGTGAACTTGTTTGGACTCATCAGTGTAACACTAAATTTGCTTCCCTTGGTCAAAAAAGCTCGAGGAAGGATTATCAATGTCTCCAGCATTGGAGGTCGGCTTGCAATTAGTGGAGGGGGCTATACTCCCTCAAAATATGCAGTAGAAGGCTTCAATGACAGCTTAAGGTAAATCAAATATTGACTTGTTAGGAAATAATAGCTGCTAATGCTTACTGAATGTTTATTATGTACTAGACACTCTATTTATTGCTTAAAATTATTCCCAACTTGATTTTTTTTTAAGATTTTGTTTATTTATTCATGAGAGACACACAGAGAGGCAGAGACATAGGCAGAGGGAGAATCCCAGACTCAATCCCAGGACTTGATCCCAGGAGCAGGACTTGATCCCAGGAGCTCAGGATCACAACCTGAGCCAAAGGCAGATGCTCAACCACTGAGTCACCCAGGTGCCCCAAATTATTCCCAATTTGTAGACAAAACCACTGAAAGAAAGATTAAGTAATTAACTTGCCCAGTGTCACCCAGCTGGTAAGTGGTACAATTGAGATTTGAACTTAAGTCTATTTAAGTCTTTTTTCACTTTTTGCATTAATGCATGATGCTGACAGAGATGGTGAATTTATATTCAACAGGTCAGTTTGTTAAATAGTCAGGGGATCATATAGAGAGACTAAATTAGGGTAGATCTCTCCATTGGTATAACTGTCACTTGCAGACACAATAATACCATCTTATTTAAACCCTCAGTAGAAAATTATCTGGTAAAGTAAATGTAATTATCACAAAATAATGACTCAGCTATGCTGCATTTTCCCCCCTTTTGTTCCAAGTTCCAGACCCAAATTTCTATATATTTCAGACACTACAGCTAAATGGATAACTTTCCCATCCCCACCCCACCCCAAGGGCAAAAAATAGTTTTTCTCTGATGCTTCCATTTCCAAAAAAAATCAGAATAGAAATTTACTAATCATAGATGAAAATTTTGCTCCCACAAAAAAGCACTGACCACGACTTTCTGCTGTGTGTTATCAAAGAACTCCAGAGCTCAAAACAAAGGACCTATTTAGCAAACAAAGGCCCTAACTCAATGCCCCCAAGCATGAATTTCTCTGGGTTTATAACATTTGGGGTTTTGGGGGCTTCCTGAATCTATAGGTTTATGTCTTTTGATGAGCTGTTGTTTCTTCATTTTTTTCTGCAATCTATTCTTTCTCTTCTTCGGAGGCTCTATTACACAAATGTTAGACCTTCAGTTTTGTCCCACAGATTCCTAAGGTTCTGTTCACTTTCTCATTTTTCTCTCTGTTATGCAGATTGGAAAATTTCCAATGATCTACCTTCAAACTCACTAACTTTCCTCCATCACCACTGTGCTATTGAATCCAACCAAGAAATATTTTATTTTGGTTATTGTATTTTTCTAGTGTAAAATTTTCATTAGGTTCTTCTTTGTCTTTTCTTTTTCTGGGAAGCGTTCTAACTTTCTAACTTTCCATTCACTTCAAAAGTATTTTCCTTTGTATTTGAAGCATTTTTATAATAGCTGCCTTAAAGACTTTGATAATTACAACATCTGTATCCATTGGCATGAACATCGGCCACTGTCTTTTCCCATGTGAATTGAGATTTTCCAGTTCTTTTTTATGCTGAATATTTAGAATGATATGAGACTATGGGTCTCATTTAAGTCTTATGGAGAAGATTGATATTTTTGTTTTATTTTATTTTTAAAAATATTTTATTTATTTATTTATTTGAGAGAGAGAAAGAGAGCACACATGAGCTGGGGGGAGGGGTGGAAGGAGGGGCTGAGCCAGGAGCCTGATGTGGGGCTTGATCCCAGGACCCTGAAATCATGGCCTGAGCTGAAGGCAGATGCTTCCCTGACTGAGCCACCCAGGCACCCCAATATTTTTGTTTTAGCAAACAATTGGTGAGGTTGTGTTTAGGTTATGACTGCTAACTGTCATTCTGTTTACTTTGATATTTCAAGGTTTGCTTGATTTTTAAAGACTTTATGGTGCTATGGTGCTATTCAGATTTGTTCTGCAGATGTATCACACAGTGGCCAGTTGGGGATGTGGAACAGGGCTGTCCCAGAGCTTGCTTCTTTAAGTCAGATCCACACATGCATGCGTGCAGTGCATAAACAATACTATGGCATCACTTTCCTGAGCACCTCTCTCTCTGATCTTTCCGATTCTCTCTCGTTTCCTGGGACTGCCCTCCAGCTAGAAGCTACCCCATTCTGCCAACTACTTCCCACATGTGTGCTGGGTACAGCGTCACATCATGGGAGGAGAGAGGGAGATGAAAAGCAACAGGATTTCTTCCCACCTTCTTGGAGATTAATTACCACTTTTAAAAAGGGAATTAACTGAAGGACTTGCATGTTTGCCATGCAGCTAAATATACCATGCCTGAAATTACTCAGTAAAATATGCGGTTGTTGTGGTGGTGGTTTTCTTCTAAATCATGGAACTGGTATTGGAAATGGTACTGTGCCTGCAGGCCACAGTCCAGTGGTGGCTCCAGACTTTCTATACATAGGAGTGGTCCAACTGGGTGAGGGCTGGGGTTATTTAAAGTTATTTGCCCAGCAAGCATACTGGTTTCATATGGTTTGCCTTACCTGGTAAGCTTAGTTGGGTGACTTAAAGCCATTTGTCCCTAGGCTATATGTTATTTCTTGAGTGGATAGGGAGACAAAATTTCCCAAATACTTTCCAAAACCCAAAGAAACTCAGAAGATAGGTGAGTAAAGTAAATTAAGTTGTAAAATAGCTTTAAAAAATTTTAATGCAGGCAGCCTGGGTGGCTCAGCCGTTTAGTGCCACCTTCAGCTTGGGGTGTGATCCTGGAGACCCAGGATCGAGTCCCACATCAGGCTCCCCACATGGAGATTGCTTCTCCTTCTGCCTGTGTCTCTGTGTCTCTCATGAATAAATAAATAAAATCTTTAAAAAAAAAATAAAGAAATAAAAAATTTTAATGCAAACGACATACTTTTCAAAATCTTTCGGCACCAAGCTAATTTGCATTTTCAGTAAGATACACTGCAAACTAAATAATAGGTATGTTGCTAAAGGCAGAACCTAAGATAAATCACATTTTAAGTTCATTGGTAGAGTTCTTTAAAAATCTTATGACAAAGGCTTATATAAAGTGAGTAATTACTTCCTTATATATTCTAGGTGGAAATATACATTAAATATAGGAAATAATTATTTATATAATTGTTTGCAATTCTTTGTTTTGCTTTTAAAGGGGGGGGCACCATGATTCCCCTAAAACTTTACTGCCCAATAAATCAGTAAACCACATGATGAAAGAGCTTGCTGAGCAGCATAGGGAGCAGGTTAGCCACATCAGAGATTGTCACACTGTGTCCTTCAGCCTATCCTCATTTGTGCCACAATCTCCTCACATTCCTAAGATGGAGGTAAACTTGTCCATCCAGGCCAATCATTACTCCATTTCCCCATAATGTACATTGCCTACTGAGAGGAAATCTGTCCTTAACCCAACTACTTGTCAATTTAATGAGAGAGTATGGCTTAGTGGGGAGCACTAGACTAGAAGTGGGTCTGTCCCTTTCCCATTCTGCCACTAAACCAGCCTTCACACCCTGAATGTCAACTTCCTCACTGCAAACTGAGAGTGTAGAACAAGATATTCCTTTCCAACCCACCCAATTCTGTGATACCATGAAAAAAAGTCATAAGAAAATAATCACCCAAATAGCAAACATTCTCCAAACAAACTTGGATTAAACATCAATACATTCTTTTCACAGGCGGGACATGAAAGCTTTTGGTGTGCACGTTTCATGTATCGAACCAGGATTATTCAAGACAGGATTATCAGATCCAATAAAAGCCACTGAGAAAAAACTTGCCATTTGGAAGCACCTGTCTCCTGATATCAAACAACAGTATGGAGAAAGTTACATTGAAAAAAGTAAGTCTCTGGAAGGACGCAGGGTTCCTCTGGCATTTATTGTCATAGGCAACCTGGAGACTCAAATATAAACGAAAAAATAGGGGCACCTGGGTGGCTTTATTGGTTAAGTCTGCCTTTGGCTCAGGTCATGATCTCAGGGTCCTGGGATCGAGCCTCACATCAGGCTGTGTGCTGAGCACAGAGTCTGCTGGTTCTTCTCCCTTTGCCCCTCCTACTGTTCATGTTCTCTCTCTCTCTCTTTCTCAAATAAGTAAATAAAATCTTTTTAAAAATTAAAGAAATAAGGTTCTTATAATAATATACCAATAGGGATTTTAGATATGGATCAGAGATCCTTATTAACTCCAGTGCCATCTCTTACTTCAAGTGTTTATAAACATTTACTGAGCATTTACCAAATGACAAATTCTATACTAAACACCTTATGAATTCTACTATTTCCTTCTCAAAAGAACCATAGGAGTAGTGAGCAGAGGCTTAGAAAAGTAAATGTTCTACCCAAAGCTATATACCTCCTCCTGGTCATGCCCAGATTAGAGTTCACAGTCTTCACCTCTACACAAGCCTCCTCTTTTTTGGTAAACACCAACCACTCACTCAACATTGTTCAAGGATTTATGGAGGTTACAAAATATAAGGACTCTGACCCTTAACAAGCTTACAGTCTAGTGGACAAGAAAGAGTAACCAAGTGAGATTATAAAGCAATGAGATGTGCAGCATGCCAGCAAACTGATCCTGTACTTCTTAGACAGAACCCAACAGCCCAGATAGGGTGCTAGATAGTACAGTCTCTAATTGCCCAAGGAATTCAGAACTGGATGAAAGCATTGCTGGTCAAGTGGCCTTTGAGTAAGGCCTAAAGGACAGGAAGGAATTATTTGGGTGGAAGGTCTCCAGAACAGGAATGCATGAGGGGTGGAGACGGAAGGAGAAGTAACATAAGTCAGATTGAGTCAGGGATGGAGAAATAATAGATAGAGTATGACTAACATACAGAGAACACTTACTATGTACTTGTCACCGTTCTAAGTGCTTTACATAGACTGTCTCATTTAAAATGCCCAGATAAACCCTAAGAAGTGGATATGACCTGAGTTTTATAGAAACGGAGGCACAGAGAAATAACTTGCCCATTGTTGCAATTAGTAAGTGGAGGAGCTAGATTTGAACCCAGACAGCCTGACTTTGCCTTTTATTCTTGGGTCCAGCACTATAAGGTGAACAAGGCATTAAGAAGCTGGTGGAACTTCCTGTACCAGGGCTCCACCTCCACCTCAATTTCCTGGTCCTGTGAAAAGCTTAGTCAACATTCCTCAAACACTTACTGAGCTCCTGCTTTAAGCCAAACAGGGCCCCACCTAACTTGGTGTCATTCTAACCTCAAAACTCCTCTTCATCAGCGGGTTTTGTAAGACAGCCAACTGTGGCAAAGTTCAAGGCCGGGAGTTTTTGAGGTGGAGCCAAAATCCAAGTCAGGTCCACCCAGGGAGGTTTTTAGAATGACAGACTCCCTCAGCCATCCAACCCCATTACACACACATACACACACACACACACATGCGCACGCGCACACACACAGATACACATACATCAATGAGAACACTGACAAACCTCCCAGTGCTATGTCACTAGATGCTGAGAATCCCTGCCATTAAATACTCTGTTTCTTACTCATTACTGACTTTGAAGATTCTTAGTAGGTTCAGAAACAAAATCCCTCATTTAAAAGAGTTTTCTCTGTTTGATAATTGACATTGATACTTTCTAAATGCCCATGAATATGTCATCAACCTGCATCTCAAAATTATTTTTGACTTGGCTGCTAGCTCAGGTGTCCTCTCTCAGAAGTACCAAAAGTCTTTGAGCCCAATTTTGCGCTAGTTGTTTTTATTAGTTTTCCAACTTGGACATCAGCCAGACTCAGTTCCAAAGCAGACCACTTATTTAAGTTCACCTGTCATTTCCCAGGCTATGGTTGTAAGAGTTTAAAATAGTCACTAAGATTTATTAGGTAATCACAATTAGGTTCTTTGAGCAATTTGTGGCTACTGGGGCCTGAAGTTGAAAGGGAGATTTGAAATCATAGATTTTCTCTTGAGAAGACACAACCCAGGTATGTTTTAAGAGCACAAGAGGAATGCTCCAAGCCATTATCAATCTTCTGATAAAATACCTGCCTCTTTAAAGCTATCGTAGCTTATTACTCAAGCATTTCATCTGCCTGATAACACAGATATGTTTAACTTTCTGAGTCAAGACTTTGGGGGATGATTCCCTCTTTATTCACTGAATAAGAGGCACATGGTATGTGAGTGCACGCATGCACACACATGCACAAGCACACATGCAATCCACATTTCCTATAAATCCTTAAATCCTTAAAATAAATTTGAAATCAAACCCATAACTTCCTGGGCTCAGGGGCCTCATAGACTTAATAAAGTATCTTTCCCTCGCTGCTTTAAAGTAGTGCTTCTCAAAGTTTGGTCCTGGGAACAGCACCGGTCAGTATCAACTGGAAACTTGATAGAAATGCAAATTATTGGGTGCCACTTCACACCTCCTGGGTCAGAAGCTAGTGGTGGGATCCAGCAATTGGGCTTTAACAAGCCCTCTAGGAGATTCTGCTGCCCACTCAAGTTTGAGAGCCAGTGGTCTAACGAAAGCACTGCTGCATCCTTTTGGGAGAAATAGATAGAAACCCACCACAAGGGGCCTCCACTTATAATGGCAAATTCAAAATAAATTTCCGCATGCGTATTCGCCCCTTTACACCCTGGCCTCACACACTCCTTTTCCCCTTCTTCCAAAGAGTAAATGTATTATTTGTCTCCTTCTGCAGGTCTAGACAAACTGAAAGACACTACTTCCTTTGTGAACGTGGACCTCTCCCTGGTGGTGGAGTGCATGGACCACGCTCTCACAAGTCTCTTCCCTAAGACCCGTTATGCTGCTGGAAGAGATGCCAAGACCTTCTGGATTCCTCTGTCTCACATGCCAGCAGTTTTGCAAGACTTTCTATTGTTGAAACAGAAAGTAGAGCTGGCTAATCCCAAAGCCGTATGACACAGCTGACAACAAATGCCTGCCCCCGGGCTATGAGATTGGCTGCTTTCAAAGACACATCTCCTTTTTGGTCTCATTCCTTACCTAATCCGACCTGGACTTGTTTAAATCATGCTTCTTTTGATCAATGAAGGGGTCCCACCAACACCAGGAATGTCCCAGGGTCCCTTTTTAAGCCTTCTTTGAAAAGAAAAGCGGTGATGACCTATCACAAAGAAGGGCCAGGATGGCACCTGCCCAATATTTAGGCTTTGCCTGCTTAGTACGATGTAAGGGAAATTGAAAGCCTTACCCATCCAAAATGATCTCTACCACCACCAGCCGCATGTTTCTAGCCCCCACCCCTTGAACTCCAGAATGTTAATTATTGGTCCCATATCAAAATGTTCAGAGATAACTAGAACACTGTCATGTGGATTGGATGTGTCATTTTGCTGAAAAGAAGACTTTGAAGGACTGGAACTCAGTTTTGCAAGCTGTGGTAGGTCAGGAGAAGGAAGGGTGAGGAAGCATTATGTGACAGGTACAAATTAAGGGGGGCAGAGAAACAGTAGGTAGGATTGCAAGTAGGAGGGTAGGAAAAGAGCAGAAGGACAGAGGACTGAAAAGAAGAAACCAGTATGGAAGTGGATGGAGTGGGATTCCAAGACAAGCCTGCCTGTTCTAGAGGGAGCCGTGGAGGGTGAACAGTCTATTCAAAGTCACTGTGAACACTGAGGCCTACACAGCTGTCTTTGGAAAGCTGGTAACAGCAGAGTAACCAGTCATTCTAAGGGAGAAAAAGGTGGGGTATTTATGTTGACTATGGTGATTGTAAATACAAGACCCAGAATATCTGAAACAACTTACACCCAAGATGGTTGGAGATCCTCCATTTGATGTGTCTCTGAAGCCCCATGAAGATATAGAGCTAAATTAAGACTCTCTTTGACCTACAGTTACTGTGACAGCAGGTCTGCTCCTTGCTCACAACCATGGTCCTAAATTGGACTGACCCTGGCTCATCTCCTCCAAAAATAAGTTCTCTAAACGGATGCTTCCCAGATGCCAGCACCCAGTATCACTCACTTAGGTTGGTTGAAGATTTGTGTGAAAAGGCCTGAAGTGCCAAAATTCAGTATTTGTAGCTAAATAATATAGAGTGAAAGAGCCAGGAAAATGACAGAGTGTACACACACACACACACACACACACGCTTATTATGAAGAAAATACTTAATATCTGCTTCATAAAACAATACTTATTTGAAGATATCAGTAATTCTTCTATTCATTTTTATTCGCCTTTCTGGAAACATCTGTTTGTGAGATAATTTCCACCTTTCACATTTACAGCATATTAATGACTTTGAAAAAAACAAATTTCCAATGGTGTCGGTCCACCTGGACATAATGTTATTATTTTAGGGGAAAATACACTCATTTTTATTACATGAAAATGAAGAAAATAACAGCAAGAATCAGAATTCTCAGGCAAAGTTATCTAAACTCTTGTCACTTCCTACCCATGAAGTCCTCTCCATCTTGGCCCTAGCTCCAGAGACGGCTCACCTTAGATCTCTGATTTCTTCTTTTTGCAATTAACCACCTGTGGGGTAGGGACCCCTTGCACAGCTTGTCCTTGTTGCTGAAGTTCATCAGGATTGTTTGCTGGGCCTCTTCCTTCTCACCTTGAACTCCCAGATCCTGGCTTCGTTTCACTGTTTTAAAAATGTCTGGCCTGGTGTTCCCTGATCTTGACATCTGCGGCTGCCAAGGCTTTTAAAATCTGCAGGAACCTGCTTTGCTGAATTTCAAACCATTCCAGTTGTGTTCTTGGGTCTTCCTAAAGGTGTTATTTCCTTTATTTTACCTAGACCTCCGTTCTTTGCTCATTTCTCCAAGTAACTACAATTGGCAAATTCCTGTTTCACTCCATCCAAAAGTATTCTACTTAAACGAATGCTCCCAAATATGGTACCATCTCAAAATAAAACCAAGTATATTCACCGAAGCAATATTTAAAGCTTTTTTAACTAAATGAGAAGACAGCAGAATATAAAGGTATCGTCTCAACAGAAGCACAAGACCTGGAAGAGAGGGAGGGAGAGAGGAAGGAAGGGACATCGGAAGGTCACTGCACCATGAGTCTGGAGCATGGCTGCCTAGACTCCTCGCCATCTTGCTGTCACTTCTGATATTCTCTGTGCTCTTGGGAACATATCATATTTTTATCTATACTACTTGGGCATATCTACTGGGCATTCTATTCTGCAAGTCCTAGCCTACAGGAAGGAACGACATGGTCCCTTCCTTCATAGAGCTTGGTATAATCCAAAGGTGGAGGTTACCACTCAGGATGCCTTAGAAGAACTTCTCCAAGAATCTACGGCCAAGATAAATTGAGATGTTGTCTTTCTACCACCTCTCGGTTATGAGATCTTTCCTCACTTCGTTTGGAGGCACCAGGAGAACCTTTCAGACTTTTCCTCTGATCTGATCTAAAAATCCCACTATGTCCTATGTAGCTCTATCTGGATATCCACAAGGTATTCAAATCTAGAGTTTCCATCTCCTCACCCCCCTACCCTTTCCCAGGCAAACACCAACTACTATCAATTTGATCCCCTAAGGAGATATCACAAGTCTACTCCTTTTTATCTCCAGTGCAATCATCTGTTAAGAATTTCATCATCTCTTAGCTCAATGATAGCATATTTACCCTTGTATGCCTTCAATGATTTCTCCTCACTGCAGTCAGAATTGTTCAAAATCCAGATTTGATTATTCTACTCATCTCCCCACCACTGCTTTCTTAAACCCTTCAATGTGTCCCATTGCATTTTGGCTAAGGACCAGAATGCATAACATAAATGATGTTGCCCCAGCACTCCTCATCAGCCTCATTTTAGGTTATTCTGAGGTTAGCCCCCTCAGAGCCCTTGCCCATGCTCTTGCCTAGAACGTTTCCATCTTACCTGCTTATCTAGTTTCCTCATCCTGTAGATCTCAGCCACTTCCTCAGGGAAACCTATACAGTTCCAAATTCTGACCAGTCTTTGTATCCCACCCAGGTTTCTGTTTCTGTCTTGTACAGGGCACTTATCATAGTCTATAATCACATATTTGTGTGGTTCGTTAGTTAATATAGGTCTCCCCAACAAGACTTTAAGTTCCATGAATTAAGGAGCCATGATGCTTTGCTTATCTTTCTATTCCCTTACCTAGCACATTGCTGGCACACAGACCACTATTCAAAAATATTAATTGAGTGAATTTAGAAATTAGCCTCTATGAGCCTTTCCAACTAGGGGGTAATCTATCACTTAAGATAGGGCTTGCCAATCCCATTAATTGTGCTATCAAAAAAGCAGTTCGATTAGAATCCTGTAACTTCCTTAAACCTTTGACTACTTCCATGAGGGCTCCCTACTTCTGGTTCTTCTGTAAGCCTCCCTTCAGAAACTAGTTGCCATGGTGACTTCTCATGATCAGTGGTCCAGAGACACTGTGAACGAACCTCTGTCCATGTCGAGTCTTTCTGGGCTCAGTGGTCACAGAACAGGGAGCATCAGGAACAATTTCATCCACTTCTCCACCTATAGGCACTATGTACGCAAGCCATCCAGACTAAAGAAAACCACTTCAGTTTAAAATCTCTCCAGGGGCACCAGGGTGGCTCAGTTGGTTAAGCATCTGACTCTTGATTTCAGCTCAGGTCATGATCTCAGGGTTATGAGGTCAGACTATGTTCTGGGCATGCAGCCTGCTTAAGATTCTCTCTCTGCCCCTTTCCTCCTCTAAAAAATGAAATGAAATGAGGTGAAATGTAATGAAATAAAATAAAATCTTTCCAGGAACTCCATAACTTCCTTGGGCAACCCCGCTAATATTCAATAAGGAAAATTGCCAGGCACTTCTAAGAAAAATGACCAATTTTGGCTTTCTTCTCTATTAAAATCCCAATAAGTTTCAGGAATGTGAGAGATCAGAGTCCCATCAGTATGGAGGAAATGACTAAACAGTCTCAAATGGAAAGGCTTTTAATATCTAGAAATTATTTGTAACAATCTAATCTAAGCCACAGTTTATAAGGATAATGCTGGTCAACAGTTTCATGAATTTTTGGCTGTTAAAAAATAAGACAATTCTGTTGATATTCATAATACTGACATTCTTCCTCAACTCTGTGACTCATTTTCAAAAAGAAAATATGAACAATTTCCATCCTACTATATATACGAGGCACTAAAATAACCAGGGCTCTAGTGCAGATTCTAGTTTAGCCAAATCTCCAAGCTCTTTTTGCACACTGCACCTGCCTGAGAAAGAATCAGATCACAGCTCTTGCCTGATTAGTCCCTAGAAATAAGCAGCACTCTGGCCTGAAATAGGTCAGGCAAGGTAACATAGCAATCTGTCACATTCTACAATGAGCAACTGCCCTGAACAGTTCCATTTCAGTTTCTTTTGAGAAACTGGACTTGGAAAGGGTTCCACTCCAGATACATAGCATAAGCCCTAGGAAAGACCATTCAGTCCCACGCTGGGTGGAGATGGTGGGGCTGGTACAATTGCTTTCAGCCATCTGGGTCTGTTTTTCCCTCTTAGATATGGCAGCTAGAACTTGAGTATGAAGCCACCCAATGAGTGGTGGAGCCTGAGATATGGATTAGTAACCCAAGCAATCTCACAGGTATAATAAGAAAATAGTATCAATGGTTATTTAATACTTAGTACACATCAGGTTCTCTATGCATTTGGACATTGCACAAATGATTTAATCTAACCCTTACCATATCTCAGGTATATTTTGTGGTTGTAACTATTGTTTATTTATTTTTAATGTGGTAAGAATACTTCATATGGGATCCACTCTGTTAAATGAAGTGTACAATACAGTATTATAAAGTATAGGCACAATGTTGTACAGTAGAGCCCTAGAACTTAATCATTTTGCATAAATGAAATTTTGTACTGGTTGAACAGCAACTCCCCATTTGCCCCCAGTCCCTGGAAACCACCATCCTACTCTTTCCTTTTATGACTTTGACTATTGTCTATACCTCATGTAGAAGGAATCATGCAGTATTTGTCCTATGACTGGCCTACTTCATCTAGCATAACATCCCCCACATTCATCCATGTTGTCACGTACGGGAGGATTACCTACTTTTTAGTGCTAAAACATATTCCATTGTAGGTGTATACCACCTTTGTTGATTTGTCTGTTGGTAGACATTTAGATTGTTTCCACATCTGGGCTATTGTGAATAGTGCTGCAATGAATGTGGGAGTGCAAATACCTCTTTCAGATCCTGATTTTAATTCTTTTGGATAAAGACCCAGAAGTGAGATTGTTTGATCATATATTTCTTTTTTTAGCTTTTTGAGGACCCACCATGCTGTTGTCTGCGACAGCTGCTCCATTTTGTTTTCCTTCCAACAATACACAAGAGTCTCAATTTCTCCACATCCTCACCAATGCTTACTTTTTCCTTTCTTGGTAATAGTCATCCTAATGAGTATAAGTTGATATCTCATTGTAATTTTGACTTGCATTATTTGATCATTGGTCATGAGTGATGTGGAGAATCTTTTTGTTTACCTGTGGCCTATTTGGATATCTTCTTTGGAGAAACATCTATTCAAGGCCTTTGCCCATTTTTTAATCAGGTTATTTGTTTTTGGTTATTGAGGTGAAGAAGCTCCTTATATATTTTGGATATTAGATATGTTTCTTTAGAGATGGAGAAATGAAGCCACTAGAGAGGTGGGCAGTGTGTCCAAACTTATACTGTTAATAAGTATGGGACAGGGTTCAAACCTGGGCCGTCTAATGCGAGAGCTCACACACAGAACCACTGTGCTCCACTATATGGAAACTATCTTAAAGACTGCTTTTCTAAACCTTTATATGGGCCTGTAAAAATAACGTTACTAAATTAATCTAACATGAGTCTTGCCAAGGCAATAATATTATGCATAAGAATGATGCCTATTTTGAGCATATATATAGACTCTTTTTTCCCCCTCTATTCTAATTTTAAATTTTTCTCATGATAAAAATGACAAAAGCATTTATACATCATTTTTTCAGGTCCTTGAAGTTTTCTACCTAAATTCCTAGATTTTCTTTCTTTCCTTCTTTGTTTTCTTTTTTGTTGTTATTGATTTTATTTATTTATTGTTCATATTGTTAGTTGTTTTGAGAATTTATATGTTATCAGCTTTTGCTAATTTCAATAAAGGCCTTAGACCATCTGTCTTGACCCAAGACCAACTCTTTGATTCTTTAAGCTTTTAGGATCAAAAAAAAAAAAAGGAAAAAGGACAGAGGACCAGAATCTCACAAATACTATTTCCCTATAGTTGTATTTTTGTCAATGCAGAGACCTGAAGTTGAAAGTGCCATAGGGAGGTATTGGGGTGGACTGTCCCAGTCACCATGGCTAGCGCTAGCCCTGGAAATACTAATGAGAGAAAGGAGAGGATCTTAGCTGGACTGGGGTCAGGGCCTTCCAGTGCTAACACACTGCGATGCAAGGTAATACTGTAGGTAGCCAAACATTCCAACTTGATTGGAAGAGGACATGGAGCCTAGTATGTTTCAAGAGATGTTTCCACTAACAACATTCCCAGTATGACAAATTTCTGCCCCAATACCACTGAAGAATGATAAGATCACCACATCCTGATTACCTTGTTGATCAGCTCTAGTTAATAGAATGTTCTTTATTATTTTTGAGCCAAAATCTGTCAGTAGAGAAAAGAGAAGGGAGAAAGGGCCATCAGTTCTGTAACCATCATGATAATAACAGTTCATGTTCACTGAACCTTTAAAATGAGCCAGCATTCACTCAGAGTACTGTCCATGTATTTTCTAATGTCCTTACAACTTTTACACAACATGTACTTTTACTGTCTCATTTCACAAATGAGGAGCCTAATAGCCAAGATTCATTCAACTCTAATAATCTATAATTCCTAAATTCTCCCTAAGTCCCTAAAATATGAGCTCCCAAGAAAAAAATAAAAGAAGAAAAGCAAAGTTAGTAGATTTTAAAACTTAAAATGCTTTCTTAAAGTCTTTCTGGAACTCCACAGCCATCCTAAGTGAAATTAGGATACTAAATTTCTGAGTGCTGAAAGCATAAGGCAAACCTCCTGGCCAGTGATCCCTAGGCTCCTTCTCTATGTTCTTAAGCCCTTGAGAGAAATGATTGGTGAGGGTCTGCAGGCTCTTCTCATTTTTCTACACACTCTCCACCCCTAGCTGCTAACATCTTTCTAAAAACAGGGCTTTTCTTCATGAGCAAAATACAAGCAGTTATCTCCATACTTTACAAACTCCAGTACTCATTCTGAATGAGATAAACATAAGTATCTGGTCAGGAAACTCTCCAAGTACTCCAGTCTTGTGTGGGCTCCCTCCCCACACTGGCCACTCTTTCACTTCCAAAGTAGAATTGAATCTGATCTGAGTTCTGTCCCTGAGAGGAGCACTTTTTATCACTGATTTAGATGAAGACACAGAGGCAGATTTATTAGCCCACCAGGGGAATACCTAAGAAGATAGAATCTGGGTTTAAAATCTGAATTCTAACCATGGGCTAATAAGATGAAACGATATAGGGAAAGATGCAGGGTTCTGCTGTGGTTCCAAAAAAAAAACAAGCATGGAATTCAGAGCCACATTATAGAAATACTGAGGCATATTATGCAACAGTCATCTCAAAGCCAGTCAACAATGTGATGTAATGGTATGATGTAACTGCCCACCCCTGCCCGCCACTCCCGCAAGGAAAAAATAAGTAAATGATGTTTTGATCTTGGTTTAAATTTTAAATCTGCAACATATAGAGTAATGTTGGTGATGGCTATATACCCTCTCAACTGCTCAAAGCACCAGGAAAATGTTGCCTTCACTGTTAGGAACCCCAGTTTCTCATAGTCACAGACATTCCAAAGAGGATGGCCAAGAGATCAAGCTTATCTGAGGTCAGTTTAGTGGAAGGAGAGCTGCAGACTCTGGAGTTATTTGAAAGAAGAGCCTGTGAAATAGGAGACAGGGCAGCCACTTGAAGGGTCCTCCCTGGGAAGCAGAAATTAAACTTGTTCCAGGAGGCATGGAATGGTAGGGCCAGAGTCAAGGGTGGAAGTTATATAGAGTTCATGTTCAGCACCATATAAAGGAGATTTTTTGCCAGGAAGAGTTTGACTGAAGAGCAAGCCTGGCTGGTAGGCAATCACAATAAAGACAGCCATTGGGGTGGAGATGCTGGAGAATGGTGCAGCCAGGGTGGTCAACTTGGTTGTCATTCAAGACAAACCTATGATTTTATTATTGGGGCAAGGGGTTTTTCTCAGATATGACACATATGAGAACTAAGAACTTCTGGTTCTTAGTGGATAGCTAAGAACTTCTGGTCCCTAAAGCCTGACAGAGCAACAAGCCAAATGCCTCTCACCTCACTTCTCATAAGGTCTGAAATTTCATTTCTTCAAGCCTTGAAAGCTCACCTTAGCCTGACAAGGATAAAGGAGACAGGTGCCCAAAGTCACATTTATAGACTTCCAGATGAACTTAGACCACACTCCAGACAGTGGCCAGAGGCAGCCCCAGAGCCAGCACAGGGAAGGGGAGGCTGGAAGGAGCTTGGAACCTGTGTGTCCTTGACCAGTTGTATGTGTGCAGTTATTCAAAACATGGACTGACTTGTAAAAATAGATATGGTTTAAATAAATAAAGTTCTCCTCCCACTAAATGTCTCGTCCTAGCTGGGAGCTTCTTGTGTGTCTTTCTTGGGACATTTTGATAAATATTAACACATAGATATTCTCCTTGCACTCATTCTTACATGAATGGTAGCAATGTTAGACTCAACAGATTTTTTCCACTTTTCTCCATAATATGATCAAATTTCAATGAACAAAAGAGTAGCAATATTTAAAACAAATGCTCACAATTTCCTTTTTTTAAGTGTAAATTCAATTCGCCAACATATAGTACATCATTAGTTTAAGATGTAGTGTTCAATTATATATCATTTGCATATAACACCGAGTGTTCTTCTCATCACACATCCTCCTTAATGCTCATAACCCAGTTACCCCATCTCCCCACCTACTACCCCTCCAGTACCTCTAAGTTTGCTTCCCAGAGTTAAGAGTCTCTCATGGCTTGTCTCCCTCTCTGATTTCTTCCCATTCAGTTTTCCCTCCCTTTGCCTATGATCCTCTGGGCTTTCTCTTATATTCCACATATGAGTGAAACCATATGATAATGGTCTTTCCCCAATTGGCTTATTTCATGATACCTTCCAGTTCCATCCACATCAATGTAAATAACAAGTATTCATCATTTTTGATGGCTGAGTAATATCCCAATATTCCAATATTTGGTAACATATCACTGAGTAATAGTCTTCTTTATCCATTCATCTGTCAAAGGACATCTCAGCTCCTTCCACAGTTTGGCTATTGTGGACATTGTTAAGTATGAACATTGTCCAAGGGTACAGAGGCCCCTTCAGATCACTACATTTTTATCTTTGGGGTAAATACCTAATAGTGCTGGGAAAATTGGACAGTCACATGCAAAAGAATGAAATTGGATCATTTTCTTACACTATACACAAAGATAAACTCAAAATGGGTAGAAGACCTAAATGTGAGACAAGAATCCATCAAAATCCTAGAGAACACAGATAGCAACCTCTCCAACCATGGCTGTAGCAGCTTCTTGCTAGACACATCTCTAAAGGCAAGGAAAACAAAAGTAAAAATGAACTATTGAAACTTCAAGATAAAAAGCTTCTGCAGAGCAAAGAAAGCAGTCAACAAAACTAAAAGATAACCTACAGAATGGGAGAAGAGATTTGCAAATGACATGTCAGATAAAAGGCTAGTATATATCTATATCTATATCTATATCTATATCTATATCTATATCTATCTATCTATATATATAGAATATATAGTATCTATAAAGAACTTATTAAACTCAACACCCCCAAAACAAATAATTTGATCAAGAAATGGGCAGAAGACATGAACAGACATTTCTTCAAAGACAACATACAAATGGCCAACAGACACATGCAAATATGCTCCACATCACTCATATCAGGGAAATACAAATCAAAACCACAATGAGATACCACCTTATACCAGTCAGAATGGCTAAAATTAACAAGGCAGGAAACGACAAATGTTGGCGAGGATGTAGAGAAAGGAGAACCCTCTTGCGCTGTTGGTGGGAATGCAAGCTGGTGCAGCTATTCTGGAAAACAGTGTGGAGGTTCCTCAAAATGTTAAAACAGAGCTACCCTATGACCCAGTAATTGCACTACTAGGTATTTACCCCAAAGACAGCTTCCTTTTTAAGTCTGGTCCAGCTTGAGGCATACACAGCTGTGATTCCATTATTTTACTTCATCAGCACCTGACTTAACCAACGTATAAAGTCATCAAATCATGGTGTTGTTATCCTTTCATTAAATATATCTTAAAATTTGTATTTCCTACACCCTTGTTTCCTCTCTAATTGAGAGCAGCAATGATCCTTACCTTGGATAAAATTTAAAAGGAGATATTTGCATTGATTATATGCAGTTCTTAAGAGTATAGCACTATTTATTGACACTAATGGTTGCATGTGGAATCTCGAATGCATTAATAAGTGGTCCTGAAAGTAAGTTGCTCTTCTCTGAGAGGTTAACTAACTCTTTTAGGAAACCAATTAGAAAACTGGGATATCTGATTCTTGAATGGTATTTGATTCACTGAGAGTCTGTTACATGTCATCAACAGTCAGGGGCTTCTAAATGTTAGCCACTGACTAAAACCTTCATTTCCTTTCTTTAGTTCTTAAACTTGTCCTTTCTATTTTTGTAGATGAGACCCAGAGATCTACTTTCTTGACTATTGACTAAAAGTAGCAAAAGAGGCACTAACACAGTTGTCCTGTTTAATTCCAAAAGCTAACCCTCTTGGACAGTTCTCTGTTGAGTAAACCACTTCCTTGCTGTGGGGAAATGGAGTCACAATGCTGATCATTACTTTGAAATGACAGAGGGGAGCAGTCTTGTATTCAATTTTGTTCCTTCACAATACTAGGTATGCTGGAGCCCCAGTACCTTAGAATGTGACCTTAGCTGGAGATAGGGTCTTTACGGAGGTGAATGAGTTAAAGTGAGGTCATTAGGTTAAATCCTAGTCCAATATGACTGGTGTCCTTATAAAAAGGAAAATCTGGACACAGGAACCAGCACACAGGCAAGGTGAAGTGATAGGGGAGGAAGACAACCATCTATAAGCTAATGAGAGAAGCCTGGAACAGAGCGCTCCCTCACAGCTATCTTAGGGGAACCAACCCTGCGGATGTCTTGATTTCTGAATTCTAGCTTCCAGAACTGGGAGACAATAAATTTCTGTTGTTTAAGCCAAACTTTGTGCTACTCTATTACAGAACCATATAATGGTATTAACATGGCATCGGTTGGGCAAAATCATGGAGTAAAGCAATACTTACAAGCTCATCTAGTCCACCTTCTTGCTCCTAAGCATCTTTCCCAGATGAATACCTTTAAAAAGAAACTGTGATACATCTGCCCAGAAGTGTTTCATATGTGGTTAAGAACAAAGACTCTTGGGGCAAACTACTGGAGTCAAAACCCAGTTCTGCCCTTAGCGCTGGCTTAACCATAGGTGGGTACTTAATTTCTCTAAACCTTGCTTTCCTCATCTATACACTGGGGATAACAAGAGTACCTACCTCAGACAGTTACAAGAATTAAATTAGTAAGTGCAAGTCAAAACTTAGCACAGTGCTCAATAAATGTTAGCTGTTGTTTCTGTTTATTTTGTTGGCACCTTCTCCAATTGGCTGAGGTTCATGGCAGAACCAAGCTGTAGGCCAGCCCCACCACAGTCTGTTATTTGAATGGATTGTCCAAAGACAAGGATGAGAGCAATATTCCGATTTTTGCTCTTCCCAACTTTATAAGTTAAGTGTGATAAGAAAGGATTGGATTCACAGAAGAGCACTCAGAATGACAGGGACAAGAAGCAAGATCTGTGGGAGAGAAAAACAACCACACAAAACAGCCTTTGGTCACCATTCTCTCAATACAGACCCGGTCCTGCCTAAGGTACTATGACAAAGATGGAGGACCGGCCTGACAAGGCCTGCAGTTACTAAGACATGTGTTAGAATTGGAGTAGCAGAGTTACAAGGCCCTTCAGATCCCTGACTCATCTTCTAATTTCAAAAAAAAAAAAAAAAAGGAACAGAAGCCCTGAAAGATAAGAAGACTGCAACAAGATTACCGTTATTTTCACAGTAAAGCAAAGCTCAGATAAGACATGGGTCTCTTGTTTTGCAAGAAGGATAAGAGACTTCTGTTATATAGAAGGAAGACTGACCCTAGACAGTGATGCATAGAGATCTAAGAGCTCCAACATCATCCCTGAAGAGTTGCAGAAATGAGATGATGATGATGATGATGATGACGATATTACCAATTATTGAGCAACTACTACATGCACGGCACTGTGTTAATTATTTTGCATGCATAAGTACCTCATTTAATCCTCACACAACAACTCTGTTTATGAAGATGAGTAGAGCTCAGATAGGACACTCAGCATGTAGAGCTAGGAGGCAGCAGTCAGGACAATCTGCTCCTACTTTGGACAGCCACCAGGTAGCCACCAGCAACAGATGCTAGTGAGGGTCCATCTGGCTTTCTGCATATATGTTTTTAGAATATCTAAGCCACAGCAACGAGAAGTCTTACCTTTTATGAGTGAAGTAGATTCACTTGGTCTTCCATATGGAGTTGTCAACTATGGAAACTACCATCAAAAAGAACTACCATGATCATCTCGATGTGAGAACAGATTCTTAATACAAAGTCTTTGATGAGATTAGGTCTGATATCTTTGTGCCACCATAAATAAGCTGAAATCGTTGTTTTTCTCCTAGATAATGACACAGCGGTATTTCCCCCTTGTACTTTTTTAGCATCATGTAGTGAAATGCAGTGGAAACCGCAGGAAATATTGTGGTTGGGTTTTGAACTTGAGCCATACAGTCAACCTGAACACTGTAACAAGCATTCTGTGAAATGGAAAAATGGGTGTGACATAACTGGGAGGTCTGGCTCCTTCTTTCAGTGACAAAGCAGCCTGGGGATGCTGAACAACAGAAACATCGTTTGGGGAACCTGACTTATGGCTCTTTAGTCCAAATGTCTCCATTTAAAGCCAAAACGAGAAACAAATCAGGGGACTCCACTTGGGATACCCCTCATTTCCAGAAGCAGTATGCTAACAGGAGGCTACATTGGAGGATACCTGCATGTGTCACTACTGGCATGTTTCCTAGCGGTTAGCATTGTTTTGGGCTCTAAGTTAGGTCATGAGCATTTCCTGAGTGTCTTCTGTTTTCAGAGCCAAGTTGAGGGCTGGCAAGATGTCCTCTTGCAGGATTGCATAAGATCTCCCTCTACATCTCATCCCTAGATGGTTAAAGTAGCAACTGCTCTTCCATTTCAGCAGGAAGTGAAGTAAGACCACCTGTTCCTTCTGTAAATTGCCAAGGAAGCTTGCAAAAGGTACATTATGAACCTAAAATACACTAGTGCAGAAAGAAAGTGAATGAATAACAGTAGAAAGATATACCATGTTTGTATATGCAAATGCGTGCTACAATGCCTTACCTGATACGATCTTCTCAACAACTGTGCAGCAGGTGCTATTATGATGAGTCATGCTACAGATGAGAAAACCAGAGATTTGAGTGTCATGCCCAAGGAAACACACACACACACACACACACACACACGCACACACACCTGACGGGACTGATGTGGAACTCATTCCTGGCTCATCAGACACTTATGGATGACTTATGGATGTCTCCACTCCTCTTGCCCCTTCCCCTCACACGCAAATTTTCAAAATGACTTATTCACATGTTCTAATTTATTGCCCTTTCTTCTAGGTGAATAAGACTTGAGCCTATGGTAAGAGAAGTTAGTCTATAAAATATTTTCACATTTCCCTATGCTACCTAAACTACCCATAATCTTTTCTTCCTCCATAGTAAAAAGGGAAAGCAGGAGAGTATTTTCTAATTAATCCAAACTCTTCTGTGATTAAAAAAAAAAAAAAAAAAGATTCCCCAAAGATTTTTTTAAAAGAAGATCCGAGATTTGTTAGGAAAATATTTTGATATTACATTGGAGTGGGTCGCTAGGAGAATGTATTCACGACATTCAAGGAAGCCAGAAGTTGTCCATCAGGAGAGGAGATTTCTCACTGCCTGGAGGTCCTCCCCACCCCCCACTGCCACCTGTTAGTGGATCTCCTCATTTGGCGGGCAGGTGGCGCAGGCTGGAAGGCTCAGCAGTTTCTTAAAATTCCCCAAGAGCAAATGGCTACATCTCACCTGAAAATGGTTGCATGAGCTGTTTTGGGGTCAAGTGTAAGGGAGATTTATTTTTTAAAATCAATTAAAACTGCAAAACAGGCAAAAAAAAAAAAAACCCCACAAAACTTTGTAGTATTTTTATAGATAGAAATAGCAAAGTCATGAAGCCAGTCCATGTGGCTGCATGTCAAGTGAATTGGACCCGGGAAACTGTTTCAAACTGGGGAGGAGGGACAGGCAAGAGGCAAAGGGGGGCAGGGTTCGCTGAGCGGCAGCATGTGCCTCGAATACTTCTCATTCTCCTCCTAACCCTTAAATACACTTCTTCCTGCCAACGAGTAGAAGGTGCCACCATCAGAAGGACTAAGTACTCAGTCCAAGGTCACATTGTCGATCAGTGGCTAAGTTGGGAGTTGAGCTCTAGTGTCTTCATTCCCAAATCCAGCCACTTTCCACTGCATGGACCTGTTCTCATGGTGATCCTTGGTTAAGGAAGCCCTAGACGTGGTGGGCCCTTTCTCCGACTGGTCTGGGGGCAAGACACTGCTGCTTCCTGAAGCCGGTCCCTGCAACACCCCACACCCCAGGGAACAAATGGAAATTGGGTGAGATTTCCCCTCCTCACTCCCTCACCTGTGCTCCATTTTTGTCAAGATAAAAGCCCGCGAGCCCAGTGGAGCCATTTGGACACTAGGGGGCACCCGGTGCTCATGAAACCCAGGGGATCCCAGGAAGGGTCCTGCAGGCCAGTTTGCTCTTCCAGGGAAGGACCACAAGCTGTCCCTCTACCGCTAGGAGACATCACTTCTAATGGATTGAAATCTACCAGGCTTCAAAACAAACGATTTCTCTGTTCAATAGCTTCCTCTTACTCTGGATTTCTTCCTTTCAGACAATCTCAATCGGGCATTCCTCTAGGTTGTCGCTGTGAGATCAGAGTAAAGGACAGGTCCCCTGTGTCCTGTGTCCGGTGGAAAAGCATCACGCCCCCAGCTCTGCTGCTGCTAGCTCTGCGATTGCCAGCCTCCAGCATAACCCAGAAAACCCTGAACGCAATCAATGATAAATGTAATAATAATAATAATAATAATAATAATAATAATAAAACCAAGCAGGTGATCACAAGCACAGGCATCACAGAAAAGTCACCCCCACCTCCAACGTCCTGTGCCCACAGCTCACTGAGCTTCAGTGCCTTCCTGGAGAAAGGAGCATGGATGGGGCAAGTCAGCCACTTGGAGAAGCCGCCGTTCATTCCACTGGGGGAAGCCCAGGGAGCAGCGGAAAGAAGGGGAGCGGCGGGGTGCTCTCATTTTGCGAAGCCCAGTGCAGAGGCCCTTCAACGAACGCCCGGGCCCTTGGCAACAGCCTTTGAAATAAGTGAGGGCTGGCAACACAGGTTTGACATGAATATGCAAATGAGAATACTCAAGTTGCCCACTTCATGCTTTTGGATCTTTTTAAAAATTCAGCCACTAACCATGACTAACAAAAAATAAAGGAGAAAGAAAAAGTTTGACCTTCACTTGGTTTCTCCCACTGACCTCCCTGTGCTGGAGCCAAGGCACTTTTCAGCCGGAGAGAGAGATGGCTGGGGTCTCAACGAGGAGCAGGGACCACGGAGCGCTGAAGACATTGTCACCTCCCCCGTCTAACAAAAGCCGGGGAATGGATAAATAGGCTCTACTCGGTTCCGTCAATCAACTGCACTTGCTCTATTTTCATTGCTGCCGCGATGTAGAAAAAGCTAATGTTTGCTACAAAGCCCCCATCAGTGTATTCAGGGAGCTCGTGGGGGGGCCTGCTGAGTAATGTCTGTAAACTTGCCAGGCCTCTAATTGTGCGGATGGTTTCCTTACAGTCTCTCCATCCTGTCACTCGGGCCCCATCATCGCTTTGGCTTCCATACCTCTCTCTTTGTTCGCCTGCTCCCTGGAGGTGGGCCTGGAGGGAGGCACCTCGGAGGCCCGCGTGTCCTTATAACTGGATGTGACAACGGGCGTGGGGAATCCGCAGGCTAAACATTATTATAGGAAAGACTTTTTGCATCATTCTCCATCACTTTTCTGAGACAGGAGCGGGAGGGGCAGGCTCTCTGGAGGGCAGCCCCACAGCAGGTGTCCATTGACAGACCCAACCTGCCTGGAGGCTGGTGGGGGGGGTGGCAATTTAACTAAAGCCTGGGACAACTGTCACACCAAACCTAAGACAAAGAGCTGGATGGTGAAGAAACAACAGCAACAAAAAAACTTATTCATCTTAGAAGATGAATTCGAACACTACACCCGTGTTCAAAATTCCTGGCCTCCTTTGAGAGGAGTCGGTTGAGGACACTTCTTTGCCTGGTGTCATCCGGGGGCTTCAGGCTGTGGCCACAGGGCTGGCGACACGAGCTGGAGCGCGGGGACAGGCCCGCTGGGCTTTATCTACTGAACACAGGCTCCTGCAGAACCAGGAGGAGGTGGCCTGTCATTTCCCAGCCCCCAGCTCCTAACCTCCCTCCTATTTTTGACAACTGTCCTTGCCTGTGGCATGACACACAAAGGCTAGGAAGGCGCTCCTGCTGCGGAAATCCGCTCTGGGCCTTCAAGGCCTCTTAGCATTGCTTGGATTCTCTCCTTATCGAGATGCAAACAGGTGTGGGGAACTGCATTGTTCAGCCGGGGACAGAGGTGCTGGACCGGTGAGGCCCTCCTGCACCAGCGCGGTGGCCACGGTCCCCTCCCTGCAGATCAGGACAGTCACCTGGGGCCTGGAAGCCTCCACGGGGGTGGGTGGGGGTACAGCCAGGTGTGGGGGCGCGGTACCCCTGCACGTCCCTGGTTCAGCCCCCTTGGCCCTCCTGCTGCGTGTAACAGGCCAGGCCATGGAATCTTCTAGCGGTGGACGAGCGGCAGTGCCCCAGAGAAACCCCATCTGGGTGGCGCCTGAAAAGCCTGCTGCACCGGATCAACCCGCTGAGGCCCATTTCTTGGTCTCCGGTCCTTTGGCAGCAGGTCTAGCCTCCTGGCTGAGGGCAGGGCGGGCAGCAGGCCGTGGGTCACCATCTGGCTGCCCTTTGGGCCAAGCTTTGTCAGATCACTAGGCTGTAGCTAATACGGGGGGGGCAGAGAACTAACTGGAAACACCTGATGTAACCTGTTTGGTCCATTAACATTGGCGCCTCTCTGGCCAGCTCCTCAGACCCCTCTTTCACTCTCTCCCTAGACAGAAGATGGGAGGAAACCCCAAGCTGAAATCCATAGGTTGAATCCCCTAATTTCAAACCTTGTGTCTTCCAGAAGTCTCTGTCAATGTAATTCTGGTTCTGATAGGAGCCAAGAAGGTCACATCCAGGTGGGGCCGGGAGGGGCCCTGGGCAGCCAGGGGCCTGTGGGCACCCACCGTCTTGCCATCTACTTGGACTCCTCTGGCCTCTCTCCCAGCACCCCGCACCCCGTTGGGTGACAGGTCAGTCCTTGGCTGCCAAAGAGTGATTGGGCCTCTTCCCCCTTCCCAACCCCGACGCGCCCCCGTAACTGCTCTCTATCCAGCATGATAACCTTTGGTAAGTTACCTCCAGAAGGACTCCCCTCTCTTGCATACCACTCCTAGGGTGCACACCTTCCATGGCCTTCTCTGCGCACTCACTAAGCCTCTTGCCCCAGGGACGGGCCTCAGGCTCCCTCAGGGAACCTGGCTGGGAGACAGTATGAACACTTAGATGGCCACTGTCCCGATGTCCTTGCTGCAGAAACTCAGCCACCCTCGGGACCAGCCGACGCATCTGCGCTCTCTCTTCAGGTGGAGTCCTTACCCTACACTCTCTAGAACACTCTCTAGTATGTTAAGCAGCAGAAGTGCCTTTGGCCTCCGTTGGATCCTTCCAGTTAATTCAAGAATTATCTGTCTGGAGCGGATACCCCAGAGTCTGCGGTCTCTCTCCCCGGGGGTCTGCAAAGTCTTTCTTATGCAAACAGGACTCCCCAATCCCCCCACCAACATCAAGCCCTGATTTGTCAGGATTCCAGGACAGGCTATAGAATGGGTTTCATTCGGAGACCTACGCCATTAATCATCTGTTTGGAATTGGGAATGAATTTCTCATGGAAACAATGTGTCGATGGGTGGTTCAGACTTCTCTCCAAATAGCAAAGAGCCGGAATCCCAACCAGGGCTCAGCTGTAGAGTAACCGCACTAGGCTTGGTTGCGTGTTTTGACAATGGAATCCACACAATCGGGAGGGAGGAGAAAACAAAAAAGAAAAGAAAAATGTTTCTGCTTTTCTGGGTACAGGACTGGCCCTGGGAAAGTTCCTAAAACAAACCAGGCCCATGGTGTCTTTGGCTTCCTGCCACTTCCCCCGTACCCCTTCTTCAGCACCTAACAGCCTCGCCTCAAGCATTCCAAGCCCCCTGCTCCGTGCCAGGCCTGGAGGTTGGGCACCCCAGGCAGGCTCGGCCCGGTCCTCCGCAGGCCGAGGGCCCCGCGGTCCACCTGCTGGCCTCCCCCCGCCCCCGGGCCCACTGCCCGGGTCGCCACCTTGGGCAGCCACACAAGGAAACAGCCCACCCCTGACCAAGCGGGTGCGCTGCCTCAGCTCAGGAGCTCCGGGTAGATGCTCTGATGGGGAAGCGGCAGGGGGCAGGGACCCCGGGACAGGAACCGCGCCTGTGACCCTACACGCGCCGGCCGCGCTGCAGGCCCTGCCCAGGTGGTTTGCCTGCCTCATTTATCCAGCAAATCCTTGAGCACCGCGAACGATGGTGTGAGCGTGAGGACTAGGGTGACAGCACAAATGAACCAAATGTCCTTGTCCTCGTGGAGCTTACGTTCTGGTCCGTCGCTTCAGGTAGTTTTCATAATAGCCCGGAAGCCTGGGACTGTCACGTCCCCGTGTGACTCAGCACGGAAGCCTGAGGCGCCCGGAGACTAACCATGCACCACAAGAACATGCTGGAAACTAGGTCTCCAAGCCAGGCTCTCCGCGATGGCTGCGTCCGTGTCTGCGCCACCGGGCCCCGCCGTCTGGAAGCCAGCGCCCCGCTCCTGGACCCCCACCTCAGAGAGGCCCAAAACCCTGCTCCGCGGCCCCAGGCCGTTGCTTCTGTCAGCCTCTTCCTCGGGCTGTTTTCTGAAGTCACAGACTCTCAAGAGGCAGCCCATTTGCCCCAAGCTGAGGGGAAGGGGGACAGGGGACAGGAAGGCCGGGGCCACGGGTCTCGTGTGAACTGGAGCCTGTCTTTCTGACAACAGCCTCCATGGATCTAATTAGAGGTTTTCTCAAGCCTCACTGAAGCTTCCAGAACAGATCATTGTCAAAGGAGTGAGTCATTGTATAGAAAGTTTCTTCTTGAAATAAAACATTTAGAGTAATAGACGCATGCAAAAGCTGTTACCTGAAATCTAAAGGATTGGTGTGTTTTACCACCAAAAAAAAAAAATTTTTTTTTTTTTTAAATATAAACTCTCTTGGCAATCCAGCGTGGGACATGCACACTCGCCAATCGAAGAGTTAAAGAAGCAAACAGAGGTGCCCAGAGGGGCCAGGGTTCCCATGAGATCTGGAAGTCGGGGCATTAAGTCAAGGCCAGCATAGTCTGGACCACCCCTGACTTTCCTAAAGTTGAATATGTTTAGTGCTTCAGGATGACTCCGTATTCTTCAGAAACAAATGAAACAGACCCCGGGACACACTTCCTCTGCTAACACTTGATCCCTGAGAAATGCCCTCCATATCCGTAAGCTTAGGACACCTCTCAGGGACGCCTGGGTGGTTCAGCGGCTGAGCGTCTGCCTTTGGCTCAGGTGTGATCCTGAGTTCCTGGGATCGAGTCCCACATCTGGCTCCCTGCAGGGAACCTGCTTCTCCCTCTGCCTGTGTCCCTGCCTCTGTCTCTCTGCGTCTCTCATGAATAAATAAATAAAACCTTTAAAAAAAGAAAAAAAAAAAACCTCTCTTGTTGTAATAGAGCACTTTTGGTGCCACCTACAGAAAACTGTTGGCCATCTCGCTTGGTTTAAAAGAGCAGCTATGACATGAGAAGCTCTGGTCAGCAAAAGGATTCTGACCCAGAAAGACAGCTTCCACTCCCATCCCTTTACCCCTACCAGGCTCCCTCCTTCCCATGTGGGGCTAAAGGCCCTTCCTTCCCCATCCCCTCAGCCTCCTTCTCCAGGGCAAGGCCAAAAGGACCGACTTCATGCCCCTCAGAGGCTGCCTCTGTCAGCTTAGCTGGAGAATAAAACTAAGAGAGAAGAGGGAAAAGGGAAGCAAATAGGTGAGGAGAGAGGAGGGTGAGGAACCTTCCTTTAGTGCTTGCTCTGGATGGTTGTTCTGTCCAGAAATCTGGCAAGTGGAAGGCCAGCCATTTTTGTATTTGGGGTCATTCATCCTTTGCTGAATGCCACACAGTCCCGACTGAGCAAATTTTTCTATTCCATTCTGATCTGGTAATCAGATATGCTAGGGTATGGTGACAGCATCAGAGGGAAGTTGAAGACTTACCCAGTACTCCTTCCAGATCCCTCTTTGAGGCCTATGCACCCATACCAAGCTGCTAAGTCCTCACAGCCATGCCTTTTGATGGACTTGCCCTCAGCTAGCACGCTGCTTCACCCAAGGTTATAGGGTATGATATAGCTGGAATGTTTGTGTCTCCCAAAATTTATGTGTGGAAACCTAATCCTCACTGTAATGGTATTTGGAGGTATGGTCTTTGCGAGCATGGAGCCTTCATGAATGAGATTAATGTCCTTCTAAAAGAGGCCCCAGAGAATTTCCTTATCCTTTGAACCATGAGAGGACACAGCAAGAATCAGGAAGTAGGTTCTGACCAAACACTGATTTTCCAAGCACCTTGATCTTGGACTTTCAGAACTGTGAGCAATAAATTTCTATTGTGTATAAACCACCCTGTGATATGGTATGGTCTCTGGCATTCTGTTATAGCTGCCCGAACAGGAGCTTGATAGTCAATGCCTGGCTAATGGGGGGATTAGAGGCTTGGCCTCAGCCCCAGTTAGAGACACCTTAGAAGGACCATTCCCAGCTCCAGAGCATCTTGTAGGATTGAACGAGGCCTTCATAACAATTGCATCAGATCGTCTTCTCCCTTTGCCCCATCCTGCCTTTGTTCCACTCATCTCTACAACTGCATGAATAGATTTCCAGAACATTCTTGAGGCCCCATATTAATAGTTTCATAAAGGGATGGATCCAAGTATCTTTTATGGATGTACAGATAGATGAAGAGAGTCTTTTCTTCAACTCCTTCAACCTATACATTAGCTGGGTAGAAGGGGTATAGGTTTGCCATCAAATGGGATCTTCAGAGAATTTCTGCCAGACAAGTCTCTTCCCCATCAATACAGGTATGCCATGTTAGCTGGCCTTCAGGGTTACCCTGCCCAGAGCGGGAGGCACCAGAGGTCAATAAGCAGATGAATTGCTGGCCCACACAGAAGTTTACATTCTGGAGGAAGAGAGAGACAAAACTAGTAAACAGACTTAGTACCTAAAATATGGTGGCCAGGATGAAGCAACAAAAATACTTGGTTGATGTGACACAGAAAAACAGAGGGTAGAAACTAGGTAAAGTGGGACAGATGGGACCTCGCTGAAACTGATAACTTTGATTTGACTTAATTAGAACTAGAAAACAAAACTATTGTTATTAAATATAATTCTTTTGATAAATGATACTTTCAAAGCACAAGCCCCATGGAATTAATAAAAGAATCTTCCTTTATGAAAGATTTTTAAAAACTGATATTCAATCCCCCATTTAAGAAATGCAAAAAATAGGCAACTTGATCACATTACTAATTTCTGGCCCACTTGACTAGGACCTGAGTCTTCTCCTGCCTGGAACAGAGATCTTTCCATTATATCATGTCTCAAATCACAGAGAGAACCCAGAAACCAGTGCTGACTGTGGTTAGAGATGTGGCTCTGGACTGAAGCCTCCTGGTTCAAAGCCTGGCTCTGCTACTTATTAGTTGGGTAGTTTCGAGCAGGCTATTTTAATTCTGCTCCTGTTTCCTCCTCCATAGAATGAGGATGTTAGTACCCCCCACCCAGGTTGTTATATTTTTTAAATGAAATATAAATAAATATAATATAATATAAATACATATAAATATAAATATAATATAAATATATAAAAACAAATATAAATATAATATAATATAAATAAAAAATATATTTTTTAAATGAAATACCCCTTAGTACAGAAGAACATACGCTAACTGCTCCGTGGGCACCAGCTGTGAACTCAAGTTCCTACCAAGCCTGGTATCAAAAGTCCAGAAACTCAGGGCGGTTTCATGAGTGGTTCTCTACCGCCTGTTCTGTGAGAGCCCCGTTAAGTTTTAGGGATTAGATGACCCAGGAGGCGTGGAGCTTCTATGTCAGGTGCACTTGTAGTAACAGCTTATTTCTTCTCAGTAATCTGTCTGGAAGCACATGAGGTTAACTCCTCAGATGTCTTTTAAACAAAACTGACCATTCTATTCAATTAAAAACCTTTATCAGGAGAAAAGAAGAAAAAAAAAAGTCAAGATATAAATTTAAATGACCCCTGATTGTGACCCGAGCGACCTCACGGGCATGGACTCCTCTGAAGCAGGCTGTGAGGTAGGCAGGATAAACACGCACCCGTGAGATCGTTCATCTTGCACTGGGGCATGTGGTTCATTGGATTTCTTTCTCACCTTAGTCTTTAACTTTTTTCATTTATTTACTTAGCTAACATTCACTCAGTACCTCTGAAGTACCAGGTTCAATGTCAGGGGCTTTGGACAGAGGAATGAAAGCCAGCTGTTGCCCCTAAGACACTCATACAGGGTAGGAGAGAGACGCAGAGAGAACGATGATCATAGATTACACACGGAGGCAAGTCTGGAAGGTCCATGAGAGTACAGGAAAAGGCTGTGCATCCCACTCGATTAAAGATTAATTTCCCACTAGGAAATTACAGATTTAGTCTAGGGTTAGGTGTCTGACCTAACCGTTTTGAGGCAGAGCTCAGAAAAATCACTGCAGCTGCCTCTCCCATTTTCCTGCGTCTTTGTTTCCTGGGAACAACCCCACCCCCACCCCCACCCCAGCTTGGTGAGACCATGAAGCAGTCGCACCACCAATATTCGGCTTGTCCTCCACAGAATAGATCCAGGCATTCGTTCATTACGTGTTTAAACGCTAACGACTTGCCTGAGGAAAGGGTTCATGCTAGTTGGCCTAGTCAGTCAGGGCTGGCTTGGCCCCTCATAGGGAGAGGCACCAGCACCCAACTGGCGAAGGAGCACCTCGAGAGACAGTCCAGTACAAAGAGTTCCCTCATCTGACTAAAGCCCTCTGTCCCAAGGGCTCTTATGAAATCATGTGTTAACCAAAGGCAAGATGTAACGCACCGGGAGTGGAACTGATTTGTCTGCCCTCAGCCCAAGTCACTGAAGGCTTCCTGGGGACTGGAAGTTTGGCAAGGAGCTAGGGAACTGGGTAGCTGTTAGCAAGGGGAGAGAGATGGAGGGGAGTCAGATCTAAGCCGGTTAGGACCGGATATTTCCTTGCCAACCTATGTTAGAACTCAGTGTGGCAAAATGGTGAAGAGCGCAGACCCCAACGGTCTGAACCAGGGTCCTGCACCCAACACAGTAGCTGTAAGGCCTTGTGCACGTTATTTAATCCTTTCTGACTTTGGTTTCCTCATCTATAAAATGGGGATGACAATAATAATCTACTTCATGGTGTTATTGGGAGGATTAAATGAATTCATATTTGGAAAGTGTTTAGAAGTCTTGGCACAAAGAAAACTTGCTGTTGGGGCACCAGTGGTTGAGCATCTGCCTTCAACTCAGCTTGTGATCCCCAGGTCCTGGTATCAAGTCTCACATCAGGTTCCCGGCAGGGAGCCTGCTTCTCCCTCTGCCTATGTCTCTGCTTCTCTCTGTGTGTCTCTCATGAGTAAATAAATAAAATCTAAAAAAAAAGAAAAGAAAAAACCTGTAGTTATTGCTGTTGTCACTAGACAGTCACAAGAATCCACACAGTTCAAATAGGGGAAGTAAAGGAAAATTTTTCCTGGGTCATGGTCCTCCGTCAAAGCTTGCTGTTCATGTTTTATCATCTACAAAGCATCTTCTCATCTGTTATCTCTGTTTTCTTATTTTTAGGATGGTAACAATAGTAGTTCCCGGATGAGACTCCCAGGAGAAGTGAGATACTTCACATAAAGTGCTCAGTAAATGTTAGCTGCTCCTCTTTGATACCATGCTCTGGAATCTAGTAGGTGCTTGTTCCATATTTGTTGAGTGAAGGAGTCAATATTAGCCTCATGGGAGCCCTGTAGAGTTTATCATTTCCATGGGTTTTTGGGGTTTTTTTTTTTTTTTGTATGTTTGTTTGTTTTAGGTAAGAAACTGAAGTTTACTGGAGCTCAACAGTTTGCACAAGCTAGTTAGGGAATAGCCAGCTAGTTAGAGAAAGAGTCATGGCTCCAGCAGCTCTACTTTCTGAGATGCCGAAGCTGACTTCTACACCAGAGCTTGGTGGTCATTTGCTTAAGTTCTTAGCATTGGTGGCTTTATATTCTAAACATCACAGTTCAGCCCATTCTAAGAGGTAACCCAAGTGGCCACCATAGCATAGCTGACTAGAGTATTTCCTCCTGGACTGAACTGGGCTGAGCTATGTCTCCTGCCATCTTTTCATGGGTTCTTTTTTTTTTAAGATTTTATTTATTTATTTATTTTTCATGAGACACAGAGAGAGAGAGAGAGAGAGAGAGAGAGGCAGTGACACAGGCAGAGGGAGAAGCAGGCTCCATCCAGGGAGCCCAATGTGGGACTCAATCCTGGGTCTCCAGGATCACTCCACTGAGCCACCCAGGGATCCCATTTTTCATGGGTTCTGATACAGAATAGTAGAAGGAAGTATCATACCTCGGTGATTTTCAGACATCATAGACAGCCTTCTAAGGTCATCTTGGAAAACATAAACAAAAACAAGACCCCAGATACCAGATTGATGATTATAAGTTCAAGTTTAAAATTTCATGTTGCATGTATTTTACCACAAAAAACAAATCCAAGTTCAACTTCAAAGAACGGAAGCCACATGGTTAATTTATTTTAGTCATAGGTTTATCTGTTCATTAATCCAGAGACCACTATGGGCGTCAAACCTCCTCAGAAGTTAACAGGATGCCATTGGTCTTCACAGGTGTCTGCCAGCTCCACCAGCATCCTCATTCTGGCTAGGGTCCCTTCATGTACCTTAGGAAACTCATCATGGCCTAGGGTCCCATGAAAGGCCACTATAGCTTTGGATTTATAAATGGTTGCAGGAATTTCCTACAGAAAGGACCCCCCCACACCCCGCCCATGGCAACTCTCAACTCTGAAATCGACAGGCAGGCTTTCAGATACTTCAAAAAAAGAAAAAGAAAAAAGGAAATGATCCTACAATGCATCTCTTTGATAGCTCACCTAGAGAGAGAGATAGCATTTGAGGGTAAAAATGAAGACACTGTAATTATATTTGTCTTCTTTGAAGTTGCTGTAACAAGCTTAGAACTTTCTGGTACAGCCGCAGTGAGTTCAAAATGAACTCAACTCCACATATAGGCTCAAGTAAAGATAAATCACTGAAATCATGGCACTGGAAAGCTAGAAGAGAACTTAGAGAACTGTGTCCAATCCCTTCATTTTCCAGAGAAAGCTGCTAATCGCTGAAAAGACTTACCCACGGTCACACGGCCAATTATTCAGAGCTTCAGTCTCTCCAGAAGTGCCACTTGTCAGTGGGAATGAGGTCTGGGTCAGCTGCATACACGAGGCACTTGGCAAGGGTCAAAGACAGATAAACTGACACCCGCCCTCCTCATCCAAAGCCTAGATGCTACCTCCACGAGGCAAGTTTCTGCTGCAAATAACGTCTCCACTGCCCTCCCCTGAATGCATTTGATCGCTTCAAGCTTCAGAAAATGGCAGTCAAGCGCTGTGCCAAGAACGACTCGAGGCCTCTTCTCTTAAAAAACTGAAGTATCCCACTGAAATGCTTTATTCTTAGAAGTTGCCCAAAAATAAAACCATAAAAACTCAACAAATGGAAACCTAGAAGTAGTGAATATACAATCGCACTCTGGGAAATAGACCACGTCCTCCCTGACTTGCATTAAAAGCCTCATTTGTGGGCAGCCTGGGTGGCTCAGTGGTTTAGAGCCGCCTTCAGCCCAGGGCGTGATCCTGGAGACCCGGGATCGAGTCCCACGTCGGGCTCCCTGCATGGAGCCTGCTTCTCCCTCTGCCTGTGTCTCTGCCTCTCTGTCTCTCTCTCTGTCTCTCATGAATAAATAAATTAAAATCTTTAAAAAAATAAAAAATAAAAGCATCATTCGTGTCAAGAAGGTTCAAGATGTTTTTAATTATCCTGTTCCCCGGCCCCTAAGAGGCCTGTGGAGGAAATTACAGCCACACTCGGGCTAAGGAAAACTAACGAACAGAACATAATTGAAGAAAAGTCCCTTGGAGCTAAGTCTGGAAACTTGGTAAGGGATGAAAGAATAAATTTCTACATCAGCTTGTTCTTCAATCCACTGAAGGTGTGGGTGCTAGACCCTGGGAATTTTGTGGAAGGCCCTACCCCTGCCCTCCTGGAACAAGAAATGTGGCTCTGAACGTTGTGACCTGAATATGCCCTCTACCTTTTTCGGCCTGTTTTTTCCCATCTCTCAGTCCAGGGCTATTGCCTTCTCATTACATTTAAATAACAATAAAATGAGACTCCACAGTTTATCATCTCCACTCCGGCCTCCTTACAGACAAGATAGGTGCATTCTTCCAAAGGCCTGAATAAAAATCTTGACCACTCCCATAACATCCTTTATTAAAAAAAGAAAAAAAAAATTAAGATCAGCCACTTCTATTAGACCAGTAGTTCTAATGCTGGCTACACATTAAAATCACCCAAGGAAATTTTAACAATACATTTTCTTCTTTTAAAAAAAACCTCTTCCCATCTCCTCTACTTAATAAATGACCATAAGCATGGCTCCTGTGGACTGAGGGCTTACTCTGTGCCAGGTGGTAGGCTAAATACATTCTTGACCCACATTACATGTTGGACTCCCATGGCCAACCTCTCTGTGTTATGGGAGCAGCCTCTGGGGCCGAGATTCACAGTAGGAGGATGGCCCGAGCCCCTATTATGAAAGCATTGGTTGCAAATTGTCCTCCTGGCAAATGACTATCATTAGGGGACACTAGTTAACAAGGGAACAGAAATATATGCCCCTTGTCTCTGGTCTGCATAAGTGGGGACAGCACTCAATGACTGGCAATACTATTATCTAAGTGGGACTCAATGACATCTAGTAGTTTCTGGAGACCTGTTTCTTATCACTAATTCCAGAATATCATGGACACTGAGTGAACAGACGCCTTAGTGAAGTGGCCACAGCAGCATCCTGAAGAACACGAGCTTTAGAGACAGAACTGGGTTTGAATTCCAGTCCTGCCACTTATTGGCTGTGTGACTTTGGGAAAGGTTAGTTTAGCCACTCTGTGCCTCATCTGAAAAATGGGGGTAATAGTATCTACCTCAGGGTGCCGGGGTGACTCAGGTGGTTAAGCATCTTCCTTCGGCTCAGGTCATGATCTCAGGGTCCTGGGATGGAGCCCACATCAGGCTCCCTGCTCAGTGGGGAGTCTGCTTCTCCCTCTCCCTGCCATTCCCTCTACTTGTACTCTCTTTCTCTGTGTCAAATAAATAAAAATAAAATCTTAAAAAAAAAAAGTATCTACCTCATAGGATTGTTATGAGGATGAAATGAGATAAAACATGTAAGGTACTCAGAACTGAACCTGGCACATCAACGTTCCACTAGCTATTATTATTCACATCCCTGATGCCTAGAACACTGGGTACTACGGAGACAATTCATGAATGTGTATTATTTGGAGAGGACGGCAAGTACAACTGAAGGATGAGAGTTACTAGCTCATTCGGGAAAGTTCTAGACACACCCAAGAATAGAGACAATAGTATAATAGACCCCATGGACCCAATGCCCAGCTTCAGCAAGTACTGCCTCATGGCCAGTCTCCATCCTGTTCCTCACGCACACATACTGGTTTATTTCAAAGCAAATCACAGATGTGAAGAAAGCAATTTCATGCTTTATGCTTGTAAGGGAGCTTTCCAGAAGGAAACACATGGCTCTCCAGTATCTCCATTTGGATGGATGGCTTGTGACCCCGACGAATGCAGGGTGAGGGCAGAACAGAGGCTGGAGGGTCAAGGGCAGCCAGGGGCTTCAGGCTGCAGTCCAAGGCTCCTTCCAGAATTGCACATCCCCAAAGAGCTTCCTCAGAGCCTCCCTCACCCCACGACTTACCTTGTTCTTCACAGTCTTCTAGCCACCCTGAGATATTCCACCTTGAAATCAAATAATTCTTTTTTTTTCCATTTCAGAGAAAGAAACAACTTAATGGATAGAGTTCTCAATTTAAAGTTCTCCTCTCCCATATTTTCCTGAAACCTATGGTCTCTGCACCCCTCTGTCTGCAATGGAGTAGTGAGCGAGTCGTAGTGCATGAGTAGCAAAAACCTTGCCGGAGACCCTAAAACCAGGTGACCAGCACAATCTGACAGCTTTCCATGGACACACCTGCTGTGGTTGTCATCTCATAGTGTGCGGTGTAACACATGCCTGTAAAACTGCCCCTGCTTCATGTGATGAAAAGCTAAGCAATATCCACCTCAGTCCTGTAAATAGTGGGTGCCATCCCCACACCGATGCTCCCACAGAACTTCTGGAACAGCTGTCCCAGGCTGGAGAGAGGGAGGCGGGCTCAGAACCAGCACCTGCACCAGGAGAGCCTACCCGGAGGGGCAATGGGAGGGCCACAGTCTGCTGCCTGGAGAGGCCGGGAAGGCACTAGTAGGCTTTCTGATCCCCTTCCGGGCTACACTCAGAAATGAAGCCGAACAGAAAAACCGAATTCTCATAAAAGAAACTCCCGAGACTAATTTCATACTGAGCTTAACGCCCAAGACAAATACCAAAGCTGGAAATTACAAGCATTTTCCAAGCGCAGGTTCTCTTGGCTTCCTCTTACTCTTCTATTCACACTTTCTGTTGGCAGATGCCACCATCCCCTAGTTCATGCATCCAAATACACCCCACTGAAGCTTGAATTCCAATTTGGAACAAAACCCTCTCCAGCTGCGACCATCCTCACTGCTCTTCCGTCCGGCTCAGCAGGAGTTGCTCTAAGATCCCTCAGCAGTGGGTACTTTCACTGAACTCTGGAACACAATTAGATCCGAAAAGGGGGACCTGGCACAGGGCCTGGAATATAAGGAAGAAAAACAGGAGGTGGAAATTGACTTTGAAAGCAATTAAGGGGGCTGCCTACTCAGAGTTCAGGTGGGAACCTAAGGAGCTGACTCCTCTCTGAGATTAATTACCCCACCAGGCCTGTCCAGGCTGGATGTGCTGTGAATCCCTCCTTCTCACCACCTCCCTCAACCCTGGGCACCTCTAGTTCTCAGGTGGCCGGCCCAGCACTCAAAGCCCCAAGCTCTTTGCACAGTGAAATACAACTAATTCATGAGCTGGTCTTAAGAAGCACACCAAAGAAGTTGATAAAATACACATTTATTAGAAATTTCTCAGCAGCATCATTTCCATTTGCTTTTCTAATCAAAGTACATTTCAAAAAAATTATAAGCTCCCAAAACATGAACCACAAATATTTTGAGAACTCAGTAATAAAATAATCAGTAGTACATGTTTCATCCATCCATCCATCCATCCATGCATTCATTCATTGTTTTAAAAATGTGCAATATTAGCACAGAGAGCCAGAAATGCTACTTAGTATGGAAATTGTACATTCCTGTCATGGTTCCCATTGCGGAGACTATACCCACTATTCAAGAGAAAAATCTAGGCTCTACAGTACATTCCAATACAAATGTACGATTTACGCAAAAGGACCTAAAAAAAAAAAAAGGCTCAAGAAGAACAGTTTCCCTTTCTATTCATGTTCAACTGAGGAAATAAATAGTCATAATGATATTTTCACACACAGAAACGAAAACCCAGCTGAGGCTTTGCTTAACTGGTATTTGTTTTGCACCATCCTTGATGAAGACACAGATTTGGTTTTAGTAATTCAGCTGTTGAGCTCCAGTGTCCGGGGTAGGTAACCACCTGAGATGCCAGGAAGGATGTAAGATACCCTAGGGTCCATCAGGCACAAGGCTTCACTTGATTAGATACAAACTCTTTGCAGGACACCTGTACTTCATGACACAGAACTTTCTCATAGATGTCACAAATAAGAATGTTGCCTTGGCAGCTAGTGAGGTAACACACGTGAAAGTGTTCTGGCTAGGTAGCACAAACATGCAGAAGGGTGAACCTGAGTTGGTTTTCTACCTTCTGCATATCTCAGGCGTCTACAGTCAGATCCAGATGTCTGTACAACACATGGCACCCTCTATCCATATGCCTACTAATCAGGTTACAGGTAATATTGAACCTTAATTAAGTGCCGAGGCGTAAAAATGGACCCAAGGGTGAGGCCTGGATTCCTTTCCTGGGTAATTCTATAGGGAATAGGAGTGGTACCCCTTCTTTAGACATGGCTAAAGGGCCCCAAGTCAATTCCTTTTCTTGTTGGATCATTTACTGTGATGATCACCAACCAATTCAGCAGATATTTTTATCAGCAAATTTAATGATGTGATAATCTTTGCAAAATTTACAAATGTACAATATATTTATAGAATTACCTTCAGATAGCTTCAGTGCAAAGATATACATATAGTACATTGTGATAATTATTTGTAAAAATATGAGACGGCGTAAGTAAAAAAGAAAAAAAAAGACACACAAGGCAGAGTTTCCATGGACACTTCCAACTATAGGCAAACCGGGAAAAAATATATTTTTTTAATAAAGTACTGAATGTTAACTTTTTCTTCATCTGTTTGTAAAAAATATATGTGCAAAAGTGTGTTTCTAATTATTCCCTAAATAGCTGGCACAGCTATACCTCAGAGTCTTCTCTAACAAGGTTTGCGGTGTCTGTAAAAGTGTCTTCTGTTGCAGTATAGGTTGGCACTGGATCTCTCTTTGGAGAACTTTTAGCAAGGACAGAAGGCATTGGAGGTGGGGCCACAGCAGTGCTATCCTTCTGTTCATTCTCCATCTAAGACCACAATGAAACACATTATCAGCCTTTTTTTCCCAACATGACTAGAAACAGTTTTGTGTGAAGAAAGCGAATTTTTGCCAGTTTGCTCAGAATAATCTGTGTATATCCAATTTAGCCAAGCAAATGATTGCTAAGGAAGAATGCCGAATGCTCGTGCTAAGAAAAATTGTCAACAATTACCTCTGCGTAGATTGGATTTTCAAAGTTAGTGGTTGGTTTCAGTTTTCGTTTGAAGATATTCCATTTTGTTGCCTAAATGGAAAGAGGGAAGCAGAAAACTTTCAGTATCGGAATTTTTTTTTTTTCCGTGGATTTGTTCCCTTGGGTAAGTTTTAAAATGTCTTCTTAGTAAAGGAGAAAGCAAATTGGGACCTGGGACCATGTGACCTGCCCCCTGGGTAAACTGTTCAGTTCTTCCTTAGATGGTCCCCAAACAAACTGAAAGTCTTGGGGCTCGTTTCATCTAATAGTTCCAAACACTTCCTTGATTTCACATGTATAGTTGACAGAATCTGTGTGTACAGAATCTAGAAACTTTGACAGAATCAGGCAAGAGATTTCTTCAGAGGCTGCCAAAAATTTAAGGAAAAAGCCAGACTGTTCCTCTCATTTCCTAAAATGATGGCTTGATCCTTGGTCAACTCAAGGATATCCCTTCTCCCCCTTCATCATTTCCTCCTGTAATCAAAACAGCCACCGAGATAACAAAAATTAGCATTTATCGAGAGTTTATTATATATCAGGGGTTAATCTAAAAGTTTTATAAGTTACCCAACTCCTTATCCTGGCAACTTGGTGAGTTAGGTACTCTTATTTTACAGATGAGGGAACAGTCACAGCAAGCTCATATAACCCAATGGTAGGTGGAAGAGCAGGGAATGATTACAGGACTCAGAAGCCCATAAACTGAGGAACCCAAAGAGAAATCACCATGGACTATGGTGGGTAGCCCAGGTCTTGCTGAAAAGCTGCCCATAGTGCCAGTGCTGGACACAGCTCTGGCTGCCAGATGGATGGAGACAAAGGAATAGAAAGCAAGGGAACAGTCACTCCACTCCAGCAGGTCGCTAAGGTAGCACGTATGCTCTAGGGGTATCTCTTGCTCTGTGAAAGTAGAGGGCCAACATGTGAAGGAGCACGGGGTGCACAAGACCACAGAAGACCATTCACTGTAACCCACATGTAAGTGAGCACCTACTCCATACATGGCCACCACCAAGAAAATGATGAAGACATTCAGGTCAAGAGCCTGGCCTCGGGGACCTTACGCTTATGGAATGGGCTAAGTGGAGTTAAGCGATTACTAACAAGAGGAACCATGGTGATTTTCATTTTTATCTCCTTGGGAAATCTGATGCACGTCAACAGGACTTTTGGGAAATGGATAGAACTGAGTCACAGGAATTCATGTTCCTTGATTTGAGTACTTTGAGCCAATTTACTGATGAAAGATAGATTTGTGAGCTTCTTTGGCACATCGACGTTAACCTAAGGAGATCCTAACCAAGTGCCTCTACAGCTTTAAGCCACATGGGCTGCTTTCTCAGTACCCAGGAGACAATTGATACAGGGAGATCACCAGATCTACCATGGAGAACAGATGCTAGAGGGTCTCAGCCTTACCCGATTAAAAAAAAAAGAGCTCATACACTGCAAAGATGAAAATGAGAAAGAAAGGGACTATAATTGGTAAAGATCCACTCTCATTTGAAAAGCCTTTCAGTGTTCATTTTGTTTCTGATGATAGACGTGCAGGTCAGAGGCTGCAGCCTCCCCACCACATTCCCCTTCCTGCTCAGGCTGGGAAGGAGTTCTGTCTAGTGAAGAGGATCACTAGACTTGAAATGGACTGGAAAAGAAAAATAAGTGGAGAATATAAAATAAATCTGGCCCTGCCTTGGGCTTGAGTCTGATTCAGGGAACATTCAAGAAACATGACATTGTGACATTCAAGTATTTTGGAGTCTGTGGAAAATTAATCTCCAAAAGCCACTTTTAAATGTAGGTTAAAGAAAAAAAAGCAGTCCCTTGAAAAATAGGAAACTGAAAATTCCTTTCTAAGACAATATTTGTATGTATCTGGTGTGTGTGTGTAGAAGGAATGCGTACATGAAATATAAAAAGGTAGACAGGGACCTCTGTTATAAGCTCTTTATTACCATTAATTTTTTTTTTTTTTTTTGAAAAAGAGAGCAAGTAAGCGGGTTGGGGAGAGGCAGGTGGTGCGGAGGTGGAGGCAAGAGGAGGAAGAAGAAGAGAGTCTTAAGCAACCTCCATGCCTAGCACGGAGCCTGCCCCTAGAGCCCAAGGCAGGGCTTGATCTCAAAACTCTCATATCATGCATGATCTAAGCCAAAAACAAGAGACAGATGCTTAACTGACTGTACCACCCAGGAGCCCTCATTAGCATGGATTTTATTCAACTTTTATTTTGATCCAAATAAGCTGAACAGGAACCAGTATCTGAGGTGCTGAAAATCTAGCATGACTTCCAAGTTAACTCTGCAGATACCCATTATGCATATAGATCACGCAGTTTGAGAAATAAGGATTTTGAAATGGTCAGATTTCTAACCACCCTTGGATTTGTGTTTTCACATTACTTTATAGAAGAAGTCATAGAACCTTAGAACTGAGCCATTCCAGATCCTTTTGGTCTCAATTGGGAATGTGGGGGGAGGCAGAGTAGAGGATGACTTCTGGAACCACAGTGCTCTGGGGGAGACACTACTGACACTTAACCGGACAGGGGCCAGGAATACTAAAATGGCCTGCAATGCACAGAGTTTTGTACCACAAAGAACCGTCTCACTTCATATGCCAATAGTGACCCAATGAGAAACATTAAGACTCTAGAACCCAGAGGTGAATAGTTTGTCCAGATCAGACAGCTAGATCTTATTTAGCTTCCTATGTATCCATTAAAACCAGTGAGAGATTATACATTAACACAAAATTTTACATCAAACATCTACTGAATTTCTTTCTGTGGACCAAATAGTCTAAAAATTTCATGCCTGAAGGCATGAGATAGAAGTATCATCAGTGGTCTTTTTTTTCTCTTAATCTCCAGCGTTAAACACTGTGCCTGGCACACCGAGGGCAATAATGTTGGTTGGTTGGACGTAGATGGATAAATGAAGAGTATAAAGTAGTGCCATCTCGTGGTGAATACAGGTAACAGCAGTAGAGCTAAGACAGGACATTCTGGAAACAAAGATGTTAACACTATAGAAAATTTGCATTACGTAAAAAAGGAAAGGGTCCTTGACACAGTGAACTCTTTCTTCTTACGAAGTCATTCTCTAAAATCAAGCATCTTTGGTCTTAAGAGCCTAGGTCCAGAAGATTGTCACCTTTCTTTTCTGTATGGTCTCCCATGTCACAAGGGATATCATTCCTATCCCAGTCAATGTAAGAAATGTGGCTTTAGTTAGTGGAAAGTTTTCAATTTATTATTTTTTAAAGATTATCTTTATTAACTGCCTCCATATCTTGGGTCCGTGAGCCTATCAGGGTCTCATTAATTTACCTTAGCATCAGTAAACTCCGCAATTCCTAAGCCTTTTGCAAATCCTGTATCATTTCAGTAGCTGGCCACTGTTACCTGAGTTCCATCAGCACTTGGGGAAGTCGGCTTTGTGTCTGGAGCTATTTCAGAAGGGTTTATGGGACTTCCGTAGTTCTGGTTATCCACATTTCCAGAAGCAGTAACCTGTGCACATATGAAAGGACATTACAGGTTTGAAAGCTGTGAAGTTTCTTATCAACTCTGGTTCTCTTTACTACCTTGCTTTCCCACAGGCATAAGGTCTCTCTTACATGAGACCAATTCCATGGTTTAGGACTAAACATCATTCCCATCTCCCCAAATCAGGAGCACCTATGTCATCTATGTCATGCCTTAATCCTGGGAGGCAAACACATCTCACTTGGCAATGACAATGTTACTTAGTAATGTGTTGTCCATGCGCTCTCATTCCCACTGTTGACCATATTTTTAAGTGAACAACTTTGGTTGTATTTTGGCAACCAGATCCTAGAGGAACAGCATGAATTATTCCCAAACTCAGAATTGAGAATCTTATCTTTGGATATTTAGAATAAAATTAATAATCTGAGAGAACTCCTTAGAAGAGGCTGAATGTTTGAAACAAGAGGCATAATGGAATTAACACCCCTCTAGACATTTTCTGTAACATTCATGTGATTCCAAGTTTTCCTCTTAAGTCCAAATTACCATGAATATGCAATAAACAAATTACAAGATAAAAATTCACTATTTTTCCTATATTTCTACATTCACTGTTTCACTTCTCAATATGGATGTGTGGTTTTTTTTTTTTTAAGATTTTATTTATTTACTCATGAGAAACAGAGAGAGAGAGAGAGAGAGAGAGAGAGAGAGAGGCAGAGACACAGGCAGAGGGAGAAGCAGGCTCCATGCAGGGAGCCCAACGTGGGACTCGATCCCAGGTCTCCAGGATCACGCCCTGGGCCAAAGGAGGCTCTAAACTGCTGAGCCATCTAGGCTGCCTGAAAATGGATGTATTTAAAAATGCCTAATGAGATGCCACATCTATTTTATCGCTACCTGGCTATCAAAGCCTCAGGTAAAATGCTTTCAAGATGCAATTATTTCTGATCTTAGGAAAGCTATTCATAAAATAAACACTTTATTTTTAAAATGCATCATAGGGCAGCCCCAGTGGCGCAGCGGTTTAGCGCCGCCTGCAGCCCGGGGTGTGATCCTGGAGACCCAGGATCGAGTCCCACATCGGGCTTCCTGCATGGAGCCTGCTTCTCCCTCTGCCTGTGTCTCTGCCTCTCTCTTCGCTCTCTCTGAATGAATAAATAAATCTTTAAAATAAAATAAAATAAAATAAAATAAAATAAAATACATCATATAGGGGTGCCTGGGTGGCTCAGTGATTGATCTTCTGCCTTCAGCTCAGGGTGTGATCCTGGGGTCTTGGGATCGAGTCCCATATCAGGCTCCCTGTAGGGAGCCTGCTTCACAGGGAGCCTACTTCTCCTTCTGCCTGAGTCTCTGTCTCTCATGAATAAATAAAATCTTTAAAAATAAATAAATAAATAAAAGGCATCATAGCTTATGACTCCAAAAGAAGTTTAAATATTAACAACGAAACCACATATCACAAAGGCTGTAGTAGTTTTTGACAAAGGAAGGACAGGCTAATAGTTATAGACATTAGAAGTGGTGTAGGAGTCACTGACCCAGATCCAGTGAAAAGTTCTTTCCCTTCATCTATACACCTACGTCAACTCCCTGCTCCTCTTAAAAATGAGTGAGCAACAGGGCTGCACCAAAGGAAATTGAGATCTCCACCTATCAATTCTGGAGGCTTTTGTACTTTTCAGTAAAGTACAGGGAAGGCAAGCTAGGGAGGTCACCTCAAATAACACCCTTGTGATACCAATAAGAACCCAGAGAGTATACCCAGTCCCCCAAATCTCTACATAATGACCTGACAATCATTCACTTGTTCATTTCACAAATATTTACACAGAGTCGATGTGTGCCAGGCACTGCTTGCCAAGCCCCTGGATGGACTCATAATTCTTGCTCTGACCAGTCAGAATGAAAAGGCTCTTGGTCAGCACCCCCATGAATGGCTGCTAAACCCCAGAAACTATGCAAAAAGTTGGTGTCACATCCTTGGGTCAGTCCTGTGACTGCATATAGTGAAGCTGAAGAATGGAACACTTGTGTTTCCTTCCACTTGAGAGAAAGCTAGGAGAACCCTAAGAGGATATTATTCAATAGAACAAGATACAACAGCAGCAGCACCCGAAAGAAAGGACTGATTTCTCACCTGGGTTGGCTGAACCACTTTGATATCACTGTCCCTGGATGCATACATTGGGTTTTCAAATATTATGGGCTGCTTCCCCATCTCCATGGCAAAGTTTTCACTCTGATGGAGGAAAAAAAAAATCTGGTCTCTACACAAAGAAAGGTGCTCCCCTCGTACTTGGAGCAATGCCAGGTACTATGCCAAATTTACCCAAAAAGAAATTACAAAGAAAAATAAAAGGCAGGAGTCTTAAGGCTTCCATATAGCAAACCATTACATAAAGTTAACAAACGCAGTCATTTATCAGATCAAGGAAATGGAAACACACTGTCTAGATCCATGTCGTCTTTGGCTCCTTACTACAAATATATCACTTTGGGACTGGGTTTGCACAACAAATAAAAGGGTGGGTGGTGGAAGAAGAGCAAAGAGGAGAAGAGGGAGATGGGAAAGGAGAAAGAATGGATAATATTGTACTTTTATGCAGGGGCAAATATGAAAGATTTGGGGGGAAAAGAGAATAGTGAAAAGAATTTTCCAGTAATGATATAGAGACTGTACCAGTCCACTTCCCAAAATAAACCTGGTAACCATTTGGTCCTAATACAAGAGGTATTACTGTACCCATTTGACAATCCTTTTTCCTTTCACATACAAAGAGCCACCACATAAAAAAACACCATGCTCTCTTTCTACCCTCTCCCAAAAAACATAAGACTGTTTAAGATTCCCATTAAACATACCACTGCTTACGATTCAACTGTAACTGAGAGTAGGGGTTGAGTTCAATTTTATTACTAATATTTTTAGAGACCTGCAACAAACTTAATGTTTCCTAATTTTATAAAGACTATACTGAGAGGCATATTGCTTCATCTTTTTTTTTCTAGGTTAATTTTATACTCTCTAAAGTGTTTCTTTTATAAAACAGTAACAATGACAACCTTGCAACCACACTCACCATCACCATTGATCTGTCAATAGCAGACTCGGGCCCAAAACCAGATACTCCAATATCCATGTTAACATCTGCTCCTGATCTGAAGGTCACCCCATTTCCATTTTCGGAGGATTTAACTAGACTGCTTAAGCTGAAAAGAAGAAATTGAAACAATGTGGTTTTTATAAAAAGATTTTGTTTAGTTATTCATGAGACACACAGAGAGAGGCAGAGACACAGGCAGAGGAGAAACAGGCTCCATGCAGGAAGCCCAATGTGGGACTTCATCCCAGGACCCCCGATCATGACCAAAGCCAAAGGCAGACGCTCAACCACTGAGCCACCCAGGCGTCCCCAGTATGCTATTTTTTAAACAACCTTTTGCAATAGTTCTCTCTCCCCCGTATTGCTAAATCTTCCTTAAATGGAGTGCCCGATTCCCACTCTGATTCACACATCAAACACGATAGGAAGTTGCCTGACCTACGGGGAAGTGTTAACACACATTCCTGCGTGTTGGAGATCTAAGAGAGCCCACTTGGCACTTGCAGGAATAAATCCTGGCCCATCCCACAGACTGTGCTCTAGCCTACCCTGAATGCCCACCAGTGGGCACAATCATTTGAATTATAAAATGGGATTTGCACTCAGGCTTCAAAAAAGAAGCATTTGATTACGAAGTTGTGATTTGAAATGAATGCTTTAAGTTCATCACTTTTTGTTTCTGCAGAAAAGGTAAGCTGCATGCTGTGCTTTTTTAACTTAAAAAAGAAAAAAAAAAAAATCACCCAGGCTTCTAAAATCAGTATTTCCCATAATGAAACTGACCTCGGTAGCTTGGGCAGGGAGGGCAAAAGGGAGCCAGTCCTCCTGTAGTGGAAAAATCCTAAGGCTGCCAGAGCTCCAACTATGATGATCAAGATGATAGTCAACAGCACTGCCACTGCTGCCATCAGAGAGGGAATAAGAAGTGACCATATTAGCATGTGGAAAGGGAAAGGAACCAAAAGACTTAACAGTGGAAGCTGGAGGTAGGGCCAATCATTCTTGGAAGCCCGAGTTAAGTAGAACATAAACAGCATTCAGCTTAGGAGCTGTGGGGCATCTCCAGGTTGCTCACATTCTTAAAACTTACTTGTTCCTGGAGGGACGCCTTTTGAAAGCCCTATTTCACAATATTTTCCCATGTAGCCACTGGGACACCTGAAAGTAAAAGAAGAATTGCTCACAAGCTGTGGCCGACTTAGGCTTCCGTAGTTGCTTTACGAACACATGAGGCAGAGAGAGGTTTGACTGAGCAAATTACATGGAGAACAGTCAGTTTATTCTACCAAGGGATGGATGATGGGCAGAGAACAGCAATCTGACCTTGAAATCCACTTTCAGTGGTGTGGCTATGACATCTACGGGATCATCAAATAAGCCCGGTGGTGTCTACCCTACAGAATTCTTCAAGAATAAAACTGGGAACCATGATTGTGTTCTCTCTTCTGACATGTATTCATTAAATACATTTTAAAGACCTCCATTTATCTTGCTCCATGTAAGAGCTTTCTCAATAATTCTTTTTTTCCAAATCTTTAGCCCAATCTCTGCTCATCAAGAGTATTTGGGCTGAAGCAGCTCTGCTGACAACTGGTCTCCCACAATCCAAGCGTAATTAACACCAGATGAGTAGAAAAATGGGGTCATCACTTCTCTAACTCCTTGTTAGAGTTGGCCCACAATCCTCTGGCATCTCCTGGGGGAGTGTTGGAGATGCAGAATCCTGTGAACGAGATGGGCATTTGATCCAGATGATTCTTATGCACAGGAAAGTTTGAGAAGCACTGCCTTAGTTTTCTGTCGGACTCTCCCAGGGAAGGGCAAGCTGGTCAAGATGTGAAAATTAGTGAACTGGCCAGGTTCTTGCACTTGTTTTTTTCTGGCTACTTTGTCTCACTCAAATTCCCCCAGAAGAGACAAGGCCTCCAGCTCAGACCTCAACATTCAGACTTACTTGCATTTGGGGAGGTCATTCTCATCAAAATAGCAATTTCCTCCGTACATACACCTGCATGGGGGGGGCATGTTGATGGGACTTTCGATGGCTGCAGAAAGGGAAAGCCATGCATGTGTTAGTGTTAGTCAGCCACGTTTGGCAGAGCACCCAAACCATGCAAATCTGCGTGGGCCCAGGGTCAGGATGGGGAGCGGTCGGGGTGGGGCAGCGAAGCAGGTGTCCTATCAAAACGTTACCTTCCACTCAAGTCCCCAACGAATTTCTTATCAGTAATAAGGTTTTGGAAAGTAACATACATTTGGTGGAAAGAAAGAGGCAATTTATAGCATTTTTTCCCCCAAGATAGTAGAGAGATGCTACACTCCAGAACGTACATTAACGTTTAAAAGAGACTTGTGGTAAAGGAATCTCTTAGGACATTCATGTCCTCATGCGAAGTTCTCAGAATTCTCCTCTGCAAGCCCAGTGAAACACAAAAGTTCAATTTGGGCACACTTCAAAGTCTCGACCGAAGCTTCCAAAGCATCAGAGAGCCATCGATCAACTGACAGAGACACACAATGCAGAGGCATGAATGCCTGGCAGAGAGCTGGTTAGAGATGTCCTATTTTTTAAGCCCTCCAAAACTGCCCTCTCTCTGGGCCCCTGCTCTAATTCAGCCCCCACAGACTCCCTGGTTGTGCCTGATGGGGTTGTTAGTGTTCCCACAGCTCATACCTAGAAGATGCTCGGTGAGTATTTATCATGTGTTCACTTATTTCAGGAGCTCAGATGTCCTGCTAGCTCAGTCCCTCAATCTGAATCTCTACTCAGATTTTACTTTATCAGAGAGGCCTTCTCGGAACTCTGTGTAAAGGCAAGCCAACCCCCACCCCACCCTCATCCCTCTTTCCCTGCTTTAGTTTTCTCCTTTTTTGTTTTCACCACCTGCCATTATATATCTGGGGGAGGGGGGTGCTCTGTTTATTGTCCTATTAGAGTATAAATTCAACAAGCACAATCTGTTTGTTGTGTTCACTCCCAGCACTTCGTTATCTCCCACATTTAGTGCCTGGCACATAGTAAGCACTCAATAAATACTTATCAAGTTAGCTAATTAATATACCAAACCAAGACTTCATATGGAATGACTAACCACCATCAGCATGCTCGCTTTGGTTAAGTTCTTTCAAAAAGTGAATTACAGTAAAATTCACTTGGCAAGAAATATAAGTGAGGAAAGTAGTAGATGAGGTGACAATTTGGCCAACACTATCCCTGAATGTGAAATGGCAGTTAAGTGTCAGAACCAATCATCATAGGACAAATGTCAAAAGCTTGGAATCATTGTTTGGTTCAAAATATTGCTGAATATTGAAATCTTGCCAGTATCTCTCCAGTAGCCTTGGGGATGAGAGTAGGGACAGGGGAAGGGGAGCAGGGGAAGCAGTTTTTTCCCTTTAAGTTCATTCTCTAAACCTGCCAACTTCTCAGCCTCCTTGGGAAGAGTAAAGGTGGGGCCTGTATATCTGCTTTGCTCCCCCTGGTGGCCAAAGGTGGGTAAGCAAGGCCCCATCCACTCAAACTAAGGGACCTGAGCCACAAAATGGGCCACTAGTCAACTGCAGGATGATTTTTTAATGTGCGTTATTAAGAATTGGACACTAGGTAGGGACGCTAGTCATTCCCCATGGTTTATACACGCCTTAATTTAAGAGTCATTGAAGAAAGGTATTGCCAGGAATAGATCATCCACAGCCCTTGGGATGAGAAACCACTGCTTCCTTATTCTGGCCTCCATCTCCCAACAACATAAGGTATCTTTTAAAATGTGGCCCTTTTTCACTCATCACAACTTTTAAATGAGCATGTGTGGAGAACAGTGACCCTCCTCTTGCCTTCCCATCTGTACTGGATAAGGTCCCCCACCTTCAGGAACCTAGTTCCTCACTTGAGGAACTCCAGTTAAGGCCGATTGAATTATAGAGCAACAGATATCCAATATGGGGTAGAGAAAGGAGGTAAAGGCCTTATAGAAAACCCACTTCCAAATATCTTTACAAAACAACACAAGAGTAGATTTGAGGGGACTGAGTCTATACAGATCCAAGCAAATAATTCTCAGCAATCATTGGGACACCAGTTCTGTTTGGCTCCCTAAGTCCCACTCAGCTTTGTTCATATTTCCCTCTCTCTCATCCCTCTGTTGAGCCACTCCCACTCCATCCTTCAAAGGACCCAGCACACAGGGATTTTTCAGGCTCTTGCAGAAGGTGAAATGCAGATAGGGAACCTAGTGAAGAAGGCAGAGGAATATTCCCAGGGCCCCGTGGCTGCCCCAGCAGTGCCCCTACCTGCGTTACAATCAGTGATGCTCCCTTCTATAAACGTGGAGCCCTGGGGGCAGGCACAGCTGTAGCCTCCGGGTCTCAGGAGGCAGAGGTGACTGCAGACATTTTTACAGCGGTTGGGCACTGGAAAGCACATGAGAACAGTGGTTAGGGTCTGAGGAGGGAATGAGTATCCCAACCAAGGATATGCCCATCAACTGAGTTGTGGCCCTGCCAGGTGAGATCAGAGCCCAGGCAGTGTCCCAGCCCCTGGAAGCCACATGCCACTCACCTCAGTTACACTGCCATCTCCCGGCCTCCCCACCAAAGTGGCACAGTCCCTCCATCCTAATCCTGTATCACTCACATATTCTATGGCATTACTTATCTCCTCCCTTGTCCTGGCAGGTTTGGAAGGTAGGTGTTTAGTCCACTGCATGACCTCAAAAACTAATTAATGCAAAGCACTTTGAGATAGTTCAAAAGACCAGTAAGACCCTATTATTATACCAAGATTTGTCATTACCATAGATCATAACGTATCCAAATCATATATTAGATATGATTTCCACCCCCCCTTGTAAGAGGACTTTCTTCTGGACTTTGGTTCTCCTACTTGCAGGACAAGGGAATTTAAAGCTGCAATTTCCAGAATCACCTGGGAACGATTCACAACTATTGATGCCTAGTCACAGAAATTCAGATTTAAATTGGTCTAGGATGCAACTCAAGTGTTACCACGAAAAGCTTCTCAGGTAATTCTGGAGTCTTCCGAATTCTACCTTAGCTTATGTTATGATATCTCCAAGGTATAGACGATCTCTAAATTCCTTCTCAGACTAACATTCTGTCAGAATGGTTAATGGGCTGATTCTCTGTCACCCAATATGTAACCACAGACATAGCAAGGCTATAATATAATAAACCATATTCCAAAGTCGCACTCAACATCTGCCCATCTTCTTCAGCAATCTAGAGCAAAACTTTTCAAACTTGAATGTAATATAAATCACCTAGGAAATCTGATTCAGAAAGGGTGGGTAGGGCCTGAATGTCTTGCATTTGCCACCAATTCCCATAAGATACCAGGGCTACCAGTCCATGGCCCACACTTGAGTAGGGCCTTAACCAGTAACATCAGCATCAGTTGGGAAGTTGTTAGAAATGCAAATTTTTAGGCCACTCAGGCATATTAAATCAGAAACTCCTTAGGTGGGGCCCAGCAATATACATTCAACGAGCTCTCTAGATAATTCTGACACATGCTAAAATGTGAAAACTATTGGCCCAGAGTAAAAGCTAATCTGGCACAGCTGGGCTAGGTCTCTGGCCTACACAGTAATCAGTACTCTCTTATGGGGGCCCAGCTGACTCCAGATATTCCTCTAACTCCTAGGTAGCCTTCTCTACAAGGGCCAGAGAGCGGCTCATGATAGGTACTGTGTTCCCCCTCCTGTCTTTAGAACTGCCCAGCACAAGGGACCCAAGAACATGGAAGACATAAGAGCTATTTTATCAGTGGGGTTTCCTGTATGTTAGATGAAAATAAAACCTCTTTATACAGTTTTGCAGATTAATTGAAGTAACAGATGTCTGAGTGAACAGTTGAAGGGAGGATTGGACTTACAGAGCTTAATAAAAGTCTATTTCCTTTCCTCACTTCAAGAATTTCTCTTCCCTTTTACCTGACTCCATTTGATGGTGAAGGATGAATTAGAACACGGAGACCTGATGAAGCGTGACCCGCAACTAAGAAAATGGGACAGTGGGGAGGAGGTAGAAATGCATATAACTGACAGGTTTTTTAAAAATATATTCTTATTTACTCATGAGCGACACAGAGAGAGAGGCAGAGACACAAGCAGGCTCCATGCAGGGAGCCCAATGTGAGACTCGATCCCAGGTCTCCAGGATCAGGCCCTGGGCTGAAGGCGGCGCTAAACCACCAAGCTACCCGGGCTGCGCGTGACTAACAGTTTTAACCTGAGGCTCATGTAGCTCAGGATAACCTGACTAGCCTAGCCTTGGAATTAAAAGAGTATGTAGGGATCCCTGGGTGGCGCAGCGGTTTGGCGCCTGCCTTTGGCCCAGGGCGCGATCCTGGAGACTCGGGATCGAGTCCCACATCGGGCTCCCGGTGCATGGAGCCTGCTTCTCCCTCTGCCCGTGTCTCTGCCTCTCTCTCTCTCTCTCTCTCTCTCTCTCTCTCTCTCTCTGTGACTATCATAAATAAATAAAAATTTAAAAAAATAAATAAATAAAAGTGTATGTAACACCGATGATGTGGATGAAACCCGTTGTAACCCACCTACACCTAGCAGGGGGTGGATGCCCACTGGATTCTGTAGTCCAGAAGTATATACCTATAACTCCAACGAGGACTGAAATATTTTTACTTCATATCTGCTGGTGATGTACATAATTACATCTGACCTCCAATTTTATCTTTCTGTGGTCAAAATGGTTAAAACACACACACCTTTCATGCACCAAGAGATCAGACTATTATAATCCACTACCACTTTCCAATAATACAGCCATTAATTTGAAATAAGGTTTCCAGATAATAAGGAACATCTTATTCCAAGGTTGGGGTTACCTGATCGATCATATCTATGTTGATGGAAGATTCGAACTTGAGTGAGCCATGGGTTCACCATCAGCATTTTCTCTTTCTCATCTTGCCCAAATTTATCTTGCTTCCATACTTCTCCCTTATCCTTAGATATCCAGTAAAACTGGCCTTCAAAGATGTCCAGACTATATGGGTTCATTGCTGCTTAACCACAGAGGGAAACCAAAAAAACAAAAAACAAAAAACAAAAAACAAAACCCAAATTATTGAATAGAAAGTTCCCTACCTCTCTTTTATATCAGGTGTCATTATGCTTGAATTAAACCCTAATACAATGCCTTGATATTCCAGGAACATTCAGGCAGACCTTCTATACATGTGACCACAACAGTGTGCTATTTGGGAGATCAAGATGACAGACATTAAACTAGATTAATGCCTGCTGGTTTATGGCAATTATAGAGAACCTGCTCACTTTCGAGTTGCTGATCTAATTTTATTTCTGGACAATAATTTGAATGGCAGAGATTCTGGGTCTTTTTCTTTGAACATAAGACAGCACTTGTCGGATAAAGCTGATAGATAATGGATTGCTGCAATTCTGCAGAAATCTGGATAAGAAAACAGAATGTTTCTTTCCTTCTAGATGTTTCCAGTTGTACATAATAAACAACTGAGCATAATAAAAACAAATGGGTCTAGAAGTGGTTAGACATGGATTTCCATTGGTACGCATGAAATGCCACTTAGGGCACTCAGGGCAACTTAACAGGAAACTAGGTTATTTCAATTATCTGTTAGTAAGAACACCTTTTAAAAATTATGTTAAAAGGACCAAAAAAACCTTAATTATTGCTAATAGATTCATTTGCATTTAAATCAGCAGCTGCGGGTTGGAGGGAGTGGTATCTAAGAAACTGTATCCAATGAAGATCACATTGCTTCTGGAGAAAATGGGCAGATACTAGAAATATACTTCGTGGTTATATATTAAATTCTAACCCATTTCTAACCTGCATTTGCAACAATTCTCCTATCAGTCCCATCATGTTTTATAGTTTCAATATTGTTCTCCTTGAAGTCACTCCAGTAGATCCGGTCATTGTTCAAATAATCAATGGCAAGGCCAGTTGGCCAACCAAGGTTCTCTTGAACCAGGGTTTTCCGATGCTGTCCATCCATCCAGGCAGACTCGATTTTAGGTTCTCTGCCCCAGTCAGTCCAGTACATAAGCCTGCAACAGAAGGTTTTCTCCTTTTAAGATTTCATCTAGTGAGGCGTCTCCACTGAAGCAGAGCATAAACTTCCAACAGGGAAATCAACTGTTTTTCATAGAGGTCTGGGTGCTAAGTGATGCTGTTTTTACACTTTACTTTTTAGAAGATGGGGTGAGAAGAAGAGGAGCCAGTGCATCTGTGGTCTATCCTTCCTGAAAACTTTCTCAATAGAAATTGCCCAGCCCTGTTCAAGTATATATATTCAGACACTTTAAAATGTATAATTACAAAAACTGTTCATTCTTCATAAAATATTTATTGAATGCCTATGTGTTAGCAGCGCTATCTTGCATTTGAGATGCATCAGTGAATAAAATAAGGATTCCAATTTTAAAATGGATTATTTTGCATCCAATTAATAATTATAGGAGAATTGCATAGGCCAGGGATTACATCACTTCAAATACCCGGAAAGGACCAGGCAGGCAATATAAATGAGCGGAGCACAGCAGTTATGAATATCAAGTGATTGTGAGAGCAAGGCCTTGTCTAAAAGTTCCAGGCAATACTGCATCAAAAAAGGTATCCCTACTGGGGAACCCAAGTGGCTCAGTTGGCTAAGAGTCCAACTATTGACTTAAGCTTAAGTCATAATATCAGGGTTGTGAGATCAAGCCCTGCATCAAGCTCCAAGCTGGGCGTGAAACCTCTCCTTATCCCTTCCCCTCTCCCCACCTCTCTAAAAAAAAAAAAAGAAAGAAAAGAAAAAGAAAGGCATACCTACTTAGTATTATCAGTTCTGATTTTTCAAGCCAAAAATACAGCATATTTTTTAACATTTTTTAATGTTAGTAACTAAGTTTTCAAAACCTTAAAGCTCTGTTTAGTCCAATATAGCCATATTTAGCCTACCAGCCACCACTTTGCAGCCTCTAGTCTACACCAATCATCAGGTAGAGACCAATTCTTCAATTCTATTGAGAAATGCATGGATTTTAGACCAACTGGGCTATGCAAAACGTGTGGCCAGAGGCCTTCCCCTTACACAGTATCAGTCTGAAGCTTGGCTAGTTCTAAATGATCCTTAGGGCATACTATAATTCTTTAAATTAGTCACAGATACCATTCCAAAAAATCCAAGGAAAATTTTAGTACCATTAGGAAAAAAATAAAGACATAAATTTTTAAAAATCCACAGGAAAATATCTAGAACATGAAAGACTCCTTCAAGTACCTACCCTAGTTTGGGATTCACAACCACTGCAGCTGGTTGATCCAGTCCAGTGGAAATCAGCCACTTTCTGTACCTCCCATCAAGTTTAGCCACCTGGATCCTTTTGCTTTTGGCATCTGACCAGTAAATATGCCTAAATTCAAAGGGACAAAGTTAAATATCTATAAAGTGTAGACTGGTCACTTCTGAGGGACAGGTTTGAAGATGAGAGCATTCAGTTTGGAAGCTGGGGCCAGTAAGACAACTACTTAGATACCAATGAGCAGATGGGAGTCGCCCTCTCTCAGGAATGCCCCAATCTTCAGCCAAGGGTTTTTGTAGTTACAAGTGGAAGAGTAAGGGATAGAGGAGGACTCCTGCCTCATCAGCCATGATCAGTGATGACGGTGTGTCTCACATCTGGCATTGCTATAAGACATGTACTTCCAGGTGGGAAGTCGTAAGGCACTGTTTAGCTGGCCCTTTAATTCCAACTATGAATCTGTTTCTGCTCAGTCAAGAGCCTCACTGGAATCAACTACAATCAGGCATCAGCTCTAAGGATGAGTGGAAATTGCCTTTCCAAAAAAAGAAAAAAAAAAAACTTAGCAAGGCCATCCTGCCTTATTCCACTACTAGGGTGGCGCATCTCAGTCTCTTATGAGAAGGAAGATTTCTATCAGCTTCTTCACTCACTCGTTCATGAAGGCTGAGAAAGGAGTAAAAACTTCAAACATGAAGACAGATCTCCTATTGCCTGGCTAATTTTCAGAAGGCAGTGCTAAAGTCTATAGAGTTTCAAGTTACTGACTCTCCGAGGCCTTGATTCCGGATAGAAAATGCTGAAATGAGTGCCCTGATAGCCTGTGGGCACAGCAGGGACCTAATTAACTTCTTCAGAGATGTTCAAGTCTTCCAGGAGCGCTAGACAAGTTGTTAAAAGGTGAAAATTAATTTATGCTGCTAATGACTCTCCAGTCTCCCAGAGGGCAACAAGCCCCTGAGCCTTCCCTCTCAAACATTTTTTTATTATTCATTCATTTTCAAGGAGATGGGGAATTCTATGAATGTTTGAGCTCTGATCCTAACATAATTGCTTTTCCATAAATGTCACTTACGATGCAAGGCTCTTCCTTGAAGAAGTGGCTTATGAACTTTTCCACATTGGTTTGCATTTCCTGCGTCTACCTGATAATAAACCTACTTAAGGTTCATATTTAGGGATCATACAAAATGTCTGGCTCTGGTCCCTGAGGTTCTAGAAAATCTAAAAGAGCAGAACAAAGCTGACACCACTATTAAACCAAACCCAAAGATTAAACAGGAAAGTCAAATTTCCAATCTGTTCAGACAGTACAGCGTGCTGAAAACACAAGATGTGTATTCCTGCTCCTCCAAATAATTACCATAGAGAAAAATGTTTCATCTCAACTGCCTTGCTGGAAGAATTGGGAAGCTGTTCCATTTCTTCACAAAATGAATAGTGCTACCATACTGAAAGTTATAATTTTGGAATCCAAAACTCTGTTGGATAAGAATGCTTTCCCGCATATAAAATCTTGACCTTGGTGCTTTCCCAAACTTTTTCATGGAATACACAGAACATAGGAAATGAGAAGATTTATATGACACCTCAGGGTAAGCAGAGGTGGTTACTGGGGCTAGAGCAAGCCCAGGCATCACCCAGCTGCACCAGTGCCATGTGCTACCCATAGTTGGACCAGCTTAACTCACATGCCATGGCAAGCAGTAGGGAGGTCTGGCCAGGAAAACAGAATAGACAAGAGGGGAATGAGGCTATGGCTAAACTTACCTTCCAACCCAGTCCACTGCTAATCCATCTGGTTGCATTATGTATTTCAGGTTCAGGTTAACTTTTGACACGAGATTATTAGTACCAGATTCAAAGTTGGGGATGTAGGCACGTTTGATAGCACCAAAATCAGAGCCATGCCCTAGCACAGTATAATATACAACACCTGCAAGGCAAGACACACAGTTGAGTTCCATGTTAAAAACATCAAGTAAGGGTGGAACTAGGGTCTAATTAGGTGAACTACCGTTCATTTATTGACATCTCTACTTCCTATAAGAGTAATAATTCAATTACACTGATTTGATCAAACCTCAAGACATCATACTTGAGCTACTAGCTACAAATACTTTCAACTGATAGCTTATTGATACTGACTTAGCTGTCTCTATTTCAAGGTAACTTGCTAAAATATATTTCAGCCAAGGGGCTACATATTCTCATTAGGATCAAGTTCTAGTTTCCCAAACAAAATGTATAGATAAACCAGGGGCAGGCTATTCAATAACCTGTAGTAAAGGAGCTATGTAGATGAGGAGTCCTATTTTCTGTATAGACTAAAGGAGAGTAGACAGCAAACAACTTAAAAAGCACAGGAAGACTGTGAAGGTCTTTGCCATTCTTGAAGAGTTTATTGTATTGAGTAAGTGTGTAAACACAGCCATAATAAATCTTACATAGCATAGTTACTGATAGTTTGCAAAGCACTTTCACATCTGTTTTCTCATTTCATCTTCAAAGAACTCTCAGAGGTAGGCAGGCAGACAAGATTACTGTCCTTACTTTACAGATAAGAAATGGAGAATGAGATAATTGTTACAATTATTTAAGGTTATAAAGCTTAAGAGATGAGGGTAATAGGCATAGAAGATGAGTTTTCTGATTCCTGCCTCATTACCATCTCCCACACACCCCACAGAGTCATGAAAGACTCAACAATAAACATTTTTCATATTTTCATCCATTGAACTAAATTTCTAAAGCAACCATTGCATACACTGTACTAGATGTTGGGTCAGATGCTAGGCTTGCAGAGTTGAATTAGATTCAATTCTGTCTCCAAAGAGCTCATGGTTAAAATTCAGGGAGAAAATTATGTGGAGAGCTGTAACTCAGTGTAACGTGCTTTAGTAAAAGCACATATAAAACACTATATAGGCTCATGAGTGAGCAATTATGGAACTGTGCCCAGGAAGGATTATAGAAGATGTCAGAGGAGATGACATTTGAACTGAGTCTTTGAAGTTTGAATAGAAATTTTGAAGGGTACAGTGACAGGGAAGAACAGTCCCTGCATGAGCAAAGACAAAGAGATATTAAATAAAGGGCTGAGGTGGTCCTAAAAGGATAATCCCCAGAGATGGGAGAAGGTTTGGTTAAAAGTTGAGAAAGCTTTGCTGGAACACATGGCCACACTATGCCCACACTCCAGAGCATGCTGGATTAGGAGGAGCTTCCTCTTCCACTCATGCAATAAAATTCACTCATTAAAAAACAGATTCTCCAAAGACCTTACAATTTAATAATTCAATTAATATCGATGACAGATGCCAAAGTTCATACTCACTGAGACCTATGTCTTCAGGATCCCAATCATAATCAATAGCCTGAATACGTTCTTCGCCTTCAAGATAATCTGAGAACTTCTCAGATGAGAGATTATATTTTCGAATCCGGACATTTTCGGGCAGTAGCAACAAAGGAGGGTTACCTGTAAAAAAAGACAAGGGCTGCTTTATCTGTTTGCATTCTATCTGAATTCTTTTTTATAGAAAGTAGATATAAAATAGCATTTGTTTGGTTTGGTTTTTTATTTAAATTCAATTAATTAACATATAATGTATTATTGGTTTCAGGGGTAGAGATCAGTGATTCGTCAGTCTCATATAAAATCCAGCACTCATTACATCGCATGCCTTCCTTAAGGCACCCAGTTACCCCATAAGTTTTTATAGGAATCTGACTACCTTTGCTAATTAATAGAACTAACTATCCAACTGGGGTGGAAAATCTGTGACTATGGACATTCTTGTCTCCATTTTCAGGTGGAAAGCTAATATTTCTGTTAGGGATGTTGTTCTTTACTCTTTGTCCTCTGTGGGTAAAGGTTTAAAGCAAGACAAGACTGAGACCCCTAGATAGTGTCCTCTTTTCCACTGATGTTTTTCTTTATTCACTGACAATAAAATAGACAAGATTATAGACAATCTCACAGAAGAAATACATGTACAGTCCTACTAAAAGTTTACCAGGATGTCCTCATTCCTTACTCTTTACAGACAGATTTTATGATTTTTTAGCAGGTAATCAGCTCCATGACTCAATTCATCTTCCAGCTAATGACAAAAACAGCTTGTTCTTGTTCTTACCCAAAGCAGCTATTTCAATGGTGACTCATCCTGAGGTGCATTGTCTAGAATTTTTAAATTTAATTTACTTTCATAATGTCAATCGAATCTCATTTGAGTAACTTTTGAAAGTTCACTTTATATATTTCCTCTGTCTTGACATTGTGTTTTATATGACTATGAGCATTTATTTCAGTCATCTCCTTAGTTAAAGACTTAAATAGTTTTTAATTTGCTGCCTAATTACCAGACCAACTGCTCAAATGCCTTTACCCTAGTTTTCATTTAGTGTCAAAAATGTTTGGGGGGTAAAATATTTAAGTATGCTAATCAGATGCATGCTTTAAAAGCCCAATTTGTATGAAGAAATTGAACAGCCATTTTACCCTTAATTTGCAAAGTAAAATGTTATTTCCTTATCAAATTCTTTAAACTCTAGCACAAATTTCAAATTCAAATCTATAAGACTTGTAAAGACCTATAACCCTTGAGGGGATAAGCTGATTTAGATCAGACCCTTGGAAATTTGAACTATATAATACTTCTGCCACACAGTCTTTCTCTTTTGTCCTTTCTATCTAGTACTTATTACTGCTTTCTATGAGGCCCGACTCTCAGATACCAGCATTAACCTAAGATGTAGAACTAACAATTGAAGTTATAAATGAGCCAGACTTTATCTGTGATCGGCAGCCCATGAACAGTAAAGAAGATTTATCAACAGAATGGCCTTGATTTGCCCCAAGTGAATATGACTGTTTTTTGTGATCCATTTTGAATCATAGGGCCTCAGACCTTGATCTTGTAGTGAGAACTGGAGGGCTTCATTAATCTGTCGACCATCATTGGACAACAAAAGCAAGCTTTTGTTGTCTTAATATTCTGGAAGGCAACATCTTATCCAGTTTTTGAAGTTTTACCAAGGTGGACAAGAGGCTCAGCCCAGAATAATAAATAACGCTGACTCCTATTTTAATTCCTATGTATTTGCGTGGGATTGTAGTTATTGTTTTCATCTGGCAAGAGAGAGGAGAGAAGAGGCTGGATGGGCATTGGAAAAGAAGTAGCTGGTGAATTAACAATAAGACTCTGAGAGTGTAAAGTTTATTTTCTGGTATACTGTAATCATCAAAATTTATTTCTCTGAAAGTCAACTGATTAATCCCAACACAAACCCATCATACCATCAGCAGCGCATCGTTTTCCATACTGGTCACTCACAGACCTGAAGCCTTCGGCACAGGAACACTCATAACTTCCTTTGGTGTTCTGGCAGTTCTGGGGACAAACCCCAAACTGCTCACATTCATTGATGTCTGCAGATAAAATAAAAGCAAATATGCAACATCTGCTCCCAAACATTCCTTTGAGGCCTCATTCCTGTTTAAATCCATAGTCATAAGCAATGAAGCCTGAGGAGGCTGCAGATGAAGATAAGCCATGTTGCCATCATTTGTGGAGCACTTATTAAGCTTCAGATATTGTTTCACATGCTTTTCAAGCTTGTGCCTCATTTAATTCTCCAAAATGACTGCAATATGGACAATTCTTAAACCCAAAGTCCCAAAGAGAGTAGGCAATGAAGACAGGGTTCGACTGCAACAGAGTGACTATGTGAAATAGCAGAACAAAAGTTCCACTTTTTGGAGAGCAGCTGTGTGTTGGTGTTGCATGGTACCACCTCCCTTGGCCTAACTAGTTTCAGGAAAGGGACTTGTTCATTTGGTTTCTTCATTGAGTTCTTAAGTTTCAGCTTCCAAAGAACAAAAGAATGGTCTCAATCATCTGAGTATGACATGACACATCATGAGTTAGAAACAGCCAATTCAAATAATGAAAGACACTTAAAATGATACTCATTCCTTACCATCTTGATAAGGTACCTTCCAATTTCATACATTAGATCTCACTTATGTCTAGCATAAGTAGGTGTGTAATAAATATGTGTTGTTGGACTTTGAGGAAGAAAGTAAAACTTGTGTTTATTTATTTTTTTAATTTTGATCTCCCACACTGATACAATAAGCAGTCATCATTTCCAAAGCCTTAGGAAATCTTACCAATTCCACAGACATTACTAAGAATGAGCTATCTGCCTAACCATCTGCTAGGGACTGGCAAGAGAGCATGGAAAAAAAGTAATTGGCATTCCCAAATGTTGTGGATTTTTTGTTCATGACCCAAGAAATTAGTGAGCAAAACCTTAACATTTGTCATCATTGCTTATATACATCATGAAAGTACAGCTTACAGTCTCAATCAGAACTGATCATCACCCTCTAACAGTATAATTATTGGTGCACTTAAGTATTTTAATGAACTAGAACCAAGAGTTTAGTTCTATTAAGGGAATTAAACAGTGGTTAATAAAAGGGAATGAGTGGAAAACCTAAAAAGTATGAGGATCTCCTAATGGGAATTGTAGGAAATATACTCTACCGTCACAGGAGTTTCTGTCCAAAATACTGGCTTTGAACCCAGGTCTACAGGAACAGATAAAGCCTCCTTCATTTAACTGTGTACAATTTTGTTCACATAGATTCTCTGCACATGATCTTTCTTTTCCTGTATCTGGAGAAACAATCTTAGCATTACAAATGAAAGACATAAACCTATTTATCCCACCTATCAAACCCACCTGACATGTGTATTATATGACATCTCAAGATAACCTCTTTCTGTAAGTCTTTGTAGAGGACCGAAGGCCTTTGTATTCAGATATCTGGTAATGGACTGGATGTCATTTATACAATTGTATATAATGTTAGATCCTTGAGGCAATCTTCCCTATATTCAGCACTGCTAGGCTTCCCAGGGCATCTAATTCCAGAGTCCAGAACCATGAAGTCAGGGGCTCTTTAAAACTGTAACTATCTGCTCCATAAACATATATATACACACACACATATATATATAGTATATAATATAAAAATAATACATGTAATATATATCCTATTAGATGTGTAATAAAGGACACTGATACAGTTTAGAACAACATAACAAATAGGAAATTATAAATTTATAAGAAGACCAGTTGAGATATGTGTATACATATATATCAAGTGTTAGTCAGGGCACAGTAAAATGCATATAGTTATAAATCATACAACTACTCTAAGAACCATGGGTGGCATACATGGAAAGAAATTTTGCAGTAACATGTATGAACCAAGGACTTTAAAAATATTCATACTCTGTTATCCAGTTATTCCACGTTAATAAATTTTCCTTCAAAAAGAAAAAATGTGCAGTATGATTTATATGTAAGGATTATAAATTGTTGATAAAATTTTGAAAACAATTTGAACAATTATGGTTTACTCTATTTTATCAAATCTAAGTAAGACACCATTAGACTCTATTGATGCACCATTTTATGTAATGCTAAAATAGAAAAACTGTGGGACTTACACTATGGCAAATTATCAATTGAAGAATGATCCTTGTTTCAGAGACATTTAAATGTGAAAATAAACACGCATCTTACAATCAATGAATTATGATTATCTACATGAGGGACTGCTAGGCAATCATTCAAATTCATGATTTCAAATGATACTTTTTTTTAAAGATTTTATTTATTTACTTATGAGAGACACAGAGAGAGAGAGGCAGATATAGGCAGAGGGAGAAGCAGGCTCCCTGCAGGGAACCTGATGAGGGACTCCATCCCAGGACCCTGGGATCACAACCTGAGCCAAAGGCAGACACTCAACCACTGAGCCACCCAGGACCCCTCAAATGATACTTTGACATGGAAAATGTCTATAACAAAAACGGAGGATAAGTCTTTTATGCTAAAGATCGAATATATCTTAAATTTTTTAAATATTAAATGATTTTTGCACATCTATGCACAAAAAAGACAACCAAGGTACATCAAACTTAAGACTAGTTATCTTTTAGTTTATGGGATTCAAGTGATTTTACTTTTAATATTAATATGTTTTCTGGACTTTATAGCTTTCATAATCTAAAAAAAATTCAACAATAGTTGAATATGAATAGTACGAATAACCTTTGTTATCCCTGCTGTTCTGGGGTCCAGATACTCCAGGGCAGACTTTTAACAGCTCAGATTTCATCCTCACACTTGATTGCTCATCAGTGCCCTGAGTCCTTATCTCTGTCAATATCTGTCAAAGCCATGTTTTAGCCCAGGAGACTGTAGTATCTCCTGGTTCAATTCTTCCAAAGCAAAATAGATTTATATCTATCGGTCTCCTACAGTAGGAAATGAGAGTCCCTTAAGGGTATGATGACCACTTAAGTATATGTGGTTTAAATAGACTAAAAACATTGAGTTTCAAAAAAGAAAAATAACCACAAAATTAGCACAATAGCATTCAGTGAAATGCTGCCTCTGGAGTTTATACTTCAAAGCTATATACATGAAAGCCTTAGTTTAGCTCTTAAGAACTACACATTACTAAATAAGTCTATTCAGATTTTTTATTTCTTCCAGGTCAGTTTCATTGTTTTCTGTCTAAGAATTTGACCATTTCACCTAAGTTGTCCAATTTATTGACATAAAGTTTCTCATAGTGTTCCCTTATTATCTTTTAAATTTCTGTAAGGCCGGTAGTGATGTCTCCTCTACAATATTAATAAATGTGACGTGTTTTTATTAATTTGGATAGTCTTAACCAGTTACATAATCTCTTTCAGTCTCGTGTATAATTAGACTCTATAATCTCCTCCTACGTATAAAATCTATAACATGACTAAAAGGTCCAGAAGGTAAACATTTCTGGACCAACTGCTCCCCTGAGTGACTTACACTCTTACGAAGCAAGAGTCCTTCAAACAAGAGCAGAAGCCTTATAACACTTTAAGATTCTTCCTCAAGTGAGGAACTTATAACTTCTTTCAATAATGATCACCATCTTAATCCACAAACAACAGATATATCCAAACATATGACACTCTAAAAATAGTAGTCTCTCCTTTCCTGATCTTAAAATACTCTTTAAAAGCAAACATATGCCCTGAACACTCGATCCTGTTTAAAATGAAAAGAAGAGAAGGGCAAGAAAAGAAGAGAAAAGAAAAGGCAGTGGATTAGTAGCACCCAAGAGCTGGTATTTGACTAATTTGAGAGAAATCAAAAGAGAGCACAAACAGAGCAGAGGGGCTCTGGAGAGGGAGAAGCAGGCTCCCTTCTTGAAGTAGACTCCCAGCTGAGCAGGAAGACTGATGTGAGACTTGATCCTAAAACCCTGGGACTATGACCTGAGCTGAAGGCAGATGTTTAACCAACGGAGCCACCCAAGCACCCAAGAACTGGAATTTTGAATAAGAATTCTATGTCTCAAATTCTTGACCCACAGCAGTAAGACTGATTTGCTATCACATACTCACTTAATACCCAAAAAGAAATGCTCCTTCTATACCTAAATTAATATCTATGCCATTTATTTTCTTTAAATAAACCCAGCTTTTAATCAAATGTCATTTGAATTAAAAATACTGTAGCCAATTGTAAGCTTTTTAAATATCAACTAAAAGAGGAACTAATATTTGACCCAAGCCCAACTAGAAAATACTCCAAACTCCTGGAACAGTTCACTTATCAGCCTCAGCACCAGAACTCAAATCTAACACCCAGTTTTGCAAACCCTGTCATGTTCATGCTTTTTAAAATATTTAACCAAGTCACATTACTATGTCAAAAATTCTAGGCCCCACTAGGAAAGTGTGTGAAATAAAGGGCAAATCAATGCATTTATGACCAGTTATCTTCCTTTGCAACTCACACAGGAGAAAAGCTGCCAAGAAATCCTTGGAATGTCTCAAGAAATAAGCGATTAAAGCCCAAGAAGTGGAAAATGTGTGAAGCTAACTAAGATGACTAAGTCACGGGCTCCTAGAGTTTGAAGAACTTTTTTATCCTATAAGAAACTGAGGCCAGGAGAGGTCAGTTGATGCCCAAAAAGGCACAGCTAATGGCAGAGGAAACTAGAGGCCAGCTCTCCTCATCTGGAGTCACAAGACTATTTAAATTCTGCCTCTGCCACTCTGTATGACCTCAAGCAACTTCCTTAAGTTCTCTGAGATGTATTATACAGATAGACATAATAATAGCAACCCAATGGGGTTTGCTTGAGTGACAAATTAGATAATATATGTGCAAGGATTTCATAAGAACTCTGAAAGACTAAAAAGGTGTGAATTATTAACATGTCATTCTGACATTTCCATCATAATATTGAACTAGAAGCACCTCTTGATTGTGTTCATCATTCTTTTCCTACACAAAGTCCTCCTTCTGCTTTAAAAATAAAAATAAATGTTTCTCCCGAGGTACCCTGTGACATCCTCATCTTTATTAATTCCCCTTAGAAGCTTTTCCCCTAAGTGCCAAAGGATACTGCATTTGGCTTAAGGTGAAAAAATATACAGACAAAAACAAAATACATAGCTTTAAGATGCTGGGAGGCACCTAGTTAACTGGGAGGAGGTACTCTGGAGTTAAGTAGATCAGAGTTCAAATCCTTACTCAGCCTCTGGATGGCAAAAAGACATGCAATTTTTTCACACCTGTAAGACAGTTTCCTTATTAAAAAAGAAACTTAGGGGTCCCGGGGTGGTGCAGTCTGACTCTTGGTTTCAGCTCAGGCCATGATCTCAGGATAATAAGATCGAGCCCCATGTCAGGCTCTGCACTCAGCATGGAGTCTGCTTGGGTTACTCTCTTCCTCTCCCTCTGTCCTTCCTTCTCTGTGTGCTCTCTTTCTCTCTCTAATGAATAAGAAATCTTTTATTTTTTATGAATTAGAAATCTTAAAAAAATTGAGAGAGAAAATAATACCCAGCTCATAGGATTGTTACAAGGATAAAATGAGATGATTCATGCTCAGCACATATTCAGTGGTTAGCACAATGTCTGGTGTAGAGAAAATGCTCAATAACAGGTAGCTATAGGCTTGACTGCAGTTCAGAGCACAAAGTAAATTAAAGAGAAATACATGGTTATCATCTACTTGATGTTATTACATGCTTTTATTAGGTACACCTGAGTTACTACAATGAAATACAAAAATAAATATTTACTTACTGCAACCCGTTTCATCAAAATGGTCACCACAGTCATCGACATCATCGCATACAAGATTCTGTGAAATGCAATGTCCATTGCTACACTTAAATTCATTTTCTGTACAAGGTCTAGAGGTCGAAGCTAAACCTGTAATTTAAGAACAAAAGTTAAAGTCAAAGTCAAAACTTTCTTTTCTGTGGAACAAGATGCTTCCCTCTGTGGCAGACAATTAACTGCTCACAAATAAGCTTGTGCTTTCCCACATTTCCCAGTCTCCCTTGCAGTTTTTTGGGGATCATGTGACTAGTTCTGGCCGATGGGTGATGAGTAGGAAGCCATATATGTCGTCTCTGGACTGAAGCAATTAAAGCCCCTGTGTCTCCCTGCTTTGGCAACTTTGGAACCCATGTGTTTCGGGTGGCCTAGTTATAAGATGGAGAGGCTGGGCAACCTGCACTGGCCTTTACCAGGGTGAGAAGTAAGTCTTCATTAGGTTCCACCACTGAGAGTTTGAAATGTGTTGGGAGCAGAGTTAGTATTATAGTTCTGAAGAGTATAATAGTATACTATTCATTATACTATACTGAATAATTATTCTGAATAGTATATAGTATATATGTAAGGTACTTCTGTAATAAAAACCTAAATTATTTGGCACTGCCTTCACAGTCAGGAGGCAAGCAATGAGGAAAGGCATATTGGAGACAGGAGAGATGGAGACCCATACTATGCAAAGGCAATGCATTAGGTAAAAGTGTCACTTTGGAAAAATTGGAATGCAGACCACACTTGCTTATTGAACACGTCAATAAGGGAAAACAGGTGAGAAAACAGAATGTTAGTAGTGTGCACTGCTTCCCATTACCTGAGTTTGGCAAGGTAGTATAAGACAGAGGAAAACTCAGGGTAGAACCAGTTAATTTATAAGCAGAAATGAAATAAAAGAAAGTCCAGAAATTTGATGTGTGGGAGAAGCTGACTGCATTTAGATGCCAAACAGTAAGATTCTATTTCTGAATTTAGAAGGTTTTGAGATACAAATACCCAGTGAAACCTCTGAGTTGGATGAAATGACTACCCATCTATATTTCTAGGTGGCCTGAATTTAACTGATGATTGGTTGAGATAAAGATGCAAGGAAAACAAAGCAAAGAAATAAAGCAGGTTCAAAAATTGTCACAAAAGAAACACTAGGTGAGGTTATTGACTTTTAGAACTGACTGGAAAAAAATGCATGAAAAGTCTGCTCAATTTCAACAGAAACATATGACCAAATGAATCAAAATACTGTGACTAGAATTCTAAAAAAGCCTTGGGCCCCCAACCTTTCATAAGCAGGGACTGGTTGAAAGCTGTGCAGCTCTTAAAAAGGGCTTACTTAAAAAAAATAATAATAATAAAAATAAATAAAAAATTTTTAAAAAGGGCTTAATTCTCCTGCCCTGTCTTCAGTTAAAGAGTAAAAAAAAAGACAAGGAAACACTCCCAAAGGGTGGAGTCAGAGACAAGTAGGGCCAATAGACAGAGTCACTCCTCCAGAACGGAGTCATGACCTCTTCAGTGAATCTCCTCCACTCCCCACTGTAGTGGTCTTCACAATGTCCGCATAAGGTAACCATATAGTTTACTCTCCACCTTGATTTGCTTTTGAGAGTAAAAGGGCACCGGTAATAATTCCACCAGGGCAACAGGCATAAATCAGACCTGTCTGACGCCTGTGGCACCTTTGCCCCTTGGTACCTCAGAACTGCTACAGATTGGTGAATTCCATGAGTCTTTAATTCTTTCTTGCCCAATGGGAATCTTTCTTTTTTTTTTTTTTAAGATTTTATTTATTTATTCATGAGAGACACACAGAGAGAGGAAGAGACATAGGCAGAGGGAGAAGCAGACTCCCAGCAAGGGACCCAATGTGGGACTTGATCCCAGACCCCAGGATCACGCCCTGAGCCAAAGGCAGATGCTCAATTGCTGAGCCACCCGGGCATCCTGAAATCTTTATTTCCATTATGCTTTCCCCGATCCACCACAATCTATTGGGGGCAGAGGGGCATAAATAAAACTTGTTTATTAGTTTATGTTTCTTCAGACCAAGAGGAACCCAATCTGCAATTGACAGCAGGACTACAGCCTATCATCCAGAGCTCCTGGATTTCAGTTACTGAATGGATCTCAGTCGTGTCCCCTATAGACAGGTTCAGGGTGTTCTATGCATGGAAAGAAAATTGTGAACGGATTTTTAGTGACACAAGGGTAATTGTGGTAGAAACCACTGGTATTCATTAAACATCCATGTACTTCTCTACAGTCTCCCTTGCAGTTAGACTGGGGCCATGTGGCCAGTTCCAACCAAAGGACCACAGGCACAAGCGAGATCTAGCACTTCCATGCCCAGGAAATTAAGAACCTGTGTGCCTCCTTCTGCCTCAGCAACCTCAAAGACTATGTGTTGCAGTTGGCATCATTATAGGACAAAGGAGAATTGCCTCATCCTCAAACTTTAAATCAGCCTCTGCTACCGGGGCGCCTGGGTGGCTCAGATGGTTGGGCATCTAACTCTTGGTTTCAGCTCAGGTCATGACCTCAGGGTTGTGAGATCGAGCCCCACATTGGGCTCTGTGCTGAGCACCGTATCTGCTGGGGTTTCTATCTCCCTCTGCCTCTCTCTGCCTTGTGCTCTCTCTCAAATAAATAAATCTTGAAAAAAAATTCAATCCCTGCTACCTCAAGCCATTTAAATGCTGTGGTTTGTCTGTTGTGAAGGTAAGTAATGATTCCTTTGAGTAGCATCCTACTCTTTGGGAAGAGTAAGTTTACCGCCCCTTTTAGCCACTGTCAGATTTGACCACATGCAATAATTGTCTGGCTCCATAAAAAAAATGGCAACAGTAATAAAGGAAATGGAAAGAGAAGGGGAGAAGGGGAAACCTGCTCAAAATTCTAAAAATGTTTTTATTTCTGGGTTTTCATCCTTTTGTGTTATGCCTCAAGTAAACATAGGAACAATGTTATAACCATAGGTTCACCTCTGCCCAAAAACCAAAAAAACCTTAAAACAGTTCCTTCTAGTAGGAGAACTGGTAGTGAGCATTCTAAGGTCACATCAATACAAAGGATAGAAATGAGAAATATTAGCCATTTGTCTAAATTTTCCCAAATAGTATCCTTTTAGAGAAAAAAGTAATTGGAGTCAAGGGAAATCATTTTCCTCACGACTTTTCTCTAGGTAAATTACCCAAAAAATTAATCAACTCTCCCCTTCAATGGATAGATCTTAAAACATTCTCACAGTGGGAAAGCACAGGTTTTTTTCAATATCTGAAACATTAAATGCAACCAGTTTGAAACTCCTATCTTAAAATAATCCATTATTTTTCTCTTCTGGGAAATTAATTTCCATTTTAAAGATGCATGTAAGACAAGCTCTGTTAACACCAGTGCTGTCTTATTTAATGTGATCTTTTCAGCTGGGCATTAAGAAGTTCATATGCCTAGATTAACAATTAGTATCTCTAGGCTGAAAAGTGACCAAACCTCGTTTTTGAAAATAAATAAACCATTAATTTGTGAAGCGTGAGGCAACTAGTATTTAGTGTTTGTCCTCAATTTTCTCCAAAAACCCTTTTTGAATACTTAAACAGAGACTAAAAAATTAGGGGACTTGCTCAACTGAAACAGGAATAAGCAGGGGAGAGATGCATTGGAGTAACATTGTGTGTTTATGCGGTCTGTAAACAGTTGTCAACAGAGATCTGCCATCGTAGATACAGTTCAAGCCTCTACAGAAAAAACTGAAATCCCAGAGGTACATTTTGCAAGCTGCAGACAACTCTGAGGGCCCTTAGTTTTTCCTTCTTTTTCACTTTTGCTTACACTGCTCCTCTTTCTCATCGCTCCCATCTCCACAGTCATCCACATGGTTGCACAGCTCATGCTTATAAATACAGCGATTATTGTCACATCGGAACCGGTTTGGAGACTCACAGGACACATCCACTGAAAGTAAAGATGGAAAAACAAAAGTACAAGTTAAGAGTAGAACATAAGGTATCTAAAATGCTCCCATGCCAGCATTAGGTTGGCTCCATTCATCCATTCATATGTTCATGCAATTAACCAATCGACAAATACATCCTGAGTATCAAGCACACACCACAGCACTGTGCTAGGAACCAGTACAATGCAGAACAAGAAAGGCATAGTCATTGTCCTCATAGAACTTTCATTTTATCAGAGAAACAGACTCTGCAAATTAACTGTTCAATGGCAACTGTGAAAAGAGCCACAAACTGGACCTGCTATGATAGCATCCATTGGGGAGACCGGATATAGATCAAGGGAAGAAGGGATCAGAAAAGGCTTCACTTGGGAAGTGAGTCAGGAAGAAGCATAGCAGGTTTTGGACCTGAATCAAAGTCTCTGTAGCCAGAGCATGGAATGAGAGGGACGATGACAAGCTATGAGACTGGAGAGGCTGGCAGGACCAAACATGAACTCTTATCCTAATAGTAAGGAGGCCACTGTTTGCTCCTCTGACTACAATTGTCACTGACCCTCCAGAGTATGAAGTTTCACACCATGACAGACTTTCCTTCCTGAATTCCCTCACCTCTTACGTTTAAAGTCACTATTTCACAATCAAACCCTGACTCATCTTGTTGTCCAGAGATAAACTTCTAGCTGATGCTTCTGCACCTATGAGGCACCTAAAGGTAGAACCCAGGTCCCTTACTTGTTTGGTACCAGCGCACAGCCCTCTGTGCACATACCAGGAATTGCATGAACTCGACACACATGTGTGTTCTTCCACATGGAAAAGTTTGGCTGCTTGATTTTCCTTCTGCTTTTGCACCATACACAGGAGCAAAAGGAGAAACTTGTGATAAGGTCAATTGAGGGGAAAAAGTCAGATCCAAGAGCTGATTCTTAGAAGTATTGTTAATAGAACTGTTGCAAGAATACTTTTCTGTGAAAGATGTGCAACATTATAAACCAGTGCTGGTCACTTTTCATTGTGGCTGTGTCTCTGCCTCCACTTTTCAATGTGGCTGTAGGCACAAACTCCTCCCAAAGAGGCAGCAACTTCCTAAGGACTTCTCTGAACGTTACACAGGCTTAAGATATCTTTCAAGACCCGTCAAGCAAAGCAAAACATGGTTACTTCCTACCAAGAAAAGAAGTGGCTAGAAAAATGTGGATATACCACTGTGAAAATATAATGTACCCTAATTAATGTTATCTGTAGAGAAGGAAATACTGACACGGGATTTTTGTCAAATCCTTGGGCTAAAAAGGAACAGGGAGGAATGTTTACCTAACAGCCCATGTTCCAAATAGCAAACTGGGGAAGAAGACCAAGTAAAATCACACTGATGATGCTCATACATCCAGTATTCAGAAATTGTCCAACTGCCCGCTGTATACATGCTCCATACAAGAAATGTTGAGATTTCGCCAGATGACACCACTCCCATACCCGCCCTTTGTCTCCCTCTTACAGCACAGGTGAAGTTCTTCATCAGAACCGTCGCCACAGTCATCGTCACCATCACATTTCCAAGATGACCTGACACAAACGTGATTTTTACATTCGAACATAGTAGCTGAGCAATATGCACCATTGGGGAAGCGAGTGGCTGTTGGTGGAGAGAAAACATATTCAAATAATTAGAAAAAGCTACTTGTTCTGGAAAGTTAGCCTGCTATTTGTCCGTTAGCTCTTTCCATTCTAGCCTGCCCTTCCTTATTCAAGATGTACTGTTGCCTTACACTGTCTGAAATTATGATGGAATACTTCTTAACAACAGTTGTCCAATCCCAGTTTTCAAAGACATCAGTCATTCCATGGATAGTGCTGGACTTTCTCTTTTTAGGCAAGGGCACTCTTCAGCTGTGTCAGCACTGGCTTTACCCACCATCCATTTATATATTCTTCGAAAATAGGTTTTAAGATGTGGCAACCACATCATTAATAACATCCATCATAGATAATAACAGTTAATATTTATTTATTTATTTAGTGATTCATAAAGACTAAAATGTGAATGATCATATTGACCTTCATTTTTAAACTTTTTTTTAATGCCATCACACAATTTGGAAAAATGTTAATGCTATAAACTCAGTATGTTCTAATACCCATTCTAAGTTCTTGATACCTCTTTATACATTGCTCGAATATACTTGTTTACCTGCGGGGTTTTTTTTCAATGAATGATTTGTATGATAGGCAATAATATGTAAGTATTTTTGTTAGCACAGATATTTAATATATTCTCTCCTTAAAATATTGAGAATGAAATGCACACTCTCTGGGTGTGGCAACTCAGACCCAGGGGAACTGATAATTACCAATGAACACTACGTGGAAAATCCCTAGAGCCTTTTCATCTAAAAGGTGGTGGCTGATGGAGAGGTGGGGTCTAAAAGGCCATGTCCACATATTTCAGATAAACAGTACCATGGGTGCCTAGAAACTTACGACAGGTGGCTTCATCGGAGGCATCCAGACAGTCAGCAGTTCCATCACATTTCACTTGCTCAGACACACAGTGTCCACTCTGACACTGAAAATATCCAGGTTGGCAGGTCTTCATCTCTGAAGAGAAAAGACTGTCATTCCAGCAGACCTTCTCATTCTCAGGCCCATGAAATATAGTAAGTACTTCATCACATTTTTATCCACATCCTGTGACTGGCTTACCACAAATGCACAACTTGTGGTTAGCAAATGAGTAAAGTCCCCCCATTCAACACATGGAGATGGAAGTACTTATCTCTCCTCTATTAAATAATCTCCTCTATTAAATAATCTCTATTAAATATTAAAAGAAATAAGCTTTTTCTCAGAAATCTGGATTTCCAGACCGAACCCTTCATGAGTAAAGAGCTATAAAAATCACTTGGGGTTTATGATTTCTATTTTAATGCCCTGACCTCTACACCAGGGAGCCATGGTGATATATCCCTCAGGGCCACTTTCTGGGGAACAGTAGGAAAAATGAATGTTTTTGTTGTTGTTACTTATAAGAACACAGATTAAAGTATGCTCCTAGGAAATATTTAAGTTAAAATGAGATTTTTAAAAATCTCTTGCCATTTTCTTCTATTATTAATCAAGACGGCTATAAGTTAAGAATAAAGCATAGAAACTACAGAGCAGAGGGTACTGTGTCATGCTAAGGTTTATATATTACATAAATGACACAGAAATTGTTTTACTCTTTAAAAAAAAAAACATATGAACTCTCACATGAAGTCCTTTCTCCCGTCAAATACGCTGACGCTAGTACTACACCCCACGCTAAGCCTCTAAAGGAGTTCTGACAGTTACCACAGTCCCGCTCATCTGAGTTGTCGCCGCAGTCATTGGTATGGTCACAGACCCATCGAGAGGGAATGCAGCTTTGATCATCACATCGAAACTCACTTTCTGAGCACTCCCGGGGGACTGCAAAGGAAAGCCACAAAGCCATCAGGGGGAACGAGGAATCAGACACAGAAGACAGACTCGTGAGTTGGCCTGAGTACCCTCAGGGTGCCATGCATCCTGTGTCCCAAGTCCTAGCAATTTGCTTAGGTGGGCAGACCACCTGTCCTTCAAAACTAGATCTTCTACCTCAATTTTAAGAATGTAATGAATGGCCTTTATTACGAGTTTTGTCCAGAGGTGATTTAATCTTAATATGATTGCTGATTTCATGATAGACTAGATAACCTTCTATAGGATTAAACATGAACTTTCTCAAATCTAAAATTCCACTGGATCACACTTTTGTGTTGTGCCAATTGATATTTGCAGGTGTAATCATCATCCTGAGTCTCTCAATTGCATATGGAAAATGGCAATCACTTCTTACTTCCAAAAAGTGACTAAAGTTAGATTGTGTTCCATATTACAAGGCACCTGGCTGGCCCAGGTGGTACAGCATGAAACTCTTGATCTTGGGGTTGTGAGCTCAAGCTTCACAATGGGTGTGGAGCCTACTTAAAAGAAGAACGTATTCCATATTAGTCTATCAAAAATTGACATATATCAAAATCAATGACATATGCTCAGGGCAGGGTCTCATTAAAGTTGTTTTCAAAATACATCTAGTTATTCAGAACGGAGTATCCAGTTTGACATGATCCAAAACTTTGGTTTCCTTTCCTTGACCTCGCTGTCCAATTCCTTGTAGTCGGCACCTTCACCTTCACTGGGAGAGAGGAACTAAAACCTGACCTGTCATTTAACCACTAGCCCTCCTAAAATAGTCAGCTATTCCAGAGGGAGACGACAATCCTAAATACAAGATCTCTTTCCTCGGCTATTAATACCATTTTGGGGCAAGCACCTAAGAAGCAAGGTCTTTGGGTTAGCACCTTTCCCTCCTCAACTTCTCTTGGTACTAATTTTTTCTTTCTATTCTTTATCTTATTATATTTGTCCTCTATTACAAGTCACCTCAGATCCTTTTTAGAAAAAAAAAGTTAAATATAAACAAATGCGATAAACCAAACATATTCTTGGGTAAACACCCTTCTCCCAAAACTTCATTATAAGCATCGTAAAGGGAGATGCTTCTGTTTTAATCAAAGAAAAGATAGAAATGTGCCAGTCAGCAGAATGCAAGAGTGACCAGGTCCTTGTCATCCTACCCCTGGAGGATGAATGGCACAGACAACTGAATTTTGCACAAATAACAGACATCACAGGTCTGGTAACATGTTAAAGTGGTAGAACCCTGAACACTCACCACAGTTTTCTTCATCTGAGTGATCTCCACAGTCGTTGTGCCCATCACACCTCCAGCGAAGAGGGATGCAGCGGTGATTATTACAGCGAAATTCCCCTGAAGGTTTGCACGTCCTCTCCTCTACAAAGCACAGTCATTGCAAAGACTTCAGAAGCCAGAGGTCAAGAAATGCCAAGGTAGCACTGGCTTTCTCGTGAGACAATTTGAGAATTATGCTACCATATTCTCAAAGCTCCCAGAGAGAGGAATGTCAGGAGCATTTGCTGTCAATCTTCCTCTGTTGGATAACCTGAATCTATTCTAGTTAAACCTTAAACTGCTAGATTCATTCTTTTTTGTAGAAACTGCTCAAAAAATGAATTGACACCTGGCTTCTAATTTGCAACAGAGACCTGGAAAGGAAGATTAAGTGATGCCAACAGCAAATAGAACATTTCCATCCCGTTACCTTTAGCTAATTAAATTCAGTTTTATTAAATTCAGTGTTAAAATAATCCATTATCATCCTTACTCTCTTCCAACTAAACTTAACACATACACTCACAGACCTTCGGGTTTCAAGTTAAAATATATGGCTAATCCTGACAGATTCTATTAATTCATTTAGCCTTTTGTCCCTAAGTTATTTGTATGTTGCCAAAGTAACTTACAGCTTTCTAATAGATGATATAGACAAAGGGACATTCAGAATATGAAAATCTCCAAATACAAAAGATTCTGATTTTGAATTATTCTTTTGAGACATAGATATCAAATCTTTTCTCTGCCCCCTTCCATCAATTTCAATCTATAAAATTTGAGAATTTAAATTTGTCAAGTGGGAATAAGGATTCTACATTTAGGAGAAATTTATTGAGTTCCTAATACCTTAATAACATCTTCCTCAATGACAACATCCTTTGGGAGGGGATTTCATTTAGATGATATAAATTAAACTCCCCCAATAGTCCTCTAAATGCTACAAAAATGTAACACGTTACTAGAAAAATCAATAGTTGATGCTTTTTCAGAGGTCAGCAGAAGAAGGAGAACATGGGAAACACTCTCATCTCCTAGATGGCACCTGCACTTCTGTGTCCTTGCCCCTGCCCCACTCCCCTGCAGCCCTTCCTACCACAGCCTTGCTCATCACTGTTGTCCCTGCAGTCATCAAAACCATTGCACACAGACCACTGTGGGATACAGCGGTAGTTCGTCCTACAGCTGAATTCTGTATGGTTGTCACAGCGGTGGCTCACTGGAAAGAGAGGAAAAAGCAAAGTCAGAACTGAATTCTCAGTCCAAAAGACATCTTCCCTTTGTCGTATTAAGGACATGGTGCTCAAGAGTAACAATTATCACCAATTATCACCATGTTACCAACTGGATTGATTCTGGCAACATGGGTCTGTTTAAAGTCTGATCTATTTATCAAGAGCAGAGAATCTTAAAGTTTCCACCCTATTCAGTATTATGCATTTGTGTTACAGGATGACCATGGTCGGGGGTGGGGCAGGGGAGGAGGAGGACTGGACTGGAACCAAAAAATACCTGGGTGTCAGCTCTACCTCTAAATAGAAATGTGACCAACTACTTAATGTAAGCCTTGGTTTTTTTTAATCTGGAAAATGGGAATTGGTAGCATGGGTAGTAGGGACTGCCCAGTGATTCCCTGAGGCTCAAATGAGAAAGTGTGAGCCATACAAAATACAAGTTCTTATTATCATGTATTTTTGAGAATTGGATATCCAGGGTATTGCGAGGAGGAATCAGCTCCTTTTGAAACAGGGTTGGGTCGAATCTGCAAACCTACACAGCTATTTCTTTGTTTTGTAGTGCCAGACTTAGCAGGGAGAGCCGAGAGGCAGTATGCCATGGGGCTGAAGCAGGGGCTTCCATGTCCTCTCTCAACCCACACAAGTTCTCCCTGTTGCCTTCTGCTCCTGCACGTCCCTCCCATAGGAACTTACTGCATTCGGGCATGGGCTCATCCGAGTAGTCTCCACAGTCATTGTCCACATCACACTTCCAGTCCTGAGGGATGCAGTGGTTATTGGCACACTTAAAATAGCCCGGCTGGCAGATCCTGCTGGCACAGTTGTAAACATCTTCGTCTGAGTTATCACCACAATCGTTCTCCGAGTCACACCGCCAGGCTTCAGGGATGCAACGTTTGTTGGCACACTGCCATTCATTGGACTCGCAGCGGTGATGCTCTGCAAATAGGGGCATTTGGTTGCAAGGTGTTAGGGACAGAAGCTCCTAACACACTCTGATGGATCTTGGAGAGCCTGATCATAATTCCCTTTTAGAGGACTTATGTCCTACTGCACTTATTATCAACCAGTACAACTACATGGTCAGTTATTCTTTTTGACTATTATTGTCTCCTAAATTCTTAAATATCTTTTTCTTGCAGGCAGAATTGGGAGTTAAAGACTGACTCACTGATGGCTTAGTAAATTCACCTTCTCCTGTCCCTATTCTCCCAATGGACAATGTTTTTCAAACTTTGTGTTTGTTGTTAATAATGTGTTGTTTTTGAGTTTAGAGGGTTTTTTCTTGGCTTTTTAAAAATGAAAACACAAATAAATATCACCATGAGAATTCTTAAAATGAGAGTAGGAAGCCCTCATTTAGCCCTCGAAGAGGGCTATGTGTAGCACGTGGTAAAGAATCACCAACACAGACAACATACCTTCTACCTCAACCATTTGACTCATAGAGACCTTAGTATATCTTAAGAATTTTATAAAAATAGGACGGACTATTCACTGTTCTCCTAGGACTTTGGACAAGTTTAAGGGTTATGACATGCAGAAAATCTCCTCAGATTCACACTTGTATACAATCTACTATGGAAGTGGGCAAAAGAAGGTATTAAAGCAATTCAACACACCACAAAGAATCTGGTCTTCATCAGACCCATCAGGGCAATCTTGGTGAGCATTGCACAGGAAGTGTGAGCTGGTGCAGTTGCCATCCTTGCATTGGAATTGGCCTAATCGGCAGTAGCGCTGTGGGCAAAGAACTGGTTCATCAGAGCCATCCGAGCAGTCTCTCTGTCCATCACATTTCCACCAAATAGGAATACACCTGCACACAGAAAATACAGCACTTCTCTTAGCAAAGCACTAGGTGGTAGAGGCTACCTGGAAAGAAGATGTCAAAACTGAATTCCAAGTAATAATAGGCCTAAGTTCCTTTAATGCAGCATATTTTCAGAGAAAACATAACTAGACGAGATGGAACACATTTGTTAAGACTCAAATACATGCTGAAAAAATGCTTTGATCTAATGATTAAATTCCTGCCACAGAAAACAGTGGGAGTGTGTGTTTAGGGCTATGGTTCTGGTAGCAAGAACTGGTTGGGAATATCTGTTGGGGTGACATAACAGACATATGGGTATTGGTTGCAAAGGCAGAGGGCACTTACATTTATTGGCAGCCTAGGTCAAGATAGATATATGCTAGATTCTTCATTGGAGATATTTTATTTAATCATCAAAATAATCTGCCATTGAATCTTAAATGCTATGATTTGTATTAATGTCTCCCCCTGACTTCACTTTCTGACTCACTCCCCCTAGACATCAATGGCCTATGACCATTGCTAGGGAAATCATCTGTGGCCATGTTTTGTAACAGATACAAATAATCAAAAATGGATTTAAATGTGTAATTCCTGGATCCTCTGGCAGAGTTAATTAAGAAGGTAGGTCACCATATGACTGGGAAGGACAAAGAAATTCAACCTTTTTTTGCCTTTTTATTTTTTTTTAATTTTTAATTTAAATTCTAGTTAATTAACATATAGCGTACTATTGGTTTCAGGAGTAGAATTTAGTAATTCATCACTTACATATAACAGACCATGCTCAACACAAGAGCCCTCTTTAATCCCCATCACCCATTAAGCCCATCCCCCACCTCCCACCCCTCCAGCAACCCTCAGTTTGTTCTCTACAGTAAAGAGTCTGTTATGTTTTGTTTCCCTCTCTTTTTTCTCTTCCTATATGTTCATCTGTTTTGCTTTCTTAAATTCCTCATATGAGTGAAATCATACGGTATTTGTCTTTCTCTGACTTATTTTGCTTAGCATGATACCCTCTAGATCCTGCCACATAGTTGCCAATGGCAAAATTTTCATTCTTTTTGATGGCTGAGTAATATTACATTATATATATCAACAATAGCCAGATTAGTGAAAGAGCTCAAATGTCCATTGACTGATGAATAAAGAAAATGTAGCATATATATATGAGCCCCTATTGTTGATAATGCTGCTATAAACATCAGGGTGCATGTGTCCCTTCAAATCAGTATTTTTGTATCTTTTGGGTAAATACCTAGTAGTGTAATTTCTGGGTCAGAAGGTAGTTCTAATTTTAACTTCCTGAAGAACCTCCACACAGTTTTCCACAGTGGCTGCACCAGTTAGCATTCTCACCAACAGTGCAAGAGGATTCCCCTTTCTCTGCATCCTCACCAACATCTGTTATTTCCTGTTGTTGTTAATTTTAGCCATTCTTGACAGGTGTGAGGTGGTATGTCATCATGGCTTTGGTTTGTATTTCCCTGATGATGAGTGATGTTAGGCATCTTTTCATATGTCTATTAGCCATTTGGACGTCTTTATAAAAATGTCTATAAATGTCTTCTGCCCATTTTTTAACTGGATTACTTGTTTTTTGGATATTGAGTTTTATAAATTCTTTATAGATTTTGGATACTGTCCCTTTTTCAGAGAAATTCTACCACTATTGAGGGTTATTTTTCAGTGTACATATATACAGCCTTGGTCCTGACACCTAGGACAATTTATTAGAAACAGAAACACATAGTTTCTAGTTTCTTCTCTACAGAGATAGATAGTTGCATACATTGGTTAATAAATTGTTTCTGTTCATGGAAGAAATTATTTGAGATTGTAGACTGAGAGTCGTGGTGCGCTCCAAATGGACCACATTAATTCCCCAAAATATTAATTTATTAGGAAATTCCCATCCCCTGGACCCTCAAAGTTCAATGTGTGTCTGTCCAAGGGGGTAGAAAGACAGAAGGGTGAGGGAAGAGAGAGCCTTACTTTTCACTGTTGGCACACAGGAATTGGGTGCTGGAGCACCTGGGCAGGCAGATGTTCATGTCACCCATACGGAGGGTATGGAAGTCATCTGGACACTCACAGGTGAATCCATTTCCTCCTGCTTTGATGAGGCAGAGGTGCGAACAGCCACCATTGTTGGTACCACAGGGGTTGTTCACTAGGAAAAGGAAAATACACATTCACTTAGAATACCAAGCACAGGTGAACTCATTGCTCACCTCATTAAATTAGTCACCTCTCAGTAAGAAAAATCAGGGATGCCTGGGTGGTTCAGTGGTTGAGTGTCTGTCTTCAGCTCAGGATATGATCCCAGAGTCCTGGGATCAAGTCCCGCATCAGGCTCCCCCAGGGGAGCCTGCTTCCCTCTCTACCTATGTCTCTGCCTCTTTCTGTGTCTCTCATGAATGAATAAATACAATCTTAAAAAAATCTATCCAAGTTTAATGCTTTTCACAAAAATTCATAAATAGGACAGATGCTAGAACTGTATAAGCAATGCTGTGCTTTGAGAAAACTGATCTATGTGCTACCAGAAGTGAGGTATACCCACTGGTGTTTTGGGCTAGAAAAGGTGTGTTTCTCAAAGTCTTTGGAGGGCAGGTCGGAAACTTATTTTACATTCATGTGCCCAGAACCAGTTTTAATTTCTAGAAGATTCTGTATTCTTTCATTCTAATAAGTATGGACAAGAATAAGATGGACACGTAAACTATGTGGTATCTTTACTAATTTTCTCTGTCACCATTTGGAGGTGAAGATTAATTTGAACTTTTATATATAGATACATATATTTATGTGTGTCTGTATATATATATATATATATCTCTGTGTGTGTGTATTTTTTTAAATTAAGCAAACACTACACCCAACATGGGGCTCAAACTCACGATCCCAAGATCCAAGAGTCACATGCTTTACCAACTGAACCAACCAGGTGCCCCTAACTGGAAATTTTGCTAAAATAATATCACAAATATTAGCTTTCTAGAGGGAAAAAAAACCCTGAATGTCTTTCTTCTGCTAATTCTCATTTTTCTTACTTCCAAGTTTATCATGTTTTTAACAAAACACAACAAAGCAGACCCACAAAATCCATTCTATCCCCAAAGTAAATTCCAGACCTTTGCTAGATTATGTATAAATCATGAAATGGCTTTAACTACATGAAGAGTATAAGTTCACATAAGGAAAAAAACATATTATGAGACATTGTGTTGCTCTTAACATTATTACCTTCCAGATGACAAGTATAACGTATGTTTAACACGCAAAATGTCATATGCAAAGACATTTAACGTGATGTTTTATAATTATTGTAATTTTCTTTTAAACATTTCTTTAAAGCAGTCATTTTAACAGATTGATCTTGGTATTAAGGAATGATTATTAATCTCTTAAGTGTTATAATTTATTGTGGTTACATAGGAAATGTCCTGATTTTCAAAGGTGCTTTCTTAAATATTTAGCGGTGAAATGTCACAGTATTTTTAACCCACTTTATTTTTTTAAAATTCAATTTAATTAACATAGTATATTATTAGTTTCAGAGGTAGAATTTAGTGCTTCATCAGTCATATATAACATCCAGTGCTCATTACATCATGTGCCCTCTTTAATGCCCATCATCCAGTTACCCAATGTTTACAGCAGTAAAGTCCACAATAGCCAAATTATGGAAAGAGCCCAGATGTGCATTGACAGACGAATGGATAAAAAAGCCATCAAGAAGAATGAAACTTTACCATTTGTAATGATGTGGATGGAACTAAAGGGTATTATGCTAAGCGAAACAAGTCAGAGAAAGACATATACCATATGATTTCACTCACATGTGGAATTTAAGAAACATGAAGATAGGGGAAGGGAAGGGAAAATAAAATAAGATGAAAACAGAAAGGGAGGCAAACCACAAGAGACTCTTAACTATAGGAATAAACTGAGGGTCGCTGGAGGGGGATGGGGTAACTGGGTGATGGGCACTTGATGTTATGAGCACTGGGTGTTAAATGCAACTGATGAATAACTAAATTCTACCCCTGAGACTAATAATATACTATATGTTAACTAAATTGAATTCAAATTTTAAAAACAAAGAATAAACCAGGTGTTAAAGGGGGAAAAAGTTATTAGCAGGTTTTCCCATGTTTTGTAGAAAACATTAACAAGTAACAATCATTCTCTTTATAAACCATGGAGTTTATACTTAAAGAAATAAGAATGGCATGCAGAGAACCTAAATCAATTGGGCTAAACTTCTAACTCACATACTCACCAAATGGCTGCCTGTATGGATGATACACATGGATGTCAAATGGTTTATGTGTTGTGTTCACCAGTATAATCCTATCTGATCCATCATATTTGTTTCCCTTTTCAACTGTCCTTGTATTCCAATCTGTCCAATAAATAGTGTCTTCAAAAATGGTAATAGCAAAGGGGTGAGGCAGTGTTCTGTCGTATACCGTGTGCCGATGGCGGCCCTCCAAATCAGAGTACCTGGGATAGAAGGAAGAGTCACTCAATCAAGCTAACTCCTTTCTTCCAATGACTTTAAGGATAGATGAACGGACAAATCAATTTATAAAATTCTACCCTCTAGAGGTAACTGAAGTCAGATCTCCCCCAAACTCCTAGACTCTAATTAAAACAAACACTAAATTTAAAACGTATTTTAACTGAACCATAGTAGCAAAAATTGAAAAAGTCATGCTTAAAAAATAGGAATGGCCACAGGAGTTCAACAATACCTAATTCCTAACCATGACTGCTTTCCTACAGATACAGCTGGTTCAGCTCTTTATAGGCTTATAGCCTCTCACATTAATGTTCTCCATTCCATATCCTTGGGACACCATTTTTGTTTCCTAAGTCATTGCAAAAATCAGAGAATAGCAATATAAAGCTGGAATTTTGCCTCTTCATGAACATTTCTGAGGATAAGCTATTCTTAGGAAATACCTAGATTCTCAGTGTCACCTACTGATATGGTATAGGCCTTCAGGCTTCCCTCTGCTTAACCTGGCAGCACATTTACTATGAACCATGTCCTAGGCACTACTGATGAATACTTTTCCAGACAAATAAAATTCCAGGGGAGGTTTTGTGATTTCAAGATATCACAGAACATCCACAGCCAGATTTCCAGTCCTTCCGGTTCCAATGTCTTGCTCACTCATAACTATGAGTCTATGGCAAAATACTAATATTTTAATATTTTACAATTTTAGAGTAGATCCTAAAACTCAAACAGGAGGCAGAGTGAGTTAGCAGCTAAGAAATTTGATGTTAGCCATACAATATTAAAAATACTCTCCAAAATATGACTTATAACTTATAGAAGCCATAGGAAAACTTCAAGACCTTTTTGGCCAATGTTATAGGTCAATTATATCTCAATTTTAAAAATAAAAGTTTTGGGGATCCCTGGGTGGCTCAGTGGTTGAGCATCTGCCTTCGGCTCAGAGCATGATCCCGGGGGTCCTGGGATCGAGTCCCACATCAGGCTCCCTGGAGGGAGCCTGCTTCTCCCTCTGCTTATGTCTCTGCCTTTCTTTCTGTGTCTCTCATGAATAAATAAATAAAATCTTTAAAATAAATAAATAATAAAAACAAAAAGGTTTTAAAAGGGATAAGGAAATTAAGATATCTATATAAGGAGATAGATTACTATCTCTATTTTCTAGATGGAGAAAAAAAAAAAAGTGAAAGCACCAGGACAAAAGCCTGATATATCTGGCTTCAGTTTTCATACTCTTTCTACTCTACCATAACCACAAAGTTCAGTGGATTGCTTATAGGCAGTTGTAGTTAGAAATGACTTCAGAGTGACTTCTCACACACAGGCCAGTTAGAAGCTACCTGGGAATAACACGCAACAACACAAGGCCTGGTGTTTAGGATAAACAGTTGCCCAGTTTACTTTATCCTGTTTTATGTACGTACTCAATGTAACCCAGGTGGGCATCTGCCCAGTAGAGTAGATCATTGGTGTAATCAATGGTGATGCCATTGGGCCACTCAATCTTGGTAGAGATAATCACAGACTTATTTGTTCCATCCATGCCTATTCTTCCAATGTATGCTTGGTAAGCCCAGTCTGCCCAGTAGACATACCTATTGGAAGCAACACAAAGGGTCAGTCCCTGAAGCCAAAAGAAGTCAGTAGCCAAAAGACATAGCTCTTCTCCAATTAGAGAAATAGAGTCTACAGAGTCTCTTAGAAAGGAAAGAAAACTAACAGAAAATAATCTAAAAAGGGATGACATATAGGAAATGCTCAAGAATGAACATGATTAACTGGGGAGTTCAGTGAATTTGACATGGAGAGTCCAGTATAGGTGGGGTGTTTTGTTGTTTTTTTTTTCTTAACCACAATTTTCTCTGCATGCAGCCAAAATAGGTGACTTGAAAAGTGAAATGGTATGTCATGGCAAAGAAAACAGAACAGCTGATGAATGTCATTTAAGTACGCCATGCTTCTATTCATTATAACTAAACCATTTACCAGTTAGGAAAAGCAGAAGACAAATCCCAGCAAGATATTGGCCTTGAGATAACTATGTGAACAGCCTTTTTGGTGACAGAGGCAGAATATGGGCATGAGAGAAGAGCCCAAGATTACAGGGAGACAATACCCATATCGAGGGTGAAGGGCAATTCCTCTGGGATGATCAAAGCAGAAAGTATTGTTGACATCCACACAGTGCTCAGCCAACTTGCGGCGGTATCGACCATCAAGGTCAGAGACAGAGAGGCAATGCAGGTAGGCATCCAACCAATAGAGCTTTCTGAAATGGAGAGCCACGAGTTACCGATACAGACATTATGCTTATGAAACAGCGACCGAATTTCCTATCCAAGCTACAGTGGAATCACAAAGACAGCTATTAGAAGGCACTTTGCCCCAAGAAATGAGGGGCAAGGGGAAACAGGAAATTGTCCTTCCTGTAATGAGGCAACAGAAGATTCAAGAGCGAGCTATAATTCCCACACCTCGCAGAGATTCTGGTTTTACTTTCTTAATGCAGTATAAGCTTCCCTCCCGGGCAATGGAAAGGCTTAGAGGAACAGGGATGCAGAAGGGAGAGCAATTAGTGTCATGAACTACAGTTTAAATGGTAGAGCCAAGGAAACAGACTTGTCTGAGGGAATTATTGAGAAAAGGAACTCTGAATTGTGACAACCTTAAGATACAGAGAAAACCTTACCCCTCCCTGACCCTGTCTGACTTGACTGGCAACATGAGTTGCTTCTTCTGTGCCATCTTACTTAATCAAACTTAAGAACCTTTAGAAACTTATTAGAATCTTTTGGAAACTTCTACCTTAAGGATATTTCAGTTCTAAATCTACTGCTATTCAATAAAATCTGTCCATTTTCCATAAGGCAGGAATTCTTAATCTGTGGTCCTTAATCTTTCATCACGGTAGGTGAGGCTTTGGGAGAATCTATGAACCCTCTAAAACTGATGAAAAATTGTGTGAGTGTAAACATTCTACATGCTTTTATCCAGCATGGGGTTCATGGCTTTCAGCAGAGTCCCAAAGCAAAGGATTCAACGCCCCTAGAATGAGTGTCATTTAAGATCTGTTAGTCAATTCCACCTAGAAGGAGAGTGATTTCCCTTCTAGAAGGCCTGGGGAGCCCTACTCCAACCAAGCTGGATGTCAGACTATTACAGTGTTGGCACAGCAACATCCTGTTAACGAGGATGAGAGAATGAGTGAGTATGCAAAAATCTACAAGCCTTGCCAGTTAATTCAGTTGGGTAAATCCTGATGAATGAGACAGTCACAAGCCTGGATTCAAATCTCTATTAAGGTGAAAAAAGGTTATAGTATTTTTTAAAAATCATATTTAAAAAATAGTTTTTAAAATATTTAAAATTTTTAATAATTTTTAGATTTTAGAAAGCTCCTCTGTGTTTTCTTACCTGGCAACCCAATCTACAGCCAAACTTTCTGCTGCTGGTAGTTTGTGGTTAATAACTGTCTCCCTGTTTGTCTTATTCAGAAACATTCTCTCAATGACTTTATTCTCTGCATCAATCCAATACAATCTCTTTTCTACTCTGTCAAAATCCAGAGCCACAGCATTGCCCAGTCCTTGTAAAATGAGGGAGTAATAATGGCCATCTGTAGTTAGATTCCTCAAATAATAACGGTTGCTAAAAATGAGATAGGGTTCGATGTTACTGTTCTGCCGGCAGCTCTTTCCATCTGGTTCTCGGATGTAGCCTGGGGCACACTTACAGATGTAGGAGCCCATTACATTCTCACACATCTGACTACAGACAAAGGGCGTCTCCTTGCATTCATCAATATCATCACAACTCCGTTTGTCGGACATAAGCTTGTAACCAGGACGACAAGAACAATAAAAACTGGTGAGGGTGTCTGTGCAGTTTTGGTCACAGCTGCTGAGCAAAGGGTCATTGCACTCATTAACACCTGTAAGTAAGTAAAAGACAGGTATTAGAGAAGCTAAAACGTTGTACAACAGACCCACCACAATGGTCCAAAGATCAACCTTCTCACTGGACAGCCTAATTCTTGATCAATCATGTTAAAAGAGGACAGACAATAAGGGTTTTCTGAAGGCCAGAGATATTCAATAGTCACTATTTTTCAATATCCTCCTCAACTTAATCCTTCACCAGTGGTTTCAACAACTAATATAATAAACAAACCTATGTTTGACTTCTAATCCCATACCTGCCAATCTCCTTGTAACCAATAAGTAAAATGACAGAGGAGAGGAGAAAGAAGAGCAAAAGAAAAGAGCCTGGTCAGTGGTGTGCTGATAAAATAGTTCTTGGGGGTGGGGGGAGGATGCTGTGATTCATAGCATCCTCCATTTCAGTGGTGTGACTCTCATACCATGGCCAATTTCAGGACCAGGGTGACATCACCAGACATGGAGCTGGGAAGAGATGCATACATTTGGCTCTCTCAATATAGGATGAGCCTCCCAGCAGTCCACCAGGTGTAATTCTGCTTGGTCCTGTGACACATGGCCAAGCTCACCCAGAAACTGCCTCCACAAGGAAGAGAACATGCTCCTATTAATTCTATATTTTATAAATGCTCAACTGGTTTACCCATGGAGGTCGGAATAAGAGGGAGTTTAAAACTCTCCTCTTCAATCACCTAAGGATGAAAACGAACAAAGGAATCCTAGCAGAGGGACAGCTCAGACAACAAGTCATTTTAAGGGCTCAAAGGGTTTGTCCTGTTTAACAATGGTGTTAGCTACAAATAGTATGAATTTGCTCATCTTCTATTCTCTGTAATGACTGCCTACGTGATGAATTTGCCTAAAAATGTTTATGTACTAACCTTATATACCAAGAAATGCTTACCTTTTGATAGACAAGCTATAGGAATTTTCTGGTAGTAATCTATTTAGAGGACAGACTAGAAAGTCCCAGTGGGTCATAAAGGGTTGAAAATCCACATGAAGTCTCACTGTTTTCCTTTTCCCAAATTTTCTGTTATACTCACCACATCCTTTCTCATCACTGTTGTCTGAACAGTCATCTAGGTGGTTGCAGACTTTTGCCATATCAATGCAGTTCCCATTGTCACACTTGAACTGATGAGGGGGGCATGTGGTTTCTGGAGTGTGGCATAGGTGCTCCAGCTCATCAGACCCATCTCTACAGTCATTTTCCCCATCACAGACATCCTGCTTATAAATGCACAGCCCATTCTGACAGGTAAACTGGTTCTCACTGCAGGTGGAGTAGGAGCAGTTCCTCTCATCACTGTAGTCCCCACAGTCATTGCGCCGGTCACACCTGTATAATGAGACCCAGTACCACTCTTGGAAAGGTTGACAAGCCTCAACTATCACCCATTTGAGCCTTTGCTACTTCCCCTGTCTACCTGAATGTCAGGCCAGCTATTTCAGTAACAAGATCACCCATGTCCTTAGTTCCCTCTCTCCCAGAATCTTTATTTACCTCACCAATCTCCAGCTATAGAAGAATCTAATATTAACATTCCATATGATTTCCCCAGGTACTGGTTGATACCATTAGAAAAAATAACTGCATTCATTTTTAAGCAACTGAAAAATTAATTAAACACAAATTTATAGTTTTGGTGTTTGTTCGAACTATTCATCAGACAATGTGATGACTTATGGGCACAGGCAATATCCTGGGCAGCCATATGATAGACGCGCCCATACCCAAGTGAACATATATCATACATAAGATCATTATGTGTCCTCCACGAACACCTATCTTCCAATTGGAGTAATGTTTGCATTGCCCTGTTCCTTCCATCTTTAATCATAATACCCTGCCACCTAAATGAGATTCAAGTAGTCATAGTGTTGGGAAAGAGGGAAAACTAGTAGAATAGCATGGGCTGTTGGCAAAGGAACAAGACATTTCCTAGTCCTATTTGGGGACCTAACATTCCCAGGCATCACAAGGACAATATAACTCCCTGAAATTCTATAAGCCAGGCTGGTGCTGGTCTTTCTTCTCCACATTATTCCAAAATCCCCTGAAAGTCATGATTACTCAAGGGGTCCTGTTGACAGTAACAAAACATAAGCATATAGGAATCATGGAATTCATAATAAAGGAATTAATAAGTATGAAGGAATCCTGGATAAGGATTCACAAAGCTAATGTTTGACAATTCATTAAAGGATTTACTATGGAGGGCACAGGTGCTGGAGGCACAGCAGTAAAAGATGTTAAGATACCAAAGCTGAATATGGTCAAGTTTACAACTGATCTATGGTCAGGTCACTAATCAGCAATGCCATCCACAAACCTAGGGTGCTGGCAAAGTGATTTATAACAAAATGTGTGCATGTAACTGGAAAGAAAGTTGTGATCAGAGCAAGCTGGTTCAGCCCCATTTGGTCTTCCGGGAGCTATTAAACTCATTTCCAAATGATTTGAAACACCAATGCTTTCTTTCCTCTAGATCCAACTCAAAAGGAAAAAAAAAAAGTCAGTTAGAAAAGCAAATCAGAAGATATCTGGACATAATTGAATGTCAATATTCCAGCAAGCTGCTCAAAACTCAGTCTTATCCAGGTTCTTCAGCTGCATCAGTAATGAGCCAAGAGGAAAAAAGTCAATAGGAAAAATGATCCCCTGTACCACCATACCAAATGGGGGAACATGCAAAAGCAATTCAGAAAGCTCAGTCAAAACAAAACAAAACAAAACCAGAGTGAGAGAAAGGGGGGGGGGGAGGAAGGAAGGGAGGAAAGAAGGAACAAAGAAAGGAAAAGATGAAATCAATAAGTCTGGTAGGACAGGGGTAAGTCACAAGTAATCACAAGATCACAAGTAATCACAAGATCACAAGTAATCACAAGATCACAAGTAATCGCAAGATCACAGTAATAATGGAATCATGAAAAAGGAGCTCAGAAAGTTCAGGAAGGAAGTAGAGGTAACCTAGAATCTGATAAAAATTAAGACCAGATACATATCTCTTCTGTAGATACCAAGGCTGGGTCTCCAGAAAATATCTCAGACTGATGGTACTAAATATTTACAGAATTTAGAAGAACATATAGCAGTACAGCATAATAAAACTCTTTAGCAAGTCGGGAGAAAATACAGATAAGGATTTATTCACTTTCATTACAAAAAATTAAAATCTACAGAACACATCCACATCAGTTAAATATGGACAAAAAATAGTGAAATATGATTTCACTACAAAAGAAGACAGCTCTGTCTTCTGAGTGTCTTCGGGGTCAATACAACCACCGCTCAGCAGTGTCTACTTGGGCTTCATCATTACCATTTTTTGGTCATAATGCCAAGCCCCTGTGCCTTTTGCAGCACTCACAGGACATGACTTGACCTTCTCTGGCCTCCTTAGGACTACCCTCACGAATACACAGCTCTGCACCACACTGGATTTCAAGGCCTGTTGAGGGACTGCCTGCCCCTAAGCCCATGGTTCCAGAAGCTCAGCTGCTCCGACCTTGTGCCAGCTTTTTATGTTTTCCATCTCCTTTCTTAGCAGGTGATGAGCTGACAGTTCTTGTTGCTGACGGCATGCGTGTATGTCCTTTCACCGTCATAGGCACGTGCAATATCTTTCCTTCACTCCAGTTCTATGTGTCCAAATGCCTAATATATATTGTCACCCCAGGAAATCCCACTACATCAAACTCACTATCTACCTGGAGCAAACTCCCTCCTGGGCTCTTCTACTTTTCTTAATGTTCTTACTATTCCCCTAGTCCATCAGGGTTACACATCATTTTTCTTCTCAATTTCCCTATACATCCAAAAATTTGCCAAGTGGGGATAGTGAGAAGGCAGGGCACCAAAGAAAAAGTATAAATCTTTGTAATGGCCCATTTAGAGAAGGTGATAAGAAATCAAGCAACAGGATATTATAGGAGAGGTCCACAAAACTGGCAGGCAGTGCGCTGAAACTATTTTGACCTGTAGTACTCTAAGAATTTTACATTTTGTTTCCAGCATTTAAAATCAGAGTATTTAGGGGCACCTGGATGGCTCAGTCAGTTAACCATTCCACTCTTGATTTCGATCCAGGTCATAACCTCAAAGTCATGAGATCCAGCCTCATATCAGGCTTCCTGCTAAGCATGGAACCTGCTTAAGATTCTTTCTCTCTGCCCATTTCTACACCCTCCCCCACCCTTTCCCCCTCCCCCTCTGCCCCTCCTCCATCTCCCTCAAAAAATAAATAAGTAAAATCAGAGTATTTAATATGAAAATCCAGATTTCCCTTTCTCTCAAAATAGAACAGCACTTCTGTGCAATGCTAAACAGCATTTGTATCTCTTAGCTGGAACGTGCAATCTCAGCTCACCTCACCTGCCTCTTCCCATTGTTTCATTGCCTCTAAGCCTAAGTGCCAAGCTCCATATGATCATGCTTGTACTGTTAGTTTCCTTATAGCAAAGGGAAAAATAAAATATTTCTTGTATCCATGCCTCTACTCCCATGCCTCTACACCAAGTGGAAAACCAAGAGTGTCACCTGCTTCAAGAAAGAATTTTCTTATATCAAGCCCACTTCATTCACCGGCCTGGCCCTCTGGACAAGTTACATTATGCCTTTCATGAACCGTAAGCCCTTTTACCATCATGAGCCCCTTCCTCCATGAACATATTAAAAATTGTATTTAATGGTCACATTGGTATAAAGGCAAATATATTAATATTATGTATTAAAATACTCTCGTTGATCTAAACGTTCTCTTTTTTCTTTTGATTTTAAATTAAATCCAAACATTTTCATAGGCCACTAAAAGTACATTACGGCCATGATGCCTAATGGATAAATTAGCCCTGCCCCTGTGGACATTTGAGGTTACTGGGAAATTTTCTAAGCCCCAATTCACCTGTATGAGTGTGGGACACACAATCCATTACTACAGGTGAAATCATTTCCAGAGCAAGATCTCCTTGTGCAATTCTGATGCTCATCATAGCCATCGGTACAATCCGCATCGCCATCACAGACCCAGGATTTAGGAATGCACTTCCTGGATGGAGGCACATTGTTTGCACAGAGAAACTCAGAACTTGAGCAGTTGTGACTCTCTGAAACCAAAGCACACAAGAAAAAGAAACCACATGAAGATTCATGGTAGTAGTCAAATCCATTCTGAACCATTTTGCTTGCTTTATATTATTTAGTAGTCTGAGGGATGAGGCGAAATTAGAGTAAAACAGGTAGACAAGTCACATTACTATCCTAATAACAGATTATAATAAAAATACCTTTAAATTCCATTTTAACTGCTCTGGACCTTGAATTTTTTTTTCAGAAGTAAGAAATAAACATAATAAAACATCTCATTTAGTTTTCCATAAAATTAATGTAAAATCCTATTTTTCCCTTACAGCTTCAGAAAACTATTCCCATTTGTTATTTGTATAACCAAAAATGACTTATACTTAGTAAAAAAATTTTTGGTTAACAAAGTGTAATCACAAAAACACAAAGTGAGATAGGTATTTTTATGCCAGTTCTACAGATGAAAATTGGAGCTCAAACTAGATGGCTCCAAGTCATAAAACTTTCTAAAGACCTAGGGCTTCAAATATGGTCTTTTTTCTCCAAATTAAGGGTTTTTCCACTACATTACAGTTACCTCCCAAGTAGAATGACGGTATATAGGAGGATAGGAGGAGAATATGTCAATAAGAGTCGTCAGAAACCATGACACTGTTCAGAAAAGGATGAGATGCTAAAATGTAATTTAAAAACCTGGCATTTTATCCAATCTCATTGTGGATGAATGGGAGACATAAGAGGGGGAGGTGGGAAAAGTACATGCTAGTCTATGTTTGTGCAGCTGCCAACTACCCATTTCAATGGATAGAGTACATATAGACAGCCACCAGTCAATGACATATGGGGTTACAATGAAATGCAAACATCAGGGAGCCACTGTACAATGGCTATACAATGGAAAGACACTCTTCTAAGACATCGTAGCTGAGTTCCATGCACTGTTGGTAATGGAAAATGGTGTTTCATGGTCCGTTCCACAAACCACTCAAAAGGAATAATGCTCCTTCCACCCACTCCTTGAAATAACCACAGCAAGGTAATAGATGAAACTGGAGGCACAGTTAATTGCTATACTGTTTAAAGCTGCTAATAAGATTGGCCAATTGAGTTCTCTTTACCTGCTCCAGAAGTATGGGACATTATTTCTGTTAGCTACATGTAAGAGAAAGATAATCAACATTAAAATCATGTTTTTAACATTTTAAAGCATCTAAGTGGATGCTATCAAACAACTTCAGAGTGTAAAAATAAGGGTAACATTTTATCAGCATGCAATCAATTAAAGAGGCATCTGACTGTCATACTCTCCAATGACACAAAAATAAATCTCCCAATTCCAGTTTCCCTTGCATCTCTGCAGAGGAATGAAGGTTTCACTTACCACAGTGGTGTCTTTCATCTTCATCACTCATGTCCCCACAGTCATTATCCCCATCACAGATCCATTCCTCTCGAATGCACCTCCCACTGTCACACTTGAACTCACTACTTAAGCATGTTGCTTCAAGGTACTCTGAGGAAAGATAAAAAAAACACTGTCAGGGAAAAAAGTGGTTTGCAGTCTTAGAAGAAGCCTGCTATCACATGGGCTGTCTAAAAAACCTGACAGAGCATTATCTAGCTATGTACAGCTATGTAGGCCCTCTAAGGAGCCTGGTACCAGTGACCAGTACTCTAAGACTGAAGTAGTCAAATGAGGGTGCAAAGCCTCATTATTTTTTGTTACTAGGATGTGATTTGATATTTCCTTACAGGTATGATAGAGATATAATAGTCTTTTCCCAAGAGACTATAAATTACTATTTCACACATTTCATTTTTAAGTCTACTTTTCATCCCAAAACATTTTGTTTGATCCCAACCATCCTCCCAGCATGCCTGATCCCCATCTTCCGGTGTGCACTCTCTCTTTTTATTTTTTATTATGTATTATTTTATTTATTTATTTATTTATTTATTTATTTATTTATTTATTTATTTATTTTGCTTTTCTCCATAGCACTTGCTACCTTTCAACATGCTATACAATTTACCTGTTTTGTTGCTTGGGTCCCTTCACTAGAACATAAGCACCATGTGGGCAGGGATCTTTGACTTATTCACAGATATAGCCCCAAAGTGCCTAGAACATAAGTGCTCAATAAATATTTGTTGAATTAAACTGATAAGATAACTTTATGCTTTAAATTAGACATCAGTGACTCAAATTCTTTCATCATAACCCCACATATCCTTATCAACTATTTGTCATAGGCCCATACACACAGGGTCCCCTCAAAATTAGTCTAAGGCAAAAGTAAATTAAATTTTAACTATAAAAAATATATCATAATGATAACAGTAAGGAGAAACAGGACCTTTCATAAGCTGCTAAGAAAGGAATGTACATCACCACAGCCTTTTTGAGAGTCAGAGACCCCTTGGCACAAAAAAACACCCCTAGAAATCTAGAAATCTAGCCTATAAGCATCTTTCCATTGTAAGGTCTCTATTTGTGTTTTAAAAATTATATATTAGCATATACAGAAAAGGATAAGGAGAATTCAACACTCACCGGTAGTAGTGATTCTAACTGGAGAGTGAGAAGGCTGAGAAATTGGAAATTTTGCTTTTTTGTATACATCTTATGATTTCTTTAAAACAATACTCCTGCATATTATGAGAATGCATCCATAAATAGGATAGGCAGTTGGTACCACTTACTGACTTTGGTTCCCAGGGAGAAGTTTGGAAATGATACTTACTCTTCTTTGAACCAATCATTCTTATATCTAAGCCAATCTCTAATACTATTCCATTCACCCAATAGTTATGTATTTCCATTATAGATCCTTAAAATTCTACATGTCCTTTCCTTTCTACAAAACTATCAGTGTTGGGGAAAAAGGACTTGGCAAAGAGCTTCAAATACTACTCTCCTGAGAGAATAGAAATGGAAGATAGTCTGATTCAGCTGTAAAACTATGAAAATGGTACCAAGAAAATAATATCAAATAAAAATTTTATATATAATTATTGTATTGCAGATAACTGTATTACAATAGGGGAAAGATAAAAGCCATCTAAATGCTTGGAAACAGTTAATGCAAAGATAATACAACCACTCGATGGAATATTATACTGCCATGAAAAGGAGCATGACGGGCAGCCCTGGTGGCTCAGCAGTTTAGCGCTGCCTTCAGCCCAGGGCCTGATCCTGGAGGCCCAGGATCGAATCCTGTGTCGGGCTCCCTGCATGGAGCCTGCTTCTCCCTCTGCCTATGTCTCTGCCTCTCTTTCTCTCATGAATAAATAAATAAATAAAATCTTAAAAAAAAGGAGCATGAAGACTATGTAAACAAGGGTCAGCAAACTTTCTCATAACCAGGTAGCAAATATTTTAGGCTTAGAACATATGTTCTTTGCCACACCTACCTGACACTGCTATTGTAGCACAATAGCAGCCATAGACAATAAGTTGCTACAATCTAATAAAATTTCATAAAGATAGGCAGCTGGACATGGTCATAGTTTGCAGAGTGATTCATTGACAGATAAAAAAGCAATGACAGTTATGTTAAAAAAAATGGGCATGGACATAGATTAGAACTTGGAAAGGTTAATAGCAGCCTTCAAATACAAATAGGCAAAAGTGCCTCCAGGAATACAACCAAAGGCTCCCAGAACTTCTTAGTAAACTCAGATGGCCATGGGACCTTACCTCATAAGCTGGCACACAGAACAGGAGGAGGATGTGTGTATCTAATATGGCCCTGCCCCGTATATATAATTCCAATCACTCTTGCATCCTCCCACAGCCTTTGGGCCAGAACTCAACCAAACTCCGAAATTCCAATTCACAGTCAATTAAAGTTAGTTGAGCTCTATAAGCCAGGCACAATATTAGGTGCATCACCAACATAATCTCACTTCATGAACATCAGTCAGCAGCCTCCATACCCTGATCAGCTCCCCACATGGCACCCTACACTAACAGGTTTTTTTTATTTTTATTTATTTTTTTTTCAATTTATTTATTTATGATAGTCACAGAGAGAGAGAGAGAGGCAGAGACACAGGCAGAGGGAGAAGCAGGCTCCATGCACCGGGAGCCCGATGTAGGATTCGATCCCAGGTCTCCAGGATCGCGCCCTGGGCCAAAGGCAGGCACCAAACCGCTGCGCCACCCAGGGCTCCCAACAGGTTTTTTTTTTAATGCCTGTCTGCTGAGGCTGAGTGGTTTTATCGTCTTAGCTGAGAGGAGAGGCACAGAATGTAAACATTTGACAGCTGTGATCCTAGTCTGTACTTGGAAGTAATGGAAGAGTTTCTCTAGCTGCATCATAATGCTTGTCTCGCTTGCTTACTCTCTTACCACAAGTGGCAGGTTCATCAGAGCCATCAGGACAATCTCCCTCTTCATCACAGTACCAGTGTTTAGGGATACAACGTCCAGACGTACAGGGAAACTCATCACTGCTGCACGTGTGAGAAGCTGAGGACAGAGGTAAAACCCAGGAGTAAGACACAGGCTTGTTCCCATTAGTCTTAACCATTTGCCCATATATCTGAAATAGGTGCCAGGGAAAGAAGACTGAGGCCTGGGCAGAGTTTTAAATAAGCTTTCGGGGGGTGGGGGAAGGGGAAGGCAGGGAGAGAGAAGGCAAGCAATACTGCTCAACTTTTCTTTCTAGATTCTAGAAACCCAACAGAAAATTGTATTTGTTAGAAACATCAAAGAAATATCTTTTTGATATATGAAACAAGTTACATATAAGGAGACTTGGTTCTATGTTTTCTGCTGTGACCTAAAAGTAAATAACTTCTATGGAGACAATATTAAAAGCAGAAATGACCCTATCTGAGCTCAGCCCACATGGTTTTAAAAAGACAGTTGTATTCTTATTCATCCTTGTTATATGGGATCTTTACTTGCAAAAATGGCTTTACCTATTCTTGTCTTGAGTAATCTTAGGTAGCTCTGGTCAGATGTACTTTCTAAATTGTTTTGTGGGTACAAACTAAAATCAAGTCTTACATTCTTCTGGTCTACAAGGCCCTTTGCTTTGGACCTTGGTATCTGATGATTCACAGGGGTAAAATTGATAAGGAAGCAGGTCTCTGATAGGTCATACTATCTCTAATCTACATGTCCCTCTCTGATGGCTACATCTTGAATTCTGCTTTGTCCTGTTCTTACTGCAACTGACGCCTATTCTATGACTGTACCCTGGTCTGGTGATAATTACTAAATTCTTAAATTATGCATCTATTTATGCTGATAGCCTCAAAGTTATCAAGCTTAAGAAAGGCCTTTTAATTCAATGTATAAATACAGGGAAATGCTTGACTGAACCAAATTGCTAAATACAAAACAAAGGTTTCTGAAATTCAAGCATATTTAAAAGAAAAGTTCTTTCAGTTACTAATGGTAACTTTAATCATATTTAGAGTAAATATAAGAGCTTGACATCCATATTCTGTTGTGGGCAGTGATTCCTGAAAACAAGAGGCCCTGGACTCTGGGAGAAATGGCTCCACAATTGTAAAAGGTCAGGTATCAAAGCAGGACTCTGGAACAAGTATTTGGAGTAGAAATCCATTCAAAGACAACAGAGAGAGAGGTTGCTTATGCTCCTCTAACCATATCCTAAAGTAACTGCCTGAGGTGACAAATAGCCCCAACACTTAGGCTATTATTAGCTCCAGACATGCACCTCTGGAATCACAGAAAGAGCAGCAGGTTTCTCTTACCACAGAAAACAGGGCTTTCATCACTCATGTCTCCACAGTCATTATCTTCATCACACAAGTAAAAATGAGGAATGCAAATGTTGGTCGTCTGACATTTTACATATCCAGGCTGGCAGGTGCGATCAGCTTGGAAAAGACAGCCAGATAAATATTTGGAACAGATTCATCACATAGATATAGCATTAAAAATGTCCATGCTAACTAACAGAGCTACTGGACTCAAAACACCAGAAGAGAGATATGTTTAAACCTCTCACAGAGGCATCAACCATGACAGTTATTTTTCACAATTGCTTCTAGAGTAAAAAGAAATTATTTCCAGCTAATGGGGGTGGGGGGTGAGGAGAGAGCATGGTTAGTTACTTTGTCCTTTAAATCATCTGTTTTAATTATTTAATAGCACCAACAAGAGTCTCAACTCTTAGTTAAATAAACTATGGTATATCCACACAGTGGAGTAATATGTAACTGTAAAAAGGAATGAAAAAGATCTCTGTACATTAATAAAGAATGACAGTACAAATCTCCAGCATACCTTGTTAACAGAAATAAAGCACGATTAAAAGCCAATAATGAATCTCTCCTCTAGCTATCCAAGATATTGAAAGGAAAGAAGGCTAAGGTGAAGAAGGTGGATACCCTTTGGATAGATTGAGAAGATAAGAAGGAAAGACCGCTGTGAATATACCGATCATATAATTTTGACCATGGAACCATGTATATTACTTTGTATAAATAACAATGAAATAAAAATGGAAAAAGGAAACCAATTCTTAAAATTTGGAAATGGTAATAGAAGCAAATGCTACATCAAGTTAATAGCATAATCATTCAGAGAATAAATTATTCAAGTGACTTTAAAACCATTATTCTGTCTACATCGCAGGACATAATCTAAGAACAAAAAGGACCTAAAAATCTTAAATCATGATTAGTAGATTTATTAGTAATAGTATTACTCGTGTGGTTATTTTGAAATTATAGGCATTTCAAAATTATGGTAGAATAAAGCAAATAAGTAAATATCCTAATGTCATCAGAAACCAATATTTTAAGCATAAAAGAGACAGAATTATAAAATCTAAATTAAAAAATTATAATCTTAAATTAAAATAGGAAAGACTAATATACACTTTTTTTCTTAAAAAATTGTATTTCCTACCTCTGTATACTGAAAAGCCCTGAAATGAGAGCCAAATAGGAACCAGCAACTCAACACTGTGGTAATCTCTAAATCAACAGAAGGAATGAGGTCTCTTTCCAGGTCTTAGTTAGGAAATGGACAGGAATGCGCCATGTCAAAATAACAGAGGACCCAACTTAGCAGAGCTCCCACTGGCCTAAGATAGTGAAGTTGAGTGCCAAAAAGACTAAATGACTTTACTGCACTAAAATTCAAATATGTAAAAATCCATTAGTCTAATACTAAAAACAGGACAAAAACTAGTACTCATCGGTCACCAACTCATTACTCCAAAAACTGACGAAGGGAAAGAATCGAGAATTTATCTCGCAGAATTATACTTCAGAGTAACAAAATAGCTGATAAGGAAAATTTCTTCTTTATGGAACTTTACCTAATATATGTAGAAGGAATAACAGAATTTTAAACACTTACTTTGTAACTCTTAAAGAAATAATGGATTTCTAAAATATGTTCATGTATGCTAAAACCACTGGGTAACAGGTTAATGGAAAGTTCTTAAGGGATGATTCAAGCTGACTCCTAAATCCACTAATTAATTTTATCATTACTTAATGTGGAACAACCAAGTATTATGTGTTTCATGATGTGATGCAACAGGAAATATACAGTTCCACCTATGGAGAATTCTTACTCAAAGAATTGAACCTAATGTAATCAGACCTCTAGGTACAAATTCCAGTTAGTAGGAAATCAGGACAAAATAAATGGCTCAATTAAGCAATTAGTCAAATCCAGAATGTGGGAGATCCACAGGATAACTCAATGGCTTTTAAAAAAATAAAGCCACTGCTAAGGTATAAAAGAGATTTAAGAGCCATAATCATCAAAATCCATGTGTAGACCTTGTCTGAATGGTAATATAACAGAGCAACTGCATAAAGACATTTTGGGAATAATGATTACACTCAAATTTGGATTGAGTAGTCAAGAAGTATTGTCAGTTTTGCCAGGCATCATAATGGCCTGGTAGTTGGTTTTCAAAATATCTTCATAAGTGACATGCATGTCTGAGAGTTGCTTTATAACACTCAGGAAAAAAAAAATCAGGGGAAATGGATGAAACAAATAGATCAATTGTTGATAAATGTTGAAGTTGAGTAATGGATGCCTGCATTTTACTATTCTTTCTACTTCGGTACATGTTTGAAATTTTCCATAAGAAGGAGTTCTTTTAAAAGGCATATCCAAATAAATATTGTATGTAACTCTCCCTATAAAAGCAGCAGAGCATGGAGATATATCCAAATTGAAAATGTATTCAAATTTATGCACTGCTCTCTGATTTTCCCTGGATGCTGAGGTGCAAATCCCAGAAATTTCAGAGAAATAAATGAAACAATTTACCAAAAAATGAAAGAAAGAAATCATGACAGTCAACACTACACTGTATAGTTTTGTGCATAACAGACATTAACCACAACACATTTAGGCAATAGTATTTGTCAGTAACTATTGATACTTTTAAAACAAAAAAAATTTTGTCAAGTGAATTTTTAGTGTGGCAGATATGTAAACTAAAGATAAAATATTTGAGGATAAAATACTTAATGGTCATATGGGTCCATAAATTTAGGTGAATAATTCACATTAGAGCTGTTTTTAAAAACCATTTAGCAGAATATATTAAAATGAAATCGATGTTCTAGATACTTTTTTTTTTCAGAAAGCCTTTGTTCCTACATAAAAATGATCTCCCATGAGGGTGAAAGAGACTCAAGAAATCAAAACACACACACACACACACACACAAAAGATTTCAGACCCCAAAGCACAATAAATACTTGTTGAACTTACAGCAATTTTTCTCATCTGAGGTATCATTATCATGGCAGTTGTTAATGCCGTTGCAGACAAACTGAAGAGGAATGCACCTTCTGTTACTGCAAGTAAACTCCACAGTGGCATTACATTCCCTGAACAGGCACCCTGCCTCATCACTATTGTCACCACAGTCATTGTAGTGGTCACAACGGTAATGATACTGGACGCATCGCCCATTGGCGCAGGTGAAGGCTGTCGGCTGGCACGTATGAAATGCTAAGAAGAAGAAAGAATATCAATTAAAGCATCATCCTAGTTCCTAAAAAAAGAAAAAAAAATACAATCAAATGAAAGGGATACTTTGAGTTTACCTTCTAAAGCAAAAATGGCTGCAAAAACGGACTGCGTGCAAAGTGAGATAAACTTTCAATTAGATTAAACAAAATAGGTTGTATACTTTTTTTTGAGCAAATTAGATATTTTAAGCAAATGTCAGAGTTACTTCATTTCTCTCTCATCTCAATTTAAAATTTTATCCCAATCACAGAAAAGCATACAAACACAATTTCCTAGGGGAAAATAAAACTCTTAGCCCCTACACAGTCTATTGGAAAAATGTAGCTAACTTCTAGTATTTTACCCACCCCATCCGGATGGAAGCTGAACACTGATTTCAATAAATTTTTAGGGATCCTTCTGCTATGAAAATTAATAAAATGATAACAATCACCTATTAGAGCTCTTAGTTCCATGCTAAGCCATGCTTAACACGCACCAAGGCCCATGCTATGTTTTTCATATATTTCTCTCACTCCTCACAGAAATTTTAGTAATAGATCCATCTTACAGATGAGGTGTCTGAGGCTCAGATAGGGAACTTTCCAATGACTACACACGTTATAAATGGCATAACAAAGATTTCAATCCAGCATCTTTGCTCTAAACCACTACAGAGGTGCTTCCTAATAAAGCATCATACACTATTCCCTGGCATGTGTATCAGCTTATATGTGATTTAACAGTCTGAATTCTTGGACTAAATGTTTTCAATTCTAACAGGACACATAGATACAAAATTCAAACCTATTCACATACAGCAGGATTCTGTACCAAACACTTGGCATAAAGACAAGTTTACCTCCTAATGAAAGCTCCAAGAGTCCAACTCACCACAGACGCTTTCCAGCTCATCACTGCCATCACCACAGTCATTATCGTTGTCGCATTTCCATTGCTCCAAGATGCAGTGCCCATTGAGGCAGGTGAACTTGGAACTATCACATCGTGTACCATTGTCCACAATGCAGTGTTTTTTGTTGTTGGCCAGATACCAGTGGCCCTCATGTGGACATTGGCACTCAGCACCATTTGGACCTGAATAAAAGTTGGCCCAAAAAGCAAAAATTTGTGTAGCAATCATTCATATTTTCTCTTCCAGAATAGCAGTGGCAATATTTCTATATTAAAGGCACTAGAAGACATACCATAGAAACTCTTCCCATCAGCTTCTCAACTATATTGAGTGTTTTACTCAGAATGAAAAAAAAACCCCACCAATTCTAATAAACATGGCTAAGTCACCCTAATCTTTAACAACTAGCTCTTCCCTACACTGAAACATAGAAATGATTCTCACTCCTTAGCAAAATCTATAAAGCAATAGTATCAAAAGATGCATCTTCCTATGAATCAGTTGCCATCTATAAAATACACAATGAATCATATAATGCCACACTTTAAAATATCATCAGAAATATTTCAAACTATAAATAGTACCTCCTAAGTGGAAGAACTAGATCCTTTCATAAGGGAGGTAAGCTCATTGTTGGGAATTTTTATGAGTCATGAAGTTTGGCAGCCAAAGACCCCATCTTTCATTTTTTTTCCACCAAGCTTGAGTTAAAATTGCCTTCATAAGAGGGCTCCATATCAAATAGAAAAGAAACCTGTTAAAGTCTTCCTCTAAACATATAAACCCCCAAATCTATTTTACGAATTACTCTGAAATCAAGGAGAATCTGGAATTTTTTTGCCCTGTTAGAGCTGAATATCCCTCAGCCTTCCCTACCAAGCATCATCATTATTATTCTACACGATTCATTCTTTGTGGGCAATGCCTTACCTGGTGCACAAATATGACTGCAGCCTCCATTAAACTCGCTGCAAGGATTGCTACATTGCTGCTGTTGGTTCTTCACGACAACACGAATACCATTAGGCCGGAAGGGAAAACTCGTGGTCATTGCCGTCTGACCTGACCCATCATATTTGTTAGCTCGGTAAATTCTTTTTGTGTTCCAGTCAGTCCAATAAATATACTGGCCATAGAGAGTCAAGCTAAAAGGATGAAAGGCTGTGTTGACAATGACCTCACGCTGCGTGCCTGTTAGAGTGCTACGTTCAATCTTCTGCCTAAAATGAAGTAAAAAACAAAATGTTGGAATCCAGAAAGACTAAGTCTTTCAAATGGCAGCCCACTGCCTGGGCCTAACCATTCCTTTACGCAAGACCCCAATTTTCTTTTCAGGAGCAGCGTATGGCAGGAAGAAAAGTTTCATCTGATGATGGGAGTCTTCATTTGCATATCAAACAATGGCCTACAAATTCATTGATTTCCAAATATTAATCTAACCTTTAAGTAATCCTACAAAGGGAGCCAAGCTGAAATTTAAAATAGGAGAAAATTATGAAATAATACATACAATGCATGGAACTCGGTGTTTAGCAATAATAGTCACTCAATAAAATATGAATTACATTTTCCTTCCCACTCCCTTAAGGACTTTCTCGATTTGTCATTTACCTAGTACCCAGAGGTATTTACCTATAATGATCCAAATTTAGACACTAAACATCATTGCTTGCTTCAAATGAGAAGATGAAGAAAAGATGAGATTGTTAGGTGCTTAGTGTCACAGCAGAAGACCAAAATCTTAAGAAAATAAGCAAAGTTAAGATTCCTGACATGTAGACACCAGCAATAATAAAAGAAATCATCTCATCTTTTCAACTATTCCATTAGGATGATTGGAATATGAGTGATTTCAGGGCTACTTGAAGAAGTTACATATAAAATTAGAGTTAGAAAGGAAAACACTATGAAATTGGCTGAGATGACCATAGTTAAAGACTAAAGGAAAATGTTTTTAACTGAAGGCTAAAGCCCAGAGGACACTTAATAACAATGTGCATTTAAAAGATATTCTATTTTATGATAGTTACATGGGGCTTGGAGATTATAAATTGAGTGATTACATTTGTAATTATAATTGAAATTAACTCATCTAGTAATGTATCTTTAGATGCCTTCTAGTTCATAATTATTCAATCTCATGATAGATCAATTTTCACAAGTACATTCACCAAGCTAGAATATGGTTCATAAAACTGTGATTCTACATTTTGGCCATATCTATTTGGCATATTATATTTTCATCGCATTATGCAAATCCCTCCTCTGAAAGTGGAAGCAAGAACTCTTCTTATCAACACCCACAAAAATAATGAAAGAACGTACAGACTGGCATCTGCCCAGTAAAGAAGATCATTTTCGTAGTCCAGAGTGAGCCCATTGGGCCATACCAGGCTGCTGTTCACAATAGGTACCCGGAAATTTCCTCCCAGTGTGGCTCTCTCAATTTTGGCATTAGTACCCCAGTCAGTCCAGTACATGTACCTAGTCATCAAAAAGGAGTCATAATTAGTTGACCACCAGGAACCCCATACCTTTTAGTTAAAAAAAAGAACGGCAGCCTTCTTTAACTGCAAATTTCACATTAATATAGCAAATGAAACCCACTCCATCATCACTCACAAAACTTCCTAAAACTTACTGAGTAAGAGTAGTAATTCCTATTACATAGCCAACCTTTCTAGCAACAACAGGAATTACTTCCCAAAGTTACTCATGTTCTTTCACCCTTGAATATATAGCTACAGAGTTTCAAGTCCATAAAATGTTGGCTGTCTATGAACATAACCTAATTTCAGGCCCCACTCCCTCCAGAAATAAGCATATAGAAAGTATGAAAAATAAGACTGTGGCATACCCTCGGCAAGGATCCAATACAATTGCTCTTGGTTTTGAAACGTGGGCTATCACAGTGCGCTGAGACCCGTCCTCCGCCATGGAGTTAATTGTCTGGTTGGTGTAGTCACTGTAATATATTCTTCTATTGATCCAGTCAAAGGCAATGCCATCAAGATTCCCTTTACCTGGACATACACCAACAAACACACACAAAGGCATTAAGAATCCTGAAAAGCATTTTAGAACCCCTGGGGTCATCCACATGTTTTGATTACATTGCGTCAACTTCCAAGATAAGCTGCTCCTGGAGTGCCCTTACCTGAAATAACAGCAGTGGGTGATCTGGTCCCTGAATTTAGACTGACGTATGAAATCCGACTGTTTCCAGATTCTAACGATTGTGTGAAGTAGATTCTGTTACTTAGGCCATCATAGGCTAGGTCTACAGCAACTCTATCCACACTTATTGCTTGGAAAGGTGGGCTATGAACCTCAGGGTCCAAATGTAAGCTTCTCAAGGTGTTTTCCAAGGCAAAGATGAGGAAATTTTCTGATGGCATGGCACAGCTCTTGCCATTACCTTCTAGAGTTCCAAAAGCACAGCCACATTTTGCAGTGTCCAATCCAGGCAGAGCAAAGCAGAAATGGGTGCATCCACCATTATTTTCCAAGCAAGGGTTGTTGTTGACCTCAGCTGGTGATCGGGGCTGAACACTCTGGTCGAAGATGGTCACATCTCTTAGCCAATTGAGATTGTCCCTTATCACTGTTGGTGGCTCACTGCTATTTGGTTCCTTGCTAGCTTGGAAGATTTTTTTTAAATTCCTGTCTACCCATATGATAGAATTTCCAAAAACAGTGATGGCATAAGGAGTTGGGTAACGACTGCCATAACGAATCACTTCAGTTTCCTCTGCCTCAATACCAATCCTTGCAATTATATCTAAAGAATCATCAACCCAGTAAATGTAGCCATTGCTATGGTCTACTGCCAAGCCCCGTGGTGTGACAATGCCTTCTGATACAAGCACAGTTCGATTGGTACAATCAAGAAAAGAACGTTCAATCTTTGGGCTTTGCCCATAGTCAGCCCAGAAGAGATACCTGTTCTTGGGGTCTACAACAATATCCCTGGGCCTATCTGCTGTGGCTTTAAGGAGAATACGACGGTAAGTGGTATTGATCCGCAGAACTTCTATCAGTGTTTCAGACACGAAAGCATTGGTGAAATAAAGATTTCCTGCAGAAAATGGAAGAACGTGCTGATAAATGCAAAACCAAGAAGGAAAAAGAGGGAATCTTTCCAAATTCAGAACAAAATATATAAGGCTGAGGTTTTGTCAGTAAATGTTATCTTTTACAAGATAATAAATGACTCAGTTTAGACTTGGAAAAATTTCTCTTAGGAACTAAAATTGTTTCGGGCTGCCTGGGTGGCTCGGCTCAGTCGGTTGACTGTCCAACTCTTGGTTTCAGCTCAGGTCATGGTCTCAGGGTCATGAGATTGAGCCCTGCCTCAAGACCCACATGGGTGAATGAGTCTGCTTGAGAGTCTCTCCCTGCCCCCTGCCCTTCCCCTACTCCCACACACTGTCTCTCTCTCAAATAAATAAACCTTTAAAAAAATTTCTCCTTCAAATTTAAAGAGAAAGTGACTATCTTCAGCTTCTAAAGCAGATTAGAATTCATAGGAAGCATCATAACCCACTTTCAACTGAAAATTTTTTTCCCAGAATGTCTTTCCTCGGGCAGCCTAGGTAGCTCAGCAGTTTAGCGCCGTCTTCAGCCCAGACCATGATCCTGGGGACCTGGGATCGAGTCCCACATCAGGCTCCCTGCATGGAGCCTGTTTCTCCCTCTGCCTGTGTCTCTGCCTCCCTCTCTCTCTCTCTCTCTCTCATGAATAAATAAAATCTTTAAAAAATTTTAAAGAACGAATGTCCTTAAAAAAAAAAAAAAAAAGAATATCCTTCCTCTCCCACCTGAATGTTTAACACTTAAATCTCCAGAGATTCTCATACACGTTTTTATGGCATAAATTATACTCCAAACATGATGAAAGGAACAAAGAGGGAAAGCTAGCAGCTTCTCCGCCTATTAGTGGTGTCAAGTGCCTCTGTGCTTAGTATTAACATAAGTTAATAGGCTAGTCTGACTAGTGTAGCTGTTTTCATCATATGAACCCTCTGAGCCACCAAAGCAAAAGCCCATTTGTCTTTGGACATTACACAGTGATGCAAATGCTAGAATAAAAACACAATGGTATGAAGACAATAGAATGAGTAGAGTGATCCCATACTGATTCCACGTAGTCAAAAGCCTATTGTTGAATGGTCAATTCTGCTACCAGGGAACATTTATTTTTGTCTGAGTCAAAATTACTCTGGAGATATCAGGCCAATATGCAATATGCTACTGATCTACCCTTTATATATTCAAATCCTTTCATCCAGGTTTGGCAAACTTTTTCTGTAAAGGGCCAGATAGTAAATATTTTAGGCTTCATAGAGCATATGGTTTCTTTCACAAGTACTCAGGTCTGCCATTGTAAACATGAAAAGCAGCCATAGACAAATAGGCACAGCTGTGTTCTAGTAAAACCTTCCTCACAAAAATAGGCATGGTCCAAAAGTACAAATCTCTAATTATAAAAAAATAAGTACAACATAATGACTATAGTTAACATTGATGGATAGCATATTTGAAAGTGGTTAAGAAAGTAAATCCTAAGAGTTTTCATTACAAGAAAAAAATTTTTTTTCTTTTCTTCTTTCTTTCCTTTCTATTGTATCCATATGAGACAATGGATGTTAGTTGTACCTATTGTGCTAACCATTTAACAATATATGTAAATCAAACCATGATGCTGTATGCCTTAAATTTACACAGTGATATGTGTCAATTATTTCTTAATAAAACTGTTGGTGAAAAAACAGCCAGTGGGCTTCATTTGGTCCATAGGCCATAGACTCCTGCTTTAGCTATATTCTCAGAAGTGATAAAGGAATTTGTAATCAGAAATGGGATTTAGGAATCCAGTTAAAGCCTTATCTAACCATACTATGATATTTATTATTTAGAATAAACCCTTATTATAGTTCCTAGATTTTCATAATATATTAATATTTCTAAGTGATATCTACTTACCAAACCTGATTAACACACAATGATACCTATTTTTATAGAATAGGATCATAACTATAATACATTTACTACATTTGATTCTTAGTGTGTCATTCATAAAACTAATATTACACTGTATGTTAACTAATTGGAATTTAATTAAAAATTTTAAAATATTAAAAACTAAAATTAAAAAACAGCAGGTGATTTTGCTATGCAAGAGTAGGAACATATCAAGCCATATGTGAGGATAATTACCAACCAATTCAATGTCTTTGCACATCAAAGGAGATTCAGGGGTTATAATCACACAGAGTTTGTGGGAGCTTCAACAATGGTTAATGAGGGAATAAGTCAGTGATAGGGGGTCCTGTTACCTCCTGGAGATCATATTTGTATTCCTAGAGTTGTTTAGAATATTAATAAATAGATGCTATGTATGTCATTATTAAAAAATAGAAATAAAATTAACAAAATTAAGTACATGAATCAAAACAACTAAGTTAATGTAATACTGGGTCGGGCATTTCAATACAATTACAATAAAGGAAATGATTAATGATCAAAGAGTTTTTATATATGAACAAGATGAAGCAATTAAGAATTTGTTAACTAAAATTGCTGAGCTTTAAAATAAATGATTGTCATTTCATGGTTCACTTATTGTAATATCCCTTTCTACTTGAAAATTTAGACATTTTTAATTTAGAAATTAGGTGCTACTCTAAATGTGAAAAAAATCAACATAATTTTTCTAGCCATTTTGCCTACTTTTGATTATGTTAACAGAAGGAAATGAATTAGCTATTATGAATCTGTCCACTGAAACACCTGATCATTAACTTAATAGACATACACCTTGGTCTAAAAGCATAATTCAATTTATCTTAATACCAATAATTATCTAGAAAAATAGATTTGTAGTATACATAGTATCAGATTAAACTGATTATACTTTTTTCAAGTATAAAATAAAATGCAAACACAAAAAGACTTTTCAATAAAATCACTATACAGCTTACCCACCTGCTACCCAATCCACTGCAATACCCCGAACTCCATTTTCTCCTATCCCATGTGTAACAATGTTTGTAAAACCAGACCCGTTGGGTTTGATTCTACGGATTGCATTACGAGATGTCATAGAACTGCTAAAATCACACCAATAAATAAAGCCAGAAGATACATCAACATCCACATGCAGCGCATTTCGTCCTGAAACATTTAAGAAAAGATCATTAAACAATGCTCTAACTGGAACTAGAACTTTTTCTTCCCTTCCTCTCATACCATCATCCCCAACCCCTTGCTCTGACCATGCCCTCATTATAAAATAAAACTATTTCTCATTTGCAATGAGCATACCTAGCACCCAGATCTTGGTTTCTAAAAGCCATTTCTCAAAATAAGGAGAACTGGTTCCTGGGAGAAACAGCTGACTATAAGCTTGGGAGGGGAAGGTACAAGGTGCCTAGAAGACCTTCTTATGCCCAGAAGCAAGGAAGCACTCAAACATTAATGGGATCATGTCAAAAAATACAGGTAGTCATTTCAAAAGATTCTATCTGGCCAAAATGAATCCAAAGGAGCGTCAAGAGTGATTGTGGTAAATGTAACACACTGAATTTAAAAAAAATGAATAAAAAGTCCACATTATACTGTACACTTGAAACTAGTAACACTAAATGTATGTATATGTATGTGCAAGTACACACACACACACACTCATACTGAGAGTTCAAATATGTTGAAATATTAACAATTTTTTTATCTAAATGAAGGGTATAAGGATATTCAGTGTACCTTTCTTTCAACTTCTCTGATTTAAAATTTTTGAAAATGAAAAATTGGGAGAAAAATATAATTGATTTTATACCTTTATAAGATGGTAACTTAGATCCATAACTTTTAAGATACAGGAAAACAAAGATGAGTCTTGAGTATTTGTAAATATAATCATTAGTCAGGAGCATGTGTGGTGCCAAACACTCCCTGACTCCTTTCACCATATGTGTTGTCACCTCTTCTGACCATCTCTCTCATTCCTCCATTCCCTTCACCTTTTTTCTTCCCTTTCTTTCTTTTATTTCTATCAATATCCTGTGACATACTCTTTGTGGTGTGAGTAAACACTTGGTTCTCCTTGTGGTAACACACATCTAGAAATCTCTTGGTTCATCTAAGAAGCAAGTGATCATTTTCTATGTTCACAGTATACAAACATAAAACACTGTCAAAAATACAACTGTATTTTCTAAGTATTAGAAATCTAAGGAGATTCTAATACTGCCAACTCATTTATTTCAACTCATCAAATACATATTAAGAAACCAGATTATGGTCTACTTCCTTACTGTTCTAAATAGTATAACCCGGATCCCAAATCTCCATTAGCTGTTACTCTAAAAACATGAACTCCGCATACTACTTGCAAACTCATGTTACATTCTGTCTTGCTCTAGGCCTGTCATTCTCAGTATGGTCCATGAACCAGCAACATCACCATGCCCTGGGAATTTGTTAGGAATGCAAATTCTCTAGCCCTATCCCAGACTACTACATGAGAAAATTTGCAGATGGGACCAAGATCTGGGTTTCCATTCTGGTGTACACTAATGGTTAAGAACAATTCAAGGCAGAACCAGTTTATCTCAAGGGAAAGACAAGCTTCATTACATGCTGAATCCAAATGTGGAGAAATGCTTTATGGAATCGAGAATTCAACATGGCACCAGACAGAGTGAAATCTTACTTCTGTTGGAGTTGACATACCTTGGCCCGCCACTGGCACCATGGCTTCTGAGTGATCTGAAAATTCCAAGCTAAAGCCTCTGATTATGGAGAGCATTGAAACAACAAGAAAAGAGCTATATGGAGAACAGGTCCGATTATCAGGATTCAGTTTCATTCCACTGGCACAGGCACATGAGAATAAGCCTCCTGGTATAGGCAGGCAAAGCTGCTGACAGGCATTCACATTGTTGCTACAGCCATTGGAGGATGCATCTAAATGAAAGCAAAATTAATTTATAACTTTTGACCTCACATACTTGACATGCTCTCTCAAATATCTTATATTGGGTCACCACATAATTCATTATAAAAATCAATAGCAAAATACAATACCTGTGTTAACAACACAAAAACAGCATAGAAGAGAGTATAGCTTCTACAACAACACATAAAGGTACCAGAATTATTATATGGTAGTTAGAGAATGGAACACCAATTGTTTTTCTTCCACAAATCATACAGGAATCGTTTTTAAAAATATTGTATTTATTTATTTGAGAGACAAAGAGGGAGAGAATGCATGAGTAGGAAGAGAGGGAGAGGGAGAGGGAGAAGTAGACTCCCTGTTGAATGAGCAGCCTGATGCAGGGCTCAATCCCGTGGACTCTGGGATCATGATGTTAGCCAAAGACATACACTTAACCCACTGAGCCACCCAGGTGCCCCACAAATCTATATAGGAATTAGAAGAATTAGGGAGGTTAGTATGGAAATTCTAATTTTTCTAACCCTTTTGATTTATGTACTGGCATTTAAAATGTCATAAGTTTAATTATATGATCAACAATGTGATAGGCATTTGACTTAAAATATTAACAAATAATAACATTTAAAGGTTTTTTTCACATGCAATAAAAACAAATGCCAACTAAAAAATCTAGGTTATAGACAGCAAACAAATTGTTTAGTAAGCTTTGGTTAGAGACTAAAAGCTATAAAATATGTCAAAACTCTAAAAAATAATCTCTAAGTCATAATGGTAATTTAAGGGGGAAATCAAAAGTTAGATTATCTATGAAAAAAATGTTGAAGACGGCAAGTATTCCTTTTAAGATTAAAAATTCTATCCTGTTACCATTTTTCCAGCAGATATCCAACAAATGTTTACTGACAACCTTCAATGTGCCAGAAACTCATCTAGTTACTGGATATACAGCAAGAAACAAGATAGACAAAAATGCCTGTCCTTAAGGAGGTTACATTCTCATGAGAAACACAAATAAACTGATAGATAATATATCAGGGACTGCTATGAAGAAAAAGCGAAGTAAGGAATTTTAAATGATGGGGAAAGAATGGGAATAAGCTTACTCTGAAGTCAACCTGGCCTTTCAGATGCCAGATTAGTCTTTGACACTTAAACAAGCTTATGATAGGGTTATCATTTTTAAAATATTTGGCGTAATTTCAATTTGCATGCAGGTGTATACACATGGGTCTGTATGTGGGCATGTGTGTGTGTGTGTATATATATATATAAAGTGTGTAGATGTGTAAATATACATTGTACATTCATGAATGCATGTTTCAGTGACAAATACTTACCATGTCTGTGATAAACTCGAAGACCCCTCAAATTTGGAATATTCTCTCTCAAGACTACTTTGTTGTCCCCAGTGGCCTTGTCAACTCTTTCAATGACCTCATAGTGTTCATCAGTATAATAAAGGAAGGAATCATAGACAGCAATTCCCCAGGGGTGGGAAAGATGGTTTACCAGAATCATTCGATTTGTACCATCCACGTTTCCTCTTTCAATCTAGAAGATCAGAATTCTCATTATTGATTGATTCACGGTGAAATGAGAGAAACATTTAAAACTAACATTCTCTCCCTTTCTTTCTTTCTTTCTTTCTTTCTTTCTTTCTTTCTTTCTTTCTTTCTTTCTTTCTTTCTTTCTTTCATTTCTCTTTCTTAATTTAAATTCAATTAGCCAATATATAGTACATCATTAGTTTCAGATGTAGGATTCAGTAATTCATTGGGGGCATATAACACCCAGCACTCATCACATGATATGCCCTTTTTAATGCCAATTACCCAGTTATCCCATGCCCCACCCACCTGTCCTCCAGCAAACTAACATTTTCTTAATAATACATCACATCTATACAGAACTCTATCCTTGAGAGAGATTTTTCATATCTGTTTTCTAATTTGATAATCACAATTATATGTCATTATGCCCATTTCACTGATAATGAAGTTGCACCTCAAGGAAGTCAACCAACTTTCTCAAACGGCATGGTGAAGAAAAGGGAACTAAACCTCTTTAGTCCCTGCATGTGATATTCCTGACAAGGAAACACATTTACTGTCTAACTAAAGACTATTACTGAGGAGCTGACTGACCCTGATTTAACATCCTCACCAACAATTCCTGCAATGGGACTATGAAACATGTTTTAATTCAATGACCAGATACCAAGATTGAATGGAGCAAAAGGTGGTGCTGTTATATTAGAACAGGTAACAAGTCTTAGTCAAAATGACTCTGATTAACTGGATAAAGAACTCACAAAAAAAATGAAGTTCCTAATGGGAAATGACAAGTTTGCTTCTAGATGAAAAATAAGCTATAGACAGAGGTGGTTTGATTTCATTCCAGAAACCTGTATCAAGTGCCTCCTCTGTGCTAGAATCTCAGCTGAGCACTGGTGAGAAAGATAAACGAGATTTGGCTCACCACCTCACCGGACAAGGCAATCCAACAGTTATAAGAGCAGGTTATGCCCTAGAAACGGACAGAAGTTCCAGAAAGCTAGAGCACAGGGAAGATAAGCTTAGGAGGGGGTTTAGAGGTAGTGATCAGGACCAGATTAGCTGGCCAACCTCAGCTTAAGTGTTTGGAGCTATTTCTCTAGGCTGAGCAGTGATCAAACCTATTTTTCATGGATTTATAGAGACAACATGTCTCCATCACATAACTAAGGTTTATTACTGACAGCCATCATCTGATCATGGCTCAAGAGAAGTGGCTTAGTATGGAGGAGGTGGCAGAGAAAGGCTGGACCTGAGAAAAGAGGCACAGGACAGATTGCCAGTATTTTGTGATAATTAAAGAAGGACATGGTTATTAGAGTGAGGGGAAAGATGAGGGTTCTAACCTAGGAGACAAGATGGAGAGTCACACCATCAACAAGCTCACACACATCTGGAAAAGCAGAGCAGATGCAGAAATAGGAAGGGAGAGGAGTGGTGGGCACTGTCTGGGACGTGCTAAGTTGTATACAGAAATCACACCATGTGACAAAGCCCTTTCATCATTGTATACAGGCATCAAAGTGCTTTCACACGTCACTACTTTTTTGATCCTTAAAGTTTGTCACCATTATATGTACGTATTAGGAGTGAAATTAGCACCGTTGAACTGATAACAAACTGAAAAATCAAACCTACTGTGCAATGTTACGGAGAGTATCAATGTGGAAAACATATCTGCAATCACTATTTAAAAAGCAGGGGAGAGACTGGCACACGTTCAGTACAACATCCATTGCAATATTTTAACTGACCAATAGTTATAACTGAGCATCTTCTAATGTGCCTTGTCCCAGTTTAATTGCATAAGCATGGAAGTGATGATCAAACATTATTTCTGTGAATGGATTAAATTCTATAGTTTCTGCTTCTTCTTGCAGAAAATAATGAACTCAACCTTGGAGTTAAAATTACCACTAAAGCGAGTTTTCCCATATGCATCAACCATGTCAAGACCTTAGAGACAGCATGTAGCTAGGACGGGATGCCATGTTCAAATCAAAAGCTTGGTAGTTTCATTTTTTTCCCTTATTCTTTACAACTGGAGAGCCTGGAGAACTTTCCAAGAAAAGCACTGAAAACACTAAAACTTGAATGGTTCTTAAAGGACAAAGAAGAAATGAGAAATGGAAATATTTTATCTTACAGAAAAGCAAAGGATGAGGGAAAAGGCAATGAACATTATTCTATAAGGAACTAGGGATATACTAGAAAAAAGGCACTTCAACTAGGGCAATATTTGCTCTAGGGAAAAAGGTTATTACAAGAAAGGGCAATAAAACACTGGCCCAAGTGGCCAAGTGAGATTGTTCAGGAACCACAGCCAGACAAGGAACAATCAGTATCAGCTACACAAGCTCAGCAGTAAAGACCAACAGGGTGTGCATACCACTCCTGTGCTGGTGACAGCCCAGTAGAGTTTCTGCTCCTTGATATCAAGGGTGATAAACTCCAGGTGTTCAAGGTTCCCAGTGAAGAGAACTTTTGGGAATGTGCCATCCATGTTAGCACTTGCAATCTTGGCAGGAACACCACTGTCTGTTCCTTGGTCCGACCAGTATAGTTTCCTATAACCATGAAAAACACAGGCATTTCATAAAACAGACAGTTTCATTCAATATATAAATGGAAAAAATAAGTGCATTTATCATCCTCAAAATGTGCACAATTCAATGGAGGAAGTCTGAAATGCTAATATCTTGAGACATGCAAAGTGGAGGGAGTATTTAGCTGGCATTCTGTCGATGTCTATATATTTCCTAGCTATTATTGGGGAAGAGGGCATTTAAATGGTATCTAAAATAGGATGCTAGCATCCTACATTAGTGAGGGAAACTTTACCTGGGTTGGATGGGTTGGAAGCTTATGACTAAGAAAAAGCCTACACCAATGGTCAATAATCCCTTTTAAAGAATCACACACTGTGCACTGTGAAGGACAAAGCGGATGTAAGAGTTGTCAAAAGTCCCTCCCTGCTCACCTCTCAGGCCAGTTATTTAATCCTTCTCCAAATTATCATCTAGTACAAGCCCAGCTACTTTCTTTTCTGATTTCTGTGATGAAAATGCAGTATTACCCACAAACCCTAATTGTCACACAGAGTTCCCAAATCCATAATTTGTTAAAACTTCACTAAAATATATGAAGGGTTGTTTTCCATGTCATTTGTGGGCATACCTTCTATATTTGAATCCAAGTGTCCATTCCTTTCTATCTCATCTGCTGCCATAGCCTAGGGAGACAATCCTTTTATCTCTTTTAATCCTCTTTCCCCTGCAAACCCCTTCGTTCCATCCCAGAAATCTCATCTTCAAGTCTAAACTTCCCTGCTTCTCAGTTTTCAAACTCTTGACATTCTCTGCTTTGACCAAACTCTCCCATCTCTTCCCTGCTCCTATTTTATTTCTTCCATTGAGCCTGTTCTTCACTCTTAAAACTCGCCTGCACTTCCAAACCTTCAGTCCCTCTCTGCCTGGACCTAATGCATAACTATTTTAGCAACATCCTTATTTATTTTCTTGATCTCCCATTGTGCTTATCTTGCTAATCTCTGGCCCTGAGTTCCTGTCATAATTTTCTTTCTCCTCTCAAATTCCAGGCTACCAAAAGTTTGCTGGACGAGGTCACAAAACTTCAGAGTTCACTAAAAATTTAAGCTACCTGACATTAGCTGAGAAACCTTCTCCCTAGCTGAACACTTTCTCCTAACTGGTCTCCCTGCCTCTGGCCTCTTCCACTCTGATCCTGACCCATCTTTCTGAAATACAAATTTGATTCTATCATTCCCTTCCTCCAAATTCCCAGATGGCTCCTTATTTCTCAAAAGAACAAAGTGCAACTCCTTAGCATGGTGACTTCAAAGTCCTTCCAGGATTTGTGCCCAGATGCCTTTAGTTTCCATCTTGTCAACCACCCCTAACTTGAACTCTGGTTTCAGACCTCCATGCCCTCATGCGAAACGCTGAAATGCTTCTGCACCTTCACTGCTCACTTGACCTCAAGAAACACTCCCCAATTCCAACCTATTCTCTACTTAGGGGAAGCCTTCTAATCCTTCAAGTTCTTTTTTTTTCTTCAAGTTCTCTTTCAAATGTTATCTAGTCCAGCGTTGCTAATTTAAAGAACATAGAGCAAAACACAAATTACAGCCTTCATGCTAAATATGACTCAGAGCTATTTCTCTTTCTCATCCAGATCTGTATTTTTCAAAAGGTTGGCATATGAAACCAGAAAAGGTCCTAACTTTGAAATCTTCCATTTTATCAGGCATAATATTAACAAGAATGGTGCTGCATGGAAAACATGTGTCATTTATGAACACTCACCCATTAACAGGATCAACAGTTATGCCAACTGGACTACCAACTCCAAGAGCTGTCCCATCATTGGTAATCAGTGTTTTTCTGTATCTGACATCTCCCTGGAGTTTCAAGACCTGTAGCACAAAATCATTCATTAGAACTGAGTTTCATAAGGGGAAACAAAGAAAGCTGAGATGAAGGAGACCTTACACACACAACAAATTCCAAAGCGCGATTAGAAATGAATGGGAGGGTTTGTGTGAGATTCAGATAATCCCTAATTGCATTTCAGGGCTATGAGGAAATCAGCTCAATAGAAAGTGAGTATGAAAAGCAAAATCAGCCCTAAAATTCCTATTTCAATTCACCTCAAGTTTCAGGAGAGGGAATTTATATAGATAAAAGAAGGATTCAAATGAGTAAACATACAGATTCATTGCCTGAGAGAAACCACAAAAATGTCTTCAGAAAAAGATACAGGAAAACACCGGAAAGCAAATGGGAGCCCCACAGCTCTCTGGCATCCCAATGATGGCCATGGCACCCAGTGGCCCATCACTGTAAACACAGTTGACCAAACAGTCCGAATTTACTCAAAGTGAATTCTGTACCAGGTTAACAGCCAGAGTTACAATGCAAGAGTTCAAATCCCTGATCTTCTAGATGTGACTGAGGCAGGAAATTCACTTCTCTGATCTTAGTTTCTTTATTAGTAAGATGTGGATGATAATGGCACATTTTGCACGGAGCTATGAGATAATACATGTAAGGAGCTTAACACAGTGCCCAGTGTTGTGTTTCCTATCTTTTTTTTATTGGGCACTTATCATTATGTAACAGGCATTATATTAAGCATTGTTGGATCAAATCCCCACAATACGTCTGTGAGATAGATGCCCATATTACACAGGATGAAAGAGGCCTGGGGACATTTACTTAAGTTCTCAGGGTTACCTATTTTTAATTATTATTGCTGTACTTGTTTAAACTAATGTTAATAGAAAACTATGGGTTACTAGAATAAAAGCAGGTTTTTATAGGAATAAGGCTATTCTAATATGCACTTAAGAGAGTCTGAGAGGAGAAGCAGCTAGTAAGAAATTATAAGATGTATGTTGATTGCTGATTTGCACGAAGGTTTTTCTATAAAGTTGTTTTTTAGATTATTTGTGCATCAGTGTTTACTTTTCTATCTTTGCCCTCTTTCTGTCTCTATATGTATTTTTTCCTCCCTCCTTCTCTTACACACACACACACACACACACACACACACCTCTTTAATCCGTCACTCTTTTCTCTAAATTTTTGTCTCTCCTGTGTGGTATCTTTCTCTCTTTTTAATTTGCCTCTTTATGTCAAAATTTCTCTCCTTTTCCAGGGCCTAAGGATCTTTTTAGTTCAAAGGAAAGCTCTTTTGCTTGTTTTTTGGAATATATCAAATTCTCTCTCCCACAACATTCTGTACGCCTCTCTTTTCAGCTACAAAATTATATTTAGTGAATGGGCACACAGCTACCCCTAGTGGAAAACAATTTATTCAGTATTTCTTTCATTCTCAAATTTGAATTAAATATGAGTTACTCTTATGCTGGGGGGGGGGGATATTGTTCACGTTAAACAGTAAGTGATCACTCTGTGCCCTCACACAATCTAACATTCACCTGGGTCACCACTGATATCACCAAAGGAGAAAAATCAGTAAAAAACACTAAAAGGGCAATTTACCTTTGCATCGTTATTCTCATAGGTCCTCGGTGACTATTCTAAATATATTGGTGGTTTGAGGAAAACAAGGACTCTATATTGACAGGATTCCTTAGTGTCAAGAAGTACTTTTAGTTACTGACACCCCATTTTACAGATATGAAAGCAGAGGATCAGATAAGATAAGTAAATTGTCCAAGGTCAAATACTTGTGAATGGAGGAAATACTGTGCTGTCCCCAGTCACAAAATGCATTTTTATATCTGAGTCTTTATCAAGTGTTTTTCTCTGTCTGGGAGGCCTATTCTCTACTTCTTCAGTTGGCAGAAATGGTCATCTTCCAGGATGCAGTTCACAAGTAACTGGTTCTCCTGTCATTTCTCCTCTGCCCCTTACCCATATACACATTCGCATGTACACACACAAATTCACACACTCACTCCACAGTTATTCCATTACCCAGTGCCTTTTCATTGTACCTAATACTGATGGAGGAAACATGTTCCCAGCTTTTGGAAAACTATCAATTTAAAAGGGAAGCTCCCCATTTACAAAGCAAGAGACCAAAAAACAAGGGTAGGAACATATTAATTGTCATTCAGAATGAAGATGTACTAAGCAGATGTACACTTGGAATTAAGGGTTTGAAGCAGTCAACTGTGCCAATGTTTTGATGGGAGAGAGATATTTTTACTTGAGGTTATGAAAAAACACCTCTTGTCACTGTCAAGGGGGGTTACAGCAGGCGGGACTCCTGAAGTTCTCATTTATAACAAGGCAAAGTCAGAACACTGCCTGGGAATCAGGGCAGTGAAGCTGACCGTTGAAGCCAATTTCTTGAATTATGTAAAATTCAGGTTCTTATCTGAACAACAAAGGGCTCGAACCAGATGAGCCTCCAAGAGTCTGTTCATGTTAAGAGCTGACGATTCTATCTGGCTTGAGATATTTCAGAGGTTAGCAATTGTAGGGATTGCAAAATGTCCCCCTCGTTGTGAATGTTTACTACCGTTGCCTCCCCTCGGGAATGTTATGAAAATTTAATGAGACCCTGTTTATGGAAAGACCTTTGTAAACTGGAAGCACTGTTCTGACCATCAGAGAAGCACTTCCCCTGTCCAATCTGCTCTAACTCAGCCACTTGACTATATGCGCCTTCCTCACCTTCATTCAGCATCTGTCTTTCTGATTACTCCACAGAGAACCAGTTGAGCAGCAGGTGCCTCTGCCAGAGCAGTGAACTGTCACTCTCCAGAGCCTTGCTAATGAACTGCCCCACTCGCAAGACTACCACCCCCCCATCCTTCTTTAGAAATTTTCACTTTCAAAATTAGGAATTAATAGTCCCTTACATGTTTTAACTTTTTCCTAGAATGGAGCAAACCAATACTAGTTGAGTTACCTCTGATTTACTTCATGTGATTGCATACAGGTACCTCATCTAGAATTTCTTCTGGGAATTGAAGTAAAAAGAACACTTATCGCGACGAGAAAAGTATCAAAGGAATTAGAATCAAGTTTCGACTTTCTGTTTCACTGTTAGAAAAACTGTATGGAGCCATAGAAAGATTTCCATCTTAGAACAGAGGTAACCTATAAACTTGGTTTGGACTGAAATAGCGTTACAGACTTGATGAGGAAAGATAGGAAAAATTTCCTACCTACCATATTCTTCCATACTTAATGCTGAATTCCTTACGAGATTTTTCAATTATCTTTTTATATATTTTTACAGACTTCTAAAGTCCTTTTATATGAACAAGTTAGTATTGATGCCTAGGAGGAAAATAAAATAGAGGAGTACAAAGTTCCAATAATTTATTTCTAAGGTGGATTTACTCCTCTACTTCTAAGACTTACAGTTCATACAGATAGCTCCTCCCATTTGCTTCCTGCAGAAAAATAATTTCAAAATCTAGGAGAGCATATCCTGAGAATAGCTGTTACATGCATCAAAAACCAGTGTTTGTAGGAATAGTATTACGGAATCATTACCTCAATTGATGGAGTTCCAGGATTGGTGTAATAAAAGTTTCTTGATATCCAATCTAAGGCCAGGCTCATGGAAGACCCCAACCTCGATAGAGAAACTAATACTGTCCTGTTGGTGCCATCTGTCTTTACTCTGTGAATTTCACCCTGGAGAGAAAGACAAGGAGAGGTGAGCTATTTCATGGCCACAGCTTCTACATGGAAGCGCTTTCTTCTCTGCCAGCTGCTATGTTTCTCATTTGTAAGAGAGGGATAAATTCTCTTTGCCCCTTCCCCATCCTCACAGCTTTCTCCTCCAAAGGGTGAGCTCCGATAGAAAGGGAACCGAAGGAGTGCTCTCTTTATCCTGGAGGCAAAGATGCTGATGAAGACCCCAGCAGCCACATCAAATGCTTTCCTGGAACTCCCTCAGAGAACTACTGCTTTTTGTCTTGAGTTATGATCATTTTTATGTTCATCCAATATCTTCTACTAGCCTAAAGCTCCTTAAGAGCAAGTTTTGTTACTGCTTCTTCTTGGTATGTATTCTACAGCAGAGGTCATTAATTCAGCGCAGAGCAAATAGTAGGCACTTAATAAATACTTGCTGGCTGAATAAAGAAATAATATTCAATAGCTTAAATGTGCTTATTATCTGATCTTTGCTCTAGGCCAGCCTCTTATATTCACCCTTCACTGAGTCAAAAAAAACTTAGTGGTACTATATGTTAATTAACTGAATTTAAAAATAATTAAATTAAAAAAAAACTTAGTGGTAAATTAATTTATTTCTGGATCATTTCCCTTTTATCCACCCAGCAAAAGTTTGCTTATAAAGAAGGCATTGGTACAGGTAGGTTCTTTTGAAGAACAAGTTATATACTTTGAATGTTACTCAAAACTTACTGGATTCTCAACCCAATAGATGAACTGCTCCGAGTCATCAAATTCAACATCATAACCGTTCATCACCCCTGCTATGGGGACCATAGCATCGTTGCTCTTCACCTCAGGATTAAGGGAGATTCCAAAAATTATACTGTGTCTTACGGTTATTAAGAAAGGTTGATCATCTGTGAAAATAGAAGAATATCAGTCAAAATTATATCCCATTATTCCCAGACATGTAGAGTAATGGAAGGCAGTGGATTGTTATCTCATAGGATGAGATGACCTTGCAGCTTTGCAGCAATAAATATCATAGATGGTACATATTTCATCAAACAATCTAGGGCCTTGGATCAAGTTTCAGAGGGCTGTCAGGGCATCAGGCCTCCAACTCTACATACAATGTTCCTGGACTTCCTTCTGCTCCCGGCAGACGAGTATTTACCTTATTCTTCGTGAATTCCTTGCTTATGCTAAAAAAGCATCTGTTTGTTAAGCATCACAATTTGCACATAGATAAACCTCACTAGTACCCAATAATTCATGAAAAAGAGACTTGGATTTGGGGGGAAAATGTGAAAGAAAACATATGGACTATTCTTGGTGAATGGAAATTTATTAGTTTTAATATTATCAAGTGGGGCCTAGTGTTTATTACACACTTTAACTACTAAATAAATCCCATTTATAATCTCCCCAATTGTTGTTTGACCAACGGCTATCTTCTGCACTTGATTCTAACTCCCAAAGGGCAGTAACTATGTCTGATTTATTATCATATCCTCAAACCTGACATGTAATAGTTGCCAATAAATATTTGCTAACTAAATGAATGACCACATAAATGAATAAATGGATGCATAAATGAATATGCAAAATTCTCTAAATTCTCTGTCTGTCTTCTAAAATTCTCAAGAGTGGGACGTGTAGGTGGCTTTGGTCAGTTGGGTGTCTACCTTCAGCTTGGGTCATGATCCCAGGGTCCTGGCATTGAGCCCTGCATCGGGCTCCCACCCTCAGCAGAAAGTCTGCTTCTCCCTCTTCTCTCTGTGCTCTCTCACTATCTCTGTTTCCTTCTCTCAAATAAAATTTAAAAAACTAAAGTATATAAACAAACAAAAAGTTCTCAAAAGTATCTCTACCTTGCAACTTAAACATCCTGATAATTTCTTATTCAAACTATCAGTTCACTTAACCTCCTTAACAAGAAATAAGATCCTTTTTCAAAGATAATCTTTATCCTAGCTATAGTCTCTTTATCAAAAAATCTAAATTGATGAAACTCATGAGTGGGGTTTTATTTATACTTATCTCTAAAAAGGAAAACTGGAATGAGAGTTTTGTGGTATGAAGACATCTACATAAAATATATCACAATTAAGCAAAATTAAAATGATTAATCATTGCATAATTTTCATCTGCTAAAAATGATGTTTTCATTACTTTAATAATCTGGAAAGCTTAAGATCTTCAAAGGGATTACTTTGGTTCTTTACTTATTTTAACACCTTATTAGCTTTTCCTTGTTCCTGGTGTTTCTATTACTAAAAATAATTTAGAATTTATTAACCTACTAAACATTTAGAGTAAATATTGCCAACAATTAATGCTGCATATTTTACAAGTCCTACAATATACAGCATTAAGTCTTTTCCAATAAATCTGCAAAGTTGTCTTCTACTGAGGCCAAAGCAGCTTGCAGGGGCTATGTGAGAGTTTAACTCACAAGTCTGTTCTCTCTCAACTGCTCCACATTGTCTCTCTTCTGAACAAATGCAATAGCCATAAATAATCACCCCTATTTATTGTGAATATGTGCCACATAGTATGCACTAAATATTATCTCATTTGATTTATCTCCCTAAAGCTTCATAATCCTGTTTGTTAGGTCATTATCTATCTCCACCCACCAAACTTTCAAATAAGGCACAAAGAAATTAAGCAATTTAACCGAGGTCACAAGGCCAGGTCCTCAGATTCCAAAACTTATGTTCTTTTTTTTTTAAGATTTTATTTATTTAAAATAAATAATAATCAATTATACGAGGATGACTTGGAGAGAGACAGAGAGACAGAGAGAGACAGAGACACAGGCAGAGGGAGAAGTAGGCTCCATGCAGGGTGCCTGACATGGGACTAGATTCCAGGTCTCCAGGATCACACCCTGGGCTGAAGGAGGTGCTAAACCTCTGAGCCACCAGCTGCCCCAAAACTTATGTTCTTAATCACTACTCTGCAAAAAGTGCAGGCCAAGTACCAGTTATCGAATATCAAATTACCGCTCATTCCATTTCATTTAACTGCAGTAATATACTATGAAAACTATTAGGAGTTTGGATGTACCTTGAAATTATATCAATTATATTAAGATATTTAATTATTTATTCATTTTTTATTTTAATTATTTATTTTCCTTTTGCTGAAGTCTCAACCAAAGCTCTGTTTAGGGCCTATAAAACTATATCCATCAAACATGGGCCTTCTGGATTTGTCCAAGAAGCTCTTCTCTCAAGCTCTTTGGCCAGTATTCCTTTGTAAAAGGGCTGTGTCTCGGGCCCTTGATCTGATTACTGCTGGTGTATTTGAGAGGGCTGCCCACTAATGACCATTTATGGGCAATCAACCAGAGGGTGGGGTGTCATTTAGTGCTGTGCTGACAAAAGGTGTGAGAGAGCCAAGGTCAAAAATGATGCCAGGGTAGCGCTATATAAAGCTGACCGTTGAGACAAGTGGCATAAAGGAGGGTACACTTTGTGGGAAACAAAAAAGGAGTGATTTTATGATACTATACAGCAATAAAGGAGCAAATGGCTGAAAAACACAGCACTGAAGATGGAGCAAAAAAGGTTATTGGAGGTATCTTGCAAGAAGTTACTATGGCCGAGTTGGGTGACGGGCACTGGGTGTTATTCTGTATGTTAGTAAATTGAACACCAATAAAAAAAAAAAAAAAAAAAAAAAAAAAAGGTTATTGGAGGGCTTGTCATTCACTCAAAAATCACTCCGTGCTACTGCATGCTACAGGCAGTGAACACCTATGAACAAATCAGGTGAAGGTTTAATCTTCAAGGAACTTAGAGTCTACAGAACAAGGCAAAGTATATAGACCCTTAGGATCTCCAATCATAATGGCCTCAAAGGAAGATGCACAGAAGTACCTGGGGTTGGTAGGATTTCAGGAGGAAGTGACTTTTAAGCCATCATAGGACAGCATGGCTCTCACTCTTTTGAAATAAAAATCATTTCTTCATTTTCATTCTTTATGTCATGATCCCATTCAGATTAGTGTTACAGAGCACAAAAGTACAGAGACAGCAGTCAGGAATGGGAAATTGGTGATGTAATTGAAGAGCACCATTTATTACTCCCTAACAAGGTCCTCCGTAATTCAGACCTTGCACTAACTGACCAGTGCCTCAACCTTTCCACCAGTGTGCAAACAATGTTTTCTTCTTTCATTGTCACATAGTCACTGAAACAATTGCCTTGTGTCCCTCAGACAGTTAGAAACCTGTTTTGGATTTCAGGTTGTTTATTGTAGAGGATGCTGGGGAGATGTTTTGGTTTGCTTCTTGTTTATGTATTTGTTTTTTGGCATTGTGGAGAACATATTTTCTAAAGAATAAAAAGCTAGTTCATACAGAGAAAGTTCTGTTTTAAATTTTATAACATGAAATTAGGGAAAAAAATAGCTCATAATTCCATTACCCAACTATAACCACTATTTGTGCTCATATGCATTGTTTTCCAGATCTTTCTATTCTTATTTTTTTTTTTTAAGATTTTACTTACTTATTTAGAGAAAGAAAGAGCGTATGAGGTGGAGGAGGGGCAGAAGGAAAGGGAGAGAGAGAATCTCAAACAGACTTTGTGCTGAGCACAGAGCCCATCTCGGGGCTTCATCCCACGACGCTGAGATCCAGACCTGGGTCGACATCCAAAGTCAGACGCTCAACCCACTGAGCCACCCAGGCACCCCTTTCAGACCTTTTTAATGCATATTTTTCCATGGCCAATACTAAACAGTATCTGCTTTTTCACTTAACCTTATCACATAAGCACTTCCAAAGATATTCCAGACACTTGGTAAACAATATTTTAAAAGCTATTTAACTCGTAAATCAAGTAAAATGTTTTCATCCATAAATGTTAACAAGTCTTTTAAAGCTTCTTATTGAAAAAAATGTGCAACTTTGTTTTTAGTTAACATATATTGGCATTAAGTTCCCAACTGGTACTCAGAAATCAGTTGAGAAATGCTAAGAAAGTTTCACTTCAGTAAAGTCAGCCATGGAAAACCACTAGTGGAATTATTTGAGAAACAACAAAAGCTACTATTTAGATATCAATCACCATCAGATAGTAATATTGATTACACCAATCCTCAATGCACAGTTCAATGATCTTTGTGTGGTGAAAGAATGCTTTGTATCCAAAATGTCTATAGCCCAGTTTAATCTTCTGCTGAAAGACTCAGAGGACACACTAAATTAAACAATGTCAACAAGGATTAGGTGCATAATAAGTCTCTGAAGAAAAACAGCAAATGCCAATCCCTTTGTAAGCATTACCAATAATTAAAATCTTTCATCATGAAAGTATCATTGCAAAATATTATATCTTGGTGGAATTCGATTTTCAGTAAACCTACATCTGCAAAATCTGTAAACACCATTAATTTCCTGGATTCAGCATAAATTTTCCACTTGAAAACTAACTTTCCCTCTAGACTAGGATACAATTTTCTCTTAGCTTAAGAATTTTTATCATTAAATATTTAATTTTAACTTCTCTGCAATCATTTTTGTCAGTACCAAACCACATTCACTCCACTGAGAAATGAAAAGAACTTGTATTTAGAAAAACTTTTCAGATTTTCAAGCAAAAGGTGAATGACTTTTAAAAAGACTTTATTATGTATCTAGTACATACTCTGGCAGAAATATCTTTTGCGGATTAACTGTATCTTTCCCTTTTGTTCTTACTCCCTAAAGTACTTTAGTATAATTCTCTGCATACATTTCTATCAACCTAGTAAAATATCTAGGGTGAGATGAAGATTAAATTGCTCCAATAGTCACTTACATTTTTCACACAAAGAAAACTCATTTTTAAACTACCAGAAGACCTATGCTAGAACATTCATCATTGACTACGATAACAATAAAAACGAGATAAGGAACCTGGAAAATAAAGCCATATACAAGTGTCAAGAAGTTTTACTTCTTAAGTACAGAATTTGGAACTTCCTATTATCATAGCTTGTCTAAGTATAACCAGGTAAGAGAAAATGTGAGGTTAAAGATTATTGAATCAGGGATCCCTGGGTGGCGCAGCCGTTTAGCGCCTGCCTTTGGCCCAGGGCGCGATCCTGGAGACCCGGGATTGAATCCCATGTCAGGCTCCGGGTGCATGGAGCCTGCTTCTCCCTCTGCCTATGTCTCTGCCTCTCTCTCTCTCACTGTGTGCCTATCATAAATAAAAATTAAAAAAAAATAAAAAAAAAGATTATTGAATCACATGCACACATAATATGGGCTTCACATACAGAAACTATGTTACAGCTGAGATGTTCACTTCAATCACCGCAGAGAGCATATACTCCAGATACTCGCTGAATCAAAGGGAACACAGCACACATTCCATTAGCAAGTGGCTTGAGATGACACTGCTTTGCTAAACTATGGAGAATTCCACTTTCAGGGCACACATAAAGGACATACTGTACCTTTCAAGCAAGTCACAGAATCATGAGAAAGACTCCATCCCGAAGGACAAGCACAGGAATAAAGGTGTGGCCTCTGTGAGGAAAGTAAGCATAGATGGCTGCAGGAGGAAGAAGCACATGAATTTTCACCTGTAATAGAAAAAGAAAAGAAGAAAACATTAGTGAATGGAAGACTTCCGACATTAAAGTGTACAAAATGATCTGATCAAGAAAATGTGGTATATGCACTATAATATCATTCAGCCATAAAAAAGAAGAATATCTTGCCATTTGCAACAGCATGGATGGACCTTCAAGGCGCTTACACTAAGTGAAATAAGTCAGAAAGAGAAAGACAAATAGTACATGATCTCACTCATATGTGAAATCTAAGAAAAACCAAATTCATGGAGAGAACAAATTGGCAGTTGCCAGATGCATGGAGTAGATGGTAGGCAAAATGGATAAAGGTGGTCAAAAGGTAAAAACTTCCAATTATAAGATAAATTATCCTAGGATGTGATTTACAGTATGATGACTATAGTTAACAATACTGTATTATATATTTTTAAAGTAGTTAAGAGAGTAGATCTTAAAAATTCTCATCATACACAAACTTTGTAACTTCATATAATGGTGGATATTCACTAAACTCATTGTCTTGGTCACTTCATAATATATACATATATATTAAGTCATTATCTTGTATACCTAAAAATACAATGTTATATGTCAAATTTCTCCCAACACAAATAAATAAATAAATTTTTAAATGTGCAGTCATGCTGTTATTGTCCTCCTAAAGACCCCCAGTTGAGACACAAGTACATTAAGGTACCTCTGTTGGTTTGGTTTCTTGTTTTTCCTAAACTGCTCTACTCATCATGCCTTCAACACAAGATTCATAAGAGGAACAAAAAAGAAATGACTTGCCCAAGGTCACAGACCAATCCTGTCTATAACCAGATTATGAACAAATAGCCACTGAGTAACTCGGAGCTTAGTAATAGAAATATGATGCCATATAATATGTGTCTCCTTGCCTGATCTAAGGGATCTTTTTACAGTAACTGAAATCAATGTGCATATTCCCTTTGTGACCTTGACATTTTACCCACTGTTGTCTAAGTTTTGGACAGTAATCTTTAGGTAGTAATCTTTTATTTTTCTATTGATGACATCTTTGTGTGTCTCTGCTTTTTAAAATAAGGGATCCTAGGATGCCTGGGTGGCTCAGTGGTTGAGTGTCTGCCTTCAGTTCAGGGCATGATCCTGGGGTCCTGGGACTGAATCCTGCATTGGGTTCCCCACAGAGACCCTCCTTTTCCCTCTGCCTATGTCTCTGCCCCTCTTTGTGACTATCATGAATAAGTAAATAAAATCTTTTCTAAAAAAAATAATGTAAGGGGGTAGCCCCGGTGGCACAGAAGCTTAGCGCCACCTACAGCCCAGGGCGTGATCCTAGAATACCAGGGATTGAGTCCCACGTCAGGCTCTCTGCATGGGGCCTGCTTCTCCCTCTGCTTGTGTCTCTGCCCCTCTCTCTCTCTCTCTGTGTCTCTATGAATAAATAAATTTTAAAAAAATAATAATAATATAAGGGAACCTGTGTACATCCCAAGCTCACAGGATGTTCTCTAGATAGATCTTTTATGTTCTTACTACACATGTTGCATTAGATTCATTAATTCATTCATTCACTCAAATAATGTTCACTATGTACCAAACACCATTCTAAGCAGTGACAATACTGTAAACATGGGGCAGATATTCTAAGAAAGGGAGACAGAATTAAACTCATAAATTATGTGATTTTAAGATGTGAAGGTAATGAGCCAAAGAATTACGAGAGGGGTAAGCTATTTTAGATAGGGTAGTCAAGGGCCACCGAAGAACATTTGAGAGAATCCTAAATGACATTGAAGAGGCAACTCAAGCAGAAATCTGGAGGAGGGGTGTTCCAGGTAGTAGAAAGGACTGGTGCAAAAATTCAGAAGTAGGAAGTAGCCTGGTATGCTTCTGGACCAAAATGAAGTCCAGCGTGGCAACAGTAAATGGAGAAGAGACAAAGAAAAAAGGCCATCATTCTGAAGAATGATGAGAAAGCACTGCAGGGGTTGGGGAGAGTAGTTGTTTGTTTTTTAAGAGTGAATATTAAATGAAGATTCATCAACTCATCCCTCTTCCCACCAGAAAGAACACTACCAATGCCAAATTTTTAAATGACTTTGCCACACACACCATACATTTAGGATGACTTGGAGTGGCTGCATCACAGCACCTACAGGGCACTGGTGCCATAATAAATGAGTCCTGAGACTATCACAGAGACAGTAGCCAGTTGCTGAATAAAACGACACAATTTATATCTACTGTTGTTACACACAAGATTTTAGTTTACTGAGGTGAAAAAAAGTAATGGAAATGTTAGGACTGGGGTGGTTGGAAAAGAAAGGAAAGAAAATGTACTGCCCAAACAAATAGGTCTGCAACACTGTACATTCAGCATTCCCAGAACAAGTGTTTTCCAAGCTAATTCCCAGGCAGATGTCTCTGTATTACTTACCATCTGGTTGTTTCACAGGATGAACTGCAACAACCCCAAGGGGCTGAGGAACATTACGAATTATGACTGACTGGTTCCCACCATGCCACTTATTGGCTTGAACAACCTGATAAGTAGAGCGGTCTGTCCAGTACACAGAATCTTCAAAGAGAGTTAGGGCATAGGGATGTCGCAGAATCTGTGAAGCCAAAGAGAACAATGAGACTTTGCCCAGAAATAAAAACCAAAGTGAACAATGTAGGAAAGGACATCTGCCCAAGAAGATGGGTTCCTCTTTAGCATTTAATTATTTAATAAGGACATGGGGAAGTCATTGTTCGAGAGACAAAAAATGCACCGCTTAACCTATATATATATCCCATTATACCACTCTAAATTCTTTCACCTATGTGTGTCATTTAGTCTTTCTTTTTACTCTGGTAATTATACTGGGCGTCCATTTTTCAAATGAAAGCAACATTGAAGTGCAGAAATTAAGGTCACTCATCGGGATCCATTATTTCCAAGCCTTAGTCCCCATCCCATTATCACTACTCTTTATCCAGTGCAATTTCTGCCACTCATAGATTCATATGAACCCTTGAAGGTAGGGAGACCCTGGCAAGTTCCCTTAAAGCCACATAATTATAAACAATGACAATTTTATTATTTTTTAGATTTATTTATTTTAGAGAGAGAGCATGAGCAGGGGGAGGGGCAGGGCCAGAGACAGAGAAGACTCCCTGCTGAGCACAGAGCTCAATGAGGGGCTTGATCTCAGGCCCTGAGCCACCCTGGCACCCCAACAATGACAATTTAATTTTTTTAAGATTTTATTTATTTATTCATGAAAGACACACAGAGAGAGGCAAACACATAGGCAGAGGGAGAAGCAGGATCCGTGTGGGGAGCCTGATGCAGGTCTTGATCCCAGGACCCCAGGATTATGACTTGAGCCAAAGACAGACGCTCAACCACTGAGCCATCCAGGTGCCACAATGACAATTTTAAACTTAAGTCAGTGGGCAGCCCGGGTGGCACAGCAGTTTAGCGCACCCTTCAGCCCAAGGCCCGATCCTGGAGTCCTGGGATCAAGTCCGGTGTCAGGCTCCCTGCATGGAGCCTGCTTCTCCCTCTGCCTGTGTCTCTGCCTCTCTCTCTCTCTCTCTCTCTCCCTCTCCCCCTGTCTCTCATGAATAAATAAATAAAAATATTTTTTTAAAAAATTAAATAAATAAATAAATAAAGGTCAGTAACAGCTTTTGAGAATACATTATTTTCTGTTTTCCCATTTAACTTGTGAAAATAAATTCACCAGAATTTTCTGCATAAAAATTAACATATAGAATTGTTGAATCAGCTTCTCCCTCTATGTCTCTGCCTCTTTCTGTGTGTCTTTCATGAATAAATAAATAAAATCTTTTAAAAAAGAAAAATTGTTGAATCAACGTTGAATACCTAAAACCAATTAGAGTTGTATATCAATTATACTCCAGGGCAGCCCCGGTGGCGCAGCAGTTTGGCACCGCCTGCAGCCTGGGGTGTGATCCTGGAGACCCGGAATCGAGTCCCACATCGGGCTCCCTGCATGGAGCCTGCTTCTCCCTCTGTCTGTGTCTCTGCCTCTCTCTGTGTGTGTGTCTATGAATAAATAAATAAAATCCAAAAAAATTATACCCCAATAAAAATATGAAATATATAACAAGCTATGATTTAATTGAGAAATCCAAATATAAATTATTAATTTTTGCTCTACACTTTTTTAAGGTGTAGAAGCAACAGAATAGCATCTACAAATCCACTAAATCACACAAACTATTCATCTTTCCTGGACATACACAATCTGACCATGAACTAGATTAAAAATATTTATTTTCTGTTAGTATGAAAAGATGGATTGGCCCTCATTCCTGTTGATATTTCCTAGATTGACCTTGTAATGTCTAAGACACAATAATTTCTTACTTTTCTTGTTACTCCATATGATTTCAACTAAGCCGCTCTTGTGGGCTCAGTTTAGTTTTCCTCAACACTAACTTACCAAATCACTGGCTATCACTTGTCTCCGATGCTGTCCATCATAATCACAATAGTCTATGTAATCAAGATAGGAATCTAAGAAGTAGAGCAGTCTGTTGGGGTAGTCAATAGTAATGCCACTGGGCCAGAAAATCTTGTCCTGAACAATAACAGTGCGCAGACTGCCATCCATGCTGGCTCTCTCAATACGAGGGTGATGGCCCCAGTCAGACCAGAACATCAAATGGTCACTGTGAAAAGAAATTAGTTACCAGTTGGAAAGGATATATTTCAATATGGAAAATAACCACCATTTTAATACAACATCATCTTTATGTTCTGTTTAAAATAAATCATCTCCAGTTCAGAAAATCTGTACAGAGTTTATTTCCTCTGAGTGTCACAAAGTAAAACTGTAATCATAATGCAGTCATAAGCCATCTGGGTGTTTCTAAAATGTTCATAAAACATGCAGTACATTATGACAATGAAATGTCTCAATGTCTATTCATGTTTCTGTACAATCCACGAATACTTGATCTGGAAAAATCCATCTGGCCTTGTTTATCTACCCTGTCATTTTTTAAGATAAGAGTCAATTTATTCATCATCAGAGATTTATCATAAATTTCATAATACTTTACAACATCTAGGAAGTCTACGTTGCATCAAGCATAATTTGCCTAACTCACAATCCTAGAGAAAAGAATCTAAGTTAGAGAATCTTAATTCAAGGAAAGAAACAATCCAAGGTTTTGTCTTAATTCAAGGAAAGAAACAATCCAAGGTTTTGTCTTAATTCAAGGAAAGAAACAATCCAAGGTTTTGAAACACATAGAATGTCTCCTTCCCTTTAGGACCAGCAGGCAAACATTTTTCTTCCCTATATGACATAAAAAGGAACTCTAATAAACAACATGAAACTAGGGCAGACAAATCTTGCTTTTTTGGTTGTTATTTAACCATGATGTATCAAAGCTACAAACTGGCCCATCTACGGAATACTATTGTGTGCATTCATTAGAGGCCTAATGATATAATTCTACAAAAATCAGTTCAATAATTGTATTACCAAGCTAATAAATCAATGTGTTCTTAAAGTGAACAACCAATTGTTCTTATGTACTTTATGAGGAAACAGATAAAGGAAGGATACCAATAACTCCTGGATGGTTACCATTTCTATAGAGATGTTCAAACAAGATTTCATTTAAAATTTTGAGATACGCCTATCAGCACATCATGTTACTGTCATTTTTCCCCTCATAACCATGCCAAGGCAATATCATTTAAAAAAATTCTTACCTAATTCTGGGGTCTAATGCTAGACCCCTTGGATTTGATATATTCTTACTAATCAGCACAGTCCTGTGGCTACCATCCAGTTTTGATACTTCGATTGTTTCCAGTGCATAGTCTGTCCAGTAAAGATTGCGACCTACCCAATCTACCACAATACTTTCCGTCATAGTGACACCACTGTTAAGTATCTAAAGATAAAAGTGAACAAAAAGTGAATTCTAAAGACAGTTAATAAATGCAAATCTTGAAATTATATGAAAATCTAAAATAAGACAACTAAACTTGTCCTATGATTGCTTGTGAGCCTTAGAAAATTTTGTCTTCCATGTAGCTAATCACCAAATCAACAGTGGGGCAATATACTATATTTTGTAGAATTGAATACTCTAGGATACCTCTACTGTTGGGTTCGTGTATAGTTTCATTTGGTATCAAAGTTTTTGCATTTAAACAAAAGTTCCATCCGTTCACTAAATTGACAATTCTGTGAAACTTTATAATGTTCACATGCCAAAATAATATCTTTATTAATTAAATGCCAACAATTACAAAATAAAATCCTAAGGGTCAGAAGAAACAGAAGCATCAAGGGGCAAGAAACTGAAACTGTGGGAGATGGACTGAGATACATAACTAAATTAGAGCTAAGAAAAAGCAATCCTTTAACTCCATTGCATTTTCCTATGCTCTCATCTACTATAGAAAAAAAAATTGTGAAGTCTCGTATCATGTGACCAGGAATTCAGAATCGTGGATCCTTCAGAGGCCACATTCTTATCTAAAACACCCATATATTGGGAGTTATGAATGTCCAGGCCACCTGGGTGCAACATGGCCCAGAGGGGAATACGTGAGCTACCCAGGATGAGGTAGGACCTGCTCTCACTGGTGAGTAAGAGTAACAGACGCAAGACAGGGAGACTAGTCAAGCCAAAGATCAGGAGAAATGTACTTACGACTCTTCTGTCTGTTCCATTTTGAAAAGCACTCCAGATTTTACCCTGACTTCCATCAGACCAAAAGACACGACCACTGATTGAATCAAAATCAAGAGCTACAATGTGAGAACCATTCCGGACAACTGAATAGATATTGTGAACCTGGGAGGTGATATTGTCAGCAACGATCTGGTTCTGACTTGCCACAAGTAGCAAAAGACTTTCAGATGCTGTTCAAGGACAAAATGCAAAAATGTCAATGAATCTGGGAGAAACCACAATTAAGACATCTCTTAAGTATTTGATACAATACTTTTGATAATAGAAGGAAGATGTAACTCCAAGCTCTAGTCATAGGGAAAACAAACAAAAGTCCTTATAAAAATTACTTATTCATTTCATGTTTATCTTAATAGCTGATTTTCATGAGTATTTAAAATGTGCTTTTTCCAAAATATCTTCCTTCTTTGAATTATACTCCAGTGTTTTTGTCAATATCTGGAGCAAAACCACTTCCATATTTCAAGTTACTACCTGTAGTTTTTGTACTTTTGAATTTTGCTTATCTTCCTTCCTAGAATTTTGCTTATCTTGTTTCCTAATAGAAGGAATTAAGTCTTAGATATTTTTGTTTTGTCTGAGGCATGGAGCTGTGGCAGAGACTTCTATTTCTCTATCCATATTTCCCCTTCACTTCCATTTTAGTAATAATTGATGCCAAGCTTTAGCATGGCACACAGCCTTTATCCCCAATTTTATCCCTTGGGCTATCTACCATCCAGACTCTGACTTGATAAAATAAAAAGTTTGTGTTACCTTTCTTTATTTGGTCACTTTGAAGCAGCTAAATCAATATCTTAATGCACAGTATAATCACTTTCACATCATAGAAAACGAATATTGGTTGAATTGAATTGATTAAGCACTATATAAAGATGCTTAAATATGATATAGAAATGATTTTTAAATAAAACACAAACCATTGATATTATTTTCAATAATATAAAATCATTTACCTATTTATGCTTTAACCTCTATTTTCCAAAATATGCCCAGATCTTTATGGGTATTAACCTATTTAATCCACATAATACACTGAGGTTAAGAAGGTTACATAACCCATCCAGGATTCAAGTCCATTTGACTCTAACATTGTCAAATGCTGCATGCAACATTTGATCTTAAACCCTGGTGTGTGCTATTAACACTGGCTGGAGTAGTTCACTTCAAGTTCAGCCATTACCTGTAACTTTGCAAGTCCTTCTGTCAGCATCTAACGTGTATTCTTTATCACACCAGCACCGGAAAGAACCTCTCATATTATAACAATGCTGGCTACAAAAGCCTGGAACATCACATTCATCTATGTCTTCACAGGTCTTAGAATCATTGGCAAGGAGGTATCCTGATGGACACAGGCATTGAGCTCCAAAGGGCCCCTGAACACACTGGTGAGTACAACCACCATTGGAATCTGAGCAGCTATCCTGGTCTAGAAGAAAGAAAACCACAGAGAAGGAAAGTCAAGATCTTTGAGTTTTTGGTTCACTCTGTTATAATAATATTCTCAAACAGTCTAATGCCATCTTCAATGTACTACCCAGGTAAGAGCTAAGAGCAGCATTCACTTGGATGAGCTCCAGGGCCTAGTCATTGTCCGCTCTAATTTGCTTAAGGATTTACTACTGTCCTTCACAATCACTGGACTTAAACCACTTTCTTCACTAAAACCCTCTATTATAACACCATTTAAAAAAAAAAAAAAAAAAAAAAACACCATTTAGTGCAGTGAGAGAAACTTGGGGAAATCTTGCCGGCACCAAGACACAATTGTCATTTATAAAGCATGCAAAGAGACCTAAATCACTTCCCACTTGCTCCCCGACATTCTTTTACCTATACAGAAATGGGACATAAGACTTCGACATTCAAGAGCAAGGGCTAGAAGATCTATGAAAGTGAATAAATGGAAAGGGAAAGGCAATTGGAACATTAGAAGGCACAGATCCACCAGCATGCCACCATTCCTTCCTCAGGGCCTCAGTAGCAATACCTGAAGCCACTCAAAGTCCATGCATATGCCTGGGATGCAAATGGCTTCTATTGCCATGTATACTCTTAACTTATTTTTCAGAGTCATGATATGAAATATCTCCAGAGGGGGAAGTAAGTCAAAATGATTAGAATATTTTCAGCCCAAACATAACCCATATAAAATCATAAGAATCTAAAACATTTTGCAATCATACCTGGCTGGGGTTCATCTGAGAGTGAGCATTGATTAAAGAGGAAAGAAAGAAAGGACAGCAATTAGGATTACATGCCAATCACAGGATTTTAATCACAGCAAACATAAATCCCCGGACTTCATTTGTTTTGTGGCAAGTTCTGATTGAAATTAGAAAATATTAAAGTTAGAAAAACTTAGGACCACAATAAAAAAAATTAACTTGATAAGCTAATGGCCTCATTTAGTCTCACTTTTCTAAAAAATAAGCAAATACACAGAACCAAGTGCAAAGGATTTAATGAGAAATATTAAGTGGTGATTTATTTGAATTCCATGATGCTTATCCCTACACAGGTTTTAACTCACAGAGGAACCAAAACCCTTTTTTAAAGCTACATAACTGTGACAATGGTGATGCACAGCAGGCCACTGTGTCTCAGAATGAATTTATGGCCATTAAACTGTGGTCAGGAAACTTACTGCAAAGTGGGGATTCATCTGTCCCATTGGGGCAGTCAGAGATGCCATCACACACTGCACTCAGATTCACACAGATGCTATAGCCGGGGCAAAGCCATTGCCAACTGGGACAGTGAAAGGCCTGAGTAGGGCAGTCCTTCTCATCACTCATATCCCTGCAGTCATTGTCCCCATCACAGAGCCAATCTCTGTAGATGCAGTTTCCATTGTCACATAGGAAGTGAGATGGAGGGCAGGTCCTAGGGGCACAGCCATGATGCTCATCAGATCCCAAGATGCAGTCTTGGTGCCCATCACACTCCCAGCTCTTCGGGATGCAAACACCATCTGCTTGGCACTGAAATTCATCTGGGTGGCACATACCAGGAGGCCTAGTTGCTAAGAGAAATGCATAGAGGAGATGGGCTTGTGAATGCAATTCATAATCCCTTTTATATAATTCCTATATTCAGAGGAAATTATTTTGGATCAAGGTTTATGAGAATGGTTATGACAAATTTAATATGAAATCTAAAATGAGATAGGGTTCTCAGAACATGTGGTAAACAGAAATCTTTATATGTGTCTGATAAGTCTCTGAATCCAAAAAAAATTCTGTTTCCTGTGTTCTTAATGTTCATTTAACTACGGGTTAAATAAAATTTATCTACCTCTTTATGAAATAATTACCAGTGCATTTCAAGAGAGCCAAACAGCCATTAATTTTTACTTTGAAATCATGTGTTTGATATCATATATTTGGATGTTATTAATTTTCCCTCAAGCAAACTATATCCAATGAAACCAGCACACATTAAGTAAACAATTGGTGACAGTATATCCTTTCTTCTTCTATTCATCGAGCAATCCTTGAGAGATAAGAGTTGCTTCCCTATCTCACAAGAGTAAACCCAAGCCTCCTCCCAGGACCTTGTAAGGCAACAGCAAGTCAGTGGCAATTGGCAGTTTAACCATAAATCATCACAGAATTTCATGTTTTCAATGTGAAACAGGAAAATCAGTGATTAAGAATTTCTGGATGTTGTACACATCTAAAAATATTGAGCATTTTATTTAACTTTTCTTTTTATCCATAGATTTAAACACTTTCTGATGGAGGAGGAAAATTAATAAAAACCTACTTATTATGGTCCAAAACACCATTATTCTAACAAATGATCAACTTTCTGACAATTCTTTACAAGTCTAAAATCCATTTAACACAAAAAGTGAGCAATAAGAGATCCTGTCCACTATTGGTCTCCAGCCCATGGAGATCATAGATTCATCAGATTTATATTCCATGAAGTCCTCCTTGAATCCTGTGACTAAAATGAATTTCTTTTCTGTAAACCTCAACTGAATTTTATCTATATCATTTCTAAAGCCCTTGTAACTGTGTTCTTTACTTCAGTTATCTCTTATATAATTTCTCCTACCCTAATTTTAGGCACATCTTAGCAGATATTCAACAAATAGCTAAAAATGAATTCATTCAAGTCAGTATCAAATACCACTTCACACCATATCTATAACATGATTTGATCTATTGAGATTTAAAAGAAACCATTATGATATTTTTATGTATAGGAAACCTCAAAAACTTGAAACCTACTAATTTGGGATGTCCTAGGAAAAATTAATAGTGAAAACAAAAATATCTAAGAAATATTTAACCTACCTAAGGGACAACCACTTGATTTACAAATTATAAGTCATTATTTGGAAATACCTACTTAACATAACTCTATGTTCAATACCTCATTCCTTTGATAATAGTTTGTAATTCAGGCTATCATCCCTCTAGTTGATCTGAATTAGAGAAAACGGTGGTAATGTCAATGCTGGTAAAACTGAAATATGCAGGGGCACCTGGGTGGCACAGTCAGTCATCGGACTCTTGATTTCAGCTCAGGTCAAGGTCTCAGGTTCCTGAGATCCAGCCCCTGCCACAGGCTCCTTGCTCAGTGGGGAGTATGCTTCTCCCTCTGCCCCGCCCACTGCTTGTGCTCTCTCCCTCTCTCTCTCTAAAATAAATAAATAAAACCTTCTAAGAAAAATGAAACATGCAAATATATGGTACTTACAACAGTCTATCTCATCAGATTGATCACTGCAGTCAAAAACACCATCACAATGATATATGCTACTAATACACCGATCCTCACTGGCACATTTGAATTGAGAAGCAGTGCAATTAATTACTAAGAATGAAAAAAAAAGCATTACAAATTAGCTCAAGGAGAAAACTACTAAACACTGAGATTATTTTTAAACACCATCAATAAAAATAAGGCAATCCACTTACCACAACCAGCTTCATCAGATCCATCAACACAGTCCTTGTCCCCATCACAGACAAAAGATAGGTCAATACATCGATGATCAGGACAACGAAATTGACTAGGTAGGCATGTCTCTGTAAATTCTAATATCATTCAAAAATAAAACCAAGTAACAATTTATTTCTTGTTCATTGTGTACAAGAGCCAAACTGCAAAACACTAAGGAGATACACAAGTTATCTCATTTGTACATGCATGCAAAATTCCTTCAAATCAGTCACATTGCCAAAGTCAGCCCAGCAAGAGCACACAAAGCCAGGACAGTTTTTGGAAAGAGGAATAAAAAGATACAGGTCAGAGTCAGAATCTGCGATTATACTTTGAAAACCAGACTACACTTTCAAAGTAAGCATTATGAGCTTGGACTGGACTACACCTCATGAATACTACTGAGTCTGTGACTCAACACCGAAGCCCAGCAATGGAGCCCAACTAGGCAGCATGGTTGGCGTGACCCACATGCCTAGCAGCAGCTATATACAGACAGATCATAACTGCATTTAATCCAAAGTCTCAGCAGAACAATTAATTCTAGAAACCAGGGTCCCACCTTGTTGAAGAAACATAGCCTTAGAGTCAGAGGTGCTGGTCGCTCCATCCACAACATGAAGCTGTATTAAATATAGACTCACAGAATGTGAAGGCTAAAGGAGGTCTTAAAGTCCATCTGCTACAGAGGAAAGTGACTTTCCTACTCATGCAACAAAGATGAGACCTTAATCCAGGGAACTCCACCTTAAACTATTATTGCAGACATAGAAACAAACAATAACCTAAAGGAAATCAGAACTAGGAGGATGAAAAGCAGGCAGACAAGACACTACTAGTGAAATTTAAATTTTCTGTGCCTCTGTATTTTATTCCCTTTTCACCTCTATGAAACGAAAAAGAAAAACCAATAGACAAATGCCTGGATCGTTTATATGATTTAGAAAAAAAGGAATTTGCCTTAAATATACGAAAAGCTAGTGGAGGAGACAGTGCTTAAAGAACTCCGTGCTCAAGCAGACTCTAAGCTTCTTACATCTTTGCTCTCACGGCCTATCGATTCAGATATTGACAGATGGAATGGATGTGACTACGATATAACGAAAGTTGTGTGAGCCTTCAAGGAAAGTGTACAAGGCCTACTAATTGTTCAACTCCATTCACTAGGCTGACCAGCCAAGAGAAATCCATTCCAAACTTACGGCAGTTCTTTTCATCAGATCCATCCGCACAATCATTATCTGTGTCGCAGAGCCAGCTCCTTGGGATACACAGATGATTATCACAGGTGAAGAAGGATGCAGGGCAGGAAGTGGGTGCTTGGGAGGGACAGTTCTGCTCATCGCTGCCATCCACACAGTCAGACTGCTTGTCACATTTCCAGTGTGCAGGGATGCACTCTCCGTGGCCACAGGTGAACGCTGAAGGTGCACAGGTATTATCTACAACAGAAATAAACTGGTCATGAAGACAGTTGCTTTTACAGCCTGTTAAATGAGTCCTGACCTTGGGAAGCCCCTGTTCTTCTTTTTCAAGGGAAGCAATATACAAAATAAGAAGAAATGTGCAAGTCATTCTCATTATCACTCTCATCATTACTAGTGGACATTTCTTCAGCAATTATCAGATACCAGGCATTTTTCTAAGTGCTTCACATATTTTTTTCTCAATCCTCACAAGAATATTTTGAAGTATGTAGAATTATCTGCATTTTACAGATGAGGAATCTGAGGCTTTGAGACTTCAGGAATCTGCCCCATATTCAATCTCCAGTTGGTGTGATCTGAGGCCCATTCCTTACTTCTAAGCTACTTCTTTTAATCACAATTTCACACTTAAACAGAAACCTTGAATAATGTGTCATTTGAAAAATGCAAATTGATAAAATATTCAGGCAAAAATGTGTAGTTTAGAAATAGGAAGATAATAGGCAAAGAAAATTTTTTAAATTTCAGAAAAGTACAAGTGGGCACTTTTATTTTCAAATCTGACACTCTTCTTTCTCTCCAAAAAGACAGGTTATTATTACTATTGGTCTCACCTTGATAGAGATTTCTTAGATTTCAATTGTCCTTTACCTATTTTTTCTATGTTAATGGAATCTTTTTGTTTTCTGTAATAGCATTCATTAGGCCCCAGACTTTATAGACTAGATTACCATTGAAAGAAAAATGTAAATATTAAGACCACCATTTCACCCCTATTTTACTCCAAAGTGGGGGAAAGGGATCATAGCAAATGGATTTTCAAATGCAATTATTCCAAGTACCTATCCTGAAATACTATTCTCTCAGATACTAAAGATTATAACCTATTTGACTTTTTTTTTTTTCCTATTTGACTTTTTTGAGGTGCTTGCCAAGAAGTAATGATTGCATTGATGATCAAAATAGCCAATGTCAGGGAAAAAACATTGTTAGTGAATATAGTCCAAATCAATGGTAGAAATCATTTGTAATGTTATCTATTAATGATATTTATTATCTAGCTTCCTAAAGCTTTGGGTTACATATTAAAAATCTGAAATTCTGAAAGAATTTTTCCCATAGAGATAACCCAGCCTTAAAAAAAAAAAAAAAAAAGGCTTATCTCTCTCTGTTGTACTCATTGCAGAAAGTATCTCCTGTGTATAAGCTACTTACTCATTTTGCCACATAGGTGCTCATCACTGTTATCATGACAGTCATCTACTCCATCACAGCGGTAGTTACTTGGCACACATCTGCCGTTGCTACAAGGAAAAGAAAGGGAGCCACACTGCTCCATGGGTGGTTCATGGGATGGGTCTTCCTGGCATGTCAAGTGATTAGAAGTCAAATTCATTCCATAGGGGCAACCACACACACGCTGGAAATTTGGCACTGGGAAGCAAAAGTGGCTGCAGTCACCGTTTGGATGTGTGGGTCGATTACAGTAGTTAGAACCTGAAAAAGCAATACCCAGAGCTAGTGAGTTATGAACATTTCCACTGGTTTGATCACAGATTTAGTTTGCCAAGGAAAACAAATAGGAAAGAACAATGTTCAGACCCAATGCTACAAAATGGCTTCTTTCTTAAAATCAACATGCTAAATATAACATTCAGTTTAAACACAGAAAAAGTCCTAAGATGTGTTTTTCTCAACCATACTTTTAGGATTAACAGAGTTGAGCAGAGAAAAATATATTAAGTTTTATATTATTTAACTCTCTGGGTTGTAGAAATATATAACAATCAGGAGCTATACTAATCTTAAGTACTAAAGAGAAAAGAAAAGAAGCCACCATGTTAAATAAATATAAACATATGATAGAACGTGTCAATCCCACTTACCAATCTGAGTGTTGGCATCATATGACTTAACATGCATTATATTAGTGATACCACTTCGAATAACCCTCATGTCTCCACCATCCGTTTTCCTGACTCGAACAATAGCACCCAGTCTCCAGTCAGTAAAAAACACATGGTCTAAGAAGAAACACCAGTGATTAGTATTTTCATCATAGTTCACTTGTGACTTACTTTGGGAAATGCGATAGACTTGTAACACTTCTCGCAAATGTGAGAAGACTCTCCCATAAATATCTGTAATACGTTTCTGTAATCATTTTCTGTGACTTGTTACTCTCTAGGAATGACTCTTTACAAGGCTATATATTTAATGATACCAGGGTTCCAGTTCAGGCAGGTGTGTATGGAGGATTGTGATGGTATTTGATAGCAATTACATTTAGACTTCCACAGGTAAAAATAAAATTTTGGATTATTCAATAGAGCATTAGATGTACCTCATATGACTGACTCCTTGTCTCAAAAGGACTAAACTTCTGAGTGCTTACAGGCAAATACTTAACTGTGAGAGGGCTCTTTTTTGGGTAAAATTAAGGAAATAGACTAAATCTTTAAGCTCCCTTCCAGATCAATCATTCTATATATCCTATGTCTTAACTGAGGACACTAATTTTTTTTTAACACTCAACTTTATTTTTTAAAAAGATTTATTTATTTATTCATTCATTCATTCATTCATTCACAAGAAACACAGAGAGAGGCAGAGACACTGGCAGAGGGAGAAGCAGGCTCCCTGCCAGGAGCCGACATGGGACTCGATCCCAGGTCTCCAGGATGACACCCTGGGCTGAAGGCAGTGCTAAATCGCTGAGCCACCAGGGCTGCCCACACTCAACTTTAATAGGAAGCTGTTGAGAAGGGAAAGTACAGATCTAATGCAAGAAGGAATTTTCACTGTAGCTGTGGGAATCAAAAAATCATCCACAGAAGTATGCCTATCCCTACACCTGTAGTTATATTCCATGAAGTTCAAAATAGTAAGATAGAGAGGCATTGTAAGATTCTAAACCTCAAAAACTTAGTCATGCTCACTTTACACTAGCTACTGAAGCAGGGAAGTAAACATACACATTTTAAATAGAATCAGTGAATTTTTCTCTTAAAGGACATTTTAACTAAAATCCTCAGCTAACCAAAAAATGCCTAAAATGCCACAAATTTTATCATTAGACCAGTTTTCCTTATCTGTGACCTAATCAATGACTAATGAGTCACTGACTTACTAAATCTTATCTAGCCTGAGTCCCACCACTCACGAAGGTATCTTACTATACTTAAATAGATAAGAAGTTCAATAAACCTTTCACTCCCATGTGGTGCACAGATAGCCAAGCAGATCTAGTCTTTCATTGAAAAGAATGATGATTTTTATGTTGTTATGCAATCAGAGAATTTTCCATAAGAAATTCACTTTGAGGGGAGTGCTGGGAGAAACTTATTATTTGTGGAACATTGTGTTGCTCTCATGAGTATGCACTAAACTTTTTTTCATACTGACAAAAAAAAAGGTATTGAAACTGCATTTTTATTCAATCTCAAAGCATTTCTTCAAGAAAAGTGAAAATTTAACGTTCTTATAATATTCTGATATAACAGCAAATGGTTGTCTGACATCATTAATGAAAAGGGAGTGAATAAATGGGAAGGCATACAGAGGAAGGGATGAGTATTTATAATTGATTCATCTCATCAAAAATCTTACTCTTTCAAGAGCATTTTTAAAGTATTTTTAAATACCATGCACTCCACCATAGATAAACAGACAGCAGGATAGAACATGCATATTTACTAGCTATTCATTCCACACTATATGTGGGGGAGAAAGTCTTTGATTTACCGTCAGTATCTAGTCTTTAAAAGCACCTGGCTTTTAGAAAGTAGAAAGTTTCAGCCAGGGACACAACTGGCATATGGGCAGGGCCTTTGGGACAAAAATGGCATTTCTCTAACAGGAATAATCATGGTTTGTCAAACAGAACCAGGACAGACTTTGTCTCTCACACCCTCTTGGCCTGGCACTTCTGTGCTATGCACAAGCTACACCATCATTCACAGAAACCTTAATTTCAAGACAAAACTAACCATCTATTTCACAGTGCCAAGCTACATTCTTATTCCCAGCAATTCAACTCAAAATACCACGCCTGCACTCAAGACAGGACCTGATACATGTGATCACTATGGCTGTAGTTTCCCAAAAGTCCATGCCCCCAGCAATACTACTAATACTAGTAGCATCAGCATGGAAAGGCTGATGAAGAAAAACAAGTACATCTTGCTATTTTTCACAAGCCAGATTCTAACATTTCTATATAACAATGTGTCAGTTACCCAACATGTGTCTAAAAAGCTTCAGAGCTATTCAGTGACTATGCAGTTGATAAATATGTGTAATAGCTTTTCCACAAGGATTTTGAGGAGGTTCTTATAGAGAGCAGCAAAACAGTACAACTTACCACGAATGCTCTTGTTGTTTTATTCTTAAAAATGACAAAAGCAGTAGTTTACTATTTCTTTGTGGGATATTTATGTAATAGAGTACTTGGGGAGTTATATTTTATAATACATGTAATCTATAAAATGCTATATCTATAAGTTGTCAATTATTATCAAAGAGCATCTAAAAATTTACTCTAAAAATGAAATGTTCAGTCAAAAAAATTAAATGTTTCATCTATTAGCACCATTTTCCTTTTTTGTATCCTTAAGTAACCAACTTTTCTGGAAGTGTGAGATTGCCAAATGAGGATGAGTCTACTGTTAACAATTTGCGAAGTATAAAAACAACACACACGTTCATTGCTTCAAAGCATACCTTCAAAGACAGTAAGTCCAAATGGATGTGTCATCTGTTGTATATGGCCCAGGTTTCTTCTGTCTAAACCATCAAAGGTGCTGTGCTCAATTTTATCAAAAAAGGCATCTATCCAGTACAACCGTAAAGCCCTAAAATGATAAAACACTTAGTTATCTGTTATCTAGAAACTAGTAATGTACCCTTTACACTGAGAGCATTCATAAATGGTATGTTCATTTGAAACATTTATTGAACAAAATTTTTTTAAATTAAATTATATTCATTGAAAATGTAATAGTTTTATGTTCACCCCCAAAGATACAGTACTTTCATGAAACGATTTCTAATTAATTATCTTAGAAAACTTAAAATGTTATCTTCAAGTTAGATATTTTATTTTTCTCCTGGTTAAGTCCACAAGTTAAGAAAATCACGTTCAAAAGGCAAAATACACTTCTTTCATCTCTCCTATAAACTGCATTTCACGTCTGTAAGCCTTTTTATCCTATTACTTTTTCTTATGTTCCAAGATAGATCATTAATTTCCTGAGAACTCTATGTTATACACTTTAAAATTCTCCCAGAATGTATATATGCAAATATGCATTTGTTGATTAATTGACACTAAAGATTTCCTATCCTTAAGATGCCCTCTATGAAAATTACACATGACCTGAACTTCATCAAATTCCTATCCTACTTCTAATGGGATTTGGGTCTGCCTTCTACCTCCTCTATCAATTTCCACAGAATATTCATGAATGCATTAGTTTTCATCCAGGCAGAAGTTGGCGAACTATGTTTGTGTTTTTTGTGTTCTTGTATCATTCTATATCTTTCTCCCAGATATAGGGAAATAAAATATCTTAGTGCAAGTAGTACCAGTTTCCTTATTCCATCATAATGTTTCATAAGTGTTCCATAGTAAGCGGGAACTCAGTAATTTGGGATGATTCCTACTTACCCCCAATCAATGGCCAACCCATTGGGCCACCCAAGAGTAGTGTTTACTATAGGCAAAAGGTTAGACCCATCACTCCACGCTCTCATAATTTTAGCAGGACGGAACCAATCAGTGAAGAATATGTACCTAAAAAAAGAAAAAAGAGGTAATAAATCAAACATGTTAACACTAGAACAATTAGATGACTTGGAGAGATTTAGCACAAACTCAGGTTCTCCAGAGACTTGCTACAACTAATTTCATTTTCTGTATATGTTATTTGGCTTATACAATTACAGATAAAATCTGCTTAATAAGCAGATTGAGAGGGATCCCTGGGTGGCTTAGCAGTTTAGTGCCTGCCTTCGGCCCAGGGCGTGATCCTGGAGTCCCAGGATCGAGTCCCACATTGGGCTCCCTGCATGGAGCCTGCTTCTCCCTCTGCCTGTGTCTCTGCCTCTGTGTGTGTGTGTGTGTGTCTCTCATGAATAAATAAATAAATAAAATCTTTAAAAAAATAAGCAGATTGAGTATACAACTGATCTAACTCTTGTTTTGTTTTATCTAAATTTTAATTAAAAGTTTAGTTATCAACATATAATCAAAGGCACAAATACAAATGGCATTAAAATGGGCATCCAGGAGAGAACCACTATCCTAGACTGAGGACCTAAAGCTACTGTCACCAAGTAGATTCTTTAGAAAGGCATAATTCAGGTTTCAAGATTTTATTTCCTAAGTAATACTTATACCCAACATAGGGCTCAAAGCTACAATCCCGAGATCAAGTCACACACTCCACCAACTGACCCAGCCAAGCACCTCTGTGTTACATTTTAAATACTCCAGGGATGCCTGGGTGGCTCAGTGGTTGAGTGTGTGCCTTCAGCTCTAGGTGTGATCACAGGATCTGGGATCAAGTTCCGCATCAGGCTCTCTGCAGGGAGCCTGCCTCTCCCTGCCTATGTCTGTGTGTGTGTGTGTGTGTGTGTGAATAAATAAATAAATCTTTAAAAAAATACTCCAAAGTTATTCAAATGAAATAATAATAATATACTATGGGCAAGAAAACAGATTTTAATCTCTCTTTCCTCTCTGGATTGAACATCTCAGATACACTAGAAAGTTCTTTAGTCATCTTCCACCAGGAACTGATAAATTTGCAGGAAAGCATTTCATCTCTGATGAAGAAAGCACCCAACTCAACATAACTCTTATACAATCTCTACCCAAGGCAATGTTGTATGGTTTTTTTTGTTTGTTTGTTTTATTCTGAGGAGTGATAAAAAGAAAAAACTAGGGAAAAAAATTTTTTTCTTTCTTGTGAGCCTTAGAAATTAAAATTGGTCTTTTCCAAATCATGACTTTCTGAAACGCGACTTCAATTATTTTAAATGAAAGAGTCAGTAGGAAAGGAATCTTAAGAGCTTTTCAAAACCAAATGCCAATGATTTAGTTTAAGATAAATCCATTAGAAAATCAACTCTCTACAGGGCAGTAATATTTATTAATAGTTATCACCAGTTTTTAAATGTTTCTTACATTATTTCACAGGGAGCAAATTTAAATCCAAATAAACGCTGTCTAGAGGCAGCATACAGTGTTCTTAGACACAAAGCCTTTTAGTCACATAGGCCTGGAATTTGAATCCTAACTGTTGCTTAACAGATATTCTATCTACCTGGCTCGCAGACCAGATTTTGAATTAGACAAGATTATGTAAAGTGTTTACTATGTGCCCTCCATGAATGAGGCTTTCGTGAATTACCACTCATTTTTATTAAAATTCCACTTAAATACAACTTCTCAGCTCAGACTTGTTCCAAACAAACATATTAGCTATTAGTCATATTTAAATAAGAAAGGTAAGAACCTAAAAGGAATAGTATAAACTGTTCTGTCTTTCTTGTCTGACACCACCAATCATGGAATAGTTAAACACGAAACTTAGTCTGTAGTCTGAAAGACTTTTTATTCTGAAAACTACTGAATGATTAAGCAAGTTTTGCTAAGCTTTATATCAATACATTAAAGCAGGGAAAGAATTTGAGCCTTTCCTGATAATTCCCCTGCACATTCAACTCTTTTCTACTGAACCTGTATCACATTGTTGGTCCTCTTCAATTGTGAAAAAAAACCACACTTCAGTGAAGACTGGGAAAGCTGAAACTAAGGCGAAAGTGTTTTCAAGGAGATAAAGTGATTACCTGATCTTATGCTAAAGGGATAAAATTTAAGGTGATTTCAATTTATATAGTTCAATCTTATATTTGCTGAACTTGCCAAATAACCGTAGCATCACTTTTCAGTAACTTTAAAAGACATAGTTTCAAGCTCTTCAGAAAACATGAACACACTTACCCAGCAATAGGATGAACTACAATTGATCGGGGGTTATTTAAATTCTGGATTATTGCACGTCTTGATTTATCAGCTAGCCTCATGACACTGATACTCCGGTAAGAAGCATCTGTCCAATAAAGATTCTTTGAAATCCAGTCGAAAGTCAGACTTTCAACACTTTCCACCCTGTTGGCAGTGAGAATTTCTCTTCCTGTAAGTTGAAATATGGACAAGGTTTAAACTAAGCATACTACTGTATATTTAAATTGTGTCAGAGTTACAGCATATTTCAGTAACCCATATGGAATTCTTAAAAAAAAAAAAAAAAAAAACACTAAACTGCTGAGCAACAACAGGAGATAAACCTAGAATCTATCCATTCCCAAAAGTTTGGATCTCAAAGAACAGATACGATTCTGATAAACAGAACCAGAAGCGGTATGCCTTGCATTTACTCCCTTGTTCAAGTTTCCAGAAAAAAATTTCTCATTGCAGAACATCTGAAGACAAGATACCTGAGTTCACATATTCACAAACACCACCCACAGACAGCTTTGATAAGCTGACACCACCAGGTACGACTGATGGGGGAATCTCTGCGGCGTGATGGCCCAACCTTCTCAGCAGTCTTTCAAAACTTGAAAGTTGTGACGTTTTGAAAAGACCAGCAAAGATACCAAAAGAAAATCAGAACTGGGTACAGGAGAAAAAAAGACCACTTTCCTCTTTGTGAATTTTTATGTCTTTTTCCCCCTCTCTCCTTTTTTCGCTATAGAAAATCTGAGTCACAGTAAAAAATAACACTTTTCTTAAAGTAGGAAAAACAATATTAGTGCTTCTTCCATTCATTTACTTAGTGAATTATAAAAATAAACTCCTCTGTGTGCTAGACACCATGAGATACTTAGGAAACATAATGTTGCTAATAGTATTAATAATAATAGCTTATATTGAATACTTATTACGAGCCAGAAACTGGTCCAAGAACTTTACATGGATTCACCCATCTTTACGGTAGTTCAATCAAGTGGGTATTATTAATATCCCTATTTTGCATCTGAGGAAATTAAGTCATAGAAAAGTGAAGCATCTTGAAAGAATGTAGACACTACCTTCAAGGGATTTATAATGAAGTGGGAAAGAGGAGGCAATTAGGCCAAGGGGCAAAAGTGAAACAGTAATGGGTGTTATGATAGAGAGATGCACAAAATGGTATAAAACACAGACTCCAAATGAAGCATATGGCAAGGCAGAGGTGAAGAAAAGTTTCTCAAAGAAAGTGGTGAATCGGGTGCTATAGGAAAGCAAAGACTTAGAAGTGAGAGACAGACTGAGAACTCCATGTTTCAGGAGTTAATGAGTTAATGATAGAGGCTAAAAGAAAGGGAGAAGTTTAGGTAACCACCAGATCCTGGGAGGAATTGGGGAAGGGGGAAGGAAGGGAAGGGAGTGTGGTCATGATCTTCACTAAGGCAGGAGGTCTGTGAGAAATAGGGTACAGATATCCACTTAGACCTATTGGTTTTGAGGTAGTTATGGGTTATATGGTGAGATATCCAAAGGCAGTTGGCATTTTGGGTCTGAACCTTTGAGAGCTTGGATGGAGATTTCTGTTATCACCTGAAAAAGCCTTCCCTGATCTTTCCCTCATTCCCCAGGTTAGGAAGAAAATCATTCAGTAAATGTCCTATCATAACTCTCCCTACACTGATTTATAAATCACTACATAAATGGTAATCTAAGACACAGAAGGCACAAAGTTATGCAGAAGATGACAAAGAAGAAGAGAACCAATGTTGAACCAAGAGAACATGGTTGTTTAGGAAACAGGCAAAAGAAGGAAACACCTGTAAAGAAGACCAGAAAGAATAGCAAAGAAAGAGAAGGAAACGAGATTGGAAGTGATCGAGATGAGACAGGTTTCAACTGACAGGAGATTGGGATGGAATGAAGAATAAGTGAGAAGTACAAATGTGGAATTGAGAGCAGGAACATGCAGACCAATCTTTCAAGAAGTCCAATCATGAAATGAGAGATAGAGCTGTAACTAGAGAGAAACGTGGACTGGACGGGGGGTTGTATGTTTAGGAGGAAAGATCTGATCATATCTGAGTTCTCTGAGAGCTTCATTCAGCTGATCTTGACTTTAATCAGATTTCTGATAACTCATTTTCTACATGTGTACCCATGTACACCTATTCCTCTCCCTGGAAAACAGCAATGTATCCCTCACCAAAGCACAGAAAGTTTAACCACTGACTATAGAGTATTTTAAAAGGTAACTTGCTCAACATGTAGACTTGAGATTGGCAAAAAGCATCATGAGCATTCCAGTTTGACAAAGCAGAAGGGGGATGACCTGTATGACGCCTGTAGGAGACTGAGCCTACATGGGGCTCAGAAACCCAAGACTATTTTTTGGTGAGAGTTAATATTGACTGGGGTTCTCCAAGCTCAATGGACTTAACTCTAGTCCCCAGAAAAGTTGCACTCTAGTTCAAAATAGGAGACTGACCACACACGTTTTCTCCTCTTCCTTCCAAAGTCTATCAAAATGACAGTCCAGGGACAATGGATATGAGATTTCCGTGGTTTGGAAGACAAAGTGATTGGACAGGTATTAACTCACTAAGTAGGAGGAGAAAGCTACAAACTCAGTGCCAGCAGAGGGAAGCCCCTCCCCTCAACACACATACAGAAGCCTCAGCATATTGGCTCTCAGAGATGCCAGGCAAAACACAGAGGCAAGGAATTAAGGGGTGATTAAAGGTTTGTATCAGGAACAATAAATACACCAGGCCCTTCCCAGATACTAACCATCTATGCCACTCCCCTCCATCTACCTCCTCTAACAGAGATGTTCTTCTCTGGAGGAACTGATGCAGAGACGCTGTGGGCTCAAGGACACCACAATGCACACGGGAAAGCTGGGATGGAACAGAAGTGAATATAGGGGGATTGTGCGACTCAAGAACTGAAGGGTCCTCAGCCCCTATCCTCTGAACTTCTCCTGGAACACAGACAGCAAGCTATCCTCACCACCTCTTACTCCCCAAACCAAGGAGAATGGAGATATCAACTAAGGACAAATGGCTATCTCTAGAAAAAGATTTACTAATATCAATGTTTGGGAGCTCTCCAACAGAAAGGCTGCCTCATCACCTGAAGTTCACTAGTTGATGAGGCTCATACCTATAGACAGACCTTCTGGTAGCTTTTATAGCCTTGCCCTTAATAGTAAACAAGAATCACAGAAATTTGAAGAAAGCTTCCATCATGAAAAAAGTTGAAACAAAAAAGGAAAAAAGAATCCAAAGAAAAGGGAAATGAAAGATGGATTTTTTTTTTATTTTAAATCCAGCATAGTCAACATACAGTGTTGTATTTGTTTCACATGTACAATATAGTGATTCAACAATTTTATTACTCAGTGCTCATCTAGATAAGGGTACTCTTAATCCCTCCACCCATCTCCCCTTTGGTAACCATAAATTTGTTTTCTATACTTAAAGAGTCTCTTTTCTACTTTGTCTCTTTCTTTTTTCCTTTGTTCATTTGTTTCTTAAATTCCACATCAGCAAATCATAAGGTATTTGTCTTTCTCTGACTGGCTTATTTCATCTAGCAGTACACTCTCTAGCTCTAACCATGTTGTTGCAAATCACATGATGCCATTCTTATTTATGGCTGAATATTATTCTACTGTATATATATATATATATACCACATCATCTTTATCCATTCACTTGGCCTGCTTCCATAATGTGACTATTGTAAATAAGGCTGCAACAAATAGAGGTGCATTTATCTTTTCAAAAAAGTGTTTTCATTTTCTTTAGGCAAAATCAGTAGTGGAATTACTGGATCATACAGTATTTCTATTTTTAACCTTTTGAGGAAATTCAAACTATTTTCCACATTGGCTACACTAATTTACATTCCTACCAATAGAGCATCTAGATTCCCTTTCCTCCACATCCTCATCAACACTTGTTATTTCTTGTCTTTTTTGCTATTAGCCATTCTGACTGGTATCAGGTGATATCTTATTGTAGTTTTGATTTGCATTTCCCTAATGATTAGTGATGTTGAGCATCTTTTCATGCATCTGTAGGTCAATTTGATGTCCTTTTGAGAAAATGTCTATTTGGCTCTTCTGTCCACTTTTTAATTAGATTTTTGTTGTTGTCGTTGTTGTTGCTGTTGAGCTAGACTGAGTTCTTTATATATTTTGGATATTAAACCCCTAATTCAATATGTAGTTTGCAAATATCTTTTCTCATTCTGTAGGTTTTTTCATTTTGTTGTTTATTTTGCTGTGCAGAAGCTTTGGAGTTTGATGTAGTTCCATTTGTTGATTTTTGTTGTTGTTTGTACTTGACCTCATGCACAAAAATTTATTTCTAAGACCAACTTTGATGAACTTTTTCCCAACATTTTTTTCTGGGAGTTTTATGGTATCAGGTATCAGTTTTTAAGTCTTTGCTCTATTTTGGTTCATTTTTTTGTGACTTATGTGAAATAGGGGTCCAATTTCATTTAATTACATGGGTTTCTCCAGTGTTCCCAACACCATTTGTTGAAGAAACTATCCTTTTACGATTGTTTATTCTTGGATCTCCCCTCAAATATTAGTTGACTATATATGCTGGGGTCTATTTTCAGGCTATTTTGTCCCACTGTTCCACAATCTGTCTATTTTTGTGCCCATATCATACTATTATTATTACCCTGGCTTTGTAGTATAGTTTGAAATCTGGAAGTGTGATATCTCTTACCTTGTTCTGTTTCTTCAGGATTGGTTTGGCTATTCAGGGTCTTTTGTGGTTCCATGCAAATTTTAGGATTGTTTCTTCTATTTCCATGAGAAATGCCTTTGGTAATTTGATGGGGATTGCACTAAATCTGCAGACAACTTTGGGTAGTATGACCATTTTAACAATATTAATTCTTTCAGTCCATGAACATAGGCTGTATTTCCATTTGTTTGTGTCTTCTTCAATTTCTTTCATCTAAATTTTGTGGTTTTCATTGTACAGATCTTCCACTTCATCGATTAAAGTTATTTCTAAGTATTTTATTGTTTTTGATGCTATTGTGAATGGAATGGTTTTCATCAGTGTAAATGGTTTTTCATCAGTGTAAAAGAAGGCAACTGAATTCTGTATATGTTGATTGTGTCCTGCCACTTTACTGAAATTATTAATTCCAACAGTTTTTGACTGATTCTTTGGGATTTTCTATATATATAGGATCATATCATCAGCAAATAACTACCTTTTTATTTCTTCTTTTCTGATTTGGATGCCTTTTACGTCTTTGTCTTGGTTAATCACTCAAACTAGGACTTCCAATACTATACTGAATAAGAGTGGTGACAAAGGGTTCTTGATCTTAGCGGACTTGCCTTCAATTTCTCTCCATTAAGTATGTTAGCTGTCTGTCGTTTCTACATGGCCTTTTTGTACATGAGATATGTTTCTTCTATACCCACTCCATTAAGACTTTTTATGAAAGTATGTTTTATTTTGTCAAATGCTTTTCCTGCATCTACTGAGATGATCACGTGATTTTATCTTTCATTTTACTGATGTGATGTATTACATTTATTGATTTTCATATATTGAACCACCCTAACATCCCAGGGATAAATCCCACTTGGTCATAGTGTATAATGCTTTTAATGTGTTCTTGAATTCTGTTTGCGATATTTTGGTGAGAATTCTTGCATCAATATTTATCAGAGGCATTGGTGTATAGTTTCCTTTTCTCATGGTATCCTTATCTGGTTTTGGTATCAAAGTACTGTTGGCTACATAGAATGACTTTGGAAGTATTCCTCCCTCCTCAATATTTTGGAAGGGTTTGAAAAGGATGAGTATTAATTCTTCTTTCAATGTTTGGTAGAATTCTCCAGTGAGTTATAAAATGAAAATACTGAGTTATGCCATCATCCAATAAAGTACCCAGCAGTAAAGTGTGACTGGCCGTAATTTATCTTTCTGTGTTGATTATGAAGATTTAACAGAATCCCAATCAACTGAAAACTTATAGTAAATCCATATTTCCATATAATTCATGGTTTTTTTTATTATTATTATTTCAAGCCCAGCCCCCCTCAAGAGAGGTCATCTGGCTGCTTGTATATCAGGAACAGCCTCTAGCCAATCAACCCCTCACTGACTTTCATATACCTGACTTTCCTTTTATGAAATGTCAACTTCTTTTATGTCAACATTTCTCATTGTTAAAAATACACTCTTAAAGAAAGGAAGTGTTTGTTATAACTTAAGTCATGAGAAGAGTAATAGATTTCTTTTCCTGAACTAAAAGCATTTAGTAAGCTAAGTAAGTTCTACTGAGCAAATTATTAGTATTATTAGTAAAAGATGGACAACACGTGCAAAAGAGATCTTTTTTAATGTATTCTCACCTGTGCCATTGATATTTTGTTTAAAGATCATGTCTTTTGATGTATCTGAAAAAAAGATAGTGTTCTCCTTCGCATCAAAATCAATCCCAACAAAGAAAGAAGGATTTCCTGTCACTGGAACTATGACATCTTCCTGGGTAGACAGGTTGAATGGGATGCCACGAACAGCGACTTCAGATGAAAAGATCAGGAATTGCTTAACAGCTGTAGGAAGAAAAACACAGCACCGTTGGCCACAGCCTGGTTCTTGTTCTCTCTCAATTCCAGAGAAACTATTTATACATCCATAAAGCACATTTTATAATTCTGAAATAAACATAAAAAACAGATCTGTGGAAAACATAATTGGAAATAACAAGAAGAGAGGAAAAAAAGATAAGCAGCTATGAGGGTGATACAACTATTAGAATCTTACTTCTCAAGTAATTTATCCTTAAGATTTATTTATATAAAACATGGTCCCTATGCTGAATTCTAAAGTACTATTAACTGAACTGCATAGTAATTCCATCACAGTTCTTGATTTGGATTAACTTTTGTATGGATATCTAACCAAGAATCCCACTGCAGTTTTTAAGGTATTAAGACCAGTGACCAGGTAAATTCTTTAGAAATAAATAAAGGAGGGAAAAATGGGAGGGGAGAGGGAAAACAGAGGAAACAGAAAAAAAAAGAGTGATTTTAAAATCAAAGGAGACAGTAACAGGACATCAGAAAATTAGAAGAGAGAAATGGACGAGGTATACCGAAGACAAAGATAAAAATTGCAGTAGTTTAAGAGCAATATAGTGTCAATACTATAATAGAAACACATTGTTTTTCAAATGAGGGTGATTTTTACCTGAATTTAGGATTACCTACAAAGTTAACAAATTTGTTTCAGTTAGAATTAGAGAATTTACATACTATGCCCAAAGCAGTACCATCTGGGGAGCCAGAATTTGTCAAAGGCATTAAAAAAGGAGAGTTTTCAAGGGGAAGAAAGAAGAATCAAATATTGCAGGAGTGTGCATTGCCTCATAAGCTGAGGCGCGGCAATAGCCTACTTATAGATTAGGAGGCAGCCAAAGAGGAAGAAAAGTGTTTGAGAGAATCATTGAATCCCAGAGCACAGGGAAATATAAAGAGAAAATCTGAACTGAAAAGTGAAAAGCTAGATGAGGAAATGAGCCACCCCAACAAAGTTTGCTTTGGGACACAGCAATAAAGCCAAGTGGGATGGAGGGACAACCACCCCCCTCAAGGGGCCAAGGCAGCGGTCTAGGACAGGGCAACAGACGTGGTGGAAAGTACTTCCCAATAAAGTTAACATTAACATCTAAAGTGGCAAAGGTATACAGAGCAGAGAAAAGAACTCAAAATTAAATTGTATGGAATTTCAAAAGCATAATTTTATAGAGACAAAAGATTTCAGGAAGAAAAGGGGAAAGGGAACCCAAGGAAACCCTAGATGTGCAATTAAAGGAAAGATCAAAGAACAGAAATTGACACCTTCAAACTCAAGCAGTTCTGTGTGTAAAGGGAGGGGTGCCTACTGAGAAAGATGCTGCATAGCTACCAAATGCTTATTCACCATGGAGGAGGAGGACAGGAAGCTGGCACAGTCCAAAAGTGGCACATACCCCTAAGCTGCCTGCCAGAAAGACATCCCAAAGCAATTTCTTACCAACGCAGTGGCGGTTATCCACATCCAGGCTGAAGCCGAGTGTGCACCTGCAGCGGTAACCCAAACCATCATTATCTGTCCTGTGGCTGAGGACACAGACATGTTCACAGCCCCCATTGTTATCTCTGCATGGATTGCTAACTAGAGGAAAAAATACACAGGGTTAAAGCTCAATTAGAAATATATGATTATCCAAGAATGTGAAACCACTTTGAGCCATCTAAGTGAAACAAAATAATGGGCTTGGAACTCAGAAAAACCACTGCTGGTTGATGCTGTATACACCCACATTTAGCTGCTCTTACTCTCCTACCTACCCTCCAACAGGTAGTGGCAACACAGTATTCCTGCAGCTACATAAATTCTCCCCAAGTTAACTATGTCTGCTAGCCTCAGGGACTATAAAATAACTGCCTCCCCCTAAAAAACTTGAGTGTTTAAAAAAAAAAACTTGAGTGTTTTAGTTAAGTGTTAGTTTATTCATAAGATATAACAGTAACTATAACTCACAGGATGCATGCTTTTTAAGTAAGCCAACTTAGAATCAAGAGCTAATTATTATTATCCCAATTTTATAAAAGAGGAAATCAAGCTCCAGAAGGTTAACTCAACTTGCCCAAGATTATTCAGCAGCTAAACGAGAAGCCAAGCTTGCAGTACAAACCAGACTATACTTCCAAAACCCATTCTCAAAGCTGAGACTCAAAACATCACTGTGCACAAGCCTGTCACAGCCAAAAAGGTCATATCTGCTTTGAAAATTATCTTCTTAGCTTTTGAATTATTCTTTAAAATCGTCTCTTTACAAAAAATAAATAAATAAAAAATTGTCTCTTTACCTTCTCAGGGGGATTGATTTGGGGAAACAACAAAAAAAATAATAATTTGGATGATAAAATTGGATATTATTTTCAGTCAAAGGCCAATAGGAAGTTGGTAGCTCATGAATTGATTATTCCAATCAGAGATTTCCAAAATGTTTTCAGATGTAGTACAGATTTTCAGCTTCGGTATATGTTATCCCAGGATGACTACATTGAAGGATATTCATATGAATGTATCAGTTCTAGTGGCTGGTTTTTTGTTTAAAAAAAAAATCGCGGCACCTGGGTGGCTCAGCTGGTTAAGCATCTGCCTTCAGCTCATATCATGATCTCAGGGTCCTGGGATCAAGCCCTGGGTCAGGCTCCCTACTCAGCAGGGAGTCTGCTTCTGCCCTCTCCCTGTATTGCTCCCCCTGTTTGTGCTTTTTCTCTCTCTCAAATAAATAAAATCTTTTTTAAAAATTGAAATAGGGCAGCCCGGGTGGCTCAGCGGTTTAGCGCCGCCTTCAGCCCAGGGCATGATCCTGGAGTCCTGGGATCGAGTCCCACCTCGGGCTCCTACATGGAGCCTGCTTCTCCCTCTGCCTGTGTCTGTGCCCCCCCCCCTCTCTCTCTCTCTTTCTCTCTCTCATTAATTTTTTTTTTTTTTTTTTTTTTTTTTCTCTCTCTCATTAATTAAAAAATCTTTAAAAAACAAAAATAAAAACTGAAATATTCTCTCTCCCTCTTCTCCCCACTTGTGCTAGCTCTCTCTCTAAAAATAAATAAATAATCAACCTGATTTTTTTATAGTCTTTCTCCATCCTAAAGTCAGACCCACCACTTAATGTGGGAGTTTAAGTAAAATCTGCTTTTCCTTGAATTACTGTTCACTGATATTAAACTTTCTATCAATACAGTTCATCATATTTCTTTCCTTTTTTCACAAGCAAATACAGAAAGGAGCCATATACAGTCACAATATTCCTGACAATTTAAAACCTTGAAACACAAACACTACTTACTATAATATAACAGAAGACTAAGTGGTGTCTAAGTCAAAATATTTCTTTTCTTTGATAAGTGACCAGCCCATGAGACACCAGACCCCATTGGCCTATGACAGACCCAAAACAAACCAAATAACAGGTGTCATACATGTACAACGGAGAAGAAAAGGAAATTGGCTCTGACACTATCTTAAAATCTCAAGTCAACACTTAGGCATGTTAGTTTCTTCTTCTAGGCCTCAGTTTTCTCAACTTTAATATTAAAGGATTGAATATAAGTTTTCTCTTAGGAGAATGAGGATATATATTTTGGTTTTGTTTGTTTGTGGTTTCTTAATCTCAACATTTAGATAGGATCTGGCACATTGCAGGTGCCATTAAATATATCTGTAACATACATCTCTTAAGTTCCTTGTAGATTTGGCATTTTAACTCTGAAATACATCAATTTTTTCAGAAGGCCCCATGATCCACAGAGCAGTTTCAGAGCATTTAACTCTCTAGATAATCCATCATATATTTGAAACTGCCACCCAAATCTCATGAGATCACAAGTCATTAACTTCCATAGCATTGAGAAAATCTTTCTACCAAGGCCAAACTGAGCAGGGTTTCCATTGTTCTGGGGCATACCATAGGGCTGCCTGAGGGAATGGTAAACAGTCACTCCAAAGGGCCTCAGAGAAGTCTGGTGGTACTCTTGTGGATTGGTCTCTGTGAACTTGTTTGCCTTCATTACAGCCATCTTTGTCCAATCAGTAAAGAACACACGATCTTCAAACAAGCTTATTCCAAAGGGATGAGGAATGAGTGAGCCTCCATGGATTACTGTCTTCCTGTTATAAAAGATGTGTATTAAAATTTTTGTTTGCCTTCATTTTGATTAAAGGTGAAATTAGTTTGAGTAAATGCCTGAAAAGCTAAGTAATTTCTTGTTTACAAAAATGAAATATATAGAAAAACACATTTTAAGATGTGGGTATAATTCGACCTACATTTGATAGAAGGATTTTCATTTGTCTCTTGAGAAAGAACCTTGAAAATAAAATTCCAGTCCCAGCCCCAGTTTGTTCTGGATTTTTTGAAAAATTACTGTTTTCTTACATGCTTCTCAATTCTATTAAGTTTGCCCCATAAAAAAAAAGGGCTAAGATGTGAAGTACCATTTCATAATGCATAGGTGAAAGAGTGTAACACGGGAATGCAAATATGGTAGCAGATACCTTAAACCTACTTCACACTGCACCATTATCTTTTTCTCAACAATCAGGGAGCAGGATAGTGAGAACAATTCAACCACTAGCAAACATACAGACCTATTTCACTTTGGGAAATCAAAAAGTAGTGCTACCACTACTATACCTCTGCTTCATAAAACTGTCTGCTCATCATACTTGTAAGTGGAGGCACGGGGCGGTCAGAGCTGCTTAAATGGAAGAAAAAGAAGTAAAAGGTGCCAAGCAAGGGAAAGAAATCAACAGTGTCTGCCATAGCTACTTCTACGTAAATGATCATCCACACACGTCACACAAAGAAAGTGAGGTAGAGGAGGAGGGAAAACTCATTTTTTTTTTTCCTCTTTGCAAAACAGGAAAACTTTAAAGAAAAATCTTAAAAACACTGAAAACTAAAAAGCACAACAGTACTCTAAAAAAAGAACTGAAGATACTAAGGCTGGGAAATACACCAAAAATGGGGGGAAGGGGAAAGAAACCTAAGGTGGCAAGTTAGTGCAAACTTTACACACTCAATAATGACATGGTACATTAAAATTAGAGAATGGTTTTTCTTTTTCAGTTAGCAAATTCCAGAACCTTGAATGCCACCTGCTGGCAAAGCAATAGGAATGACTTTATGATTTCAGCTGTACTCATGAGCTTTTTAATAGCTCTTTGATGTTTCTTCACAGCCTGCAAAGCACTCAAAGATTTCTGAAACTCCATTGATTTTTATGTTTTTATACTTTAATCTTAGCATAAAAATATTTAGACTAATGTAATGTCAAAACACCTATGAAAAAAAAATTCAGGCAATTTCTCAATCGTTTTTGAATGACTTATTGGGTTGATTAAGATTTTTTCATTAAAGTAATTCATCATATTCTCATTATGGGAATCAGTATAAATGATGAGAAATTATAGTCTTAATACTTAATCATTTCATTTAACTAAGTAGAGATTGTTCTAAGAATATGAAATCCAGTGGCAAACTGATACTGTCCTTACAAAATCCTCTACAAAATAGGGATAAAGGAGAAAACAAAACTATAATAGTCCTTCATCGAGAAAACAAAGTCAAGTCATTTGGAATAATTAAATCAGCCAGCTTATTTGCTGAATCCACAAAGAGCAGTTTTGACAAATTTAAAACCGTATCTTAACCAATTTTTGAAAACTTCAAAAGCAGAGAAACTAAAATAGTTAACAATTTAACTTAGAGTTAACTGTCATCAGACTAAGAAGATGAAATAAAAAGTATGCCATATTTTATGTTCAAATATTCTGAGTATCTTTGAAATATATCAGGTAAAAATACAAGTCAGAATTTCTCTTTGAAATTTGAACTACATAGAGGTAGAGTGAAGTCCAATTAATTCCCACAAGATAATGTTAAATAAATAATAAAACTTATTTATTCACTGAGGGAAAATTAGTAAGGTAAAAGATAAAGTAATCTTTGGAAACAAACCATAAGGGACCCAGAAAAATAAACAGACTCAAAAATTAATGAAATAATGTGCTTCATCTAGGAGTTGCGGAGCAGTTATAGAGGAGAAATCAAAGAACAAATGCTCTAAGTAATATATAATGAGTATTATCAGGGAATTCAAGAAAAGTTTAAAACAACCCCCTCAAAAAAAAATGTCACTTCACACAAAAATCAACACAAAAGACATTCAAGATGTAATGTCAACCAACAAAGCAGTATTTTAATTCTGGTCCCTCTGAATCCTGCTCCAAAAATTTTATGTACTTTCCCCCGAACTTATGAAGCCATAAAAAACACTTCTTACCTTTGAATTCCATCGTAAGTTACAGTCTCAATGTAATCAAAACGGCAGTCAACCCAGTAAACACGCTTTGATACTATATCCAGAGTTATCCCAGCAGGCCATCCCAGTTTTGTTTTTACCAAGTCTTTACGGTTGGTGCCATCCATGAAAGCCCTTTCCAGCTTCGGTTCCCCAGAAAGGCTCTCCCAATCTGAGAAAAATAAATAACTACAGAAGACAAACAAAAGATGAAAGTCAGTTATTTTACAAGTTTGTCTGGAAAATATATTTTTAGGTTGTGTGTTTGGATCAATGGAAATTTCCTCTAGCTGATTAGAGAAGCACAGGAGTATAAAACAACAAAGAAAAACATCAGAGAATATGAGGGCCAATCGGGAGAGGCAACAACTCCAAATAGCAACTATTAAAATGCACCAATAGGGCAGCCTCAAAATTCATATCCATCTTCTTAACTTTCTTCCCTGATCCCTGGCTCTGCCTTTTACTTCTCTTTTTTACCCTCAGGAAAACTTACAAATACATTTTGAAATAAGCTATCAAACCATTTCCCTCCTTAATTCTCCATTCTAGGGCATAGTCCAGAGAATATATCCATTATTTTCAAGGAAAGACACCAAGATATCATGAAGTAGAAATGAATGATCACCATTCACCAACCCTTCAGCAGCCTAAAGTTCATACAACCATTTTAAGACTCAACTTTGAAAATCTAGGAGAAAGTCAAGTCTCTCATAACTGCACTCAAATGTGGACATGGGGAAAATTTAAATTTACACCTGGAGACAGGTGAGCATTATCAATCTTGGTGGGGTAATTAACACTGAACAACTTGTAAAGAGGTATTAGCATTGTCATCTTAATCCCAGTTTATAACAAATGAGTGCTAAAAAAGGATAGCTCCGATCTTCTTTCCCCTTTTTTTTCTTTTTCTCTTTTTTTTCTTTTCCCTTTTTAAAAAAATTTGCACCTAATTCATGTTAGAATGATAATGGTGAATCAAAAGTAATGTTCAGTTGTAACAACATTATTAGACTGAATCAGAACACAGTGTCCAGTCTCTCAGCCAGGCAAATGTGGCAAACACTAAAAATAAAATTCACACCCCCAAAACTCACATATTCATATAGTACACCAATAGATATATGCTTTAAAGCTTATATGAATGGAGACATAAAATACATAAAATGTTCTAGTGTACAGACCCTATAAGAAATCAGAATGAGCCTTTACTTAACCCAGTGGATGCTTTACCTTTAGGGAGAAATAAAGCTTCAGAAATACTAAAATCAGTATTTTTTTCACATTACTTACCCAACAGTTGGGTCCACAGCAATTCCTCTAGGATGCCCCAAGTTTCCAGTTATAAGGATAATCCGATGGCTTCCATCCAAATTTACCATATCTATGCGGTTGACCTTGGTCTCTACCAAATAAAGTTTATTGTTAATCCAGTCCACAGCTAGATTCTCTGGATCATCAAGAGAAATGACTTCTTGGATGTTGAAACCACTAATGTCAACTGAAAAAACCTGAAAGAAAACCCAAAATTACACTTAAACATAACCGTGGGCACTGTTTTCCTATATTCATTCAGTATATCTATGTTGTAAAAACCAGTCATCAAGATTAAAAAAAGAAAAAACCATAAGATGCCTAGGTGGCTCAGCGGTTAAGTGTCTGCCTTTGGCTCAGGGCATGATCCTGGGGTCCTGAGATCGAGTTCTGCATCAGGCTCCCCGCATGGAGCCTGCTTCTCCTTCTGCCCATGTCTCTGCCTCTTTCTCTCTCTCTCTCTCTCTCTCTGTCTGTCTTTCATGAATAAATAAATAAAATCTTTAAAAAAAAAGAAAAGAAAAAATGAGACTTGTAAAAAATTCTGGGTTACTGGGGAGAAAAAGGGTTTCTTTAAAAGTATATGTAAGGCAAATATAAAAAGTTGGATTTCTTTAATCTTGCATTTCTAATTCTTGGTAGCTATCAAAAGTTTAATGAATGTAGAATTTTTTTGTGGAGGAGATGGTGATGGTTTGTTTTCATTTTTAGCTGTAATCAAATCAGAATTTTTAATAATCCAAATTCTCAGTTTTTAGAAATTTTATGCAAGTTACCACTTAATTGTATTAAAATTTTGTTAACAGTACATGGAAATGCAAGAAGAAATAAAATTCCATAACTCTTTAGAAGTCTCCAAAATTTATGTTTTGAAAATCTCCGTTGCATCACTCAGAGTTGAAATTAAATCTATCACACTTTCCAAATAAGACAGCATAATGAAATTTTGGCTGTTAAACAAAATGCTGTCAATATTTGTTACCCAATCTTCAATTACAGTTCCATTTAGAAGATGCAGGTAAAATCTGATTTTTATCATCCAAAGAAGCAGAGTACTTTTTACATTTTCAATGATCAAGTTTCAAAAATTACTACCAAATATCTATCCAGTTTTGAAAGAATGTCTACTATTTCTTTTAATTAGGCTTTTGGACTCCATTTCGAATAAAATTAAAAGTTGCTCAAGGCTAATCCATATAATAGACTGCTTTGTTTAATAGGTCACATGTAATAGTATAGCATGGAAAAGGTGCTGATTAACATAAAATATCTCAAGGGCCTTTTTTGTTAGAAAACAAAAGAACTTTCCCTTCCACTCCCCCAAAAATGAAAAACTATCAACACTTTGTGCTTGGGGTTCTATCAGCTCCCAAGCTACACTCCTGAAATTTCTATTTACCTTATCTTGCACGGTGTCAGTCCAAAAGACTCTCTGTAGGTGATAGTGAAAATCCACACCCACAGCCACTCCATGATTTTGAGACTCTACCAGTATCGAAAAGGTCCTTCCATGAATATCACCAATTAGCAAATCCCGACCATTGGAGAAGATAACGGAGGCTTGCTCAGCTAAATGTGAAGAAGGAAGGCATTATCACTCTTTCAAGTGAACAAACATACGCCAATCACCCTTTCAGGCAAACTTACAACTGATTTGCTTCCTGCCTTTCAAATACTTCTTCTATGTTATCTTATTTGATTTTAAAATAAACTTCTGAGGCAGGCATATTGGTGTCGTTCTACTCAGTTTACAGATAAGCAAACTGAGGCACAAAGATGCTTGATGAATTGTCCAAAATCACAGTAAGTTTGGAGCAGAGTCTACCAAGAAGCCGAGTGTTCTGACTGCTAGTCCAATGAACTTTCAGTGACACTGCGAGGAATGCATCAGATATTTTCAAGAATCCTCTATGATATGGGCACCTCACCAAGCAACTGCAGATTGGGTAAAGCACGGAACATATTTTATGGATTACTGGGAAATTCACTCTGAAAAACATGGCAGTGATGGATTTAAATCTGTTTTACCTACATATTCACAAGCATGCAAAATGATACATGAATATCAAGGTTTTCATCACAGTCTTGTTTGCAATAGCAAAGGATAAAAAAAAAATGACATAAAGCCCATGAGTGGGGCATCAGTTAAATAAATAATATGCATCCAAAAATTGATTATTATGCCACCAGAAAAAAACAAAAAGAATGAGGAAGAGGACTCTTTAAAGATACACATTGATAGCAAAATGCAGCTGTACATATAGTTTACTCCCATGATCTGCAAAACCAGAATTAGATACCTATATTTATACATTCTTATTTATGTATTTAACAATCTCTAGAATTAAAATAAACAATAATTATCCATGGGACAGGGAATTGGAGACGGGGCAGAGAGGAACTGACATGGAGAAAGACATTTTTATAATTTAAAATTTTTGAACACATTACTTTATTATCCTTTCAAAAATAAATACAATTGTTAATAATCAGCTGTACCAAAGTTAGTAAACAGCAAATCAGATATTTCTACAAAAAAATAACTTGGAAATGGGCAATTCATCAATTCTACGAGCAGATAAATTTCAGAAGGCCAAAGGAACTTCCAGACTACGTTTGAAAAAAAAAACAATTGGGGAAAAAAAAAAAACAAAGATCTTATTCAGAAATGCATGGTGACAAAATGGAGGGGAGGGGGGCATCATCTTTTAACAGATTTTTCCCAATCTGTACTACAGTACTTAGACTTAGATTGACTCCAACAAAATGCCCAGAATGAGGGCATTCCCCAAAATTCCAATACAAATTTCATAGGTCCATTTTGAATCACTCTTAAATTTTTCATAAACAATGCCAAAATCATTTTTATAGGTACTTGTCACCCACATTTGTGGTAGGTAGATTAAAATTTAAATGTCCAAGTAATCCAAAAAAATACATTCCACAATTAAATGTCGTAGATAACACAAAAGCTCAGACAAAAAGTAAACAAACTGCCAATTTAAAAAAATGACTAATGGTCATAATTAATAAATTTGTCCCTAATAAGCAAAATACAAAATTAATGTGGACCCATTCTTCTGGCAGCAAGGCCGCTCCTAAATTGTGATGATAAAACCCTACTATCCACATAAATTCTGGTATTTCTTATGTCATCTACTATGGAAGGAGGATATTAGCTGTAAGTTTCTAGTTCAGGAATAGAGCAAGTACCCTTAATTTACTTACAGGAAGTATTAGCTTTACAATGCCGCTGATGCTCCAAGACATATCCTTCCGCACAGCGGCACTGATGGTGGCCAATTCGGTCTTCACACATCTGATCACAAACTCCCCATATCTGGCAATCATTAAAATCTGTCACATAGGAAATAAACATTTGTAATCATGTTTACCAGTATTTTTTGAGCACACTCTGACAAAAATCTTGGAACAGCTACACAAGAATGTGGTGATACCTAAATAAGCACTGTCGAGGTAGCATAGATTCTAGGCATACAATAAAAAAATAGGAATTCAAGGGATCCCTGGGTGGCGCAGCGGTTTGGCGCCTGCCTTTGGCCCAGGGCGCGATCCTGGAGACCCAGGATCGAATCCCACATCGGGCTCCCGGTGCATGGAGCCTGCTTCTCCCTCTGCCTGTGTCTCTGCCTCTCTCTCTCTCTCTCTCTGTGTGACTATCATAAATAAATAAAAATTAAAAAAAAAAAATAGGAATTCAAAACAGGCATCTTCATACTATGGAAGATCCAAACGCATTTAATCAGCTTTTTAAAAAATCTACACAAAGAATAATTTTACAGAAGATGCACAGCGCTACTTAGATCCACAGCCCCGTGGTATTGCATTTAATTTATTACTGTTGGTTTACAAAATACCTGAATTTTGGTGTAAATCCTTCCCTTCAAAACTATGCTTTCCGATTTGGAAAGCCACTAGACAACTATGGCTTCTTAAATTTATATTTAGATTAATTAAAATGAAATAAAATTAATAATTCCATTTCTTAGTCTCACCACATTTCAAGTGATCAATAGCTTTATACAGTCGGTGGTTACCATATCAGAAAGTATAGATATAACAGCACATTTCTACCACTGCAGAAAGTTCTACTGGACAGTGCTACATCACAATAAAGTAAGGCCTACCTTGTATCCAACCCCTCAAGAAGACACAGAACTGTTACTGCAAAAAAGTACCTGGAAATATCCATTTACCCAGCTGCCTTTCCTCTGATATCAAAAATTATAACCAAAATTAAATTTAAATTAGTTTTAAATTTTAGTTTAAAATTAGTTTATTTTTCTTAATAACTTATTATTAATTAATAAGTGCTCACTGAAAGTCCATTACACGACAGAGCTGTTCACTGTCACAGAAGTCCTAGTCCTACTGTGTAAAAGGAGATTCAATAAAGTTGACACATAAACAATACAACATGGGAGGAAGGGTACAGGTGGAACAATCCAAGATACAAAGTCTTCTCAAAGACTATACAGCTTAGGGATGGAGAAAATTGTCCCATCTTGGTCGCCTGGTGCCAAATATTTCATTGACCCTCCAAGCTCACATCCACTCTTCACCTTCCCTCACCCTGTGCTCTTCCCTGGGAGGAAAACCATCACAGCCTACACCAAGAGGTTCTCAGTAAATTATAATTTCTGAAAGCGTTTATCCTCGGGTCTAGAATTCTCCACATTTCTAGGATCTGATTACACTTGCAGCAAATGTCAGAGTTGTGAACTCGGTTCTATCTTACCTATTGGATGGCCTACCACCTCACAACCCCCCAATTACAAAGCTTGAGAAAGTCCTGGGATCAAGCTAATGTTTCCAATTTTCCCTCAAGACCAAATAAAACAACATGGGCCTGCATTATCTTTCTTCCCAAGGACTGTGACTAACCAGAGGAAAAAAATTAATCCAACTTGGACATGACAAGGTGAAAGGCGTGTGGGTATAAATGAAAGGCCCTTCGTGATTTATCTCTTCTGTGCCCTCGCCTCAGCCCTGAGAAAGCACCACCTGAGGCTTCGCCTCAGTAGAAATGAAAGTACAGAATATGCGCCCTCTAATTCCCAGAATGTCATGACCTCATTTTGAATGCAAGACCGATGAGAATATGCCTAAGGGTCTGGAGTCACCCAGGGAGCAGGAGTTCTGATGTAAAACAGAAGAAAACCAAAGGTGAAGAAGTCATAACTAGGAATTCTTGGGTGCTGGATCCCTGGGTGGCTCGGTGGTTTGGGTCCTGCCTTCGGCTCAGGGCGTGATCCTAGAGACCCGGGATCAAATCCCATGTCAGGGTCCCTGCATGGAGCCTGCTTCTCCCTCTGCCTGTGTCTCTCCCTCTCTGTGTGTGTCTCTCATGAATAAATAAATAAAATCTTTAAAAAAAAAAAAAAAAGGAATTCTTGGGTGCAAATGCCCTATCACCTGGGCTACAAGTACTTTAAAGGTTTGAACAAGTGTATAAAATCTCTGTCACTTTTAATGGCTGAATAAGATTATATTCTCCATTATGGAAGAAAATGAAGGCTAATTAATATCCACGATCAGCCAAAGCGGAAACAAAACAAAATGAAAGTAGACTTGAGGCTTTTCATGAGAATAGAAAAGTAGTGAAAACTGTATAAAATTCTAAAACACTACTTTATAATACACCTCCCACCCCATTACCTTTATCTATTTTTCTTTCCTTTTCACTCTTTGTCGCCTCGTACCAACAGATACCGCTTTGAAAATAATTCAAAAACCCCTTTTTAGCCTAGACCTCCTTGGACTCCCTCTGAACCATCTGGCTGTCTGAAATCCCACCATGCTGAATGACCTCCCTGCCCTAACTCTGCGCCACGATGTCATTCCGTCAACAAACAGCATGTCCTGTCAATCAGAAACAATAACCCCGGTAAACTGCTTCAGCACGCCTCAGAGGCTCCACAGCCAGGTCAAGACTACCAGGGGCAGATGAATGGTAGAAGGACACAAGATTTTGTGTCAGGATTACTCAATTTTATTCTTGATTACCACTGAGGCATTCAGTGGGGAGCCATGTCGAAGATGGCAGATGCTGCATAGGTTTCCAACACCTGAAGCCATGCAGAATATTACAGCCATACAGAGTGTTTGTTGAATTGAAATGCTTGAAAGAACAAGCTTGAAAGAACAAACAAAAACAATTTCCCTAAAAGCTCAGCTGAAACAAGTGTAACCGGTTTTATAATGTCACATATTAAAATTAAGGAGTTCTCTTTACAAAGAGAGCAAAGTGTAATCTTCCTTGAGATAAATGTGAAATAAACGTTAACCCAGCTTCAAAACTCAGGGGCAAAGAACACATCCTTGAAAAACAGGGAAGATCACAGAAAAGGTCTCTATAGATGGCAAGGGCCCTAACACAAAAGCCCTCAATTGCAGACTTTTGAGCTTATCTCCAAATGAAGTTATCTGTTCTAAAGTCCCAGGCACATACCACCGAGATTAAAAGATGTCATCATAGAAAGTTAAAACTAGTGCCACAGTATCAGATCACACTAACTTCCAGTATGAACTGGGTGTGTTCCATGAATCCTGAAATTATCTTGTGCCAGAGCATAACATTGGAATTTTCTATAGTACATTCATTGATAGGTGAAATGTAAAAAATCTTGTTATGACCATTTTTCATTTATTTCAGACTACAAAACAGAGAGGCTCAGACCTCTGACACACATGTGGCCCTAGACACTTAGAAATACAACCCAAAGCTCATCATAAACTTAGATATTGGGGGGAAAGTACTGGAAATGTGCTACCTAGACTCAAATGTGCCCCCCAAAAGGTGGGGGGCTGCAGGGGCTAAGAACAAGTGTAGGGCATCACAAGATTAAACTAGGGATTCTGAAAGAGCAATCACTTTTACTGAAAAGACTTCACGGCCTATCAAGTTCCGAATGCAAGGCAGCCCAGCCCCACCATCTCCTCTTTGGGGGTTGAGAAAGGAAAGAAAGAGAAGCTGACGGAATACTGAGAATGTGGCTTCTGGTATTTCTATTGGAATTCCTTTTCTACTAAGAGAAAGGAGAAATGCCTAGAGAACTAAAAGACTGGAAATCAAATTGGCAGCTGGGTGGCAATAAGGGGCGGGGGGTGCAGAGTGGAGGAGCCTGACATTTGCCAAAGACAAAGGAGCAACCTCACACCCACGGATGAGCACCACCCCGGGGGAAAGGGGGTGCTGGCTTCGCAGCAATGCCAGGCAGCACAAGCAGGGGTTCCAAAGTCAGAAAACCACCTAATAATTGAGGTGAAAAATATGAAAATGTGAAAAATATTCATAAATGACTTGAATGCATCTCCAATGTGATGCATTGTGATGGTGATAATGACGATGTTGGTAATAATAAAACACAAAAAAAAAACCCTGATTTCATTTAATGCCTGCTGCAGATCACAATTTTTTATTTATAAAATGTTTTCAAATGATTAAAAATTTGAGGGCTTAAGTAATTCAGAATTGTCTCTGAGTCTTCAGAATCTCTTAGGGTGATTTGCATAAAGCACAAGTCGTGTCTTATGTTCATGTATTATCTTGTAATATGTTTTATATTCAACAAGAAACTATACTGTAACTTAAAAGGAACAATCAGATCGTGGGCAAACTTTGGAGCATGGTCCAGATACCAGAAACCTAAAATTACCTCCGTTGAACACCAAAAGGACAACTTCACTTGGATTGTTTAACTGGATAGAAAAATCTCATTTTTCTTGGCATATGACACATAAAGAGGCCCATTATTATGGTTCTCAAAAATCCTGGGGAATAGACTTCCTCAAAAGTTCCAAATGTGTAAACCGAAGTTAATTTGTGGCATTAATTTTTTTCTGGCTGTGAGTAGTTATTAAGATCAATCATATTTCATAAAGTATAATCACAAGCTGAGACTAAAGACTGAATATGTTCATCAGGTTTATCCAAATTCAGTATTGTTGACAAAATTATATTATATTTGGAAATTACTTCAGGAGGAGCACTTTTGTAAAAGTATTTATGTATGCTATGTCTGTTTTTATTCAGAAAGAAAGCCCTGAAGAATCTTATATTTTTTTTAAAGATTTCATTTATTTATTTGAGAGAGAGGAGGGAGAGAGAGACAGAGAGAGAAAGAGTGCACAACCAGGAGGAGGAGTAGAGGGAGAAACAGACCCCGCCAAGCAGGGAGGCCAACAGAATCCCAGGATCATGAACTAAGCCAAAAGCAGAGGCACCCAGGTTCCCAAGAATCTCCTATTTCTAAGAACTATAAAAAGAACACAAATATCTTGGGAAGATCTGAATCATCTATCTTTTGGAAATCCATAGATGGCTACCAAACTTATTTTTTTTTTTAAGATTGATTGATTTTAGAAAGAGAAAGCACAAGCAGGGGTGGGGGGAGAGAGAGAATTTCAAGTAGACTCCACACTGAGCATGGAGCCAGATACTTGGGGTTTGATCCCATGACCCAGAGATCATGACCTGAGCTGAAACCAAGAGTCCACCACTTACCAAACTACACCACGACAGGCACCCCTACCAAATTTAAGTTTAATGAATAATGATTATACAGTTGCCTTCCAGGTGCCTTTTTACCAATACCAATTAAAAGAAAGATTTTTTTAAAGATTTTATTTATTTATTTGAGTGAGAGAGTGAGTGAGAGAAGGGGTGAGAAGGAAAGGGAGAAGCAGACTCCCCACTGAGAAGGGAGCCTGACGCTGGGCTCAATCCCAGGACCTTGGGATCACGACCTGAGCCAAAGGCAGACGCTGAACCAACTGAGCCACTCAGGAACCCCCCCCTTTTTTTTTTTAAACCCCTTTGGACACTTTCTGTAAAAGGTTTATTGTTTACATATCAAAAATCAGAAAGAAGGAGGGGCACCTGGGTGACTCAGTTGGGTAAGTGTCCGACTTTTGACTTTGGCTCAGGTCATGATCTCAGGGTCGTAAGAGCAAGCCCCATGCTTGCCCTGGACATGAAGCCTGCTTCAGATTCTCTCTTGCTGTCCCTCCCCCACCTTTAAAAAAAGTTAGAAAGAAGGAAAAGAAATCAGAGTATTAAAAATCCATTGTTCAAATCCTAAAAAAATTAAAAACTGATACTTGGCCATAGTAATTCTCCCATCATGAGACCCCCATCCTCATCACAGAAGGATGCAAAGCTAGCTCACATCAGAATCAGAACTTTCCTAGAGGGAGAAATCCTTCTTTAATTCATATAAGAGAGATGCAAGAAATATTTGGTGCACCAGCATCTAGTTTAATGCCAGCCAAATGAAGGGAAATGATAGCATTTGTTCTTGAACAAAGCTTCAAGAAGCTTCAAGAAGAGGTGAAAATCAATTAAATTAACCACCAGCATGGCATGGGTACTGACTGGCCACTGTCGTCAGCATAGCAGCGAGCTGATGATTCACTGCTGTTAAGTGACCACTCTTGTTGCTGGGTCCTGAGGAGATTGGAGTTTCCTGGAGAAGAGGCCAAAGGAGCAGGCAAGGGTACTTGATAGGTTCAGGCAGCAGCTGTTTACCAACCACAGAGATGTATTAATACAACCAATATGGCCATGCCAACCCTGCTTCCAAAGACTTCTTCCTTCATCAGGCTGTAGACCGGTATCCACGTAGCTAGTCAATTCACTCAGAAGAACCACGCTTTTGTCTTGTGCACCTCAAAAAGTTTCTCCAAGTTAAAACTTCACATTGTCCAGGTTTACTATGGAGACTGTGTTACTCTTGGTTATAAAGATCACCACGCCTACCCACAAGCACAAACACCTTGATGTTGGAGATCATAGAAGCCATTGATGCCGCAGCACTGTGACGAAACACTGGACACTCCCATCTGTCACTTACCGACACAGTTGTGGGTATTATTTTGGTCAACGATAAAACCTGGTGGACAATAACACATCCCTCCACTGGGTGACATGTGGCACTGGTACTCACAGCTCAATACAGAACACAAATTCACATCTAAACAGAGAAAAACACTTTGTTAAGTGAATTGTGACCTCTGGGCAAGACTGGGTACTATAAAGTAAACGTTTCTTTTAATGAACCTAAAAACTAAGTAAACATGTAGCAGAGGCACAGAAATTACTAGCATTCAAGCTTTACTACAATATTATGCAATAAAAGTTCAATTCATATTTTTAAAAAATAACTCCTTTTAAAGTTATAACTATGTGCAAGTATACATCATCGTAAGTGTCATTTACAGAAAAATCAGGTCATGAGTCTTTTTTTCTACATAATAGAAAAAGTCAAGAATTCTCAAGTGACTGATTGAGAATAATATTCAACATGTTAACCATGGCGACTTCTAAATTACTACTAGATAATTTATAGAGTACACTATTGTCAAAATAAAAGGTATAAATTGTATTCCCTTACAGGACCATTAATTATCCACACAACTGATGGAGTAATGGTGGGGGGGGATATTCTACAGCCACGGGGGGTGGTGGGGGGTTAGAAAACTAATAATTCAAGATGTATTCCAGGGACCAGAAGCTTCTTTTTTTTGAGTATAGCCAAATAAGACTTTTCCATAAGTATAAGCCAGGGAATAAATTCTCCAGAACACCTTTAGAATCACCAAAATTGCCATTAAAATAATTCTGCCTGGGTAAGGAAAAAACACCACATATATTTTGAATCTGGGCTTGGACAAATTATTTGTTTTGGCCAATAACACATTCAGCAAACATGACCTAAGAAAAGTTTAAAAGAGCTTGCATGGTAGGGTTCACCTTTTCTATTACCACAAGGAAAGATACTAGCCTGAGCTTTTATTGCAACATCCTCGACATGTGAGTGAGCTGCTCTAGGCCCCAAGAACTTCCTAGCCAACCCACAGAACTATGAGGAATATTAAATGTTTGTTTGTTTCAGCCAGGAAGTCTTAGGATAGTTATGTAAATAATGATACTCTCTGTATTTGGGGATTTATCTATTACAGAAAACCAGAAACATCTTTATCTGAAAGCTACCCACATAAATTTCCATACTCACCACAATATCGCCCTTTGGTGCTATTGTTTTCGTCTTCTCCTTCTGGACAATCTAAAGTCCCATCACAAACATTTGCAATTGGGATGCATTTTCCAGACTCTGGACAAGCCCATTCACCTGGGTAACATTCATGAATACGGTGTGTACTGCTTTCTGCAGGGGGAGGAATAAAAGAGTCACAGGCCACATTAGAGGTGGAGCCAGCTCTTTTTAATCCATAAGTAAGAGAGAATATACATCAGTGGGCAAAAGAAGTCGACAAGTGCCTAAACTAGTAATTTCTAACTCGACTACTGGTCTTTTATTGGGATTCTAAGAAGTGGCAAATGGAATTATTTGAGTTCTCTTCTTTTTGATTTTTTTCTCTTTAGTGGAATGTCAACAGTGTAAGAAAACCTATGACTAAACTGTAGGAAGACTACTTCTTGGAACACCAAAACCAAAGGATCTTCCCCGTGCATCACTCTTATGATACTTGCTTTATGGTGTGGGTGTTAGTAACTTCTGAACTACTGGAGGTACACCTTGTGAAGGCGGTGAATATCATTGGAATTTCCCTCTCAAAGAATCTTGAAACAATTCTCTGGGTAGTAGCCTTTCCTGCAACTACCACTCCGTAGTGCTTTCTCACGTATTCCCCAGGTGGCCTCTCTTCTACCAGGGGATGTCTGTGACTCATATGGTTAAAAATCTGAATTTGAGAACAAAAAACTGAACTGTTACCAAGGTGCAAAGTCATTTTTAAAGGTTATAAGGTCAAGGAAAATCACATTTCCCTCTCTTTTCCTTCCTTCCCCAAATACAACATGTTGTATTTCTTTTATACAAATATACCTAGTTAAAATAAGCAGTCTCCAAAGGAAAAAGTCAGCATGTTATAGAAGGGGGACAGACTGCCTCATCTATTTTGCTTTAATGATAAGAGGGAAGAGATTATAATTATAAATTATAATGTGAATTCATTGTCTTTTCAAGAAAAGCTAGTGGAGTCTCTCCTTCTTCCCCACCTACTAAGTTACTTAAATCACAGCCAATCCTGAGACTTGCTTGTCACACAGATAGTTTCTAACCAGAGAAGTAAGAATACAAGTGCTGGAAAAACAGTCAGACTCTGTTCTCCTCTTACCACATCCATTTTCATCTCCATTATCTTGACAGTCATTCTCTCCATCACAGACCATATTTTGACTAATGCAGTAGCCGCTGGCACAAGTGAACTGGTTGCCTCTGCAGGTCTCATAGGCTGGAAGGAAACAACAGCTGCACTCCAAAGACACAAATCATTTGGGAAAAATCAAAGAGTTCACCTCACTGCTTAAACTTCTGCCAAGTATCTTGACAAAAAAAAAAAAAAAAAAAAAAAATACCGGAAAGAAAAGGAGGAAGAGATAGAAAAAGAAGGGGAAAAAAGGAAGAAAACATTACAGCAGCTTTGGGTCAAGGAAATGAACTCAGGTGCCAGTCTACATTTCTCAAGATTACAAACAAGGCAGAAGGCAGTGTGCTGTAGGCTGACACAGAGCTAAGAATGCAGATTGATAAAGGTGCTACAGGCATAGCGATGTCCACTGTGCCCAGACTTTGTCACAAGCACTGAGACTGCTCTCCAGGACCAGATAATTCTGAGTCACCCATTCCATGTTGTCACATACTGTTTAATACAGTCTCTGAAATAAACCCATGAGCCAAGAGGGAAATCATGTATGACTCCTAAAAGGTTAGTGAATATTGAATAGTGAATATTGAAAATATTTAACAAGGGGTAGGTGCCAACCAGTCAAAACAGGTGTTGTGACAAATCATAACATTCTGGTAAATAAATAACTACAGAAAGGTGCCAACTAATTTTATGAAACTAGTAAAACTCTCTCACAGAGACTTCAGACTACATATTCCAATAAAATGAGTCCAGAGTTGGCAACAATGAGAGGTGGTTTGCATTGCAGGCAGTGACACATGGGGAAAAAAAAAGTAGGGTCAGAGTTAAGAAGCAGAGGGAATGAAAGCCATCTGCACCACACTGCAACTTTCCTATCCTTGCAATTTCAATGTGGTTAAGAATTTCAAAGTAACGAGGAGAGCTAGGACCACTGCTCTTAGGGAACTTCCCTCTCTTCAAAGTCCTTCTCTCATTCTCCTATCAAAGTTATCAAAACCATTGCTGAAGTATGGGTAATTTGAGAGCCAAGTGACATAATTCACCCCACACCCTTGTAGCCTAAGAGAAAAAATGCACACTGTCCATCAGCAATCCTTCAACTCTACACAGATCCTTGGAAGATAAATGAGCCCAGGTCTAGCTACGCTACTGAAGCTTATGCCATGGGCTCTAAATGATATTCTGGCTCCATCTGCCATCAGACATAGTGACCCTTTTGTTTGAAAAGCGTGGTGCATTCGTAAAAACACAAACAAACAAACAAACAGAAAGAGAACAAAGACAACAACACTCCTAGCAACCTGACCCAGCAAAAGGAAATCACCGTACTGCAAGAAAGTTCATCACTGCCGTCTTCGCAATCGAGGTAATGGTCGCAGACGTAGGCACGAGGGATGCACACCCCGCTGTCACACTGGAACTCGTGGTGTGAACAGACCTTAGCTGCGACACAAGGGTAACAAGGGAAAGCAGAAAGGGAAGCTCAGTTCCACTGTAGCCATTTAATTTCACAAGAAGATTCTGTCTCAAGTTTGAAAAGAGATTTTTTATTATGCAGCAGCATGCTGGTAAATGTTTAACAACCAATTCTCCAGGAACAAAAAGGCCCTGACTTGTAGTGTTTGCCAATTTCCATGGTGCAAATACTCCCACCGTGGCTGACTTTAAGCTACCAACATGGATTCACTGAACACATATTCAAGAAGAGATTGTGTAATCGGCCAGTATAAATGAGCCTCAGCATACCACCGCACGTCTTGTACACATTACTTACTGCAATTGTTTTCATCAGAGAAGTCTCTGCAGTCAACTTTCCCATCACATTTCTGACTGCTGTTATAGCAGGCTCCATTGGCACAAGTAAGCTGTTCACACGTTGGGTAGTCTAAAAGAATGGAAATAGCACACAAATCTTAAATTAAGACATTCCCTCTGCAAACACTTCTTAAGTGACCGCTACATGCTAGACATTAAATGCTGAGCATATATTGACCAGGTCTCTTCTGTAAATCACAAACTGGGTTGTATGCTAATGTGGAAAAGACAGAGTTCTGTGGGAATATATTGTAGGGGAAGTCTGGAGCTTAGGGAAGTCTCCCCTAAAGAAGTGACCTCTGAGCTCAAAACTGAAGAATAAGAAGGAATTTAATTTATTTCAAAATGGAACCTTCAAAAAAAAAAAAAAAAAAAAACAAACAAAATGGAACCTTCTTTTACGTAATGCAGATAACAGCCCAGGAAGCCAGTGTACCACAAGTGCTTTGAGAAATGAAGCACTGTATCTTTCACTAGAGGGCTAGAGAAAAGTCAGGAGGGCTGGGACCTAGGGCACCACTCAGTAGCTATTTACTCTTACTCAAGCTGCTAACCCTCTTGGTTACCACTTCATTATCCCTTCATTTGGATAATTCACTTCACAGGATAGAGGGACCTCAAAAGACCATTTCTACCAAAGCACTATGAAAAGCATAATGTGCTCTACAAGCACAGACAACTGTTACCATGTTATACACATATGCTGTCAATCAGATGCTTAACTCTGGTTCTCCAGGCTGCAGTGGAAAAATCAGGATGCCCCTGCAGGAATAACGGGCTGTGGGTCGCTCCCCTGTGTGCACCCAGACTTGAAATGCGTGTCTTTCATGATCCCCAAAGGTTTCACTCCTTATGTCCTTATGTGGTTGGTTGTTTCCCCCATCCTCTAAGATCTAGGATCCTGTCTTACCCATTTTAGAATCCCCAACCGTTAGTGCAGAGACTGGATCACTACTCAGGATACTCAAGAAATGCTAGGTATTGCTATTAACTTGTCACAGATGAACTTTTTTGTTTAAGAGCTTCCAAAAATATTTTGAATTTCTGTCTTTTATGGTGTTTATTATCTTCCTTTTCATAAATTGATACCTTGGTCTGATTTGTGGGTTTTTGTTTTTTTTTGTTTTTTTGTTTTTTCAGAAAGATCAGTCTCATAACAAGTCTCATAACAAGATAATAATCTTCAAATTCCTTTTTAACTAAGGAAAAAGTATATCTTAGATAAGATCTCAAAGACTAGACAGTGGAGTCCCACTTTGAGGCTCAATTTTGCATTGAAGAACCTACTTTGAGGTTTTATAGACATGGACAGAAAATTCCTTAGATAGTCACAAAGTCTCCTCCAAGCAGGAGCAGTGCATAAAATTCTGTGCTGAAACTATATTAAACATACCCTGTCTTAACAGTTCACTTTAATAAAAGATGGACTCTCAAATGATACCTTTCCATTTTTTGTATAGTATACTTTCATCTCTAAGGTTCAAAACTGGACTATAAGTGACTTTAAATACCTAAATTTCCAGTTATGTTTGGCCAATCATATATTAAAACGGAAGGCCTTTTAAAATAGCTGATTCAGATTTTAATTTTTTCTGAATTTTTATTTTTTAAAAGTCCATGAATCAGCTAATGCTTAGGGTTATCGCTGTCTTTTCATCACTGAGATAGTATGCATTATAAATTTACCTTCAAAGTGTCACACAACTCTGTTTATTAATTCTCACTTTGAGAGATGCAAGAGGCCAGTTGAGTCTGCCAGCAATTCACCTCCCGCATGAGCCAAATAGCTCCTACAGTCAGTATGTTGTCTAGCCTTTCAAGAGCAGCAGCAAGCAAGAGAGAGATCTCAGAAAACCCTGTCTTTGCAGTAGATAAGATATCTGTTTGGAGGAAAATTTATTTGAGCTTGGATGGTGACTACCTCACTTAGGGTGATTATGGCAGATATGAAGGATCTGGGACAAATATACACTGAGCGGATCACTTGTCCTCCCCATCCTGGTTTTTGAAAGCCAATGCCATAAAATTGAGAAGGAAAGAACCACAACAGTATCCACTGGCAGGGCTCATAGTTTACTGACATGCCTCATTCCCTCCAAAAACAACAAGGCCAGCTTGATGTCTTCAGGGAGAGTATTGTTATGGTCAGAGGTCAGCAGTTAGACACTCAGAATGAGGAACAAACAGCTTTCTTGTCTCCATCCATGCTGATAAAGAATCTCTTCTCAATCAGCAAGGACCCGCCTCAAATCCTACAAGGCTTCTGGTCTCTTCCGTGCATAGTTAACTGAGGTATCTCCCCACAGGAAAGAATCCAAGGAGCAACCGGACTCTATCCACTAAATACTGAAAATATTTGGAAATCTCCAAAGGGAACCCTTGGAGAACCACACAGAGGAAACGGTTCCAAATTGTTCATCATGAGCAAAATAAAAAATGAACAGATTCTACTGCCCTTAAAGATTTCTATTATCAAAAATGTTAATGAGTTTCGATCTATCCCAGGAAATTGGAAGTCACAATACTTTGGGATTGGGAGATATCTAAAATCTTTTACGGTTTATTTGCTAAGCAGGTCAGAGTCTAACCTGGTAAACTTTTTTCCATACAACAAATCCATTATGTAGGTGAAATGTCCTGCAAGATTTTAAGTAAAGAAAAAGTATAAGAATAGATAATACACACCAAAAAAAAAAAAAAAAAAAAAAAAAACAGAAGGACTCACCCTTCTAACTTCTGTCTTAATGGAAAGATTGACAAGTAACTATTAATTAGCCCAGAGCTCTAAAGTTTATCTAACCCAAAAATTCAAGAACACACTTGCTCACACCACATCCTCAATCCCTTCCTTACTTTCTCCACATTCCAAATGTACATGTTTGTTCCCTCAGAATTGGGAACGTCCCCCAAATATACATATAAGATTGGTGCTTTGAAGATTTTTAAAATATTTTCTCTGCTAAGGACTTTATTTGGAGCAAGAACGTTCTATGCCATACTTTTATTTAGATAATCAAGGATGAAGTGGCTTGAAAATCTCGTGGACCTCAACCTCCCAGAATGGAAATCATTCACAGCACAGCAAGATACAAATATTAACACTACTCTTTATTACCTTGACAGGAAGGCTATAAATACATTCTATTCTCAGAATTTGGCAAAAGAGCCAAAAAGGCACATAGAAAAAGAAGACAAACTGACTACAAAGAAAGAGGCATCTTAAAGGTAGATTATGAAACTTAAGCTAAGATTTAAAGGAAGACAAGAAATTACTGATTAAAGTCCTGCCCAAGATACCTGAGACCTTTCAAGGTCCTAGCGTTATCCTTTTAAGTTACTCTGAGTCAAAGGAAGGCTAATCCAATCAAATCCAATGATTTGTCAGAAAAAGTTTACCAGTTTGGCCATCAGCACTTAGTTGTACGTACTACTCACAAAATTAAATAAACAATGACTAGTACAGTCATCAATAACATATATTGCAAACCATGTACCAGAAACTTGTCTAAGTACTCAGTGTGTATGAACTCAATCCCTCTTTATAACCCTATGAGGTAGATACTATTACTCATTTTAAGGATTTTATATATGTGTCTTTCTGAGGCTAAGTAATTTGAAAAAGGTCATACGACCAGTAAATTGGAGAAGTAGAATTCAAATCCAGGCAATCTGGTTCCACAATGCATGTCCCTAGCACTACAATAGATGGAGTTAGTGCTTACAGGCTTCAGAGTAAGTAGTAGGAAGAAGCAAAAAATTACAGAAACAAAATGAAATTGAATGAAAGGAAATGGAAACTCTTAAAAAGGAAGAGAAATAACCTATGAGAAAAACCAAGGTTTCCCTTCTATGCAGTTTCCCATTCCATTTTTGGGAGTCTGAAGAAGTGAAGCCAACTCTAGATTTATGACATATTCTACTAAAGACTTCAATCTGGTATGATCTAGGAATTCCAGAAAACTCTATGCTGGGAAACCAAGCATTCCAGGAGTATACCAGAACAAACAAGAGAATCAGTACCAAAAAAACAACAAAAAACAGACCACAAAATAGCAGAGGATCCACTCTACCCCCCACCCCCACTCCAGTCAAATTCAAGTCCCTAGTCATCATGGACTAGCACCAAGGAGGTACAATACTATACAAGAGAATAAGGGAAAAGCATTTTCTGCCTCTTTTCAAAAATAATTTCAAATGGCTTGTTCAATAAAAGGAAGATTATAAAATGGAAATAGCAATTCAGCATCGAAAAGAAAGCAAAGACAGTCATCTCAAGGGCTAGTAGAACTGGACTAACAAGTGTAAGCTAAGCAGCTTTCAAGAAACTGAAGCCAAAAAGGGAAACACATTAAGTTATCTAGTTTTCCTTACCCTGTTCTCTTTGAACTACTGGGTGGTAAGCCCCAAATCCCTATCTGGTCTCCATCCATGGTGACCTGATCTTACACCTAAATTGGAAATGTGCCTGAGAGGCCCACTGCAAAGATTTTGGATCTACAGTACGCCTTTCTTCCCAACCACAGAACTACCACCCAAATCTGCAAAGGAAATAAAGACTGATGAAGTTCTAAATTCTTAAAAATTAATAAAAGTCTCACATGAGCCCCAATGTAGGAGTGACTAAGCAGCAAGATGGAAAATTGTGTATCAGATGCTCCAAGGGCTAGAGCAAAGAAGTAAGATGGTTTCTCTTGGGTGAACAAAAGTTTATAATGTGCATCAGATTTAGTGGTACTGGCTCTACAAAGGAGTTATGGAGTTATGGGTTTTCATTCAGGGTACACTGCACCTATTTCTTCCTTACGGCTGTCCCCGGTGACTCATCTGGGCAGAACAAACAGGCAAATTTTAAATGAAGAAACTACCTACACCACAGAATCATAAGAGTGGCCACTTTCAAACCATAACTAGAAATGGTGTGGCTCAGGTGTCCTCTGGGAACCTGGCTCCAGATAACTGAGGACTCATCAACCAATCATTGCTGGATGAATGCCATTATGCTAAAAGCCAGTTATTCTACAGAGTGCTAATTTCCTTTTTCGTCAGAATTTCATTCTATCCAACCTATATTTATTGAAGTCTATCTTCCTCAATACTTTGCCAAGAACTGGATAAAGAGATAAAATTACAGGTGAAGTAGAAATTCCCACAGCTGTTTTTGTTTTGTTTTATTTATTTATTTTTTGTTATTGATCAGAGACACAGAGAGAGAGGCAGAGACACAGGCAGAGGGAGAAGCAGGCTCCATGCAGGGAGCCCGACATGGGACTTGATCCCAGGACCCCGGGATCACTATGTGAGCCGAAGGTAGATGCTCAATCACTGAGCCAGGTGTCTCTCCCACAGCTTTTTAAAAATGTTTTACTTAACAAATAAATTAGTGTACAACTATAGGAGTACGAGGTACTAGAGAAGTAACAAACTTCACAAAATCCCTGCTCTCATGGAATTTAAGTTTTCTTCGGAAGAGTGGAAGGACAGACATTAAAGTAAGTGTCCTATGGAGAAAAGTGTTAGGGAAATACAAAATACAGCGGGGCAGAATGATAGGAGTGATGCAGGGGGGCAGGGGGGAGCAGGTCTCTGATAAGGTGGTGATTGAACAGGAACCACCAAGACTCGTTAAAAGAAGGTCATTGGTGGCAATGACAAGAGCACAAGAGCACTTTCAGGAGACTGGCAGGGAAGGGCAGTTTTCAGTGAGGTCAAGAAAGAAAAAAGAGAGGGACACCTGGGTGACTCAGTGGTTGAGTGTCTGCCTTTAGCTCAGGTCATGATTTTGGGGTCCTGGGATTGAGTCCCACATCGGGCTCCCCATGGGAAGCATGCTTCTCCCTCTGCCTGTGTCTCTACCTTTCTGCGTCTCTCATGAATAAATAAATAAAATCTTTAAAAAAAAAAAGGAGAGTAAATGGAGGCAGGGATATTAAAGACAACTCTATGTAACTTTGTTATGCAAGAAGGCAAAGAAACTGGGCAACAGCTGAGAAGGGTCTCAGGGTCTTTGACTAAATACAATGTGCTTGTATGACAATGATTGAAACAAGAAATTTTTATTTCCCGAAGGTTTCTCAGGGCTCTGAATTCTATCTCAACTGTAAGAACACTAAAAAGGTGTGCAGGGGAAGTGATATGATAGATAAGATGGGGTCAATCTCTCTGTTTCTGTTTTCTTCCCCGGAGTACAGAGAGGACAGTAGGAACAAGGTTTACTGGGCAGCATAAATGTGCAACTGAGTTTGAGGAAAAGCATGTACTTTATGAGCCATCACAGTCCACAGAGAGACTTGAATCAATCTCTTTTTCCCCTCCTTTCCCAGCTGGAGTTTCAACCATTAGATATAGAAAGGAAAATGTTTGAATTCTAAAGAACAGAAAGTCAATAGAAATAAAACTTCATGGACAAAGCAGCCCCAGTTGCAGGCAGACCAAATGCTGCTGATTACGAGCAAGAAAGCCCTCATTGTAACAGGGATTTTATTTACCCTTTCTTTGGCATTCCTAAGTATCAAAAGAGAAGGACTGCAAACCAGTGATAATTAGCAATAGTTTTATTCACACCCAAATCGCTCTAATATGGTACTTGATAAAAGCAAAATAATCTCTTCACCTAACTGGGAAAAACTGTACTATTTTTGAACAACCAAAAGTCATTCCAATATATTAACTGAATGACCCATAATTGCTGCAATGTTCTGATGTTTATCTTAACTCTGCATGAGCGGCTTTTCCTTGATGCTAATCCCATTAGAAGTAAAATGGACTGCAGTTTTGAATCTCTTGTTCCTTGGGGGAAAAAAATTGACAAGCTATTTAATAACAGGTGCCATTTTATAGATGGCCAGACTGAAGAATAAAATAACTTGGGGAAAATGAACTTTGATCTGTTTCACAGCTTTTTATAATATATATGCACACACACACATATACACACACACATATCCAGAAATACTTCTCAAACAGGAGAATAATCAAAAATACCTTATGCATATAGGAACACAGCAGACAAAAAGACCAAACACAATAAGCTTTCATACTACACACAATTTATCTCAAGGATAATCTTTTTAGTGGGAGTGCTTTCCCTCCTCACCATCTCACTCATTCTCCTCCCTCCCTTCCCCCTGCCACTTACACACTCTTCCTTGTTTTGTAAAAGGAATGCCTGGAATAGACACAAGGTGCTCTATGTTGGAGCTCAATGTCTTGATCTTAGAAGCTTGAAAGGGTAGGAACCATAACCTAGCAGCCTAATCTGACAGGCAGGACTATGAACTACAGGGTCAAATTTCCTGATCCTTTCAAATATTTGGGGAAAAGAATTAAGTCCTTCTTTGGAGCTTTTCCAACATCATTACTATATTTAAGTGGTTTCTAGGTACCTAACATACTTAGACTCCTTCCTATAGACAACCTTATTTCTGAGAAATAGAAAAATAAGAGTCACACTCATAGGCTGATCCTGTGTTTGTCCACAAGTAATGATTCCCATGCATCATGACTAGAGAAATAGAATAAAGTGTGATGCTTCACAAAAATGATTTCTGGGCAATACTTGCTTAATCCTTTATCATGTTGTAACATTCCAGTTTAAATAAAACAACTAGTAAACAGTTACTATATATCTGAAATGACATTTAAAATAGCTAAGTATCGGGATCCCTGGGTGGCGCAGCGGTTTGGCGCCTGCCTTTGGCCCAGGGCGCGATCCTGGAGACCCGGGATCGAATCCCACGTCGGGCTCCCGGTGCATGGAGCCTGCTTCTCTCTCTGCCTGTGTCTCTGCCTCTCTCTCTCTCTCTCTCTCTGTGTGACTATCATAAATAAAAAAAAAATTTTTAATAAAAAAAATAAAAATAATAAATAAATAAAATAAAATAAAATAGCTAAGTATCTCTATGATTAAATGGATCTCACCAACAATCATCAATGGCCTACAGTTAGACATTGTGTGCCTCCCAATGGAAATATATACTTTTACATTCAAAGTATTGTTGCCCCTCCGCACACGCGTACACATACACACACGTCCTTGAATCTCTCAAGGCTCTAGACTAATGTTATTCTTAACTAGAGCAGAGAAGAAATATTTTTTTTAAGATTTGATTTATTTATTCATTAAAGACACACAGAGAGAGGCAGAGACATAAGCAGAGGCAGAAGCAGACTCCCCACAGGGAGCCCGATGGGGGACTCGATTCCAGGGTCCCAGGATCACACCCTAAGCTGAAGGCAGATGCTCAACCACTGAGCCACCCAGGTGTCCCAGAGAAGGAAGATTTTGCTCCCAAAGGGCCCTTAGCATTGTCTGGAGACATTTTTGGTTGTCACAAATGGGAAGTGCTGCTGGTTTCTAGTGGATACGGGCCAGGGATACTGTTAGACATTCTACAATGCATAAGACCGCTCACTTCAATAAAAAATTAACTGTACCAAGGTTGTCATCTGTACCAAGGTTGAGAAAACTTGCTCTAGATCTGGCAACCAATTTCCAAAAGATATAAGGGACAGATGAACATGTTAAAGGACATCAGAGGACGCAATGATCAATGATCAATACCCAGACTCTGGGAAACTCAAAGTCAAGTCATTTGGTTTTTTCCAAGAAATACATTGCAACGGGAAAAAACAGAAATGGAAGGAAAATTTTCAAATCAAAAGACAGTAACTAACTCCAATGTATAAATTTTATTTGGACTTTGATTTAAAGGACACTGTAAAAAGATAATAAGTCATTGGGATAATTTTAAGAACTGATTATTTTAAAGAACAGTTGTTAACTTTTAGGTATGGTCATGATATTGTTATGTTATGCTAGCTTTTAGTCCTTATATTTTAGACACAATTACTGAATCATTTAAAGATAAAATTATATGACTTCTGGGCACCCCAGGTGGCTCAGCGGTTTAGTGCCACCTTCAATCCAGGGCCTGATCCTGGAGACCCGGGATCGAGTCCTGCATCCCTGCATCAGGCTCCCTGCATGGAGCCTGCTTCTCCCTCTGCCTGTGTCTTTGCCTCTCTCTCTCTCTCTCTCTCTCTCTCTCTTTCTGTGTGTGTGTGTGTGCGTGTGTGTGTGCGTCTCATGGATAAATGAATAAAATCTTTAAAAAAATAATATGGCTTCTGAGAAGTGCTTCAAAATAATGGGTAGAAGAATAAAGAGCTATAGGTAAGACAAAATTAACTATGAGTTGGTAACTGATAATTTGAGTGATGAGTACAAAGGAGTTGTACTCCTCCACACTTGATTCTTGACAATCTTTATAATTTCCATAAAGAGGAGATAGTTATCACATCCACCTTGTGGTGTGAATGTAAAAATTGCATAAGATAGTGATCAGTGCCCAGCAAATGGCAGTTCCCTTTCCCACTTTCCACAAGTGTTCCAAACAAAGAGCGAAAACAAAATGAGGCCAATCTGTCTCTCTATATTAGCACTTTCTAAAGACTTTGATCCAGGCCATTCATTTCTTTCTTGTACAAATCTGGCTGTGGCCAGGAGATCAAAGCATAAAGAAATATGAAGATTCTTAATTTCCTTATTTGGATTTTTTATATACTCCTCCATAAATAGCACATGGTAATAAATAAACAAAGCAAAGAGAAATAGGAAAGAATACTTCATTATAAAACCCATTTACGTGTGTCAGATTCATCTTAGAGCCATGAACCCTGAAGAATTCATGACTTGTATGATTCTAGGAGCAATTAACTATCATATAAATCTGGCTCTCTTTCCCTAACAAATCCTTATTTCACCTATTCCTTGTACTTAAAAAATAATAAAAAATAAAAAAAATAAAAGCTGGTTAAAAATTCTGGCTCAGGTATTTTATAAAGCTCACTCACTTCCTTTCCTTCATTCCCTTCTATAAGCAATTAACTATCATATAAATCTGGCTCTCTTTCCCTAACAAATCCTTATTTCACCTATTCCTTGTACTTAAAAAAAATAAAAAATAAAAAAAAAATAAAAGCTTGATTAAAAATTCTGGCTCAGATATTTTATAAAGCTCACTCACTTCCTTTCCTTCATTCCCTTCTGTAACAGTGGCTTGCATGCTCGTACCCTGCCAGCTTTTTTCCGGAAGGTCTATTGGCAAAGTCGTGAGGCAGTTGTACTGGTGACTTTAGAGTTGGCTGCAGGGTGTTCACATGGAATAAATCCAAACAGTCTGTTTCAGCTGCCTTTTATTTTCCCTAAAGTAGCATTTCCCTCATTCCCATTGCATTTCCAATAAAGCACTCATTTTTATCCACTTGTAAATTAGGGATAAAAACAACAGACTGTTGGCTGGTGGCACAGCCTCTAGTTCTCTCTTAAATTTGCACAAGGTAGGACTTTCTCCTTCTGTAAATAAAGTCCTTCATGAAAAGCAATCAACAGACTTGGAACTAGAAGATGGATTTAGCCCTAGCACTGCCACATATTGTACAACCTTGAACAAGCCACTCTACTCTTTGCAGTCTCAGTTTCTTTATTTATGAGAGTATACTACAACCTGCCCTATTCTCATTGAGGAGCCTAATTAAGAATAACAACCAAAATATATATAACACTTAGTAGTTTACAAAATACTATAAAATAAATGACCCATCACTAGTATTAATCAAAAATATTTTCTTCTCTTGCCACAATGAAGGACCTATTATTTGCTTTACAAAGTACTAAGAGACCTTGACTCATAGACTTGCTATTTTGTGGCATGCAGACAGACACTACCATCTGTATAATTGCCAGTACTAAGTCTAAACTTCCAAGTGAAAAGAGACCCAAATTAGAAGCAACATAATCTCTTTCCAAGGGAACATTTAAGTTGGGTTGGAAATTATACGACAACACAACTATACCAGCAATTCTGCTAGGAAATGGAGATACAAAGACAAATAGCATAGCATCCTCTCAAAGAAAAATATACCCAAGGAAAGAAAGCATTGGAGAAGTAGAGGTGTTTTTTTAAAATGCACTGTGTTGGGGCACCTGGGTAACTCAGTTGGTTAAGTGGCTGCCTTCAGCTCAGGTCATGAGGGAAAAATCCTAGTTGATCCTAGTTGCGGATCATGGAGCCCCATATTGGGCTTCCTGTTCAGTGAGGAGTCTGCTTCTTCCTCTCCCTTTCTCTCTGCCTCTCCCACCACTCGCACGTCCATTCTCTCTTTCAAATAAATAAATAAAATCTTTAAAAAATAAAATGCACTGTGTGATGGTGTCGATGCAACATGAATCTGGACCTGTTTAGACCCAGATCTCTCCTTTTCACATATACAAGTATTTCTTCCACGAAGAGTACAATTTGAACGATACAGTGAAATAGGAATAATTTGCTCATAACCAATTCATGTTAGCTCCCACCCAAGGCATATAGTACCATATCGGGAAATGTACCAAAATATACAGAAGATGGTTCACTCATCAAGAAGCATAAGATATACCATTTGAACCAAAGGAAGAAATTTAGAATAGTCCAGATAACTAAATTAAATCAAAATGATCAAACAATGAAGGAGGTGTCCCACAGGAATAGACTAAAACTTAAATGTCAGTTGGAGATATGATAACCAAGAAGTGTATGGTCAAGTGTTCTAGCAAGTTTTCTAAGGTACACAAAATCTATCCACTGACTATTGGAATACTGGAATATTAAAACAACTCCTTATAAAAATGAAGGAAAACAAGAAAAAAATTTTACAAAACCAACTCCCTAAAGTTTGTAGCATAATTTAAGAACAAAAATAAGAAAGTAACTTTACTCAGCTCATAGTAAACTTATGAAATGCAGTCTATCAAGAAATTCAAGGGGGAAAAAAAGCATAAAAATTCAAGGAAGTTCTGAATAAAAACATAAATGATATGCTTACAAGGGCTTTTAAGAGAAACTGGGTATGCCTGAAGATAAAGACACAGATGGACCACAGGACTGACACAGTAGAATAATTCCTATATTCTTGTAATCTAACAATTGCATATAAACCTCAAGAGAGGCAGATTACTCCTTACTTATTTGTAAGAAGTACACGATGCACCATGATTGCACTCTCTTATTCTGGTTAGGGTAATATATTAATATAGAATACTATTATTTCTATGCCTTATCTTCTGGTAATCAGTTACAAGGAACTGATCTGCCATTGGAGAAAGCCATTTTCAAAATGTAACCCTTTTCCAAACTGGAAAATATTGAGTCCATAAGAGCAGAAAAATTAATGAGACATTTGACTAGAAACTTACCATCATAATTCAATAAAACCCAAAATTGACCAAAATGGATTTTGTATTCAATGTATTCAATGACCTTTCAAGATTCTACGTTACTGTTTAAAGCCTTACTTCAGGGGCACCTGAGTGGCTCAGTGTTGGAGTGTCTGCCTTCGGCTCAGGTCATGATCCCAACGTTCTGGGATTGAGTGCCACATCAGGTTCCCTGCAGGGAGCCTGCTTCTCCCTCTGCCTATGTCTCTGCCTCTCTCTGTGTGTTTCTCATGAATAAATAAATAAATAAACTCTTAAAAAAAAAAAAGGTCCCCTACTTCAAAAAAAAATACAGAAATGTAAGTGGGGGACATACTTAAAAACTTAAAAAGTCCTACTAAAAATAGTCTCATATCAGAATATCACCTCTAATCCATAAAAGAATTTGCCATGAAATTTCAATAGCAAGAGGCATATTGCTATGATTGATTACCCATCAACAAATGGGTCCCTCAACAAATCTAAAACAAATCTAAAAAATTGATTAAAATGCCAAAGGGACAAAGGTGAAAGCAAATACATTGCAAAGACTGAAAGGGACTCACGGCAGTCTTTCTCATCAGTTCCATCTGAGCAGTCTCTGACGCGGTCACACCTGTATTCGTTTGGTATACATTCACCATCAGAGCATGTAATCTGTTGGCTTGAGCATGTTCTCCCAGCTGTGAAGGGGAAAAAGATATTACTTTATAATTACTGCCAATGACAGACCAATCCATTGACATTTACCAAAGATGAGCGAGGAAATTTGAAAGCAAAGGCAAGAGAGTATATTGAACATAGAGCTCATAGGCTCAGAAAGTAGGTTATCCAGCTACACCAAGGTAGACACCTCACAATGCAAAAGCAAAGGTATTATCATCAGGATACTATCAAAATGCTCACAGAATCAGGGCACCTGGGTGGCTCAGTAGGGGAGCATCTAACTCTTGGTTTCTGCCAGGTCATGATCTCAGGCCCTTGAGATTGAGTCCTGCTACCAGGCTCCACACTTAGTGGGGAGTCTGCTTCTCTTCCTCTCCCTCTGCCTCTTCCCCCGACCCCCAACAGCCCCCCACTCAGGTGTGCACATGCTTGCTCTCCTGTCTCTCCCCTAATAAAATCTTTTAAAAATGCTCAAAGAATCATAACAACACTCAAGCATGTTAGTGTAGACAATTATATTATCAACATGTGTTGAGAATACAATATAGATTGAAATCTATATGGTAAAAAGGATGAATGAAATCAAAATTTTGCAGATATAGGTAGTAGCGAGAGATCAGTAAGGTCCCCCTCTTGAAATAATACTTGTTTAAAGATGAGGATATATGTATGCCAAAGGGTTATAACAGTAGTTATTTCTGAGTGATTAAAAAAACGGGTGATTTTTTCTTTAGATTTTTCAATACTATATGACTTTCTATATTGAACGTGTGTCAGTTTTATAAACAATTTAAACTACCTTGTTTTTATCCTATGTTGATTACAGTAGGTAAAAGCAATGCATCCGTAGTTTATCAAATTTGCCTCTGGATAAAACAGATCAAATCAAAGGAATTGATGCTGCAAGCATCATGTGAAAGCTATTCTATAAGCCTAGGGGCAGGAACTATCATGGGATTTTTCAATTGTCCACATAAAAAGAGAAGCATTTGAGGAACGGGGAAAATGTGATCCACTGAAAAAAATTATATCATCAAATGGAAGAAAAAAGTTTTCCCCTGAATTTGCATAGTTTCCTAGACTTCTATATAGTAAAGATACTTAGGTTCAGCAAAATTTGGTTTTCTGATGAAATTTCATCTCTCTTAAGCATTGTGCCATACACCTACACTTAAGAAAAACCTTTTGAAAAGACAAATGGGTAATCAATCGCAGCTTTAGAGTTGACACTTGAAGATTCAAACATATAAAGGTTACCACATGATAAGTAAGACATTAAAAACTATCCATAATTACCACTCTTTTCCATGCTTAATTGATTATAACCTTTCATGTCATCTTGTTACTTCTTTCTAGTAAAATTATTTCATTATGAATGTGTTATGTAATTCTTGAATAGCAAACAAGATTTTTCCAGTCAGTCTACTTCTGACACTTTGACAGTATGATTTCCTATTTTCTCCCAGTACCTTATATTAATAAAATTAGAACAGAACTTGTCTAGAAATCACTTAAATGTCTGAATTCTGCCCAAAGCAGACACAATTTTATCTGAGTAAGGCTAAAAAGGTTAATACTTTCTCATTAAATTCCCCTATAATTTACTTAAGTATATATTGCCAATTTCCACATAAAATTAAAGAACTTTTTTTATTCCCAAAAAGGCAAGTCATGAGTATTCTCAAGCAAAATAGGAAGAAAAACAAAATCAAGTGCCAATATTATTTTAAGTATCTTGGCTTTCTTCCTAATCTGAAGCCCAAAGCAATTCTATATTTTGTGCTTAAGATTTCAAAAGGGTTTATGAGGAAGCAATTAAAAGCTCATTCAAATAGAGAAATGATAAATTCAAATTATATGGATCCATCAACCAGTCTGATGCTAACTTTTTCACTAGTTACACTACTGAGGGCCTAGTCCATGCCACAAAGTATACCAACAATGGGAACATAGTGATGAATGAGGAACAGTCCCCACCCTCAAGGAACTCATGGTTTTCTAGGAAATACTTCAAGAATTAATTAGAAAACAATGATGAAAGTGAATAGTAGGCCCACAAGGAATTATAGAAGCATCAAGGAGGGATGCCTAATTCACTCTGAGGTAAGACTGTGAACAGAGACAGCTTCCTTTAAGAGCCAGCACCCCTGGGGAATCCCTGGATAGCTCAGCAGTTTAGCACCTGCCTTCAGCCCAGGGTGTGATCCTGGGGTCCTGGGATCGGGTCCCATGTCGGGTTCCCTGCATGGAGTCTGCTTCTTCCTCTGCCTGTGTCTCTGCCTCAATCTCTCTCTCTCTCTCTTTCTCTCTCTCTCATGAATAAATAAGTAAAATCTTTAAAAAAGGAAGAAGAAGAAGAAGAAGAAGAAGAAGAAGAAGAAGAAGAAGAAGAAGAAGAAGAAGAAGAAGAAGAAGAAGGAGAAGAAGAAGAGGAGAAGAAGAAGAAGAGGAGGAGCTAGCACCCCATCTGGGTCTTATAGGAGAAGTGGATACGTTAGGTCAAAAGGAAAGGACTGTCTAGCAACATACACTCAGGTAGCATGCACAGAGGTCAAAGAGGGATTTGGCATGATATGCCCAAGGGAACTACAAGCACTGCTGTGGACCCCACATTGAAATTTCAAGGCAGGAATGACAAGTGATAGACATGGAAAAATAAGCACCAGCCGCATCTTAGAAGCCACTATAAACCACTGTTAAGGGGCAGCCCGGGTGGCTCAGCGGTTTAGCACTGCCTTCAGCCCAGAGTGTGATCCTGTGTCTCTGCCTCTCTCTCTCTCTCTCTCTCTCGTTGTCTCTCATGAAAATAAATAAATAAAATCTTTTTAAAAAATGCAATTAAGGAGTTGGAGCTTTCTTCTTAAGGTGATATACACCAAAGGGTTTTCGGGTTTTAGTTAAAGCTTTCTGGTATCAGCATCAGGGAGAATCAGAGAAGACACAGAAGTAGAGGCAGGGAGACCAATCCAGAAACTGTTGAAGTCACCCAGATAGGAGATGCTAGCAGTAATGACATAAATGGGAAAGAGGTGTACTTTAGAGGTGTTAGGACACGGTTGGTGACTAAATGTGGGCAGAAGAATCAAGAATAATCCCAAATTTCTAGCTTGAGTGCCAAAGGGACTATGATACCCTTTCCATGCTAACTGATTACATCTTTAATGTCACTTACAGCCATCATTATATTTCCTCTAATAGAAGGCCTTCGTTGTGAAATAAATTTCATAACATTCTAGATTAACAAAGAAAATGGCCTCAATCTGCCTATTTCTAATAGCTTGAGACTGACATTATATTTTCTGTTAGTACCTTATAGTGAGTTAATTTTATTTCTATGAAAAGATGATTCATGTAGACCAGCAATTATAGAAGGAAAAATAAGTTCAGGGGAGATTATTAACTCCACTTGGAACATCTTGAATTTGAGGCATCCTGGAGATCTCCAACAGGCAGTTGAATCTACAAGACTGAAGTATGAGCAAGAAATCTGGGTCATAAGTGTAGATTTGGGTATTAGCCTATCCAGGGTTACTGAAATATCATAAAGTTGGTTGAAATTATCCTGGAAAAGTGTAGAGTAATAAGAGGAGTTGCTAAGTGCAGGGCTCTGAGCAACAGCCATACTCACAGGCTGGGCAGAAGGGGAAAACAAAATGGAATGATCAAAGAAGTTCAGAAAAGAATCAGGTCAGTGAGTAGTCATGGCAGCCAAGGCAGTAGCGTCTGGAAGGAGGAGTGATTGCCAGAGTCAACTGCAATAGAAAAGTCCATCCAATGATGAGAAAGGAAAAGAGTCCACTCTACTTGACAATCAGGAGTTCTCTGGCAACCTTAGTAAATATAATGGTGGCATATTCGGTAGCTAAAGGAGGTCTAATAACAAATTTTGTGTCATTAAAAATGCAAGAATTACCTTATGAAGAAATCCATAGTCATTTAAAATGTCATGTAACATTGCTTATATATTACTGCTATAAAGTTTTCTCCAGTCTCTTTTCCTAAGCAGTTGTCCTTAGGAGTTTGCATCCCCTCTGTAATTTATTATTATTAGCAAAGGGTCCTGCACTACATTGTATCACAATCTTCAGCTCAGCTTTCTTCCTACTTTGTGTGGAAAATGGAACCAAAATGATATATCTCAAGCCAAAAGATAACTAAGATAACTAACTAACTCATCATTCATTAATTCATCCAGTACCCATGTATCAAGACTTTACTATCTACTAGACAAAATTACAAGCCAGCAAAATAAAGCATAGTCACTGCTCTCCAGGGATTCGCAATCCAGCCCCATCCTGTTCTGAGTACTCACTGTCTACAGGTCTTCCCTTCCTTCCCCTAATACCTTTGAGGGGTTACCCAGAAAATAGTATTGGTCCAGACAGATTTCCTACAAAAAATTTTTTCCTGCCCTACTATACCTGGCACTTTTAGTTCCTTCCTTCTGAAATTCTGAACTATCACCCCGTCATCTCCCTCTTTCAGATCTGGTCGTCCCCCTTTGCCACTCCACCTCACATCCTAACACACCTCATCTGATGTGCCATGCCCCTGTCTGGCCTTGAATTGCTCCTGTCCATGCCTTCTCCTAGATTGTCATTTATCACCACCACTACCCTCCACAACCCTACATAGTTCACTAGTTTCCCCTTAATCACTTTGTCCCAAATATCACCATCCCTTTGTGGGAAGACCCCATGACCAACACTGACAAGCCCTAACAGGTTGTTTAATCATACAGTCTTCATTTTAGGTTTAAACCAAAGTTGAAGTCATGGGTATTTTAGAATTTCTATTCTCTTCCTCAAAACACCATTGGCCCAAATGAAAAGAGTTTGCTCTCAATGTTATACTCAAGGGATACCTGGGTGGCTCAGGGGTTCAGCATCTGCCTTTGGTTCAAGGCATGATCCCAAAGTCCGGATCAAGTCCCACATAGGGCTCCCTGCATGGAGCCGGTTTCTCCTCCTCCCTCTGCCCATGTCTCTGCCTCTTTCTCTCTGTGTCTCTCATGAATAAATAAGTAAAAAAAAATTTTTTTTTAATGCTGGACTCAAAAGTCCTGGGGTAAATGCCAAGCTTTTATAAATGTATCCAGGACCTACTGTAGGCTGTGGCATCTCCACTGCTAGTCAAACAATGACTAAACAACTTCTCACATGAAGTAGTCATCAAAAACATCTGTTTCTTCTTTGATTTCTGTGGACAATGACTGTAAAAATGCCAACAGGATCTTGGCTGACATCTTAAAATTAACACAAAGTGATGATTTGTGGGATGTGCATTTAATGAAACAGAATGTATATATGGGAGGCTTAAAGGTGAACGCCACACTGTGATCAGAGCTAGACTCTTCTATAAGACAATTGGGGTTAAGAAGCTGAAGTGGTTCCTCACAGTCTGATATCTTCTCTCCAATTTCCACCTCAGTCCAACTTAGACTTCTAAAAGGTCTTCGATTTTTTTATTGGAGGGGGGTTGTTTTTTGGTGGTGGTGGTGGTGTCATAAAAAAAAACACAAGGGAAGGATATTATCTTCTCTCTTCTAGATGTTGAAATTAGACTTATAGGGATATGAAATCCAGGACTTCTACAGCTTTCGAGCAATAGCAAAAAGCCAACATGCTTAAGATGGGAGAGCAGAAAAGTGGGAGAAAATTGGGTGACGTTTGTTACTGAACTGGGAATTAATCAACCCTGGAACATTACATTTAGGCTTCTTATTGTGTAAGATAATAAAGTTCCCTTTTGCTTGCCTTTTTTGAGTTGCGTTTTTCGTTTTTTGCAGCCAAAAACATCCTCATCAATACAGGAATAATTTTAAATTATACAAATATCCCTAATGGATGAAGCAAAAGAATGATACAGATGGCATATCTCTCATATGCTGCCATCTTATATTTAGCCAAGATTATTCTCTCTTCTAAAATTATTTAAGCCCACTAAAAACCCTTTTCCAGTTTGATCCCAAATAAATTATAATTTAAGAGTTTCTTCCAGGTTACTGTCCTGAATCCCCTCAGGTATGCAGCAGCTGGCAAGGTGCCCCTGATTGCTACCATTTTCCTTCCTGTTGCAACTCATTCTATGCAGGCTGTGCCAGCAGTCACTGGAGCAACAACAACACTTCCCACATCTAATTACTAGCTCCATTTTCACTTAATCAGAAAGAAGATAGTTTACTAATTCTGAGGCAGAAGGGGTAGAGGGTCTGCATAGTGCACTGCAGGAGCAAAAGGACCCATCCAATTGCCAACCACACAAATAAAGACCCCATCGATAGATACCAATAAATGTTTTGTTTCTTTGAGTGTAACACAATCTTAATTAAATACTGGGAACCGATCTTATTTCCAAATAGCTGGGGTATATTTACAATTCTTCAGAGCACATTCAGACTCTCAATATCATCTAATTCTGAGTGAGACTGCCAGCATAGGTTCCCCTGTTGTTTAAGTTCCAACTCAGCATTTATAAAGAACCATCCCATTGTTATTGCATTTGTAACAAATGAGATTTTAGGTGTCCAGGAGGCCAAAACAAAACTCCTCTATAAACACTTACGACAATGCTGATGTTCATCAGAGCCATCCTCACAGTCCCGTTCACCATCACATTCCCAGGAGTTAGGGATGCATTGACCTTCACCATGACACAGGAATTGGTTCACCTTGCAAGAAGGAGGAGCTAAAATAAACCAGAAAAGGACTCATTATGTCAAACATCCACTCTATTATACCATAAGCGATGCTTATTTCAAAAGAATCTATCTCAACTCCTGCTTAATATAATTGATGGCAAATAGTAAACAATCCTATACAAGGGCCTGTGGACTCTAATCAGCATTCAATGCCAAATAATCTCAGCAATGGCCTCACGACAAACTGATGATCCAAAGCAACAGAAAATACAAAGAATAAAACTAATAGCCAAAACACACCCATACAAAGACATGACAAAAAATATTAATTACATTTTAAATCTAAATAAAAATTGACCATGACTTATTGTTAAATTATTCGAATTGTTTTGAAATAACTAATAGTAAAGGGTCATGATGAACTGAAAAAACGAGATTTGGAAAAGAAGACCCAGAATTGAATAATTATTATTTCTACAATTTTCTTGCTTTAGGATCTTTGGCAGGTTCTCTGAGCTTTAATATATGCACCATAAAAATTGGGACTATATTTATCTCATAGTTTGCTATAAAAAAATCCATTAAATAACATATGTGCAAGTACAGTATAATATTAGTTGCTATCTCTATTTTCATTGGTACTCTGCTATATTGTTATAGAACATTATTATTACATTAACAATCTCTAAAGAATTGTTGGTATAACTGTTCATTTATTCCTCTATCCTAGAATATACAATTCTTACTTTTCTGCTCCTAATGTTTAACCTAAAATAAACTCAGGTAGCCCAGAGGAGGTGAATGGATAGCACACAATGGGAGCTTGTTAGAAATGTAGAAGCTCAGGTCCCACTCCAAATATATGAATGCAAAACCTGCACTTTAACAAGCTCCCCAGGTGCTCCATTTGTGCATGAAAGTTTGAGAAGTACCATCTATATAAGACCTATTCCCCATCTTTCTCTCATTTCCAAATGTACCATGATCCAAGCGACACACCAAAATTTGTTCTGTTGTGCCACAGGATGGCCAACAATTCAAAACAAATTAATTTTTCACCTGATTTCTTGGTTTTTGGATGATAACCCTTGTCTTTCACAAATCATAATGAATGAAATTGCAGTAGAGCAACTGATCATATATGACAAGCCAGGAAAGCATTAGATGTTAAGGGTTGGGATTTGTGCAGGAAGGAGGCCTTTCATGGATGATTTAACTTCACTATGCCTGTTTCCTAATCTGAAACCTATCTCAGAATATTGAGAGAACTAAATGAAGAAACATAGGTGAAAATTATTTTATAATTAAAATTTGGGTTTACAATACTACTGTGTTTTTAACTATATTTTTTTAGGTTCTGAATAGTCCAATGGGTTTTATTCTTTTTTTATGTAATGTTTTATTCTTTTTTTCATTTACATTCAATTAATTAATATATAGTGTATTATTAGTTTCAGAGGTAGAGTCCAGTGATTCATCTGTTGTATATAACACTCAGTGCTCATTACATTATATGCCTTCCTTAATGCCCATCACCCAGTTACCCCATCCCCACCTCCCCCAGCAACCCTCAGTTTGTTTCCTATGGTTAAGAGAACTATAATCTTTTTAAACATAAAACCATACTAGCCTCTTCTGTGATCTTTTTGTGTAAGTCGCCTAAGTTATACTATGTCTTTTATACAAAACAGATTCCTCCTTGAATTACAAATCACAGTTGGTGCACAAAATTTCCAGAGGGAATAATCTGAAATAGGCTTATAGGCTTCAGAAAACTACTCACAAATTTGTTTCCATATCAAGGTCATGGGATAAGGGTAAGACAGAAAATGATGTGAATTGAACCCCTTCTTCAGAATTATTAATGCCATCAGTTCTCTTCAGCCACAAAGATCTCAAAAGACTTGAGTCCAGTCCCAAATCTATCACTAAAGGCATGGCTCTTTATCTTCGGTACAGCTGAATTCAGCAGGAAGCACTAATGCCACTCACAACAGAGCTTTGCCCAGCCCCTCCTCACTTACGGCAGCCGATTTCATCTGTGTCATCCAAGCAGTCTCTGGTCCCATCACACCTCCAGGATGCAGAGATACATTGCCCATCTTCACAGCGAAAATCCTCACTTCCACATTCTGTAACTCCACAAGCAAAAGAAAACCAGTTTAAAAACCTATCCATAAAAAATAAAATAATAAAATAAAATAAAATAAAATAAAATAAAATAAAAATAAAAACCTATCCATGCAGATATTTAACCAAAGAAATACAATTTTTTATAAAAATGAAAAATTATGCAGTGAATTAGTAATCAAAGGAGTATGACTTACAAAATTAGGAAAACATTTTTATAATGATTATTGTATTTTCTGTTTCAGGGTATTCAAGAAGAGGTCATTTCTGCACACGGCTGACTAGAGTGTGCCTTGATATAACCAGTCCAGAAAGAAATTTGACAACATGTATTTTGTTTTTTAAAAGTGCTTATTCTTAGTTCTTTTATTTTTAGGTGTTTTTCCCCCCTAAGGAACTAATCAGAGAATTAGACAAAGATTTACATATGGAGATTTTTTTTTAATTTATTTTTTATTGGTGTTCAATTTACTAACCTATAGAATAACCCCCAGTGCCCGTCACCCATTCACTCCCACCCCCCGCCCTTCTCCCCTTCCACCACCCCTAGTTCGTTTCCCAGAGTTAGCAGTCTTTACGTTCTGTCTCCCTTTCTGATATTTCCCACACATTTCTTCTCCCTTCCCTTATATTCCCTTTCACTATTACTCATATGGAGATTTTAATCACAATATTACTTACAATAATTTGCAAACTATCTAGATGTTTGATAATAAGAAAAGGATAAAGTTTTCTTATAGCTTTATTTTGACATATTAAGAACTCATTAAAATGGTTATGTAGAACTTCTAAATGATTTAAATATTTATAATATGTAACAAAGATGAGGATGTAAAATTTCACCTATAACAGAGTTATATATGGAGAAATAAAAGTGTAGAAAAAGGCCAGAATATTAATGGTGATTATCTCTGATTGATACCATGAGTAACTTCATTTGCTTGACTGTGCTTTTTTCTTTTTTCAAGTTCCCTGCTCTTTATTTTTTTTAAGTGCCCTTTTATTACCAAATCATAGATAGCAATTTATGGTCCTTCATTCTTAGATTCAGACCAATATTTTGGCTTTTTGTTTAACAACTTTGTAAGATCCCAGCTCTGTCAGTTCATCTTCCCAAACAAAAAATTTTTAAGTCAAAAAAAAGAAAAACCTACCAAAGAAAAATCTCTGCACCCAACCAGAGTGCTCAAATTTGACCCCCAAAGTTACTACATTCCCAAGTGGCAGTGATTTCCTCTAGTAATAGCAGAAAGAGAACATAGCTTAAATACATTTATTTCATTCAACCACTATATCCAGCAATTTTCCCAGGTCTCCCCAGGGGACTAATTTGGCAGTTGGAAACCTTCTGAGTTTCCCCAAATATCCGACCAGTGACTTCCCCACGTATTATGTGCCAAGTAGGAAATTTTTTTAAAGAGATCAGCCAACATCAGCCTAACTTGGTTGGAGTAGACTCAAAATTATTCTTTCACAAGCCCAAAGTGGTAGGAGTAATTTCGAAGTTTGGAAGAATACAACTATTTTCCTCATGTATTTAAGCAATCATGCTAAATTACCTATTTCAGTTATTGGCTAATTAACCCAAAATTAGGTAAATATACAGATCAATTATCTACTCCTAAAATAAATAAACAATCTGCTATCCTGACTTGTGTAAATGCAGGCATATCAACAGCATGACATAAACATAGTTAAGTGATCTATTCCTAGGGGATATAGGCTACTTTGTTCATGGAATGTTCAAATCTGATTGTCTGGTAGTGACATCCTGATTTATAATGTACGCTGCAAATGGTCAGAAACTTCCCTTGGCTAAATGGTGGTACCGAGTGGTACAGGAATACGTACACCCAAATACCTTCTATAGACTAATGCACGATGGTGGTTGGTGGTGCAGGTCTGGGGTTGGTGGTGCAGGTCTCTTATCAACTACCTTTAAAACACAACAACCTCCCTTGCAAAAATGCCCCTAAGGAATGTACAAATTCACTCTGGAATCCCAGAACTTCTCATTGGATTTTGTTCTACAAAGCAATATTTCCATGGGAGATTAGTGGCTTTGGAGGTTTAGCTATTAACACAACATATATTAAATCACTTTTATCAATTAGGTCTATTGTTAGTAATCCAACATAACACATTTGTAAGTTCAGTACATTTGTCTCCTTTAGTATCTAATAATTTCTGGTTGAAAAATTATAGCAATCTAAAGGTCAGTCTACTTACAAAGAGTTTCATATTGCTATGAAAAAAAGAAAAGCATAAACTTAGAAACTGAGTATAGAGAAGAAAATAAATTCTTAAAACAATTTATAGCCTGTTATAAAATACATAATTCTTAAGCAATTTTTATTACAAGTCAGATTTTCTTTTATTTTTGCAAAAATATGAAGTTAAACACATCATTAAAAGGACACAAAATATATACCCAAAAGTCATTTTTAAATTACTTCAAAGCCAGTTACATAAAATATATTAAAAAATGAAATTGATAGGGGAAATTTTGCAATTAACTCTTTTCTAGTCAGTGTTTTTTCACGTTTGATCTCCCAAATACTCAGTTATCTGCAGTAATATATCAAAATCAATTTACTTAATTTACCAACAGATCCATGATAATTCATCTGTCAAGTTCACCTTTTCAATATTACCTTCCTTGCCTGTTACAACTCCCAAATGACTATTGTTTGGAAATACCTCTCCAGAAAAAACAAACTGATCCTTTATCATTGCTGGGTGGCCTCCCAGGGATCAACCAAGATGCTCCACTGGTGTCAGAAGCCTGTCATTCATTTTATTATAAAGGAAGTATGTGCTATTTAAAAGCAAACTACTAGTGAAAAGCTCTGATAACAATTGCAGGTGCCCCTGATTTCAACTGATCTGTAAGCACTGCATTTGTTCTCTTTTGTTTTAAACAAGTAGCCTTTACTCTCCACTCCACCAAAGGTATCTACATCTTATTGTTTAATAATTTAAAGTCCAAAAAAGCAGGGAGAGGGATTTCATACACTGGAGCTAAATATTTGTGGAGAAAAAAAAAAATCTAAAAACAGCAAAATTAAATTTTTTTTCAAATAGTCTCTAAACATCCATAACTATTAATCCAGTTTTAACCTAGAGGCAATTTTACAAACAGTAACTTTCATAACTTTAAAATATTTTCCCTCTAATAAGAGCCAAGAAGGTATATTTGATAATCCACACTGAAATAAAAAAATCTTTGTTAAAGGGCTCCTGGGTGGCTCAGTTGGTTAAGTGTCCAACTCTTGATTTCAGCTCAGGTCATGATCTTAGGGTTGTGAGATCGAGCCCTGCATCAAGCTCCTTGCTCTCTCTCTCAATCTCTCTCTAAAAAATAAATGAATAAATAAATAAATAAATAAATAAATAAATAAATAAATAATAACCTTTTGTTAAGAACCAGGCACAGCCATTGACAAGAAGCCATTAGGACTAAATGAACATCCTACTTCCCCAGCACCATCCCTGGCCTTTTCCAATAATCAAAATAGATTGATGCAAAGATGAAAAATACTCGTGTGGCACGTAAATGGCATGCATCATTCTAAACACTTTGCCAACTTCAAGTCATTTAACTTCCATAACAACCCTAAAAGATAGATGTGATTATTATGAACATTTCACAAATAAAGAACTTGAGGCACAGAGCAGTTCAGTAACTTGCCCAAGATCAAACAGCAAGCAAGTGCAAAGCAAAGATTTGGACCTGACAGTTCTAGTTCTGGCATCTGTGCTATATTGACCACTGCTCTGTGTTCCCTTATACCAAAAAAGGAAAAACAGAAAGCAAAAAGGAAAAGAAAAAAGTTATTTCACCAAGCTCAAGAAAGAATGTAAAAATTTGACTTTTTTCCAAAGTTGCTATCCACATTAGCTGAATTCGTGAATTGGGCTAGTGTGGAATCCATACCACACCATATGCTCATATAATTCAGTTGGAGAAGAGTAGTCTATCTGGCAACAAACACTGCACATAAAAATTCTTTGGCTTAGGAAAATTTGCTACAATCAAAAACAAGCCAGGGACATCAAAAAAAGAGGTTCAATCTCTTCAAAAAAACATTAAATTAGACTAAGGATAAATTTGTTTTCCAATCTTATAAAACCCCAAACTGTAGAAAAACAAGTGAAATAACCATATCCCAAGCTTCCCGGGCTAAGTGTTGGACTAAGAAAGTGTTAAGATATTAGAGAAACAGTTAATGCCTCAAGGAAGAAAGAAGTCATTTGTTTTTCAAGTGCAGGGAAAGTACACCACTTCTGTATTCTTTACAGCCTCTAAGCGCAGTGCTAGGCACTTGGGGATAGTCAAGGCATACTTATCAGGTAATGAAAATTCCTCTTCATAAAATTCAGCCTCTTGGTATCATTATATATATAAAGCCATTATATATATATATAAAACCATCAAGACATACAATAACACTTTATAGGAGTTTGTTTGTTATCTTAAATCCTCAGAAAGGAAAATGAAATCTGGAATAATTTGCAATTCCTTGAAAGAGGAATGCCCAGAAATTTTAAAGAGAAAAATATTGAGTCACATTAAAAGGTTTGATTCTTTTACCCTTGCTTAGTGAGAGTTTCTTTTTTTTTCTCATAAATTCTTTTCTCAAAAGAGAAAGGCAAGTCGTAGTCAATGGAACATTGTCCAAAATTAACAGAGTAAGGTAATTTCTATGGCAAATCCTATTTTCCTGTTAGATCCTCTTAACATGTGCTGGGCCTTCCAGACACTTGGGTCTACCTGAGGAGGTGTATGAGCTCTTTTTAAAGATATGTCATGTAAAAGTACATGACAGAGGCTCCTGGGTGGCTCAGTCGGTTAAGCATCTACCTTCAGCTCAGGTCATGATCTCAAGGTCCTGGGATCAAGCCCCATGTCAGGCTCCCTGCTCAGCAGGGAGTCTGCTTCTCCCTCTCCTCCCTACTCCTGCTCTGTCTCTGTCTCTCAAATAAATAAATAAAATCTTTATTTTTTAAAAAAAAGTGTAAGAGGCAATTCCTTAATTCAATCATAATTCTTGCTTCACTTTTCCTGTACTTTTTTATTTTGACATATTTTTTATGTTTATAAATTGGGCAAGAATTCCCTACAACTCTCACACCTTATCCACACCAACAAGGCCTGTTCCCTTCAAAGACTGAGAGTCACTTGTTTATTTCCAAAACTTTACACTGCAGTCATGACAGCCAAGCATAACAAATTATGTGGAAGATCCTACTCTGCCTAATATCAACTGGTGGAATAGTCCATGTTCAACTGATGAACTACTCTCTTCCTGTGCAACATTCTAGCTGCCTGGTTTCCCTAATAGGTTGTCAAATAAGAGGCCGGAGTTCTTTTTGCTTTTTAATCCAGTTTACAAACTACTGAGTCGACTGTTTTTTTCCAAATTATTGTTTCAGAGCCCTGATGGCTGATTACGTCAAAACACCATTAAGAAGACATTTCAAGAATTCAAGGACTTTGAAGCAAAACCCACAAAGCCACTTGATGAGTGATCACGTACACATCTCACTCACGTAAGTGCAGTCAAAAAAAAAAAAAAAGAACCAGAAGTATATGATATCAGATTCACTAAAGCCACAAAAAAATTTATACCTACTATGTACAAGACATGGCTCTAGGGCTTGTGGAAGAAACAAAGAAAGTTAAAATATGGTCCTTTTTTCAATAGAGCTTATAAATTTATCGGGGACAAGAGTTATATGATATAAATTAGCCATGTATTTTAAGTGTTTTCTGTAGATTATCTCACTTATCATCACAACAATCCCATGAAACAGTATTAATAGTCCCGTTTTATAGATGAGGAGACTGAGGCTTGACCAAATCTCACAACTAACTAGTAAGTAAAGGAACAGGGATTCAGACCTATGTAGTCCAGCTCCAAAGCCGTGTCATATGACTGTAGGTGATTTGGTTCTGAATAAGCAGCACAGACAATAAAAATCAAAGGGTCTCAGGCAGCCCCAGTGGCACAGTGGTTTCACGCCGCCTTCAGCCAGGGTGTGATCCTGGAGACCCGGGATCGAGTCCCACATCAGGCTCCCTGCATGGAGCCTGTTTCTCCCTCTGCCTGTGTCTCTGCCTCTCTCTCTCTCTCTCTCTCTCTCTCTCTCTCTCTCTGTCTGTCTCTCATGAATAAATGAATAAAATCTTTTAAAAAAATCAAAGGGTCTCAAGGAGGAAAAAACTAATACCACAAGCTGGAGTAATTAGAGAAGGCTTCATGAAGGAGAGTAAGACTGCATGGGCCATTGTGGATGGGTAGGATTAGCAAAGAGAAGGGACCAGCACTTTGTATAAGGTTCAAACAATTTGAGAGAAGCCCAACATAGGTGAGAGCTTAATGGGGAGGCCTCTGTGAGACAAGTGCAGGGAACCTCTTGTGAGGGCAGGACAAGGTTGGGGAGATGGAGAATAAAGTACCATAAATGTCAAGCAAACAAGTGACCTGACAAATGGGTTGACTGCAGGAAAGTCTAGAGATCATTAGTGCCAGTAACTATGTTAAAACTAAAAGTGGCTCTGCATAGATGTAATCCTGGACAGGGATACAGACTTTGGTCATGAAAAGGGCTCAGGGCTCCACTTCATACCCCAGAAACTGAGCCACAGTGTGAATGAGCTTGGTGAGTAAGCTAGTCAGTGATCCACCAAAAGGCTGCTAGGAGATGGGGCACCTGGGTGACTCAGTTGGTTAAGCCTTTGACTCGATTTTGGTTCCCATCATGATCTCAGGGTTGTGAAATCGAGCCCTTTGTCAAGCCCCATGACTGGCTCCATGCTCAGCAGGGAGTCTGTTTTAGATTCTCTTCCTCTCCTTCTGCCTCTACCCCTGCTCACATGCACTCTCTCTGTGTGTGTCTAAAATAATAAATAAATCTTAAGGAAAAAAAGAGGCTTCTGGCAAAGATGGGTCTTATCTTGCAGCTCCTCCACTTGGCCCAGGCCTGGTCCCCTTGCATGACAAATGACCAGCAGATTCTACAGGTGCACCAAAGGGTAGCTTAGTGTCCTTTCCCTGCTGGCCTCTTGAAGCTGAATGTTTCTCACCATCCAGCCTACAGAATTCAGTCAGCCCTTTGGATAATTGATCTCAAAGATTGCTTAAATATTTGCTTCATAATTTTTTAAAAGTGCCTTTTCAATGACCAAAAAGCCAGCAGGATAATGTGATGCACTATCAACGTAGCCTCTCAATCTGAGAAGTGGGAAATTGTTTCCACTTTTTCTACCTGAGCAATTCCTCATTTTCATTTATATGCTAGCTACCTGTCTTCTTCCTCTTCCCCCTAGTCTTTTGTATTCTACTTATATTTCATTGAGCACCCCTTAATCTTGACAACCAGACTATCAACCTGCACTGCAGAGCATTATAAATAAAACCGCACTTCTCAGGGGTTCTGAAGAGGACACAATTGGCATTTGGAGTGGGACAATTATTTAATTGCCTGGGGCAAAGCTGGATATATAGCATCTCTGGGCCTCTTATGTGGAATGCCAGTAGTGCCCTTCCCTGGAATCACTGTGACAACAAAGAACACCCTATACGTGTCCAAACATCCCTTGAGAGTGGTGGTACCACCCTCAAAACAACTTAGAATCTGTAAGCAGCTTGTAGATTCAAAGCTCAAAACATCTTAACCCACATGAAAGAGATCTTCTAAGAAAACCCCTATAATAAATTCTTTCCTTCTGAAGATAATAAAATTTCTTAAACAGCAATCCCACTCCCTCCCACCCAGCAATAAGAGAGCCTGGGATTGGGCAATATCATGCTGCAGCTCCTCGTACCAGCAACTTGAAATGAACTCCCCTGGGAGTGTGATAAAGAATCTAAGTTCCAGGGAGGTCTGCTTCACCCTGGAATGTTCCACGGTGCGTCCGCAGGCTTACCCATTCAGGGGTGAGGGGAGTCACAGAAAAAAAAAAAAAAAAAAACAAGCCAGGAGTCTGAAATCCTCAAGCAATTCTTCATTAACGTAAAAGGGTCAATATTAGGAAAAATAAAGTCATAGACACACCTGCTTCATGGAACGAACTTTTCCTCCCAGTGTAAGTATCATAACAAAAAATAAGTTCTTCAAATGTCCTCTCCTAATCCCTGACACATACACTTAAAAAAAAATTTAATAAAATATAAATTGGTAATCACATGTGTGCCTAAAACATTCAAAAGAATCTCCAAATTCTTACCAAGAACACTCAGCAATGAAAACCTTTTGTCAGCCAGTACCAAAACACGGACAGTTTCTGTTAAGTCTTTTCTGCACTCCCCCAAATAATTCATGAAGAACTTTCTCTATCAGCTAAGTCACTGAGCTTCCTGTGGATGGACTCCTCCTCCACTTGAAAGAAGTCTAAGACCCTCATCCCCACTCCCTTCCAAGGGACTAACTGGTTATCTACCTCTTTATTGGCCAAAGAGCTACGCTTACAGAATGCTATAAAGAACACTACCCGGGATCCCTGGGTGGCGCAGAGGTTCGGCGCCTGCCTTTGGCCCAGGGCGCGATCGGGGAGACCCGGGATCGAATCCGACGTCGGGCTCCCGGTGCATGGAGCCTGCTTCTCCCTCTGCCTATGTCTCTACCTCTCTCTCTGTGTGTGACTATCATAAATAAATAAAAATTAAAAAAAAAAAGAACACTACCCAAATAGAAGAAAATTTAAAATAGTCACCTGCTTGGGTAAAGAAGGAACTAATGAATCAACCTATATATACGAAAAGAGTAAAACACCCTTCAGCACTTAATAATTTAACAGGCCTTGTACAAAACTTTGAATCACCCTGATTTAAGTGCTGATTTCCAACCCCAATTCCCCAAAGTATTCCTATATGGCTTCATGACTAGCAAATGTAAATTACTGGAAAATGGCTGAATGGAATCAAACATGAAAAAAGAAAATAGGTACTTGTGAGAAATAAGGGACTACATACATCTGCAGTCAGGCAGCTTTTCTGCCTAAGGCTTATATATGATGCAATAGACTCACTCTCAACCCAAACACTACTTTATAGACACCATCACACCAGGGAACCAGGGTTTTTCTGATTCATTAGCCCAAGTGTTGAACCATATATCAAATTGCTACAGATGTGTTAAAGCTGATAGCATCAATGCTAATTTGATCGTCTTAACACACAGATGAGATCACCAGGTTATCAAATGAACAATGACTTGATACTGAAAATTGTAACAATAGCAGCAGAAGGAGAAATTAATTCCCAATTGGTGGATTTGGTGATTCTCTATAGTCACAGATTGAATCACCTGTGACTGCCACATAGATCTTGAGTGAATCATACAAACACCTTGCTGTATTCCTTCTCCCTTATTCCATGTTATTTAGGAACACCAAGGGGAGGTGTTAAAGTTAGCAATCAGTGTCCAGACACTGAATTTAATAGGACTTAGCATCTTGCATCCTCTTCTCAATTTAGTTCAAAATGGTAACTTATTTAGCTATGGCCCAAACCCAGATTGGACCAGTACATAATTGTTAAGTGGGCTTATAGGTCACAAATCTCATGCTAGGAACTAAATAACCTCTCATTCTAAATGTGTACATTTTCGGAAAGTAGAGATCAATTTATATAAAATTTACTCTAAAGCAACCAATGCCTCCATGTCAATAAGAAAGTGTGATGACAACTCTGGATCAGGAATGTTGATGCTTATTATAGAGCTCATTATCTTGTTATTTACACAAACACTGACTCTTATCATAGTTCACTTGTTAGAAGACCAGTTGGGGTACACACACATATGATTCAACCTTGATGATTTAGCTATGGACTTGTATAGTTTCCGCCAGCAAAGAATTTTCTTAAACTCTTAAATATTGTGCAGCAAGAATGTGAAAATAATTCTACCAATAAGTTTAAAAGTCTGTTCTTGGGCAATAAGTACTGATAATCAATCATCTGGTAAACTGAAATCACTGTCTGAAATTAAAATGTATCATCACTCTTTTTTAAAAATTGGTTTTGTTGATGTTTTACACAGTATTTTTGTATTTTTTCCCTTCTAGTGAAAAGTTAGAGCTCACAAAGAATTTTATAGGCAGAAGGTCAAAATTCTCCCATTATGACCTGACAGATGAAAACTAAAGAACAGGAGAAGTAGATGAGATTAAGTGATCAAAAGAAGAGTGATAGCAAGGTGGCAGGATTCGATTAAGAATCCTATCAACAGAGCCCTTATTCTAAACTGAGTTCCTAATGGCAGGAATAAATACCTCTGTAATCCTAGTGCCCAGTGCAGTCCTGCTAGTACCCAGATGATGCTCAATAAATAAACCATATATGATGCATTAGAATACACAGGTAAAGCCAAGATGATTTCCAAAAAACTGATAAAATCTTGAAATCTTGATGATTTGTAGACTTTATGATGGATCCTGCTGTTTAGAGTCACTGATTCTTCTGATCTAATTAACAAATCAACAATCATCTTCCATACTGACCTGGCATGAGAGATCAGAAAGACTTGAAGAAGTCGACCCCAAATCCTTGGGAGCCTATGTATATGTTCGAGGCATTCTCTGCTTATTCAGTAAAGGATAGGACTCGGTGTTATACAAAACATTATATCCAGGACTCCTCTGGAGTAGACAAAGTACTCTGCACCACAACCCCCTCGCAAAAGGCTACAAGAATATCTGATTCCACAAATCAAATTTGTAATTTGAATTATAAGTAATTTGCAAACATAACAGAATCATGATTTTATTCTCCCTACACAGAGTCAAAGGTAGGGCCGACATTGTTAACTTGGAAATCTATAAAATAGGATCTCTTATATTTGCAAAGACTTTCATGTTTCAGTGAACTAAATTTCCTGTCTATTCTGCTGTATTGATCTTAACAGATTGAGCGAAAAGAACTTTAGGACATGCCTCACCAGCAGGTTATCTGTTATACTAGCAGTCCCTTGGCCCTGGTTTGTTATGCCTGGGCTCACAGAGCATTTATAGGTCTCCAAATCACTTCCAGGCTCTATAAATGTCATCACTTTGTGCTATTATGTGATTACGATGACTTGAAACAAAATAGCTTATTGACACAGAATCAACATTACTATATTGTCTCCCGCTGATACCTGTACATAATAAAATGGTGTCTGGCTTTCTGACTACAAATGGTGAATTTAAATTTCCTAATATTAAAAGCAGTGTAAATAAAATTATTAGTCCATCTGCAGTGGTTGTCAGAAGCAGGAAAAACAGTGTGGAGTATATTTCCTAAGATTTTACCTAATCTGTACTATAAATATCATAAGTAATGACAGTAAAGAACCTACTGTCATTTTTAACTATGCATTAAAATAAAATCTTAGAATTTTAATGCTGGAAAAAAGTAGTAGTTCCAGAAATAAACTAGGTATGTAGAAAGTATATACAATAAAAGTTTTACTAACATACAAGTAATTAAAACCATCACCTATTGGAATTTTGTCTATATTACACTTTTTAAAAAGGCAATCACAAAAAATAAACTGATACTAGGGATTTGATCAAAAACAAGAGTTTTTAGTTGGCTGTTTCAATTCTAGAAACTGGATATGTACGGTTATAGTCCTGTGACAATAAATGAATGAGCCAATATTCAGAATGAGTCCTTAGATATTGTGATAATTTAAAAATATTTCAATTAAATTTGGTAAAAAAAATTCAGATTTTACCAAAAAGAACTAAAATAATATCTTAATGGAGAAAATACTAGAGTTAAGAGACAAGAGACATATAAACATGGGGTTCAAGCCTTGTAATAGCACTAGCAGTCCCCACATCATTCTTTTTCTCCTCCCCCACTTCACATCATCCTAAGTTCCGTGAGGGCAGGAACTATGTCTTATTGACTATTGACTCTTCACTCAATAAATATTTGTTGCTTAACTGGCTTAGCTTGGTGGACTTGGATTTAAAACCTCTGCTACACAGGATCCTTACCTGCAAAATTTCTGACCTGCAAATCAGGTTTTGGTGAGGACTAAAGAGTCCTTACAAACCACCAGCATAATGTTAGAAGTACAGCAGTCCTTCCTTGAAGGCTGGTTCCCTCCCGGGTACTCCTACACATCATCCAACTGGAGCATTCTAACAGTCCAAGCAATAAAATATTCAGAAATCAATACCTCCACCAGATAACAGCTGTTTGTTATGATCAAGAGAGATCTTCTAAACTCTGACCCACCTTGCTTGCTTGAAGCTCAGCGTTGAGAGCAAGGATGGATGGTGGTTGCCTTGCCTCCTACCCAAGAACAAATTATCAATTGGCCTAGTCTGGAGTCAAGGACAAGACTGAAAATCAAGATTTATTCTAGGAAACAAAAGTCAAGCTGGACCCAAAACCAAGCCTGCCACTGGTTTTCTTTATGCATTTTTCTATTTTCCTACAGTGAGTTGTTTTTATTATTATTATTAATAATAATAATAATTAGTAGTAGTAGTATTACTTCTATTTTAAAATCACTGTTTCAGGGGCACATGGGTGGCTCAGTGGTTGAGCAGCTGCCTTTGGCTCAGGTCATGATCCTGGGGTCCTGGGATAGAGTCCTACATCAGGCTCCCTGCAGGGAGCCCTCTCCCTCTGCCTGTGTCTCTGCCTCTGTCTCTCTCTCTGTCTCTCATGGATAAATAAAATCAGCACTTTTTAAAAAAAATCACTCTGTTTCAGGTGATCCTCTGGAGCGTGTACGTGGAATACTATTAAGTGTATAATTTCAGCAGGCACACACATACAGACTTGATAATAAATATAAAGGCTTTCCCAGAGTGGACCTTGAATCATTATACTACACATCAAACTACCTTTTTACAGTTGTACAAGCTCTCCTATTGACTTCAGTTTATGCCTCTATCTTTGTACATAAAGAAACAGGGAGAATATAAAGAAATTCAGGATTTTAATCAACTGAAACTAAGCTAAACAAAGCTTTCCATTTAGAAAATTCAGAAATTTTCCAGTTCCTAGTTTCAAAAGAATGATATTTCAAATTCTTCCTAAAAGTATTAACATATTCAGTATCCTAGTTCTCTAAAACTTTCTCCTATATAATAGAAAAATGCTACAAAATGCAAACATACTCTTTGACAGGCATAATTTGTGATCATGCCTTTACAGTACATTCAAAGGAAAGCTTAAGATGATAAAGTTGTTACTTTCAAATCAAATGAAAAAGGTTTTATGTAAATCCTTCCAAAAAGAAGAATAAAAACAACATCCCAGTGTCATGACCCCAGCCTTAGGCTTCCCTGGGACCTTACCACCTTCCAAAGTATTCTCCACCTTACAGAACAGAGACTCCAAATTCAATTCAATCTAACAAACATGTTCCTGAATCTCTGGCGGACCATTAATCTGCATGCTCTTAAGGAGGCAAAATAACAACTGTCTGGACACCGTAACGACAAGTCAAACACCAATTTGGCTCTCTGCAAGCAAACCCATACAACCACCCCATCTCCTGCCAGAAACTAAGTGAAGCTGGTTCTTCCCTGAGCTGGTTCTCACTGTTTACTGAGAGCATGCAACACTTCACATTAAGTTCGGGAAGCAAAGTTACAAAGAAGGAAAAGCAACTGAAACCTGAAAGGTTCTGATAGTCCAGGAATGAAGCAATGAGGGCCTTATCTAGCTCAATGGTCCTACTTCTGCTTCATTTCCCAACTCTTGTCTACAAACCCTTTCCTTCTTTGTCCCTTGGATCCCCATAATGGGTCTAGAGTTTTCCATGGGTCTCGACCCTAACCCCCCAAATCTGCTTCCAGTGACTTATCAACAGCAAAGTTTAAGTGATTTTTAAAGCCCTCCTGTGGGTATTTGCACTCTCAGCAGAAAGTAGGAAGCCCTCCAAGGAATGAATGTTCTAATTGTGGCATTTTAAGTATTCTCTAATGTGCAAATGCCTTCCTCACCAGCTTGGTGGAGCAGATTTTTGGAGGATAAAGTATCTTATCGGGGCTCCTAATATCGTACCACACAGGTGGTGGTACATGTACAAGGCCATCTTTGCTGGTGCCAAAAATCTCATTTGCACTGAGACAGCATTTTTCCATAAATGCACAGGCCAGTTAAAATACAGTCAAAAGCTTCCCAGGAGAATTTGGTGACATCTCTGCATCAGTGAATGTGTCCTAGACTATTCCAGGCTGAAGAAAAAGGCCTTAAAGAAATATTACAAAGGCAATGACTCCAAAGGCCTAGAGAGGCTCAAATAACAAATGAGCATGATTTATTGAAATACCGTTGTTTGGGTTCTTTTATGAACTGAAACCCCTTACTCTGCTATTTGTAACTCAAAGACCTCCTATTGGAAACATAAGATTTACCAATTCCACCCAATGTGAAATGTATGTGTACATATGTATATACACGTACATACACACAAGGAGGTCCAGTGTTACAAAACTGGCTGATGAAGGAGTCAAATCTAAGAGTGTATATTTCCCTTCTTCCATTCAGCCTGGTGTGTCTAAAAACCAACAGCTTTTCCATAGAAGATTAAGAGGCAAAGTGTAAATAACTAGATGGCTGTGTACTTGATACAGCACTCTAAAAAAGGAGGGAGGTTGGCCCCCTGGGTGGCTCAGTTGGTTAAGTGTCTGTCTTCAGCACAGGTGATGATCTCAGAGTCCTGGGATGGAGCCCCATGTCCAGCTCCCTGCTCAGTGGGGAGTCTGCTTCTCCTTCTCCATCTGACCCTACCCTGCTCATTCTCTCTCTCAATCTCTCTCTCTCTCCCAAATATAAAAATCTGTGCCTCAGTCTCCTCATCTAAAAACAGGATAATAAGAGCTCTTATTCATAAGGTTAATATAATATGAAGATAGAAAAAGGAGTATGAGCCCAGCATGTTACTAAGTATTCAACAAATGTTTGTTATTGTTACTATTTTTAGGCAAGTGTTTTCTGATCTTTTAAATTCTACATATTGTCTCCCTTGGAATTTTATAGTTTCTGCTTCATACACATTTGCTTATACTCTAGCATTGCCATATTCATAATTGCAACCCAGTTTGAGAATCTTTTTAAACTAGCTCAATTATGATAAATTTTCCCCCAAAAAAAAGCTGATTTAATACAGAAACTTGAATATTATCTTACTAAGTTATCACTTTTATCTTAAATTATTTTTCTTTCTCCTGGGTTGTCTGGGTGGCTTAGTCAGTTCTTAGCTTCGCTGAGATCATGATCTCAGAGTCCTGAGATCATGCCCTGCATCGGGTTTCCCACTGCATGTGAAACCTGCTTAAGATTCTCCTTCTCCCTCTCCCTCTGTCCTCTCACTACGGTGCACTCTCCTTCTCTCTCTCTCTCAAAAAAAAAAAAATTATACTCTCCCCTTAACTATTTCTTATACAAGAAGAGAAAAACATATCTGTATTCAAAATGAATGTGGCCTAGAGAAACAAAACTTAATTCACAAAGACAGGCAAGTTTTCGGGCACACATCTATTCCATGCACTTTCAAAAATACATGACTACTTAGTGAAAAAAAATTAACTCCCTTCTCTGAAAGCTAATTTATCTGGTGATAATAACTGTTTGAGACATTTCAGCAGCTATATTTTAGGGGTATTTAAAATGTTTGGTAATAATAAAAGAATTCCTGTTTAACTAAATAACATTAATCACCTGCCTAATACAGATATCTCAGTCCAAAGAAGTTGACAGTGACAATATTTCTTGAATTACTGAGTTAGGCATTATGGAATTACTAAACCCTCATATTGAGTGTCTACAATCTAAGAATTCTGACTTCACCCTACTTATGGGAATCATTTCTGACTCAATGACATTTTGAAAAAAGCCAAGCATGAAGGACACAGAGGTCACATCTAACAAGAGAAAAAGTCCTGAGCTTTTCACAATGTTTATTGCTGACCACCATTACAACCATTAAAAGGGGGAGGGGGATTCTGATGTAAAGAAACCAAAGAACAAGCAATATTTCTAACCTCAAAATGATGCATATACATGGTAATACATCTCTATTACGTAAGGTTGAAGGTTTAGAAAAGACCTTAATGTCAATTCCAACATCCTGTTGGTGCATGCTATGTGCCTACAATTTCCTTGCTATTCCTTAGAATCATTTGAAATAGGTTTATCCTTCTTCCACATAATGGTCCTTCAAATATTTGGAGAGAGCTAGCCATTGTACCTTTGATTCTTCTCCTCTCCAAAAGAAACAGCCTCAGTTTTTCCATTACTCCTCCTATAACACAGCTTCCAGTTCTCTCATCATCCTAGTTTCTCTCCTCTAAATTCAGTTCAAATTGTCTTTGTCCCTCCCAAATTGTGATCTAAAAGCTGAACAAATACTCAGTGTCACCTGACAATCTATGGCCAGTGGCCTACCCCAATATTCATTCCCCCTTCCTTTTCAGAAAGAGAATCGCAATTTTATTCAGGTGAACAAGATCTTTAGCTGAAAGGCTACATTTCCCAGACCTCTGCTAAGTGCAGTCATGGGACTAAGTCTTAATCAATGAGATGAAATGCAAGGAATAGTATTGTACAGGACTTCTGGGAAGTCTCTTTTAACAGAAGGCACAACCTTCCTTTTCCTCCTCCATTTCCACTATCTACCATAGAGTTAGGATGGCTGTGGCTACAGCAGTTGTTTTGGACAATGAGGTGAACTTAGAGATGGATGCCACCACCAGAGGATGGTGGAGCAGGAAGACAGGTACCACAGCAGGAGTACCAAACCAGCCTTCTTCTGCTGGGTAGGCATGAGAGAAACAACTGTTTACCTTGTTCGAGCCAAACAAAATCTTCTTTGCAACAGCAGTCCTATAACCTCCCCTAAGTGATGGAGTTGCTCTACTATGCTCAGTGATTCTTTTAACTTTCCACTAAACCAAAGATTTCTTGAGTTCCTGCTTCCATATGGCTTTGTGCCAGACACAGGATACCAGAGGGGGCAGACATAACTCAGCATTAGTGGTCCTATTCTATAAGAAGCGTTAAAAAACATACATAAATAATTATAATTCATGGTACGATGATAAGCGCTTTAAGAGAGGTTTTGATAACATTCAGTGGAGACTGAGAAAGGCCCTGTGAAGGAAGGAGCATAGAAGCTACAATATTTGGGTCTGAGGGGAGGGAATGCCTGGCAGATGAAACAAGCTGGAACTGCCACAGAGGCCAGAAAGTGTAAAGCCTGTCCAAGAAAGATACACATTCTTCATCCTATATCACTGACACATGCCTTCATATTGCAAAGATCTTAAGTGCTTGAGAAAGATTCCCTTTTATGTGAAGTAAAAAACGAATTTGCAAAATCATAGCACCCTCTAAACCCACTTAGAGTCAGTTCAATTCACAAGACATCTATTCAGCACCAACTGCTTTGCCATCAAGTAAGAGTTACTCATAGAGTTTTCTCCTAATCCATAAATGTGATCAAAAATTTTCCATATTTTAAAAAACACTTGGAGGTGATACTTTGCCAGTATTCTAAATTAGACGAAATGTTTCCAAGAGATGCATTCTGAGACTTAATGAACTATAAGTACACAATATATTTCTCCCTTCTTTTATAATTGATTGATTGATTTTACTAAATTGAATATGTGTTCAATAAGTCACAGAATCAAGAGAGTAAAGCATATGGGAATAATAGAGTACTAGAGTTAAGCATGCAGGATCCAGAGCCAATCCTCCTAGTCTGCCTCAGTTTGCTCATTTGTAAAATGGGGATAGAACCTTCTTGGACTGATGTGAGGATTAAACACTATGGCTATGATGACTATGTGACAGGCTATATGACAGACTATATGGTAGGTTTCAGTAAATGTCAGCTATTACTAGTAGTATTACTCCTCCCTTTACTCCTTGTCAACCAAGATGGACCCTCAACACAGACACCATTGGCATTTAGGGCTAGACAGTTCCTAGTCACATGGAACTGTCCTATATATAACAGTTGGTTTACCATCCCTGTCCTCTATCCTCTAAATGCTAACAATGACACTGAGGCATTATGACAAAAATAAAAATAAAAATAAATTTTAAAAAGCCTACACATTTCCATTCCTCCACCCCAACTTGGAATCAATACGCTAAATTAGAAAAGACATCACACATCATACCCAGATGGTCAATAAGCTAGAACTGTTTAAGACAAGGGGATTCAAGAAAATACTATCAAGTAGTTATGAATGTATGTAACATGCATGTACATGGAAAAGACATGTCTAATATTCCCATAGATAAAGCATATCAACTTATAAAAACAAATAATAGGAATTATCAAAAAGAGCCACAAATAAAAGCTTTCTTTATATTCCATGATGGCTCTCTACCCTTCTCATCACCTCTTGGCCCATATGTATATGTTTAGTTCTACCCTCATCATCTGTCCTCTAACTTAACTGGTTGATCTGCTTTCCCTCTTGCAGCAAGCATTATCTTTACAAAACAGAAGTCTGATCATTGCACTTGGCACATTACATTTCTTCAAAAGCACCAAACTTCTTGACATACAAAGTCCTCCACAGTCTCATCAGACTCCACTCTTTCAACTCCATCTCTTGCTGACACACCCTCCTGAAGACCCAGCTCAAATAGTAATCTTCGTGGTCCTCCTTGGCTCTCGGCACCCTCAGGCCTACTTGACTTCATTGCTCCTTTCCTGTGCTCCCAAACTTCTACTATAGCACCTCTCACTGCCATTTAGCACAATTGTTTATTTACATGCTTTCTCCCATCTGTGACTCCACTTCTAGGTCCAATAGGATCTCAATAAATCTGTATAGGACTAAATATATTAATGATAATATTCACTGATTATTAATCAAATCTGAATGGACTAACAGCTTTCTCACTCCCTTGAACTTCTCACTGACCTTGTTCTAGTTTCATGCAGTAAAAACTATTATAAAAGAAATAATACATCATTGATTGTGATCCTTACACATTCTGCCCAAAACATCACGAGCCAAGTGTTCACCTTCAGATATACTCTTCCCCCTAGAAATCCTTCTCCTTGACCAGAGGACACACCTGACTCTACTTAGCCTCTTGGTTCCATCATTTTTATTCTCAAAATAATAAGACCTTATCAGTAAATCCTGCATGAGACCAGGTTTGCAGGAAACATACACAGAACATATGAAATGGAAGTATTGGATTCATTCAGAGTTTGAAATTTTCTGCAATATGACATTTTAGCTTTGTGCTTTCAAGACCTGAGAAGTAAAGAACCAAAGGTTCTTGGGGTAGAGAGGCAGGTTATAGGGCCTATCTTCTAATGCTTCCTTGTTTGATAGTTTCACCCCCTTAAAAAATAAAATAAAATAAAAGCTATATTTTTCCCCAGCAAGTTCTATGGATAGACTATTTGACAAGTGACTCCTTTATTTCAAAAGACCACAGCATGATGGCTGTTCTGCTGCATGACCTAACCAAGAGCTGGTCAACTATGAATGATTTCACACGAGGTTCCCTGTGGGGCCAAATGTTTCCTGAATGCTTACCAAGTGCCAAGACCTTACATGTTAAAAATGTCCTTTAAATATTCTCAGGGGCCTGCAGGGGTAGAAATTACTAACACCCATTTTATAGTCCAAGGAAACTGAAGCTCAGAGAGATCAAATGGCCCAGGGGTACACATCTGGAAAGTAACCGACCTAAATCTCCAAATTCCAACATCAGGCAATGTCCCAGCCCCAGAAAGGATGTGGCCACAAGTTAACAGTGTCCAGCGTTTTTCCTTGAGATCCTTGGGCTGATGGGGAAGGGGTACTGGGGGCATGACCAAAAAGCTTCTATAGTAGTAGGAAAAGCCCAAAGTTTTACTAAGCAGACAGAGATTTAAGTTTATGTCACGGGCTTCAGTTCATTCCCACCATTTAGGCCACATTCTGTACCTTCAAGGAAATTCTAAGAATCTTCTCTTTATAAAATGTGGGTGATTTTAGCACAGAATCTTTGCAAATATGTGCTAATTCCTCAGAAGTTATTCAAGATGCCAAATATTCCTTTTTGAAGCAATCCTAAACAAGCTTAAATCATCTGTCCTACAATGCAAATCCCCAGAATATTCAATGCCTCTCAGAAAATGCAATGGCATATTTAAGGGGTTGGGGGATCATTTTTTAATGTTTCAGCTGTTTCGTTGTCCAAGACAACAAAATCATGTACGTGGAGAAGAGAATTTTCAATTGTAAAGATTCTAAAAACATTCAGTTGTATATTTCTATGATATTTTAGAACTGCAATCAACCTTTACAGACTAGTACAATCAATAAGTACCAAGATTTTTATAAATTTCCTTTAAATAGAGCATAGATATCCGTTATCGGTTCCTTCTAGCTAAAAGCCAAATTCTGTTTCATATTATATCTATCATTTAGTTTTAACTTAGAAAAAGGAAAGAAAGGGACACCAGGGTGGCTCAGTGGTTGAACGTCTGCCTTTGGCTCAGGTCATGATCCCGGAGTCCTGGGATCAAGTCCCACATCGAGCTCGCCACAGGGAGCCTCCTTCTCCTTCTGCCTATGTCTCTTCCTCTCTCTCTCTCTCGCTCTCTCGCTCTCACTCCCTCTCTCTCTGTCTCTCATGAATAAAAAAATAAAATCTTAAAAAAAGAAATAAAGAAAAAGGAAAGAAAATAAAATATTAAGGAACTTAAAAGTAAGAGCTTATCCTAAAGTGAGTTTGATTATTTGCTATTCGCATTCTCCCTTAATGTTATTATGTACACACTTTTTAAGTTCCATTTCCCTAAATGATTCTTTCAAAATCTGCTAAGATGAGGGAGCAAAGGTATCTGTCCTTCAGTCTGACTTTTCTTTAAAGCCATATATTAAAAGTTACCCTGGTGTGCTCCTCTCAAACTATACTACCTTGAGAGTTCTCATTTGTAAAAGTAAGGTTGGCAGGGAGGAAACAAGATGAAAAGGAGAAAATCTCTAATTTGTCATCAATAAAATAAATCAGGAAATAGCCTTTAATCTCAAGAGCACAATTTACTGATTTAGTCATTTATTTACAAAATTGATGGAAATTGTTAACAAGGAGTTAATTGATTTAAGTCACCTGATTACCACAGTTAATTAACCACACTGACTTAATCTTCTTTGAAAACATCAACTAATCATTTCCCAGGTGTCAAGGGGTAAATTGTTAAATAAAAAATAAACCTCCGTCCCCCCCATCAAGGGAGATTTTTTTAGCATGTTTTCTTTGCAGATTCCAATCTAGCAACAAGCCAAGTTTGTTTTTTTTCCCTTATATAGCTTATACTGAAAGAGCTGCCATCTTTCCAGTTTTTTCCTCTTTTATAATTAAGAAAAAGCAGCCTTGCGACCTTACCATCCATGTCGTTTTGAGTTACTTCAAAAATGAACTAGGATCCCTCTTTGAATAAAAATGAACAAATCAAAGGCAATTGAGACTTTCATATGAGAAAGTGAGTTTTCAAAAAGATAACTTCAAAACTTATTTGGAAGGTGTGACTACAAAGAAACAGTGTGAGGGAATGGAGAGGGGGACATGGTACTACTGAGCTGTTCTGATCTTGATTGTGGTGGTGGTTACACAAATACATACATGTATTAAAATTGATTGAACTGTATGCTACACAAAGTCTGTTTCAGCCTTTTTAAGTAACTTAAATGTTACTTAAAATGTTAACTTTTGAAGTAAAATAAAACAAAGCACTTCATAATGCCAATACTCAAGCCCTCTTCTGTGAAATGTGTGAAACCTTACTCCCTTGTTTACAGATAGAAAAAAGATCAGAAAGAAGAAAAAAAGAAAAATTCACATCAACCACTTGCTCCCCCCCACCTCAATAAAAAGGGAGGAGTCTAAGAAAACCAACACTGTTAGAGAAGATCAGAAAAAATACATCCCACACACATGTCTCGTGGCTATCGAGTTCTCAATTAGTTAGATCCATGGCTTCTCTGGGGGGAAAAAAAGCCAACTGTCTTTGATCTGCCAATGCACTCATAGTGCAAGAGGGCTCTGGGGGGGACCAAAGTCCCAGGTCACTGTGACAAATCACGCATGGCCTTGCTAAAGAAAAAGAGTGTGAGGGCTTTCATAGAACATTGTTCCCCTTCCCTCACTTTCTCATCCCTTCCATCACTGTAAAGTGTTTGAAAAACAAATATGGATCACAGTAGGATTTTGTTGCACATATTCACAATCAGCAACAACTATTAAAGAGCTCTTTGATTTTCCCTTCCAAGGAAGTGAAAGTGCTCAATACAAGATGCACCCTGCTTAGCTCAAGCCCCATGGGTTTCTCTTGTCTGCACTGCTGGGTTTAATTATTTACAGCGAGAATCATCTAACTTTCACTCTCTTCCAGGGGTTACGTTCAATTTTTAAACCATGCATTTTGTTTTTCACTAGGATCTCAGCTTCCAATGATTACTTTGCAAATTCTTTCAACACCTCACTGCACTAAATATTAGGGAAGAGGTAAATGTTTATGGCAGAAGTGAACTAGAAAAAAATTCAGTTTTGGTACATAAAAATTAACCATTTAGCAATTGACTTGAGAAAATATGTGTATTTTACCTTATTCATTTGCCAAATCCTTTTATTAATTACATACCAAGAACAAAACTAGAATTTCCTATCAGTAGTCATCATTATGGTCTAGAAGAAGTATAACTACCATATACATTAGACCCAAAGCCTCCTCTCCATTTTACCCAGCACTGATGAATCCAATGCTGAGAGAATCTTACAGTTTGGTGGCTTTTAGGGTCAACCCCTCCTTTTTTTTCTAACAATCCTACTTCAACTAGAGCTAACTTGAGAAAGGAGAGCCATCATAGGAGGTAAGAAGTTCTATTTTTGAAGTCCATGACAGATTCACAGCAAAAATTGCCCATAAAATCATCCTAAGAAAAGGCACAAGCAAGAATACATTGTTATTCTAGAAAAGCTGATTTAGGCAACCCAATGAAGAGATGAAGTTGACTCCCTTTCAAGACTATCTCTCATCTTCTGGCAGCTTCTTCCCTTCTTTGGTCCCCCCTCAAAACATACCAGCTTTGAGTCTTGTTCTCACTGAACCTTGCTCTAGCAAACTTTTACTGTGCATTGCTATCTCAATTAAGTCCTTTATCATTACAGGAATAAACATTTCTACATTTTAAACAGAGTTTTGGGGAGAAACAATGTCTTACTCTAAAGGACTGGTCCTAATGGTGACAAAGCAGACACCTTGGCCAGGGTGAGAGATGCTTGGGGGCCAAGAGACTTTCAGCACCTCTAGCCCTTCTGCATCTCTACATGAGCAGCCTCCTCAGATATAAAGAGACTCCATTCTCATTGGTTGTTCATTACTTTCTCCGAGGATTTTGAATAAGAGAACTTAGTAAGAATTTTTCCTTACATACTAAAAAATAACTTTTAAAAATCTGTACTTCACTGCCATCCCTAAAAAGAAGTTAGAATAGAACTCTCTAATTGGGTGTCATCTTTTGAGTTAAAAGGCAAGTAATTATAGAGAAGAGAATATTGCCAGATAGGGAATGGTAGCAGAGCAGGAAACCAGCAGGTAAGAATCACTGGGTACCTAAAGAGTATAGAGGGAAAAGTAGGTTAAAATAGAAAAGTACTCTTCTGAACAGTAAGATCCTTTGGACAGGCCTCTCTCATAGGAATCTCTCCATATTTTTTAAGAGAGAAAGAGTGAGCAGGAGGCAGGCGCAGAGGGAGAGAGAGAGCAAGAATCTTAAGCAGGCTGCATGTCCAGTGCAGAGCCCCACATGGGGCTCAGTCTCATGACCCTGAGATCATGACCTAAGCCAAAATCAAGAACCAGACACTTAAGTGACCGAGACACCCAGGTACCCCTCTCTTTCCTTTAATATAACTAATTACATCACACCTGGAGCATAAGGTCTTGATCAGCATGTATTGAATGAATGACTGCCAGAGTAGCAAAGGTACCAGCATCTGAAATGAAGTCATCTTAACATAATATGAATTATTAAATGTGTACAGAGCACTATCTGCCACTTGCTCCTACTTATCCACAGTGACAATATGTAAGAATAAGGGTTCAAATCTTAGTTCCACCACTTAGTAATTTGATGGTTTTAGGCAAATCATCACACCTGTCTTTGCCTTGGTCTTTTATCCATAAATTCAGATTGTTAATGAAGAAGTAGATAAATTAATGCCTGTAAAAAATTTAGGACAATGTCAGATAGGTAAGCACTCCAAAATATTTATAATTGTTTTTGGCTCATTCCTGCAACTTCACTACCCATTTGCACATGTAACTGAGCCATTCCTCTGCTTCTAACTTATTTGGTCATGGTTGCATGTGGAGTCATCAAAAAAATGGGATCTGGAATGAGAAAGATTGTGCCCACAGGACAAGTAGCCATGGGCATTTTTCAGCAGTCTGAGCCTTCTTTGGTTGAGCCCATTTTTCCTTCATTCATCAGGAACAAGACCCATGAATGTCCTGGCTTGACGTGTGATGTTCTTTCCACCATAGTCCATGCCGCCTCCCTGAGTTGGGAAACCACTCCCCTCTTCAAAGAGGCCCTTTTGTCTGTTTTCACTGTGCTGTGGTCTCAGACAGCTTTCTTTTGTGTTGTTTAAACACAGAATGACAGTCCACTCACATAGTGTCTAAAAACTTTGCCTTATCTTTGTATAAAAGCTACTGTACCAAATCTGTCCTAATAAAATAGCAGAATGACCCATTCTGTAGGTACAGAGGATTCTCACAGGGTTACCAAGTGTCTAAGTTAAAGTCAGAAAAGTTAGAGAGACTGATGCAGAATCAGCTACTCTCAAACGCATTGGGAATCATCAGTAGTTGGGGTCAGCGAGGCGGAGGAAAGGAGAGAGTCAAATGGAAAGAAACAGCGTTGCTAAGCCACTTGTTTTGATAGAGATAGCAATTTTTTTTCTCCATTGGGTCTTTGATGGGGCCCCCAGGGGCCTGGGGTAATTAAGGGCTGGCAATACCAAGGACATGGCGAGGAGCTGAGGATGCCCCTTCTTAGCTTTAGAGTTAGTTCATGATGGCATTTATTCATTTGTTCAACTTATAATTATTTTTTTACTCCTATTCTGGATACTAGGAATAAAGCAATGAACAAGAGATAAAAATCCCTGCCCTCATGAAATTGAGATATTAGAGAAGGGAGGACAGTATTAAATAAATAAATAAATAAATAAATAAATAAATAAATAAATAAATTACATACGTTTTGTCAGATGGTGAGAAGTGCAATGAAGAGAGTTAATCAGGAAAGAATCGGAGAAGGTGACCTATAAGCAAAGACCTTTAGGAGGCAAGGAGCAAGTTATGCACAATTGGAGGCAAGAGCGTTCAGGAAGAGAGAAAGCTAGTAGAGAAGCTGTAAAGTACTCACTATGTGGGGGGTGGGGAGTAGGAGGGAAGCAAGAATTGTCACCATGCCTAGAGCACTGTGAGTGGGAGAGAGGAGAAAGAGGTGAGGTCAATGAAGTGATGTGAAGGCCAGATGGTTAGGGAACTGTAGGCCACTGTAAGGATTTGGACTCTCTTTACGAGATGGAAAAAGATGGTAGACCTAGAACTGGATCATCACATGTCCCCTCCAAGGACTTTTTACATTCACTCAGCTCCTTTGGGGTCCACCTCAGTTATAAAAGGGCACCTTGCCCAAGGTCATGTCCTTTGTGGGGCAGGCCACATTCAGTACGTGCAGAAGGCCATTTCAGCCTGACACAGAACACCCACAGCCAACTCTTGCTCCAGAGAGTCCCCACTAAGTTGACTGAGGCCTTCTCACAGTTGTGTGTTTTTTTAAGATTTTATTTATTTATCTGAGAAAGAGAGAGAGGGCACAAACAGGGTGATAGGCAGAGAGAGAAGCAGACTCCCTGTGGAGCCGGGAGCCCTGAGCTCTGGGATCATGACCTGAGCTGAAGGCAGACACTTAACTGATTGAGCCACCCAGGTGCCCCCTTCTCACAGTTTAACTTCTTCCTCTGCTATTCCTGCTCCTTCCTTTCTCTTCAAAGACAGTGATCTTAATAGACACCTTTCACTCCAAACTCCATCTCAGTGTCCGCTTCTGGACAACCCAACTTGTGTGTGACCGAAGCCACTGGAGCTTTTGAGCAGAGGAGTAACACATTCTGACTGATGTTCTAAACAGGTGCTGAGAGTAGACAGAAGAGGGACAGAAGGGAAGTGAGGTGATCAGTAAGGAAGCTATTGCAATAATCTTAAGAGCTGACTGTGACTTGGACCAGGGTGGTAGCAATAAACATGCTGAAAAGTGGATTTCAGATACAATTTGAAGGTTAAAACAGTGGGATTTTCTGAAGGATAGGATGTGAAGTATAAAAGAAAAAGAGGAGTCAAATCAGAGCCCAAGGTTTGGAATCTGAGCAAGGATGGACCAGCCATTTACAAAGATGGAAAAGTCTAGCAGAAAGCAGGTTTGGGCATTATTGAAGATCAGAGTTCAGTTTTGAACATAAGTCTAAGAGGACTATTAGACAGCCAGACAGGTATGTCAAATAAGCAGTTAGATATACGAGTCTGGAGTTTAGGGTATTGGTCTGGATTAGATTCATAAATTTGGAAGTTGTCAACATAGAGAGCCATGAGACAGGATGAGTTTCCAAAGAAGTAGTATATAGATAGAGATGAAAAGTAGTCTCCAAAGATGGACAGGAACGAGAGGGAGATATCAAAAAGACAGCAAGCAGAGGCCAGCGAGGAAAGATGAAAATCAAGAAAATGAGATTTCTTAAAAGCCAAATTATGTGTTTCATGGAGGAAGGCAGGATACACTGTGTCCGATGCTGTTGCCCAGTTAAATAAAACAACTGAGAATGGATTATTGGATTTAACAGCATGGTGTTACTAGTGACCATGGCAAAAGATGTATCTCTTAAAGGTGGGAGCAAAAATTTGAATGGCACGGATTTGAGAAAAATTGGGGGAAGGAAATTGTAGTGAATGTAGACAAGTCTGGGAAGGAATTTTGCCATAAAGAGGGACAGAGAAATAGGGTGACAGAAAGGAATGTGGGGCAAAGAGAGCAGTTAGTGAGAGATGAGAGAGAAATCAATCTAGAACATGAATGAACTGCTTGAACTTAAGAGCCTGGAAACTTCATTTAAAGTAACAGGAGGGGAGATAAATAGACAGAATAAATGTGGGTGATGATGGCTGAGTTATGGGGGTTTGTGGAGCTCTCTTCTGATTGCTTCTATTTTCACATTTATAAGAAGCAATGTCAGGGCGCCTGGGTGGCTCAGTCGGTTAAGCATCTGCCTTCAGCTCAGGTCATGATCTCAGGGGCCTGAGATGAAGCCAAGCTTCCAGCTCCCTGCTCAGTGGGAAGTTGTGTCTCCCTCCCACTCTCCTGTGCTCACTCTCTGTCTCTTAAATAAATAAATAAAAACTTAAAAGAAGAAGGAGGAGGAGGAGGAGGAGGGGAAGCAATGTCATCTGAGATAAGGGGGTTTTGGCAGTTTGAAGAAAGAGGAGATGTAAGGAAATAGGAAAGCAAATGGCCTAGCCAGGAAGCAGGTCTGAGGTTGAGATTAGTTTCATAATTTTTTTTAAGATTTTTATTTATTCATGAGAGACACGCAGAGAGAGGCAGAGACATAGACAGAGGGAGAAGCAGGCTCCCCATGGGGAGCCTGATTGGGGACTGGATCCCAGGACCCCAGGATCACGCCCTAAGACAAAGGCAGACGTTCAATCACTGAGCCACCCAGGTGTCCCTAGTTTCATAAATGTACAATTAGACCAGGCAACATAGTTTTGTGTGTGTTTTTCTCCTGCCACATTTAATATAATTAAGACACAAACAGTGGCCCTAGGGAGATGCTGTCATGTTGGCCAGGAAAGGAGATGGCCAGGAATGGAGGTAGTACTAGATGTGAAAGAGTAGTTTTCCTTTCCTGTAGCTACTTTGTAATATCCTCACACAAAACAAAGTATGGATTTAACCAAGTATACTTAACTGCCACTGGAAGGGATTTACAGTGGCATGTCAGTATACCTTTAGTTACAAGACTCAAAAATGAGACGGCTATCTAGATCAGTTGTTCCAAAATTGTCTGGCCGTCAGAATCAACTGGAAACTCTGTAAAACCAGATGCCCGTACTCCTGATTTAGTAAGTATGGGTTTTAACCTAAGAATCCACCTGCTTTTAAAGCTCCCTAGGTGATTTTGATGATATACCAAATTGGGAGAGCTGGCTGACTTCTATTTAGGGTCCCTAGAAATTATAGCATTCTGTAAGCCGTGGTGAAATAATGCTTGAGAACATAACCAAAATCTCACAGTTGAATTGCTCCTAGATATGATCAAGAAAACATGTAGCCCCATTTGCTCTGGCAGCTATAATGTAACAATAGGGGAAGCTGGACTGAAAACAAAGCTGAAACCTAGAAGAGAGTAGAGTCAAGAAAAACACAAAGAAAGAGAACTGGAGCCCTGACTGCACCTCACCTGAACCCCACTCTGCCTCAGAATTTTCTACTTACATGAGCCAATAAATACCCCTTATTGTTTAAGTCGGTTTGAGGTGGGTGTTTGGTTTCTGGTTTCTTGCAACAAAAAGTATCCTCCACACCCTTCTCCACATCAAAATTAAACCAGTGTGGAAGCACATGCTGACATTTTCTCCTCTCCGTTAGTGAGATTAAAATGTGTCTAAGACTGACACACTGATTCCAGATTTTAAAAACTTCATTCTTAAATTCAACTTTGAGAATTTTCTTATGAAATAAGTGATTCTGATTTTTCAGCCTTTACTCAGAAAAGCTTCTCCTTGTTAATGAGATAAAAACCAAAAATTGGGACCAAGGTGACAAGCAAACCTGACATGATAAGACAGGATGTTTCAATATGGAAATTCAAGAAAGTCTAACATAACAGAATTGTAGCTACTGTCTTCTTCCCCTTTTCCACATTTCCTTAACACCTGCTGGACCATCAAAAGTAGGTATGTTGTTACTTAATGCCAATCAGTACATCAGTGAGTAAAGGCTTATTGTCAAAGTTACTAAGAAAGAATCTTCGGTGTTATTGACTGATAGGACATAAACTTAAAGGAGACCTCTGGGATTGCTTACAAACTTGCATCTCAAGATCTGGACAATAAACAAGCCATTGTATCCATGGTAACAGTGGCTTAACTTTTCAATGCACAGAATGGTAATTACATTTCCTCCTTTCATTCATTTCTCCCTTTTCCCAATAACCTTGGGGGTCAGGCATGACCTGAGGGCTAATGACTAAAAGCATAGAGCTTTCAACATGAAACTTCACATCGTCTAACCTGACACCTTCTAACCTGACACCTTCTCGGAAAGACTTACTTCCTTGCATTGTGTTTTGGCCCTGTCCTAAGTCAGAAGTACCCATCTTACTTTTGGAATTACAACGTTTCTAGTTTCTCGACACATGCTATTAGAAATCAGACTTAAGGACCAGCAAAATAACCATCGGCATAGAGTGCATATAGTTGGCATTTCTGAATTATTCCAGGCAGGTGTGAAAGACACCTGGTCTACCATTTACAGGAGCAGTCCTTAGGTTAGATGCTAAGGACTCTTGGATTTGCACCAAGATGCACTCTGCCTCCACCGAAGCATTTTAATATGTCTCCAGAGCCTCCTCTCTTTTTTCTTTCCACCCCATTCTCAGATCCAAGGCCTCCTGCCTGGAAAAGGGACAAAGTCGTAAGAATATAAACAAGAAAGCAGAGTTAGTTGGGAAAGGAAATAGAGCCTAGGATTCAAGGAAAAATGAAATCATACAATGGACTCAAGAGCTCCTGTATTCTGCTCTTTCAGCTCATTTTCCAGAACTTTCCTGTTCATCACAAAGGTCTGCTCCAAATAAGAATTTTTTTTTAAGTTTTTATGTATTTATTCATGAGAGACACAGAGAGAGAGAGAGAGAGGCAGAGACACAGGCAGAGGGAGAAGCAGGCTCCATGCAGGGAGCCTGACGTGGGACTCAATCCCGGGTCTCCAGGATCAGGCCCCAGGCAGAAGGCGGCGGTAAACCGCTGGGCCATCAGGGCTGCCCTAAATAAGAATTTTTTAGGCCACAAGTAAACCTTCTAGAAGTCTTTCTTTCTCCTGTTCTCCTAAACTTAAAGTTGCAACGTGATCACATGAACACAGAGCTTCACGTCTTTTCCCTTAATATTTCCAATACTTTTGCCCCTTCAATTCATTGAGCTATCCCAGGACTGCCTGCTCTTGAGAAATTTCTAATCCTTGTCAGTCTTTCTGCATGTATAAAATAAGATAACATCAGTTGGTTTTACCTGATAAGGTGTCCTAGATACGTGTTGTTTTTGCAGCCCAGCTTCTGACCATCTGGTAGCCCTACCCCAAATTCCCTCTGCAGTCCAACCTTAGTCCATGACTTCAGGGACCAAGCATATGATCCAAGCCTAAGCCATGGGCACACTTCATACTATGGATACAATGATTCGTTCTCCATTTGAGTTTGACCTAGGCAGAGCCCAAGATGCAACTGAGACTTTTCCTGGGAACAATTAAGACAAAAACTCTTGCTCTTTCCCAATGGACATGACATGAAAGGATATGGGCCCAGGAGCCACTGACAGCCATCTTAGAACATTAAAGATAACACTTGAGAACACAGTCATCTCAGAGTCAGGAGATAGAGAAACCATATCATCCTGACATAGGCTGAGCCCCCATTTTATATTAGATTGAGCCAAAAGAAACTGCCAATATTTGGCTGTCTAGAAAAACAGCAATCCCACTTGGTTCAACCTAATAGCTGTATATTTTCAATTGTGTCTTTCAATAAATGTCCTTCATGGTTCCAGACAGTTTAGATTTTGGTCATTTACAAACATAAGAGTCTAGACTAATATATAAAGTTGTAGCCACTAAAATGATATACCAGCATGCATGGATGCAAAAGACCACTTGTGTAAAAAAAAAAAAAAAAAAAAAAGGAAAAGAAAAGAATGGGACACCTGGGTGGCTCAGTGGTTGAGCATCTGCCTTCAGCTCAGGGTGTGATCCTGGGATTGAGTCCCTCATCGGACTCCCCAGGGGGAGCCTGCTTCTCCCTCTGCCTATGTCTCTGTCTCTCTCTGTGTCTCTCATGAATAAATAAATAAAATCTTGAAGAAAAGGAAATCAAGATAATATAATATCTTCTTCTTGAGTTCAAAAAAAAATTAAGTTCTTGGGGGCACCTGGGTGGCTCAGTGGTTGAGCGTCCACCTTCAGCTCAGGTCGTGATGCCAGGGTTCTGGAATCGAGTCCTGCATCAGGCTCCCCGCAAGGAGTCTCCTTCTGCCTATGTCTCTGCCTCTGTGTGTCTCTCATGAATAAATAAATAAAATCTTTTAAAAAATTAAGTTCTTAAAGAGATTAATAAAGATGGATTGAATTATATGTGAGACCTCACAACCTAGAAAACATTTCACACTCTTCTCATTTAATTGGCATAACTACCCTGTCAAGATTTAAACCCAGATCCTGTAACTCTAAAATTTCACTCTTCCCACTTCATTTCACAATGCTGAGATTATTTAAAAAAAAAAAAATCACTTAGGAAACATTTGCATGGACCCCAAGAGAACACATGAAGCATCAAAGAAATGTCTCTGATAATTCAATACAACAACCAATCTGATCATGTTAAAGAAACAGCCCAAAACTCAGGCTTATGTCAAATCTTTCTAACATTGCTGAGATTTTAGCCAGGGTTCCTAGAAACTAGGCTCTCAATATCAGTATTTTTAAATGACGATTAAAAATTTTTTTAACTAAACACTTTTTATTTAGTAGAATAAAACCTGTCAGTGTTCTTGGAGTGCCTGCTTAGACGGCATGGACAATGATTAACGATGACCTAGCAATTACTTTGAATTAAGACTAGAAACCTATTCACGTAGCAGTCTGTACTATGAAACCCGGAGACCTTAGGAATGTGCTTTGATGGCCCAAGATTTTGAAAAACAGATCCAGAAGTATGATCTTTGAAAATTGGAGCACTGATATGGCATAAATTCTGGACCAAACTGAAAGCACATGGTACATGGCTGTATTAACCTATCCTCTTAAACTTGAGATTCTTCTTAAACCTGAGACATGTGACCTATCCAATTTTTTAAGAGGATTGGCCAAGGTGATCTTTTCATCATAGTTGGCCTCATATGACAGGTCAGGATCAACAGAAAAACTATCTAGAGGCCTCCTCAACCAACCAGGCTGAGGACATTCTAAGTAAGTGTATCTTAAAATGATCAATTAGAAAGACACAAAGAGGAGATGGGGTTTAGATCTTAGCTCTAACCTCTGGCCACATGACCTTAGGAAAAGGGCTTCACCTCCCCCCTTTCACTCCTTTCAATCCCCTCTCCTCTCCTCCAGGGTTTAGTTGCTTATCTATAAAATAATGCAAGTAGACCAGCTGATAGCTAAGATTGCCTCCATCTGTAAGAGCCTAAGTTTCCATTAAAACAGAATAGGCACAAGATTGAAAGGAGTTTGAGCAAAAGCCCTACAAAAAACTGGCTAGGAAGAACTTCAAGCAGAGAAAAAGAAGCCAACTGCTGTGAAATAAGACCAGCAGGGGCAGTATCAGAGTGTAATAGGACCAAAATGTTGCATGCTTGTTACTGGCCCCATCATCCTTTTTTTTTTTTTTTTTTTAAGATTTTATTTATTTATTCATGAGAAACAGAGAGAGAGAGAGAGAGAGGCAGAGACACAGGCAGAGGGAGAAGCAGGCTCCATGCAGGGAGCCCGACATGGGACTCAATCCTGGGTTTCCAGGATCACGCCCTGGGCTGAAGGCGGCGCTAAACCACTGAGCCACCCAGGCTGCCCCCCATCATCCTTTTAAATATATAAACTTTACCTGAAGATGTAATTGTCATAAAGCTGACACTACGAAAGGCATAACCAAGCTTCTATTGGAGGACAGACTAGAACTTTGTTTAAATCGATACCATTCTCTCAAAAAAACTTCCAGTCATATTCTGGGATCTGGGAATTCCTCAAAGAAATGTTAGTGAAAAATGCCTAAGACTTCTTTATGTGCACTTAGAAATTAGAAATATGAATAGTAAGCAAAAAAAAAAAAAAAACAGTGTTACCTTCAGTGTCGGTCAATGTAATAGTTGCTGCCATTTATGATCACTGTCTAGAGGCCTTACATGTTAAGCACTTTTATCTCTATGTTTTAATAAAATGCCATGGAACAAATTCTCCGGTTATCACATCAATTTTGCAGATAACCAATCTGAGCCATGAAAGTTTAGTGACTTCCCCAGGGTGACACAGCTGGAAAGTGGTAAAGTCATTGCTGGAACCCTGACCGCTTGACTCCAGAGTTCAGGCTCTCCCAATTTTTCTTAAAAGCATTATACAAAATATGAAGAAAATACAAATAATTTTAGCTATGGATATGCTATAATTTTTTTAAGACTAACCATAAAATACCCAGAGCTCTGTTCCAATTTCTAATGATGCAAACTCTGCAGGAAGATCTTACCTAAAACGTATGCTAAAATAAGGACAGTGTCCTCACACTTTACAACAGGATAAGTCAATACAACAAGAATCTAGAAATCTCCTTAACCTTCCAGGCTGAGGCTATCCAGGGGACAAGTAGGAAGACTGAGAGTGAGGATACTTGGGGTCAGGTGATAGATACTTGGGGTCAGGTGACAGAAACCTGAAAAGAATTTCTGAAAAAAAAAAAAAAATATCCAGAGTTATGGCCCAGCAGGTAGATTTTTACCTTTTGTGGCAAAGATTGTAAAATGCCACTCAGCTTCTTTAGTAACCTCATGCATGGGTAGTAACCCAGGGAGCGTGACATTTTTAGTACAAAAGAAAAAAGACGGGCAGATAGAGGAGCGAGTCACCTACCAGGGCGGTTAAATTATAGCCTCTGGACTCAGAATCCCTTGGATTAGCCTCCCAGCTTTGCCATTTTCTAGCAGTATGACCCAGGGCACATTACTTCCCATCAGTAAAATGCGGAGAGTAAGAACACTTACCATCAAAGTGGTATTATAAAGACTAGTAAGTATAAAGCACTTAAAACAGCACCTGCCGCAAACAGAAGTGTCTGATAAGCACCTCTTACCGCACATATTATTATTACATATTATTATAGAAGACGGAAGAGTGAGTGCAGTTTATTTGGTGACTAAACCACCAATCCAGGGGAGAAAATGTCAGTTTTCATTCTATGGGGACAATCCAGATGTATCCCAGATGAATGCGGACAAGATTTCCCCTTGCCAGGCACTGACAGGAACATATAGTAAATCCTATGGCTATATTTAGGACGTAGGATGTAGATCACCCGAAGCGCGGCGGCAAAGCCTCCGCAGTAATAATAAATCCTCTCTCTGTGTTACCAACACTGAGAAAAAAAAGGTGTTCAAAGCAAGAATTATTAACGGTCTCCCCCTGCCTCCCCTCCCTTTCCAAAGATCTTTTTTTTTTTTTTTTTACAAGACCAGTGGGGTTTGTTGGCGTTTCCAAACTTCTTCCCAGGAAGTCTGAAATGGGTACTGCTAGGAGTTGCTGTATAATTACTTAGTTGATTCCCTCTAAGGAGCTTACGCTAAGAATTGAGGAAAGAAAGCAGATTAACCATCTGAATACAAGCCACGGCCCATCCACAGGCTTTCCCCTCTCTCCGCCGTAGATGGGGGGGTGGGGGGGGCGGGTTCTACAGTCCCCACCCATCAACCCCAATATGTGATCCAGGGAAATCAATTTATTGCTTGGGCTAATCCTACCACAATAGGGGTTTCATTTTCATTGTAGGGCAATTAAGTTGTCGGACGGGAAGGAAGGAGCAGGAGGGGGGACGGGGTGGGGGGAGAGCGCTCCCATCCGCACAGACAGATTAGCCCCCGCGCAGGCAGCGGCGTCCGCTCTGTCTGTCTGGTGGTCGGTCACACGCAGCTCGGGGCCGCTACCTAGCAACGCGAAGCCCGCAGCCAGCTCGCCGCCCCCGCCGCCTCCGCGCGCTTCCCATTCATCCCGGGCCGCCGCCGCCCCCGCCCCCGCCCCCCAGGAGCGCGCCGCCCTGCCGCTCCCGTCCCCTCTCCCGGCTCGCTCCTACTCCTCTTCTCTCTCCCCCTTTACTCCCTTTTACCCCCTCCACGTCTTCCTCCCTTTCTTTGCTCGGCCCGTTCCTGTAGACTCGTAAACCTCTGACAACTTGAGAGGCTTTCTCAAGGGCTTCCTACCAGAAACTTCCTCCATTCGAGCCCTGAAAACTCCGGGCGCGCAGACGCGGCCTCATTCAGCAACACAAAAGCCCCCCCACCCCCGGCCCCCCCACCCCCGGCTGAAAAGGGAAACCCCTCCAGAAAACGCCCCAGCGGCGGTGCGGCTCTCGGCGCCAATCCCGCCTCCCGGCCTCATCTGGGCTCGTAAAGCATCTGTAAGGAGACGCGCTCCCCGGAGGGTGGCCGCGGGACCTCGCCTCGCCTCGCCTCGCCTCGCCGGGGAGGGGGGCTGCTCCCGCGGGGGAGCGCGGCAGGTGGCGGGGGGCGCGCCGGGCAGCGCCGCGGGGGTCGGGACCCCCCGCCCCGCGCCCCCCGCCGGGAGCCTCCGCGCTCGCCCAGCCCACTGCGCGCCGGCCGGGGGGACCCCAGCCCCCGGGCTCCAGCTGCACAGGGGCTCCCGACACGGTCGGGGGCAAAGTCCCGCCGGAACAAAGACGGGGTCCCCGCGGGGTGCGCTGTCACCGAAACCGGCCGGGCTACTTTCTCAGGTTTGCGGCCGCTCGGATGCCGGGCGGGCGGGCGGGCGGAGGAGGGCTGCTCCCGCTGGCCCCGGGCGGAGCAACCTGAGCGCCCCGGCGGGAGCCGCCCGGGGGCCGCCGCCCTGCCCCGGCCCCCGCCCCCGCCCCCGCCCCCGCCCGGCCGCGGTCCCCGCAAGTGCGCTCGCGGACCCGGGCCGCCGCCGCCGCCGCCGGGGTGGTGCCGGGCTGTGCGCGGAACTCGGGCGGGCAGGCGCTTACCTTGGCCACGGGCCGGCGCCAGGCAGGCGGCTAGGGCCAGCAGCAGCGTGCACGCCACGGCCCGCGCCCCGCGCTCCATCCCCGCGCCGTCCGGGCCCGGCCTCGCCGTTCCTTCCCCGGGAGGTGGGCGCGCGGAGCCCGCCGCAGCCGCCGCCGCAGCCGCCGCGCCTCTGCCCGCGAGCGCTCCCGGAGGCCTGCGCCTCGGCCGGCTCCTAGCGGCGGAAAGCCGGGCCCGGCGCCCGGGGCATCCCGTTTTCTACCCGCGCCAGTCCCCACCCTCCGGACCGCGCAGAAAGCCCCGGAGACCCGGCCGCCCCGGAACTAGCATGCGGGAATCCGGCGGGGCAGGCCCCCTGCCGCCCGGCCCGCCCCCTGCGCTTCGCGGCGCCGGCAGCGCGAGGGACTCGAACACACGTGCGCTCACACTCGCACACGTCCTCACACAGCGTCACACACACAGTCGCGCACTCCCCTCACGGTCACGCCACCTGCCAGTCCCTCTCGCACGCCCGCTGGCGTGCCGGCACGCACATTCCGAGGCCGCACACACACGCGCGCGCGTGCGCGCATCCCACACTCACACAAACACCGACACGTGCACGCACACTTCAGTTGCGCTCGCAGCGTCTGCACACCCCTCGCAGTCTCACGCTCACGGGCGAGCGCTCGCCCGACACTTGCACGGCCAAGCGGCGCCCCAGCCTCCCCGCGAAGGGGTCCGCGAGGCAGCCCGTAAAAGGAAGAAAAATAAGAGGAGGAAGGGGGGGGGGCGGAATTAGAGGGACTAAGAGCCTGCGGGGCGGGGGGGGACTTGTGACCATTCTCTAGCCTGAAATCCCTAGGCTTCGTGGACACCCCGGTCCCCCCCCCATAGAGTGGAGACCCCGAGATGGGGTGTTCACTGTTTTTTACAGAGAGGCGTAAATCGACGTTGGGGGGAGGGTGGGATCCTTGTTTCGTTGTCTTAAGCAGAAGAGACACACGTGTCGCCGCCAGATCGCGTTTCTTACAAATCTCTGGCATTTGGAGCAAAATTGCAAAGAAGGAACGTCTTGCGATCGTACTGGCGCCTCTTTATACGAGGGCGTTGAGAAAGCCCTGCCGCTCCTTCCTAGAAGGCAGCGTTGGACACAGCCCGGGGGCTCCGGCCCCCAAGAGCCCTCGGAGCGAACCTCACCGTCGGAGCCTCGTCCTCGCGCGGGGCGTGACACCAGGGCCGACAGGGGAAAAGGGGGAGGCCACTGACTCCCTGGCCCGGGGATCCCTGTCTGTGGGAAGGGGCCGGGGCGCGCCCCACCCCCCAGTGCTGGGCTCTGCATTAGCCCGGCGGCGGGGCCCCAGGAGCCCGGTCCCTCCACCCGGGGCCCCGCGCTGACTTAGAGACCCGGGCAGGGCGCCGCCGCCTCGCCTCTCCGGGGCCGAGAGCCTGCCGGCGTCAGCCACCCCCGTCCCCGGAGCCCCGGCGTCTGGGCTCTGCTGGCCCCTGGCAGCACGGACCGCGCACCTCCTTGGGCTCCGGCGACTGCTGCACTTTGCAGGGAAGACGGAGGGGGAACCGAGGTGTTACTTTAGAAAGACAAAAAGGGGGACAAACAGACGCGGAGAGAGGAAACCCGGACCGAGGGAGAGCAGGGCTGCGGCAGCCGCTCGCGCTCTCTCTCCGAGATGCCGGGACTGGGCAACCCAGAGGTCCCTGCTCCGCCCCGAGTCACCGGAACGATACTTGGCTCCGCGCCGAGGAGGACGCAGGACTGGGGGCCCGGGGGGCGCGGGGGTCCGGGAGGGGAGGAGGATGCGGCGGGCGGCACTTGGTCTCCGCGGGTGATTTATGCCGGTTCCGGGCGCCCGGGGCGGTGGTACGAGACCGCCGGGGTCAGGCGGCCCCGACGCCCGCCCGGGCCGCGCTGCAGTCCCTGAGCGTCCCCGCACCGCGGGCCACGGAGAGCTGCGGCGGGCGCCAGGGGCTGGGGGCGCCCAGGGCGCGCGTGGGCGTGTGGGGGGCGGGAGGGCGCGCGTGCATGCGAGTGCATGTGTGAGTGTGTGAGTGTGTGTCCTTTCACTGCGGCCGCCAGGGCTCCGAACATTCCTTTCTGCACTGAAGGGTTTTCCCCATTGTTACTGTCTTTGTGCTCCAGTGTTGCCAACTTGCTGGAATTCCTGACGTGGTTGCACAGCAGGGCTCGGGCTGACCGTAGGAGCCAGCTGCGCCTGTGTCTGAGGCCGACCCCGCCGTTAATCCCAGAATAACGCGGGTGGGGGGGGGGGCGCAGAGAATGGAGCGAGAACGCGAGGGAGGGGAGCAGAGAGAGGGCGGGGATGGGAATGCGGGGCCACTGACCGAGCACGGTCCACCAAGTGGATGCAAATTCACACATCCACGCTCTTTTCCACCAGAAGGTCTCATTTTCTCAATGCAACCCCAAACTCATGCAGTTTGGGGGCGGCGGGGGGGGGAGCATCTTTTGTGCCTCTTTATCTGCAGTATCTATACCTGAGCACACTCGCTTGCTAGATTTGGAGGATTAAATCTAAGCACCCGCATCTGGGAGAGCCCAAGTCAGCACAGTTGTGATTTAAGACAGCCTTGTTTCTATATAATGCAAAAGAGTAATTTCCTTGTCACCTTTCTCTCTGCGTAGATGCGTATAAGACTTTACAGTTAACCAGAGACAAAGAGGATAGTGCTGAAAAGTAGTAATTTATCCTGGTAGATGTATGTTAATTGACCTCCTTGATACATTTCTGACTTGTGTATATTATTTTACTTATGCATCTCAGTAACAAACTACTAAAAATACTTTCAGAGAGTTTATTCCTATCTTGAACCAACTTCTGCTTCCTGCTGTGGGCATGAAGTTGTAAAATCTCCTTGAGTAAAATTCAGCTTCAGTTGACTATTAATCCAACCCAAATTTGCTTCTTAAATGCCACAGAGCCAACTGCCCACTGAACAGCTCCAACCCCAATGTCCTTAATACCTCAAACTCAACACGGGGGGTGGGGGGACGGGGGCTGAACCATAAACCTTCAGTGTTCCTTATCTCAGAAAGGGGTATAACCATCCAGCCCAGATGCCAAGGCCTGAATTGTCACTCTAGACCCCGCTCTCTCTTCTTTACTCCTGCATCCAATCAGTCATGACATTCTGTAACTTCAATTCCTCAATCCACTTTCTTTTCTCTTAAATCCACCCATTTCTCTCTACCTCACTGCCAGTCACCACCTAGACTCTCTCACCTGAATTATGGCATGAGCCTTTACAAAGTTCTTTGTTCTAAGTTTTGCCCCAGCCATCTGTCCATCTCTTTTCCATTCTGCAATCAGATGATCCAAAGTGATATTTGCATTAGACTAGTGCTTTCAAACAAAGTAATTTCAAACAGACTGATTAGAGTGTATGAAATTAATTTAGTAGTTCAGACAAGAATTATTTTCTAAATTAAATAAAATAGAACAGAAACTTTCATGTGGAAAGGATATGTACCACTTCACAAAACTCCTGATTCGTGTGTGTGTGTGTGTGTGTGGTGTGTGTGCTGTGTGCTGTGTTATCTTATAGATCTCAGCCAAAAAAGCTTGAAGTATCTCTCCATGAATTACTTCTTACTTGAGAAAATAGAGACATGCGGAAACCTAACAGCTATCTTAATAGGTTTTATTATTATTTAGGTATAGTAAGGTCAATATATCAGCAGATGACTGCCATTGGAGAGATAATTTATAATATTTACAGTCCCTGAGAGAGAGAGAATAGAGGTCACACCACTGGGGGGCCACAGAGGGGAACACAAGAGTGAGCACTCCCAGAGAAGAGGGGGAAATGTACACAATCACCTTGTCTATGGTTCCCAGGGAAGGAACAGGCAGACAGGGTAAACAGGCTTAGGATTGGCCAGTTTGTATTTGAAAAGCATTCCCTTGGGCCAACTCTCAGAACAGGGAGGGAATGAGGAAGGCAGGAGAGAGGTCAAGGCAAGGTGAATGGGTCATATTATCGGGTTGTCCAGAACAAGGTGTGTCCAGCATATGCCTACTGGGCAGATGTTAAAGCATTTTAAGATTACAGAAGCTAGAAACACAGTAAATATGGCAGATGCCTCATGGTCTTACTGACAAAAATGTGTAACCTAACCATGAGAAAGCATCAGACAAACCCAAATGGAGGGACATTCTATAAAATAACCAACTTGTATTCTTCAAAAATGGCATGGCCATAAAAGACAAAGAAAGGCTGGGGAACTTTTTAGAGATACGACAATTAAATGCAACACACAGCCTTGGGTTGGACTTGCATTGGGGAGAAATAGCTCTGAAGGACATTATTGGGGAAAGCAGAGGCATTTCAATATGGACTATAGATAGGATAATAGTGTACTGTTACATTAAATTTTCTGACATTGGTTAGGAAAGAGAATGTTCTTGTTCTCAGGAAATGTGTCCTAGAGTATTAAGGGGTGCAGAAACATGATTTTGTAACTTATTCTCAATTCAGGAAAAAATAAATGTGCATATATGCATATGTGTGTTAGGTAAAGAGAGAGAGAGAGCAAATGGGCCAAAGTTATGTGGGACTTTTCTGCACTAATCTTGCAAATTTTGAGTGAGTAACTTTTGTTAAGCTTGAGAAACTGGGAAATCATAAGTTCCACATCAACAGTTCCTCTCTTATCTCCCTGTGTTTATTCCTATTATTCCCTGTGTCTAGAACATTCTTTCCCTCCCAATCCATCCCTCCATCTGATTAATTCCTAATCAACTTTCCAATCTCATCTAAAAGATCTCTTCTTCCATAAAGCCTTCCAAAACCCCTCATAATGACTCAGGAGTCCCTTCTGTATGTCCTCATAGCTCTCTATTTCTCTCAGCTCAGCTCTCGTCACACTTGTATTCCTGTGACTGCCTCAAAGCTTCTCCATCTGCAACCAGAATAATATTTTGCAGACATGCTGATCATATACATCACTTGGTTATAACACTTCGGTCGTTTTCACATTATTCTGGAATAAAATTCAAAATTTCTAGCATAATCTACAAGCCTTTGCATGATCTGGCCGCTGGCAATCTCTTGACTCTCATATGACAGTCTAGACACATTGGCCTCCTCTTGGTTCCTCAAACACATTATCTGCTTTCCCAGCCTTGAGGGTGAGATTAAGAGGCCTAGGAGAGAGATAGGCAGAGGTTCATGGAGCTGCCTACATTCCTGACTCCACTCCAGGTCTAGCTCCTAACCTAGTATATCCTTACAATAATCCTCCTTTTGCTTAAGCAACTTGAGTGGCTGTCTGCCACATGCAAGACAGGGCCAGAGTTTAACCATCAAAAAGTGCCAAAAAGACATCTTAGGGTAGCTCACCTACCAGTATGCTTCTGATGTAATAACAACTGCAATCCAAAAAGGAAGTACACTACGGCCATACCACCCTGAACGTGCCCAATCTCGTCAAAAGGGAAGTACACTGACCCTTCCCCCCACCTTTTTGTAAACAACCTTTGACTTGCCAGCCTCAGGACCAGGTCCTCAGCCATACATCTGCCTATGAGTAGCCAGGGCCAGAAAAGCCACAGCAAGAACTAAAGGGACACCCAGGGGCACCTGGGCGGCTCAGTTGGTTGAGTGTCCGCCTTTGGCTCAGGCCCTGATTCCAGGATCCTGGAATGGAGCCCCACATTCAGCAAGGAGTCTATTTCCCCCCCCTCCCTCTGCATGCTTGCTCTCTCTGTCTCTCTCTCTGTCTCTCTCTCTCTCAAATAAATCTTTAAAAAAATAAATAAGTAAAGGGACAACCAGTGCAGCAGCCATGGCATCCAAAACAAACATGGAGACACCGGATATAATATGACAGAAGAATCCTTCTGATTTGCAAATAGAGCCATACGTAGAGTGTTGGCACAGGTTTAAAGAAACAAGGAATCTAGCAGGTCTCACTGATTAAAAACAGGTTCAATAAAATTAGGACTTTGCTGAAGATTTTAGGTCTTAAAGCCTTGATGGCATGTCACCTGGGAGTCAGGTAAGCCTAAGGCAGGCATAAAAGTTCTGATCAAGCCAGTACTGCAAGCACCAGAGCTAAGAACCTGTGCAGGGGTACTTTATAATGCCTCATGAGGAAGGCTAGGAATACGGTAGCAGGGTCAAAGTGGTTAGCCTCACTGCTTTTAAATTCCTCTCTCTTAGAGGCAATTCCTGCAGGTAAAGGTCAGTGCAAACATCTGCCTGGATAATGACTCTTGAGAGCCAGAAACCCAATACAATTCCATCAGTCCCACAGTCCATCTCTTATCTCAGCGATTGTGAAAGGGCTGGAGGTTGTAGAAAGATACATGATAAGAAGCAGTATATGCATGAAGAAAAGGCCTATATAAAGTTAGGACTCAGTATCACCGTTACATGTAAATCCAGTCTTCAATGTATGGAAGTATGGGGACTGCACCAGAACTCAGCCAGGCTCCCGGTTAAAGGAGCTGGATTTGTATTGCTCACCACCAAATCCCCAGAACCTAGAACCATTGGACCTGATATATCACAGGTCCTCAAAACATGTTTGGTGAATGAATGAATGGAATAAAACAGCATAAATTCTGTATTTGGCTTCTGGAATCTTGTTCAAATGAGACCTTACAAGATGCAACTTATTCTTTAGATCTCATACACTACAGGAAGCGTCCTCAGGGGTTTCAGAGTTTTAACTTCTCCAAACACTTGTCTTTAGAGTGTACAATTAATTTTCGAAATCTGAGGGGTGTTTTTTTTTTTAAAAAAAAAAAAAGATTTATTTAGGGACGCCTGAGTGGCTCAGTGGTTGAGCATCTGCCTTTGGCTCAGGTTGTGATCCCAGGGTCCTGGGATCGAGTCCCACACCAAGCTCCCTGCATGGAGCCTGCTTCTCCCTCTGCCTATGTCTCTGCCTCTCTGTGTGTCTCTCATGAATAAATAAATAAAATCTTATAGATGTGTGTGAGAGACACTCCACTCCTTTCCCCCAGTTTCATTCTGTACTCTCTAGAAGAAAGTCAATATGCACAGCCCACAGTATAGGAGTGGCGAATTCCATCTCCTCAAGGGCAAAGTGAGGGAATTTCTTCTGCATGGATAGATTTATCCATTCATCCCTAATTATGTATTTATTCAACATTTTATTTATATCAATATAGAATTATGGATATTTTATAGTTTGGGTTATAATTCTAATACTGCACTATTTTATTGCTCTAGTTAATCTAGCTTTGGTCTTTGGGAGCTCTTTCAGTTGACTCATATGTCCCTTTGACATAGTCGCATTATCGTGGGTGTTTTTGCTCTTTATTTTGAGCACTTTCTTACCTTCTGGCAGTACGAGATGCTCCATCTCATCTTGCTTATTCCCTGCCCTAGCCCTAGAACCAGTCAAGATATTTTTAGTCTTTGTTTTATAGAGAATGTAAGTATAATTAAATCTTACTGATGGGGCACCTGAGTGGCACAGTCAGTTAAGCCTTCAATTCTTGGTTTCAGTTCAGGTTGTGATCTCAAGGTTAAGATCTCAGGGTCATGGGGTCAAGCCCCCAGTTTGGCTCTGTGTTCAGCAGGGAGTCTGCTGAAGTTTCTTCCTCTTCCTCTGCCCCCTCCCTAATGCACTTGAGCGCATGCTCCCTCTCTCTAAAATAAATAAATAAATCTTTAAAAAGTAAAAAGAAAATTTATCGAATACTCATTGTGGGCCAGATTTGAGCTGAGAATCTTACCAACATTAAGTAAAACTCCAGATAACTAGTAGGCAACTACTGATACACTTTGTTTTTAACGAATTGCCTGGGGAAATTATTTTTTTTACATTTTATTTTCATAATCTTGGGATGGGAAAGCCTGCCTAAATAAGGCACAGAAGCCTAAATCCAGAATGGAAAGAATTGATAGTTGGTTGACATACAATATTGTTAGTTTCAGGTGTAGACTATAATGATTCAAAATTTACATACAATAGGAAGTGATCGCCACAATAAATCTAGCTACCATCTGTCACCATACAAACTGGTTACAATATTATTAACTATATTCCCTATGTTGTACATTGCATTACTCTGTCTTACTTATTTTATAACCAGAAATTTGTACCTTTTAAGGATTGATAGTTGTCTATATAAAAATCAAATGATTTTATAAGGCAAAAAACACAAACGATTTTGAAAGACAAATTGGAAAATACTTTTTACATCTATGACTTAAAAAACTAATATAGAAAAGTTTTTAGAAACTAAAAAAAGGTTGAGTACCCCACTAGAAAAATTATCTGCCAACAAAAGAATAACTAACATATTTGTAGCGCTTTATTATGTGCTAGATGTAGTACAAAGTGCTTAATGAATATCAACTTATTTTTTTAAGATTGTTTTTATTTGTCTTAGAGAGAGAACGCATTCAAGTACTCTCCAGTAGGGGAGGAGCAGAGGGAGAGGATCTCAAGTAGACTCCACGCTGAGCATAGAACCCAATGTGGGGCTTGATCCCAGGACCCCAAGATCATGACCAGAGCCAAAACCAAGAGTCTGACACCCAACCAGCTGAGCCACCCTGGTGCCCCTCAACTTATTTAATTTTCACAGCAATACTTTGAAATAAGTACTATAATCACTCCTATTTTACAGATATGGAAAGTGAGCCTAGAGAAGTTAAGTGATTTTCCCAAGGTCACACAGCTAGTTAGTAACAGACCTGGAATTTGAACACAGTCTGCTCCAGAGTATCTAAGCTTGTACTTTCCCCAGAAACAGAACCCTGAAATTAAGATTGGAATACATGTAATTTACTAGAGAAATAGCTCCAGGAAGAAATACTGAGGCACCAGATAGAGTGAGATAGGGAAGGAGGAAAAACTATATGGGTGTGCTATATCAATATCACCATTGTGGTATTGGCATTTGGTTCTCCCAGGACCCTCTAAAGAGAATTTAGAATGAGTTTTAGAATTATTCACCTGGATCAACCAAGGGAAGTATTCATCCTTCAGCTCCCATCTTCTGTTGGTTAAGAGTTATCATCAAGGGGGCACCTGGGTGGTTCAGTCAGTTAAGTGTCTTACTCTTGATTTCAGCTCAGGTCATGATGTCAGAGTCCTGAGATGGCACTGGGCATGGAGCTAGCTTGAGATTCTCTCTTCCTCTCCCTCTGTCCCTCTCCCCCTATGCATGTGCACATGTTCTCTCTCTCTCTTTCTCCTGCCCTTTCTCTCTCTCTCAAAAAAAAAAAAAAAGAGTTATCATCAGGGGCATTACCATCCCTCTCGCTTGGGGTATGCATGTGCGCTTGCTGAACCCATCAGTGTCTACCACAATGGAGAAGCTCCATGGCAAAAAGTAAAAGACCAAGACACCTGAAACATAATGATTCTAGTATAAGGTAAGATGAAGCCTGTGTAAGGAACCAAGTGACCAAGCAGATGTCATTCCCTAACGTTCTGTGGTACTTTTATTGTGTCCCCTAGTGGAATCATTCTGTCTAGGAATCAGCATCTCCAATCCAGCAGAACCTAAATGGCATTCTTGTCATTTAACAAATTCTTAAGGTGATGATGAGAGGCACGAATCTTCCTTCCACTCCATGGGGACAAAGCATCATATATCTGCCACATACTACATCCTAGAAGATAATATCCCAACCCCACAGTTTTGTCCTTGAGCTGGTAATTTAAATGAAAATGTAATAGGCCATTCTATTGTACTATTAGGGTAGCTTCTTCTGAGTTATGAGGTATACATATCTTCTTCAACTTATCAGGACGTTATGACCTCCTGATAAACACATCAGAAGTTGAAATATCGTAAGTCAAAAATGCATTTAATACACCTTACCTACTGAACATCATAGCTTAGCCTAGCCTACCTTAAACATGCTCAGAACACCTACATTAACCTAGAGTTGGGCAAATCATCTAACACAAAATCCATTTTAAAATAAAGTATTGAGTAATTACTTATGTAACTTATTGAGTACAGTACTGAAAGTGAAAAACAGAATTGTTGTTTGGGTACAGAAAGGTTGTAAGTATATCAGCTGTTTACCCTCAGCATTGTGCGGCTGACTGGGAGCTGAAGCTGCCACTGCCCAGCATCACAAGAGAGAATCATTTCACATACCACTACCTCAGGAAAAAATCAAAATTTGAAATATGGTTTCTTTTTTTAAAGATTTTATTTTATTTATTAATGAGAGACACAGAGAGAGAGAGAGAGAGGCAGAGACACAGGCAGAGGGAGAAGCAGGCTCCATGCAGGGAGCCTGATGTGGGACTCGATTCCAGGTCTCCAGGATCACACCCCAGGATGAGGGTGGCACTAAACCGCTGAGCCACCGGGGCTGCCCTGAAATATGGTTTCTACTGAATGCATTTCTATTTTCTACCATCATAAAATTGAAAAATCATAAGTCAAATCATCCTAAATCAGGGACAATTTACATAATAAAACTAAAGCATTCCAAGGTCAAATACCCAGTGTTAAACCTCCTGCACTTAGAGTTGCTTGTTCTGAAGGCATCACTATTCAAGATTCCATGTTAATAAATCAGCATTTCATAAGCAAATAATGGTGCTGACAGAGGCACTATGAGAAAGAAAGCAAAACCCACTTTCAGGGTACCCCGTGGACTCTAGAAAGAACAAATCATTTCTCCCACCATATATACAGGGTCCACCAAGGGACTGACTTCTCTATTTTTTCTATGTCAGCATAGGCAATTTTGCTTTTCTAGGAATTTTTCCATTTTGTCCATATTTTCAAATACATTGGCATAAATTAGTTTATCATATCCTCTTATCTTTTTGGAATCTGCATGATTTGTAGTATTATCTCTTCCTTTTTATTACTGTATTGTTTCCTTACTTCTCTCTTTCTTCTTTGTTTGTATTGCCAATTTTGTTGCTCTTTTCAAAGAACCAATTTTGAGTTTGTTTTTAAATCAATTACATTTTTGTTTTTATTTTTTTATTTTTATTTTTTTAAAGATTTTATTTATTTATTCATGATAGACACAGAGAGACAGGCAGAGACACAGGCAGAGGGAGAAGCAGGCTCCTTGCAGGGAGCCCGATGTGGGACTCAATCCCAGAACTCCAGGATCACGACCTGGGCGGAAGGCAAGCGCTCAACCCCTGAGCCGCCCAGTCATCCCTATATTTTTGTTTTGAATTTCAACTGATATCTTTGCTTTTCTTTACTATTTCCCTCTTCCTACTAACTTTGGGTTTTATATACTGTTGAACTCATTTATTACATTTTTTATTTCCATTATATTTTCAGTGCCAGAATTTCCATTCAAATCTTTTTTCAATACCCCCATTCTTACATGAAATAGTCCATCTCATCATCTCCAATATATGTATTATATCTTTTGAAATTGTCAATTGTTTATTTTTTTATGTTTTTCAGTCATTTCATCCTAGCTCCTGGTATGCCTAGCAAACTTTAATTGAATACTTTATGTGAGTATAACAAGTTGTGTAAGCTATAGATGATGCTATCTCCCCCAAAGAAAATTTATGTTCCTTCAAGTAGGCATTTAGAATAGGGGTAAATCTTTGATCCAAGTAGAATGAGGTATCTCAAGACTGGATTTCAGTCCTACTACTAGCATGTAGCCCTTTAAATATCTCAATTGAAAATGTGGATCATTTTCCAGAACACTTCTCCTTAGTCGCCAGCATTTATCTCAGCAGCACCATGATACTAAGAGCTCTGATTAAACTCTTAATATGTTAGCATCCACTTTATATTAGACTTTTTAGATCAGTGCAGCTTACAAATTAGAAATGCTGTAAGGAAAAAAGTAGCAGAAAATTGCCAGTTTTCCTAAGTGTTTCCCTTTTTCTTAGATCTTGGTCTCTCAAATACTCAATGTGCTGTTATTCTCCAATGCCTCTAAACAGTTATTTCATATTTTAAATTTTTAAATATATTTTTCATATAACTGTGACTATTTTCTGATACTACACCAAAACTCAACAAGTTGTTCCTAAGAATTAATTACAAAAAGGAGTTTGAAACCATATCAATGAACTTTCCATCCTCAATTATATTAAAACCCATTGGTCTTTAACTTTGAACGGATTTTGTAACATTATGCCCTAGTCATTTGAAAAATATTAGTTCACTGTTATGTAGCTTTTCAAAATGTTGATATATTTCATTATAGGATATGTTTTAAATCACACTGGTTAATATTACCACAAAACTCATCACAAAAAAAAAAAAAGGTGTTTGAGCACAATTAAGCTCTCATGTTCCCAACGGCAGATACAGTTTTCTAAAATTCTAATTTTTCAATTCAAAGCATAAGATGTCTTGCTTAATAATTGCAGTATACCTTGTTCCTGTTTTAACGGGAACCACTTTACTAAGAAATATGTCACAAAAATAAAAATTCACTATATTTGAATATATATTGTCAGACAACATTTGGATGAAGTATCATAAAAGATATAAATAAAAATGTACTTATACTCCAGAATTTGTACATTCTGTCATCATAAAGGTGATAACTTTAAAATAATATTTAGGTCTGGAAATACTTCAAACCGAAAGGAAAATTAGGCTAAGAAAAAAATTTTAAATTATAGTAAAAGTATAGCAATTATATACAGTGTTTTTAAAATCTTATGAAAGGCCATTTACTTTTCCCCATATCCATTATAAATTACACTGTGATTGGTTATATTTGAAGTCCACTTGAATTCTGTGACACAGAAGCAGGTATCTGATGGGAGAAACAAGTTGGAAAGTAATACATTGCAATGAACCTTGTTTACCCATCCTCAAAATCAGCTGAATATCCCTAACTTGAAAATAATAATAATAAAACTAAAACCTACCATTAATAATGCTTGGGAGGGTGAGTGAGTAGCAGAAGGACATTGACCCTGCTATCATCTGATTCCACTGATCTTGGTAATTGTGGGTAAATCAACAGAAAACTTTTTGACTAAATAGCTCCAAGAATTATTGTTTAAAACTGATTTGCTACTTACACGACTATAACAAAAATCCTTACTATTACTCAAATGGGAAAATTGGAAGTGGTTTGTAATGTAGGTTTTAGAAGAGAGAACTACAAATTCTTTTCTTCCAACACATCCCCTTCCAGTGGACAGATAAAGAGAAAGCTATTTTCCATACCTGAGTGCCTTTGCCTCTGCTGCCTCAGAGTTGGCTGGTTTTCATCCGGGATCCTGTCTTCACTCATCAGTCAAGGAAAGGCTTCTCTCTACTGTACCTTTTTTATTTATTTTTAATTTATTTATTTATTTGAGGGAGGGAGGGGCAGAGGGAGAAGGAGAGGAATCCTAAGTAGCCTGCACGCTGAGTGCAAAGTGTTAGCAGGGCCTAATCTCATGACCCTGAGATCATGACCATCATGAAAACAAGAGTCAGACTGAGCCACCTTCTTTTTCATATAATTATTTCAACCAACAATTAGATAATTGCCTCACTTACAACAAAAGAGAAAGGGTATTATAAATAGGACCTTACAAATTAAAATTAATAAAACAAGTTTATTTGCATTTCATAAAACCACTTACTTGTATATTGACTCTAATTAGCATATCATTTCCATTATTAGAAATTTAAAGGATTTGCTTATTTTAAATGTTAAACATTATTTTTATTTTCATAAAAATGTTTAAGAAATCAGTTTGCAGAGTAACCTATTTTGTTAAGCTGCATAGGCTTGTGGAGTACGGGGTGTAGAAAGAATAGAAAGATGCCTGAGATCAAGACCAAGATTGAATTCTACTCTGAAAGAATGATCACTGAAGCAGTACTAGTCTTTAGCTCCAAATGGTGGGATTTGGGATGATCCTTTTTAACTTTTCTATGTTGTTTAAATTATCAATAATGAACACATGTCATCTTTATGAAAAGAGGAAATAAAACAACTTCGATAGAAGCACAAAGGGGTGGGACACCTGGGTGGCTCAGTGGGTGAGCGTCTGCCGTTGGCTCAGGTCACGATCCAGAGGTCCTCAAATAGAGTCTGTATGGGGCTCCCCGCAGGGAGTTTGCTACTCCCTCTGCCTATGTCTCTGCCGCCTCTCTCTGTCTCTCATGAATAAATAAATAAAATCTTAAAAAAAAAAAAAAAAGAAGCACAAAGAGGGGCACCCAACTCTTCTTAGAGAGAGAAAAATAAAGGTCAGAGAATAAAATTATCTATAATCTGAATATTGAGTGATAAGTAATTCATATAGCTGAAATAAGGAAGAAGGAATATAATAAAACCCTTTAATTGATTCATTATAGTTCCCAACAACCTTATATGACAGGTATTTTTATCCATCCAGGATCTCCTTTCCATTAGTTACATCCAAGTTACTAACTTGGTATGTTTCTGAAGAGCAAAATTATGAATTCCCTCATAAAAATTCTTTCATTGATAAAGTATATACTGGACACTTAACATACCCTAAAAGATTAAGTGCCTTTGAAATTGGTAGCTCAGAAAAAGGGCAATCTAAAAATATCCTAAATATGCAGTAGGCTTGTTACTTAGACAAAAACTTATCTATCTGTCTACCTATTCAAGAGATATTAAAACATTATTGAAAAATTTGAAGATTTCTAAAGATTTTATATATCATAGTCATTTTAGTTTCTAGCTGAATTTGTGAGATTTCCTTAGACCTAGAAAAAACAAATTGCAATGAATAAAATGGACAAATTTGAAAGGCACATAAATTATCAAAACTGACTCAAGAAGAAAGAGAAAATCTGAATAGACTTAAAACAAGTAAAGAAATTGAATCAGTAATCAAAAACTTCCCAACAAAGAAAAGCCCAGAACCAGATGACTTCACTTATGAATTCTACCAAATATTTAAAGAAAAATTAACACCAATCATTTTCAAACTCTCCCAAAAATGTTGAATAAGAGGAAACATTTCCTAACTAATTCTATAAGGCTAGAATTACCCTGATACCAAAACCAGACAAAGATACTCTAAGAAAGGAAAATTATAGACCAATATCCATTATAAATATGGATGTAGAAATCCTCAACAAAATACTAGCAAACTAAAGTCAGCAATATAGTAAAAGAATTATACACATGACCAAGTGGGAATTATCCTTAGAATGCAAGGGTGGCTTACAATATAATAATCAATTAATGTAATAGATCACATTAATGAAGGTTAAAAACCACATGATCATTGCAGTTGGTGCAGAAAAAGTGTGGCAAAATCCAACAACTTTTCTTTTTTTTTTTTTAAGATTTTATTTATTTATTCATGAGAGACACACAGAGAGATAGGCAGAGACATAGGTAGAGGGAGAAGCTCCCTCCATCCAGGGAGCCTGATGTGGGACTCGTTCCTGGGATTCCAGGATCAGGCCCTGAGCTGAAGGCAGAGACGCTCAACACTGAGCCACCCAGGCGTCCCCAACAACTTTTCATGATAGAAAAAAAGTACTCAATAAACCAGGAGTAGGAGAAAATTTCCTCAACATGATAAAGATCATACATGAAAAATCCACAGCCAATATACTCAGTGGTGAAAAAAGTGAAAGCTTTTCCCCTAAGACCAGGAACAAGACAAAGATGCCCATCCTCACCATTTCTATTTAACATAGTACTGGAAGTTCTAACTAAAACAATTAGGTAAGAAAAAGAAATAAGCATCCAAATTGGAAAAGAAGATGTAAAATTATTTCTTTTCAAAGATGACATCATTTTGTATGTAGAAAATCCTAAAGAAACACACACACACACACCCACACAGAGCTAATCAATGATTTCAACAAAGTTACAGGCTACAAAATCAACACATAAAAATCACTTGTATTTTTATACACTAGCAATAAACAATCAAAAAAAGAAAAAAATGATATTTATAATAGCATCTCAAGAATAAAATACATAAGACTAAACTTAACCAGGAGGGAAAATACATTTGTATGTTGAAAACTACAGGGGTGCCTGGGTGGCTCAGTTGGTTAAATGTCCAACTCTTGATTTCAGTTCAAGTCATGATCTCAGGGTCATGGGTTTGAGCCTCACCTCAGTCTCCGAGCTCAGTCTGCTTGAGATTCTCTCTTTCCCTCTACCCTTGCCACTCCCCCTGCTTTTTTTTTTTTATTATAAATAAAAATCTCCAATCTTTTTTTTAAGATTTATTTATTTATTTATTCATGAGAGAGAGGGGCGGGGACAGACACACAGGCAGAGGGAGAAGCAGGCTCCATGCTGGGAGCCCAACGCAGGACTCGATCCTGGGAACTCCAGGATCACGCCCTGGGCCAAAGGCAGGCGCCAAACCGCTGAGCCACCCAGGGATCCCCAATAAATAAATCTTTACATAAAAAAAAAAAAAAGGAAGAAAACTTCAAAACACTGCTGAAACAAAATTTGTTTTAAAGATTTAATTTATCTATTTGAGACAGAGAGAGCATGAGTGGTATAGAGGAACAGAGGGAGAGGTAGAAGCAGACTTCCTGCTGAGCAAGGAGTCTGAATGGGGCTCGATTCCAGGACCCTGAGATCATGACGTGAGCCAAAAGCATACGCTTAACCAACTTAACCACCCAGGTGCCCCTGCTGAAACAAATTTTAAAAGCAGGAATAAATGAAAAGACATCCTGTGTTCATGGATTGGAGGACTTAATATTGCTAAAATGGCAACACTCCTCAAAATAATCCTCAGATTCCGTGTAATTATACCAAAATCTCATTGACATTTTTTGCAGAAATGGAAAAGTCAACCCAAACGTACATATGGAATTGCAAAGGGATCTCAAATACCAAAGCAATCTTGAAAAAAGTTAGATAACTTAAATCAAATTAGACAACTCCCACTTCATAATTTTAAGACTTACACAAAGCTGGAGGAATGAAAACAATGCATTATTGGCAGAAGTGGAGACATACAGATACATGGAAAAGAACTGACAGTTCAGAAATAAACCCATACATCTATGGTCAATTGGTTTTTGACAAGGGTGCCATAACCTATTCAATGAGGAAAAAAATAGTCTTTTCAACAAGTAGTACTGGGACCACAGTAAATCTAGAGGCAAAAGAATGAAGCTGGATCCCCACCTTGCCCCATAAACAAAAATTGACTCTAAATGGATCAAAAACTTAAGATAAAACTATTAAACTCTTGGGAAAAAAACATAAGGGCGAATGACTTGGATTGGCAATGCTTTCTTTTTTTAAAAATAATTTTACCTTTTTAAAAATTTATTTTAGAATGAGAGAGAAGACGGAGGGGCAGAAGGAGAGGGAAATAAGCAGACTCCCCACTGAGCAAGAAGCCCAATGCAGGGCTCAATCCCAAGACTCTGAGATCATACCTGAGCTAAAATCAAGAGTCAGATGCTCAACCAACTGAGCCACTCAGGCACCCACCCCAGCAATGCTTTCTAAAATATAACACCAAAGTGTCTGGCTGGCTCAGTCAGTAGAGCATGTGACTCTTGATCTTGAGGTCATGAGTTCAAGCCTCATGCTGGGCATAGAGATTGCTTTAAAAAATCTACTACTACTTAATAAAAGTGCTTTACAACCTGGATCTGTAAAAAATAATAAAATAAAATATGACACCAAGAGCACAAGCAACAAAAGAAAAAATAGACAAATTGAACTTCATCTTTCTTCAGTCTCATTGTTAGTGTATAGAAATGCCACTGACTTCTGGGCATTGATTTTGTATCCTGCCACGCTACCGAATTGCTGTATGAGTTCTAGCAATCTTGGGGTGGAGACTTTTGGGTTTTCTATGTAGAGTATCATGTCATCGGCGAAGAGGGAGAGTTTGACTTCTTCTTTGCCAATTTGAATGCCTTTAATGTCTTTTTGTTGTCTGATTGCTGAGGCTAGGACTTCCAGTACTATGTTGAACAGCAGTGGTGAGAGTGGACATCCCTGTCTTGTTCCTGATCTTAGGGGAAAGGCTCCCAGTGCTTCCCCATTGAGAATGATATTTGCTGTGGGCTTTTCATAGATGGCTTTTAAGATGTCGAGGAATGTTCCCTCTATCCCTACACTCTGAAGAGTTTTGATCAGGAATGGATGCTGTATTTTGTCAAATGCTTTCTCTGCATCCAATGAGAGGATCATATGGTTCTTGGTTCTTCTCTTGCTGATATGATGAATCACATTGATTGTTTTACGGGTGTTGAACCAGCCTTGTGTCCCAGGGATAAATCCTACTTGGTCATGGTGAATAATTTTTTTAATGTACTGTTGGATCCTATTGGCCAGTATCTTGTTGAGAATTTTTGCATCCATGTTCATCAGGGATATTGGTCTGTAATTCTCCTTTTTGGTGGGGTCTTTCTCTGGTTTTGGAATTAAGGTGATGCTGGCCTCATAGAACGAATTTGGAAGTACTCCATCTCTTTCTATCTTTCCAAACAGCTTTAGGAGAATAGGTATGGTTTCTTCTTTAAACGTTTGATAAAATTCCCCTGGGAAGCCATCTGGCCCTGGACTCTTGTGTCTTGGGAGGTTTTTGATGACTGCCATCAGGGAAATACAAATCAAAACTACAATGAGATACCACCTCACACCAGTGAGAATGGGGAAAATTAACAAGGCAGGAAACAACAAATGTTGGAGAGGATGTGGAGAAAAGGGAACCTTCTTACACTGTTGGTGGGAATGTGAACTGGTGCAGCCACTCTGGAAAACTGTGTGGAGGTTCCTCAAACAGTTAAAAATATACCTGCCCTACGACCCAGCAATTGCACTGTTGGGGATTTACCCCAAAGATACAAATGCAATGAAACGCCGGGACACCTGCACCCCGATGTTTATAGCAGCAATGGCCACGATAGCCAAACTGTGGAAGGAGCCTCGGTGTCCAACGAAAGATGAATGGATAAAGAAGATGTGGTTTATGTATACAATGGAATATTACTCAGCTATTAGAAATGACAAATACCCACCATTTGCTTCAACGTGGATGGAACTGGAGGGTATTATGCTGAGTGAAGTAAGTCAGTCGGAGAAGGACAAACATTATATGTTCTCATTCATTTGGGGAATATAAATAATAGTGAAAGGGAATAGAAGGGAAGGGAGAAGAAATGTGTGGGAAATATCAGAAAGGGAGACAGAACGTAAAGACTGCTAACTCTGGGAAACGAACTAGGGGTGGTAGAAGGGGAGGAGGGCGGGGGGTGGGAGTGAATGGGTGACGGGCACTGGGTGTTATTCTGTATGTTAGTAAATTGAACACCAATAAAAAATAAATTAAAAATAAAATAAAATAAAACATGAAAAAAAATTGAACTTCATCAAAAATTTTGAAATTTCTTACTTATTTTATAACAGTAAATAGTCATGAGGATCAAAAATACAGAATAGGGAATCTAGTCAATAATATTGTAATAATGCATGGTAACAGATGGTAATTACGCTTATGTGGTGAACATAGAACTGTTTGAATCATTATGTTGTATTCCTGAAACTAATATAACATAGGTCAACTAGCCTTCAATTAAAAAAATTTTTTAACTTACGTACATCAAAGAACACACTCAAAAGAGTAAACAAAACACAGAACAGGAGAAAGTATTTGCAAATCACATATGTGATAAATATCTAGTACCGAGAATGAATAAAGAACTCCTATGACTCAGGATGTCTGGATGGCCTAGTGGTTGAGAGTCTGCCTTCGGCTCCAGGAGTGATTCTAGTTCCCGGATAAAGTCCTGCATCGGGCTCCCTGTGAGGAGCCTGCTTCTCTCTCTGCCTCTCTCTTTGTGTCTCATGAATAAATAAAGAGAATCAGAAAGGAAAGAAAAGAAAGAAAGAAAGAAAGAAAGAAAGAAAGAAAGAAAGAAAGAAAGAAAGAAAGAAAGAAAGAAAGAAAGAAAGAAAGAAAGAAAGAAAGAAAGGAAGAAGAAGGAAGGAAGGAAGGAAGGAAGGAAGGAAGGAAGGAAGGAAAGAAAAGAAAAGAAAAATGAGGAGAAATCAGAATTTTTGTGCATTGATGGCAAGAATGAGAGACAAAAAAAAAAAAAAGAATGAGAGACAACATAGGCACCATGGAAAATAGTTTGGTGTTTGTCAAAATGGTAAACATAAAACTATAATACAACCCAGCAATTCTATTACTGGGTATATGACCAAAAACATTGAAAACAGGGACTCAAAGAAATGCTTGCATGCCAATGTTCACCTCTGTATTATTTACAATATCCAAAAGATGGAAATAATCCAAGGGTCCATCAACAGATGAATGAAAAAACAAAATGTGATATATACATATGATAGAATATTATTCAGCCACAAAAAGGAATTTAGTGTGTTTTTTTTTTTAAGATTTATTTATTTGTTTTAGGGGGAAGCAGAGAGAGAGTCTCAAGCAGACTCCAAGCTAAGTGCAGAGCCTGATGTGGGACTTGATCTCATGTCCATGAGATTCACTACCTGAGCTGAATTAAGAGGCCACCTAACCAACTGCATCACCCAGGCACCCCAAAAGGAATGTAGTTTCAATACATGCTACAATATAGATGAACCTTAAAAACATTATGCTTAGTGAAATAAGTCAACACAAAAGGACAAATACTATGTGACTCCACATTTATGAAATATGTACAAACAGTAGTCAGATTCACAGAGGCATAAAACAGAATGGTGGTTATTAGGGTCTGTGCAGAGAGGAAAATGGCAGTTACTGCTTCATAGGTATAGAGTTTCTGTTCGGGTTGATGATAATTTCTAGCAATGGATAGTGGTAATGGTTGTATAACATTGTGAATGTACTTAATGTCACTGAATTTAATGTTGCTTAATGTCATTTAAATTAAATGACATTATTAAAACAGTAAATTTTATATTAAGTATATTTTACTATAATCAGAAAAGAATTTGACAATCAACACAGACTGAATTTTCCATGTTTTTGTCCTTAATTTAATTTTTTTAAGTAACCTCTATGTCTAACATGGGGCTTGAACTCATGACCCCAAGATCAAAAGTCACACACATGCTTTACCAACTAAGCCAGTCACACACTCCTGAGTTTCTGTCCTTCTGAAGGGCCTTACTAAGCATAAGGTTTTCAAGAGCATTTCTTGCTGATACAAGTCCTCCACACCCATTTTTCAAAAGCAAGTGTATAATTTAAAACATTTATACTCTAAATGAACTCAGGGTTGCTTCTTTTTTTAATAAACCTTAGGGTGATTGCCACATTACCCATTGGGATCCTTACGTATTATATTTCAGTGGTTGACTCTGCTTCTGTCAAGTTGCATGAGCAAAATCAATTGCTTTTTTTGTTTCTCCAAATTTCCTTGTAGCTGAGAGAATAAGAAAATAAATGAAATGGTCATAAAACCATTCAAGTTTTCTGATTTTTGTCAATGATGTAGATATGCCTTCTTTTTATCCCACATTAATTCCACAAATAACATAGACTTGGCTATTGAAAGGTTTTGTGGCAGGCGTTGTACGAGATAAAAAGAAAGTTATCTAATGTAGTTCTTGCCTTCCAGGGACTAACAATCTTGAACAAAGTTCAAACTGCAGGCCAAATCTACCAGACACCTATTTTTGTATAGCACAGAAGGAGAGTTTTTACAATTTTCCATGGTTGAAAAAAATCAAAAGGAAAACAGCATTCCATGGTATGTGAAAAGTATGCGAAATTCAAATATCAGTGTTCAAAAATTAAGCTTATTAGAACACTAGTTCATTTACATACTACCTATGACTATTTCTACTCTACAACACCAGAGTTGAATAGCTCTGACAGAGACCACAGAGCACACACAGACTAAAATATTTACTATTTGGCCATTTACAGAAAGAGTTTGTGAACACCTGCTCTAGAAGGTGGCATGAAAGGCATATAAAAATAACAGCAAATTCAGGCAAATTGGGGTAAACACCATGTGAGTGACACCCACCGGGTGCTGGGTGCTGATTGCTGGCAGTTTGCAAAGGAGAGCGGGACGATCAAAGAAGACATCAGGACAGAGACAGCTCTAAAACTGGTCCTTGAAGGATAGCAAGGGTTTCCATAAATGATTATTCAGGAAAGAAAATTCTAAACAAAGGGAAGGGTATGCACAGAGACAGGAGAAGCAAAAGTGTAAGCCAAGAAAGGCTTAGGGGATAAGACACCCCAACTCTATAATCAAAAGGAATTACTGGGAATGAAGAATGTGAACAGCCTAGTGGTTGCTCCCTCTTTATTACATGCTACAAATCACTAGCAATCACAAACATCGAATTTTAAATATAGTAGCCCTTTAACTCTTACTGTAAACTCTTCTCTAGAATTCAGTGTATTGCACGAACTATTAGAGCAAAGTGTACTAAAAATTTGTATATTCTAAGAGATAGGAAGCATTTAGATTGGATTAGTCAATAGCCACAGCACTCGTGATTTGAACAAAATAGACGTGAACTTGCATGATTTTGTTCTTCCAATGTGTCAATGTATACACAGAAATGCCCCAGAATTCTATAACTGTTTTTTAATATGTCAAGTCTACAACTACACATCTGGTGGCTCAAAAGACAGTTAATAAAAATGTGCTAGTCCTTAGAAATCCTGTATGACTGCCAAAGTAGATGATCTATGTCAGTAATCCAAAGGTCCTGAGCCCCCTGGATTGATGGTCACTAAGTAGTCAATTTTTTACCCCTTTGCCAAGGTGTCTGCTTAGTTAAGAATCTTCTCAGAGAATCATCTCTTAGGAAAAAGCAAGGTTCCAACCTTTGGAACTTGAGATGATTAAGGTAACTGTTTTACTTGATAAACAATGGGGGAGGTTAGAGAAAGAAATGTTTAGCTCTTGCTGCTGCCTTCGTACACAGAGTGTAAGGGGCCTCATGGGCAAGCTTTGCTAGGCACTACACTGCCAGCATCCGGGCTGGCAGCACTTCACTTGAAAACCTTGTTGGCATCACAGAAAGACACTATTTTCAGCAAGCTCCCCCAGATCCTCCCAACAACAATGCCGATGAGCCTATCATAGGTGACCATCACAATGAAGAGCTACACTGCCTGGGTTCAAATCCCACCTCTACTCAGTTATGATTAATGACTCTCATATTTGAGTTCTCTATAGAATCAACAAACTCACTCTTTTCTTCCTCTCAAAGAGTCCTCAGTCTTTCCCAGGGTTCATTCTATTGATGGCCCTAAGTTTTTCACCATATAGTATAAACTTCCATTTCTGTGCATTTTCTTTTCTTACCACCATTCCTCAGACTCCACTGAGGTCCTTTATGAGATGTTATCAACATCAGCCTCAGAAAAGGCCTGCCCTTTTAATTTGAAAGAAGGATAAACAGGCTAGGATTGTTATTAGAGGTCTCTATTACTGCATAGTCAAGCTACAGACCATCTGAATTATATTATATTTATAGCTGAGGTTCCATACTTGAGAATAGGGATACCTACCTAAAAATAGGGAATACCTCAGTCTTCCAAGGGTCCCCAAAGATTTGTAAGCCCTTTTTGACTAAAGATATTCATTCCTCTGGCTCAAAAATTAGATTTGTGACTATTAGAATAAGAATCAATGACAAGGGATCCCTGGGTGGCGCAGCGGTTTGGCGCCTGCCTTTGGCCCAGGGCGCGATCCTGGAGACCTGGGATCGAATCCCATGTCGGGCTCCCTGCATGGAGCCTGCTTCTCCCTCTGCCTGTGTCTCTGCCTCTCTCTCTCTCTCTCTCTCTCTCTCTATCATGAATAAATAAATAAAATCTTTAAAAAAAATCAATGACAAAGGCCACCAACTTTCAGGGCTTAAGAAACCTCATAAAACTAAGCTAAATGGGGAGGAGAGTGGGGACTGGGAGGGAGGGTGGTTGTTATAGAAGAATTATCTGTGAAAAGTCAGCTTTTCTAAAGAGCTTCATTAAACATTGAAGTAGTGTTATCTTTACTTATCAAAGACCTAATGCAGTGTCTAATTTCAAATATCTTCACCAAGATCTTTTTTTTTTTTTTCCTCATGAAATGTCAAGATTCTTTAGGGTCAACAGATTAATTCTGATGAAAAGAGAAGCACCCAAAAAAGCCGTCTCACTTGTTTTGGAAGTTTTCTAGTACTGCACCAGTGTGAATTATAAATCATTCATTTGTGTCTTTTGGACTGCTATGAATTCATCAACATAAAGAAAAAAAATGCTATTTTCCCTTTTTCTATTCTAGAAACACAGCCGAGTCTTTGTGTTTGAGTTTTAGGGTCCTTTGCCCCAGGAGGGATAACAGTGTCTTGTGTGTTTCCTAAGCTTTCTGTTGGGAAAGCTTGGCCCATACAAGGAAATGATACTAAGGCTTCTCTGCTTCCAAGGAAAGGAGAAGGTTTGCTTGGACTCCCAAGTACTTGATCCTTGCAAGACTGGGAGAGGGATTGGGGTTCTATGAGGAAGAGAAACCTTCACCAGCTTCCCCAAAGCACTCTAGCTATTGAAGGAGGCGGATGGGTACAGGGATGCCTGTGGAAGACAAGAGCCTTGGAAATAGCAGTGGGGATGTCCATGGCCAAGTCTGCAGAAATTAGGAACTCAGAAAGATTGTACTGTGGTCTACCTGGAGCCAGTGAAAGACCAGGTTGTGACAGAGGTGTCAGGTAGCAGAAAAGTGGATTTTTTAAAAAGATTTTATTTATTTATTTGAGAAAGAGCATGAGCAGAGAGAAGAAGGAGAAGCAGGCTCTTTGCTGAGTAGGGAGCCCGATGTGGGGCTCCATCCCAAGATTCTGGGACCATGACCTAAGCCAAAGGCAGATGCTTAACGAGCTGAGCCATCCAGGCACCTCAGAAAAAGCAGGCGGATAATGGTGACCACTATAGTCCAAAGACACAGCACTCTCCATCATGTCCATAAGGTCAGAGCTCTTGTGCAAACCAATGGCGGCTGAGTTTTTATCCTGAATTGTTTATTGACCTTGGTAAACAGGAATTCAGAAATAGATTCAATATTATTTTAAATATCAAAACAATGTGATAAGTTGTTATGAAAAAACTGATACCTGTTTTAGGTTCCTTTACTAATTCATAAAGTGGGAATAATAATAACATCCATCTCAGAGATATTTGTTATAACCAAATGAGATATACTATGTAAAGTATGAAGGGCATTTCAAATGTTTTTCATACTATTGTAGATGCTCTCAGCCATGTTTATGATAGACTTGCTGGAGTGTTGACTAACCACTTCCCTTGCTGGAGTGTTGACTAACCACTTGCCCCAATGTCAACTCTCTCTCTTCACCTAAATAAGTGAAGGCTCAGTTCATTGCAGCCAGCAAGAATAATTCTATGAATCTTAGAAATAATAAGTTTCTTTTGTAAAATATGAACCTATGAAAGGGTTTTTTTCTAGGTTAAGTCTATTATTCTAGTCCAGGGAAATTGATTTAACCCTTTTCTGCATGCACACACACAAAAAAATGATCTTAATCTCTCCCTATGGGTTTGTTTGGGGGGGGGGGTTTGTTTTGTTTTGTTTTTAACATTTCTCTTATTATCCATTCTAGGAATGACCTTTGAAGTTACAATGACTTTTAAACATGGCTATTGTGAATGCAGAAATCTAGCCAAACAATGCAGGAAACTATTCAGCCTAAAAGCCATCACTATGACTCTCTGGAAAGAATTATATTGTAGGCAAGGGGAATAGTTTAAAATTCTAACTTGGAGGAGTACCTGGCTGACTCAGTCAATAGAGTATGTGACTTTTGATCTCAGGGTTGTAAGTCTGAGTCCCACAGTGGGTGTAGAGATTAGTTTTTTTAAAAATCTTTTTTAAAAATAAAATAAAATTCTAACTTGGAGACTAAGAGAGATAATCAGATAACAGATAACATTTTGATGAGCGTCTAAAATATGCAAATGTACCACCCTTCTCAGAATTAGTAAATGGTCTGTAAACAATTTTTTAAAAATAACTAGGGGTCGGCAGCCCAGGTGGCTCACCAGGTTTAGCACCGCCTTCAGCCTAGGGGTGATCCTGGAGACCTGGGATCGAGTCCCACATCCGGCTCCCTGCATGGAGCCTGCTTCTCCCTCTGCCTGTGTCTCTGCCTCTCTCTCTCTCTCTGTCTGTCTGTCTGTCTCTCTCTCATAAATAAATAAATAAAAATTTAAAAAAATAACTAGGGGATTTCTTGATTCGCCAAACTTTTTATCCTGGAAATAATCACTCTCTAATATGCCTCACAAGAACCTTAGGAGGGAGATATTATTTGCTCCATTTGCACAAGAGAAAGGAGCTTAGGAATATTTAAGTAATTTTCTCCAAGTTCTAAGATGTAGGTAATGGCAAGGGTTAGGCCCCAAATCCATTTGAACCACAGTCTAGACTCAGTAGCAAAGCTCTAGGGTCATTCTTGCTTTCTGAACAGCAGCACTAAAAATCCTCTGCACCCTTTAAACTCTTATCTAACCTAACCCAATGCCTCCCTCAAACAGGAGTCTCAAACAAAGTCTACAGGGTCCAGGAAGGTAACACAAATGAGTTAATATGGGTCATATTTAAGAAAAAAGCCACGTTGTTCCACAGTATATAACCTGGCTATTATTCAGCTTCAGTCAATCATTGTCCTGAGAGAAGTTATTCTTAGTATTACCAGCCTCTAATTTTGTAACAGAAGCCAGAAATCTGGATTGTTGTGGAAGACACTCCAATTTTCAAATGTTGCCAATAAATGTATTGTTTTTGAAGAACATGACATGAAGAAATAAAAAAAACTTTTTATTTATTTTTTTTTTTTATTGGTGTTCAATTTACTAACATACAGAATAACACCCAGTGCCCGTCACCCATTCACTCCCACCCCCCGCCCTCCTCCCCTTCTACCACCCCTAGTTCGTTTCCCAGAGTTAGCAGTCTTTACGTTCTGTCTCCCTTTCTGATATTTCCCACACATTTCTTCTCCCTTCCCTTATTTTCCCTTTCACTATTATTTATATTCCCCAAATGAATGAGAACATATAATGTTTGTCCTTCTCCGACTGACTTACTTCACTCAGCATAATACCCTCCAGTTCCATCCACGTTGAAGCAAATGGTGGGTATTTGTCATTTCTAATAGCTGAGTAATATTCCATTGTATACATAAACCACATCTTCTTTATCCATTCATCTTTCGTTGGACACCGAGGCTCCTTCCACAGTTTGGCTATAGTGGCCATTGCTGCTAGAAACATCGGGGTGCAGGTGTCCCGGCGTTTCATTGCATTTGTATCTTTGGGGTAAATCCCCAACAGTGCAATTGCTGGGTCGTAGGGAAAAAAACTTTTTAATTAAAAAAAACACTTCATGGGACAACATGCACAGGCTAACCTATGTGGACCATTAAACTATGCGCACCATGATTCAGGGGAAAAAAGGAAGACTTGTTCAATTTTCTTACTTTTTTGATTACTGACAGACATTAGTTGACTTAGGTATAAGTAAATTACTTTTTTTTAAAGACTTTATTTATTTACTGGACAGAAAGAGCAAGTGAGCACAAGCAAGGGGAGTGGCGGGGGGAGAGGGAGAAGCAGGCTCCCTGCTGAGCAAGGACGATTTCGGGCTCCATCCCCAGGACATTGGGGTCATGTCCCAAGCCAAAGGCAAACACTTAACCAAACGAGCCACCCAGGTGCCCCAATAAATGACTTTCTAAACAACACAGTAAGAGAAAGGAGTAAGGCCCACAAGTACATGGTAGGAGACAAACAGCTCATTAATTGATGAGGAGTCTCATTTATATACATACCATGAAAATAACCTTTAGTGATCTTAAATCAGATTTTATTCCTTGACAACAGGGTAAACATTAAAAATGTTGTGTACCAATTACTGGAAACATAGAAATTATATTAAATTTATCCATATCTCCTTCAACAAATTTACTGGAATAATGTTAAGTCAAATCAAAATCAACTCATTCGTTTATGGCAAAAACTCTTATCTGCAGCCAGCCAAGAAAGTATTATCAGGTTTGGTAGTAGGTTTTTGTTTTCCCCCAGGAATGAAAACTTAAATGAAAAGCTCTCAGGCTGAATTATAACAAAAAAGAGAAAAAAATCCTATTTTCAAAAATCTCTCTTTGACTCTCAGATCTCTGAACTAGAGATAGGGCTGGAATGTGGGATGTAGATGGGAGTAGTAGTTCCAGAATCTTTTCAATGGATGTGCTTCTGAGCACAAAATTGTTTGAAGAAGTTTCCCAATATCATTCAATGGAAAAAAAATTTAATCTCTGGGCCTCAAAATAAGTACTGAGATAATACTTGTGTCACCATTTCATTTACATCAAGCATTCACTATAACTATAATATTTTCATTCGTCTCTTCTGGTTTTCCCCTCTCAACTCACATAATTTTTAAAATAGTGGCTGTGTTTGAAGCTTTGTAATTTAAATTACCATGGATGCATCATTGCATTTGTGAAGACATGGCTTTCAGAAAACATGTACTGAAAGACTAAAATATCAAAACAGTAAAAGTGCAGAACGAAATTGGTTTCAGAGACCCATTTTCTCTTTGGGTTCATATCTAATACAATCACTTCATTCTCAAGTTAAGAAAGAATCACCTCCTTCTATACAAATGCAACTCTGAAAGTCATTATTTTGTGTAATGCCCAACATGGAGCTTGATACATAATGAGTAGACCAGAAATGGAATTGCTGAACTATGGTGCCAACTATATAGCAAGTATTTTGTAAAACCCGAATTTTAAACAGCATTAGGTCAAAATGTTTACTCTTTGAACTTCTGTCTTTTTATTTACTTATAAGTATCTTTGATCTGGCTTGAGACACACAGAGCTGAGACCTTAAAGGAGTTTTAGCACACATTGAATAGGGAGTCAAACAGTATGCTAAGTGAAATAAGCCAGACAGAGAAAGACAAATACCGCATGGAAGCACTTATATGTGGAATCCAAATAAGAGTCAAACTCATTAAAACAGAGCAGAGAAGTGGGTGTCAGGGGTTGGGGTGTAACAGAAGTAGGGAGAAGTTGGTAAAAGATATTTGCATTTTTTAAGATTTTATTTATTTATTCATGAGAGACAGAGAGAGGCAGAGACATAGGCAGAGGGAGAAGCAGGCTCCCTGTGAGGAGACTCCCCATTGAGCAGGGAGCCTGATGTGGGACTCAATCCTACGACCCCGGGATCATGCCCAGAGCCAAAGGCAAATACTCAACCACTGAGCCACCAAGGTGCCCCGAGGTTGGTAAAAGAATATGAACTTTCAGTTATAAGATGAATAAGATCTGAGGATCTAATGATCCAATGTATTACATGATCACTTTAGTTGGTAACACTGTATTGTATAACTGAAATTTGCTGAGACTATAATTTAAATGTTATCATCAAAAAAATTAATATGTGAGGTGAGGAATGTACTAATTAAACCCATGGAGGGAATACTTTCAAAATGTACATGTATATCAAATCATCACATCACAGTTTAAATATCTTACAAATTTACTCATCAGTTATACTGTAATAAAGCTGAAAAAAAAAAATACGGAGCCAAAGGCAGTAAATGATTATATGAATTAAGTCAAAATGTGGATAAGGGTCTTACTATTTCTAAATGCTTCAAACTATGTTAGGAGAACATTTTTCTTTTTCTTTTTCTTTTTTTTTTTTTTGAGAACATTTTTCATTGCTAAAATTGGCATATATAATTTTTTAAATTAATGTTTTTCTTATTTTAACCAGAAAAGGGAGAGTGAAATCAAAGGAATTTGCACTTCAAAAGAATTTTTTAGCGACTTTGGAGGCAAAGAAAAAGAGCAGCTTCATATGATGAGTTGTCATATTAAAAAAAGAAATAGTAGCTAATGAATGGGAATACAGAACCTTGGGACAACTATCACTATATTCGTAGAAAGCTGTTAGCTATTTTAAATATAAAATGGCACATGTTTTCTATAATTAATTTAGGGATTTTAAAAACCATAAAATTGCAAGAGCTGTATTGGCTCTGGTGAGCCTATAAGAATGCCGTATTTCCATGGCAAAGCCTTAAATAACACTTCGAAAGGTGAAAATCATGGCAAAAGATCAAAGAATGAGAAATAGGTGGCAGGCTATAGTCAGTTTTACATCAATGGCATTCAGCCGCCTCCTCCTCCTATGTCTTGATAAAAACCCATTAATTCCCACTCCCTTCTGTGCTAACATTCAAGAAAAATATTCTTGGACCTGCCTTGAACAGAGAGGAGCAGAAGTGTAGAAACATGCTGAACATCTGAAATAGCTGTGAACAACTCATAGCTGTGCATCTGTCACCCGCCTCCATCCCTGTACAAGGTCCTTGCAGAGCCCAAAGGAAAAATGATCATCCCCTCTACTGCCTGCGGTGGAAAGAACATCAGATAAGGGCACATAAAAAGGTTATACGGTGACCAAACAGCAGACAGGCATTTCTAACCCTGGGCTCGTGGCAATAATCATAAACCTACAAGCCCCTGTATTTTTCCATATAATTTGGACAATACCCACAGGGTAGATGTTTATCTGTGACATTTCTTAAATAAATTTGCTTATTTTGGAAAAACCAGCAAAGTACGAAAGGACAAAGCTGGAGGATTAAATATGACCATGTAAAAATGTAAACCTCTGCCCTACCACTACCTGTTTCAACTCTTACCTTAATATCCGTAAAACATAGCACTTCAGGGCCTTATATATAGATGGCACCTAGCCAATCGACATCCTTCCAAGTAAACTTTTTAAATTAAAGAGTAAGGGGCACCTGGGAGGCTCAGTGGTTGAGCACCTGCCTTTGGCTCAGGACATGATCCTGGGGTCCTGGGATACAGTTCTGCATCAGGCTCCCAGTGGGGAGCCTGCTTCTGCCTCCGCCTATGTCTCTGCCTCTCTCTGTGTGTCTTCATAAATAAATAAATAAACAAACAAACAAATAAATAAATAATCTTAAATGAAGTAATTAATTAAAGAATAAAATATATACACAAATCACTAAATATACAGTTAGATGAAGAGTCAGAATATTATCAACTTCCCAGAAGCTTCCCTCATGACCCCTTTGGTTACTCTCTTCCCCCAAGGGTAACCACTGTTCTGGTTTCTAATCACATAGGTTTATTTTAAAAAGTATATATTTTAATAAACTTAAATTACATCTTTGAGTACTTGGCTCCAGATATAAACTGCAAATATGTTTTGAGCCAATCTAGCTATCTCAGGCATTCATTGACCACTCAGTTACACTGAATACTATACAGTGAATACCATTTTGGAAGTCCCCAGATTTCATCCCTGCTCTGCCACTAATTATTTGTGAGATCTAAAGGGAGTGACTTTTCCACTTTGGCTTTTAAATTCCTCTTTGTAGGGACACCTGGGTGGCTCAGTGGTTGAGCATCTACCTTTGGCTCAGGTAATGATCCCAGGGTTCTGGGATTGAGTCCCGCATCGGGCTCCGTGCACAGAGTCTGCTTCTCCCTCTGCCTGTGTTTCTGCCTCTCTCTCTGGTCTCTCATGAATAAATAAGATCTTTAAAAAAAAAATCCTTTTTGTAAAGTAACTACATTTAACTAGAAAAGGTACAAGGTCTCTTCTGAAAGAATAGACTCATCAGAATGGAAATATGGATATATACTTTCAACTACACACCACTTTCATATATATATATTCAAATACAACATTCATATCCATTCAATTGAATGTATATTCAATTATACATAACTATATATAAATATGTAATTTAATTCCATTGTACATAATTATATATATAATTTGTAACTTTATAGAGAGATTTATAAAATATTGTGCCTATTTACCTTACTTCAAAGACAAATATTTTTGATGGCACTATGGCAGTATACATGGATAATAAGAGCATAGAAAGGGTCCCTGTTGTCATGCTGTTTCTAGTCTTACTCTAACTTAAGCAAAGAAATTAATGAGTAGGGATGCCTGGGTGGCCTCAGCGGTTGAGCATCTGCCTTTGGGATCCCCAGGTTGTAATCCCGGAGTTCTGGGATTGAGTCCCACATCGGGCTCCCTACAGGGAGCCTGCTTCTCCCTCAGCCTAGGTCTCTGCCTCTCTGTGTGTCTCTCATGAATAAATAAATAAAATCTTTTAAAAAATAAAATCTTAAAATTTAAAAAAAAGAAATTAATGAGTGATTAATAATGTAGAAAAGGAACATGGCACTGAATATATAATGGGTCATTTTTTCCCAAAGAGACACAGAATTCAAAGAAATAAGAGAGCTCTACATAGAACTTCAAGGTAGAGAAAAATTACCTATAGTGCCCCGAGCCTTGATAATCTTTGCTTTTTCCCTATTCAGTGAAAATTTCTCTCCCCCAAAGTGCTCAGTGCCCTTATTTCTCTAACAAAACCTGTTATTAAGATTAATTTATTCTCATTAATGTGTTAATGGTTGCCAAGCCTGAATATTTTTTCTCACAAAAGTGTTTATACTGACCAAGACATTTTGATTTTAAGGAGTGAATTTCTGGTTACAGAATTTCACATATCAGAGAGTCAGGAGGGCAGGACATCTTGTAGACAAGAAACAACTAAAATCACCCTATTCAGGTAGCCACTAAAGCAACCTTCTCTCCTAATATTAGTGGCCACTCTTTATTGAGTGCTTACACTCAGCCAACATTGTACCAAGCTCTTTACATACATCATCTTATTTACTTCCACGGGCACTATTATCATTTTATTTCACAGATGAAAACCCTGTTAGTGTGCTCAGGGGCACACAAGAAATGGTACTAAATCCCACATTTGCCTTTCTGAAAGGCCAGCCTGACCCTGGGTTTGGCAGCAGTTGCCAGCCAAAGGCAAAAGTAAAGGCCAAAGTTCCCTAGAGCAGTACCAGGAAGAGAACTCACTCTTCTGGATCATTGGTGGTGAAGGGCTGAGAGGCAAGAAAATACAGCCACTCTTTTTTGTGCTGCTGGTGGCTCTGGCCTCCCTCCTTTGTACTAGACCCTTTCAGAAGCTGCATTAATGTTTTGAAGGCCCTGATAAGCTAAAAAGCCACAAGATTCTAAAGGTGCATTGAAATACTGTTCCCAAAGGTCTACACAGATCAACCTGCTGGGCAGCCCCAACTTATAAAGTCATTCCCAGCCAACATGCCATAGAAGCTTCTGAGAATAATAGGGCTTCAGCTACAAATCAAGAGCAGCCTCCAAACATCCTTAACAGCGTATAAAACTTCCAACACTCCCCCACTGAACACAAGCACCTGACCGTGTCTCCCAATTCTTAGAAGGAAATACCGCAGACACTCCAAAGAGCCTGTTTTATACTGCTGGTAGAACTGGAAAGCCCTGAGGCTTTTCACAGGGCCATTTACTAAGCAAGGGTTCTAAGTACTATGCTGAGAAAGAGAACATAGCTTGGTAACAAGCAACCCCCAGCACTTAGCACCCAGGCATCTCTAATGCCTAATGATTCCAAAGGATATGAAGGAACATTCTAAAAGTGCTCAAAACCAAATGAATTTGAAGCCTGGGTACAGCTCCCACAGTGCTTGGGATGGGAGGGGATGCTGAACCCTGCAGCAGAATGCAGCAACTCTAAAAAGTTTGGGATCATTGGCTACTCATTGAAGCTGTATCTCAACATGTGATGATTGCACTGGTGTCAGAAAGATTACTGACATTTTGTCCAGAATGGTATCAGTGTCAGTCCAACATAATGGAAGGGTAAATTTGGGGCCACAGAAACCCACAATAATTATACAGATTCATTTGAGGCAGTTCTGTTTATAGTATGACAAAATTAAGTCTAAAATTAAATTCAAACAAATGAAAATATGTACATTCCAAGTCAGGAGCTCAGAAATGAATGAAATCAAGCTGCATTGTTTTAATCCAAACGAGGTTTTCAAAATGTTATTCACAAATATCCAGTTTTATCTATTTTATGGTATATTTTATTCTGGGCCATAACATTGCTATGGTTTGCCTTAGGGGCCATGATATGGCTGTGGCTTGGCTTAAGTGAACCACCAGCTTCCAAGGAGATTTATCAGGGAGTGAAAGATAAACAGAAGTCAGTGGTATGTTCAGGGTTGTTGGACAGGTTTTGAAGGAGGAGGAGAAGGGGCATCAAAGACTTGCTCACCATCAGAGGTGAGGACGCCCAACTTCTCTGCGTTCCATTTCCTCTAATCTGGATTGGCATGTCTGACCAAATTCCTGCTTTCAGTGCCACTTTTAAAATCCTAAGAGATGAGAACATCAGCACACTATCTATTATATTTTTAAAGGATGGTCTTAATTAAAAATGAAGCAGATCTATATTGACAGATACAAAGCAACTGCCAAGATACATTATTAAACATTAAAACAATGAAAGTTACAGAATGTCATGTATCCTGTGCCATTTGTGTATTTTTTCTTTAAAGGAAGAGGAAGGTATACATAAACACTTTTGTATGCACACATATGTCTAGATTCTAGAAAGATACATTGGAAAGAGGTATAGATAAGGGAATTGTGGGACTGAGATATCCATCTACACTATATGCCTTTTGTAGTTTTATCTTTTTTCTGGTTGGAAAAGGAAATCATGAAATAAAATGCAACATTTAATTGAGAGCTATATTTTCCAGACTAGTATTCGACCAATAGGATTTTGAAATTTTACACAAAGTACTGTGCAGAAACAAAGTCACCCAATGATGTCTTACATAGCTAATCAAGCTCAGCCCAAGAAGATTTTAAAGGTGCAAATGTCAGGCCATTTTCAATAAACCTGCTTCTTTTGCTTTTTTAGTCTTCATTTTCTCCTTCGATTTTCTAAAGATTAAAATCTTCAAGGTAGTGAAAGAGTAAGCGTGTTATTGTGTTAGTTATTAAATATAATTGTTCCCCTCACTCTCTGGAGAGAAAATTACAAAGAAAATCTGAAGTCATTTAAGATTTATTTCTCTTTCCCTAACTGGTTGTGAATACGGATCAAGATTGACACCCAGTGGCCAAATTTAATCCTTTCTTTTTTTCCACTGAAGTTCTCTTTCTGTGTAATTAGCCATTTTCTAAAAATCTCCCTTTATCTGTTTTCAACTGAAACTGTTATTGAAGGGAGACAAACCCTAAGAGACTCTTAATCCTAGGGTTGCTGGAGGGAAGGGAGGTGGGGGGATGGGGTAACTGGGTGATGGACATTAAGGAGGGCAGGTGATGTGATGAGCACTGGGTGTTATACAAGACTGATAAATCAGTGAACTATACCTTTGAAACTAATAATACACTATATGTTAATTAACTGAATTTAAATAAATATTTTAAATGTTATCAAAATCTACAATCTAGTGTATTGTAGCTTATAAAACCAGATTAAATTAGTCTTATATCACACATAATTAATAGACTTATTTCTGTATCCTCTTTTTTTGTCGTTGAATTTTTTTACCCAACATTAAAAACCAAATGGGGGAGGGATGCCTGGGTGGGCTCAGTGGTGGAGCATCTTTCCGCTCAGGGAGGGATCCAGGGCTCAGGGTGGGATCAAGTCCCACATCCGACTCTCTGTAGGGAGTCTGCTCCTCCCTCTGCCTATGTCTTTGATTCTCTCTGTGTGTCTCTCACGAATAAATAGATCTTTAAAAAAAAAAAAAAAAGAAGAAGAAGAAGAAGCAAATGGGGGCTCAGGTGAAGGGATAAGCAAAATGAGTGAAGGAGAATGGGAAATACACCTTTCCAGTATGAATAAGTCACAGGGATGAAAGGCACAGCATAGGGAACATAGCCAATGGTATTTTAATAGCCTTGTATGGTGATTGGTAGCAACACTTGTGGTGAGCACAGTATAGACTTATCCAATAACTAAATTGTACACCTGAAACCATATAACATTGTGTTTCAACTATACTTCAAATGAAAAAAAAAAAAAAAAAAGCAATTTGCCCTCACTTGACAAAACAATGTATTCAATTTTTAGTAGAAACTAATGGAACAAAATAGAATTATATAGCAAACCTAATTAGAGGACAAGATAATTTATATCCTTAACTTTTCCTGTAACAAATAGCAAAATTACCTATTCTGATTGGTAAATTACTTATAAATAATTAAACATTAGTTATTTTAATTTTGAAATACTGAGGGTGACATAATTGTCCAAAAATATTAGGAAGCCCTATCAGAACTGAATTGTACTTCTATTTAAAGAGGAGAAAAAAACGTATAAGATATATAATTTTGTTGTGTGATCTCTTACATGAGCACTCTGGAAGCTTTGTGATATGGTTAGATAAAATGTGTATTGTAGCATCCATTTTAATTGTTCTAAAAAATAGAAAAAAATCCTTGATTTTTATGAAGTTAATATTTTAGTAAAGACATATGACATGTTCAATACAGATTACCAAACAGGGAAGTTGGGAATTTAAGAATCAGAAAGATCAAAGTCCAAATTCTGGCAAGGCAATCTGGGCAAGTCTCAGCATTTTATTAACTTCAAATCCCTTCTATAAAATAGAGCTATTAATCCTGCCTCACAGAACTGTGGTGAGGATTAAATGAGATACAATTTAAAATGTTTATCATGTTCCTGGCACATAAATATATAACAGTATCTATTATTATTATGAGAATAGCAGAAACAGCAAGATAACTAAAGTCAAATCCACATGAAGTAGATATCTCTTGAATCAATTTTCCATCTACCTGCTTCGATACAGGTGAATAGTGGTCTCAGATAATCTGAAAGTATAAATAATCCAAAAGATCAAATCCAAATAAAATCATTTTCAAGTTGGTTTCTATTATACAATATTTTTATGGCCTATTTATACCTTCATGATCATTTTTTAAATAAAAAATCTAAATTAGATTTAAAAATGGGGGCTCTCCAAACTTTTCTCCTTTCAGGAAAAAGCAAGAATAGTGCATATTCTATAAAGCTCCATATATAATATATGTAAATTACTTATAAATCATAAAGACATACTATTGACTATGTACATTATAAAATATGCCCAAAATAAAAATGTTTAAAGTATGAGATAAATATAAATCAAAGTGGAGACACTCTTTTCTATCTCACAATGGAGTATTTTGCACCCACCTGGGAGGTGGAGGCCTCTGGAGGCCATTACCCTAACAGTTCTCTGACTTCTCACCAATATAAAGTGTACAGAAACTGATTAGTGAGCTGGCACAGTTGAACAAGCGAAGGATTTGAGGACCCCAATCCTTTCCCTCACTGGAGACTGCTCTTCTGTTTAGGTCTGGGGCGGCCTTGGCAAGTCTCTTCATCTCTTTGAGCCTCCGGGCCCTCTTCTATCAAAGAGAGGTGATTATACCCACAAATGATACTATCCATAAAACACAGTGCTTGGAGCAGAGTATCATTATTACCAAGAGGTGAAAGAAGCTTTCAAAGGTCACTTAGGACACTACAGCTAGGATGACACAGTCCACCAGACTTTAAGTCTGGGAGACTTGCCAAAAGCCACACAACTAGCTACAGACAAATCCAGAACCATCCTGTTCTCTTTACTGAGCTCTTAACTACCTCAAAAAGTGTGCTGTCAGGCAAGTTTTCCCTGGGATTAGGAATTTAAATTCTGCCATAAAATCTCCCATAAATTTTACCCATCTGTAATCTACATGGAGGTACAATTAAAGGTACAATTACCAATATACTCATTATATGGCCAAAAAAAATCCCACAAGTCACAGAGGAAATTGTGCCCTAGTTACAACGCCAAAAGTCCCTTCAAAACATTTTATTTTTGAATCTACACAAGTGGAGGGGCACCTGGATGGCTCAGTGGTTGAGCCTCTGCCTTTGGCTCAGGTTGTTAACCCCAGGGTCCTGGGATTGAGCAGTGAATCAGGCTCCACGAAGGGATCCTGCTTCTCCTGCCTGTGTCTCTGCCTCTCTCTGCATCTCTCATGAATAAATAAATAAAATCTTTTTTAAAAATCTACACAAGGGGAAAAACTCTGGTCTAGAAGAAATGCTACATAGATTCTAGTTCCAATTGTGATGTGAACAAATCACTTGATCACTCTATATTTTCCTAATGTATTAAGCAGAAATGATAATATATTTATGGCAAGGATAGCATACAATAAACAATAATATAGGTTAGTGAAAGGATTCTATGAATAACAATCATTATTGCTAATGCCCTCTCTTCCTGAAACAGTAAAATTGCAACACACACACACATATTTGAGAATTCAGTATCTTCCCAGACCAAAAGAAAGATCTGGTCCCTTTAGAGATATAGACCATAGACTACTCCACTAGGCCACAGGTTTCACCAACAAAAGCATTGGCATTTTTGCCTTCTCTGATCACTCTTTTTGTCCTCTGACCGCTATAGGGGCTGGCCTCTGAGTTAGGCCCATTCTGAGATATTCTTTATCGGCAGCCCCAGGCCTTCCAGCCTGTAACAAGATGTGTGGTTTGCTAGGAATGAGCCTTGGAATCCCACATAGCCAGGTCACAGTATTTCCTACCTGACTTCTCCCTGACCAAGTCATCTCAGTCCTTCAGACTGAGCATCTGCCTTGATTCAACTGTTTGGAGCTCTCATCCTTTACTAGGACCAATGTCTTAACCAATTAAGAATGGATGCCATATTGTGGGTCTACTACTATGCTGGATATTTTACATATAGCATTTCCAATCCTTATAACAATCTGTGAGGTAATGATTATTATTCTACTTTACTGTTATAGAAATTGAGACTCAGAGAGATTAAGAAACTTATTAAAGTCACACAGGTAAGATGGGAAAATGCCCAGAAAATCGTTTCAGTCTGGCTCCAAATCACATGCTCTTTCTAAAATATTTCACATCCTGATTCCCTGCCTAGTTCCTGCCTAATCTATCCTCAGGATCTGGATCCTGTTTATTATAATCTTGTAGGGGTCCTGCCAGGAACTACTGGACTGGCATACACAAAACAATTTTCTGCTTCTGGACTTACCTACTAAGTAGAGCACATATTAGAGCCCGCAGAAGCACTCTCCTAAACATGTATGTACCTCAGTTCACTAACTGCCTGACAAGCTCATATTGCTACACCCTTTAGACACAAAGTGTTGTGTTGCATGGCCTCCCCACCTGTACACTTTCATTTCTGTCTCATCTCAATCCCAGCTTCCTTCTGCTTCAGGCCAGCCCATGTACCTGAGGTTCCAGCATGTTTCACATTTAAGCCTGCCTTAGTTGCATGCAACACACCCAGCACCTTATTCTCTCCCTAAAATAACAACTTAAGGAACTAACAAATTATTCACTACCTTGGAAAATACTATATTTCATTGGGATGGATAATTGTGCATATGCTTTATTTAAAAAAAGGACCTCTATGTCCAACATGGGGCTTGAACTCATGACCCCAAGATCAAGAGTCATATGCTCTACTAAATGAGCCAGCTAAGCACCCTTTGAATGGAGAACTGTGATTCACCATTAAGGGGGGGGGGGGGGGAAGCCCGGCAGATATTTAGGCTATCTTTTTAAACGACGACAAAACAGTCATTTGAATTGAAAACATCTGTATCAAGAAAGCAAAAATCTTTTTAATCTCTATAGATACACAGGGGTCAGAATGGGATGGTGCCCCCTCCCAAGCTTTGTAAAATTCAGAGACACTGAGCCTCAATAGAGGGCAATAATCCACATGAAATTTTAATATGCTTCCTCTAATTCTCCAAGTTCAGAGAAATAAAAAAAGCACCACAATCACATTTTTACAGGCATTTTAAAAAGATATATAGAAAGCATAAATTATGATATTGTAAGAGTTAACCTTGCAGATCTTACAGAATAGGAATCACACCATACATTTGGTACAGGTCACTTTACTGTAGCTTTAAAGACCTGGTTTAAAAGAAACATCTTATACTCTCATGCTCTAGTGAACAAAGCTATCCCCAAAGTTGGATAGCTATGATCCCAACAATATAAATTTAGGAAACAGTTTAACAAAATTCAGACCCATAGCAGAAGGTAAGCACAAGACTCTTGCAAAGTGGCTTCTACTCTTAAATTAAAAAATAAAATGTGAATGTGTTTCATCTGAGGCACTTGTGCAGCAATTATTTATACAACTATTAACGAAGTTAGATGGGAATAACTCTGTTCCCATCACCAAAAAAAAGTGTCCAGAGAAATGTTCCAGCCCCATATGACACCTTTGCTCTAATTAGACTTTATGGTGATCACACATACTTTTTCTGTTCCTGTCTAGTGACTTGACCAAGTATCAAATATCAAAAATGGAGTTTGTCTGAGGCAGGATGATTCTGTGAGACCAGGTAAATGGGGAAAACATACTGCCTTAGAATATGTTTTTACTTCAACAAGTGACAGTGTTTAACTTTGGTTGGCATGGTCTCTTCTGTGTCAGACACTTAGAGTCAAATACGCTACCCTATTTGTGAAGACCAGTAGAACACGCCTCCGGCAGCACTTGTACAGCAGCCAAATTGCTAAGAGAATCTTAAAGGGTAGAGATCAGAACTAATCAGCATCAGGGACCTAGCAAAGCAGCTAGAGTCTACTCAAAACTTCAGACTTCAAAGAAGACAAAAGTTGGTTTCCACACAAGTTCCCATCAATGTTGACAAGGTCATGGTTGTCAACCTGTATCAGGCCTTTTTCATGACTTGCTACTATAATAATATTGTGTGTTTAGAGAAGATTTTCATGCCAAGGAACCACTCTGATTCTTTTTAATTTGCCATCAAAAAACATCAGAAGTCTTCTAGTTAAATATAGAAACTGCCCTTTACATTTTCCTAAGCCTCTAGGAGATGATCTCTATTGACGTTATCAGAAGGGAAGTCATTCTGGATGTCCTGGAGCACAGGGAGTACAGGTGCCCTTGACCTCTTATAATTTGGTGTTGATATTTTCGTTCTTTTATGCTCCTGTTGTCCTCTGGTTCAGTAATGGGAGAGTGAGCAGAGGAAATGTCAAGGGATCCCACAGTAGTTTTGCATTCATAGGAATTCTCTTGCCTTAAACCTGCACATTCTTTGCCCTGTAGCCCATAAATAATAGGCTGCACAGCAGCATCACCGAAGCCACTGATTTTCAAAGACAAATAACCAATAAATTTTGATTAAAAATTCATAGTTCCGTATCAAACCTCTGCTACAATAATCACAGCGTCACATCATTGGTTAGCAACACGTGGATTACCAGATACTAATATTTTGACAATTCACTGTTGAAAGATAATTTTCAAAGAAACGTAAAACCATGACTCTCATACAGATACAAAAATGAATGTGTATTAAGGATTTTATTTAATTCAATGAGGAAACTGAGGTTTTGCAACCAATTCAAAGCAGAAGTCAAAAAATGCCCAAATTTACTTGGAGTAAAGAAATAAGAAATGAATGTGCAAATGAAGGCAAAACTAGCTTCTTCCACAGTGGAGGAGGGTGGTCGGTGGAACCTCTACTAGATAAGACAAAATTTACGTGTCTATAGACAAGAATTTTGTTTACAGGACTATAAGTTATCTACAATTTATAGAATTGTAAAAAGAAGCAGATAACATAAAAGGATGTCCCCTACACAGTGCATAGTTTTTCACTGAAGCACAAAATTGTTCCTACGTCTGCATTTATACCAACTTGAAATTAAGGAAGTGATGGATAAGTAACTGTTGTCCAAATAAACAGCCTGAAAGAATGGCACAAATTATCAAAGATCTTTCAAGGATCCTGATCAATAAGACTTCTCCAGTTTCATACCATTAAAATGTCACTCCGTGTTCAACAATAGTAGTAAATACTATTATGTGATTAATGATACAAATAATTAGTTCCAGAATGCTGGCTAAACCATTGTATTCCATGTTCCTTAAGGAGCTACTGCCCAAAACTGTTGGAGACATTGCTCTATCTGCACCTAAACTTCACTCTTGTTTTTTCTTTTTAACCACAAAAGTAAGATCTGTAGAACTGAATAAAAAAGAGCTCCTGGCTCTTGGAAGCATAACTGAGATAAGGACTCTTATGTACAATGTTCCAAGTTCAAAAGAGTGTTTAGAACTGCCATATCGATTGACAATAAGTTCTTCCTCCAGCATCTCCTCTAGTGCCATTTGGCTTTGGTTTTCCTCATTTTATCCTATTCTATTCAGTTCCACCAACTAAGATCTCACAACACCACAAAGCGAAGGAAAGAATAATTCCTCTCTAGTCATAATTGCTGACATGGAGTCAGCTGACATTTCTACACTTCTTTGTATAGCTCAGAGACAGCCTTATAAATGTCATGACCTTCCTTGACATTATGAGCCAAATGAAGACCAGTGGAAATATTTGCCGTGCACCTGCCTAACGTTGACAAGTGGCAGGATCATATTTTTAAAATATTAAACGTATCCAGTTTTGGTCTCATAACATTTAGTAATTCCTAGTTTCCCTTAGGCTTCCTACCTATAGCCTAGAACACAGTGGCCAACTGAGTTGCTTCATCAGCTCTCAGAAGACACAAACCACTTCAAAGCAAAAGCAAAGGACTAAGGGGAAGCAACTTCCAGGGTATCTTGGGCAAAGGCACAGCAGGACCACCCTCCCCTCGGGACAGTAGGAGACAGAAACTCTCACACCACTTGCCTGCGGTATGGGCCAGGTCTAGGCCTTCAGGGAGCAGACGAAGACAGCTGCCCTGGAAGCCCGATTCACTGCCCCAGGACCTACTCTGGCTCCTACTCTGGCTCCTACTCCAAGTCCCTGTGGGGTCTCAGCCGTCATTGGGCTACTCCCCAGAGTAGCCACATACCCTTCCCCAGGGTTCTCCAAGGACCTATACCATTTGGCTCAGGGCCTGGTGGAGAAAAAAGAATATGTAATGAGTTGCTTCAAGACCCTTGGGCTGACCTTGAACCAGTATCTGTAGTATTAACCAACAGTACAGCAATACTCAAACATTCACAGACAACAAAGGAAGATACTTTTGTTAACATTTCTGAAATTCGCCTGAAGCTTCATGTGTCAGGAACATCTTGGACACAACTTTTACTTGTGTAATTGAGTTGAACCTTAAGATGGTGACTTTGAATTATTTGGATTTTCTTGGTATTTTTCATCATATCAAGTATTGTTGATATTAGAGAAGACATACGATAGAATAATTTGCAATATTTAGCTCCAGGAATGCCTACCACATTTTAGAAGATTTATAGTTTCCAAATATTTATATAATGGACATTTTTGTCTTTCAGTAGTTTTCCGTTTTAAAATAAAACATTTTGTCTTTCTAGAAAAAATTTAAAAGGAAAAGAAACTAAGTCACAAGTGCTTGATAAGGTACAGTGATGGTTTTGTTTTGAATTGCAATAAGGTTTGACTTGCAAGATATCAACCAAAGCCCAAAAGATTAAGCAAAGAGTTTTATATTAGCCATAGCGACAGTGCCATATAAAAAGTAAGGGCAGATTAGTACCCCTACAAGGAGGATTAAAGATCTAAGTTGGGGAAAGGAGGAAAGTTCAAATGCAAGTGAAAAGTCTGCACTTTGGTTCCTTCCTTTTATCCTGGATGAAATTCAGGCAGTCTCAGACTTTTCTGGTCATTTTCAGATAATAAAAAGCCCAAATGTTTACATCAAGTTGCAAACCAAGTCTCAATTCAGGAAATGAAAGTGTGCAATCTCAAGTAATTACCAATTTTACAGTTCAATTTCTCCCCTCTTTCAACTGAGGTCTTTGTAAGTGGACTCAAAGCATGGAACATGATGCTATTTCCCCACCATAGGCTTCTACGCCATCTTGCTGTCTTGCAAGGTGTGTTTTCTGGCTCATCAAGGGTCAAAGCAGGAGAAAGAGAAAAGGGAAAGGGGAACCAGGAGGGGGAAGAGGAAAGCTAGTATTTGATCAGGACTGTCAATGGTCTTTGCCCTCTGGTCTGACAGATGTCTAAGGCTGGCTCTAATTTATAATCCCTTTTATGAGCCTCTTCAAAAATCTGCACTGGGAATATTCAGTTTTATTTCTAGTCTTGATGGATGCATTTTTCTCTGCCTAGCCACAGTCCATTCTCTCCCTTGGGTTCCCATCAGGTTTAGACAAGATTTAAAAGAGCCATAGGTCTGTTCTTTCTCCCAATGACTATATCTGATGGAGTAAACACACACTTGCATCCTTTGCTCCCACCTTGCATCAGCTATCCAGTCCACATTCCTGCCTTTCACATTTTTCAGTCAGAAGTCACACACCAGTCCACACTGCCACCCTCCTCCTCACAAAACTGCTTGACTCACGTATCAAGATTTCTAAGGAACTCTTCTCACCAGGTTTGAGGTGAGGGAAAACAAGGCAGGAAGAGCTTACAACAGAGCTCTCTTCAAAGACATCCTCTATCCAATCCTCTCTTCCCATTTCCAAAGCTATCCTTTAGAACTTCAATAGGGGAAAGGTTTAGAAATTTCCTTTGAAATTTTACAAATTCTACTCTGTGATCTCACAATCCACTCTGCCATCTGGCATTTGTCATTTTAGGATCCCAGCTTAAACTTCCATTTATAGATCCTATTACAAGTGTTTTCTACTATTAGAGGAAACAAGGATTCATGAACAACCATAGCTTCAGGTATAGAAAAGAAAAAAAAAAGAAAGTTAAATTTTAACACATTTAAGTTATGACTAAAACCTTAATTCTTAGTTACCTTCAGTATAATACATGCATATAATATGAGAGTCCCACAAAACAGGAGTCCACAAAAAAAAAAAAAAACTCAATGGAAACATAAAGCAACTTTCTGGAGAAAAAGCAATAGAATGAAGGGGTAAGCAAGTTGGCAACCATCTGCTAGAAGGTCAGGTGTCCTCTCCCCCATCAACATCGGAATAGTTTATGTACCCATAGTTCTGCAACCCCAGAAAGATGAATGGAGAATAATTATGGAGAATAATAAGTTGATGCCTACTGCTCCATCTGTATCTTCAATGGAAGCAAGAGATAAAAATGTTCACAGCCAAAAAAAAAAAAAAAAAAACCAATAAACAAAAAACAAAAACAAAACAAAACCCAAGACAGCCACGTCAGGAGCAACAGGAAAGAGAAATGATGGTTCAAATGGAGTGAACTTGGTGTGCCTGGCTGGCTCAGTTGGAAGAGCATACGACCCTAGATCTCTAGAGCTCAGACTCGTGAGTTTGAGCCATACATTGGGTGTAGAGATTACTTAAATAAACTTAAAAAAAAAAAAACTTTTAAAAAATGGAGTGAACTTGAAAGAAAATTCTGATTTACAAGATTTATGGTTCGCTGGTCATCTCAGGATATGCTGGGTGACACCAAGGACTGAGTGTGCCTATAAGCTTAAATACCTGCCTTTATTTGGAGTTAAGGGTATTATTTGCAAATTAGACAAGTGAGTTGTGCCGCTTGGAGTCCCATAAATTTTGTGTGAACTTAGACCCCTAATGTTTGATATGGTTCCATTTATTAATCTTCTTAACATAACAGTATTAAAAACACTGTTTCAGGGCACCTGGGTGGCTCAATTGGTGAAGCATCTGCCTTCATCTAGGTCATGAGACCAAGATCCTGGAGTCAAGCCCTACATCAGGCTCCCTGCTCATTGGGAAGCCTGCTTTTCCTTATTCCACTCTCCCACTTGTGCGCTCTCGTGCTCTCTCTCTCTCTCATAAATAAATCTTAAAAAAAAAAAAAAAAAAAAGAAAAACACTATTTTATATGTCACCAAGGGCACTAGGTAAGGGGACCTATGCCACTCAGCAATATTCCATGAAAGCTGGAGAAGCTCATGAAAAACTGGACAGAATAAGAGAACATTAGTATTCTAATTCTTTTGCATTCTTATGGTTCCTGTTAAAGCAATATACACGGAGGAGAGTTCTCAGAGTGGTATCAGAACGATTAAGAACCACCACACAAAGCCTTGCTCATGGCTTATCTGTGTGTTTAGAAATTTTGCTTCCACTCTGTGGTACTCTCTCAACCCAGCTTTCTTCCCCTGGAATCCAATGAATCTACTCTCTTTGATCCCTTCTATTTTATTTACTCTTGTCACGCAGCAAATTACTCCAAAATTTAGCAATTTAAAACAACCATTTTACTATGCTCATGAATCCCGTGGACCAGGAATTTCAACAGAGCACAGTGAAAGACTTGCCTCCACTTCCATGATATTTGAGATCTCAGATGGGAAGACTCAACAGCTAGGATTGACTCTGGCAGAGGAGAGAAAGAAGTTCTGGAATTAGCTGGAGGTATATTCAGTCATATGTCTGGCTGGTGATGCTGCCTGTCAGACCTTAGCTGGTGCTGAGCACCTACACATGGCCTCTTGTGTGGCCTGGATCTTCTCCCAGCATGGTGGCATAGGAACTTACATGATGGCTCAGGGTTCCAAAAGCTGAATGTACATCACCCTTTTGGCCTAGCTTCAGAAGTTACACAGCATCACTTCTGCTGCATCTATTGGTCAAATGAGTCACAAGCCAGCTGAGATTCAAAGGGAAGGGATACATACCCTCTTGATAGGAGGGGTAGCAAAAAAAAAAAAATGCAGCCAATTTTTTAAAATCGCCATACCTTCCTTGTCTGAATACATTCAAGATTATCCCAAGTGCACAATTATTTTTATTTTTGCTATCCTTTCCCTATTTTGAGTTATCAGTCAGAGGAAGGTAAGGCTTCTCTAAGATCAAGCACTCTGCTTTCCTCTCCTTTTATCACCTCCACCTAGCCAAGTGGACATACAAGTACATAAACATACATACTTAAACACCAATTTTCAGGGAACTAATTAAGCAAAGGAACATTAAGATTCAGGAAAACTATCAGAGTTGATTTTCTTTTTTTTTTCTTCCTACTGCAAAGGAAAGCAAATCTTAAACTGTTCACCATCAAAAAAATAACCTTTCACATTTTTCATCTTTCAGAAAATCTTAGCAAGCTTTCTATCAACTCTTTTACATTACTTGATTCAATTTTTTAAAACATCATCATTTTCACACGAGCCATTGTTTCATGATACATAATTATACAAACAATGTTTCCAAGGTAAATGTTCACTAGTCCATAACAGAGAAGTTAAGTATTTAATCTATTAGTACTGAAAGCATTCTTATCTTTAAAATATATATAGGGCAGCGCAGCCCCCGTGGCTCAGCGGTTTAGCGCCACCTTCAGTCCAGGGCGTGATCCTGGAGACCCGGGATTGAGTCCCACATCGGGCTTCCTGCATGGAGCCTGCTTCTCCCTCTGCCTGTGTCTACGCCCCTCTCTCTCACTCTCTGTGTCTCTAATAAATAAAATCTTTTTTAAAAAAATAATAAATAAAAAATATATACAAATATATTTTTTATTTCTTATTTAAAAAAAAATATATATATATATATTCTTGAGGAACCTGGGTGGTTCAGTCGGTTAAGTGCCTGTCTTCGGCTCAGGTCATAATCCTGGGGTCCTGGGATCCAGCCCTGTGTCGGGCTCCCTGATCAATGGGGAGCCTGCTTCTCCCTCTCCCTCTGTCTCTCCCGCTGCTGGTGCTCACTCTCCCTCTCTCTCTCTCAAATAAATAAAATCTTAAAAAAATAAAAAATATATATATTTTTAATAACCAAGTGAACAATGACTATTGCTTAGGAAGTTGAGACAAATGTATTCATTTTGAAACATTTTTTCTTTAATCAAAACTGTTGCTAGAAAGCACTATATTGCTTAGAAACTCTTCATCATTCTTCAAAGAAACACTTTTTCTGATCATATTTTTGTTTTGAGTTGAGAGGCATGTATTATACACCACAGTTTGATACAAACACGCCAGTTTTTAGCAAGCCCTCTTTTGTGGCTTCTTGGAGTATCATTTGCTGCTCCCTGATTCTTAGCAAACCCAATGACTTAAAGGATAATGACCCTGACCACAGATCAATGAAAATACAAAAAGAAAATACCTATAGCTTCTACTTAGTGAATTTACCAAAGTATTCTATTCTTGGCTTTACCAGATTATGCAAAGATAATCCAGGAATTTCAACCATGTTCCTGAATGGACAGTGATAAACAACACTGACAGCGAAATGGAAGAAACACAAAATGCTCCAGGGTTATCCAGCCTCAGCTGAAGTCTTTACCCCAGGGGATTGAATCCATATCTCATAGGAGAGTTTACATTTATAAGGCTAGTTTAGAGGAAGCTGATGTAAAGCAGAATGTGAATGTCATAGAAGAGATTCAGAGCGCTTTGGGGATTAAAAGGATAAAAACACATAGGTTAGAGGAATCATGAAAGACCTCATAGAAGAAGTGCCCAGCCGACTGCTTAGGGCTTCATCCTTAAATATAATGAATGCTCAAGATTTATCAGATAATTCTGAACAACAACAACATGGAAGAGAGAGACCTAAACAAACAAACAATATGAAAAGACAGGGAGAAAGAAAATGTAAAAATGTTGAGGAGTGGGAAGGAAAGGAGGACACAATACAGAGAAGAGATAAAAACTTTCAAACAAAGAATAGCATCAGAGAAATAAGAGGTGTATCCTGAAAAAAAGAATAGGTGCAAAGAAAACAGATAATCCAAGAACAGGAAAGAGCTCTTGGAATTTAAAAATCTATACACTAAATTTTTTTAATTAAATAGAAGGGTTGAAAAATAAAGTCTTCTCAGAGTAGAGAGAGAAAAAAAAAAGCAGGGAAATAGAAGAAAAATACAAAAGATAAGAAAATTGGATAATCAACCCTGGCCATGGAACATCCAATAGTTCTGGGTACCAGGAAGAGAAAAAGACAAAATGAAACAGTGAAAATTTAAGAAGTAATTCAAGACAACTAGTAGCACTGAGAACATAAGTCTGTAGCCTGAAAGGACTTGCCAAGTGACCAGCATGATTAATTTCAAAATCTCATTGCAAAGACCACATCACACAATTAGTGACTACTGGGGATAAGCTGAAAATCCCTTAAGTCTTCAGAAGAGAGAAAAAAAGATCATATACAAATGAACAGAAATGAGAATGGCCTTGAACTTTTCAGTAATGCTCCTAAAAGACAGAAGACAAAAGATCAGAAGTCTTAAAATTGTTGAAAAATGACTTTCAACCTAGAACTTCTATGTGGCTAGGCTTTAGAGTGAACACATAAAGGTTAAATAAATGTACTCCCTTTCTTGGAAAATTAATATGTGTCCAGTAAAATAAGTAAAAATCAAGAAAAAAAGAAATCATGGATTCCCAAAAACTAGGGTGTTTAATTCAGGAATGAATCAAAGAAGAGCTGCAGGATCATAGCTGACCTAGAGAACAACCAGTTCAGAGTCGCTGGGAGGAAAGTTCCCAGAAAAACAAAGTTAATAAATTATTTGACTTGCTTAGCATTTGGGAAATTATTGAGAGGAGTTTGACAAATCTTATGGGAAAAATTAAAGATAAATCCTGAAAGGTATATAAGTAAAACAAATGTTACAATCATCAACTCCAGGAAAAACAGCACAAGAACTATAAAAGTAGGGGCACCTGAGTCGCCAGTGGTAGAGTGTCTGCCTTTGGCTAAGGTCATGATCCCAGGGTCCTGGGATGGAGTTCCGCATCGCATCGGGCTCCCTACAGGGAGCCTGCTTCTCCCTCTGCCTATATCTCTGCCTCTCTCTGTGTGTCTCCCATGAATAAATAAATAAAATCTTTTTAAAAACCTGTAAAAGCAAGGAAGTTAAATCATAATACATTCTTTGGTTCAGGAATAAACAATATTCATATGGTATGATGTTATCCATGACTACCTTTGAACCAAAAATTATAATTATATTAAGATAATGGAGTGTTGCTCTTTACCCAATATTCCTTCCCTCCCTGACCCACCTTCTTCCACCTAGGTTTTGTTTAGATAGCTACCATTTTCTGTCTGGCAACATGCTTTAGGAGAGGCTAATCCCAATACCAGCGCCAAAAGGTAAACCTAATTAGTCCCACTCATGATAATCCCATCCATTCCTTCAATTGTGATAATTTTAGGAAGAGGCATAGGTCCAACTCTGTTGAAGGGCTTCTTAAACAGAATTGCAAGGAAGAGTCAATCTCCTCTTCCTTCTGTGGATATATGTCAAAGACAACTAAATTTACTGCCTTCATCCAGCAATCAGGAGGCCAACCTAAAGACAAAGTCAACACCCCAAGGATAGGAAAGCAAAGATCAGAAGTACTCAGGTTTTGATGATGCCACTGAATTATGCAACCTTGAGAGATACTACCTCTAGATTTCTGTTAAATGGAAATAATAAATGTCCTTATTAAGTTAGTAGAGTCAAAGTTTTCTGTAATGCTCACTGGAAGGCATTCTAATTGTTCTGGGTTTTTTTAGCAGGAGGGGGAGGAGGAGGGAGCAGAGGGAGAAGGGTGCAGCCTGATAGAGTACTAAATTTTAAATCCACATCTACCATAACAGGACATATAGAATATACTATCTAAAATTATTAAACCACACCGGGGTGCCTGGGTGGCTCAGTTGAATAAGTATCTGCCTTCAGCTCAGGTCATGATCCTAGAGTCCTGGGATCAAGCCTGCTTCTCCCTCTCCCTCTGCCTGCTGGTCATCCTGTTTGTGTGCTATTTCTCTCTCTCTGTCTCTCTCTATCTCTCTCTCTCTTTCTCTCTCTCTCTCAAATAAAGAAAATCTTTTAAAAAATAAAAGAATAAAATAAAATAAAATAATTAAACCAAGAGTAGAGCAGTATAAATTCCACATTTAGAAACACAGAGGCAAATACTTGGGAAAACAGTTAAAATAGTAGATAGTTTGGGCAGCCTGGGTGGCTCAGTTGGTTAAGTGTCTGATTCTTGATTTCAGCTCAGGTCATGATCTCAGGGTTGTGAGACTGAGTCCTACATCAGGTTTCACACACAGCAAGGAGTCTGCTTGAGATTCCCCCTCTCCCTCTGCACCTCCCCCTGAGCTCGCTCACTTGTTCTCTCTCTCTCTCTCTCAAAATAAATAAATAAATCTTTTTTAAAAAATAAAAAATAGAATAAAATAGTAGATAGTGGGTAGTTTTTAGGAGTAGGAATAAGAGTTGCAGAGATATGAGGTAATACTGTTTAATTATGTGGATGATTACTTTGATAAAAAAAAGTCATCACAATAAATAAATAAATAAATAAATAAATAAATAAATAAATAAGAGAATAAAAACACAAATTGTGATTTTCCAAGGTAACTGTACAGAAAGATTGAGCACCTCATTGAACCATCAAAGAAGTTACTGACATCCCCCAAAAGCCAAGCCAGCTGGTCTTGAAGGAGCTAATGTATTAGTCATAACCACATGGATCTCACAGTGCGAGGTACCAATGGCTCATAGTGTGGAGCAACCTGAATCTTTTTAATTACATAATGCAATACTCAGATCATTTCAGACAAGATTAGAACAAGAGTATATAATTACAAGGTGACATGATGAGGGCTAGGTTGAGGTCAACCAATATTCTTTCCCCAAATTACTTGCTGACAGCCAATTTCATTCTTTTTTTTTTCTTTTAAGATTTTATTTATTTATTTGACAGAGAGAGAGAAAGTGGCAGGCAGAGAGAGAGGGAGAAGTGTCCCCCAGAGCAGGGAGCCCAACACAGGACTTGATCCCACAACCCTGGGATCATGACCTGAGCTGAAGGCAGATACTTAACTGACTGAGCCACTCAGGTACCCCCCCCCTTTTTTTAATTAAAAAAAAAAATGTCTTCCAGCTCTCATTTCTCTATAATTCAGATATGAAATTTTACTCTCAAAGCCTCAACATTTTAAAGGACTATAACTGAAGAAAGATCTTTTCAGCAAACTTCCAAGATCTTACAACTGTTAGGTAACATTAAGGTTAGGTTAAGGTATCTGATTTTTGATAGTCAAAGAAAACAGAAAGGTAAACTTTTGGAGCAAGGACAAACTTGTCATTCTATCAAATAGAACTCAATTTATTTACCTCTTGATCTTTGGCAAATTAACAAATAGGATATTAAAATTGACATATATGTTAAAATAAAATCTTGTCACTGATTTCAGCCACTTGGCCACCAAACGTTTCACCACATCAAATAATGAAAGTGGGTCAGATTTGCTTTCCCATCTTGTTCCCTGAGCACCTCTTGGTGAGGTGGGCCTGAGTCTGCTATAGAAAGGAAATACAGACATTCCCTAAGATCTGGGAGAGTTAGGGAAGTGGGGACCAAGGCACTGAGATGTTGCTATTAGGATCCTGTTAACTCCAGTCGGCCTTCAGGTACCAGTTTACCTCTCCAGGAAGTCTCTTTATCCTCTAAGACTAGAATAGGCCCCCTGTTCCGTCATGCCCTCTTATAACACCTACCCTTATCACAACAGTAATTAAATCATTGTTTCTGTGATGATGAATTGTTTCTTGTCTGCCTCCCCCAGTAGACAGTAAGTTCCATGAATCACAGGTTGTGTGTATTTGGTTCAGTTTTATATTACCTAGTACAATGCATGGCACATTATACATGGTCAATAAACATTTGATGAATAATTGAAAGGGTGAAACAGATGGTTTTTATGCGTATTAAAATACGTTCAGCCTTATTCATAGAAAAAGAAATACTATTCATGAAAACATCGATGAAATACTATTTTCCACTTATCAAATTGAAGAGTTCAAAAAATTGATAATACACTGTTTGTTGGCAAGAGTGAAGTGTGAAAGGTGGCTCCTATTGGGGATGCTACAGGTTGGCAGTCTCTTTGAAAGAAAGTTAGCAAATTATTTCAAAACTTGAATACATATATCCTTTCACCCAACAGTTTCACATCTAAAATTTTATTCTACCATTATGCTCTCATTTCTGTTCAAATTCACCTCTACAAAGATGTACTAAACAGCCGTAAAATAATTATATATTTATATACTGATTAAAAATAATAATCAAGACATGTAAATAAGAAAATAAAGTGCAAAACAATGTTCATATTATATTTCCCTTTATTGTTGTGGTTTTTAAAGGAGATATACATGCATATAAGATATACTGGGACTTATGAGAAACTGTAATAGAAGTTGCTTCTGGTGCAAGAAGGCTGGAAAATTGGAATCCAGAACAGAAGAAAGACTTTCTTTTCACTCTGCCTTTTGAACTGTTCGAATTTTTAGCACGTACCGCAATACATTTTTAAATATTACAGCTTGCTTAAAAATCTAATTCTTTTTTTTTTATTATTTGACACAGAGAGACAGAGAGAGAAAGCACAAGCAGGGGGAGCCCCTAAAGATTTAATTCTTGAAAGAATATCTTTTAGACCAGATAGTCTTTCCACTTCGATCGTTTAATCAGTTTACAATTATAAATACACAAGATGAAAATAATTAAAATAAATAAATACACAAGATGACTGAATTTTGATTTATATTATTTTGAAGATGCTCTCCTGGGGGCACCTGAGTGGCCCAGTCAGTTAAGTGTCTGCCTTCAGCTCAGGTCATGATCCCAGGGTCCTGGGGTCAAGCCCCACATTGGGCTCCCTGCTCAGTGAGAAACCTGCTTCTCCCTCTCCTGCTCCCCCTCCTTGTGCTCACACTCTCTCTCTCAAATAAATAAATAAAATATTTTTTAAAGTCTCATTTTATATCACTAATGATTTTTTCTAAACAGAGACGTAATAAATATCTGCTAAGGAGAGTCTCTAAAGTAGCTAAAAGCTAATCATCTTCAGTTTAATATAGAATGTACATTTCTTTTTTGAAGTGGGAGCCATATTAATTAATTCATTCATAATAATGATAAATCTAATTTAATTTCTATGGCCATGCATTTTATAAGAATTACACAATTCTTATTTATTTTATGAAGTAATTCCAATGAGTATTAAATGTTATTTAAAATAAATGTAAATTAAATGCTATTAAGAAATCTTATTTATTAACATTAAATGTTAATTAAGAAAAATAAGACTTGGGATGCCTGGGTGGCTCAGCGGTTGAGCGTCCGCCTTTGGCTCAGGGTGTGATCCTGGAGTCCCAGTATCCTGGAGTCCCGGAATCAAGTCCCACGTTGGGCTCCCTGCATGGAGCCCACTTCTCCCTCTATGTCTCTGCCTCTGTGTGTGTATGTGTGTGTGTGTTTCTTGTGAATAAATATTTTTTTTAATCTTTAAAAAAAACAGAAAAAGAAGACTTATCTGAGACAGTTACAACTGTTGGCTAATTGATGCACTATCATAGCTGAAGATATGGTTTTATCATGGAAGAGAATATCTCATATGCCTGGAATCCTAGTGAGAGAACTGCCAAGCGCCATATGCATTCAGCTAAACTCCTGCCAAATTGAATGAGGCTTTCAGAATGTAAGCACACCTGAGCCACAGAACTGTCAAAAGAATATAGAAACTTGTTACCAAAATAACATAATCTGGCATCAATAATTTACTATTGAGAAGAAAATATCAACTCATCAAGACATTTCTAGCTACGTCCACTTAAAGTCTTTAATTTTCTTTTTTTGAAATGATTTTATTTATTCATGAGAGACACAGAGAGAGAGGCAGAAACACAGGCAGAGGGAGAAGCAGGCTCCCTGCGGGGACCTGATGTGGAGCTCTATCCCAGGACCCCAGGATCATGCCCTGAGCTGAAGGGATGCTCAACCACTGAGCCACCCAGATGTCCCAAAGTCATTAACTTTCTAAAAGAAGTTAAAAGGTGAGCAGTCAGCTTAATAAGATCACTAATTTTGCAGGAAGAATGCTCTACTTAGTTTGATTAATGGGTAAGGTACTGTAGCACTTTATTTTTTGGTTGCAATATATCACTTAAATAATCTTAACATTATAGTTTCTATATAAATGGACCTGTTGACCTATTGAAAACTTTATTTTTTTAAGATTTATTTATATATTTATTTTAGAGAGAGAGAGCGTGTGTCAGAGTGAGTGGGATAAGCAGCAGAGTGAAAGAATCCATCAGACTCCGCTCAACCTCACAGCTCACTACCTCACAACTCACGAGATTACGACATGAGCTGAAACCATGAGTCAGAGGCCCAACCGACTGAGCCACCCATGCACCCCATTAATGACAAAATATAGACATTAGTTGTAAAAAAATATTTTTTAACTTTTTTTAAATGTTGAGAAATTAGAAAGTTTTTGACCAGGCTCAAGAGGCACCGAGCAAAGGTTGATTCTGGTATACTATCAGTCTACTCCAAGTCAAGGCAGTAGCCTTGACTTAAAATGCCCTTAGGGAGTAAAGGAATAAGATCAATATTTAAGGGTACAGGCTTGTAATGAATAGTAAATAAGACACATAGAGATCTAATGCACAGTATAATGAATGTAGACAACAACACTGTACTACAATCATCAAACTTGCTGAACGACTGAACATCATTATCCCATCCACTAAAAGGAAAGGATAATACGTAATCTGACAAAGGTGCTAAATATCACTGCACCAATAATCACATTACAGTATATAAATACATCAAATTAATACGTTGTATGCCTTAAATTTACGTGTTATAAGTCAAATATACTCAATAAGAGCTTTTTTAATGATTCAGAACTTAAAAAAATAAATACAATGCTAGATCATTTCACAATATATACAGACCCATTTTTGAAGTCTTACTATGTCTAAAGTTAACCCACTTTAGACAACAGATTTTTAAATTTATTTTTATTTAAATTCAATTAATTCACATATAATGTATTATTGGTTTCAGAGGTAGAGGTCAGTGATTCATCAGTCTTATATAACACCCAGTGCTCATTACATCATGTGCCCTCCTTAATGTCCATCACCCAGTTACCTTACCCTCCAACCCCCTTCCTCTCCAGTAACCCTCAGTTGGTTTCCTATGATTAAAGTCTCTTTTGGTTTGTCTCCCTCTCTAATTTCATCTTGTTTTATTTTGTCCTCCTTCCCCTATGATCCTCTGTTTTGTTTCTTAAATTCCACATATGAGTGAAATCATATGATAATTCTTTCTCTGATTTACTTATTCGGTTTAGCATATCCTCTAGTTCCATCCACATCATTGCAAATGGCAAGATCTCATTTTTTTATGGCTGATTGGTATTCCATTATATGGAATACACATCTTTGTCCATTCATCTATTGATGGACACCTGGGCTTTTTCAGTAGTCTGGCTATTGTGGACATTGCAGCAATAAACATTGGGTTGGAGGTGCCCCTTTGGCTCACCACATTTGTATCTTGGGGTAAATACTCAATAATGCAATTGCTGGGTCATAAGGTAGCTCTATTTTCAACCTTTTGAGGAACGTCCATACCGTTTTCCAGAATGGCCGCACCAGCTTGCATTTCCACCAACACCATACAAGGGTTCCCCTTTCTCCACATCCTCACCAACATGTCATTTCTTGATTTGTTTATTTTAGCCATTCTGACTGTTGTGAGGTGGTATCTCATTGTGGCTTTGGTTTATATTTCTCTGATGCCAAGTGATGTTGAGCATTTTTTCATATGTCTGTTGGCCATTTGTACAGATAACAGATTTTTTAAGTGGAACTGAAACAACGACATTAATGAGCAAGGGGCACATGCACCCTGATACTAATAGCAGCAATGTCAACAATCGCTGAACTATGGAAAAGGCCCAAATGTCCATTGACTGATGAGTAAATAAAGAAAATGTGGCGTGTGTGTGTGTACACACATAACGGAATATGACTCAGCCATCAAAAAGAATGAAATCTTTCCACTTGCAATGATGTGGATGGAGCTAGAGGGTATAATGCTAAGCAAAGTCAGTCAGAGAAAGACAAATATCATATGATCTCACTCATATATGGAATTTAAGAGAAAAAACAAATGGTCATTGGGGAAGGGGAATAAAAGAGAGGGAAACAAACCATAAGAGACTCTTAACTATAGAGAAAAAACTGAAGGTTGATTAAAAGGAGGTGGGCAGGGGATGGGCTAGATGGGTAATGAGTATTAAGGAGGATACCTGTTGTGTTGAACACTGGGTGCTATATGTAAGTGATGAATCACCAAATTCTACTCCTGAAACCAATATTACACTGTATGTCAATTGACTAGAATTTAATAAAAATTTAAGAAAAAACTCAGATCAAATGCCATTTTGGCCATGTAATCCCACCATATCCCCATTTCTGAGGATTCCTTTCTTAGTCTGCCACCTGACTACCCCATAGGCCCGGGGTGTCTCCCCAACTCTGCCACTCCCAGGTTTCTCCCTCCAGAAGGGCAGGGTTTGCTGAAGGGGTTAGCAGAACCTCCAGGTCTGCAGGCTGGCCCTGGACCCCCCACTCTAAGGCTAGAGAAAGTTGTTCTGAGGGAAACTATGGAAACCTGGGAAAGTTGGGGGACATCTTCCAGGCCACCATGGCATGGTGAAGCATGGGAGTGTATGGGAGGACTGTAAGAGAAAGCTGGAGGAAACCCAGAGGGAAGGGGAAAAGGCTTTAAGAAAGGAAAGGCAAGGAGAATTTCTCCTAAAAGGAACTGGGGTGCCAGAGGATAGTCCTGAAGCTGGAGGTAGAGACCCTAGGAGATCCCAGCCAAGGTTTCTCAGGTTCCTGGATCCTTATCCCTAGACATCCTTCTGTACCTGCTGGGTCAATGCTAGGGGTTCTAGGCTATGCATGTGGGGCTTTTCTCTCCCAGGAGAAAGTCCTAAGTTCTATGCTTTCTTAATGCACTGAGGAATCCCTCCCTGTTAGCTTTATGTGTGAGGTACAGAATAAATTTGGTTTTCAGGGATGTCTGTAATAGCATTCTCCTTCTCCAGAAAAGTTGCTTATCCTGTCATATATGCTGCAGTGAGCCTTTGAGTCTGGAAAAACTAGGCTATCCTTCTCTTAGCAATGAGTTTATAACCTTTTCAACACTACAAGCCAGTGAGTTGGAATAGATGCTGGGGACTGGTTAGAGAGGGATGTGGCTGCAGGATGGGAGGAAGAGGATCTTTGCAGAGATGGTGTTATACATGAACAGAAACACCAGGGTACAGCTAATGAGAATCCTCATGAGGGCCAAGGGAATGAGTTTACCACAACCTAATATTCTTCCTAGGGTCCAGGAGAATGTCTGCATACTGAGAATCTTATTGAATTCTCAGGGATACAACCATATGAAAGACACTTCCAAACACTAAATCTAATGGGATTATCAGTCAACAAAGTCTGATTAACATGTTAGACATGGAATTCCTTATTTTAAGGTGCATTCCTGTCCAAAATAAATTTGAAGAAATGTGTTTGAATTTAGCAAGAAAGGTGGGTATAGCCATCAACTGACTTTCTTTATGAAAAAACAACTACTAGGGGTACCTAGGTGGCTCAGTTGGTTAAGAGTCTGCCTTTGGCTCAGGTCATGTTCCTGGGGTCCTGGTATCAAGCCCCACATCATGCTTCCTGCTCAACAGAGAGCCAGCTTCTCCTTCTCCCTCTGCCAACCACTCCCCGCCCCTGCTCATGCTCTCTCACAAATAAAATATTTTTTAAAAAAACAACTACTGACCAAAAGCTAGAGGCTTAGCTTAGTTCAGCAAAAGCTAAATTAGAATCTTGAAATAGAATTGGACAGTAACTTAACAAATTTAAGCAAGTTAAAGTAACTTAACAAACCAGTCAGGAAACCAGAAACCACACCAGTTGTTTCCATAGAAAGAATTTAATATATGGAATTGGTTAAACGGATATCGGAAAACTGAAAAAGCACACAGGGATGTCTGAGGTAATATAGACTGTAACTGTATCAGGAAGCAGCTATCACCCCAAAAGCTGGGTGAAACAAAAGGAGGATGGAGGTATTAAAACTCAAAAACTCAGAGGAGGAACTTCAAGATCTGGCCCTGCCTAGTGGGTGCTAGTATCTTTGAAGCTGGAACCAACTGCTATTCTTGGTATAAAAATTCCAAATAATATACCAGTTATGGTTGGACTGGTCAATTCACCATAAGAAAGGATTCAGAGGCAGTATGTGCAAGTGGACCAACCTTTTTTGCACAAAAGTAAAGCCTGCAAAAATGGCAGAAGACTTAAAACTCAAGAATACAGAGACAACCCAACAACAACAAAAAAGTAACCTAAGGATTAAAATAGATATTCTGGGATCCCTGGGTGGCGCAGCGGTTTGGCGCCTGCCTTTGGCCCAGGGCGCGATCCTGGAGACCTGGGATCTAATCCCACGTCGGGCTCCCAGTGCATGGAGCCTGCTTCTCCCTCTGCCTGTGTCTCTGCTTCTCTCTCTCTCTCTGTGTGTGTGTGTGTGTGACTATAATAAATAAATTTTAAAAATTAAAAAAAATTTTAAAATAGATGTTCTTTGAAAGAAGATATACAAATAGCCAATAAGCAGGTAAAAAAAAGATGCCTAATATCACTGCCATCAAGGAAATACATATATAAACCACAATGACATACTACCATACCCATTAGAATGGCTATAATACAATATTATTTTTTATTTGTTCATGAGAGAGAGAGAGGGAGAGACACAGGCAGAGGGAGAAGCAGGCTCCATGCAGGGAGCCCAAAGTGGGACTCAATCCTGGGACTCCAGGATCACACCCTGAGCAGAAGGCAGGCTCTAAACCGCTGAGCCACCCAGGGATCCCCAAAATATTTTTTAAAGAGAGAGAAAGAACAGTAGCAAGCATTGGTAAAAATGTGGAGGCATTAAAACCTTCATACACCACCAGCAGAAATGTAAAATAGTGCAGTTGCTGTGAAAAACAGGCAGTTCCTCAATAAGTTAGACACAGAGTTATGACCCAACCATTGTATTCAGAAAATGCTCTGGAATTAGTGTGATCTTTATAAAACTCTGTGAATATACTAAAAGTCACTAAATTGTGTACTTTAAGAGGGTGAATTTTACAATATACTGTGAATTGTATGATGTGAATGATAAAGTTAATTATATCTCAAGTTTTTTTCAATAATAGGAGAGAGGGGGCAGCCTGGGTGGCTAAGCAGTTTAGCGCCGCCTTCCACCCAGGGCCTGATCCTGGAAATCCGGGATCGGGTCCCACGTCGGGCTCCCTGTATGGAGCCTGCTTCTTCCTCTGCCTGTGTCTGTGCCTCTCTCTCTCTCTCCCTCTGTGTGTGTGTGTGTCTCTCATAAATAAATAAATAAAATATTTTAAAAAGAAATAAAATAAAATAATAGGAGAGGGGACAAAAAAAATAGGGACAGTGTTTTGAATAAGATAATATTAGACCAAGCATATAAATTTCTCTCTTTTTTCTGGAACATCCTATTCAATATCTTCCCACATCAAAGTGCATTTTGACTTTGTTATCTACTATTCAAAATCTGACTGATTAATCAAGCCCTCAAAATACTAAAAAGAGTACATAGAGTGCTTTCATGATTAACGTCTGGTTCACCCATCCAAGAATGCAAGGACAGAAACCTATAAAGCATTGTGTCCCATCATTATCTACTCTTCAGTCCTGGCTCCTGTGATCTGTGGCCCCTGCTGGTTAGGATAGGGTATCCCTATCTTTTTATCAGACTCCTGACCCCCACTTGGCACTTCACCAACCTTGGACTCCTACAAAACTCCCACCAACCCCAGGACAGGCACCAGTAGTAGATGAATTAGTAAGATGACAGACCAGGAAGCCATCTATTCACTACCTTACTTGGTGTCCCCATTTTCCTACCATCACCCCATAGAACTCTCATCACACATCCTCCCTTGGCTAGAAGAGGGCCAGAAACCCAAAGTAGGAACATCTCAGCTATAGACCTGGCATATTTTAACACCAATTACAGGCAGCCCGGGTGGCTCAGTGGCTTAGCGCCACCTTCAACTCAGGTGGGATCCTGGAGACCCGGAATCAAGTCCCATGTCAGGCGCCCTGCTTGGAGCCTACTTCTCCCTCTGCCGGTGTCTCTGCCTCTCTCTGTGTCTCTCATGAATAAATAAATAAAATCTTTAAAGAAAAAAATTACTCTTGCTCATGCTTTCTTCTCAGGATTTTCTTCCATCCCTTTTCTTTTACCACTGCTTCTTCTTGGTTTATGCCTGCATTGCTATAATCATCTCTAGTTTTCTGCTTACAGTCTCCCCTTTCTCATTATCCTATACACAGATATCAAATAACATTCCTCAAACATTTTGTCTTTTTCATTTCTCTGAAATCCTTCAATGCCTCTTCAGTGCCAGTTGAATGTTAAAATTTAATTTCTGAATCTGGTTTCAGAGCCCTCTATGATCTAGTTTCAACCTCTCTCCAGATTTACACAAACTCTCAATTTGATTACATACAATACTTTATCCCTTACCCCAAGATTGCCTATTTCTGTGCCTTTATATATGTCTTCTTCCCCAGTTCCTAATTGTCTCTTCATCACAGCCTATCAAAACCCTTCCAGAAAAAAAAAAATTCTTCCAGGTCTTCAAGACCTATTCTTTAAGGCCTAGATTAAGTTTTTAGCTTTTCCAAGAAGTCGTGATTATCCCAGCTAAGTTTAAACTCTCTCCTTGAAATCATCACTAGTTTCTCTCCCATTTGGCCTTCATCATCTACTACTTGGTAGTGGAATCACTTCTGGCCTCATCAGCTCTCCTCTAAACTCTAGGACAGTGGAGCTTTGGATGTCCTGAAGTGCTAGTCAAATTCAACCTGCAGATCCATTCTGCACAGTGATTTTACAACTTTCAAACAGTTGTCATCAACATTTAAAAGTTGGGAGATCTCTCACAAAAAGCTGGTTTTCTGCTTCTCTGAGAATTTTGTTCACACTGGGCTGAATTCAATTCACACTGGACCTGTACTCTTGCTTAGAAGATGCTAAGAAGACTGAGTAGCGGCCACCTCTTTAAGATGGGGCCTGTGCCTTCCAGTTTACCCAAATTCCCATCTTCATAGTCTTTAAACCTCATTCATGCCCCAAAGGGGTCTCTGCTTCTAATATCTCTACAATGTAAGGGATGGATGGATGGATGGATGGATGGATGGATGGATGATGGATAGATGGATGGAAGGAAAAAAAGGATAAATGAGCAAACTAACCTAGCAGATGGCAAAACTCACTTCCTCCACATGTCTCCTGCTGTCCAGGAAGCTTAACAGCTGAATTCTCTTAACTGCCAGATTCTCCCACTCTATTCTTTACTTGTCCTGAGTCACATCCAGAAAAATTCTGGCCCAAGCTTGAGTGGAGAAAAGACATTTCTTTTTAATAAGCACTTCCCATTTTCCCTCTCAGAACTCTTAATGAGTGTGAGATGACAGTCAAGATTTTTAAAAAATCATTCCTGTGCCTCTGTCTGAAACTGGGAAAGTAAAAACTCAAAAGGGATCCATGCAAGTCACAGCCTTGCTTTGATGTGCCCCCTGATGACCCATACTGAGGCAACACATGGCTGTTGGTTCCCATTGTCAGAGTAAATGTGACCTTTCTTACACAAGGGGATTGTGGTTTTGATCGATTGAAAGGACCCCGTGGGCAGCCAGGGATCAGCATAAAGGGTGAAAAGGTGAATAATAAATATGCCAGTGCATCAACACAATTAGGTTTATAAAAAAGGCACTGAAGCAAAATGGAACATCGAGAGTTTACAAAAGCAGCTGACGGGTTCTGTGTTTTAGAGATGGATTTATGGCTAATTAACTGTCCAGAACCATTCTAACTCCTGTACATAGGAAAACATGAGCTGAGACAAAGAGTGATTGATTTTAGTGGGAAAGTCTTGTATTGTGAAATGAGAGAGAAAGGAAGGACAGTATAAGGCAATTATTTGGAAGTATAGTTTGCATAGCATACATGTGGAATCAGGGTTTTGCAAGAGACTGAGTCATTGCTGCACTGTTGTCTTTATTGCTGTTGTTTGCGTTATTTTAAAGTGTCTTAAGTAAGGTAATAGTTATATCTGTCACAGAAAGGTGGCTGGATCACAAGATTTACCAGCGCCTTTTGAAGTTACTAGCACTGGAATTCAACAATAAGTATTAATCAACTCTCGATGCATGGAAATTATCATGCTATCATTACAAGAGAGGAAAGAGAAGATTTTGGTTTTAATAGTAATGACTCTTTTCATACTTAGAGTTTTATCTGGATTTCAGGGGCACTGAGAAAGTGCCCATAAGAGGAACAGGCACTGCCATACCTAGAAAATATAAATACTTTCTATTTAACTCATTTTGTCCTGAAGTAAATCCTTTCTGCCAACAGTTCCATATGCAACCACTCTCCTAGCCTTGAAACACAGTCAAACCAAGAGAGTGTATATACAACTAATGAATATTGGTCTTGGGATGCCTGGGTGGCTCAGCGGTTAAGCGTCTGCCTTCAGCTCAGGTCATGATCCCAGATCCCAGGATCGAGTCCCACATCGGGCTCCCTGCATGGAGCCTGCTTCTCCCTCTGCCTTTGTCTCTGCCACTCTCTCTGTGTCTCTTATGAATAAATGAATAAAAATCTTAAAAACATTTAAAAAAATGAATATTGGTCTAATACCAAACATCTATATTCAAAGTAAAACCTAAGCACATATAATAGCAATGTGATTCATCTTTGTGGTTCTCTTTCTAAAGATCAGTTGCTCTGATTGTGGTTATCCACTTCCTCCCTCTAGAGAAGCTTCCAAGAGAGATAAGTGGGAATATAACCAGAGAAAACGAAGGTAAAGTCTAAAAACAGAGCAGAAATGGACAATAGAAGATAAGAGGGAGGTCTACCAAGACGGAAAATGGGTTGGATACAGTTCAAGTTGGCAGAGAGTAATTAAAATTAAAGATAAATAGCTTGCCTTTTTGAAAGGGAAAGACTGGATTCTAGATTCTGAGGATTTGCTGGTATCAGGCTTTAGAAAATGTAAAGTGGCTTAAACATAGAGTTGGTTAGCATTTAGAAAAGAAACTAGAGATAACTCAGAGCAATTAACCTCTTTTTCTTTTCTAATAAGATATCTACATTGGTAGAGCAGGATCACTGATATGAGTTAGGGATTTCAGAAAGTCACGACAAAGTTTCTTTCATGATAGCCTGGTAGGCAAAATGTAGCAACCAAAACAAGATGATAGTACAGATAAGACTGACAACTTTATGATGACAGGGACTGTCATTGACTTGTTCAATGCTGTACCTTCTCTATGCATCACAGATCCTGACCCAGGCTCAAAATATTTGTGTTGCTTTAGTAAAGTTAGGTGCATTCTGATGACTGAAGAGCAATACCCAAAGTACATTGTTTTCTGGATCTCTGTCAACAGATTTAATTTTATTCGCCTTAATATCCCCAGGAGATTAGAAAATACCTGGCATACAGTAGGCACTTAATAAAATGTGATGAATGAATGAATTAATCTATAGGTCTTTTATAACAGTCTTACAAGGTTTTTTTTCTTACTCTTAATCTAGTCAATGTTTTAATCAGTGGCTTGGTTGAAGATATATTAAAACAAGGGATTATCAGTTACTGCAATTATACACATTGAAATAATGAATAGATTAAATGCAATGGGTGAAAAGGACATATGTCAATATTAATATGGCAAAATTTAATATCACTAAATCTATATTCAAAAAATGCACAAGGCCAAAAAAGAAGCACAAGGCATATGATCCAGCAATTCTACTTCTGGGCACAGGCATATCTCAGAGATACTGCGGATTCAGTTCCAGACCACTGCAATAAAGCAAATATCACGATAAAGCAAGTCAAGTGAATTTTTTTGTTTCCTTATGGATACGAGTTGTTTACACTATGCTACAGTCTATTAAGTGTGAAATAGCATTATGTCTAAAAAAATTAATGTCAGAATCAATTTTAAAATACTTTATTGTGGAGTGCCTGGATGACATCGTTGGTTGGGCAACCAGCTCTTGGTTTCGGCTCAGGTCACTATATTAGAGTTGGGAGATTGAGCCCTGAGTGGGGCTCTACACTCAGCAGGGAGTCTGCCTGAGATTTCTCTCCCTCTCCCTCTATCCTTCCACCCCTTGTATGCACACACTAGCTCTCTCTAACATAAACAAATAATTTTTTTAAGAAGAAGAAGAAAGAACATATACTGGCTCATAAAATTATCCGTATCAAGCATAAAAGAATTTAAATCATACAAAGTTATCTGACCACAAAGGGATTAAGTTAAAAATCAAAAACAGCAAAAAAAAAAAAAAAAAAAAAAAAAGCTTCAAACATATGGAAACTTAAAAGCACACTTAAATAATCCATAAATCAAACAGGAATTTTCAAGGGAAGTCAGAAAATACTTTAAACTGAATGAAAATAAAAATATAACATACAAAAAGGTGTGATATGTAGCTAAAGCAGTGTTTATGCAGTAATCATCTCATTACATACTAATATTAGGAAAGAAGACAGTCTCAGATCCATAAGCTAAATTTCCATCTTAAAAAAAGTATAATAAACAAAAATATCACAAAAGGGAAGAATTAGTAAAGATAAAAGCAGAAATCAATGAGATTAAAACTAACTAAATAAAAAAAAAAGAGGGGTGGGGCACAAGAGAAAACAAAACCAAAAGGTGGTTTTTTGAAAAGATCATTAAAATTGAAAACCTCTAGCAAGACCAACAAGAAAATAGGAGAAAAGACACACTTACCAATTATCAGGAAAGAAAGAAGGAATCACTACAAATCTCACAGATGTTAAAAGAATGATAAACGAATACTACTACACAGAATTCAATGCACATAAATAGAACCACTAAGATGAATCAGACCAATTCCTTAAAAACTTTGAAATATTAGGGAAACAAAAGCAAAAATAAACTATCAGGACTTCATCAAAATAAAAAGCTTCTGCACAGTGAAGGAAGGAAACAATCAACAAAACTAAAAGACAACCTATAGAATGGAAGAAGATATTTGCAAATGACATCTGATAAAGGGTAAGTATCTAAAATCTATAAAGATTCAACACCCAGTAAATAAATAATAAATAATCCAGTTTAATAATGGACAGAAAGGGTGGGATCCCTGGGTGGCGCCGCGGTTTGGTGCCTGCCTTTGGCCCAGGGCGCGGTCCTGGAGACCCAAGATCGAATCCCACATCGGGCTCCCGGTGCATGGAGCCTGCTTCTCCCTCTGCCTGTGTCTCTGTCTCTCTCTCTCTGTCTATCATGAATAAATAAACAAAGTCTTTAAGAAAAAAAAAAGAAAAAAAAAGAAAGGGTGCCTGGATAGCTCAGTCAATTAAGTGTCTGCCTTTGGCTCAGGTCATAATCTCAGAGTCATGAGATTGAGCCCTACATCAGGCTCCCTGCTCACCGAGGAATCTGCTTTTTCCTCTCTCCCTGCCCCTACCCCCACTCATGTGCTCGCTCTTGCTCTCTCTCTCTCTCTCTCTCTCTCTCCCCCAAATAAATAAATAAATAAAATATTTTTTTTAAATGGGAAGACATGATAGACATCATTCCAAAGAACACATCCAGATGGCTAAGAGACACATGAAAAGATGCTCAACATCACTCATCATCAAAGAAATACAAATCAAAACTATAACGATGTATCACTTCACCAGTAGAATGTCTAAAATTAACAACACAGGGTATGACACTTATTGGCAAGGATACAGAGAAAGGGAACCCTCTTACACTGTTGGTGGGAATGTGAACTGGTGCAGCCACTCTGGAAAACCGTATGGAGGTTCCTCAAAAAGTTGAAAATAGGGAGTGGGCAAATAACCGCGGCTCTCCAGGCGGCCCGATGCTCGCACCACGTCGAGGCGCAAGCAGGCGAAACCCCAGCACATCAACTCGGAGGAGGACCAGGGCGAGCAGCCCCCGCAGCAGCGGGCCCCGGAGTTTGCAGATGCGGCTGCAGCGCTGCGGGCCGCGGGGGAGCCGGGGGCTCCAGTGAACCACCCGGGGACCGGCAGTGAAGCCAACAGGGATGGAATGACTGCAAAGAGGACTCGTCGGGAGGAGACTCACATCTGTGAGAAATGCTGTGCAGAGTTCTTCAGCTTCTCGGAGTTCTTAGAACATAAGAAAAATTGCACTAAAGCCCCACCGGTGCTCATGATGAACGACAGCGAGGGGCCGGTGCCTCGGGAGGAGCTCCCCGGGGGCTGGCCACGCGCCGCACAGCCCCGGCGGCCGAGCAGCCTGCCATCAACATTTATCCGAGCCCAGCCAACCTATGTCAAAGTCGAAGTCCCTGGTGCGTTTGTTGGACCTGCTACCCTGTCCCCAGGCACGACACCTTTGCTAACGGCCCAGCCACGCCGACAGGCCAAACAACACGGCTGCACACGGTGTGGGAAGAATTTCTCCTGGGCGAGCGCTCTTCAAATTCACGAGCGGCCACCCTCACTGGGGAGAAGCCTTTCGTGTGTGACATATGTGGGTGAGCTTTTACCACCAAAGGCAACTTGAAGGTCCACTGTATGACGCATGGGGCCAACAATAGCTGGGCACGCCGTGGGAGGAAGCTGGCCATCGAGAACACCATGGCTCTGTTAGGAACTGATGGGAAGAGAGTCCCTGAGATGTTTCCAAAGGAAATCTTGGCCCCTTCGGTGAACATGGAAGCAGTACACCACCGTGCTCAATGGAGGTCTGGCCATGAAGACCAATGAGATCTCTGTGATCCAGAGTGGGGGGATTCCTACCCTCCCAGTCTCCCTGGGGGCCAGCTCCATTGTGAACACCACCACTATCTCCGAGATGGATGGCTCCCAGGCTGCCATCAGTGCTGAAGTGGAAAAACCAGGTGCTGCCAACAGCGTCCCCAAACACCAATTCCCTCACTTCCTCGAAGAAAATAAGATTGCAGTCAGCTAAGCTCTTTGTCAAGGGAGAAATGCAGGCAGAATGACCTCTAGAACTCTACTTTTTTTTTTTTCCTTGTTAAAAGAACCCATCTCCTCCTGTTTTTCTTACTGATGTGCAAATGATGTTTACAGTTGTGATCACAACCTCAGGCAAGTCCTACAATCAGATGTTGTTATGCTGCTTTGCAAAAAAAAAAAAAAAAAAAAATTGAAAAAATCGAAAAAAATCAAGAAAGAGAAAAGAAATTGAAAAAAGAAAAAAATTGAAAAAGAAAAAAACAAAAAATACTAAAACATATACAGACTAGAATTTTTTTTTCTTTAATTTTGGAAAGAAGCGGGTCCTGCAAAGTAGTGTTGTTACTTGCGACAAACTGTATACATAAAACCTTTGTACAACCAAGAGTAACTATTTACAAAGACTATCCTCCTATTTCAAGTTGGAACTTACTGAACTACAATGGACAAGACAACTGTTAGCCTAATTGGGGGAGGGGGTATTGTATACTTCCCTGGTGACTGTATGCGGGTACATGGACAAGATCTGGCATCTGTTTAGGGACCTGTTTCGTATGACACCCCCCCCCATCCCTGTACCCATCCTTCCTTTTTTTTTTTTTTTTTTTGTTCCTGAATGTACTTTTTTTTTTTCTTTAAGGTTGTAGAATTACAAAATTCCTTCAACCTTGGGACCTTAGGTAGGATACCCTCAAATGGACTGGTTTAGTCCTTAGGGAGTCAATGTGTGTTGCTGCTTATTTAAATAGAGTTCATTCGGAGCCCCAAGAGTGCCAATGTACTCCCTACACTTTCCAGATGCCTCCTTCCTGAGCTACCAGGAGGGCTAGGCACCTAAGCAGGGACCCTCAGGTGACTTAATTTGGTTCGCCAGTGCCTACTCGATCAAAGACCTGGGTTTTCCTTCTTGAAGAAACTCACAGAAAGGGCATATTTCTTACAGGTTCACATACTACTTTGTACAAAAAAATGTCCTTGGTGCAGCTTATGCCAAGTTAGTATGAAGATTGTTCTTGAGTATTGCATGAAGGCTATGATGTTCGAACAGGCAAGTCATGGGTGTGAAAGCTTTAATTTATCTACCTCATTTATTTTTTATTTTTGTAGCCATAGTGTCTATTTTCCTATTTTATGACCGCTGAAGTGTTCTGACACCCTGTCTTAAACCTGAGTTGACATGTGGTGGGAGCAGCTGGACGTTGACGATACTTTCATGATTCTTTTTTTCTTTTAACTCTCACCCCCCCCCCCTTTTTTTGTATATGTAATGATGAAACATGCTCTGATGGTTGAACAAGGAAGGAGAAAGAAAGACCTTAATTTCCAAGTGGAGAATCTCCTTCTTTGTGGAAAAGTAGATCAAGACTGTTAACAAAAGTTGGTCTGTGTTATTGCACCTGACTTTAGGATCCAAAAATTTTTTTGCCACGTTGTGCCTTTCCTTCTGGAATTGTAAGTTGAGAACACAATGCTAGTACCTGTTTACACTGTGAAGTGGATATTGTTACAGAGAACACGCCAGAGCCTTTCTCCCTGTTAAGCAAATCATGCCCGTGTGAATGTATAATCTGTGGAGAAACCCCTGTAGTTTTTACCTGCTGATGCTGTCTGTCTTGTTGGAGAATAAATTTTGGATGTTTCTTTTTTCTCCCCCCCCCCCCAAAAAAAAAAGTTAAAAATAGAGCTCCCCTACAATTCAGCAATTGTACTACTAGGTTTTTACCCAAAGGATACTAAAATACTGATTCAAAAGTATACATGCACCCCCATGTTTATAGCAGCATTATCAATAATAGCTAAATTATGGAAAGAGACCAAATGTCCATCCACAGATAAGTGGATAAAGAAGAAGTGGTATATGTATACAATGAAATATCACTCAGCCATAAAGAAGAATGAAATCTTGAATGATGTGGATAGAGCTAGGGAGTATTATGCTAAGCAAAATAAGTCAGTCAGAGGACAAATACCATTTGATCTCACTCATATGTGGAATTTAAGAAACAAAATAGATGAACATGGAGGGGAGGAGAGAGGCAAACCAGAAAACAGACTCTTAACTATAGAAGAAAAACTGAGGGAGGGTTAGAGGAGGGGAGGTGGGCAGAGGAATGTGTTAAATAGGTGATGGGTATTAAAGAGGACACTTGTGATGAGCACTGGATGTTGGATGGAAGTGATGAATCACTAAGTTCTACACTGAAACTAATATTACATTGTATGTTAACTAACTGGAATTTAAATAAAAATTTGCACTTTTCCAACGGGCTACATACACTGCATGCAAATTAGTCATTTCCAGGAAACGGGTGCTGGCTTTGTAGGCTTCAACATGGAGACAACTAGGGGAACTGCTGAGCCGGTTCCTGGGGAACTGGTGTCTGTGGCACATGCTCTTTCTCTCCCAGCCGAGTCTTATGGCAATGATCCTGATATCAAGATGGCTTGGGCCATGAAAGCAATGCAGCATGCTGAAGTCTACTACAAGCTGATTTCATCAGTTGACCCACAGTTCCTGAAACTCACCAAAGTGGATGACCAAATCTATTCTGAGTTTCGGAAAACTTTTGAGAAACTCAGGATAAATGTGTTGGATCCAGAAGAACTCAAATTAGAGTCCACTAAAGAGAAGTGGAGACCATTCTGCTTGAAGTTTGACGGGGTTGTAAAAGACTTCAACTGTGGTACTTTGCTGCGACTGGACTGTTCTCAGGGCTACAATGAGGAAAATACCATCTTTGCCCCAGGATACAATTTCTTGCTATTGAAATTGCTCAGAACCGGGAAGGCTATAACAAAGCAGTTTACACCAGTGTTCATGACAAAGAAGAGAAAGAAGGCAACCATGGAAGAGAGAAAGGAGCTGACAGTGGACAAGCAGAAGAGAAAGGAGCCAACAGAGAAAGAGAAAAAGCAAAAACCAACAAAGGAGAAGAAAAAGAGAAAGAAGCCAACAAAGAAATCAGCAAGACTGGTGAAACAGCTATGTTAGGGATACAGGGAATAGCACTCTGGAAGCTGTGACTCAGCTAAGTCTACAGATTCCATGATGCCACTTGCACAGACCCCTGTGGTTAAATGTATGTCCAGGGCACCTGGGTGGCTCAGTAGTTGAGTGTCTACCTTTGGCTCAGGGTGTGATCCCAGAGTTCCAGGATTGAGTCCCACATCCGGCTCCTGCAGGGAGCCTGCTTCTCCCTCAGCCTACGTCTCTGTCTCTCTCTGTGTGTCTCTCATGAATAAATAAATAAAATATTAAAAAAAAAACTTGCAGAGTAAAATAAAATAATAAAAAATAATTTTTTTAATTTTTAACTTCAAAATATCAAAATTCATGAAAATTGCCTTAAATAACCCAAATTGCCTTATAACTAATGAAAGAGTTGAATCTATAGTCAAAATCTTCTGAAAAGAGATTTCCAGGTCCAGATGGTTTCACTGGAGAATTCGGCCAAACATTTAAAAAAGATATTACATCGGATCCCTGGGTGGCTCAGTGGTTTAGTGCTGCCTTTGGCCCAGGGCCTGATCCTGGGGTCCCTGGATCGAGTCCCACATCGGGCTCCCGGGTGGAGCCTGCTTCTCCCTCTGCCTGTGTCTCGCCTCTCTCTCTCTCTCCCTGTGTCTGTCATGAATAAATAAATAAAATCTTAAAAAAAAAGATATTACACAAATTCTACACAGTCTCGTCCAGAAAATAGAAGAGGAGGGAACACTTCTCAACTAATTTTATGAAGTTAGCATGACCTTGATGACAAAACCAAAGACAGTACAAGAAAACTATAGACTAACATCCTTCATGAACAAAGATGCAAAAATCCTCAACAAAATATCACCAAATCTAATCCAGTAATATAAAAAATACACCATGACTAGGTGGAAAAAGAAACCTCATTCAACGTCTTAAAAATTAATCAATGTGGGGCACCTGGGTGACTCAGTGGTTGAGCATCTGTGGCTCAGATGGTGATCCCAGAGTCCTGGGATCAAGTCCCATATCAGGCTCCCGGTAGAGAGCCTGCTTCTCCCTCTGCCTCTCTCAATAAATCTTTTAAAAAATTAAATTAAAAAAATCTTCAGCAAACTAGGAATAGATGAGATCTTTCTCAATGTATTGAGAAAAGGCATTCTCAAAAAAAAAACCTACAGCTAACATATACTTACATGAAACAGTGAATGCTTTCCTTCTAAGGCCAGGAACTTGACAAAGATGTCTACTCTCAAGACTCCAACTCAATATTACTAGAATTCCAAAGAAATAAAGTGAAATAAAGTAAGAAATAAAGCAAAAAATAAAATAAAATGCATACAGATTAGAACAGTTTCACAATGTGTAGAAAAGCCAAGAAATCTACTTTTAAAACTTCCTAGAGCTAATAAATGTATTTAACAAGATTGAAGGCTACACAGCCAACACAAACACCGATCATATTTTCATACGGCAGCAATAAGCAATTGGATACCAAAATTTAAAACACAATACCACTTAAAATAGCTCCAAAAAATGAAATATCAAGGTATACATCTAAGGAAACTTTTACAGGAACTGTATACCATAAACCTCAAAACACTGATTTTAAAATAGATGTGAATAAATGAAGAGACATATTATGATCAAGGACTGGAAGACTCAACAAAGTAAAGATGTCATTTGATCTATAGGTTTAATGGAATTGCAATCATAATCTCAGCGATATTCTTGGCAATATAGGCAATCTAATTCATATATTTATATGGAAAAGCAAAGAGACTAGAGCAGCCACAATAAATTTGAAAAAAAAAAAGTTGGAGCAATCACACTACTCTATTTTAAGATTTACTACAAAGCTGCAATGACCAAGAGTATATTATTAGTGGAGAAATAGATACAAAGCAATGGAAAAGAAAAGAACCTAGAAATAAAATCACAATACATTAATTTTTACCTTGATGCAAAGGCATTTCAATGAAGATAGGGTAGTTTTTTTAAACAAATGATGTTGGAACAATTGGGCATCCGTATGGGGAAAAAAACCTCAACCCATACCTGTACCATACACAAAAATTAGCTCAAAATGAGTTATAAATATAAATGTAAAGTGTAAAACTATATAATGGTTAGAAGAAGAAATATAAAAAGATTCATGGCCTGGGATTAGGCAAAGTTTTGGGACATGACACCAAAGACACAATCTATAAAAGAAAAATTTGTACTTAATCCAAATTAAAAGCTTTTACTCTATAAATGATACTGCTAAGATAATGAAAGACAAGCTAGAGACTGAGACAAGTTATTTGCAAATCATATGTCTGATAGAGGACTTGTATTCAGCATATATATGTATTTTTTTTTAATTCTCAAAACTCAATAATGAGACAGCAACTCAACTAAAAGATGAGAAAAAAAAACTTGAAAAAAACTTTCACTGAAGAGGATATTCAGAAGGCAAATTGGTGTAGTCTAACACCAATTTCAGTCAGCAGGGAAATGCAAATAAAACCAGGATGAAATATTACCCAACACCTATTAAAATGGTAAAAATGAAAAATAATTGACAATACCAGGTGCTGACAAGTATGCAGAACAACTGTAACTCTCAAATACTGCTGATAGAAATGCAAAATGGCACAGCTACTCTGTAAAGTCATTTGGGAGTTTTTTTTAATAAAATTAGATGTATCTGATAATTCTACTCCAAAATATTTAGGAGAAAGAAGTCCATGTTCACAAAAAAATTGACACATGGGAGGTTACAGTAGCTCTAACAAAACTGCCAAAAATTAGAGAAAATCAAATGTCCTTAAATTGGTGAATGAATAAGCAAATTTGGTGTACCTTTACAATAGACTACTACTTGGCAATAGAAAAGAATGCACTATTGATACATGCAACAACTTAAATAAATCAAAAAGGCACTAAATGGAGTGAAAAAAATCTAATCTCAAAAAGTTACATATAGAATGATTCCATTTATGTAACATTCTTGAAAAAATAAAACTATATGATGGAAGAAGACTAGTAGTTTCCAGGGCCTAGGAGTCAGAGGAGGGTGTGATACAAAGATAGAATAGGAGGGAACTTCAGGCAGATGATGAAACTATTCTATATCCTGAGTGTGGTTGTGGTTACACAAATATATACAAGTATTAAGACTCATAGAACTGTCCACTAAAAAAATGATAATTTAAGTGTATGTTAACTGTTTATAAACATTTTTAAAGTAAGATAGGACAGTTTTTGTTGGCCACAGCTCAATACATGCCAAAAGTGTGATTTGATTACTAAGAAAACCCCCATAAACAGCAAAAGCAAAACCGTCTTAGGCTGCATTAATGGAAGAATTAAATCCAAATCAAAGAAAGTATTGGATCTTATACTGATCAGACCACACTTACAGTTTTCTATTCTCTTTAGACATTGATAAAATCAACTATCTAGAGGAAGGAGACCAGAATGAATAGAGAATGGTGGAAAGAAGATATTTAGCCTGGAAAAGAGAAGGAATGACACGGCAATTCTCTTACTCTATTAGAAAAATTGCTCAATTGTTTACTAAGTCTTATTTTGTATCACTCCTCACGAAAGAATTGGCTCCCTGGGAAATAGTCACAAGAAGGCAGACCTCAGATTACTATAAAGAAAAGCTTTCTGATAATTCAAGTCATGAATAAGTACAATGACCTGCCTAGAGAAGCAGTGAGCTTCTCATCGTTGGAAATCATTGGACATGTTTAAGCAGATGTTAAATAACCATCTGTCAAGGTTATCCTCAAAGGGATTACTTACTTCACTGAGTAGGAGACTGATCTCTTTAACCTCTCGAGTCTCTTCAAACTCCATCTCCTGTATTCTAAATTATAAAGGTTGTTATAAATCATCCCCCACCCCTGCTGAGTGTATCTCCAAGTCTCTACAATTCATTGGATTGTACATTAGGTACAGAGTGCTCCCAAAATCCCTTCGGATTCATCCTAAAACTGATGGTCCCAGAACAGCCTTCGAGGGGCTGTTTTAATGATTTCCAACCTGCAACAGTAAAGATATGCAGAGGAACATGTGAAAAAATCAAACTTGTGCAAAGAATGGATAACTTCTAATAAGAATGTATAGGGAATATTTGATTCTGCTCTATTAATGCTTGATGAGTTATTGTATCTTCCCAAAAATGAACTAAAATGAGGTTTGAGATTGTTTTTGACTTCCCTGACCTTGTCATTGCTCTAGTCTAGAAAAGGAAACTGGAAATTTCCAGGTCTTAAAATTTACCAAAGGGCAAAAAGAAATACCCCTATTCTTTCCCGTTCGTCTCAATTATTTGAATCTCACTCTTTATATTTTACTCTCTAGTCTTCTCAGCAAGAATTATCTCAGTCTAAACATTCCAAAAGTCTGGCAGTAAGTAAGGAGCAAGAGTGCCTAGTTAAGGTTATCATGGGCAGCATCAAGGCAGGTTCAGCAGTCATCAGGCTGACAGGAATTGGGACAAGGGGAAGGCTATGGAGATAAGTTTCATCCAGCAGGACATGAATCAAGCCAAGTGATCACTATTGATATATCTGAGGTTGGAAGTACAAGATTTAAAACAGTAGATCCAGGCATGACTTAGATAAGACTTCAATTAGACATCGTGTGGCACTCCAATGATTCCAAGAGAGCCAAGTTGTGTGCCCAAGTCCAAGGCTGTAATGATGCCTTCCCACATCAGAGTCCGCAGGCCTACCTGGCCTCATCCTCTTAGTAGAACTCTCATTCTGAATTATTTACTAAAGTCTTTTTGACTCTTTTTGGGGTGTTCCTGAGGGTACAGCTGTTCCCTTTGCAAGTCCATTATAGAATTAAAAGTCTGTTTGGCAGACAAAAATAATCTATAGTATGAGAAGATCACTCATTGTGGTAGGTAATCACTGGAAGGGAGCATAGTTGGGGGTTCTGGGGTTCTGGTAAGGTTTCTTGATCTAGGTGTATTCAGATTGAAAATCCTAGTTGTATACTTATGATCCCCATACTTTTCTGTATCTATGTTATCATAATATAAATATAAAATTAAAATGTTCCCAAGATAAGGGAAAAGCCCTGAGCAGCAGCTTCACAAGGCCACTCTGGCTACTGGGCGGCCAGGAGTACAATCACTTAGCCAGAGCGCTAGACTCTCAGTCCTCTTCCTTTCTTTCCCTGTGTGTGTGGCTGCTCACACATGCTCACTCATACGTGTGCACACACCCAAACACAAACAAGATGAGGCACCAGAGGCAGCAAGCACAGTCCAGAGGAGGGCTTTTTGCCTTATCTTCCCAACCCTGACCATAACTCCAGGACTTGGCTCATGTCCTTCTAAGGACCAAGATTTGAAATTCTACTCCTCAGTGTTGAAAAGGGGTCCTCCTTCTCTTGGTAGAAATCCAGACTTCTGAGATGAAGAAAATAAGATAACTTTAAGCATCAGTAAACTAATGACACCATATGTGTAGAGTTATGTATATTTAGCAAAAAAACAAAAAAAAAAACAAAAACAAAAACAAAGAAGTACATCAAAATGTTAACGGTTTTTATTTCTGAGACATGGGATGAGTTGCATTTTTTTCTTTGTCTTTTTCTCTCATTTTTATATTTTCTATAATGATTGAATACTACTTTATAATAAGAAAATACATGCTATAAATAAAAATTTATGTTTATATATTACATTAGCACTTCCAACTCTACAAGCATAAGTTTTCTCAGTGGGTTCTCTGTCTAGTTTTGATACAAGTCCTTTATTGGACAGGAGTTCGGCAAATTTTTTTTTCTTTTCTTTTCTTTTTTTTTTTTTCTAGATTTTATTTTTTTTAAGAGGCAGAGAGAGTGAGAGAGAGAGGCAGAGGGAGAAACAGACTCCCCACTAAGCAAAGAACCTGATGTAGGGCTCTTGATCCCAGGACTGGAAGATCATGACCTGAGCCAAAGACAGATGCTTAACTGACTGAGCCACCCAGGCACCCCTCGGTAAATATTTTCTTTCAGTCCATGGTTTGTCTTTTAACAGTCTGTTTTAAAACAAACAGACTCTCTTAACAGTCTGTTTTGCAGAGCAGAGGTCTTAGATTTAAATAAAGTCCAACTTACCACTTTTTTTGTTTCATGGATTATTCTTTTGGTTGTATCTAAAAACTCATCACCATCTATTGATTCTTACAATAATTCTCTGATATTATTACCTCCATTTTGCAAATGAGGAAACCAAACCTCAAAGGTGAACTTGACTAAGCTCATGTGAGCAAAACTAATGGATTTGGGACTGATAAATTCCAATACTCATTCCACTATGCAATGTTGTAATGCTATCTAACTCTGTTCTTCTTTTTGTTTTCTTTGCCTTTCTTTCCTCTTTTCTTGGAAGCTTATTTTTTAAGGTTTTTTTTTTTTTTTAAACCTAGGGAAAACATGTCTTGCCAGAAGACATGACAACTTCCAGAGAATAAGAGATTGATGAAGCTGGTCCAAAGGTTATCACAACGGCATTGATAGAAACATGCTCTAAGGTGCAGTGTCAAGTGTTGTGGAAGCTAAGGGCTCATTTCTCTAGAAACACACATACTCACATTTTGCATACAATTTTAGGTGTTCTGGATGCCATTGCTGCTTTATAATTAGTTTAGCACCTGGCCGTCTGGGATACATATGAAATAATATAAAGAAATAACATCTATGAAAGCACTACCATAGCTCCTGTGTAGAGGAGGCACTCAATAAATTCTCATTTAATCTGAAGTCTGATTAATTTGATTAATAGTACTTTTTGCCTTCAAGCAAGGAATCTATACCCACTGGGTTTAATATAGTCTGGTTACAAGAATTCGCCACAGGGTGTCACTATTGTTCTAGAGAAAAAATTAACAGCATTAAACCATCCCCCTCCTTCCCCCCGCCCCCCACTCCACCCCACCCCTTTAATTTAAAAAACAAAGTGATGACTGTGTGGTGAGGAGGGGGTGAGGAAGGGCATTACTTTTGTATTCTAATAGCTTTTTAAATTTTTAATATTAACACAATTCATTGCTTTTGAATGTCATAAAAATGTTGCATCAACATATTTTGGGTTACTGAGCAGTTGTCCAGGGTGTAAAAAAAAATTAAAAAGCACTGTTTGGGTTCAGAAAGTTTACTTCACTCCAGAGGATCCATGGGGAGTCTCAGTGACTCATTTACTCATTCATCAAAGATTTGTTGCCTGCTGTGTGCTATGCATTATGTAAATCATAGTATATCCAGAGGTTTGGCATATCTAGTCACTTTCACAATGGCTCTGAGTGATTAGACCCCTGCTTAGAGTAGCAATAGGATAGGGATTTGGTTCAGGATTCCTATAGAGAATTGTTCACCCCAAACAGCCTCTCATAGTTATTCGACCTGATAAATCTCATAATAGTCCTACATCCTAGCATGCTGCCTGGGGTAATATCCATCCATCACTACTAAAATGAGCAGCAGTCACCTGTAAAATATCCACCTGGCATGTGCCTTCCTCCCTCTGGGCACCACTGATGGCACAGATAAAGGGACAAAGACAACAACATTCAGATGAGCAGTTTTGTTTTGTTTGTTTTTTAAGTAGGCTCCACGCACAGGGTAGGGCTCAAACTCAGGATCCTAAGAAGGAGAGTCATTTGCTCTATTCACTGAGCCCGCCAGGTGCCCCCAACAGTTTTGTTCTTCAACAGCATTTTTGGGATATTTACATACTGTAAAATTCACCCATGTGAAAATATACAAGTAGTGGGTTTTAGCATATTCAGAGAGTTGTGGAATCGTCCCCATTACCTAATTCCACAACATTTTCGTTAGCCCAAAAGAAAACCACACACCCACTAGCAGTCACTCCCACCCTTTCCCCAGGCTCTGGCAACCACTTATCTACTTTACGTCTTGCTGGATTCACTTACACTGGACATTTCATATAAATGGAGTCATAATACATGAACGGTTTGTAAATAGCAAAAGAAAGCAATTCTTTCATCTCTACTCCAACTACCATAGTTTGGGTAGATTCCTGCTTTCAGAAAAGTGCTTTTAGAAAAGTGCCCAATATGTAATCTATAAATTCCTATAATAGTCATCATGAACTCCTTTGGGGGAATTTTTTTTACCTCAACAGCACATCCAAATGGGAGTGAAATTGGTTTCACTCAGGACAAAAGTGGCTGAAATCAGTCATCTTCTGAAATCGTTACTTTCTAAGCATGGCCTGTGAGAATGTGGGCTGTTTGGGCCCAAGACTTACACCTATTATCTTATACTCTTAAGTAGGAGACAAGAAAAACTAAATATAAAGCTCTGCTCTCTCTCTTCACTAATCATTAAATAAATACCCAAGTCCTCCCCCATGGCCCACAGCATAGAAAATTCTATGAGCCAACAGTAACCTGCCTGGTGGTGAAGAAGGGCATCCACAGAGAGAAATCCATGCTAGGCATTGTGCTGGCATTCCTCCCCCAATTCTGTAAGTACTATAAGAATGAGAAAATGAGGGCAGCCCAGGTGGCTCAGCGGTTTAGTGCCGCCTTCAGCCAGGGGCCTGATCCTGGAGACCTGGGATTGAGTCCCCAGTCGGGCTCCCTGCAGGGAACCTGCTTCCCCCTCTGCCTGTGTCTCTGCCTCTCTCTCTTTCTCTCTCTCTGTTCCTCTCATAAATAAATAAAATATTTTTTTAAAAAAAAAGAGAAAATGAGACTTAGTGAGATTCAATAACTTACCCAAGCAAGGCTACATGCCTAGTATGTGGAAGTGTTTAGTAAAGGATAAAAGCACAGAATCAGAAGCCAAGCTTTCTGGGTTTAAATCCTGAATTCTACAGCACACTACCTGTGTGAACTTCAGCAAGTTCTTTTAGCTCTCCGTGCTTCAGACGGCCTCTGTAAGGAAGGGATCCTAATAACACGGACCTTATGGGGAGGCTGTAAGTAAGGTTCAAGTAAGTTAGTACCGAAAGCACTTATAGCAATGCCTGGCATATGAAAAGCCCTATAAAAGTATTGACTGTAAATATTATCAGAATCCAGATTTGCCTGGATTTAAAGTTCTTGCCCCTAATGCAAAACCATGCCTCTCCATGCTTACCCTATATTCTCGAAGAATTAGGAGATCTGTGGCCTGAGCTGAACTGACAGTGCTGTGGCATGTGATGTCTTAATTAATGTGTGAGCCTGCTACAGTGAGCACATTGGTGGTACCGCCCTGTTCACACTGCAGACAATGTCCACTGCATCTTATTTCCACCCCCCACACAAACACTCTATGTAAATACCACAGCTCTGGCCTGAATTGCAATAGTGTGCATTATAAGGATGAAAGAGAAGGGTCTGAGAGCAGTTGCCTCCTGCAACAACTCTTTTACATCGCTGTAGAAGCAGAATAATAAAACTTCACTGTCACTTTCAAGAAAAAGAGAAGCAAAACCAGGCTAACGAATTGATAACCTGAACTAATGACCAGGAAGGTATTTTCCTGCCCACATCCCAAAGCAAAGGAAGCATTAAGACATTAAGATGATTTACAGCAACAGAGGGTTACTGTTACTGGTTTTGTTTTGTTTTTTTTAATTTTTTTTTTTTATTTATTTATGATAGTCACAGAGAGAGAGAGAGAGAGAGAGGCAAAGACACAGGCAGAGGGAGAAGCAGGCTCCATGCACCGGGAGCCCGATGTGGGATTCGATCCCGGGTCTCCAGGATCGCGCCCTGGGCCAAAGGCAGGCGCCAAACCGCTGCGCCACCCAGGGATCCCCTGTTACTGGTTTTGACAGCAATTGTCTTTAAGAGGATGGGTCCTGCAGTCCTACAAGTCTACTTAGATTTCCAGAAGGAGAGAACTCTAAGAAAAAAAAAAAAAAAGCTGTTTCCTAAAGCATAAAGAGGGCAAACGTGTATCTTAAGTTTTCTTTTTAATTTTTTTTTTGTTAAGCAATCTCTACGCCTAATGTGGGGCTTAACTCATAACCCCAAGATCAAGAGTCACATGGTCTACTGACTGAGCCAGCCAGGCACCCTGAATTTTAAGTTTTCCTAATAAAATGTATTATCTCTGTATCTGTACAATTATCTGCTTGCCTCTCTGGAATCATTTTAGTGAAGAATTAATAGGCAGTAAATAAACAAATCCGGCCAGCCCGGGTGGCTCAGCGGTTTAGCGCCGCCTTCAGTCCAGGGTATGATCCTGGAGACCCGGGCTCGAGTCCCAGGTCGGGCTCCCTGCATGGGGCTTACTTCTCCCTCTGCCTGTGTGTTTGTCTCTCTCTCTCTCTCTCTCTCTCTCTCTCGAATAAATAAATAAAATCTTTAAAAACAAAAGATTTTCATTATTCTGCAAATGCCTACAGTATCTCTCTTTACAGAAGGAATTCTCAAACTTGGCTATACACTGTAGTCACATGAAGATGCAGGGGCTGTGCCCACAGAGATCTCTGACTCCATGGATCCAGGATACAGCACGGGTATCAGGAATTTCATAGGCTCCCAAGTTAGGAGTAGCCACATTTTTAAAACTCAGTTGGCAGTGCTCAGTTGGCAGTCACATGTCCTCTGGTCCTGTGTCAGTTTCAGCTATCCTGGAGGACAGGCCTCCCTAGAGATTCCTCCACTACTAAGTGGGTTTTAAGTTTTTATATGTTCCATGATCTACTGATTATCTCTGACCATCCCAAACCAAGCCTTCAGAGCAGTTGTCCTAAATGGGCACGAATTAGGGAGAGTTCTTACAATCTCAACTAAAATGAACCTGGTAGGGACCCCTGGGTGGCTCAGTTGGTTAAGCGTCTACCTTCAGCTCAGGTCATGATCCTGAAGTCCTAGGATGGAGCCCTGCATAGGGCTCCCTGCTTCTCTCTCTGCCCCTCAACCCGCTCATGCTCGCACACATGCTCTCTCTCTCAAATAAATAAATAAAATCTTTTTTAAAAAAGAGAGAGGGGGATCCCTGGGTGGCTCAGTGGTTTAGCGCCTGCCTTCAGCCAGGGTGTGATCCTGGAGACCCGGGATCGAGTCCCACATCAGGCTCCCTGCATGGAGCCTGCTTCTCTCTCTGCCTGTGTCTCTGCCTCTATGTGTGTGTGTGTGTCTCTCATGAATGAATAAATAAAATCTTTTAAAAAATAAAATAAAAAATAAAAAGAGAGAGAAAAGAAAAAAATTATTTGAGATTATAATTGGTGCTATTTACCAGAGATCTTTGGTTGCCTTGTATGCCTTGCATCTTTCAAGACGGTCAATGAAGAAAATAGAATAAACATCTACTCTGCTGGATGCACAAATCATGCAAAGAAAAATAAAATAAAATGAACCTGGTATTTTCTCAAGTCCAGAAATGAGCTGAAGAAAGAAGTTGACTGTAAACTACCAGAATCTTAGCTCTGGTAAGGAGTATAGACTGTTTAAAAATTATATTCATATGTTCAATTCTGTTGCTTTTCTCTCTTATAAGCTAGAATTCTATTACTTCAGCAGAGGTCCTTTTTTTTTTTTTTTTAGATTTTATTTATTTATTCATGAGAGACACACACACAGGGAGAGGCAAAGGAGAGAAGCAGGCTCCATGCAGGGAGCCCAACATGGGACTCGATCCCTGGTCTCCAGGATCATACCCTGGGCTGAAGGCAGGCGCTAAACCGCTGAGCCACCCAGCCATCCAGCAGAGGTCCTACATAAAGATATATCAGGATGAAAATTTGCATTTAACTATAAAGCAGTGTGTTTCCTTTCTTGCTATCATAGAAAGATGGAAATCAAATGGAAACTACCAAGCAAAACCAGAACATGACTGAGCCAGTGAGAGTGAATACTGAATTATTTTCACAGACATGTATAAAGCATCCGCTAAGTGGTTGGTACTGTGCTAGGTATTCGAGATTCAGAAATGTCCCTCCTGAGGCTAACCACCTAGTGAGGAAACCGATAATTTCAATATATTGTGGGCAACACTCTCCTAGAAAGGAAGAACAGGAAGGAGACTTGAACTCAAAGAGAGGATATGTGGGTGGGGGCAGGGAAGCCCTCAGATAGACGTGATGCTTTTGATAAGTTTTTTTTTTTTTTTTTTTTTTTTGCTTTTGATAAGTTTTAAAAGATATGTGCTATCCTGGGGTGCCTGGGTGGTACAGTCCGTTAAGCAACTGACTCTTGGTTTGGGCTCAGGTGGTGATCTCGGGATTGTGAGATTGAGCCCTGTGTCAGGCTCCGTGCTCAGAGCAGTCTGCTTAAGATTCTATCTCCTTCTCCCTCTGCCCTTCTCCCCTGCAGACACAGTCTCTCTAAAATAAATAGATCTTAAAAATAAAAAATAAAAAGATGTGCAGGCACCTGGGTGGCTTAGTCAGTTAAGTGTCTGCCTTTGGCTCAGGTTGTGATCCCAGGGTCCTGGGATCAAGTCCTATGTCAGACTCTCTGCTCAGCCAGGAGCCTGCCTCTCCCTCTCCCTCTACCCCTCTCCCCTGCTCATGATCTCTCTCTTACACACTCACTCTCTCTCTCAAATAAATAAATAAAATCTTTTTTTAAAAAAAAAAAGATGTGCTATCCAAGTAAAGTGAACAATTGAGGTTTAGTGAGGAGGGCCGTATTTAATCATATTCTATCTTCCCCATATGTTCTGAACCAAATGAGAAATTGGCCCATGGGTCAACTAAGATAAAAAATTTCAACTTTATTATTGCTACTTTCACATTACTCTAAGAATGACCATGACTTTACCAGAGGGAGCGTAGGAAACAGTGATAGAGCATCCTGTGATTTTCAGCTGCTTATCACAGTGAAGCTTCTAGTCACATTTCCTAGAATCTAGGGTTATGTAAAAAGGACAGTTTGCTAAATATGTTCAAATTATTCCTTAGCATTCTGTGAGCAAAGCACCTTCATCAGAGTCCATAGAAACCCATGAGGAAAACATGCCTTTATTTCCCACAAATTATGGTTGGAAAAAATTATTCTTTGTTTCTATTTAAACTCATCCCAGAGTCAATTCTAAACTGTATAGTCTATTTGGCGCACATTGATTTATGGACACTCACAACTTATCAAACCTAGTCCTAAAAGCTAAACGGGAAAATTCAAAACCAGCTTTTTTATTTTTTTAAGGTTTTATTTATTAGTTCATGAGAGACATAGAGAGAGAGGCAGAGACACAGGCAGAGGGAGAAGCAGGCTCCATGCAAGGAGCCCAACGTGGGACTCGTTCCCGGGTCTCCAGGATCACGCCCTGGGCTGAAAACGGGGCTAAACCACTGAGCCACCCGGGCGACCCATGACCACCATCTTATAGAGCCCAGAGGCCTCACAAATGTGTGATAAAATTTTAGGAACTGTTGCTGCAGCATTGTTTTAAACTTTTTAATTAAAAATACATTTATTAAATTTAATTTTTAAATTTCTTTACTTAGATATATGCATGTGTATGTATGTATCTGTGTGTGTAAGGCAAAATCAGATCCAAAGTGATCAAAATCACAGTAAAGCCACTCTACTGGAGAAGGTAAAATTAGGCAGTTTGTTTAGGAAATCTAATTTTTTTGCCTATATTTTTCAACCTTCTTATCCTTTTTTTTCTGCTGCTCTATTTTCATCCTACCTAAAGATAAATTTTATGGTTGCCCTCTAACCCAAAATGATAGTAGAGTTATATAAAATATAAGACTTCACTTAATTTGTAAAATTTTTAATTAATTTTTAATATTAACATTGCTCAACAATACGATTAAATAATGACTGTATTTAAAGCTCTCTATTAAAAAGTAATAAATAAAGCTCTCTATTGTGAATGCAACTGTTGTCTGAAGTACATTCTGACACATGGATTCAGTTACAAATATAGTTTTGAAAAGCAATGAAAAAATTTCAGTTGAAAAAATGAGATCCTGAAACCCCATTTTTTTTTTTACCTAAGATAAACTTGTACATTGGTAGTTCAAAAAAGATATATATGTATATATATATATATATATATATATATACATATATATAAATAATTTGGTGATCTAAAAATTGATCAAGGCCTATGGTGATCAAATGATAAAATTTGCTTTCTTTTAAAAAATGTTTATAATAGAAATTATAATTAACCTAATTAAAGAAATGTGTGGGGTTTTTTTCTTTTTTTAGATTTATTTATTTATTCATGATAGGCATAGAGACACAGAGACAGAGACAGAGACAGAGACAGAGACAGAGACACAGGCTGAGGGAGAAACAGGCTCCATGTAGGGAGTCCGACGTGGGACTTGATCCCGGGTCTCCAGGATTGTGCCCTGGGCCAAAGGCAGGCGCCAAACCATTGTGCCACCCAGGGATCCCCAATGTGTGGGTTTTTAAAAATAAAACTTGCAGATTCTTTTTTAGTCAATTCAACTTATTTTTCACTTTCATCCAAACTGGTAAAATAATTTAGCTCACTTGTTACTTGTAGTCCTTTAGAGGGGAAGCTTTTATAAACTAGTTACCAGTTTATTCTGGGAATCTGGTTAAGTTGTTTCTGGGACTTTTGATCAGGAATGGACAATATTGAAGAGTCAAAAAATCACTGATATTATCTATAATAGGTGTTTGGTGTGGGCTGGTGAGGTGCATATAGAGCTCCAACTACTTACCCCAATTCCACCTCCACTGAGCTTAGACTGTACCTCATATACTGCTCATCATCCACCTGACTCTCATTTCATCAAAAGGCTGACATTATAAAACAGTGACTCAGTGAGAGAGGAATGAGTAAGAAGCCAAAAACATAAATAGAATCCTATTATGCTTGCTCCTCTTTCACATGTGCCTTTGGAGTACACGAGTGAGTGAGTGAGTGAGTGAGTGAGTGAGTGAGTTAAAAGGCATCTGAATTTGAGTAACAAAATAAAGATAGTATTGTATTATAACTCAAAGAATAAGTTAAATATCCATGAGTTCATACTGAAATGAATAAATGACTGAAAAATTTTAAAAAAAGAAAAAATAAATATATGGAAGAAAAGGGAAAATCTTATAGAATTCCAAATAATAAATGTAGATATTTCCTCTTCCAGGATATGGGGCCTAATCTTCCTCCCCTTAAATGTAGGCTGGACTTAGTGACTTCCAAAAAGTAGAGCATGGAAAGAGAAAATAGTAACTTTACTGTGGAGAAACCTGGTGCAGACACCACTTTAACCAGGTAATCAAGGTTGGCATTATCAGTAATAAATCAGGTTGATATCATCTACCCCTGATTTGATACCTATATCACAGAACTATCTAAATTTATAAAGAAGTTTAATTTTAAAAATATATGAAAAAAAATCTCTCTTATTTCTTTACACACTTGCCTCAATTTAAAGATATGTATGTTTGTGAGTACATTCAAGAATATACAGAAGAGGTTTGAGAAGAAATAGACCAAATTTAACAAGGGTTACTTCCACGGGGAATGTGCACTTGCAGGGAAGGGGACAGATGAAGGGGTAGTTTCACTGTTTATTCTACATATTTCTGCATGGTTTTAAAATTTGCAGTAATTACTTTTCTAATTTTATTAATTTTTAAAAATAGAAATGGTCTTAAAGAGAGCTCTGTGGAGAAATTTGCAACTTTACACTCCATTTGCTCTGGTCTCCTTCCAAACATGAAGAAGTGCTTTCATAAAGCATCTTTTGAAGATCTTTTCTGATTTATCATGCTCTACTTTCATTTATTTTCAAAATACTTGACTCACAATAATATAATTTAATGCTACTCTTAAATTTGAATTCTCCTTTCTCATCTCAAAACTTTAGTGTCTCTTCCAGCAAGAATGTTAAGGCTTAGTTAGATAGTGAGTGCCAATATGTCTCAATTATTCCACAGTCCTCTCTTGGTAAATTCAGGATGAAGTATTGATATATATCAAACACTGGAGTACCTAGGATATCTAAAATATGTCAAGTGAAATATAAATGAAACATCAGCATATGTGATTATTTAACACCAAATTCTGTTAGTGTGGAAATGGTTATATGTAAATTTATGTTCTCCCTTGATATCATGTAGATATAATCTTTGACTTTCTTGATAACCATGAATATATATTTGTTAATTAACTGAATAATAATATCCCACTAAGTACAATTTAGTGTTATGTGCCTAATGTAATTGGAAAAGACAAAGAGTAGCTCCAAGAATGAAAACTGATATATCCACTCTGGAGAACTATATGGAGGTTCCTCAAAATGTTAAAAATAGAACTACCAGAGAGAGGTACCTGGGTGGTACAGTCAGTTAAGCACCCAACTCTTGGTTTCAGCTCAGATCATGATCTCAGGGTTGTGAGATCAAGTCCTGTATCAAGCTCCAGGCTGAGTGTAGAATCTGCTTAAAACTCTCTCTCCTCCTTCTGCCCCTCCCTCATGCATGCTCTTTCTCTCTCTCTCTCAAATAAATAAATCTTCAAAAAAAATTAGAACTACTCTACAATCCAGCAATTGCACTACTAAGTATTTACCCAAAAGACAAAAATACAGATTCCAAGAGATGCTTGCACCCCAATGTTTGTAGCAGCATTATCAACAACAGTCAAACTATGGAGAGAGCCCAAATGTCCATTAACTGATGAATGGATAAAGATGTGGTATACATATACAATGGAATATTATTCAACCATAAAAAAGAATGAAATCCTGCCATTTGTAATGACATGGATGGGGCTAGTATATTATGCTAAGTGAAATTAAGTCAGTCAGAGAAAGACAAATACCATATTTCCACTCATATGTAGAATTTAAGAAACAAAACAGATAAAATATGGGAAGAGGGAAAAGAAAAAAAAGGAGTGAGGGAAACAAGCCATAAGAGACTCTTAATGATAGAGAACAAACTGAGGATTGATGGAGGGAGGTGGGAGGGGGATGAGCTCGATGGGTGATGGGGATTTACGAAGAGCATTGGGTGTTGTATGTAAATGATGAATCATTGAATTCTACTCCAGAAATCAATATTGCACAGTATGTTAACTACCTAAAATTTAAATTAAAAGAAAAAAGAATAGCTTCCAGGGGGCTACTAATCTTTGCCTATCCCCAGCTAAGGCAAGTGGCAAGAGTATGAATAAGAGAATACATGTCTTATACACCAAAGAATCATTGGAGTTAGAATATGAAGCCTATTAAGATGACTATAAGGAGGGGAAAGAACATTACATCTTCACTGAATCCCCAAAATATCATTATTTTCATATGTGAAAACAGATATTAATCTACATAAACCTCAGATGTCAGCATTATCACCTTGCCTCTAACAATAAGATTGGCTAAAATATCCAGTTTCTATACAATACCCCATAATGTCCCAGGATGTCTGAGATATCTCAGGGTTTGTCTTCTCATAGTTACCTACAACTCCAAGTTTTGACTTCTGAATTAACTGATTAAGGTTATGGATGTCCCCTGCTTCACAAACCCCTTGTCCCTTTCTGAGCCATGAAATTTGGCATCACTTTGTGTTTTAAGGTTTTGTAAGATGAATGGGGTTTACATCACAATTCTACAGATAACTTAAAATCCAGAGTTAGATGTCCATGCCTTTCAAATGACCTTCTGCCATTATGTTGAAATTGCAATTTCTACTTCAGTCTCCCTCTAGGCTTCTCATTTTTCCTCTCCCCCATTCCTCACAATGTGAGTATCCTAAAGGTATGTAAGCCGACAGCCTTCTGGAAAGCATTTTTTTCATATTGTTTACTTTTTTTATTAGTACAGATAATAGTATAGCTTACTAAATGGATTTTTCTAAGCTTTACTAGTTGTTACAATCAGCAGATAATAGAAATTCTAAGAAATAGGCAATAACTTTTTTCTTTTTTCTAAAACCTCTTTAATCTTTAAAATTAACCTGATGGTTAATGTACTGTAAATAGCTCCAACGTCATCAGATTGTTTTTGTGTTTTGGATTTGCATGAAAGAACAGTAACGATTAAATCCATTCCATCCATAACGTTGATGTTTAATGCTGTGAGAAACTGCTATTTTATCAGCCCATTGAGCACTGAAGCTCAATTTGAGTGTACAAATCATATTGTAAAACAAAATAATAACCTTCTAAATGTGTTGCTATATATTATTAATAGCATGCCATTAAAATAACTTTGGGCACCATAGTAAATCTACCTTGGAGGAGTGAGTTTAAAAAGTTTGTGAAATGTTTTGTAAAAATGATTAATAATGAAATATAAATAATTACAGATATTTTCCTTGTTCTTTTACATAAAGAAAATATACAGGAATTATGATGTAGATCAACTTAGATCAAGGCCATTGTATGTGTGTAATACAACTGTACAACAGTATGGATATAAATGACTATACTTAAGTTTTGGTAAGGTGGCTGCCATAGAATGTCTATCATTTTGGCAACAATGATAAATATATAGCGTTTTGCCCAGTTTTTAGTGAAGCTTGTGGGAATATAAACATGAATTTTGAAGCATAACTTGATAGTCTGATAGGTTTACATTGGGGAGGATGGTGTAGTCAGGGAACAGCACAAAGAACAGCACAGGTACATACCAGGAATTAGTTCAGCGGTTCAAGATTCCTGGCCATTGGTAAATAGGGAGATGTAATGCTAGAATTTTGGGGTAATCTGGCTTGATAACAACAATGATAAAGAGCATTCACTCTTTTAAAGTTCAGGGAAGACACACTAAAGTATGGTGAATGGAATTAGGGTGATTCACTTTGGAGTCACTGGTTTGTTTCTAATTTGACCAGATCAACGGGGCTGTTAACTTTGGAAAGAGAAGAGGCCTGATACCTCTTATTACTAGTAGCATCAAAACAGGGAGGCTGTAGCTATTACCATGAGAACTAGGTAGGAAGACATGAGGTGAGGAGTACATACCCTTCCTCTCTTCCCTATGCTACTCTTTGCTGTCCCGTTAAAGCTGAGATCTCCTCTTCTACATAATCCACTGTCAACCCTGAACAAGAGTACATCGACTCTGGATGTGGTGTGTTAAGAAAATGAACACGTTTTTAAGCATGGCATACTTTTCTTGACAGCATATATTAATTGCTGATGAATAGTCATAAATTGAGAATTTTCATGTTTCGCCCAGTCGCTAAGCGGTACATTCCTTTTCAGTGATAAAAGGAAACATCATTTCTTAATGCATCCTCTATGATGTTTAGGAATGCATCCCATAGAAAAATCTTATAAATAAACCATAATGCTTCATTTTATTTTGCATAAACTTAAATTCCTTCAATGGATTCCACAACTTCTTTATAGAAAGAAAATCTTTGTTCAACAAAAGAACAAAGGATGTCATAAATTCAACATTTCAGTATACAGATTAATTCAAAATAAAAATTTTTATAGGAGCATTAAAACCATCTAGTAGCTCTTTTACATTCTAGAATAGCTTATAATAAATGCTATGCAGGAACTTATGACATCTATTTAATGATTGTCTTCACATAGAAGCTAAGGAATAGATCAGAGTTAAGGAACAGATCAAATACTTGGGAAAGCACAAATAAAATTCCTCTAAAGGCTTTTTGCTTAGCATCCTTTTTCTAGTAGTTGGACTTGGAAAGTTGTTTCTAAGTGCAATAATTTTATTTTAAGATAGAAATATATTTCAATCAATATTGATTATCATCTAATTGAAGAGAGTAAAATATTTGCACTAATGCATATTTTATGTTATATAAATTCTAGATTTTAGATTTTTAAAATTCAAATGTTATAAAATATATTTTGGCTTACTGAATAGACATTCAGTAAGATGTGTCTTCTTGGCAAAAAAAATACCAACCACTGGGGTATTCAACATATTATTAAGAAGAAATAAAAAGTAGAAGCTGACATCATGGAGGAAAGATTATCATTACTGATAAACTCTCAAGATTAATAAAGGTGATCATTTTTTTAAAAAGATTTCGTTTATTTATTTATGAGAGACACAGAGAGAGAAAGAGAGAGGCAGAGACATAGGCAGAGGCAGAGGGAGAAGCAGGCTCCATGCAGAGAGCCCGATGCAGGATTGATCCTGAGTCTCCAGGATCACACCCTGGGCTGAAGGCAGACGCTTAACCACTATCCAGCTTGGGGTGCCAGCTACCCAGGCACCCCAAGGGGATCATTTTAAAAAGGAGATGAGTGAAGTAGAGGGAAGAAGAAATAACTCAGTGATATAAAGGGAACAACTAGTTTTTATTCTTGTTTGACTTCACTCTGCTTCGTTACCCAAGCTATGTACTGTCTTTCACTGGGCTCTAAGGTCACCCTACATCTCCCCCCTCAAGCCCTTAACTTTGCTTTTATTCATTCATTCATTCATTTATAGATTTTTATTTATTCATGAGAGATGTAGAGAGACAGAGACAGAGAGGCAGAGACACAGGCAGAGGGAGAAGCAGGTTCCATGCAGAGAGCCCAATGTAGGACTCGATTCCGGGTCTCCAGGATCACGCCCTGGGCTGAAGGCGGCGCTAAATTGCTGAGCCACCCAGGCCACCCAACTTTGCTTTTAGAAATAAATATAAATAGGTATTCTTTTTAAATGAAAGAATATTATTTTATTCTTATTATATTATTTATTATGTAAAAATTAACCTAAATCAGATCATTAACTTAAATGAAAATCCAAAAGTATAAAAATTCTAGAAGAAAACAAGAAAATCTCTGTGATCTTGGGCTGGGCACAATTTGTCTGAGAGGATACAAAAAACATTAAATAGGAAAGAAAAATGTGATAAATAGGAAAGAAAAACGTGATAAATTTAAAAACTAAAAAGTTGGCAGCCCGGGTGGCTCAGCAGTTTAGTGCCGCCTTCAGCCCAGGGCCGGATCCTGGAGACCCAGGATCACGTCCCATGTCGGGCTCCCTGCATGGAGCCCGCTTCCCCCTCTGCCTGTGTCTCTGCCTGTCTCTCTCCCTCTTTGTGTGTCTGTCATGAATAGAGAAAAAATCTTAAAAAAAAAAAAAAAAACTAAAAAGTTCTGTTCTTTGAAAGACAAACATTAAGAAATGAAAAGGCTCCAACAAGAAGACCTAACAATTATGAATATTTATGCCTCTAATGTGCGAGCAACCAATATCAATCAAGTAATAACCAAAGTAAAGGGCAGCCCAGATGGCTCAGCGGTTTAGCGCCGCCTTCAGCCCAGGGCCGGATCCTGGAAACCTGGGATCAAGTCCCACCTCAGGCTCCCTGCATGGAGCCTGCTTCTCCCTCTGCCTGTATCTCTGCCTCTCTCTCTCTCTCTCTCTCTCTCTCTGTGTCTCTCATGAATAAATAAATAAAAATCTTTAAAAAAAATAACCAAAGTAAAAAGATACATAGATAATAACATATTAGTAGGAGACTTCAACACAGCACTCTCAGCAAAAGACAGATATTCTAAGCAGAACATCACCAAAGAAACAAGGGCCTTGAATGATACACTGGACCAAATGGATTTCACAGATATACACAGAACATTCCATCCTTTTTTTTTTTTTTCTAAATTTTTATTTATTTATGATAGTCACAGAGGGAGAGAGAGAGAGAGAGAGAGAGAGAGGCAGAGACACAGGCAGAGGGAGAAGCAGGCTCCATGCACCGGGAGCCTGATGTGGGATTCGATCCCGGGTCTCCAGGATCGCGCCCTGGGCCAAAGGCAGGCGCCAAACCGCTGCGCCACCCAGGGATCCCAGAACATTCCATCCTAATGCAACTGAATACACATTCTTCTCAAGTGCACATGGAATTTTCTCCAGAATAGATCACATACTGGGTCACAAATCAGGTCTCAACCAATACCTAAAGATTGGGATTGTCCTCTGCGTATTTTCAGACCACCATGCTTTGAAACTAGAATTCAAAGAGGAAATTTGGGATTGCCTCCTGCATATTTTCAGACCACAATGCTTTGAAACAAAGAAACTCAAACACTTGGAGGTTAAAGAGCATCCTACTGAAAGATGGATGGATCAAGCAGGAAATTAGAGAAGAATCAAAAAGAGTCATGGAAACTAATGAAAATGAAAATACAACTGTTCAAAATCTTTGGGATACAGCAAAAGAAGTCCTAAGAGGGAAATACACTGCAATACAAGGCTCCTCAAAAAATTGGACAAAACTCAAAATACACAAGCAAACCTTGCACCTAAAGGAACTGGAGATAGAACAGTAAATAAAGCCTAAGCCAAGCAGAAGAAGAGAGATAACAAAGATTAGAGCAGAACTCAATGAAATAGAGACCAGAAGAACTGTGGAACAGATCAATGAAACCAGGAGCTGGTTCTTTGAAAGAAATACTAAGATAGATAAACCCCTAGCCAGTCTTATTAAAAAGAAAAAAGACTCAAATTAATAAAATCATGAACAAAAGAGGAGAGATCACAGCCAATACCAAGGAAATACAAATGACTTTAAAAATGTACTATGAGCAGCTACATGCCAACAAATTAGGCAATCTGGAAGAAATGTATGCATTTCTGGAAACCTACAAATTACCAAAACTGGAACAGAAAGAAGTAGAAAACCTGAACAGGCTAATAACCAGCGAGGAAATTGAAGCAGTCACCAAAAACCTCCCAAGACACAAAAGTCCAGGGCCAGATGGCTTCCCAGGGAAATTCTACCAAACATTTAAAAAAGAAATATTACTTGTTCTACTAAAGCTGTTTCAAAGGATAGATATGGAGGGAATACTTCCAAACTCACTCTGTGATGTCAGCATTACCTTGATCCCAAAACCAGACAAAGACCCCACCAAAAAAGGAGAATTACAGACCAATATCCCTGATGAACATGGATGCAAAAATTCTCACCAAGATACTAACCAATAGGATACAACAGTACATTAAGAGGATTATTCACCACGACCAACTGGGATTTATCCCCAGGAGGCAAGGGTGGTTCAACATTCATAAAACAATCTATGTTGATAGATCACATGAATAAAAGAAAAGACAAAAACTGTATGATCCTCTCAATAGATGCAGAAAAAACATTTGACAAAATACAGCATCCATTCCTGATTAAAACTCTTCAAAGGGTAGGGATAGAGGAAAAATTCCTCAATATCATAAAAGTCATTTTGAAAAGCTCACAGTGAATATTATTCTCAATGGGGAAAAACTGAGAACCTTTCCCCCAAGGTAAGGAACACAAAAGGGATGTCCACTCTCACCATTGTTATTCAACATATTACTAGAAGTCTTAGCCTCAGCAATCAGACAACAAAAAGAAATAAAAGGCATTCAAACTGGCAAAGAAGAGGTCAAACTCTCCCTCTTCACAGATGATATGATACTGTATATAGAAAACCCAAAAGACTCCACCCAAAGCTTGCTAGAACTCCTATAGCATTTCAGCAATGTGGCAGGATACAAAATCAATGCACAGAAATCAGTAGCATTTTTACACATTAACAATGAGACTGAAGAAAGAGACATTAAGGAATCAATCTCATTTACAACTGCACCCAAATCCATAAGATATCTAGGAACAAACCTAACCAAAGAGGTAAAAGAATTATACTCTAAAAACTACAGAACACTTATGAAAGAAATCGAGGAAGATGTAAAGTGACAGAAAAACATTCCATGCTCTTGGATTAGAAAAATAAATACTGTGAAAATATCTATGCAACCCAGAGCAATTTACACATTCAGTGCAATCCCTATCAAAATACCATGGACTTTCTTCAGAGAGTTGGAACAGATCATCTTAAGATGTGTATGGAACCAGATAGCCAGAAGAATTTTGAAAAAGAAAGCCAAAGCTGGGGGCATCACAATGCTGACTTCAAGCTGTATTACAAAGCTGTGATCATCAAGGCAGTATGGTACTGGTACAAAAACAGACACATAGATCAATGGAACATAATAGAGAACCCAGAAATGGCCCCTCAACTCTCTGGTCAACTCATTTTTGACACTGCAGGAAAGAATATCCTCTGGAAAAAGGACAGTCTCTTCCATAAATGGTGTTGGGAAAATTGGACAGCCACATGCAGAAGAATGAAACTGGACCATTCTCTTACACCAGACACAAAGAAAACTCAAAATGGTTGAAACATCTAAATGTGAGACAAGAACTCATCAAAATATTAGAGGAGAACACAGGTAGCAACTTTTTTGAACTTGGGCGCACCAACTTCTTGCAAGACACATCTATGAAGGCAAGGGAAACAAAAGCAAAAAGTGAACTATTGGGACTTCATCAAAATAAAAAGTTTCTGCACAGCAAAGGAAACAATCAACAAAACTAAAAGACAACCTACAGAATGGGAGAAGACATTCACAAGTGAAATATCAGATAAAGGGTTAATAGCCAAGATTTATAAAGAACTTATCAAACTCAACACCCAAGAAACAAACAATCCAATCATGAAATGGGCAGAAGACATGAACAGACATTTCTTCAAAGAAGATATACACATGGCCAATAAGCACATGAAAAAATGTTCCACATCACTTGCCATCAGGGAAATACAAATCAAAACCACAATGAGATATCTGCTTACACTGACTGGTAAGAATGGTGAAAATTAACAAGACAGGAAACAACGAATGTTGGTGAGGATGTGGAGAAAGAGGAAATTCTTGCACTGTTGGTGGGAAGGCAAGCTGGTACAGCCACTCTGGAAAACAGTGTGGAGATTCCTCAAGAAGTTAAAAATAGAGCTACCCTACGACCCAGCAATTGCACTACTGAGTATTTACCCCAAAGATACAGATGTAGTGAAACACCGGGACACCTGCACCCCAATGTTCAGAGCAGCAATGTCCCTAATACCCAAACTTTGGAAGGAGCCATGATGTCCTTCGACAGATGAATGAATAAGGAAGATGTGGTATAGGGATGCTTGGGTGGCTCAGCGGTTGAGCACCTGCCTTCAGCCCAGGGTGTGAACCTGGAGTCCCAGGATGGAGTCCCACGTTGGGCTCCCTGCATGGGGCCTGCTTCTCTCTCTGCCTATGTCTCTGCCTCTCTCTATGTGTGTCTCTCATGAATAAATAAGTAAAATCAGCAATCAGAGGACAATCATCATATGGTTTCATTCATATGTAGAATATAAGAAATAGTGAAAGGGACTTTAAGGGAAAGGAGGGGAACTGAGTGGGGAAAATTTAGAGAGGAAGACAAACCATGAGAGACTCCTAACTCTGGGAAACAAAGGGTTGTGGGATGAGAGTGGGGGAATGGGGTGACTGGGCGATGGCCACTAAGGAGGGCACTTGATGGGATGAGCACTGGGTGTTATACTATATGTTGGCAATTTGAATTTAAAATTTTAATAAAGGGAAAAAATAAGTTAAAAAATAAAATTAAGGAAAAAGAAAGAAAAGAAAGAAAGAGAAAGAAAAAGAAAGAAAGAAAGAAAGAAAGAAAGAAAGAAAGAAAGAAAGAAAGAAAGAAAGAAAGAAAGAAAAGGCAAGCCAGAGACCGAAAGAAAATATTCACAACACACATATGTAACACAGGGCTTTACTCCTACAAAATTCAATTATAAGAAAACAAACAACCTCATAAAAAATGTGAAGTGACATAAACAGCCACTTTATAAAAAATATTTACAAGTGGTTGGGAAGCACATGAAAAGATTCTCAACACCATTAATCATCAGAGAAATACAAGTTAAAACCATAATCACATACAACATACCCACTAAAATGGCTAAAACAGATCGACAAGTAAGAGAGATGGATTGTTGGTGGGAATGCAAATGGTTTAACTGTTTTGGAAAATAGCTGGCAGTTTTTAAAAAACTTTTTAAAAAGTTAAATATACACCTATCATATTATCCAGCAATTCCACTCCTGGGTATATTTATTCAAAAGAAATGAAAACTTACATCCACACAGACTTGTGCATTAATGTTCTTGGCAATTTTATTAATGACAAAAACTGAAATGACCCACATGTCCAACAGGTGAAACGAAGTACAGCATATCTAAAAAATGCAAAACAAAACAGTAACAGAAAAAAACAAACTATTGATACATGTAATAATATGGATGAACCTCAGGATGCCTGGGTGTCTCAGTCCGTTAAACATCCAAATCTTGGTTTTGGCTCATGATCTCAGGGCAGTGAGATTGAGCCCAACATCAGGCTCCATGCTCAGCACAGTCTGCTTAAGATTCTCTCTCCCCTTATTCTCTTGCCCCTCTCCCCTTCAAATAAATAAATCAATCTTTTTTAAAAATGGATGAACCTCAAAACATTATGCCAAATACTGGGTGTTGTATGTAAGTGATGAACCACTAAATTCTATATCTAAAACTAATATTACATTGCATGTTAACCAACTGGAGTTTAAATAAAAACAAAAAAGAAAAAAAATTATGCCAAATAAAAGATGCCAGATACAAAAGAATACATATACCAGTCTTACATAGTATATATATGTGATTTATTATACCATTTATATAAAATTCTAGAACATTCAAAATTAGTTTACAGTATGGCAAATTTTACATAATTATTTTACATAATAAAATAATGACAAAGAAAAACAATCTATAGTAATAGAAAGCAAACAAGTGATTTCCCAGGATCTGGAGTTGACTGCAAAGGGGCACAAGGAAACTTTTCAGAGTGACAGAAATGTTCTGTAGCTTCATTATGGGAGTGATTACATGGATGCATACACTTGTCAAAATTCACTGAAGAGCACACCTAAATAAAATAGATATATTTTTTGTATGTAAATTATACTTCAGAAAAAATTTATTTAAAAAGTAAACACACACACATGCACACAAAACTTTCTCTACAAAAGCAGGAGAAAAAGAAGGTCTGGAAAACAAAATATATGAAGTTCCAGCACATTGAAAAGTAGGTCTTCATTTCAGTCTTCATTATAAAAGTCCTTCTGTGATTTGAAATAATTATTGATGCACAATAAATTGACACAATCTTAGAAATTTAAAACAACACAAATTTATTGTCTCACAGTTTCTGCAGGTCAGGAGTCTGGGCTGGGTCATTGCTTAGGGTCTCACCTGAAATCAAGGTGTCAGCAGGACGTGATCTCATCTGAGGCTTGGGGTTCCATTCCAGGCTCATTTCAGTTAGCAGAATTCAGTTCCTCATGGTTAGATGGCTGGAGTTTGTTTTCTTGCCGGTTCTCCGAGCTCCTAGAGGCTGTCCTGTGCTCCTAGCCATGAGGCTTTCTCACAGCTTGGCCGCTATTTCAACAAATCCAGCAGAAAAATCTCCTTAAGGTTTCACCTGATAAGGCCAGGCTCACGACAGATAGCCTCCCTCTTGGATAAATTCAAAGGACATTAATCATATCTGCAAAATCTCATCTTTGCCAAGTAACAGAATCTCATGACAGGGTTGATATCCTATTATATTCATAGGCTCTTCCTCGCTCCAGGGACGGGATTTAGATACAGCATGCATATAAGGAGGGCAGGAATCTTAGGGGCCGTTCAGAATTCTGCCTCCCACAGCCTGTCCTCTGGCACACAACCACCCATGCCCCTCCCAAAGGAAAAAAAATTAGCTCCCTCCCCAGGTTCCTTCTCATCCTATTATACCATCTGCTCAAAATCCATGATCTCATCATCTAAATCGTCTATACCTGCTGCAAATAATGCTCCTGGGTCTAACCCACTAAGCACACTCCCCTGAAGCACAACTCCTCCTGGCAGACCTGGGAAACCAAGAAGATCACTTGTCTGTCCCCAACACTCCCATCATACAATGGTGGGCCCAGTATAGAAGAACAGTTCAGAGATATTTCGGTTTAAAACTTCCATCCTTGCCTTTTCATGAAAGGCAGCACATACTTGTAGGTGAAGAATTTGATCAGCCTGCTTCCTAAGAGAATTTAGCTGGGTCCTAGCCCCTGTGATTTGTTAGAGTAGCACCATCCCTGATTCTACAACCCGTGTTAGTACTCTGTTGTCGCATATAACAAATGACCACCAACTTGGCAGCTTAAAATAACAGACATTTATTGTCTCCCTGTTTCTGTAGATCAGAACTGCAAGCATGGCTTATCTAGGTTTTCTGCTTATGGTCATGCCAGGCTGCAATCCAGATATTTCCTGGAGCAAAGAGCTTATCAGAAGTTCTACTGCAGTAAGATCTGCTTCCACGCTCATTTAGGTTGTTGACAAATTCCCATTCCTTGCACTTATATAACTGAGGTTGCTGGCCCTAAAGGCTGTATCATAGCAGCTGGCTTCTTCAAGGCAAGCAGGAGAGTCCTGCTCCAGGCAGCTAAGATCAAGTCTTACATAACAAAATAATCGTGGGAATGATACCCCATCGCTTGTACATCCCATCACCTTTGCCATATTCTGTTGGCTAGGAGCAAGTCACAGGTTCTGTCCATACCTCAGGAGGGAGGATTATACAAGGGCATGGCTCATTGGGGGGCCGCCTTATATGTTCCTTTGTCTCCATTATTTTCTTCAACCTGAGAAAAATTCCTATGGTCTTTCACATTTCCAGGATTTGGCACAGAGCCTAACACAGAGGAGCTCTAGATAGTTTAAAGCTGTAGTTATCAAACCTTTGATTTCAGGACTCCTTTATACCCTTAAAAACATTATTGAGGACCTGAAAGATCTTTTGTTTATATCATTTCTATATATTGATTTTTTTTAAGATTTTATTTATATATTCATGAGAGGCACAGAGACAGAGAGGCAGAGAGGCAGAGAGAGAAGCAGGCTCCGTGCAGGGAGCCCACGTGGGACTTGATCCCGGGCCTCCAGGATCACGACCCGGGCCGAAGGTAGGCGCTAAACCACTGGGCCATCCAGGGATCCCCTATCTATTGATGTTTGATAAGACATTTAAAACTTCATTTGGGTCAGCCCGGGTGCCTTGGTGGTTTAGCGCTGCCTTCAGCCCAGGGCCTGACCCTGGAGACTCAGGATAGAGGCCCGTGTAGGGCTCTCTGCATGGATCCTGCTTCTCCCTCTGCCTGTGTCTCTGCCTTTCTCTCTCTCTGTGTGTGTCTCTCATGAATAAATAAATTCAAAAAATAAAATAAAACTTCATTTATTGATTCATTAAAAAGTAAAAAACTCATTATACGTTAACATACATAACATTTTTTAAAATGATATTGTCCCCCCAAAATGTGGGAAGAGTACCATCGTTTTACAGTGTTGCAGATCTTTTTCGTGTCTGGCTTAATGGAAGACAGCTAGATTCTCAGACCTGCTTCCACATACAATTACACATCATATGGCCTCTGGGAAACGCCACTGTACATCCAACGAATAAATAAGTTATGAAGGCAAAGAATGTCTTCATGCTCTTGTGCATATATTTTGACGCTGTAGGCGTCCGGAAAGGATCCTAAGGAACTCCAGGGATCCCTAGATCATACTTTAAAGAACTGTCATAAGCTGAGGGAAGGGGGGCACCTGGGTGGCTCAGTGGTTGAGCATCAGCCTTTGGCTCAGGTCCTGACCCTGGGGTCCTGGGTTCGAGTCCTGCGTGGGTTCCCGTGGGGAGCCTGCTTCTCCGCCTCTCTCTCTCTGCGTGTCTCTCATGAAAAAATAAATAAAATTCTTCAAAAAAAATAATAAGGTGATGGAAGGAAGGCGTTTTAATTCGTTCGAAAAGTTTCTGAGTGCCAGCTCCTGTGGAAAGCGAGCTGGAGTATCGGGCCCTGTCCTGGGGGTGCTCAGGTACAGTGACCGCAAGGTCGGGGACCGCCTCGGTTGACATCGGAGTTGCCACAGAGGTCAGGCCACGCAGAGACCTGGGGAAAGAGTTGCAGGCAGGGAAAGGGGACCCTGCGTCGCAGGAATGAAGGCAGGAGATGTGCAGGACCTGATGGCGTTGTGGGGGGGGGGGGGGGGTAAGAATTAAGAGTTTAAGTCTAAATTTCTTGACTATAGCAAAATGGGGGAAGAGGGTGGAAGGGCTTAAGGATGTGTGTTTGAAGGCTGGGAAAGTCACTCAGCGCCCAAGCACGCCGCTGGGCCGGGGCCAGCCGGGCTTCCCGGAGCCTCAAATCCGCTTAGGGACGCGACAGGGCCCGGGAAAGCGCGCGCCGTACCTCAGGAAGCTTGGATCTCGGCGCCCGCCGTAGACGGCGCGACAGAGGCGGCCCGTTGCCTGGGAGCCGGTGAGACGCCCCTCGGCCTCCGCCGCGGCGGTCACGGCCGGCGTCGGGCCTCGGTCGTCATGTCGGTGTTGGACGCGCTTTGGGAGGACCGGGACGTCCGGTTCGACGTCTCCTCGCAGTGAGTCGCTCCCGGGGCCTGCAGGGGGCGCCGCAGCGCGGTTACGGGAGGAGCCTGCGCCCCCACAGCTCACGGCGCTCGCGAGAGCGGGAGGAGGTGGCTGTCGGCTCGGCGGGGGGCCGGGCCGCTGAGGGGATGCCCCTGGGTCGCGGCGAGCCCGGCCCGGCGCCTGTCGGGAGGCTGAGGCCCTGCGCCCGGGGCCATCTCGTAGGGCTGCGGGTGCCAGCTCCGGGGGCGGAGGAGCGCTCGGCGGGGCCTCCGCACCCCGGTTCTGAAGAGCGACGTACACGTGGGCCCTCAGGCTTCGCCAATCCCCCCCCCTTTTTTTTAAGGTTTTATTTATTAATTCATGAGAGACATAGAGAGGCAGAGACACAGGCAGAGGGAGAAGCAGGCTCCACACAGGGAGCCCGACGCCGGACTCGATCCCGGGTCCCCAGGGTCACTCACGCCCTGGGCCGAAGGCGGCGCTAAACCGCTGCACACGCACAGGCACACACAGGCCTCGCCGTTCTTAAGCTTGAGCCGCTTTGTCTGTAAAACTAGGGAGGTGGGAATAAGCGTTTTCCAAATTTCCTCACCACAAATTTTATTTCCACGATAAGCTTCCATCCCGTTATTCGTTTCAGTCATCGGTAGGTAGAAGGAGCTACCTTTTGAAGCCTCTTCAACAGAAATCCTAGGATGGTTTTTTGTTTTTGTTTTTTTTTTCCTTAATTTCATGCTTTAAAGAGAGACTACTTAAAATACCCCTACTCAAAGACCAGGGGGTTCCCGCCCATTGAGATTTATTTATTTATTCATTCATTCATTCATTCATGAGGGAGACACAGGCAGAGGGGGAAGCAGGCTCCATGCAGGTAGCCCGACGTGGGACTCGATCCCGGGTCTCCAGGATCAGGCCCTGGGCTGAAGGCGGCGCTAAACCCCTGAGCCACCCCCGTTGAGATATTAACTGTTGGAAAACAGTGAAGCTAAGGTTCTTCAGGTTAATGGTATAAAGCTTCTTGCCCGCTTCTTATGATTCCTTATAATAACCCAAACCTTAGAAAATGAAATAATTTATCAGGCTTAGTTGTGGCTAGATGATGTAATACTAACATGGTCTTAGACCCTTTAAGAAGTTGTGAGAGAAGGGAATTTATAAAATTATACACGATGCTTACATATTGCACACATCCTAGGACTTTTTCTATTATTCTTGGAGGGTTCGTAATCCAAGCAAAGGCCCATTTCATGAACATTTCCATTTTGTTGAATACTTATCAAGTGCTTACTATGTGCTAGTTACTGTGCTGATATCTAGAGATACAAAAAATGATAGTTGTTACCTACCCGCCCCCCCCCCCCCACACACACCCACATTTTAGTGCAGGAGATATATATAGACAGCTATTTTTAAATGTGGTAAATACCATCCTGAAAAAAATGAACAGAAAGCTAGGGTATTATAGAAACAGAATAGTTCATTCTGCCTGGGAAAGGCCTTAAAGAAGAAATAATATTTGAGTTCAACCCTGATAATTGGGCAGGGCCTTGTCAGGAGAGTATTCCAGGAAAACAACAACATTAGGAGCGAGTCTTGGAAGTATAAATGTCATTGGCTAGAAGGGAGGGTTGACAGGTAGAGGATGGAGGAACAAACAGGTAGAGCAACAATATTACCGATATAATTAGTACCCCTGAATTGTATACTTTAAGATGGTTAAAATAGCAACTTTTATTTTATATATTGTACCACAAGGAAAACAATTTTAAAAACTAGTTTAAACGGAGATGCCTGGGTGGCTCAGTAGGCTGTGTCTGCCTTCATCTCAAGTCATGATCTCAGGGTCTTGGGATCCAGCCCCACCATAGGCTTCCTGCTCAGTGGGGAATCTGTCCCTCCTCCTCACTGACCCTGCTCCTGTTAGCTCTCTCTCAAATAAATAAATAAAATCTTTAAAAAAAAAAAAAACAAAAAAACAAAAAAAAACAGCCAAACTATAAAAAGTTTGGCTGACCCCCCCCCAAAAAAAAGATTTTATAGAGCAGCCAAACTATAAAATCTTTGGCTGAGGATTCTACACTTCATTTTATTTATTTATTTTTTTTAAAGATTTTATGGGGATCCCTGGGTGGCTCAGCGGTTCAGCCCCTGCCTTCCGCCCAGGGTGTGGTCCCAGGGTCCCAAGATCGAGTCCTGCATCGGGCCCAGTCATGGAGCCTGCTTCTCCCTCTGCCTCCCTCTCTCTCTGTCTCTCATGAACAAATGAATAAAATCTTAAAAAAAATAAATATATATATAAGATTTTATTTATTCATTCATGAGAGACACAGAAAGAGAGGCAGGCTTCATGCAGGGAGCCCGATGTGGGACTCGATCTGGGGACTCCAGGATCATGCCCTGGACTGAAGGCAGACGCTCAATCGCTGAGCCACCCAGGTGTACCTGCACTTCATTCTCTAGGTAGTGGGATGACATGGGAGACTCTTAAGCAGGGAAGGTGTATTATGATTATCTCTGTATTTTCAATAAGTAATGAGTCAGCTCTATGGAGAATGTCTTTAAAAGCTCTACCACATATTGTACTAGGTTTTTGTTTGTTTGGGGGTTTTGTTTGTTTGGAATGCATTCTATCAGACCACAAACTCTTCTTCACTCTTTATTTTGTTTTACTCCTTGTATCTAATTGTTTACCAAGTCCTGACAATGCTTTTGCTTTAACTTCTTCCTTCCATAACTGCCCAACCTCCTTTCTTCTACTCAGAAGCTCTGAGGGTTCTCCACTGTCCACGGGACAAGGCCCATACCTGTCCAACTGGCTTTCAGAGGTAGTGGCATATATTTCTCACTACCTCTTAACATTGCTTTTCTTCCCTAGCCAGGACCATCTTCCCACATTTGCTTATCATTTCTTTTTTCTGGTCTTTAATCATGGACTTTCCTCCCTCTCTCTTATTTCTCCAAATCCTACCTCTCCTAATTTTAACTTCTCTATATGTCCCTGGTCACTTCAGGTTCCACTAGGATTCTTGAAGTTCTCAAGATCTTATTTTCAGATGCATGAACATTTGGTACTGTATCATCTATTACTGCTGGCTGTTTTATATGCAAATGTCTCTTCTCTCCCTAACTAGACTGTAAGTGGATATAGTTGTAGCTATTAAAGCCTTGGTATTTATTTTAGACAAATGAAAACAAGACCTGGAGAAGTCCTTATTGATTGTTTAGATTCAATTGAAGACACCAAAGGAAATAATGGGGATAGAGGTGAGTATATTTCCTAATATGTTTTATATTTCTTGTTTGATTTACAAATGTTAAATCATATTACCTGGAGAATAAGCTATGAAACAGCAGCATATGTAAATGTAATTGTGACAGTGAAAGAGCTGAATCCACATAACACTTTTCTCAGATTTAAACAGGAGAAAGGGTAGGTATTAAACCCATAGCCAGGGAATACAGGTTCTTCCTAAGAACTTTGGTCCTTCAGGAAGTCCCAGTTTTGACATCAGCTTTCTCCAATTTAACTGTTAAAACTCCAGGATCCCTGTTTGTAAGGGATCTGTCTTTTGAATCTGCCTCCCCCCAGAAAGAATATGAGGTAGTGGAACATAAGTTAGGTCATAGCTCTGCTACCTGGACCCGTACTTCCTTTTAAGAAATCCAAGAGTAATTCACAATCCACCAGTACTGATACCTGGAGATGGACATGTAGAGAACAAATTTAGTGCTGTACTGTGACGTCTGTTTGTAGCACTGAAAAGTCCTAGGAGACATCTGTATATGTCACTGAGCAGAAGCCAGAGTTGGACTCTAGAGTCCTCTCAAACCAAATTTCCCAAAGGCTAGAGCTTTGGAAAGAGTTCAGGCTGCATACAGCGGCTGCACATGGAGCCAATGTCCAGTGACCAGGTCTTGTCAGCATCCCTAATGTCGTTTTTGGAAAAACATAGGGGATGAGTGTGCAGCCTCATATATCTGAAGAGGTATTTTTTAGGGGAAAGGTCATAAACCTCTTAAATTGAAGAGAAGAGTAAGTGAGTGGAAAGGAGCAGACTTCTTTCAGGTAAGAAGGATCAGTGAATCCTAGAGACTGCACAATAACACTTATTGGGAAAACATGCTCACTGCGGCCTTTCAAATGGCCACTTGGTCTCTGGGTCTTTCTCCTGGTCTCCTCTGGGGTGTTGCGTGAGCAGCAGGTTTAGTTGTGGGCCTCTCATCCCTGTGAAGGGAAACTATCATCACCACTAGCTAAGGCAGATCCTGTCAATGGCAAGGGCCCATCCTTAGAGCATGGTTAGATCACACTTACAAAATGCTTCCTAGTGTCGGCCAGGCCCAGGCGAGAGTGAGGTATGAAGGTTTAGCAGCAAACAAGAATCTTAGTTTGGGCCTTTGAGGGTGGAATAATAATCTCTAGATGGCTGGATCTTGACAAACCTGAATTTAAGGAAGCCAAGGGAAAATTTGGTTGTTCTCATATACAGACTGACAGAAATGCTTATGTGACAGTCCATCCACCAGTCCAGACAAAGACAATGGGTAATAGAACATCTTTCACTTCATCAGCTATCACTGAGTACAGAATCTTATATTAGCACTTTGAGCAAATCACCTCCCTGGCCCCAAGTATCCATTACAGTGGGTACCTGAAGTCTTCCTATTCATAAAAATAACTGTATGTGTACTCACCTCAGAAGCAATTCCCAGAAAATGGAATTTTACAGGAGTGTGCAGAGCTTCTGATTAATAAGAAGGTAGGGGAAAAAAAAAAAAAAAGAGGAGGAGGAGGAGGAAGAGATGAGAAGGGCAGTCCTGCCTTCTAGTCCTCTTTCTCCTTCCCTTTCCAACAGTTTGAAAATGACCAAATTAAGGCATTAAGTTCAGGAGACGCATGTTAAAACTGTAAATACCCCCAAAGATTAGCACATTTAATCCATTTCAACTATAAGTACCCTGACATGAAATTACCAGATTAGCTTTGTACATTGAAGCTGTATAGGAATGAAACTGCCATATTTCAGTATTCGAGATTAGGAAAAACAGGGACAATTTATATTTTGGTGGTTAGTAAGACGGAGAGAAAGTCCATGCCTAGGACACTGGGTTTATAGCAATAGGATGGAGCCTTTCAGCAAGAAAGAGGCAACGTGAGAATGCTAGAGATTTGTAGGACCAAGAACAGAAAAACAGGTAATCAGAATTGGTCAGTGGCTTTACTTACCACTCCATAATTTTTCCTGAAATGCTCTAATAGACAAATACCAAAAAGAATCAAAAGGTGTCCTGGGCTTATAGCCCAGTTATGGAGACATAATGTTACTTACATGAAATAGTGTAATCAAAACATAAACCAGTGTATCTATAATAAAATAAATCATAAAAATTGGTTTGTAAAGAATTCAAATATTGAAAAAATAGTTAACATTTTGAATGTTTACTCTTTGCCAGTCACTGTTCTGAATCTTTTACATAATATGTGTCTGAATCTTTTATATGATATGTGTAATATCATTTGATAATAATAAAATCAATAGTAAAAAATGAAGCAGATGCTGTTACCTTTTTCTTAATAACGAAACTGAGGAACAGAGAGGTTAATTAAGTTTTGCAAAGTCACATAGCTACTACGTAATGAAATAAACAGTCTACATTGCTTTCCAAACTGCTATGATCACATTATTCTCTTCTCAGAAATTTTCAGTTCTCTCCAATTCCAATTCTAAATCCCAACTCCACATCCACTGTTAACAGATTTAAGTCTGAATTTCTTCTTTTTTTTAAGTTTTTATTTTAATTCCAGTTAGTTAACAGTGTTATATTAGTTTCGGGTGTACAATATGATGATTCAACAATTCCATACATCACCCAGTACGCATCACGAGTGCAATGCCTTAATCCTCATCACCTGTTTCACCCTACCCCTCCCTGTGCCCTTGGTAACCATCAGTTTGTTCTCTATAATTAGGAGCTTATTTCTTGGTTTCTCTCTCTATATTTTTTTTTCTTTGCTTGTTTTGTTTCTTCCACATCAGTGAAATCATATAGTATTTGTCTTTTTCTGACTTATTTTGCTCAGCATTATATTCTCTAGATCGTTCGTGTCATTGCAAATAACAACATTTCATTGTCTTTTTTTTATGGCTGAATAATATCCCATTGTGTGTGTGTATATATATGTATATATACTACATTTTTTTATCCATTTATCAGTAAATGGACACTATATCTTGGCTACTGTAAATAATGTTGCTATAAACATAGAGGTGCATGTATCCCTTTGAATTAGTGTTTTTGTACTCTTTGGGTAAATACCTAGTAGTGTGATTTCTGGATTGTAAGATAGTTCTATTTGTAACTTTTTGAGGAACCTTCATACTGTTTTCCACAATGGATGCACTAAATTTTCATTTCCACCAATAGTGCACAAAGGTTCCTTTTTCTCCACATCCTCGCCAACATATGCTGTTTCTTGTGTTGTTGATTTTAGCCATTCTGATGGGTGTGAGGTGATGTCTCATTGTAGTTTTGATTTGCATTTCCCTGATGGTAAGGATGAACATCTTTTCATGTGTCTGTTGGTCATCTGAATGTCTTCTTTGGAGAAATGTCTGTTCATGTCTTCTGCCCATTTTTTAATTGGATTATTGGGTTTTGGGTGTTGAGTTTTACAAGTTCTTTATAGATTTTGGATACTAACCCTTTAATGGATATATCATTTGCATATATCTTCTCCCATCCCATAGATTCCTTTTAATTTTGTTGATTGTTTCCTTTGCTGTGAAGAAGCTTTTTGTTTTTATTTAGTCAGTAGTTTATTTTTGCCACCCAGGCGCTCCAGGAGAGCACTGCTGTGGCAGAGATTAGTGTATATATGAAAGTCTTTTGAGAAATGTGATTTTACTAAATGGCTTTGTAGTTATATTGTCCCCAGCTTTTTCTCAGTTGACCTGCTAGGACTCCCAGAACAACTTCCACCAAGACAAAAATCCAGTACCCAGTTTTCTCTGTTAATTTGAGTCAAACCAAGCTGTTGGCGTTGAATACCTGTATCCCTTCCGTAACAGATTTTGTTTCTCTGGGATTCTGAATCATGCGTTGTATACCTTACACAGGATAGATATAAGCAATAAACATATTCAGTGGATAATGTATGAAAATATCTGTGGGGATTATTGCTGTTACTGGCCAGAATTTCCACGTATACCTTTTTCTTTACTGCAAACATGGGTCCTTACTTTAGGTAACCTATTTTTTTGCTTGTTTGCTTTTAGGTAGACTCTTAGTAACAAATTTACGAATTATCTGGCATTCTTTGGCATTACCCAGAGTCAATCTCTGTAAGTATCTTTTTTAGATAACACTAAAGAGAAAAAAAATGCTTTGTCAGGTGAACTTGCACAGTGGCTTTTGATAACCAAAAAAGCCATATCATGAAATACATGGAAAACTTAAATTGATAAAAACTTTAGCAATCCTAGACTAACCACAGACTGTACCATTATGCAAAAGAAATGTTTCTCAGTCTGTCCATTTTGTCTGTTGGACATACATGAGATTATAGTGTTTTTACACTGAATGGTTTTTGTTCTTTGCTTATCTTTGACAACTTGCTGTGACCTGTTTCAACTAATTTCAAAGAAGGGAGATCTAAATTCTAATAAAACTGCAACCTTTCCATTGTTAAATTTTGTTTTACTTATTTTTTAAAACTATTTGAGATTATCCAGCTAAGCTAAACTTTTTCTCTTGAGGTAATAGTGCTAAGATGTTCAGTAAATATATAGATTTTAGAGAAGCAAACTTCCTTTCACACTGTGAATGTTATTTGTCCAAAGAGGCAGAATTGACTTTCTACTTCTTTTAATTATTTAACTTAACTTTGGAGTAATTTCATAAAATGGTTTTTTTTTTTTTTAAGATTTTATTTATTTATTCATGAGGGACACAGAAGGAGAGGCAGAGAGACACAGGCAGAGGGAGAAGCAGGCTCCACGCAGGGAGCCCGATGTGGGACTCGATCCCTGGTCTCCAGGATCAGGCCCTGGGCTGAAGGCGGCACTAAACCGCTGAGCCACCCAGGCTGCCCACATAAAATGTTTTAAAGTTGTAATTTATATTTAATTTTTAAAACATAAGGTTCTGTATACAGAGGGGTTTTTTTCCTCTCAGTTTATTATGTCCTGTTCTTGAAATTCTTTGCTTTTGAATTTTAGCTATCGGTTACAACTGCATATTGAACATTACAACAAGGACTGCTAACTCTGTAAGTCTGAAAAATCTTATTAAAATATATATAGTGAAGAAACATTAAATATTTGATATTAGACTTTGTTTTCACTGTAAATAAGAAATTGCTCTTGAAATCTGAACTTCTAAATAAATTTTTCCTTACAGAAATTACGAGGCCAAACTGAAGCTCTTTATATACTAACAAAATGTAACAGTACCCGTTTTGAGTTTATATTTACAAATTTGGTTCCTGGAAGTCCTAGACTTTTTACTTCTGTGATTGCAGTACACAGGTATGGTAATACTTTATGGATTATTGAATAATTTTAATATGATTTTTTATCATATCAATTCTATGATTTAGAGGTTCAGAGGATAAAGTGTATAAGTGTGGTACTATCTTCTTCCAAGCTCAGGAAATTGCAACATCCTGAAGATATATAGAAGAACATATTGCATTATCGTTTAATAAGTACTTTGAAAGTATTTATAAAATACATAAGACTACTGAAGATTCGTAAAAATTTCTACTGAGGATTCTATTAAATTAACTACCAAGGTAGTTACAGTGAAATAGAGAATTCATTCAGTGTAGATAACCAAGTTGGATAATTCAATTAATGAATTAAAAAAGATCATTTTAGTGGCACCTACGTGACTCAGTTGGTTAAGTAAACCTCCAACTTTCGGTTTTGGCTCAGGTCGTGATCTCAGGGTCATGAGATTGAGCGCCACGTCAGGCTCTGTGCTCAGTGCAGTCTGCTTGAGTTTCTCACACTTTCCCTCCTCCTTACTCTCTCTCTCTCTTTCTCTAAGATAAATAAATCTTTAAAAAAAAAAAAGAAAGGATGATTTTACTAGCAGTAGGAGACGTACCCACGTATTTTCCCTAAAGAGTTCTGTTGTTCTCTTTGCTAAATTCTTTTCATTACTTTCGCCCCCCTCCCCCTTTTTTTTAATTCTATAAGGAAATGCAGGTTGACATTTTCTCATTTCTAAGATATGTAGAAATGACATATTTGCACATAAATATTCAGACTTATTCACATGTTTTAAATTGCTTTGCAGAAATATTTTTCTAATGAAATACCACAATTACATTACTCAGTTCTGCACATTGTGCTCATATTATTTCCTCCGAGTTAATCCACAAAGGGTGGTAGTTTGCTGGGGAACTGCAGAAAATATGAAACACTTCACAGATTTGCATGTCATCCTCACACAGGGGATGCTAATCTTCTCTGTATCATTCCAGTTTTAGTATATGTGTTGCCCAATGAACACCTTAGCTCTTTATTTTAATCAGCCTTAAGTACTATGATTTTTTAAAAGCTTGGCTAAGATGACAGGCTTATTATACATATATACAAATTTATACTCACAAAGAGAAATACATATACTGTTTTAATTTGCATTTCTTTATTACTAGTGATGTAGAAATTTTTCTCCTTTTTTTGGCTATTTATAGTTTTCTATTATAAATTTCTAAATTGGGATGCCTGGGTGGCTCAGCGGTTGGGCATCTGCCTTCGGCTCAGGGCATGATCCCAGGATCTGGGATTGGGTCCCACATTGGGCTCCCTGTGAGGAACCTGCTTCTCCTTCCTATGTCTCTCCCTTTCTCTCTCTGAGCCTCTCATAAATAAATAAATAAATCTTAAAAGATAAATTTCTAAGTTATACTCTTATCTGTCATATATGTTGCAAATTTATTTCTCAGTTTTCTAGTTTGTTATTTGATTTTGCATTTTGTTGATTTTTTCTTTTTTTTTTTTTAAGATTTTTATTTATTTATTCATGAGAGACACAGAGAGAGTAGCAGAGACACAGGCAGAGTGAGAAGCAGGCCCCATGCAGGGAGCCCGACGTGGGACTAGATCCCGGGTCTCCAGGATCACGCCCTGGGCCACAGGTGGCGCTAAACCACTGAGCCACCCGGGCTGCCCTTGTTGATGATTTTCAAATATACATAACGGTTTACATTTTTTGAGATATAATTCATGTAACAAAATTTTAAAGTTTAAAGTTTGATAATTTCAGTATCTTACAAGATTGTGCAGCTATTATCACTACCCAATTGTGGAATATTTCTATCACCCTATAAACAAACTCGTATAGCCCTATAGTCTCTATAGTCCCTCCCTATTCTCTCCTCTTCATAACCCTTGGCAACCACTGATTTACTTTCTTTCTCTCTAAGGATTCCCCTATTTGGGACACTTAATATAAATGGAAGCATACAACATAGTGGCCTTTAATATCTGACTTATTTTACATGCATAATGTTTTCAGTGATCATCTATGTTGTAGCATGTATCAGTGCTTCATTCCTACTTATAGCTAAATAGTTTTACATTGTATGAAGATATTTTTTTACTTACTAATCATTGATAAACATTTATATTGTTTCCACTTTTTAGCTACTATGAATATTTTTCAGTTCTGTTGGACATATATCTAAACTCTAGCTCTTTATTTCACTTTACTTAGAGATGTAATATAAAGAGGAGTATGAAGGGAGCATAGAAGCTGCTTTTCTTCAATAGTATAAAAATAAGTGTTCCCCCAGAAATAACTCTTATCACATTAGTAGTTTCTATTTTGTCTGCTGGTTAAACATTGATGATTACAGCACTAAAAGAAATTAAGATTTATAGACAAATGTTCAAATCCTCCTCTTTCACAATTTATATATTAGGTTAATTAAAGTAAAAATCACAAATTTAACAATATTATGATGTATATAAATGACTTCTGAAGTTATTCAGGCTAAGAAAATCCTTTAGTTTTATTAAATTGGTAAATTAGCCTGTAATTTTGTGGGGTAATATGATAATTAATAAAATGTTATAATAAAACTCATCCAAAAATTGTAGTAAAACTAAATGGGGGCACTTGGGTGGCTCAGTTAAGCATCTTGATTTTGGCTCTGGCCATAATCTCAGGGTTGTGAGATTGAACTCCACAATGGGGCTCCATGCTCAGTGGAGAGGGTGCTTGAGATTCTTTCTGTTCCTCTCCTCCCTCTTGCTCTGCCCACCCCCCATTTGTGTTCTCTTTCTCTTGTTCTCTCTCAAATGAATAAATCTTTAAAAAAACTAATTAACATAATAACAAATACACAATTTTCTTTTGTATTATTTATCAGTAGGAAGGCATGGAGAGAAAACATATTTGTGTGTGTGTGTGTGTGTGTGTGTGTTGCACACAGATACACACTGTCCTAGGGTTCCTTTTGGAGTTGGTACAGATTTATTCCAATTTTCTGTATAGAGTGTAATGCTTTCAGTTGCAATGAGAAAAGTAATTGACTCCCAATTGTGCCTTTGACAAAGGGTGTCTTTGACTAAAACAGAAACGGAAGGAAGCATTGTGATAGGAAACATAATTTCCATGTCTATTATATGCAAGCATTTGCATGTTTTTCATGCAATAAAATGTTTTTCTCTCTAAGCTGTTTTTCAGCTTAGAAAGAAAATCTTTCTTTTCATTTGTGCTGTATGATACATGTCTTAAAAATTAGATTTCTAGGGACACCTGGGTGGCTCAGCGATTGAGCGTCTGCCTTCGGCTCAGGGTGTGATCCTGGATTCGGGATCGGGTCCCATATCAGGCTCCTTGCAGAGAGCCTGCTTCTCCCTCTGCCCGTGTCTCTGCCTCTGTGTGTGTGTGTGTGTGTGTGTCTCTCTCTAATGAATAAATAAATAAAATCTTAAAAAAAAAAGACTTCTAAACATAGGTTACTGAGATAAACCATGTAAATACTACACTAAAATGATAAAGTCTTTAAAGACTGTGACACCAAAATTTATTGAAAAGCAAATTTTTAAATTTATTGTGATAATTATTTGAGTGACTCACCTATGTATTAACAACTGTATATTTTGGTAGATAAGTAATCATAACCTAGGAAAACCACATTTTCAGTTTAGATTGGTCTTTCTTCTTTTTTATAGAGCATATGAGACTTCTAAAATGTATCGTGATTTTAAATTGAGAAGTGCACTAATTCAAAATAAGCAACTAAGATTATTACCACAAGAACATGTATATGATAAAATCAATGGAGTATGGAATTTATCCAGTGATCAGGTATTGTACAAAAAGCTAATGAACCTTTTGGGCCCATCATTTTTCCATTTATCATTGAGTTTTGTATATTCACTTAACTGTTAAAATTAACATTATATCTCTTGATAAATTAGCATTATAGCTCTTGATATAAGATAATATTCTGATTTTCATATTTTTATGGTTTTGTGTTCTTTTTAGCAACATTTATTATAGAATTTACAGCTGGAGTGGTCCTTAGAGATTATCTAGTTCAGTCTTCATTCACTTACAGGTTAAAAAGTTAGGCCCCAAAGAATTAAGTGACTTCATACATCTGGTTTATCTGAGAACTATGTTCTTCCCCACATGCTGCGCATACCCTACCCTCCACATCTTGATAACTTATGCTGATGGAAGAGAACCATGGGGTGGACAGTCATGGAAGCTTTCCAATCTGGTCTTTATGGGAGTGGCTGGCCAACTCAGTCAGAAGAGCATGCTACTCTTGATCAAGGTTGTGAGTTCAAGCCACATGTTGGGTATAGAGATTACTTAAAATATTTTTAAAAAAGAAAGTCTGGTCTTTATGGAATTAAACATACAATTCATTTGGTGATTCCTACATTCATTATCATAACTTCTCATTTGGTCTTGAAGCTATAACCAGCTGAAACATATAAGTGGGAATAAGTAACACATCAATTTCTAAAGAAAAATTTTCTCTTACCTAAGTAGTTTTCAGGCTTTGTGTATATTACAACCTATGTTAGACTGATAACCACGGAGGTAAAGCTGTAGCATTTGAATGAAGAGCTTCTTGCTAAATATTGAATCATAAACTTAAATTGTAATTAAATTCTGCTCATTTGAGAAGTTCTAGTGTTAAACTCTGATAATGGTTCTAAAGTATATAGACAGCTCTACATCTAAATAGTCCTCGTCAGGAATCAGTAAGCTTTTTACTTGAAAGGGCCAGATGGTAAATATTTTAGGCTTTGTAGGTCATGCCATTTCTGTCATAACTTCTCAGACTTGCATTGTAGTGTGAAACTAGCCATAGCAACAAGTGAGCATGGCTATATTTCAATAAAACTTGACAATGAACACTGAAATTTGAATTTCATACAATATCCATGTTTCGTGAATTACTATTCTCTTGACTTTTTTCCAGCCATTTAAAAATGTAAAACTTATTCTTGGTTTCTGGGCCATACAAAATGAGGCAGCAGGCCGGATTTATCCCATTGACCATAGTTTACAGATCCCTTGATATGATATGACCTTAGGTCATAGCTTAGATGTCACTTTTTGTAAGGTTCCTTCTGTGTGTTGCTTACAATCTGTACTTAATTACCACTTCAAATTATTCCTGCTCTGGGAGTGCCTGTGTAGCTTGTGAGTGACTGCCTTTGTCTCAGGTCAGATGGGGGTCCTGGGATCAGTCCTACATCAGGCTTCCTGCAGGGAGCCTGCTTCTCCCTCTGCCTATGTCTCTGTGTCTCTAATGAATAAATAAATAAAACCTTAAAAAAATTATTCCTGCTCTAAAATGCAGAGCTTGCCTGTACCCACATTAGATTGTAGGCTTTATAAGGGTAGGGGTGGAATTATTCTGTTCATAGTTAGATCCTTACCATCTAGCACCACACCTCACAGTTTAAATTAATTAAGATTGGATTATCAGAAGTATTTTACTGAAAATAGAGATGTTATTGTCAACCTAACATGTTTCCTGAAAATAAAATATGCCCTCTTAATCTTTTAAAAAGATCCTTGAGAGTTTTGCGGGTTGCTGTCTTCTTTTAAAATAAGAGAAAAGAAGTGGTGACATAAATAATGATTGCTTATAAAGTTAGACTTAGTATTATGTAATGGGACGTGGGCCAGGAATAAGGGAGTTAAAATTTTTGTATAACAAATTTTTGCAAGATGAGAATAGAGGAGGGAAACATACACTTACACGTGTGTTTATTAACTTAATTATAATTAAGAAATAGGTGGTCTTGGGACACCTGGGTGGCTCAGCAGTTGAGCATCTGCTTTCAGCTCAGGGCATGATGCTGGAGTCCTGGGATCAAGTCCCACATCGGGCTCCCTGCATGGAGCCTGCTTCTCCTTCTGCCTATGTATCTGTCTTTCTCTTTCTGTGTCTCTCATGAATAAATAAATAAAATCTTTATAAAATAAAACAAAATAAAAAAATAAAATAAAAAAGAGGGGGCTCCTGGGTGGCTCAGTTCGTTAAACATCTGCCTTCAGCTTAGGTCGTGATTTTGGGGTCCTGGAATCGAGCCCACTTTGGGCTCCCTGCTCAGCGGGGAGTCTGCTTCTCCTTCTGCTCCCCTACTCACTCTCTCTCTCTCTCTCTCTCTCTCTCTCTCTGTCTCTAAATAAAATAAATAAATAAATAAAATCTTATAAAAATAAATCTTAAAAAAAAAAAAATAGGTGGTCTTTTCTGATGTTTCACACCTGGCCATCCCAGAAGAAAGCTTTTCAGGTTTGGGGTTTGTAAGTTAATGTTTTATACCCAATCTCAAAGTATAAAATAAATTCCTCTGGCAGTATATGGTAAGAAGGAGGTGGAGGTAAAGGTAGATAATGATAGAGATAAAAGGTAGAGGTGGCTAATTTTGGTACCATGTATTATTAGGTCCTAAAGATTTTTTAGACCATTTAGCTATCACACTGGAGTAATTTTGAGTAGATGTTTAGGGGCCATATAATTGGAAAACAGTTTTGATTTATAGTCAGTGTTAAAGAGCCATAAAAATCTCTTGTGAACTAATGGGGGTTATCATATGTTTTGTCTTTCTCTTACCACAACTCCCTTGTCTTATGCCAGGTTTGGAACAATAGTTGTAATAAGATCTAACACTTGCAGAATGCTTACTATGTGCCAGACACTGTGATAAGGGCTTTATTTATGGGGGTTATTTAATCAAATCTCCATTTTACATGGGACACAGTGCACCAAGAACAAATTTTCCCATGGTCAGAAAACTGGTAAGTATTGATGGTATAAATTTTTAGAATCTAACTTCAGAATCCAGGCTTTCAGTCATCTAATTGTTCTTCCGTCCAGTGAATAATGAAGTCATTAATACTCCGTGCTACTCAATTCTAGTATTCTCTGCTACCATGATAATCAGAACTATTCTGGTGTTTAGAAAATAAAGAGTATTCAAACAAATGGTCATTGATATATCTCATATTTTCCAGGGAAATTTAGGAACCTTTTTTATTACCAATGTGAGAATTGTGTGGCATGCAAATATGAATGACAGTTTTAACGTCAGTATACCATATCTACAAATTGTAAGTACATGTATTTTGCTGACTTTATTTCAATGTAGAATGAATAATTTATGTTCAGTAATTACTACAATTTGGGCAGCCCCAGTGGCGCAGCGGTTTGGCGCCGCCTGCAGCCTGGGGTGTGATCCTGGAGACCTGGGATCGAGTCCCACGTTGGGCTCCCTGTGTGGAGCCTGCTTCTCCCTCTGCCTGTGTCTCTGCCTTTCTCTGTGTCTATGAATAAATAAATAAATTCTTTAAAAAAAAAAAATAAATAAATAAATAAATAAATAAATAAATACTACAATTTTCAGGATTAAATGAATTCTTTCTCCCTTTTTAAGTGGCAGCAGTGTTGCTGAGAGCAGACTTTTAAAATGTTGATAATTTGGGACACCTGGGTGGCTCAGCGGTTGAGCATCTGCCTTCGGCTCAGGGTGTGATCCCGGGATTTGGGATCGAGTCCCACATCGGGCTCCTTGCATGGAGCCTGCTTCTCCCTCTGCCTGTGTCTCTGTCTCTCTCTCATTGTCTCTCATGAATAAATAAATAAAATCTTTTAAAAAAATAAAATTAAAAAAATAAAATGTTGATAATTTATAATTTCAACATAGAAAAGACCCAGTTGTACTTACATTCAAGGGAAATCCAACCATTATCAATTTACTATTAAGAGAGAAATATACTGTATTTTAGGGGCACCTGGGTGGCTCAGTGGGTTAAGCATCTGCCTTCAGCTCAGGTCATGATCCCAGGGTCCTGGGATTGAGCCCTGCATCGGGGCTCCCTACTGCTTCTCACTCTTACCGCCCCCCCCCGCCACCTTCAAATAAATAAAATTTTGAGAAAAAAAGAAATATACTGGATTTTAAAGTTTTTAATAGTCACCATGCAGATTAAGATGTGTCAGTTTTTTTGTTTTGTTTTGTTTTGTTTTAAGATATGTCCTTCTTAGATTCCAGTCAGAAGGCATTAGCTACTAAGGTTTTCCATAACCTTTTTATGAAGCAGGTATATATAGTGGTTCTTTGCATGGCTTTGGCACACAGATCACACACATTGTTTTGACTCTGTTGACACTTTCTGCCTTTTTTTTTTTTTTTTTTTTTTATCATGAGAGAGAGAGGCAGAGACATAAGCAGAGGGAGAAGCAGGTTCCATACAGGGAGCCCGATGTGGGACTCGATCCTGGGACTCCAGGATCATGCCCTGAGCTGAAGGCAGATGCTCAATCACTGAGCCACTAGGCATCCCAACACTTTCTGCCTTTAAAGCCAAAATGAAGGGGTGCCTGGGTGGCTTCAGTTAAGTGTCCAACTCTTGGGTCTCAGCTCAGGTCATGATCTCATGTCTGTGGGGTCAAGCCCTGCGTTGGGCGCTGTGCTCAGTGCAAAATTGGCTTCAGATTCTCTCTCCGTCTCCCTGTTTCACTCATTGTCTCAAATAAATAATTAAAATCTTTAAAAATAAAATAAAGCCAGAATGAATTCTTCAATTCTGTGAATGAAAAAAAAAATTCTGTGAATGAGCTGTTTTCACTATATTCAAATACAGCACGTAATACAAGCTGGATTTATACAACAGGTTTGGTGAAAGGAATCAAGATAGGTTTTAGTGATAATGATTTTAGCTTAAGTTCAATTAAAGCTGTTAAAATCCAGAGTAAGAACTAACTACGTCTGAGACTGATTTGTTTTGAGAGTAAAGGTGGTTCTTTTTGCTGTTGCTACTACTATAAGTATGTGATTCAGTGAAACAAATAGTAAACTCTAATAAACTGAAGAATTTCATTTTACATAAGGAAATTACGTATAGGAAATAGTGCAAGTTAGATGAAACATAGAAATAGCCAATGAAGGGAATCCCTGGGTGGCTTAGCGGTTTGGTGCTCGCCTTTGGCCCAGGCCGTGATCCTGGGGACCTAGGATCGGGTCCCGCATCGGGCTCCCTGTGGGGAGCCTGCTTCTTCCTCTGCCTGGGTCTCTGCCTCTCTCTCAAACTGTGTCTCTCATGAATAAATAAAATCTTTAAAAAAAAAAAAGAAAGAAAGAAATAGCCAATGAAAATCCTGTGTCGTTTTTCTATGATAATTGCCCATATTGTGGGATATAAGTAGTCTTAACACTAAGCAGTTTCATTAACAAAAATTTATTGAGTAGACACAATGTATGTGATGGCTGGAAAATGTCCTTTTTTAAAAGACCTTTTAGTTTACAAGAAGGATGATTCTTTGCAAACTATTCCCAAGCCTATCTTTGGCTAAATTGTTTGATATCTGAGTTACTTGAAAATCCAGATCATTCCTTTGCCAAATATTTATCACCTACTCTGCTAGGTGCTAGCGATATAGACATGAAGATCATTAACAAGTACACAGTTCCTGTCAAAAAGGAGTTTTCAGTCTGGTAGAATTAAGCAGGAAATCCTAGAATCTGATAGGAAGAAAATGGTTTCTGGCCATCTAAAGAAAAGGAGGAATATATAACCGTGGCTGGGAAGATGAGACTGAGGCTACATAGGTATTTGATAAACTGCTGTCTGTATTGTTCATTGCTGTTTTGTATGATTTACATACATTGCCTGACATATTATACTAAAAAAAAATTTACAGAGTAGTAAACAACCTTGTGCTTTTTGTTCTTCAAATAGGACGCTTTTTGTTATTTAAGAATACAGTTACCAACCATGGCCCCTGGAATGAATCCAGCCTGGTCCAAACAACTTGCAACCTGATATCATCACAGTCTGTCACTAGGACAGTCATATTCATGTGACTTTTAAAAACTAACTCAGCCTTGGGAACCACAAAAGACACTGGCTCTCCAGTACTAAAAGATTGCTGGCCTCTGGTTTAAAATACTCAGAAAAGTTTTAGACTCCCTGATTGTGGGGGATATGTGAGTCATAACTTTGTGCGTATTTCAGAGATGTCTTCTTTGCATTACCTTACAAGTTTGCTGCCTACTTCTAGTATGAACATTTTCATTTATTTGATCTCTATGGGAATATAATGAAGGAAAGAGGGAGAATTCTGTCCTTTAGATTATGTACACAGTTACTGTGTACAAGTTGAAAACTTGTTTGTGCTGTAGAATCACTACTATCAGATCATAAAAGCATGCATTTTCTTCTTTTTCATTTTACATCTAGCGTTCAATCAAGATTAGAGATTCAAAATTTGGTTTAGCTCTTGTCATAGAAAGCTCTCAGCAGGTAAGATATTTTATAATTGTATTAATCTTTAATAGATTTTTTAAACTATGACAGTCTCTATTTTTAGTTTTATTTATATAGTAAAGCAGTTTATATCTAAGAAGATTGTTAGTTGTGACATGAAGTTAAATAAAGAGTTTAAAGTCATATATAGTAATTGTCCACACAGGAAGAATCTTGCTTATGTTTCTTTGTTGGGTATACATAACCATTATTATCATTATGATCATTTTTAATGACAAAGTCACTGTACTTTTCATGCATTATCTCAGTCTTTACACACCCTATGATACAGTTACTATTTCTCCCCATTTTATATTCAAAGGAAACTGAAGCCTAGAGAAGTTAGGAACCTTGCCTACAGTCTCACAACTAGTAAGTGGTGAGGATAGGTTTTGATTCAGGTCTGACTGATTCACAAGAATGTCATTGAATAGCACAGTCATATACAAATATACACACACATGCCACTGGGATTTTATACCCTCATATGCAGATTATACTGTATCTAATTATAGTTGCTGTGTCTCATTAGGCCAGATCTTTGCAGAAATACATTTAAATAAAACATTTACTTATTTGTAAAATCACTGCTCTTCTAAACTCTAAATGTAAATATGAATGTCTATTCCTTTCCCCTTGCCTGCAGATTTGTAGCTTCCATTTACTGAGTGCTTACTGTGTTCCAGGAACTGTATCAAATGTCATATATACATTATTTTATTTAATACAACAATTTGGTAACTGTTTTATGGTTAGAAAATTGAGGCTTAAAAGATTAAGGAAAGTATATTTCTCAGCATCATGTAGTTAGTAAATTTGTAAATTTCTAGTTGTAAAACTAGAATTTGAACTCGAAAGTATATGCTCTCAACCTAAAGCATATGGTCTCACCTTTCACAGTATGCGATTTAATTTTTTAACACTCTTTAACAACAACCTGTCATGGTCAAGTTTCTTTCCGAATTCTTCAAGGAATTAGCCTCAGCTGGGCCATTCCCTTTCTTCTTTTACGATATGGTCTACTCCTTTTCAAGGTCTAGCTCAAAAAAAACTTAGTTCCATTGGCCTTCACAATCTACAGTATTTTTTTATCTTAAAATATCACCTTTGATAGTTACAGATGAAATGATAGGATATCTGGATATGCTTCAAAATAATCCTGAGTAGGCAAGGGGAGGAGATTTGGGAAAACTGCAGGCTAAAAAGTTGACTATATATTTCTACTTGTTGAAGCTGGAAGATAACTACATGGATACTTATTGTGCTCTTTTTTTCTATTTTTGTGTATGCTTTACGTGTTTCATCACAAAAATCTTAATTAAAAAACCAGCTTACCTGTGGTGCTCTGAAATAAGGACATTAGAGCTAGTTTATCCTATACTGTGAATACCATTCCTCAGGCTTGTTTTTTGTTTTTTCATTATTTTTTTCTTACAGAGTGGAGGATATGTTCTTGGCTTTAAAATAGATCCTGTGGAAAAACTACAAGAATCAGTTAAGGAAATCAACTCACTTCACAAGGTCTATTCTGCTAGTCCGATATTTGGAGTGGATTATGAGATGGAAGAAAAGGTAGTTTGTTCCGTATGTAAAACACAGGGTTTGCTGAATTGCTTTTACACAATCTATGAAATTCAGATATAAACACACTGCCTACAGTTTCATTCTGAACCGTGTTTAAAATGATTCATATACAGACTGTGTTCAGTGAGCGTGACCTCTTGGCCATCCGCAGTCGGCGCCACCTGTCTGCTCGCTGGTTGCTTCGTCATTCGTTCCCACCCTTCTGGGTGAGCAGTTTACCCAGAGACAGGTATCCATGTGCAAGACTCCGCTGATGTGGACAAATGTCAGTCTCTCACTCTGCTTTACTTTTATTCCACTTCTGCCTCCCACTTGCATTTGGACAAACCTTACAGGCCTCACAGGCACCAGGCTTTTCCCACAGAGCCCCACAGTACAGCAGCTCCAGGAGTCTGCTCTCTCCGTGTGCCTGGTCCACCCCCTATTCGTCAGTGCCTGTGCCATACCAATTATGAAATATTTTGAATATCACACCCACGTGTCTGCTCTTTACCTTCCTCATGACTGCCAGATTGGTTATAAAATATGTTTAATATCATGTTCATATTTCTGCTCTTTGCTTTCCTTGTGATCTCTGGGTTTTCCCAAACCCACCCCACTCTCCAGGCACATCATCCCTCCTTTGACTTTACTCTTTAGCCTCTCCAGAGGGGACCCTTGTCATCTGGTCTGTCACTGGTGTCCTCACCAGCCACTGCATTAGAGGGATGTCCTCACTATCGGCTCTATCAGTGGTACTCCTGCTAGAGGTTCTGTCTCTGGTGCCCTCACTGACCACTCTTACCACAGGTTCCCTTGCTGTCTATTCTTTTGCAGGCACCCTCACTATTATGGTGCCCTTGCCACCCACTCTTTCAGCAGCATCGCTGCTGGTACTCAGCATGTGGAGCCCTATCACCCATATTATCTGTATCTCTTCTCTTGGACTGCAACGTGTGACCAGAGAAGATCAGGAAATACGCTGGGCAGCTAAGTTCAAATTCACACCCTCTGACTTCAAACAGACCCTTTTTGCCCAGTAGCACTGCTTGATAGTGTTTTCTCTCCCTGTAATATTCTCTATATATTCATTCCCCTTCCCTTCCAGCTGAAACTTCTCTCTGGGTTGCTGTGCTGTGTTATACATACACTCATGTTTTCCATGTCTTAATCATCCTTTTATGTTTTCCTCCCACCCTGTGCTGCTTTCACCACTCTCCCTTTCACTCTGCCTTCTTTGTGTATTCCTTTGCAGTATCACCCCTCCTTCAGTTTCTTCAACCTATACTGCTATAGATGACTCCCATATCTTTTATTCTGGTCTTGACACATTCTCTCAGATCAGTATGGTTCTAAATATTCTTGAGTATATTCACATAAATGAGCATTCCAAATAACCTAAATTGAATTTTCTCATTTAAAAGTTTATCCTGGGGATCCCTGGGTGGCTCAGCGGTTTGGCCCCTGCCTTTGGCCCAGGGTGCAATCCTGGAGTCCCGGGATCGAGTCTCAAGCCTGCTTCTCCCTCTGCCTCTCTCTCTGTGTCTATCATAAATGAATGAATGAATGAATGAATCTATCTATCTATCTATCTATCTATCTATCTATCTTTAAAAAATAAAGTAAAAGTTTATCCTAGGGGTGCCTGGGTGGCTTAGTCGGTAGGGCGGCTGCCTTTGGCTCAGGTCATGATCCGAGGGTCCTGGGATTGAGCCTCATGTCAGGCCTCCTGCAGGAGCCTCCCCTCTTCTCTGCTTGTGCTCTCTCACGCTCTCTCAAATAAAGTCTTTTTAAAAAAAAAAAGTTTATCCTAGTAATTTAATTAGGTAAATAATTTTCCAAGTCTATAAGATACACTGACACTTGAGTATCTCAAACTTGGCATACCTAAAATGCTATCATTTTTCTCAAAAACACCATCCTGCTGATACATCAGGATGTACATAATTTACTTATTTTCCATTTATTTATATTTAGCATTAGTAAAGTCAGCTGTGCTCAAAACCTCAGAGATTTCATTTTTATGTTCCTGATTATTTTATTTTATACATTCAATCATCCAGTCTACTCCCTTTTTCTATTCCTTTCTTTTCATTCTAACTACAGTTATTATTATTACTTTTGCTTCCATAATAATATTGTAGAACATGCATGGTCCTTGGAACCTGGCAAGCCTGACTGTAGTCCCAAATTCACCATTAATTTGTAATTCAAGGCAGATTTGAGCTTCAGTTTTCTCATTCTAAAATTAAGATAATCGTCACGAAGTTATTGATCATATCCATGAAATACCAGGCACATGAGTGCCTCTACCTTTCATTTCTTCTCTTCTTTACTGGCCCCCAGTACATAATAATAACCAGCATGATAACTCACTCTGTCATCTCATGTAAGCCCTTACTCCAAAGCTACCTCTTCAGGGAGGTCTTCCCTGACTACCATCTAAAACAGCAGCCTCCATCATTTTTTTGTTCCTTATCTTTGCTTGCTTGCTTGCTTGCTTGCTTGCTTTATTTTTAGTAACACTCATCAGTTTTCTCCACTATAAATAATCTCCATGAAGTCAGGGATTTTCATCTATTTTCTTTAACCACTATATCTCTAGCAATCAGAACTAGCACATAATAGGGCTTAGTGAATATTCATAGATGTTGAAAGACTGCTTTGAACACCCTACTATTCCCATTCACTGCTCTAAGAACTTTATATGCATCGTTTCATTTAATCCTCCCAACAGTACTATGAAGTATAGTATTATTATTATCTTTATCTCACAGTTACAGAGATGAGGCTTAGCTAGGTTAGGTTACTTGTTCACAGTCACACAACTCAACGTGGTTGAAACATTGAGGCTATCTTCAGATGAGGGGATCAGATCACTCTTGTCAAGCAATACACTTCTACTCTACATACCCTCCCACAAATTAACTATAGATAAAGTCTGAATTCTTTGGGCTGGTATTAAGGAATTTCAGTAGACACCAGCCTACATCACAGCCACCATGTCTGTTTATGGAGGCTGCACACTGCCCAACTATAAGAACATAGTACACATAGACTACTGTGAATGATGCTTGTTGGGATTTTTCAGTATGATAGCCCTGCATAGCTGCTTCTGTCTCATTGGACTCTTTTATTCTGACCACACTGGATTATTCATCATTCTTCAACCACATTCTGTGGTTTCTCAGTTTTGTTGATGCTGGTTCCCTCTGCCAGAAATACCTTTTTCCCTAATCCTACCTATGGAAGTCACTGTCATCCTAAAAGACGTAGATTACGTACCAGTCTTTTCTTCATAAAAGTTTCTGGGATTCACAAGCCAGAAGTTGTGCTGTCTCTAAACTTTTTATTATAATAGATATTGCATTTGTTACAACTACTTTTCAAGGGTTGAACCTACTTTTCATAGGTTGAACCATGATATTATTAATATTTGACCATTTCTGACTCACAAAAATGATAATTTCATGTTTCAACCTAATATTTAGTTACTCATAATTGTGTTTTATCCTTTGCTCCACTCCCCCTGCCCTAGATTACAAACCTCTCATGAGTAGGGCAGGGACTTTTTACCCATGTTAGTGTTAGCATAGTGCCTAACATACCAAGATACTAAAACATTTGAAAAATAATGAATTAATATCAGCACCATATTTTACTCTGCTTTACCATTGGGATAGTCCATCTAAATCTTAGTTCTTTTACTTTTCACAAATTCTATTTAATGACTATTTTGAGTAAAATGAAATTGAAAATTTGCTATTATCCAAACTTAGTTTTTTAAAAAACATGTGAAAGAAAATAAGATAAAGTTCACTGAGAGTTTCTTCTCTAAGGATATCTCTATCATATTAAGATTAGTAAATTTGTCATTTTAATACTTCTGATGATATTGACTTCAGATTTAAAAGCTTAGGTTTAACTGATTTATTACTAAAGTTAGTTTTAATAGAATATAAATGTGATTTTTCTAAGACTTGAGTAGTTTTCAATTGTTTTATACTTTTATAAGTATTTACAATTCTCACAGCATATTTTACTAAAATTATTTGTTTAATTAATATTGTCTCCTTGATGCATTTTATTTATTTATTTTTCCTTGATACATTTTAACGTCTGCTGATTTTTAGCCTCAGCCCCTTGAAGCTCTGACGGTTGAACAGATTCAAGATGATGTAGAAATTGACTCTGATGATCATACAGACGCTTTTGTGGTGAGCATGACAAAAAACTACTAAATTTATTATGATTATTTTATCTGAGTCAGATTTAATTAAGTAATGGCTTAAGTGTGTAAAACACCATGGAACTTGCAACTTTTGAGAGTTATCTTAAACATGAGTTGGAAAGTAATTTTTTTTAAGTTAAGGATTTTTTCTTTGTGTGAAATTACTTTTAAATTACCAAACTAGGAACTAGTTTGAGAACAAAATAATTCAAAGGATTTCAGATCTGTGAAAAAATTTTCATACCTTAGAATAATAGAACAGGTTAAATAGTTAAGTTAATTTAAAATCTATAGTTTTCATAATTAATCTTTATAAGATGGACTTCCTTTCAATTTATTGGTATATGATCTTAAAAAGAATATTTGAACAATGAGCTTTCCTGTTTCCAAATTTGTATTATTTTATAGCAAAAATAATGTCAATGCTTTCTATGTAGTGTAGTGTATAAATCTGACCAATATACCTCTCTGGAAATAAATATTTTTAAGCAAGTCTGAAATTAGTGTAAAATATTTAATTATAAACTACAGCATTTGCTGACACATTGAAGTACTGATTGCTTTTTGTTTTGCCAGCACCTTCTTCTGAACAAAAGTAGAGATGACATTTTATAGCTTCTAGATCATTCTTTTTATCTCCTTTCAAGTTAACAATCCAAATTGTATACTTATTACAAAACAAATATTTTGGAGCTCAAAGCATAACTCTTGTAATCATTACTAATGACTGACAGAAGAAGTGAAATCTGCTACTAGCATAGTAAAGATTAAGTGCTAAGACCATTAGAAAAACTGTAACAATGTAAAATACACTTAGTTACATAATTGTCCTGTAAATTACCTGTTCCTTAGTTCACTAACCTATTATATGTCAAGTATGTGAAATATAATTTTCTTTGTCTTATAGGCATATTTTGCTGATGGCAATAAGGTAAGGACATTTTATCTATAGTATATGAAAAAAACTTTCTATATTCCAACAATTTAGTATTCACAAAACTTATGTGAAACCTATTTTTTGTTTTTTTCTTCTTCCTTGCCCACCTTCTATATTCCCATCTCATCCTCTTACCTCCCAAAAAGCAACAAGATCGTGAACCTGTATTTTCAGAAGAACTGGGGCTTGCAATAGAGAAATTGAAGGATGGATTCACCCTACAGGGACTTTGGGAAGTAATGAGTTGATCTTGAGTTGAACTGGATTTCTATTTAAAGATATCTCAAGATTAAAGATACTAGTCGCCTGCCATAAGGCACGGAATAGTTTTTACATTTACAGAAAAATCTTTTAAGAAAGAATTTTTTAATGATTAAGGAAAAACTCATTTATCTAAGATTTTATTGCCACTTTTCTAAAAATTATATTTAAAATTGTAATCAAAATGTATCTGGTTTGTAAATATGTTTATTTTGTACCTAATGCTTGTAAATTAGTGCAGATATTAAATGAGTGTATCATGTTGGCTTTAATAAAGAATTTATGCAGCACCATTTAATGTTTTGAAAGTATTATTTAAAAGAATAAGATTCTATTATGGAATAATAAAATACTGTCTTTTTAGTTATAAAAATCTGGTTTAAAAAATTATCAAATAGCTCCAAATGTAAGTCAACTCTCATAAATTACAACCCTTAAACTTGTCATGTTTAAGTGATCATTTCTGTAAAACCTAAAAATTACATTAACTCTGGAGTATATCAATCACTATGTAATAAGTGTTTTGGGCACTATTTTATAAATAATTGCAATATAGTTTTGGGAAGAATACATTTATTTTGTAAAGAAATAGTTTTAAATAGTTTGTAAATAAATAGTTCTTTTATTGACTTTCTCCGTGTATGTACTCATTGAAACTTCCTTGAAGTTTTCAAAAATAGGATTTTCTCTGATTTCTTGGTTAGCTACAATTTGGAAACTTCTCTGGCTTCTGTTTTTTGCCACTGCTTTGGTATAAAACATTATAAGGAACCTTTGTCAAATCATTGAAATTATCCAAAGGAGCCCTCTTTCTCTAGAGGGAAAGGAATGAGTGTGTAAAAACATAAAATAAGATGCAACACTATGTACAACCATAAACACATAGTATAACCAAGTGCTAACCTGAGTTTAATTAAAATCAATGAATAAAAGCTATACATTGGTTTCTTTATTTAAAAAGGAAGGGATTTGTACGTTTTTAAGAGATGGTGTTATAATAAATAACCTACATTAAGGGGAAGAAAAAGTTTACACAGATCACAAAATACTGCCAGGAATATGTTTAAGTAGCTTTTGAAGCAAAACAGACTTTATAGTTGCTGACTAGTAAGGAATCTCAAATGTCATATCGTGGTGTTTGCATCTGACTCATTAATCTTTTCAAATGTTAGTTGAAAGCTACGAGTAGAGAGAAATGAGTCATTTATTGTTTAAACAAGGGAGCAGCTGTTAGTTTTTTCTAGTGTGTTAAAACCTTTAGTGACATCTATAAATGGAAAAAAGAGTCAATGAGCTCTTCTTTCAGCTGTTGTTTTAGCAGCTGACAGTAGCATTGACTTCACTGTGATGTAAAATAAGAGGAAAAAACCTTTACTCATAGACAGAGGCCTTGAAATTTAAAAACACACAATTCACTGATCTGGGGGCATTTATTCATTTGACAAAATATTTGTGGAGGACACAAGGTCCTGTGGCTATAACACTGAACAAAGCAAACCAAAAAAAAAATTCCTGTCTTCATGGAGCTTATATTCTTTTGAGCAGGTTTAAGAGTACCAAACTTTGAAAGTACACAGTATTTCTGCAGCCCCTCTGAGTTCAGAAAATGTGACTGTATAATTTTATAATAAAATAGGTCATGAAGAGGTATGCAATATCATCTACACCTAAACAAAAGATCAATTTTTTTTCAAATCAGGGATCCCTGGGTGGCGCAGCGGTTTGGCGCCTGCCTTTGGCCCAGGGCGCGATTCTGGAGACCCAGGATCGAATCCCACATCGGGCTCCCAGTGCATGGAGCTTGCTTCTCCCTCTGCCTGTGTCTCTGCCTCTCTCTCTCTCTCTCTCTCTGTGACTATCATAAATAAATAAAAATTTAAAAAAAAAAAAAAAAAAAAAAAAAAAAAAAAAAAATTTTTTTTCAAATCATGACTTCTATATTCTGTAATTAATAGGGTGTTCTATTATTATCAACTACCTAAATTATTATTTCAGTTATATTTTTTTCCCTTGAATAGGCTTGTTTTCCAAGTTGTGCAGGTGACATAGCATTTCTTCCTGATTTTGCTGTGTTCTGTTGATAACATCATTTTCATGGAGTTACATTTGTATTTTAACTTTTTTTTTAATGAGAAAGATTATCTTCAACGTGTAAAATCACAGAATATCTTTAGTAATCATGTGAGTTTTTTCTTTCCCTAATGTTGATTTTTAACTATTAATGTTGATTTTTAACTATTTCTGTTTCTTTCTGGACTTGATCCATTTTAACCTTTTGCCTTTATTTCACTTGTTTTATAATTGTTTGCCACATCACATCCTTTGTAGAGAAAGGCAGAGTATGAATAACCTAAATAACTTTATAAGGTAACTCAGTACTAATTCTAGTTTTTCGAAGGTCTTAGAAAATTAGTTTCTCTGCATTTATTATTTCAATTATGATGGGGTATTGTTATTAAAGGTTTTCTTTAAATTATAATGATACATAAGCAGAAGTCTTCAAGTTTCCCACTTCGAAAAGAAAATTGTAAATACCACTGTTTTAAGTAGAAAATAAATGTTTGTATGTAACAGTAATTGGAAAAGGGATTTTGCTTATGATATTCAGATGAACTCACCTCATATTCTTGACCTTTGCATCATTAATTCAGACAGCCAAGGAGTTTGCCATTAGACCATTTTTAGCGGACTGACTCATTTTTATGATTCAGTTTTCTGTTACCTCAATAAACACTTTCTTTAAACGTGCCTTTATTGGCATATGTTCTAATGCTTTATGTATCTTAAAGCTTCCCACTTCATTTAAATCTCTTGTTTTAGTTGTTTCCTTAGTGATTAAAAGTTCCAGTTGTTCCCTTCAATCTATAACAGCTGCAAGAACAACTCTTCTTTCCAAACTAGCTCTCCTGAATTCCCGTTGTTAGAGTTGGTATCTATATTTAGCTGGTGGGATTAAATTGCAAAGGCTTCAAGCTGGGCAAAGCACACTGATCTGCCTTTTTTACAGCTAGACCTGTGTGCTGCGAGGAGCTAAGGCCTTCAGTGTCCCCTTCCTTACCCAGGTTACTCACAAAATGGATTCCCAGCGGGAACTCACAGAGGAACTGCGGCTTTACCAATCCACCCTTCTTCAGGATGGTCTAAAAGATCTCCTGGATGAAAAAAAATTCATCGATTGCACCCTAAAAGCAGGTGACAAAAGTCTTCCTTGCCACAGATTGATTTTGTCAGCTTGTAGTCCTTACTTCCGTGAGTATTTTTTATCTGAAATTGATGAGGGGAAAAAAAAGGAGGTAGTATTAGATAATGTGGATCCTGCTGTCCTGGATTTAATCATCAAGTACCTGTACTCCGCCAGTATAGATCTCAACGATGGAAATGTGCAAGATATTTTTGCCCTGGCCAGCCGCTTTCAGATCCCCTCGGTGTTCACTGTCTGTGTTTCTTATCTTCAGAAAAGACTTGCTCCTGGTAACTGTCTAGCCATCTTAAGATTAGGACTTCTTCTTGACTGCCCAAGACTTGCCATCTCTGCACGTGAATTTGTGTCTGATCGCTTTGTACAGATTTGTAAAGAAGAGGACTTTATGCAATTATCTCCACAGGAACTGATCTCCGTCATTTCAAATGACAGCCTAAATGTAGAAAAGGAAGAAGCAGTATTCGAGGCAGTGATGAAATGGGTGCGAACAGACAAAGAAAACAGGGTTAAAAACCTTAGCGAAGTGTTTGACTGTATCCGTTTTCGCCTTATGACAGAAAAATATTTTAAAGATCATGTTGAGAAAGATGATATCATTAAAAGCAACCCAGAACTCCAGAAAAAAATCAAAGTTCTCAAAGACGCCTTCGCAGGCAAACTCCCAGAACCTAGCAAAAATGCAGAGAAGGCTGGGGCCGGTGAGGTGAACGGTGATGTTGGTGATGAAGATTTACTTCCTGGTTACCTGAATGACATTCCCAGGCATGGAATGTTTGTCAAAGACCTCATCCTCCTGGTTAACGACACAGCTGCCGTGGCTTATGATCCCACAGAAAACGAGTGCTACCTTACTGCACTGGCTGAGCAGATCCCCAGAAATCATTCTAGCATTGTTACCCAACAGAATCAGGTGTATGTGGTAGGAGGACTCTATGTGGATGAAGAAAATAAAGATCAGCCTCTACAGTCCTACTTCTTCCAGGTAAGAAGGGCTATTTTTTTTACAAAAGTAGAAGCATAAAGGAAAGGCTGTTATTTGCTGTCCCATTAGCTGATGTGTGAATTATTCAGTCTGCTTGCGTTTTATTCTACTTGCTGTCCTATTCCAGTCCCTTGCCCTTTGCTACACTTCGAGAACTGACAAATATTTAAGTCTGTTAATGGCTTATTAATATTTAATAAAAGGTTTGGTGAAGAATGAGGTTCTAATTAACGTATGATGATTCAAGATTTTCTTTATACTCTTTTACGCAAAATGTCAAGTTTATAGGTGAGGGGGACTATAATCTTTCTAACACCAGTGTTTTAGTAAAACCTAAATTTAATCTTGTATCCACTTTTCTGAAAAATAGGTTAATGTATTTCCCTAAATCATAGTACTTTACACATTACAAAAATAATTGATCAGATTTTCAGCCTTTTTTCCAGGTTTTCTTGAACTGAAGTTCTTAAAGGTAGCATTTTATCTGTTATTTATGCTTACTGCCTAAAACTATATTTTAGTTTTGTTGAAAATGAAGAGAACCTATGTACTTAATTTACACACATTGAGTACCTTGTGGGAAAAAGTATCTACATCAGTGTCACTAATTTGAATTCATTAATTATATTTAGAAATTTTTACTCTTAATGATTTATTTTTTAAGTTTTCCACACCCAGAGTGGATCCCAATCCTGGGCTTGAACTCATGTCTCTGAGATCCTGAGCTGAGATCAAGTCAGATGCTTAACCCACTGAGCCCCACAGGCATCCCATGATTTTTTATTTATGACAAGTGACCACATGTATTTGGATCAAAGTTGTACCTAGACATTATTACAATTTAATCTGTTTTGTGAAACCACAGAAGTGTCCAAGAAAACAAATCCTTCAAGCTAATAGATTCTTTGTGCTTTATTTAAAGGAAGTTTGCTTCCTATTATCAATATACTACATTTTATGAGTTTGTGAAGGAATCAGCCAGTGGCTTAACCTTTATCGTTAGTAATGCCAATACCAGTACTTTGTAGCTTACAGCTAGCTCGGAAAGAGTTTGTTTAGGTCATAGCTACTTGTGGCCTGAGGTTTATGGGCACTTGAATTGGAAAGGCCAAAGATAAGTGTAGAATGTCATAGCACAGTCACTGTGTGCTCTCAGAGTGTGTGACATGCTGTGCATCTTGAAAAATGTAATAATACATGTTAATCTTCATTCTTAATTTTCAAAGTTCCGTTGAAGACTGTTAACTATGAAATAGAAAAATAAAATAGAAGCTGCAATCATAAGTATTTGAATGCATGCCAGAAAATTTCCTGAGTCCTAATTTTAAATTTGGGTGAAATTTCAGGAAAGCCAAATTCAGTTTAAAAGGCAATAATTAGGGGCATCTGGGTGGCTCAGTGGTTGAGCGTCTGCCTTTGGGTTGGGTTGTGATCCCACGGTCCTGGAATCGAGTCCCACATCGGGCTCCCTACAGGGAGCCTGCTTCTCCCTCTGCCATGTCTCTACCTCTCTCTGTGTCTCTCATGAACTTACTAATTAATTAAAAATAAAAGGCTATAATTATATCTAGGAAGCAAAAATGACATCAAAACACAGACAAAAGCAAAAAAATAATTACAGATGGACAGTTATCTAGAAATCATAGACCCAAGAAATACTCATAGTCATCTTTACTCTCCTCTATCCTGTTACTACTCTTATTGGCACAGCTTCTCATTTGTTTCAAGAAACTTGTGTGATGTTCTTTATAGCTACAAAAACAGTTATACAAAGTTGGTAAGACCAACTTCCTGTCCTTACCCGTGCCTTGCTCCTTTTAAAAGGCACAAATAATGCAACAAGATGCCAGGAGAAAAACACTTGACTGTAAAAAGGGTTATTTATGACTTGCAATAAAATATATGTATCAGGTATTATATTGTATTTTTCTGCTTGGTCACTTCTGTTTAAAATGTATTAAGTTAGAAGTAATATGATCTTTGTATACTATAAATAGATCATGAAAATTTTTTATCTTGGTAAGAGTTTTTTTTTTTCATAGAATTAATAGATGCATCAGATTTTTGAACAGCACCCCATCTTAAAGTAATCTAGGTTCAAAACTTGATTTTAAGGATGAGGAAACTGGAGCCAGAGAGGTTAAATAGCTTGACCACTCATCTATAAAAGAGTCTGGTAGGCAGTCTACTGTTACATTTGCTGAAGTAAATGCCCTAACTGGGGATTGTGTGGGGATGTGGGCAGTACCATCCAGTGTGGGTAGTACACCCTCCAGTCTGGGATCACGATGGCTACTGTTCCCATTTTTAAAAAGGCAAACAGTGGATTTAGATAGCCTCTATTTTATATCGCTTAAAAGCTCTGTGAGCATTTAGTACAAAGCCTGTCACAGAGCCAAGACTTATAAATGTTCATTATTTCTACTGGAGTACACACCACTTTCTTGATAAAAGGATTTGTTTTCAAAAATGAAAACATTAAAGGTCACAATCTAGGTGTTAAAATTTGTGAATGCAGAGCTAACAATGCATATGTGAGGATTAAACTGTTCATCTTATCAAGTCTTAGTGCTTTGCTTTGACTGAAGTTATGAAGTGAGATATATGCATGCTCCTACAGAGATCCCTCCCTTGACCTCAGCCTTTAATATCTGCACCTACTCTTGGTGTCCAGTTATTTGGGGGTTTATTCCATTTTCTCCTGCTGCACCAAAGTGCCACTGAAAGAAGAGCAAATCTGTAACTGCCCTCCCTCATGAAGTGGTTTTCTCATGCCTTGGTGTCCTAAAATGCAAAGTAGAAGATCTTAAAATGACCAACAGTAAGTGCTGAAATTGATGACAGCCATACCAAAATGACCTGCTAAGAGCAGGAACACTTAGCTGTCTTGGGCTTGAAGTAAGAAGTAAGAAGTGGCAGAGCAAAAATAAGCAAGTTGCTTCCTTATATACTTTTTTTAATATATATATACTTTTTTTTTTTTAAAGATAAAGACTAAGGTATTTCAAACGACTTCCAACAAACGGCTAGGAGGTTATAGCTGTTAACACCTGCCTATGTCAGAAGTTATAAAGCAAAACAGAGAGAACCTAAACAATTTTTAAGAAAAGAAAAAAGATATTGCCTAACCTCCCAGTTGTCGGTGGACTGAGCGACAGGTCCAGCTGTCCTGGGTGCCGGCTTGGGGAGCGTGTTAAATATAGAATTCGGGGGTCACTCACGTACTGTGGCCCTCCCTACAGTGACAACCTCTCTTTCCCCAATGCTCTGAAAGTGTTATGGACTTTTTTTGAACCTGAAGAAGGTAACATGGGAAGAAACTTTGACAAGGAACCTCACAAGTTCTACCTGACCTCCAGTGACTCTAGTCTCTCCTACCTTTTTTGCAGATTTTGGCACTTTCAGTAAGCCAAGTAAATTTTCTCATTTTTCTTGGTAGTCCAGAGGTAAAACATGATACTTTCAGATTTCAGTTTTATTTTACATCTTTGACTATCTCAGTGCATTCTACACACTACGTAAAATATAGCATCTTTCTTGGTACAACTGTAACTTTTTCTAACAAGCTCCATAATTCCTCATATATTTTTCTTTCAGCTTGATAACATAGCATCCGAGTGGGTTGGACTTCCACCTCTGCCTTCAGCCAGGTGTCTCTTTGGTCTGGGGGAGGTAGATGACAAAATCTATGTAGTTGCTGGCAAAGATCTTCAAACAGAGGCTTCGCTGGATTCAGTATTATGCTATGATCCCGTGTAAGTTGGCATGACATTCCTATTTCCTAAGCATTTGGGTAAGAGTGCCTGTTACATGTTCATAGTTTTAGACCGGAATTAACTGAAAGCATAGAAACTCTATCATCTTCTTATTGCAGGGCTGCAAAGTGGAATGAAGTTAAAAAACTGCCTATCAAAGTCTATGGCCACAGTGTGATTTCACATAAGGGGATGATATATTGTCTGGGAGGAAAGACAGATGACAAGTAAGTACCCTAAAAATCTCCTTATGGTTTACATCCAAATGATTTTTTTTAACTTTTTTTTTTTTTTCATAAACTCTACCCTCAATGTGGGGCTTGAACTCACAACCCTGAGATCAAGAGTTGCATGCTCTATTGACTGAGCCAGCCCAGCACCTTTCCCAATGATTTTTTATTGTGAGAGTTCTTTCCTCCTTTCATTTGAATCTACATCCTGAAAATGAGACTTGGTTCTTACCTGTAGTATTTTGGAAGTTTAAATTTCAAAATAAAACTTTGAAAAGCTATTGGAGGATATTATAAATGATATCTGAAGGGAAACTTAAGGGAAATTTAAATAAAACTTAAAAGTTGCTAACATGGGGCACCTGAGAAGCTCAGTCGATTAAGCGTCTGACTCTTGATTTTGGCTCAGGTCATGATCTCAGGGTCGTGGGATCAAGACCCCCCTCAGGTTACACATTCGGCACAGAGTCTGCTTGAGATTCTGACTCTCCCTCTGCTCCTGCTCCCGCCCTCTTTCTCTAAAATAAATAAATAAAATACTTAAAAAAGAATAGTTGCTAAAGTGAATTTGTAGATTCCAGAATATTGCTAGGAACTAGCATGATAGCTCCCTCATAAGCATTCTTAAAGTGGAAAAGCAGCATTTAGGAGCATAATCAAGTCTTTCATTGGGCTAATTTTTAATTATATTTCACTACATTAAAACCAGTGGGCTTTTGGGACACCTGAGTGGCACAGTAGGTTACCCCTCAGACTCTTGGTTTTGGCTCACGTCACGATCTCAGGGTCCTGAGATCAAGCCCCTAGTGTGGCGCCCCTAGTCAAGCTTCCCGCACAGTGTGGGGTCTGCTTGAGATTTTCTCTGCCTCTCCCTCTGCCTCTCTCACACTCTCTCTGCCTCTAAAATAAATTAATAAATCTTAAAAAGAAAAAAAGTGAGCTTTCTTATTTTTTGGTCATAACTAAATAAAAATTAGGTGTACCTCTGTAATATAATATTTAAAATATAACTGCTAAATCAGTAGTAGATAAAAAATATTATGGATTTGTACTTCACATTCATAAGAGAGAATTTAATGAGTTTGAAACTGAAAAGCATGGGAACTGAAAAGAGGGCATTTATCTCCTAAATAACTGTTCACTGACTTGCTTCTGGACAGAGGTGATATTTCAAATATTTAACAAATGGGTGCCTGGGTGGCTCAATTGGTTAAGCATCTGCCTTCAGCTCAGGTCATGATCCCAAGACCTTGGGATCGAGTCCTGGTTCAAGCTCCCTGCTCAGCAGGGAGCCTGCTTCTCCCTCTGCCAATGTCTCTGCCTCTCTCTGTGTGTCTCTCATGAATAAATAAATAAAATATTTTTTTAAAATTAAAAAACAGGGCAGCCCCGGTGGTGCAGTGGTTTGGCGCCGCCTGCAGCCCAGGGTGTGATCCTGGAGACCTGGGATCCCACGTCGGGCTCCCTGTGTGGAGCCTGATTCTCCCTCTGCCTGTGTCTCTGCCTCTCTCTCTGTGTCTATGAATAAATAAAGTCTTAAAAAATTAAATTAAATTAAATTAAAAAACAAACCAGTAGAGGCACCTGGGTTAAGCATCTGCCTTCAGCTCAGATCATGATAAGGGGTCCTGGGATCAAGCCGCACATCAGGCTCCTGGCTCTGGGGGGAGTCTGCTTCTCCCTCTGACCCTCCCACCCTGCTCTGGCGCCCTTTTTCTCTCAGATGAGTAAAAATAAGTAAAAAAAAAAAAAAAAAAAACAGTAGCCCATCTGGTAAAATGAAGATTTTTCAGTTTAAATAGTGAGAATTAACTTCCTACCCCTGAAAACTCTGCCTAATTTGTCTGGTCCTCATTTGCTCAGGTTGCTTAATAAATAAAGATGTCAATCCTGGAAATGGAACCAGAATTAAGAATTACTTGGGCAAAGCAGGAAAAGAGAATAAAATATGGAAATGTGCTAGAAATAACTCTATATTCTGAATTAATAATTAATAGTCATTATTAAATTAAAATGACAAATTGCAGAAGAAACATGATTTTAAAAAGCAATGGGAACCTAAAAAACAAACAAAAAATGAAAAAAAAACAGACATAGACTCATCATGGATACAGGAAACAAACTGGTGGTTACTAGAGTGGGGAAGGGTTGGGGATGGGCAAGATAATATGATAACTTTATATGGTAACTAGACTTACTGTGGGTGATCATTTTATAATATGTAAAAATATCAAATTACCATGATATACACCTAAACTAATAGGATATGGTATGTCAGTTATACTTCTTTTAAAAAAATAAAAATAAATGACTAATTGTTTAAAAAATAATGGGTTTTCATATAGTCTATCCATATTCAAAGATAACATTCTGAAATTTTGATATTTTCCTTAATCCTAGCTATTCTTATCAAGTAAATATTTAAAGGAAGGCCATATTAGGAACTTAACTCAGTGCAAAATCTTATTTGGGGTATTTTTCCTGAGTAAATGGAATGGAAAATGTGTATTAAGGATTGTTCTGACTTTGGAAATGTAGTGACCCTGCCAAATGATTTAAATTGTTTCCTTCAAGTGGTATTAGTAACTAGGAAATGGATATGTCAGTAAGAAGCACACAGGTCTTGTCAGTAAGAATATATTAATCTTGAGAATATGATTAACCAAGACAACATTGCTTTATGAATGCCAAAGTCAAGAACTTTGACATGAGTCATTATCTAAAAGTAAGCACATTGAATTGCACTAGTTAACACCACTGAATTTGAAGAACATGATTTTGTATCATGTCCTTGTCAAGAAGTTTTAAAGTTATTAACTTATAGTCAAATATTAGAGGAAATGCTTCTACTCCAAATCTCTGATCTTTCATAACATTAAAGAAAAAAGTTATCCTTACCAAAAGTTGGGATTTTTGTTTGTTTGCTTTTTTTGCTTTACTAAATACATTTAGGGGTGCCTGGCTGGCTCAGTTGGTAGAGCATACGATTTTTTTTTTAAGATTTTATTTATTTATTTATTCATGAGAGACACACAGAGAGAGGCAGAGACACAGGCAGAGGGAGAAGCAGGCTCCCCGCAGGGAGCCCAATGCAAGACTCTGTCCCCAGAACCCCAGGATCAACCACTGAGCCACCAGGCGTCTGGAGCATGTGATTTTTGATTTTGGGATTATAAATTCAAGCCCCATGTAGTGTAGAGCTTACTTTAAAAAAAAAAAAAAAAAGCAAAAACAGGGGTGCCTGGGTGGCTCAGATGGTTAAGCATCTGCCTTTGGCTCAGCTCATGATCCCAGGGTCCTGGGATTTTGTCCTACTACAGGGGGATCCCTGCTCAGGGGGAGATTTCAGAGCGAGGGATCTCTCCTCCTTCCCCCTCCCCACCCCAAGCTCTCACTCTGGTGAGTATTCTTTCTCTCTCTCTCTCTCTCAAATGAATAAAATCTTTAAAGGAAAAAAAAAGCAAACCCCCCCAAATATATTCAGTTAATCAATTATTATTTAGCATTTTAACTCCCATAAGTATATTATGGATAACTTTAAGGAATCATAAGGGACATACCAAGAATAATTCAGAAGAGTACAGGTTTTCCTGGTAGCATTTAGCATATAAAACTGTTTTTTTGTTTGTTTTAAAGATTTTATTTATTCATGAGAGATAGAGAGAGAGAGAGAGATTGGCAGGGACACAGGCTCCCTGTATGGAGCCTGATGTGGGACTTGATCCCGGGTCTCCAGGATCACGCCCAGCGCTGAAGGCAGACGCTAAACGGCTGAGCCACCCAGGGATCCCCCTATAAAACTGTTCTTATTACTCATCTACTCAGATGACTACTTGTCTAATCTATAGTCCCAGATTTCGTAAAATGTATTGATATATTAGTGGTATACTAAAATGAAATGAGCCATCAGATTACATAGTTACATTTAAAATAGGTACTTTCATATCTAATTATTTTTTAAAATTAGCTGACTCATTACTAAGAGATTCAAATAATAAGATAAACTTAACATTTTTGTTACTTGGCATAATAAAGGGCTTATATATTTTTAAAACTCTATTAATGTCTTCCGTTGAATTTAACACAACATAGGATTAAAATCTACTCTGCCTGGGCAGTTGCCAAAAGGAAAGTTCCCCTACCTTTCAGTAAGGGAATTAAGTTCCCCACATTTGGAATTTTCCTTCACTTATGTCATATGTTCAGATTAAGAATACTTTTGAGTTTTTCTAATTGTTTTATGTATTTCAGATGGGAAACAAAGCTAAATGATTAGTGAAATTGCTTCCTTCAGAAAAGGAAGGTTCTAAAAGGACCATTTTGTTGTCTTCTATGTTTACAGGAAGTGTACAAACAGAGTGTTTATCTACAACCCAAAAAAAGGAGACTGGAAGGATCTGGCTCCAATGAAAACCCCTCGTTCCATGTTTGGAGTGGCGGTGCATAAAGGCAAAATCGTGATTGCAGGAGGTGTCACTGAAGATGGTCTTTCAGCTTCAGTGGAAGCTTTTGACCTCATAACCAATAAGTGAGTTGTTATATCTTATGGATCACTCTACTTTCTAACTTTGGATGAAAATTAAGTTTTCTAGTTAGGACATGGGGAAAGGAGGGCAGAGAAGCAAGGATTAAGAGGAAGTATATAGGGACGCCTGGGTGGCTCAGTGGTTGGGCGTCTGCCTCCAGCTCAGGGCATGATCCCGGGATCCGGGATTGGGTTGTGTTGGGCTCCTTGTGGGGACCCTGCTTCTCCCTCTCCCTCTGCCTATGTCTCTGCCTCTCTCTCTGCCTCTCATGAATAAATAACATCCTTTTTTTAAAAAAAAAAAAAAGAGGAAGTATATGGACTTGGGTTTCTTCTGCTGTTACTAGGTGTGAAATGCCTAACATTATGATGATGCATTATGTGTGCTTGCAACTCGGGACACATTAACCCTCAAGTTAATGCCAGAGAGTTCAATTTATCCTTGTAATTAACTTTGTGAATTTAGTCACACAAAAGTAATACTTCTGAATAATTATGTGCATGTGGATGAATATACATGTCTCTATACGGTTATTTGATTTGAAATATATAGTTTGTTTAAGGGTTGAAAAGACCTCCACTTAGCTTGTGATATTTGTAAAGCATGAATGCTTCGGAAATTTTATTCTTTTATGTTCTTTATAATTCTCTTAAATTTTTCATATATAAGATTTTATTGGCTTAAAGTTAATGTGAAAAGATATTTGACAGATATTCTTTATGTAAAATTAGTTTTTTTCAAATTTTTGAGCTCACTCATCTGGGTAAGTCTATAGTTTTTAGACTCCTACTTTAGCAATGAAGAAAAAATTAGAGCACTGTCATTACTTTTTTAAGGAACCATTTAATGCCTGATTACAAAACAGACTTTAGTATCTGAAAATCACCAAGGAATTTTTATGGGAGATGATTTAAATGATCATTTTAAAAAGTCATCTTTTTGTAAACACTCAGAAGTTAAAAAGGAGCACACAGAATTGTAAATACTCTATGCTCTTAGTTTTTTCATATGTATAGATGTTTAAATTTGTATGCTTCTTGAGAAATAACACAATTACACTAAAATGTTCCTTATGATTATTCTGGAGGGGATGATCATGGGTGATATTTGTTTTCTTCTATACCTTTCTGTATTTCCAGATTTTCTACAATGCACATATACTATTTTTATAGTTATTTTTATAGTTAGAAAAACAGATATGTTTAAAGAAAGGTCTGCTTTTAATGCCAGAGTAATAGAGTTGCCAAAATGATTAACTCATTGTAGACTCTTGATCCTTCCAACTAATTTGATAGGATTTTATCATTAGTTGTCCTATTTCATGTGGCTGTTAATATTAAAAAGTTCCCTTAGGGATCCCTGGGTGGCGCAGCGGTTTAGCGCCTGCCTTTGGCCCAGGGCGTGATCCTGGAGACCCGGGATCGAATCCCACGTCGGGCTCCCGGTGCATGGAGCCTGCTTCTCCCTATGTCTCTGCTTCTCTCTCTCTCTCTCTCTCTCTCTGTGACTATCATAAATAAAAATTTAAAAAAAAGTTCCCTTAAATTAAAAAGATGAAATACGTCATTAAAAAGCAAATTACCAACCCTAGTATCTTTTTAAAAAAGATTTTATTTATTTATTTCTTCATGAGAGACACAGAGAGAGGCAGAGACATAGGCAGAGGGAGAAGCAGGCTCCCTAGAGGGAGCCCGACGTGGAATTCGATCCCAGGACCCTGGGATCGCCACCCGAGTCGAAGCTAGATGCTCAACCACTGAGTCACCCAGGTGCCCTCACCAACCCTAGTTTCTAAACTAGGATAATGTAAGGTCAATCACATGCCTTTATTGTGAAGAATTAAAGATTTCTTGAGAAATGATGAAAATCAGAGTTACTAAAAATTTGTATTAACATTCAAATGAAATCCAACACAGGAGGACCTAGGAGCCCTAGAACAACCATAAAGCCCGCACTATTTATGGCACCATTGCAGAACATGCTAACTGATGAAGGTGAAATATTCTGGGATTGACGTATTGAGAGCTTTATGTTTAATCTGGTTACATCTTTCAAATAAACAACTATTTAGGTATTTTTCAGTAACAAACCTAATCTTCTAATTTTAGATGGCTTTGCTACTTGAATTTTTAAATTAAAATTTTATATAACTGTTCAGTAAGTATATTTAGCATTTCCTTAGGTTTTTACATTGATTGTATTTTCAATAATTCCTAGATGGGAAGTAATGACAGAGTTTCCCCAAGAAAGAAGTTCCATCAGTTTGGTCAGCCTGGCTGGATCCCTGTATGCCATCGGTGGTTTTGCCATGATTCAACTGGAGTCTAAAGAATTTGCACCCACTGAAGTCAATGACATATGGAAGTAAGTTTTTTTACTCCAATTTTCTGGACCAAATATTAAATCAAATAACTGATAGCTGATAAACAATTTTACAGTAAAGAATAAGCCAGCCTTTCCCAACATGTATGCTTCTTCTAGGTAGTAGACTAAACACTTTTCAAACCTCACTGGACTTCTGGACTTGCCACTTACCTGATGATCAAGTACTGCTTCTAGTTGTGCCCAGGAAAGACTTTTCTGGGCCTGTAAATCAGTAAAATGACAGTTGGCACTGCTGATCTTTTAAGCTCCTTTCCAGCTCTAAAAGTGTCACACTCTAGACAACTGGTAGAACAAAAGCTACTTCCAAACCTTTCTGACAGTACTTTATTTTCTAGGAAAACAGAGTTCTGAAGAAACACTTGAGTTTCCCATGAATTCATTGATTCTATTTTGAATCTAATTTGTTTTCCAGTTTTTAAGGATTGTTACAAAACTTTTTTAAAAAGAAAAAAGTGAAAAGTAGCAATCCATTTTACCTCTCAGGTGCTGGGCTGATGTCCTAAGTATGACACTTGGACTTGTTAATCAGATGACTATTTTAAAGTTAGGCTTAGAATAAATGTAGTATTTATACAGTGTGTTGGGGGGGTGGTGAATTTTACCGTAGTTTCTAATGCTATGAATATCCTCTGGAGAGCAGGGTATATACAGGAAGTCTGGGGAGCAGAAGTATAAATTGTGTCCTGGAGAGTCACATAGTTGCGCAGGGCATACAGTATGCAGATGTCTGGTTACCACTAGGGTACCGCACGTGTCTACCAAATGGTGCCTGCTGCCTTCAGCCCAGGAAATGTGGTTGTTGATAAAAATTTATAGGAGGTAGATCTCAGTTGCCTGAGGGGAATGTTAGTGGGTTCATACTGTACACTTATGCAAAAATTGCCAAACTCATGCCTTCCCTCTCAGCCAGCCCCAACTCTCAAGGATGGATGCCCTTATCTGGTCTGTCGATAGATTGTCCAGAACCTTGGACATAAAGTATGGTCTATTGACCAAAAATGGTGATGTCTCTCGAGAGCTTCCTAGAAATGCAGAATCACAGGGCCCACCTCAAACAATCAAAACTTCATTTTAACAAGGGGTGCCTGGGTGGCTCAGTCGGTTAAACTTCTCCCTTCGGCTCAGGTCATGATCTCTGGGTCCTGGGATCAAGCCCCAAGTTGGGCTCCCTGCTTAGCAGGGAGTCTGCTTCTCCCTCTCCCTCTGTTCCTCACACTCCCTCTGCCCCTCCCCCAACTCATTCTCTCTCTCTCTCTCTCTCTCTCTCTCTCTCTCTCATAAAATCTTTAAAGGAAAAATATAAAAGATTCCCAGGAGATTAGCATACACATTTAAATATGTAGGTACAGTTTTAGAAGAGTGATCAGTGAAGGCACACCACCAAGGCTGAGAGTGGAAAGGAGATACTATTAGTTCTATACCGGACACAGCACATGCGTTATTACCTGGTGAACCAGAAGGTCCTTTCCAAGCAATTATTTTCTGCATCAAACATCATTTCCTTGTGTTGTTGAAATAGTAACTAGCTGTGTAGAGGGCAAGAAAAAAAGTGGCTATAAAGGGAAATTAGCTATTACTCATCCCCCCCTAAAAAGAAAGAGGAGGAGGAAGAAAAAGAAAGTGGAGATTTCCAGGGAAGAATGAGGCTAGAAGTGGAGATGGAAAATAGCTGGAAGCAGTAGAAAAAAAAAAGAATGAAATAATGGAGGGCTGAGAAGGTCAGTGTTTTTGGAAAACAGGGATAAATACCAACAGTGAATAGGCTGCGATTCTTAACCCTGGCTGCACATTAAAATCACCTGCGGTGCTTTTAAAAATACACCAGCTCCCAGACCTTAATGCAGGCCAATTAAGTCAGGCTTTCTGGGATTCCTGAGTGGCTCAGCAGTTGAGCTTCTGCTTTCGGCTCAGGGTGTGATCCCAATCTGGGTATCAAGTCCCGCGTCAGGCTCCCTGTGAGGAGCCTGCTTCTCTCTCTGCCTGTGTCTCTACCTCTCTCTCTGTCTCTCACAAATAAATAAATAAATAAAAATTATTAGTTTAAATCTTATTCACCATCTTCACAGAATGATTTGGGAATTTCCTGTATGCCAACTATTGATAGCTTCTGGAAGAGGGAGGATACTTAGGTGAATAAGATATATTATTTGCCCTCAAGTACCCTTGAGCTTGTTGAGGACATAAATATCAGGGAAAAATTAAAAGAATGATAATTGCTATAATAGATACTATATAAAGGACAATGTGACAAATGAAAGGAAAGCTACAAACTCTGCTTGATGAAGGTGAGAAAGGCTTCAGAGAGAAGGTAGCATTTAGGAATTCCTCATGCAGAGAGGGCATTCCAGGCACCAGCACAGAAGTACACATATTTCAAAGCAATTCAAGTCGCCTGTATCTTTATAATGGACTCTTCCCCCAAAGGAACAACCTAACATGTTTGTCATTAGTTCTTACCTAACATCAAGTGCAAAATCTAAGAGTAGTACTCACACGGGACATTAAAGGGGGAGGGGAACGGATTCTTCTGAAATGATCACTATTGAGTGTCACTGGCCACAAGTGTATTGGAACAATTGGAATTATCATCAAGGTGACTAGTCCCTGTTCTTCCCAGGTCTTACTCTTAAGGTAGAGTCTGCTGACCTGACTCATAGAGACCAGTCATTGTTATTGGTCCAAAGGTGAATAATTGCTTAACTAACTACTCTTCATCTCTGAACAGTCTGATTCCCAGAGAAGTCTCAACTGCCTAAGCGTCCAGATTAAATAGCATGGCAGGAATTCAGACTAGGCTCATTCCGAGAAAGCATACTTGGGGAGGAATTCAAATGTTATTCTACAGGTCAGGTGTATCCCCTCTGGACAAGAGCCAGTAGGGTTTTCTCGGAGACCCATATGTGTATATCTAATACAAGGAAACCTACACAGCTATCTATTTAAAAACTGCTTATTGATTACTTTTTTTTTTTCCTCCATCAGGTATGAAGATGATAAAAAAGAATGGGCTGGGATGTTGAAGGAAATACGTTATGCTTCAGGAGCTAGTTGCCTAGCAACACGTTTAAACCTCTTCAAACTATCTAAACTATAAACAGGGAGGTGAAAAAACAATAGAATGGGATGTGTTTGGTTTGGATAACAGGGCTTTAATTTATTCTGTTTTTCAAAAGCCTATGCAGAGATTCATGTAGAAATTATTCACTAAATTACTATCCATGAGGTTAGCAGTGGGCGTCAAAACCTCAGTCATTGAATCTTCAGTATAATGATCATTATTTAAAACTATTTTCTAGTAAGAAATTAAATATTAAGTTGAGTGGATTATTTCTTTTGTTAATCTGTCTCAATCAATTGTAAACGTTTCTAAATTTGAGTTATTTACTGTTTCTTTCATTTGCATTGTTATGGTAACTTTACAGTCATTTTCTATTAAAAATGAAATTGGAGAATGAAATATATACATATACATTTTTTAATGTTTAAAATATCAAATATCACTTTCCCTTGTGCTTCAAGATATGACAAGAATCCTATGCCTTATATTAAAGATTATATGCCATAAGAAGACTTTGGAAATGCTATTTAAGAAGTATAATAAATGGGTCTCATTTGAAGGGGAAAAACCTCTAAGTAGTCAAATTCAAATGGTCCTTCTTTTTTCTCCATTCCTTTGGTGATACTGCTCTATTGTTTGTGATTTAAATCAAATTTAATTTTTTTTTTAATTTAAAACCAGTCTTTAAGGTCTTAACTACAATCTCTGTGGTAGAAGGGTTGAGGATTGTTCTTAGGAAATGAACTGATTCTTTAAATTGCTGGGCGTTAGTTGGGGCCAGTGAGTGTACAGTGAGTGTACTGGAAGATGTATTTGTTGGTTTAAGTTTTATCTATACTCTCCAGGAAAGAGCTACCTATTTGCAAATTTCTGATAGGAAAGAAAGGTGACTGTATTATTGCATTTTCTGGATGTGAAACACTATATTCAAGATGTTTGTTCTTAGTGTACACACTAATTTGACACCTCAATCTGTCTACAACCATCACATTCAACTCTGTAAGTTATCAACTAATCATCACTCACAGATTTTACATGATCTCCGAGACATGTTTGATTTCTATCCTTACATCTCTTATTTTCTGAGAAACCTAACTTGGAACTAATTTGGAGTATTTCATTATTACTTGTCAAGTAATTGCATAAAGAACAGAGGAGTGTTCATACAGCTTTATTGTCTCTACCATAAATATGGAAACATCCAACAAAAAACAGTTTTACTTTGGATTTCTGAAGTAGAATCCTGGGTACTTTTCTGTAAGGACAATACTCCTCTAGTTTATACCATGATTATACAATCAACAAATCCTGAGGGTGGAAAACTCCACAGGTTGTTGAGCAGATAAACTGGAAGAGAAAGGGGTGGTGGGAAATGCTTACAGACTGACACACTTAAAAAGGGGAAAGGTGCAAATTATGGGGTCTAGAAATGCAAACCTGGATAAAACTGTAGGAAGTGCTTACTATAAAAGCAAGATGGTGATTACTTTGGGGAGAGCTAATCTACATAAACATGAGATTAAACTATAAAAACAATACTTTGGGATGATGAAAATGTTCTGGAATTAAGTGGCGGTAATGGTTGCATAAACTTGTGAATATCTTAGAAACCACTGCATCGTATACTTTAAAAGGGTAGATTTTATGGTATGTGAATTATATTTCAATGAAAAGAAGAATGCTTTAAAAAATGCTTTTGTTTACAACAACTCCAGTTATTTAAATAGAAAAGTCATCAAACAGGGGTACCTGGGTGGCTCAGTTGTTGGAGTGTCTGCCTTTGCCTCAGGTCATGATTTCCAGGTCCTGGGATGGAGCTCTGCAACGGGCTCCCTGCTGAGCGGAGAGCCTGCTTCTCCCTCTCCTGTTCCCCTTATTCATCTCTCTATCTCTCTGTGTGTCAAATAAATAAAACCTTTAAAAACATATATAAGAATATATATATAAAGAAAACTATCGGGATGCCTGGGTGGCTTAGCAGTTAAGCTCCTGCCTTTGGCCCAGGGCGTGATCCTGGAGACCCGGGATCGAGTCCCACATCGGGCTCCCTGCATGGAGCCTGCTTCTCTCTATGCCTGTGTCTCTGCCTCTCTGTGTGTGTGTCTCTCATGAATAAATAAACAAAATTTAAAAAAAAAAAGAAAACTATCTGCCAGGTAACCTGGAGAAAGAACAGTGAGAGATGTGGTACATGAGAAGTCAGAGTATGTGTAATAGTAAGTGAAAAGTACATCAGGGTCATTTAATCAAGATTTCCATGTATTTAAAGTATACAATAACTGGGTTTTCACTTTTATTGAAAGGAAACAATTTATAATCCTCAGCGGTGTAGTCATTTTATTCTAAAAGTTGCTGAGTAAAATATTTTAAACTATTCAGGGTTCATTTCTCTTAATAATTTGGGAAATAGAACACATTCATGAATACAGAAGATAAACACTCAGAACTTAGCACTTCAGCTAATACAAATGAATATCATGAGGAAATTTAAAATGAGGGAGACTGGTTACAAGGAGACATCTCAGGGCACCTGGGTGGCTCAGTTGGTTGTCTGCCTAGAGTTTAGGTCATGATCCCAGAGTCCTGGGATCAAACTCCACATCATCACATCATCACATCATCAGGGTCTCTGCTCAGTGGGGAGTCTGCTTGTCTCTCTGTCTCTCCCCTGACTCCCGCTCACTGGCTCTCACTAGCTTGCTCTCCCTCTCGTGGCTCTCTCTCTCAAATAAATAAAAATCTTAAAAAAAAAAAAAAAAAAAAAAGACATCTTTCATTTGCTTACTGTTTTGATCTTGTTTTTCACAAAAGGTTCTGTGAACTTTACATGTTACAAACCATTATGTATTGGATTTCACATTATGCAAAGTAAAGATAAGTTAAACAAGTACTTTAAACCCAAATCAAATATCAACAGACCTAAATCTATACATGACACATGTTTTGTAGCTATACTGAAGACTCAAGGCACTCTGGTGACCAACTTATTTTGGGACAGAATGAACTTACAGGGTCATGAAGTCAGAGGATAGCAAGTTTCAGACGCTAGTTACCTGCACTCCCACCGGGTGGCCTGAGGTTAGTTACAACATGGCTTTCTGCCCAGCACAAATATATCACTCTTGGAAGCAGGGCTACGGATTAAATCACATAGTAGTACCTTAATAACTATTTTATTGAATAAATGTAAGACAAGAGAAAATCATTTTCCTCCATCATATGGAGGATCAGACCAGATCAAGATTGGTCCATTTCCAACTCCATCCCTTTGCTTCAATTTATTTATTTGTTTACATTTATTTTTGTATTTTTTTTAAAGATTTATTTATTCATGAGAGACACAGACAGAGACAGAGAGCCAGAGACACAGGCAGAGGTAGAAGCAGGGAGCCCAATGCAGAACTCAATCCCGAATCCTGGGATCATGACCTGAGCCGAAGGCAGGCGCCCAACCACTGAGCCACTCAGGCATCCCTCTTCCATTTACATACATACATACATACATACATACATACATACATACATACGATCAATCCTGTCTCCTCCCACTTTCTATTAAAACAGGCTTTCAGATCTACCACTTCCTCAAAACTCCTCTCTTCAAGGTCACCAAGGATTTTCAGGTTTCTTAACTTAATGTACATCGCCCACTCCTCATTTTACTTGAGCCATCAGCCGCATCTGATACAACTGCTCACCTCTTCCTCCTTGAAATGCTTTCTCTATTTGGCTTCTAAGAAGGATAGTAATACTACAGTCATACCTATGATTTCCCCTCCTACTTCATTGGCTGCCCTTGCCCAGCCTTCTTTGCTTGTTCCTCTTCTTGACCTCATGTTGGGGCACGCAGACTCAGTCCTCAGCTTTTTCTCTGCTCACCCTCTCCTCTCATCACACTTTAGTGATTTCATCTACTTTCATCACATTAAATACTGCTGACAACTTCCAAATTTACATCTGGCACCTGGATCTCTGCCTTCACCTCCAAACTCATGCCTATCTAATATCTCCACTTAGATGTTTAAAAGGCATCACAAACTCAACATGTCTAAACCAAACTCATGATCCTCCCACCCACTGCACCCGCTACTTCTTCCTCCCATAGACCTTCCCATCTCAAACAATAGCAATAATAGCTTTTAGTTGCTCAGGACAAAAACTTAAAGTGTTCTTGACTCCTTTCTCTCATACCTCATTTCCAATCAGTGAGCATATGTTGTTGCCTCTGCCTTCAAAATTTAGCAAAACATCTGAGCACTTCTCATTACTTCCACTGCTGTTACTATAAACCAACCATCTAATTTTTTTTTTTTTAAATAGGCTCCACACCCAATGTGGGGCTTGAACTCACAATCCTGAGACCAAGAGTCACATGTTCTACTGACTGAGCCAGTCAGGTGCCCCCTCCCCCACAACCATCTATTTTTTTTGTCTGGATAATTGCAATGATGTTCTAATGGGTTTCCCTGTTTATACACCCGCCTCTCTGTAGTCTTTTCCCATCTCAACAGAGTAGCCCAAATTGATTCAGTTAAAATGTGAGTTCATATCATTCCTTTATAGAAACTCTCCAATGGCTGCTTATTCACTCACAGCAGCCATGAGGTCAGATCATATGTATTTGATGCTTATCTATCTTACCTTTTCTCTTATTATACTTCTACCCTCAACCTCCCACTTATTCTGGTCCACCACAGAGGATTCCTTGTTATTCTCAAATATGCCAGGCATATTCCTACCTCAGGATCTTTGTATCTATTGGTCCCTCTGCCTAGAATACTCTACTGCCAGTTAGCCTCACCTCCTTCAGTCTTTACTCAAATACCACTTTAGTGAGTCCTTCTCAGATCACTCTATTTAAAATTATACCTACCCAAAATATTCCTATCCCCTTTCCCCTGAAGTTTTTTCCATAGCACTTAATAGCATCTATGGTATACTGTATTTTATTCACTTATTTTGATACCTCCACCCATGGCAGATATGCTAAATTCACTGCTGTGAATTCCAGCATCTAAAACAGTTCCTGGCACTTACTAGGCACTCAAAGAATGAACTGTAAACTATTTAATTTGATTAAAATTTATAAGTCTCTTATATCAAGAATTTTATACAATTTCACAACCAGATGGTAAAGAAGTATTGGAGAAAGTGTCTTTATTTTAATAGGTATTCAACTGACCTTGAAATCAGTCAATTCTGTACTATTATTTTTTCATTGAGTCAGATCACTTAATTACAATAAGTTCAGATGTGACACACCATCATCACTAATTTTAAATAAAAACTACAATCATGATTTGCCTTCTCCAAATATCCGTTCTCTCAGGTAGTCCATCCGTGCTTCCTTTGTTGACAATGCCATAGAGTTCCATTCAAAATGAGGGATCTGTAAAATATGTCACATCATTGGAATGAAAGTTTTAAAGCAACAACAACAATAAAAACATCAGGGAAGACTTAAAAGCACCACTGAGTCAAGCCGTAGGAACCTGTGAAATTAGTTTACATATGCATAAACCATTTTTAGAAGCTAAGTTGGTCCTTCTTCCTGATAAAGCCCAGAGACTTACTTCTTCCTCACAGCTCCTTTTATCTTATCCTCCTATTCCTACAAATACCAATAGTGGACATTTTTTTCTTATGTACCTTCCCTATATATATATACACTAGCCTTTTCCTCTGTATCTCTACCCATCTCCACAGTGCCTCTCTCTCGTAAGATACATTAAAAAACCAATGGATATTCTAAAGACAATAAAATAAATGAATCTTATTTACTGTTCAAGAAAAAGAGAGGATGTTCTGTTTCAGAGATATTCTAATATTACTTTTTTATGTTAAAAAATGTTTTAAAAATTAATGTTTTTTAATGTTAAAAAAAAAGGAATAGTAGAACTTTCACAAAGAAAGGGAACACATACTGGATGGACCTAGAGGGTATAATGCTAAGTTAAATAAGTCAGACACAGAAAACAAATACCATATGACTTCATTCATATGTGATTAAGAAACAAATGAACAAAGAAAAAGGGAGACAAAAAAAAAACAAAAAAAAAACCAGACTCTTAAATAGAGATCAGACAGCTGGTTGTCAGAGAGGAGGTGGGGATGTCAGGGAGGGATGGGTGAAATAGATAAAGGGGATTAAGAGGTACAAATGTCCACTTGCAAAATAAGTAAGTCATGGAGATGAAAAGTCGAGCATATGGAATATGATGTATAAGACTGAAAAAATGTTTGGTGACAGATGATCACTACACTTAATCATGGTAAGCACTGAGTAATGTAGAGAATTGCTGATCCATTATGTTGTATATCTGAAATGAATATAACACTGTATATTAATTATACTACAATTTTTAAAAAAGGAAACACACGTATAGCCAGTTCTCCAGGGTTTTAGAGACTGAATTACATGAGTATTTCATACCTGAATTATGTGATAGCCCAAAATTTCCAAATGTCGTTTTTTCATAGCAGATTTTCCTTTTAAGTGAGGGATGTTTCTACAAAAAGCTCTTGAATCCAAAAATTGCAGAGCAATCCTATGTAAGATAAAAAAAAAATTTACTTCTGAAATCAAAACGAGACACTGAATAATTGCAAGCCTTTCAGGAACAAAGTTGCATCTTTATAAATTAACAGGAGCCAAATGAATATAAATGAGTGTGTTATTTTTCTACTTAAATTAGTAATTGGTGACAAGTAAGCCTATTCATTAGAGTTTACACCAAATTATAATAAAAATCTCCATGCTGTCATTCGTTTCCTTGTCCAATATATATTTATTATGTGACTACCATATGGAAGGCACTGTTAGGGATACAAACATAAAGAAACATAGCCTATAGTCTAACAGAACATGTGATACATATTAGGTTAATTATAATACAACTCAGATATCTTCCAGATATATTTCTTCCAGAGAAGATATTATTTACTTCCACTGAGGACAATGAGAAGGTTAGCACTTTAGTTAGAGACTGCTAGGCTTTGAATAGCAAAGGACAGACAAAGGTGGAAGGTACAGGAAAAGCAGACAGAGGCAGAATGCAGAAGATAAATGAGGAGAAGATTCTCCTACAATCACTCCTTAATAACTGAATTCATTAAATTATGCTACACTTAACGTCTAATTAACAAAATCTCAAACTAAGAAAGAAGCTACCTCTCAGCTCCTGGTGGCAGTCTTGATCCAGTTATTTGGGTGTTTGATTCCCAGTGCATTTCTGGCAGTTTTCCCAAAGTTATATTATGGCTTCCATACGGAAGAGGTTTTTTCTTTTTGTCCAAGACACACTCAAAATCTATAAGGAAGTACAGGAATCAACAGTATGAATTAAGTAAATTCTTACAGGTAGAAGTCTAAGACATAGTTTAAATACAAATACATATAGAGACATATATGTATATACACACACATATATGAAAGAACGATGTACACCTCCCTAATTATCCAACTTGTTTTTTTTAAGATCTGGTCCAATGGTACCTCACTTTGAAAATCGATCAATAAAAATCAACGAGGAAGTATTATTAAACTATACTTAGCACAGTTATATTTAGTGTTGGTGTAGGCCAAATAACATTAAGAGTTTTATTTTAATCCTCTTAAATCATTTGTAGCATTTGGAGGAAGCTAAACCCACTCACTGGAAACTAGTAAAGACAAAGATTCAAACATGTCTGTCCTGTATGAACTGTACATAAGAATAACTAATTGATATGGGGAAATTCTTTTTAGATAAATTCTGGCTAATGCAAAAAAATAATGATAGATGTAGAATATCACTACTTTACCACCCCTAATGAATGATGGATTTAGACAATAATTTCAATGACTGATAAAATCTATAGATGAAAAACTGATAGGAGAACTTTCTAATGGATGAGCTGATGAATCCATAATATAATAAAAACAAGACAACCAGCACTGTGTCTTCTGATATGATGCAAGAAGTATATACCACCTACAAAATAGTCTGGGTAAACAAACAAAAAAATCCAACCTGGATCTAACTTGAATCTAATCAAACCTCTAGATCTAAGGGGTGGCTTACAGGAAAACAAGTGATGCAGGAGCATGTTAAAAGATACAAGAGGACTCAAAAGTCTAGGATGTGGAGGGGGGGATTTGTTTTCAATAAATAAATTGTAAGGGGAAAAGTGATACGTAGAACTTAAAAGGACATGTCAACCAAATGTAATGTCTAGATCTCAATTTTAACAACAAAAAAAAACCCCAGTAAAATAAAACATATAAAAGACAATTGAGACATTCAAGCATTGACAAGCTACATAATACTAAGAAATTATTATGAACAATGGTGAGGTGATAATGACAGGACTGTGGTTATGTACCTTTTCAGATAAACATTTTAAGAGGATATGTGTGATTTGCTAGAAAAAGATCAGGTGTGAGTCTGGTGAGTGAGTTTTGGTAACTGTTGATGCTGGATGGGGGTTCATCATACTATGCTATTTTTTTTTTTTTTTTTTGGAAATTGTTCTGTAATAAAAACAATTGTGAAAGTATTTAAACCAAGAGAAAAAGAAAGGACAAATGAGAAAAGAAACAATGAATGAAAAGGAAAGAGTATATGTCTTTTATACATAAGGGAAACTGGGGCACTGAAGCAACTTCGAGCTAACTATCAAATGTGAAATATAGTTCTCTTATTGAGAATGAATTCTGGAGCTAGAATGCCTAGGTCAAATACTGGCTCCATCATTTGCCAACTATATGACCTTGGGCAAACAATAATGTCTTGGCCTCAATTTCCTAATCTAGAGTAATTTATGTACCTGGTAGGGGCATAATAAAGTCTATTATACATCAAACACTTAATACAGTGTTTAACATATAATAAACAATATATAGGCATATCAATTACTACTGCTGTTGTTTTATAAAACTGCAGCATTGTCTGACAGATGCATGTACCAACAAAAAGTCCTAAGGATTAAATAAGCTATCATATACTCAATACAATGAAATATGGATGCAGTCACTAAAAATAATGTATACTTCTGGGCACAGAAGAATATTTGCAATATATAAACATAGCTACAAACATTATAGAATAAACCATTTTTTGGTTTTAAGCAAGTCAGTTACAAAAATAGACAGCAAAAGTAAACAATGGTTATATCACGGTTATTTCTCTTTTTTGTTATTTGTCCTTTCTGGTTTTTCTATAAGTAGTATCCTGTGATTTTTTTTAAGTGAGTGTTTTTTTTAAAACCTTAAGCAATGCTCCTAATCCATAGTTATTAATCATACTATTACATTGTCTTAATTATGCTATATCTATATACATAAATAATACCAATTAAATCTTATTTTTGATTCATATACATTTTCACATAAAAATAATGCCTCTTGACATGAGAAAGTACAAATATGAATTGGAAATACAATAATCTTGAGACAGACTAATCCTACTTTCAGTACTAATTACATGTTATGCACGATTAGTTACGTGTGATTTTTTTCTTTTCTGTATTTTCCAAATGTTTTACACAGATATGACTATTTATAGTTTGAAAGAAACATTAACAAAAACAAAACAAAAAGAATAAAACGAAATAACCAGTCACAGTGCCTGACACAAAGTTGGTGATCAATAATTTTAAGTTATGAGATGGAATTACAGATCATTTTCATGTTTTAGTGTATTTCCTTCCAAGAGCATTATTTTTACAGGAGTATATTTTAAAATATAAACATATTTTAAATAGTATAGATTAACAGTATACAGTCTCCAACCTATGATTTTCCAACTTTACAATGGTATAAAAGTGTTATGCATTCAATAGAAACCATATTTCAGATTTTGAACTCGGATCTCTTTTGATGCTGGGCAGCAGTAGTGAAGATAAACAACGGATAGACTTAGAACCATCCTGTTTTTCATTTACAGGACAGTTTTCAACAAATTACATGAGATATTCAATACCTTATTGTAAAACAAGCTTTGTGGTAGATGATTTTGCCCAACTGTGGGCTAATGTAAATGTTCTGGGTACATTTAATGTAGGCTAGCCCAACTTATGAAGTTTGGCATGTTAGGTGTATGCCATGTTAGGTAAAATGCCTTTTTGGGGGGCCCCTAAGTGGCTCAGTTGGTTAAGCGTCTGCCTTTGGCTCAAGTATCGGTCCCAGGGTCCTGGGATCAAGCCCCACGTCAGAGTCCTTGCTCCTCGGGAGCCTGCTTTTCCCTCTCCCTCTGCCTGTCGCTCCCCCTGCATGTGCTCTCTCTCTGTCAAATAAATAAAATCTTTAAAATTAATAAATGTTTTGTTTTGTTTTTTAAGAGAGAGCATGTGTGCAAGAGCAGGTGCAAGCAAGGGATGGGAGCAGGAGGCAGAATGAGGGTCAAAGAGGCAGTTTCCATGCCCAGCACAGAACCCCATGTGGAGCTTGATCTCACAATCCTGAGATGACGACCTGAGCTGACATCAAAAGTCGTACACTTAACCAACTGAACCACCTAGGCACCCATAAATGCATTTGACTTGCAATATTTTCAACTTATAATGGGCTTATCAAGATATAATCCCATGGTAAATCAAGGAAGATCTATATCAATCTTTTAAAACAACCCTCTCCTAGAGAGTGCAAGTTATTCCCCAATACCTAATACTTGCTTTCATTTTTAATAGAATCCCTAAATCTTAGCTAGGTACCCAGAATAAAAACATTTTCTAAACTCATCCATAGCCAAGGGTGGCCACAGAGTATTCATTAAAAATGGCATGTGCAACTTCAAGGAACTATTCTTAAAGGGAAATCCTTCCTTTTCCTTCTCTCCTCCTCCTGCTTAGATTGTAGATGTGTTGGCTAAAGGACAAGGAGACATTCTGGGCCATAAAGTGGAAGCTACATGTTAAGGTTGTAGATTATAATAAAATAAAAAGATCTTGATCTTTAATGTTTGTGGTGCTGGCATCCCAGACCTGGATACCCTAAGAGTATGGGAGAAGGAAATAAACTTTGTTAAGTTCTTGTTATTTGTGGATTTGTTACTAATGTAATCCTAAGGTAAAACCAAACAACTGAGAAGATGTGTTCTGTAGTGTAAAGATAAGAGTATAAATGACTATTTGGTTCAGCCTTCTGAACACACAATCTGGTCATTCAGCTTCTGCCCAAACATTTCTTTACAAACATTTCTTCTTTCATTTTTTGATACATCTTTCCTAAAATTTTCCTTACATTGACTTAAAATATTTAATCTTTACCATATTTTTATCCTTGAAATAGATAAATTTCCCTTTCACATAACAGTCTGTCAACATATTTTCCTTGCATAATATATTATGCATATACTAAAGATTTATTTATTTATTCATGAGAGACACAGAGAGTGAGGCAGAGACACAGGCAGAGGGAGAAGCAGGCTCCATGCAGGGAATCCGATGTGGGACCTGATCCCAGGACCCTGGGATCACAACCTGAGCCAAAGGCAGACACTCAACTGCTGAGCCACCCAGGCATACCTAGCTTTTTTTTTTTTTTTAAATCATATGTTGTCCAATTTATCCACTAGCCCACTAACTTTATGTCACAATGGAATCAGAATGCCTTCTACAGCTAGACCACTGAGAAACAAGGTTAACCAGGTTGGAGCTAAGTGCATACCTACAGAAATCTTCATCTGAGTGGTTAATCCAAGTCAGTTTGTTTGTTTGTTTGTTTGTTTGTTTTTTAAAGATTTATTTATTCAGAGAGACAGAGGCAGAGACAGGCTGAGGGAGAAGCAGGCTCCATGCAGGAAGCCCGACGCGGGACTCGATCCCGGGTCTCCAGGATCACACTGGCTGCAGGCGGCACTAAACCCCTGCGTCACCGGGGCTGCCCAATCCAAGTTAGTTTTTGACATGAACTTCAAATAATGAAATGGGGGGGATCCCTGGGTGGCTTAGTGGTTTAACGCCTGCCTTCGACCCAGGGCATGATCCTGGAGACCTGGGATCGAGTACCGTGTTGGGCTCCTGCTTGGAGCCTGCTTCTCCCTCTGCCTGTGTCTCTGCCTCTCTCTCTCTCTCTCTGTTTCTCTCATGAATAAATAAATAAAATCTTTAAAAAAAAAAAAAAAACAAATAATGAAATGGTGCTAAATCATTTCCCTGACTTTGGGGTACTTCATGGAGAGGAAAAAAACTTTTGGGGATCTAGAAATATTCAGTGAATCTGAACCTGGGTTTTACTTAGAATTGATGAAAGATTTGTAAAAAATTTTTTTGAAAAACAACAAAATGCTGATGGTTCTCAGGCTGGACTATGGAAACTTGAATCATTGTATTCTTTTTTCTATTTTGGTCTGTTTAGAAATTCCATTTGATGAGATGATTCTACTTTAATTAGTTTAGTTTTCTGAAAGTACCTAGTAACCTACCAAAGACTTACCTATTCGGTGGTAATAAGGGGTAAGAACCGAGGCTTTTACACAATTGGTTCCTCCTAGCACCTCTGCTAACATTTTATAAATCTGCTTTTGTGCTCCATTCATGCTGCCAATATCTTTATGAAAATAAAAATAATTAGTTCACATAAAAGAAGTTCATCAGTTTCAAATAAGAACCCAGTTCTACAGACTGAAAAATAAAGATTAATATTTTCAACAAAAGCTTCAATATAATACCATACTCAATGATATTAAATTCAGAACAATATAAGTTCTGTGCTCTCTACCAAAGAGTAATTAGTGTCCTAAATATTAAGGAGTTCTTATAACACAAATCCCCACCTATAAAATGGTTCTATCAAACAGGTCATGGCATCCTCAGTAACTCTGGTGTCATGGTTGGGCATAACAAGGTACTAACTAATAATTCCCTTTAGAATTAAATTTTGCTGTCTAACCCAAAGAAAACTCAAACCTTTGTTATACTGTTGTTGACAGAAGCGGTCATGAAACCATGGAATCTGATACTCAGGGCACTCCAAGCAGACTGCTCTATTTAATTCCATAAGACGAAACTGGACTCTCCTATTTAGAGATGAACATAAAACTGAAATCAAAAATAAAATATTAACGGATTTCGATGGGTTGGACATAAAAAAGACAATCAATTTTTTTCACATGCATTTATCCCTATTATTTGTTAGTACTGTCATTCTCATAAAACCATTTGATTTGCACACACATGCTTTATATTAAGTTACTCAGTGGCATGATTAGGACCAACTCTTATGTTGTTTTCACTAATCATGAATATTAGAACTATATTTTTAAAAATACTACCAAAGAATTTTCATTGACTTAATATTCCACATTTAGGTATCTATCCTAAAGAAACAAAGGTGCGGTCAATGATTCATGTATAAAAATCATTATTTATAATGAAGAATTGGAAACAACTTACATGATAACAAATGCTATTACATTCATATCATAGATTATATAGACACTAAAATAATCATGATATCAAAAAATATTTAATGGCTGTTCAAAATATAGCTTGATGACAAAAGGCAACATATAAAAGTGAATATGCTAATAATCCAAAATTTATGTTAGAATACATCTAGGCATATAAACATACACATAAGAATAAGAGAGAGATAGAAAAGAAAGATATGCTCCAAAATATGACTGAAAGGGTAGTTTCACTTGGTGGTAAAATTATGAATAATCTTTTAATTTCTGTTTTATACTTTTCTTTCTATGTTTTCCAAATTTTCTACAAGAAGCAGGAAATACTTTCATAAACAAATAAAAATAAATATATATATATTAACATTTAAATGCTTCAGTATAGGTGAGTTGAAACTTGAATAAAAAGTGTAAGTAATAATTTAGTGTAGATACATACGTTCAAGTTGAGAATCCATTTTGGACAAGAATTTGATATTAAAAATTGCCTTCAGCAGATCTTCCGGAAAATATCCAAGTGCAGCCAAAGAGAAACCAAGAAACACTAACATGGGAGGCTCCAATCCACCTAAAACAAAATTAAGATTAAAAAAAATTATAACATACAGCCACCTCAGATGTACATAACCACACACGTTATTCAGGTCAAACCAGGTTTGAAAAAAACCATACAAACATAGCCTTGACAAAACTAATCTATACTGTTACAAGTCAGAAGAGTGGTGAAGTGCTTACCTTTGGGTGAGAGTAGAGTAGGAAAGGGGGACAGGAGAGGAGGACACTGTGGTAATACTGTCTCTTCACATGAGTACTGATTCCTTGGGTGATTCTCTTTATAAATTCATACTATGTGCTAAGGATATGTGAATATTCCTGTATTATTATTTTACTTCCATAAAAAGTTTTAAAAATTGCTTTGAAAAGATAAAGAATTCGAAACAAAAGGTCAGTAGTATATGTAATAAGTGGTCCTAGTCTCTGTATTGATGATAACAATATAATAGAGCTCAGGTGTGTTAGGTATCATTCTAAGCATTTACATATATTAACTCATTGAAATCTCATCTCAGTATACAGTAGGAACAATTATTATCTCTGCTTTGAAAATAAGTATACAGAGGCACAGAGAAGTTAAATGACTTGCCTGAAGTCACACAGTTAGCAAGTGGACAGTGAGGTTTAACCCAGAGACCCCAGCTCCAGAGCCTGGACTACTACTCTGTGCTGCTGTGTAGGGATCTCAAATATCCAGGCTGAGTGTAGACACACATATGAAGCTCAGGTTTCAAATAGCGCCTTCTCCCTACCCGTCACCCAACAGCAGGCACATGTCCCAGAGTACAAGATTGAGGTTATTTAGCTAATTTGCCTCGTCTAAGAGATATTTCCGATGAGAAGGAAGGGGTCCCTACTGGTAGCAATATTCTTAGAAAGGACAAAAAAAAATGTTAAATCTTTCCTTTTGGATTTTTTGCAGAGTTATTTAATAAATCAAGATCAAGTCATAAATGAGTTTAACAGTGGCCTGTCAAAACTAATACTTAATCAAAATAAAGAAAAATATTATGCCATTATTTAAAATTTTACTTATAAAGGTCTCCAAGAATTTTCCAAACATTCTCTTAGTAAGTCTTAAAAAAAATCAAAGCTGCATTGCTCAATCTTTCTTCTCTTAAACTCTATTTTTTTTTAAAAAAAGGACATATTTTCATTTCCTTCTGGTTGTTGACACAAGACTGAACAAGCAGGAAAGCACACTCTTTTTTTTCTTTTTTAGGATTTTATTTATTTATGAGAGAGAGAGAGAGAGGCAGAGACACAGGCAGAGGGAGAAGCAGGCTCCATGCAGGGAGCCTGACATGGGACTCGATCCCAGGTCTCCAGGATCACGCCCTGGGCTGAAGGCGGCGCTAAACGGTTGAGCCACCCAGGCTATCTAGGAAAGCACAGTCTTAAGTCTGTTTCAAGTCTTCTCTTTCTGCATATTGTTATGTTACTAAAAAAGTATATATATAAGGCCACACATGCATAAGCCCCACTCACGACTAAGTGTAAACATACCACAGCAGCCTGTTTTACTTGTCTGTTCCCAAAGTAGTATCAGACATGGTTATAATATTATGGTATCAGTCAATGGCAGGGGAAAGTAAAAAAAAAACAAAAAACCCAACAGACTATCAGAGACTAAGGAGGTATCAACCTAATACAATGAGTGGGTGCTGGGTTCAAAATAAACACTCTAGAAGGTATTTTTGAGACTAATGAGGGAGATTTAAACCTGGACTGTATATTAGGTATTATGAGTACTAATTTTCTTAGGTATGACAACAGTACTGTGGTGATATAAGAGGTCATTATTCTTAGGAGTTGCATGCATAACCAATACACCTACAGTCACGATGCCTACAACTTACTGTGAAGTGGCTCTGAAAAAAATAAGAGAGCAAGAGAAACAAACAGCAAAGCAAACACAACAAAATGTCAACAATTACTGAGTTTTCCTGGTGAGTATGTTGGTGCTCTTTGATTTTTTTTTTTTCCATTTTTTCTTTAAGCTTGATATTTTTCATAATAAAAATGTTCCAAAAATGGGTATAAACTTTTTTTAGGTCTAGAATTCATGGCCATTATCATTATCCCTTAAACAAGAGATATCTCTTAACACAGTGACAATGAAAAAAAAAAAAAAAAAAGCCACAGTGACAATGGTATCTTCCAACCTGCTTATTCAATATATTACCAAACAATATACCTACTTAAGTAAGAATTCAGGTGTTGAATGCAAATCCTGAAAAATTCATCATTTTGAGGTGGATCATAGTTCAAGGCGCTAAATGGAAGAATAATACCAAGAATCTCAAAAGGGTGGATCTGTATAAACACAACAAAATGTTATAGTTTAAACTTTAGTAAAATAGAACAAAAATTTACCTAATTATTATTTTGAGTAGAAATCTTTTTCTAACATGCCTAGAGTAAAATGATAAATGCATCACTACCGATTACTTCTCCCACCCTGCTGTAATCTACTTAGTCCCACCACTAGCTCCTAGTAACTCTAAGTATCAATGCAGAAAAAAATTAACCAGAAAATCTGCAAATCAGTTTTATTAGGTGTAAAATCCTGTTCCAGAATTCATTAGTCATTAAAATTAATAGGAAATAGTATTACTAATTTCCACATCAGTGCATTTTATAGAGTCATCATATAATCAAGTTAGTTTATAATATCAGGATATTTCTTTCATTCATTCATTTTTTAAAATTTCACTATTCACTCATTTGTCTAAAACTTAATGATTGCCAGGTACTACACTAAGCAAATAAGACAGATTTTTATTTTAATTTGGGAAATATACTGTCTTCTAAGTAAAAGCCTTATCCTGATATAGATTTTATAAGTGAGCTTCTTCTCACATAATAGAAAAAGTATTTTACAAGTAAGTTACAGAAATACATTTGTAAGAAGACACATTGACAATTTAAGAATACAGAAGTCAGTGTACACCTTTTTTCCTTCATTTTTCACATTTATCTCACACTTTTAAATGTAGTCGTTCCTAGATAGTAAAAGTAATATCACAGGATTATAGAAAAGAAAAAAAAATCATGCATACTCCATTTCCTTAATACAATCAAGTATATCCTTCTAAACAATGAATTTTGACTACAGATCTTAAAAATATTATAATAAACCAAAAGATGACTGCTATACTCCCCAGATCTACACTGCTGGAGGAAAAAACTTTAGAGGAGGAACAAACTGTTGAATCAGACACTAGAACTTAATTTTTAAAATTCAAATTCCAGGAGCACCTGGGTGGTTCAATCAGTTAAGCATTTGCCTTCACAGCTCAGGTCATGAACCCAGGGTCCTGGGATCCAGCCCAACGCTGGACTCTCTACTCAGCGGGGAGTCTGATTCTCCCTCTTCCTCTGCCCCTCACCCCCACCCCTGCTGAGGCTTGCATGCATGCTCTCTCTCTCTCCCCCCCAAATAAAATATTTGAAATAATAAAGAATAATAAAATTCAAATTCCAATTAATTCTCAAAGTACTTTGATAAACATTTATGCTTTTAGAAGTTGACAAGTATATAAAATTTAATTTTACCTTTTCAATCTGCTGAACAACCACTGAGGCTATCCTATCAAGTAGCAAAGTATTGAGGTAGTTTGTTCTAGAAATAAAAGATGCAATCTCTGCAACATTTTTGGAATTAATTTCATCCATCAAACGCAGTAAAGTAGCAACTGTTTCTTCAAGAAGTGACTCAGTAAACCAGTCTCCTTTTAAAGATTTAAGTTCTTTCCATAACAGATTCAAACTGTTGCTATTTCGTAGTCTCTGAAGTCCATAGTGATCTAGTTTTTGAAGCAGTTTCAGTTGTTTCCCAGTGGTACTATCCAGATATTTGCGATCATAATGAATCCATCTTAAAACAGATGTGGCAAAACCATTCAGGTCATTTAGGTCACACTGTGGTAAAACTGCTTCAATTTGAGATATCTCCACTTCACCTAGGTTAGAAGATGGAAGAATGGAAAGAGCATAGACCAGGATGGCAATCTCACTAGGTATAACACTAATTTTCAAGTACCTAAAAAGGGGAAAAAATGAAAAGAACAAAATTAATAAATCAGCAAAAAACCCCAAATATAATAAATCAGCAACAAAACAAAAAATAAAGTCTGAATAATAACCATTATTGTAATTAGCAGGTATAGTAGGTTTAAAATACAAGTTAGTTTAAGAAGAGTTATATTCAAAGATTACTGTTCCACAAAGGGTTACTAAAAAAAGTCTGGAGATTTTCTAAGGCACATCTCAAATATTGTATGCAAAAATGAAACCACAGGGACATCTGGGTAGCACAGTGGTTGAGCGTCTGCCTTTGGCTCAGGGTGTGATCCTGGGGTCCTGGGATTGAGACCAGCATCAGGCTCTCTGTAGGGAGCCTGCTTATTCCTCTGCCTCTGTCTCTGCCTCTCTCATGAATAAATACATTAAATCCTAAAAATAATAAAAAAAAAGAATTCTATAAAAAAAAATACAAAAACCAAAACCAAAAATGAAACCACAGTCAGGGTAACCAGAGCAAAGATCAGGGTCAGAACAATATTTCCAGTGCTTTTGCTGGAGACAGATTTTGGGCTGTTTGCTATGACCAGTTAGGAGCTGGTTTGACATAGTACAGGCCCTGCCATACAGCGATCACTGAGTAACACTTCTCATTCCTCTTTCCCAAATTCTCATGGTAACAGTCCCATCCCCAAAGTAAGAGTCTGGCCACCAGGACAGCAGTTGTTAAATTACAAATAAAAAACTGGAAGCTTTTAAAGAATCTTTTGGTTTAGAAGTACCAGGAGAAAAAAATCAAATCTATATTAAAACAAAGTTGTTGAGTTACTTTTTAAAATATTACATTAGCATATTAAAACAATCATAATAGACAATGTGAGCAAAAACTTAAAAAGTAGGGATCCCTGGGTGGCGCAGTGGTTTGGCGCCTGCCTTTGGCCCAGGGCGCGATCCTGGAGACCCGGGATCGAATCCCACATCGGGCTCCCGGTGCATGGAGCCTGCTTCTCCCTCTGCCTGTGTCTCTGCCTCTCTCTCTCTCTCTCTGTGACTCTCATAAATAAATAAAAATTAAAAAAAAAAAAAGAGTTTATGTTTAAAAAAAAAAAAAAAAACTTAAAAAGTAATTACTTCATTTGATATGGTCAATTCCTGTCTAGGAAACTAGACTAAGAAGATAATCTAAAATGTGAGCAATGGCAACTATACTTTAATTACAAAAATTCAAAAAAAAATACATAGTATTACAAAGAAAAATAAATAAAATGCTAACAAAGATCTGTGTTATGTATCATATATTTTTACATGGCTAAAATTTGAAAACTAAGGGATCCCTGGGTGGCACAGCAGTTTAGCGCCTGCCTTTGGCCCAAGGCATGATCCTGGAGACCCGGGATCGAATCACACATCGGGCTCCCGGTGCATGGAGCCTGCTTCTCCCTCTGCCTATGTCTCTGCCTCTCTCTCTCTCTCTCCCTCTGTGTGACTATCATAAATAAATAAAAATTTTTTTAAAAAATTGAAAACTAAATGTTCAATTAGGAAACACTTAAATGAATTATGGTACAGTTATATGGGTATTATCTAGTTATTAAAAAGATTTACAAATAGTTCTAAATGATGTGCGAAAATGCTAAGTGGGTAAGGGTAAGTGGGGAAAAAAGCTACAAAACTGTATTCTCAACTAGGAGAGAAAAAAACATTTATGCACACACGTGTAAGTTAAGAATATATCACAAGTAAATAAACCAAACCACTGCCAGTGGATGAATGAGTTTAGGAATGATTTTTATTTTCTTTTTTATACTTTCTTTTTTTATTCTCCAAAATTTTCAAAATGATTTTTATATAATATTTGGTCCACTGCCTGAGACAAAGTAGGTACCCAATTAGGACTAAATGCATATTTTACTCTTATAACCACAAAAAGATAAATATAGACTTTTATATAAAGAAAGCCCCCTTGGGACGCCTGGGTGGCTCAGCAGTTGAGCGCCTGCCTTTGGCCCTGGGCATGATTCCGGAGTCCCGGGATCGAGTCCCATGTTGGGCTCCCTGCATGGATCCTGCTTCTCTCTCTGCCTGTGTCTCTGCCTCTCTCTCTCTCTGTGTCTCTCATGAATGAATAAATAAATAAAATCTTAAAAAAAAAAAGAAAAAAAGAAAAAGCCCCCAAAGCTGCATCTATTTGCAGAACTGATCTAGGGGATAGAACTCTCAATATTTGCCAACCCTGCCATACTTGTCTAAAAATAAACCCCCAACGGATACAATCTCTCCAACCTCCACTTGATGTTTTTCCTAGAAACACTTCCTCAAATTCTAAAACTTACATGTGCATGTGTCTTTACTTACAATAGCACCACAGTATGGCTAAATTTAGAAAATAAAAATATGTGAAGTGTTGGCGGGGATACGGAGCAACAGGAATGCTCAGCCCACATTCTGCTGCTGGGAATATAACCTGGTACAACCCCTCTAGAAAACCGTTGTTTTTTTTTTTTTTTTTTTCTTTTTAAAGTACTGGTTCAGTCAGATTTAATTTTTAAAATGGAACATATCTTACATAAGGATCTTTTTAGAAATGCTATACCTATGTAGTCACTACAGGAGATGCACAGATCTATAACTCATGGGGTAAAAAGTATATAGACAATTTTGTAAGGATTTGAAAAACAATTCAAAAATAGTTTACAAAGAGAATCAGGAGGCAGAAGATGCTTCAAGAGGCATGATACTCAGAAATTGTTATGGAATGCTGGTTCACTTGTATCAATGTAATGTTCCTGGTCAAGATCTACTGATTATGAACATATGTATAACCTATGAACCAACAATTATACTCCTTGGTAAATATCTACAGAAATGCATACATATATTTATTAAAAGACATGTATGAGGATATTCAGAACACAACTACTCATAGTAGCCAAAAACTAGAAATAAGTAAAATATCCATCAACAATAGAGTGAATAAAAGTATTTTTGTTATATCCTTACAAAGAGAATACAATACAGCAAAAATATGGATAAATCTCATGAATGTAACCGTTGAGCAAAAGAAGTCACACACAAAACAGACAAAACTAATCCATGCAGTTGGAACTAGGCCTGGTAGTTAACCTGGGGGATGAGGAGGTAGGTGTATTTTGTGTAGATTACATTTCAAAATGGTAAAATAATAATAATAATAAGCCCACATTATTCTAGTATATGAATTCTCTGTTCCCTGGATGGTTTCAAGAGCTACTCATAGGAATAGTTATGTGAATAGTTTAATTAGACCGTGTTCCTTCTAAAGTCTACTTGAGGGCAGCCCCGGTGGCGCAGCGGTTTGGCGCTGCCTGCGGCCTGGGTGTGATCCTGGGGACTCTGGATCGAGTCCTGCGTCGGGCTCCCTGCATGGAGCCTGCTTCTGCCTATGCCCCCCGTGTCTCTATGAATAAATAAATAAAATCTTTAAAAAAATAAATAAATAAAATCTACTTAAGGAGATCCCTGGGTGGCTCAGTAGTTTAGCACCTGCCTTCAGCCCAGGGCCTGATCCTGGAGTCCCGGGATTGAGTCCCACATCGGGCTTCCTGCATGGAGTCTGCTTCTCCCTCTGCCTGTGTCTCTGTCTCTCTCTCTCTGTGTCTCTCATGAATAAATAAATAAAATCTCTAAAAAAAATATGAATGTTATATCCACAGAAAAACAGAAAACGTTAAATTACATAGATAAAATACTTTTTCAATAACATTACCCTTAGATATCTTATTTTAAAAATTACTAATTAAAAAATGTAACCTGCTTTGAAACAATCTACATGCCTTAAAACAGGTAAGTAAAAACAAAACAAAACAAAACAAAAAAAACAGGCAAGTAAGCAGACTGAAGGCCCCTAAGTATGAGTGCTCCCAAACAAAGTTTTGTCTTGCTGGGCAGCTCCAATCTTTTCATAGTTATTGTGTTTCTGCAGGAAAGGAAAATGCCTTGGCTTTTACTGTTATTCATGCCCTGGGGAACTCATTACCCTACTAGCTTCATTTCAGAATGTACCAGGCCTGAACGCTGACAGAATGGGCACGGGGAGAGATAAATGTGTTAATATTTTAAATAATAAGCCACTTAATTCTGCCTCCAAAAGTTCCAACAACTCTCTACATAATCAAACAAAACAATCATTGAGTTGAGATTATAAAATAAACACTTTGATTTAATCTTACCTAAGCAGTAATTCTCTGAGTTTCACAAAAAGCTCTTTACTTTGAAAATGTAGAAAAGTCAATGTTTGAGTTATCTTCAATAACTCGAATGGTTTATAGTCATCCAAATGTTTATGCAGAATTGAAGCGATTCTAAAAAGGATAAAACATGTATTATAATCAATTCATTCATTCATTTATTAAATATTTACTGAGGAGCTCTTTCATGCCAGACATGTTCTGTGCTGGAGAAACAGCAATGAATGAAATAGGATTTTCTGTTTTTGAAGAGCCATTTCAAGATGGTGATAGAAATGTAAACAATTAAGATAGAATGGTATAAGAGCTATCTATCAATGAAGTGTGAATGAAATAATATTTAATTATTAATAGTAAGAGGAGAGAAAAGCATAGTTTCACTTTTCTAAATAAAAAAACTCACAGAACAGCCATCAAATTCCATATCTTCCCCACAAAGAAATCTTTACCAAGAGTTATTAACAATTAGCAAAACTGATTTAATTTTCTTCCTTAATACACTGGCCCTTTAATGGAACTGATTAAAAGCAATAAGAAATGCTAAGAGGGAGTACATTGGAAGAAACAGGGTGGAAGGAATACTTTAAAAAGGAACATACAATAAAAAAAAATAGGAACATACAATAAAACATTAAATATATATAATCTGAACTACGCATTTTTTTTCTTCCTAAACTTCATATTAAAAAAGACAATATATGGCAGTATGATTTCAAGGTAATAACTGTGGTGTGAAACAGTTCAAGTTCATATAGATGCTCTCCATTTTCCTAGCATCATAATGCTCTACTTGAAAATAACAAAAGCAGCAAATGAAACAAAAAATGCTATAAACAATTTAAAAATCTCTATTTAAAAAAAAACTATTTAGATAATAAACAATGCCTTAAGTGTTAATTCCTTATTTCTTCAAAACTGATTATAGAAAAAAATAATGTATCCTCAATGAAGTTACTTATGAATGACAACTAAATGTAACACCATGAATTTCAGGAAGACTACTTTTTAATCAGATGTGAATTTCTGCTTTCCATCTCTTCCATTGCACTCATCACTGCCAGGGCTTGCTGGCTGGTTAGCTCCTCTGACATCAATAATATAGTTGATTTAAGTCTAGAAGTAAAGAAAAATATTCTTATGTTGAAAAACATAATGATTAGCTTATAAACAGTTTTTTATTTTTAAATAACAGTTATTAGGTAATGAATAGAAAAGAAATACAAACAAAAACTGAATTCAATATGCAGTATAAATTTTCTCCCCATATAATAGGGGAAAATATAAATATGATTGAACAAAGAAAATATATTGTTTTCATCAAAGGAATTAAGTCTTCACTACAATCTAATCTTAAATTGTCTCTTAAAAAATATAGACAAATGTTTTTTAATTGATGTTCAAATAAGATAAAGTTCTAATATTTATAAAATACAATGATTTAGTGAAATTATTCAGTACTACAGAGTTAAAGAACTAAAAACTGACAGTCAAACAATATTCCAATTATCCTAAATTGATTAAGATCTAATCAGGAAGCCAATATATCTACATATTAACAAACCTTATCTACTAAATACTTGCTGAAACACTATAAATTTACAAAGATGATCCATTTTGAAACCATCCAAAGTAGTACACTAATACAGGTATCTTATATAACTGTATCTTCTAGAATGATTTATTTTTTAAAAAGATTTTATTTGAGAGAGAGAGAGCACACAAGCAGGGGAAACAGCAGAGAGGGAGAAACAGGCTCCCTGCAGAGCAGGAGTTCGATCCCAGGACCCCAGGATCATGACCTCAGCCAAAGGCAGATGCTTAAATGGCCATCCAGGTGCCCCCTTAGAATAATTTAGAAGGCTAGCCCAAAACATGAAATCTGAAGGTAACAGGATAAATTAATTCTCTATTCATACTGGATATTTCTACACCATCCTTTTCATCAACCTTATCAAACATTTCAAACTCAGCTTCTGCTCAAAGCTTTTCCTAGCCATTTATGTTCACATTTTTCTCTCCTTTTCCTACTGTCTCTATCACTAATTTGAGTACTTATGCATAATGTATTCCAACGTCATGATATTTAAACATTTTAATTATATATACATTTCTATCCTCCCAATTGGAATTTAAATTCCATAAAGGCAAGGACTCAGTGAAATTCAACTTTTGTACTGCTTTAGCACATGAGATTTCAGTAGTACTTGGTGACCAAAAAAAACAAAAAACAAAAAAACAAAAAAACAAAACTCCAATAAAAGCTTTTTAAGTAATTATCTTGTCTCCAACTTATTATTTTTTAAGGTTTTATTTATTCATGACAGACAGTGAGAGAGAGAGAGAAAGAGAGAGGCAGAGACACAGGCAGAGGGAGAAGCAGGCTCCATGCAGGCATGGGACTCGATCCCGGGACTCCAGGATCACGCCCTGGGCTGAAGGTGGCGCTACACCGCTGAGCCACCCAAGCTGCCCTCTTGTTCCCATCTTGATAGTCTCTTAAAACATATCCTTAAATGTCTTCATATAATTCAAAGGACCCTTAAAAATAAAACTCTCCACGAATCTTTTGCTAACAGAGTAATGATGTAGATACCTCTATTATCCAATTCCTGGAACCCCTGCATAACTGAATCCACTATCATAATTATCTCTTTGCTCATACCTAGTAATCATGTATTAATTTAATCTTTTCCCAGAAGACACGAACAGATATTTCACCAAGGAAGACTACACATGGCCAACAGGCACATGACAAAATGCTCTGCACCACTTGCCATCAGGGAAATACAAATCAAAACCACAGTGAGATACCACGTCACACCAGTGAGAATGGCGAAAATTAACAAGACAGGAAACAATAAATGTTGGAGAGGATGTGGAGAAGGGGGAACCCTCTTACACTGTTGGTGGAAATGCAAGCTGGTTCAGCCACTCTGGAAAACAGTGTGGAGGTTCCTCAAGAAGTTAAAAATAGAACTACCCTAGACCCAGGAATTGCACTACTGGGTATTTACCCCAAAGATACAGATGCAGTGAAACGATGGAACACCTGCACCCCAATGTTCATAGCAGCAATGTCCACAGCAGCCAAACTGTGGAAGGAGCCACGATGTCCTTCGATAGATGAATGGATAAAGAAGATGTGGTCTATGTACATAATGGAATATTACTCAGCTATCAGAAAAGTCGAATACCCACCATTTGCTTCGATGTGGGTGGAACTGGAGGGTATTATGCTGAGTGAAGTAAGTCAATGAGAGTAGGACAATCATCATATGGTTTCACTCATATGGGGAATATAAGAAATAGTGAAAGAGATTTTAAGGGAAAGGAGGGGAACTGAGTGGGAAAAATTAGAGAGGGAAACAAACCACAAGAGACTCCTAACTCTGGGAAATGAACAAAGGGTTGCAGAAGGGGAGGTGGGCAGGGGGTTGGGGTAACTGGGTGACGGGCACTGAGGAGGGCACTTGATGAGATGAGCACTGGGTGTTATATTGTATGTTGGCAAATCGAATTTAAGTAAAAACAAATGAAAAAAAAATTAATGTTTGGCCATATTTATATCCCAAACAGTTCTATCTATATCAATATCTGGAAAAACTGGAAATTTTTAAAAGATGAAATTCACTCCAACCTGACAAGAACACATTTACTAAGATACTTAAGAAATGCCTTTGATAACAAACTTGCGGACAACACAGGATAGAATGGTCCATTGTTAGGACTATTATAATTCTAAATATTCTATACCCTCTAACTGGGGGTGGGAAAGTCTTATATCTATGTGTAGAGTCAATCATATGGCCCAGCAGGAAGAGAGAATAAAAACACACACTTGGGTATTCTCCAGAGAATATCCATCTGCCTCATCCTTTCTTGTGTTGGCCACCACCATGGAGTTATTGGCTTTTTCTGAGAATTTAACAGCAGACCAAGCATTTGAGATGTAAATGATAACAATCAGAGAAATAATCAAGGAGCAGACATAAGAGATTATTCTCTCCTCCAGGGCTACATGGGGTGATATTTGTGCCTTCCAGAAAATAAGAAAAGAGTAAGAAAAATAAAGCATTTTTAGCTAACTTACTGTTTCTTTTCTTCAGGTCCTGCCATGGGTCCCAATGCTACAAAAAGTTTTACAAAGCCATCAGGGTGATCAAACAGAGGAATCATTTCAGTTAGCCTCTTTTTAGCCATTTTAACAAATTCAAAACTATGAAACTGCAGAGAGTGGTACAGACTAAGTATTTTACTGATGCAGTCCAAATCAAGGTGGTTCATATTGCTTAAAAACACTTTATTGCACCTTTCTAATAGTGGGTAATAACTATATTTAATATTTCGAAGAAACTGTACTATTCTTCTTGCAACGTTAACCTGGGAAGAATCTATGGTATCAAAAAGATGTTCTGTTTTGTTCACTAACTGTTGTTGAAATCGTTGTGATGTTAAAGAAGATATGCTGACCATCAATACAGACAAGGATCTACAAAGGAAAAAGATGCAAAGATTTTCACATTATTTAAGAATAAAGAACAATTCTAAGACTAAATGATTAAATATGTAAAAGAACTAGTTAAAATATTATGGGCCTTATGCCACAAAAATTTTCCCTAAATATTCTTACTGGACTTGAATGCAGATCTCCTAGTAATCAAATACCTTTAGACTAAAAAAAAATTATAATAATATCTTTTATTAAGTATGTATAATATATCATTCTATAGATAACTGCCTTGAACAAAAAAATTAGAGTGACATTCATTCAGAAATCACTTTGGACCAATAGCCCATGAATGCAATATTAAAAGTCTCACTTCATATTTTTGGCAGTAGACTGCACTTTGTTACTCCTTTCTCTGTATATCTGTAACTTACCAATAAACATCTTGGCAAACTATTTCTCATTAATAAATGACTTCATACTTTTTAATGTCTCATGCTAGTAATATATGACAGTACTGAACATAAGGTAGCATTAATATTTCTTCACTAAAAAAAAACGTTTAAGGAACATAAATCACTCTTCCAAGCATTGAGGGAGACATCAAAATTACAAGGGTGAGGTCCCTGCTTTCAAAAAACAGGTCTTACATAATACAAAAATCAGAAAACTACAAATACAAGAATGCACCCATAATGAATAAGGAATGCAAAATGTAAAAGACATATAACAAATGTTCATGGATGATAATTATAAAACATCTACAGAAAAGATGTAAAAATGTAAATATAAAACTAAAACATCCATTAGGATAGAGACTACATTTATTTTTGTTTCCAAATTTCTTCAATCTCTCCAATAAAATAAATATATTTTAAAAACCCAGTCGTACAATATTTTGATTTCTCTGCTCAAATATTTCATGTTAATATTAAGCAGGATTAATTAGTAACTTAACATTGCTATTTCATTTAACCATAAACCACCCTGAAATGTTTTTTTTTTTTAGTTGTATGTATATTTTTAATTGCAGTTTAGAGTAGGGGAATGTCCGAAGATTTTATTAGATTCTCAAAGGGTCTATAATTTTTTAAAGTTAAAAAAATTTACACTGATTTTTATTATCTCTGCTTTTCCAAGGTACTTTGCCATTATGTATGTAAAAATATATATAACATAGAATTTACTATTTTAAACATTTTTAAGTGTACAGTTCAGTGGCATTAAGTATATTCACATTATTGTGCAAAGGTCATCACTATCCACCTGCAAATCTTTCCCATCCTCTCAAACTAAAACTTCTTACCCATTTAAACATTTAACCCTCAATTCTTCACCCCATCAGCCCCTAGCAATAACCATTCTACTTTCTGTTTTCATGAATTTGACTACTCTGGGAAGTCATTTAAGTGGAATCATACAGTATTTGTCCTTTTGTGTTTAGTTTATTTCACTTGGCATAATGTCATCTATGTTGTAGCATGTGTCAGAATTGCCTTCTATTTTAATGCTGAATAATATCCCATTGTAGGCATATACCACATTTTGATTGTCCATTCATCTTTCAATGGACACTTAGGTTATTTCTACCTTTTTACTCTTATGACTAATGCTGCTATGAACACTGATGTCTGGTACAGACTGAAATGTGTCCCCGCTAAACTCCATATATTAAAGTCCTAGTTTCAATATGACTGTATTTGGAGATGGGGTATTTAAGAAGGTAATTAAAGTTAAATAAGGTCATTGGGGGCAGGAAACTTACTACCTTGCAAGTAAAGTAAAATCTCAAATATTCCACAGATCTCAACAACGTCATGTTCTACTTTATATACTTTCTAATTCCCACAGCAACATTGCGAAGTAGATTCCATAGTACTATTTTATAGATAAGGACACTGAAGTTTCAAGAGATTAAAGCTACATAGGAAGTGGCAAATCTAAGTGTGTGTGCATCCAAAGCCCAGAATCTCTCTATCATATATTTACCTAAATACATTTACCTTAAATCGTCTATGGTTTCCAGGTTCCTATGTACAATATCAGCTATTTTTCCCATTAATGGACTGTAATATAAAAGTTGATTTGCTAGGCAAGAGGAAAATTTTGACAGCACATTAATATCAAACCTATTAAAGGAAATATACAAAGGAGATTATTATTATTTACTTTCACTTAAAACACAATAAACAGTTATAAAATAAAAAGCAATAAAAATATTAATACACTGCTAATATATTACTAATTTTTTAAAAATATTTTATTTATTTATTCATGAGAGAGAGAGAGAGAGAGAGGCAGAGACACAGGCAGAGAGAGAAGCAGGCTCCATGCAGGGAGCCCGACGTGGGACTTGATCCCCGGTCTTCAGGATCACAGCCCGGGCTGAAGATGGCACTAAACCGCTGAGCCACCAGGACTGCCCATATTACTGACTTAAAAGGAATGTCTCTAAAATGTTGATTTTTTTATTGTTATAAAAGTAACTTATGCTATCAATTATAAAGTCAGATGCTACTAAGATTTTTTAAAGGGAAAAATCACTTGAAATTATTTAAATCATTTATCAGTTTTTTGAGGTGACAGATAAATTTCAACAGAAGGTTATACATTAACAAAACAATCAACTACTACAACTAGTCTGTGAAAAACTCCAGAATTTTTCTGTAGGAAAAACGATCCCATTTCTTCAACAAGTAAATGACAAGACAAAGAGAGGGAAGGAGAATTGTCATAGATTTTAAGACTCTTGGGGTGAGGAATTGCATGAAATCTGTTGATTACTTTCTCTGAATTCACTAAGACAAGCAAAAGGAAGTTATGCACAGCACAGTAAGTTAATGGCAAAAAACTGCAAACAACCTAAATATCTATCAAAAGTACATTGGATAGGGGTGCCTGCGTGGATCACTCAGTTAAGCATCTGCCTTTGATTCTGGTCATGATCTCTGGGTCATATGCTGTTTTAATGAACATTTTTAAAAATTTGAGCTATTGTCAACAATGACCAAATTTAACCCAAAAGCCCAGTAGTTTGGACTGCTCACAAAAGAAATATGATTATTCTCCTTATTTTCAATAAAAGATAGTTAAAGAGAATGCAAAAAATGGAAAAGATGAAAAGACAGATGGGTTGACGTCATGAGACTTGTGAAATCACAACTTAGTAAATGAATGTAGACTTTCTCAGCCCATAGAACTTGTTGATCCTGTTTAATTTAATCCAGCCCATATAACAAAGGCCCACAGAGCTTGCCCACATATAACTAAAATTTTAAGAATTTAACATGGTTTATGCTTTAATCAGTATCCTAAAAGGGCATAAGATGGGATAATAATTACCAGTGATGAGTCTGCTCCTGTCTACAGATAAATATCCTGTGGCTTCTTCTGTATGTTAAGTCAATCCTTTCCTTTCTTACCCTAGGTTTCTACTTGGTTTAGGAGAGCTGTTCTGTGTTTTTTTGGCAGGGGGCGGAGGGGAGGCACTTGTCACTGCATTTAGCATTATACTCTCTAGCTCCATCCATGTTGTTACAAGTGGTAAGATCTCATTATTTTTTTTATAACTGCATAATATTCCATTGCATAAATTTACTATATCTTCTTTAGCCATTCATCTGTTGATGGACACTTGGCTACTTCCATAGTTTGGCTATTATTAAATAATGCTGCTATAAATATCAGAGTGCACATATCCCTTTGAATTAATGTTTTTGTATTCTGGGGGTTAATACCCAGTGGTGCCATTACTGGATCACAGAGTGGTTCTATTTTTAACTTTTTGAGGAACCTTCATACTGTTTTCCACAGTGGCTGCACCAGTTTACATTTCCACCAACAGCGCAAGAGGGTTCCTTTTCCTGCACATCCTCACCAACATTTATTGTTTTTTGTGTTGTTGATTTCAGCCATTTCAACAGGTAGTTTTCATTGCATTCATTGTAGTTTTACTTGCATTTCCCTGATGATTTCCATGTGTCTGTTGGCCATCTGGATGTCTTCTTTGGAGAAATGTCTGTTCATGTCTTCTACCCATTTTTAATTAGATTATTTGTTTTGGAGTGTTCAGTTATTTCAATTTTTATCTATGTTGGATACTAACCCTTTATCGGAAAGGTCATTTAAAAATATCTTCTCCCATTCAGTAAGTTGCCTTTTAGTTTTGTTGATTGTTTCCTTTGCTATGCAGAAGCTTTTTATTCTGATGTAGTTCCAAATAGTTTATTTTTGCTTTGATATCCCTTGCCTCAGGAGCTGTATCTAGAAAAATGTTGCTACAGGTAATGTCAGATAAAGTACTGCCTGTGCTCCTTCAAAGATTTATATGGTTTCAGGTCTCACGTTTTGGTCTTTAATCCATTTTGAGTTTACTTTGGTATATGGTGAAAGAAAAAGAAAGTGGTCCAATTTCATTCTTTTGCATTTAAAACTCCACTTGTTGAAGAAACTGTCTTTTGCCCATTTGATATTCATTCCTCCTTCCTCAAAGATTAATTGACCATATAATTGGTGGGTTTATTTTTGGGTTTTCTGTTCTAGTCCATTGACCTAAGCATCTAGTTTTATGCCAGTACCACAGTTTTAATTGCCATTGCTTTATAATATAACTTGAAATCTGCGGGATAACTCCAGTTTTGTTTTCCTTTTTCAAGATTGCTTTAGCTATCAGAGGTCTTTTGTAGGTCCATACAAATTTTAGGATTGTTTGTTCCAGTTCTGTGAAAAATGCTGTTGGTTTTGATAGGAATTGCATGAAATCTGTTGATTACTTTAGGTAGAATAGACATTTTAATAATATTCATTCTTCCAACCCACGAGCATGGAATGTGTTTCTTTCCATCATCTTGAATTTCCTTCATCAGTGTTTTGTAGTTTTCTCAGAGTACAAGTCTTTCACCTCTTTTAATTTTATTCCTTGATATTTTATTGGTTTTGGTGCAATTGTAAATGGGATTTTTTTTTAGATTTTATTTATTTATTCATGAGAGACAGAGAGGCAGAGACACAAGCAGAGGAGAAGCAGGTTCCCCATGGGGAGCCCGATATGGGAACCAATCCCAGGACTCTGGGACCAATACCTGAACCAAAGGCAGACACTCAACCACCGAGCCACCCAGGTGCAAATGGGGTTGTTTTCTTAATTTTACTTGCAAGTGCTTTATTATTCGTGTATAGGAAGGCAATAGGTTTCTGCACATTGATTTTGTATCCTGCAACTTTATTTGATTCATTTATCAGTTCTAGTAGTTTTTTGGTGGAGTCTTTAAGGTTTTCTATACATAGTATCATGTTATCTGCAAATTCTGAGAGTTTGCCTTGTTCCTTACAATTTGCATGTCTTTTATTTCTTTATGTTGTCTAATTGCTGTGTCTCAAACTTCTAGTACTATGTTGAGTAAAAGCAGTATTGTCTTATTCATGACCTTAAGGGCAAAGGTCTGTTTTTCACCACTAAGTATGATGTGGACTGCGGGTTTTTGATATAAGGTCTTTGTTATGTTAGACTATGTTCCCTCTAGGCCTAATTTGCAGAGGGTTTTTATCATGACTGGATGTTGTACTTTGTCAAATGCTTTTTCTGCATTTAATGAAATGATTATTTGGCTTTTATCCTTTCTTTTATTTATTTATTTTTTATAGTGATATCCTTTCTTTTATTGATGTGATGTATCACACTGATTATTTTGTGAATATTAAATCACCCTTGCATCCCAGGAATAAATTCCACTTGATCGTGATGTATGATTTTTTTAATGTATTGTTGAATTTGGTATGCAAATATTTCACTGAGAATTTCCGCATCTATACACATGAGAGATATTGGCCTGTGGTTCTTTTTTTGTGGGGTCTTTATCTGATTTGGTATCAAAGTGATATTGGCCTAAGAGAATGAATTTGGAAGTTTTCCTTCCTCTTCTATTTTTTTGGAAGAGTTTGAGAAAAATAGGTATTAATTCTTCTTTAAATGTTTGGTAGAATCCACCTATGAAGCCATTTGGTCCTGGACTCTGATTTTTAGGAGTTTTTTGATTACTGATTCAGTTTCATTTCTGGTAATCAGTCTGTTCAAATTTTCTATTCCCTCCTGCTTTAGTTTTGGTAGGCTATATGTTTCTAAGAATTTATCCACGTCTTCTAAATTGTCTAATTGGTTGGCGTGTAGGTTTTCATAATCTCGTTAAAATTGTTTCTATTTCTGTGGTGTTGGTTGTTCTTTTAAAGATTTTATTTATTTTAGAGAGAGTATGAGCAGGGCAGGGGAGAAGGAGAGAAAGAATCCTAAACAGACTCCCTACTAAGTGTGGAGTCTGATGCAGGGCTCAATCCCAGAACCTCAGATTATGACCTGAGCCGAAATCAAGAATAGAACATTTAAGAGATTGAGCCACCCAGGAGCCCCCTGTGCTATTGGTTATTTCTTCTCTTTCATTAGTAATTTTGTTTATCTAGGTTCTCTCCCTCTCTCTCTGATAAGTCTGAGTAGAGGTTTATTAATTTTGTTGATCTTTTCAAAGAACCAGCTCCTGGTTTCATTGGTATGTTCTATTGCATATTTTTAGTTTCTATATCATTTATTTCTACTCTAATCTTCATTATTTCCTTCCTTTTGTTCCATTTACGTTTTGTTTGTTCTTTTTAGAGCTCCTTCAGGTGTAAGGTTAGGTTGTTTATCTGAGATTTTTCTTATTTCTCGATGTAGCCTTGTATTACTATAAACTTCCCTCTTAGAATCACTTTTGCTGCACCTCAAAGATTTTGGCAACTTGGTTTTTTTTAATTTTCATTTGTTTACATGTGATTTTTGATTTCTTGTTTGACTTCTTGGTTCACCCATTCATTATTTAGTATCATGTTATTTAACCTCCATGACTTTGTTCTCTTTGTGTTCCATGGTTTTTATTTTATTTTTTATTAAAGTATAATTGGCATATAACATTACATTAGTTTCAGGTATGCAAAATGATGAATTGATATTTATATAGACTGTGAAATGATTACCCCAGTAAGTCTAGTTTCCTCCTGTCACCATATAAAGTTACATAATACGTAACATAATATCGACTATGGTCATGATGCTGTTACATTACAACCCCAACTTAAATTTATTTTGTGACTGGAAGTTCATATCTCCTGCCCACCTTCTCCCATTTTGCCTATCCTCCAATTGCCCTCCCCTCTGGCAACCACCAATCTATTCTCTACATTTATGTTTTGTTGTTTGCTCATTTGTTTTTAGAGTCCCATATATAAATGATATCATGTATTTGTCTCTGTCTGATTTATTTCACTCGGCCTAATATCTACAAGGTCTATCCATGTGTTTACAAATAGCAAGATTTCATTCTTTTGGCGGGCTAATATTCATATATATATATTTCTCCCACATCTTCTTTATCCATTCATCCATCAGTGGACACTTTGGCTGTTTCCATGTCTTAAATATTGTAAATAATGCTGCAATGAACATAAAGGTGCATATATCCTTTGATTGGTATTATTATTTTCTCTGGATAAACACCCAGAAGTGGACTTCTTGGATCATATGGTGGTTCTATTTTTATTATGGAAGCTCCATGTTTTCCATAACAGTGTACTAATTTACATTCCCACTAACAGTGCAAGAGGGTTCCCTTTTCCCCAAATCCTCACCAACACTTGCTACTTCTTGTCCTTTTGATAATTGCCCTTCTGACAGTAGTGAGATGATAACTCATAGTGGTTTTGATTTGCATTTCTGATTATTAGTGATGTTGAGCATGTTTTCATGTCCCATTGGCCATCTGTATGTCTTCTTTGGAAAAATATTTATTCAAGTCCCCTACTCATATTTTAATCAGATTGTTATTGTTGTTATTTAGCTGTAGGTGTTCTCTATATATTTTGGATTATTAACCTCTATTCAGATACATGATTTGCAAACATCTTCTCCCATTCAGTAGGTTGCTTTTATTTTGGTGATGATTTTCTTCACTGTTCAAAATGTTTTAGTTTAATGTAGTCTCCTTGGTTTACTTTGTTTTTGTTGCCATTGATTGCCCTTGGAGTCAGATCCAAAGAAAATATCACTACAAGTAATTTCAAGTTTAGTGCCTATGTTTTCTTTTAGGAGTTTTATGCCTTCTGGTCTTATGTTCAAGTGGTTTACTCCACTTGAGTGGAGTTTACTTTTGTGTATGGTGTAAGATAGTGGTCCAGTTTCATTCTTTTGCATGTGGCTAATTCAGTTTTCCCAGCACTATTTACTGAAGAGACTGTTCTTTCCCTATTGTATATTCTTGCCACCTTTGTCATAAATTAATTGACCATATGTTTACAAGTTTATTACAAGTGGGCTTTCTACGCTGCTCCATTGATCTGTGTTTTTTTGTTTTGTTTTGTTTTTTAAGAAATTCTTTTTCTTTTTAAAGATTTTATTTACTTATTCGAGAGAGAGGCAGAGACACAGGCAGAGGGAGAAGCAGGCTCCATGCAGGGAGCCCGATGTGGGACTCAATCCTGGGACTCTGGGATCATCTCCTGAGCCAAAGGCAGACACTCAACTGCTGAGCCATTCAGGCGTCCCTCTGTGTTTGTTTTTAATGCCAATAACATACTGTTCTAATTACTATAGCCTTCTAATATGCTTTGAAATTAGGGAGCTTGATGCTTTCTCTGTTCTCGAGACTGTGTTGGCTATTAGAGACTTTTTGTGGTGCCATACAAGTATTAGGATTGTTCTATTTCTGTGAAAAACCCCACTGGAATTTTGATAGAGTTGCACTGAATCTATAGGTTGCTTTGGGTAATATGGACATTTTAATAATATAAATTCTTCCAATCCATGGCCATGAATATTTTTCAATTTGTTTGTGTCCTCTTTGATTTCTTTCACCAATGTCTTAGTTTTCAGTGTCTTTCACTTCATTGTTTAAATTTATTCCTAGATATTTAATTCTTTTCAAAGCAATTATAAATGGGACTGTCCTCTTACTATGGGATTGTCCTATTCCTTCTAATTGTTTATTCTTAGTGTATAAAAGCACAACAGATTTTTAATATATTGACTTTGTATCCTGTAATTTCACTGAATTAGTTTATTAGTTCTCACAGGTTTTTGGTGGAGTCTTTAGGGTTTTCTATATATAAAAATCATGTCATCTGCAAATGGTGAGTTTTACTTCTTTACTTCTTCCTTTTCATTTTGGATGTCTTTTATTTCTTCTTTGCCTAATTGCTCTGGCTAGGACTGTATTTTTTTAAGATTTTATTTATTCACTTATTTGAGAGAAATTGAGAAGAAGGGAGGGAGAAAGAGAGAGAGAGCATATACACATGAGTTCACAAGACTGGATAGCAATCAAGGGAGAGGAAGAAGCAGGCTAACCACTAAGCAGGGAGCCCAATTCAGGGCTCAATCCCAGGACACTACAATCATAGACCTAAGCCAAACACAGACACTTAACTGACTGAGGCACCCAGGTGCTGCATAGGACTTTTAACACTATACTGAAAAAAAGTGGTAAGAGTGGGCATCTTTGTCTTACTCATCACCTTGAGGAAAAATTTTCAACTTTCCACCACTGAATACAATCTTAGCTGTGGGTATGTCATTTATGGACTTTATTATGATGAGGGACACTCTATACTTACTTTGTTGACAGTTTTTTTTTATCATAAATGGATGTTGAATTCCATCAAATGTTTTTTCTGCATCTATTAAGATTATGATATAATTTTTATCCTCCATTTTGTTAACGTGCTGTATCACATTAATTTGTGGATGTTGAACCATCCTTGCATCTTTGGAATAAATCCCCTTGACAATGGTATATGATCTTTTTAATGTATTATTGAATTTGGCTTGCTAATTTTTTATGGATTTTTATATCTATGTTCATCAGATATACGGACTTGTAATTTTCTTTTTCTATGGTGTCCTTGTCTGCTTTTGGTTTCAGACTAATGCTAGCCTCTAAAATGAGTTTGGAAGTGTTCTCTCCTCTTCCATTTTTTGGGAGAGTTTGAGAAAAATAGGTATTAAGTCTTAAAAGAAGACTTTAATAAAATTCACCACTGAAAGCTGCTGTCTGTTCCTGGACTTTTGTTTGTTGGGAGTTTTTTAAATTACTGATTCAATCTCCTTGCTAGTAATTGGTCTATTGAGACCTTCTATTTTTTCATGATCAGGCTTGGAAGACTGTCTATTTTTAGGAATTTATCCATTTCTTCTAAGTTGTCCAATTTGTTGGTATATAATTGTCCACCACAGCCAAGATCTTATTAGCTTTTGTATCATTTTGTTATCAGGTATGATGTTCCCTCATTCATTTCTGATTTCATTTTTTAAAAAGATTTTATTTATTTATTCATGAGAGACACAGAAAGAGGCAGATATAGCCAGAGGGAGAAGTAGGCTCCCTATGGAGAGCCTGTGTAGAACTCAGTCCCAAGACCATGGAATCACGGGCTGAGCCAAAGGCAGACACTCAACCACTGAGCCACCTGGGTGGTTCCGATTTCATTTATTCAAGATCTCTTTCTTAGTAAATAGCTAAAAGTTTATCAATTTTGTTTATTTTTTTCAAAGAACCAGCTTAATTTCATTGATCTTTTCTTTTTTTAATATTTTATTTATTTGAGACAGAAAGTACAAGCAGGCAGGGAGGGACAGGAGGAGAGGGAGAAACAGTCCCTACTGAATAGGGAGCCCAATGAGGGGCTCGAGCCCCAAGATGACTTGCCCCGAAGGCAGATGCTTAACCAACTGAACCAACAAGCCACACCTCATTGATCTTTTCTATTATCTCCTTAGTCTCGTTTTCTTTTTTTAATTTGAGAAAGAGAGAAAGTACAAGTGGGGAGGAGGGGCAGAAGAGGAGAGAGAGGGAAAGAATCTCAAGCAGATTCCGTGTTGAGAACAGAGCCCAACTTAGGGGCTCAAATTCACCACCCTCAAATCACAACCTGAGCTAAAATCAAGAATTGGACACTTAACCAACTGATCTACCCAGGTGACCCTCTCTAGTCTCTTTGTCATTTACTTTTTCTCTGACCTTTGTTATGGCCTTCTTTCTACTAATTTTGGGCTTCCATTTGCTCTTTGCTTTCTAGTTCCTTTAGAAATAAAGTTAGATTATTTATTTCAGATTTTACTTATTTCTTGAAGTAGATCTGTATCACTATGAACTTCCCTGTTAAAACTGCTTTTGCTGCATCCCACAGATTTTGGAAAGCTATATTTTCATTTATCTGAGGAAAATTTGATTTTTTTTACTTTTCCTTCAATTTCTTAATTGGCCCATTGGTTGTCTGGTGGTATGTTGTTAAATCTCCACATATTTGTAATTTTTCCAACTTTTTGTGATTAATTTATACTGTCGTACCATTGCAGTCTGAAAAGATGCTTGATAGGGTTTCAATCTTCTAAAATTTCTTGAGACTTGTTCTCCCCAAACTGGTAGTCACTACAGCTGTCATCGGCTCTCCATCTGAGCCACCACCCTGCTGTGCAGCCTCCAGATACCAAAAACAAGCATACTGAGGCCACAAGAGTCAGAAGTTGGCATTAGTCCATTTATATTTAAAATAATTATAGATGGGTATGTACTCATGGTCATTTTAACTGTTTCCTGGCTGTTTTGTTGTTCTTCTCTGCTGATTTTCCCTCTTGCTCTCTTCCCTTATGATTTAATGCCTTTCTGTGGTGTTAGGATTCCAGTTTCATGATCCTTTGTATATCTACCATATGTTTTTGCTTTGTGATTTCCATTTGGCTTACATATATCAGCCTATATATAGATATACCAGTCTATTTTAAGTTGATAGGAATTTAAGTCTGAATACATTCTAAAACTCTACATTTTTACTCCCCTTACCACATTTTATGTTTTTGATGTGACATTTCTTATCTTTTTATTTAGTATATCCCTTAACTGTTATCATTATACTTAATTTTACTACTTTTGCCTTCTAACCTTCACAGTCCACTACTCTTTATATTTACCTTTAGCAGAGAGATTTTTACTTTATATGTTTTCTTGTTACCAATTGGCCTTTCTTTTCAGCGTAAAGAAGTACCTTTCATGTATCTTTTAACTCTAGTAGTGGTAAACCTGTTCAGTTTTTGCTTGTCTAGAAAACTTCCTCTCCTTCAATTCTGAACGATAATCTTCTCAGGTAGGGTATTCTTGGTTGGAAGTGTTTTGCTTTTGGCACTTTGAATATATCATGCCACTCCCTTCTGGCCTGCAAAGTTTACATTGAAAAATCTGGGAAGAGTCTTAGGGGGTTACCTTGTACATAAAAAGTTGTTTTTCTCTTGCTGCTTTTAAGACTCTCTTTTTAACTTTTGATGTTTTAATTATAATGTGTCTTGATATAAATTTCTGGGTTCATCTTATTTGGAACTCTCTGGGATTCCTAGATCTAAATATCTGTTTCCTTCCCCAGATTAGTGCAATTTTTAGATATTTTTTCTTCAAATAAGTGTTCTGTTCCTTTTTCTCTCTCTTCTCCTTCTGGAACATCTATTAGGAGAACACTGTTCCACTTAATGTAGTCCCATAGCCCTCATACAGTATCTTTACTTTTTTTTTTTTTTTTTCTTGCTGCACTGTTTGAGTGAGTTCCACTTTACCCTGGTTCCAGTCACTAGTTCTTCTGGTTCACCTAGTCTGCTGCTGAACCTCTGCAGTGTGTCTTTCAGTTCAGTTATTATATTCTTCAGTTCCAAGTCTTCTGTTTGTACTTTCTTATGTTTTCCATCTCTTTGTTGAAGTTTTATGTCCATCCATTCTTCTCCTGAGATCTGTTTCATTATGGTTTTTTCAGGGGTTTTATCTTCTCTCATTTAAAATATAGCCCATTGTTTTCTCACTTTTCTTTGACTTTCAATGTCTGTTCTTATACATTAGGCAACATAGCTATCTTTTCAATCTTGAAGGAATCACAGGAAGACCAGGGTACTTCAGTCTGCTATCTGTGTGGTGCTTTGGGCATATCTGCCTGTCAAGAAGTCTCTGATTGGTCCAGTCCCATGGGTCTCAGAAACACAAAACTCCCTGGACACCAGAGGCAGGTGTTCAAAGGGCGTTCCCTCTGTGGACTGCCATATATGCCAGATTTGGCAGGGCCAAGGAGGAGTACCAGGCCGAGGCAAAGCTGCCTACCAGCTTTAGCAGTGTGGGGCTGTGGGGGATACTGGGTAAGGGCAAGCTGGCCCAATGGTTTGGTGGGGCAGAGCCACAGAAGTACACAAAAGCAGGGTAAACAACTTTTACAAGGTAGGAGACCACTAAAATGGTACCTGCCAGTGTTGGTGTGAGCAAGGTAGAAGAGTACAAAAATGGTGCCCACCAGTGCCTCTGGCAACAAGAGTTCCAATGGACCCTGTCCCTCTGGCAGGCACTTTAAGCTTACCCTGTAAATCCCCTTCACATATGGCTTAGGCACTTCCAAACTGCTACTTTTGTGCTGGGTTCCAAGACAAGTAAGCCTGCATGTGAACATTTTAAGAGCAGAGTCCCAGGTTCCTACAACACTTGGGTCTCCTTGATGCAAGCCCCAGTAGTTTTGTTTGTTTATTTGTTTTAAAGATTTTATTTATTTATTCATGAGAGACACACAGAGAAAGAGAGGCAGAGACACAGGCAGAGGGAGAAGCAGGCTCCATGCAGGGAGCCCAAGGTAGACTCGATCCTGGGACTCCAGGATCACGCCCTGAGCCAAAGGCAGACACTCAACTTCTGAGCCACCCAGCCATCCCATCTCCAGTAGTTTCCAAAGCCACACATTTATGAGCTCATTTCTCTGGTACAGGTCCCAAGAGCTGGGGTTCTTGATGTGGGGCTCAACCTCCTCACTCCTCAGGGATAGGCTTTATATTTGTTAGATCCCTCCCTTTGTGGGTCACTGAGTCAGGAGTGCGGACCTCAAGAGCATGTCTCTGCCTCTCCCACCTATCTCCAGGTGGCCTTGCCATGATATCTTGTGGAGTTGTTTTTCAGCTAGTCCTCGGGTCTTTTTTCAGAGACAGTTGTTTTATAGGTAGCTGTATATTTGGTGTGTCTTTGGTAGAATGAGTAGGGTCTTCCTATGTTTCCATCTTGAACCGCCTTTCTGTTCTGTGGTTTTCAAATGTTCCTTTCTTTTTCCCACTTTGATTTTCCCTTTCTTCACTAACATTTGTTTTACCCCATTAATAATGGATGTAGGCTATGCTGGGACAGCCTTTTTAACATAGGGATCTATGTTAAAAAGTTCGAAATTTTCAGAAATAGCTAAAGATTTTCCAAAATAAGGTCTGTTGCTATCTCCCCTTTTTTATAAGTGGAGTTTCTCATATTCTTATATAGTATGAATAATATAGTTTTGTATAGAATAGACTTCTTATAAGAACATGCTGAACAAATTTTACATTTTTCTAGATGATTACTGACTATGCCAACATACTGCAAATATAGTTGTGTACAGGAAAGAGATGTGAATTAATCCTGTTCACAGCAGCATACCTGAAAACTTCTAAGTCACATATGATTATATTCATTGCCTCTCCATAAAAAAGTGATGAACAACTACTTACAAATGCTGCTAAACAATGTTAAAAAGTTTTCCTTTCTAATAAACTGGTGTCTTCTTTTCTCCCCTATCATTCAGAGAATCTTTTTCTTTCTTTTTTTAATTTATTAAGTGAACTTTACCCCCAATATAGGCTCAAACTCGTAACTCCAAGATCAAGAATCTCATGCTCCACCAATTGAGTCAGCCAAGCACCTTGAATCTTTTCTTTCTGAAGTACAATCCTCCAGAAAAGAAGATTCAAAGAGCCAAATAGGGATGCCTGGGTGGCTCAGTTGTTGAGCATCTGCCTTTGGGTCAGGGCGTGATACCAGGTCCAGGGATGGAGTCCCACATCAGGCTCCCTGTGAGGAGCCTGCTTCTTCTCCCTCTGCCTATGTCTCTGCCTCTCTCTCTCTCTGTGTGTCTCTCATGAATAAATAAAATGTTTTCACAAAAAAAAACAAAAAGCCAAATAGCTGTTACTGCACCTTAGTTATATTTTAATTAATTATATATGTGGAAAAGCACACTGTTCCCACTGTTAATTTAAAGAGCAAATATTAGAGTTTTCTTTCTCTCTTAGGGAAAATATAAATTCCTCATTATTTTCCTTTACACAATCAAAAAACCCTCAACCCAAATTAGTTTACATTTTTTTTCAGTGAAGCTTAATTAGGTAGGCAGCAGCTCCCCATTCTTTCTCTACAAGATTTCACTGAGCTAACTTTGAATAAGATAACTGTGCTCTTAAATGATGAACCCAGAGTACTTGCCTTTCTAGTCTTCTCCATGATTCTATAACTAGTGCTTCAACCAGAAGGTCATGGGCCTCAGGAGCACACCTCAAGAAAACCAAGAGAAAATAATCTGTCATACATGAATGCTTTTAAATTACTAAAAACAATTATGCAAGTAAGAGTTATATTGCAAAAGTGAACCTCAAATTATTGTACTCTTACACAGACCTTATCTCTGGTCTATTCCCATTTCAGTATTTTGTTTTCTTGATACAATATAAAAACATCAACATTTTATTCCATGTCTCTCTCATTCTTTTATCTGTTCAATGCCTTCCACTGAACAATGAAAATGTTCAATGATACATGTTATGCTAAAAGTACACATAACGTAGGTTACTTTGCTCTGATTACAAAAATATTTTTATAGGAGAGAGTTTGTAAAATACAGAAAAACTTAAATAGGATACTAAAAATGATTTACAGGTCTGTACTCATAAATTGCCACCATCATTAATTTGGAGCATATCATTCGAGTTATCTTTTCTACACACATATGAAATACACATATTTCTTTTACATGCTTATATCCTACCCTTTTCAGTAAGTTAACATTATATTTTGGACATTTGCCCATGACACTATACATTGTTCACAACAATTTTTAAACATTGTATATTATTCCATTATGTGAATATAATATCACTTAAACACTCACCTACTTTTAGAATTTTAGTTTTTCAGCATTATAAATAACGTTGGGCTGAATATCAATGTACAATAACCTTTATATGTATCTCAGATTATTTTCTTTGGATAAATCTTAGAAGCAACCTTTTTTAGATCCAAGGGTATTTTTATAGTTTTTGATACATTCTGTACCACCAGAGCATATAAGAGTCCCACTTCTAGTATATCTTCATTAACAATGAATACTTTCTATATAACTAAACCACATAGACTATATTTTGTAGGTATAAAAATCTCTTTTAACCAATCTTAGTATCTTTATAATGTTAAGACTCTAGTTGTCTCCTAAAAATCAAAGACTTTCAGGTTGAGTCATGAAGCAAAATTGAACTACATGCTGCTTTTAAAACTTGAAAACAAAATTATATTTTACTCTTAAAATCCTTTCAGTATTAAAATATTACTTAGGAGGGAAACATAGAAATATAGTTTTTAGACAAATCCTCACCAAATAGCATTTCTCCATCTGCCTAAACAGACATGAGTCTTGTGAGGTGTTTAACCCAATGTTTTGTGGTTAAATAAATTTGGAAACTGCTTGCTTAGCTATCCATTATATACATTAACATATAAGGGCTGTGAAGAGTCCTGCAAAAAAGACTTGTTTAATTTTGTCTTATTCATCATTTTCCAAGTTAACATGAACACTGAGGAAGTAAATCTATACCGATATAGGAGTTGGATAATCATGTGAGAAAACTGCTATTTTTCCATGAATGAGACTAAGAAATAGATTACAACTTCTGTGTGTTACTTTTCTCTTATATGTCTGCTAAATACTTTCTTTAGACAATCCAGTTTTTCTGAAGGCTGGATTCCCTTGCAAACCATGAAAAATATCTTTGCTTTTTTAATGTTTTCCCAGCTCTACTGAATTATGATTAAACAAAATTGTATATAATTGTATATATTCAGGTTACACAACAGGACATTTGATATACATATACATTGTTACCATAAAGACTATCCTCTAACCATCTTAAAAGTATTAAATGATCAGGAATACTGTTTACAGAAAAAGAGTTTTCCATTTTAAAGAGATTTTTAGAAAATTAAAATATAAAAATAAACTACAATGATGTCTATAAAATCTAAAAGTATATTACTTACTGCTGTATGAAGTACAACACATTCACCAGGGTATCATCATCCATGAATTCTATTTGACTTGTAGCTAAATTATGAAGAGTAAGAAAGTGGGGATAGTCTCTGATACAGTCAACATTTTTTAAAAAGCTGGTCCTTTGCTGTTGAAACTGCCAAAGTATATTAAATGCACATTCCACTTGCTTTTCTGAAAATGTGGCTTTGTTTTTCTTAATAAGATCAAATACTTGCTCTTCATCTGTACACTTAATCATCTGGCTAATTAGTGGTTTACAACTGCAGGTTCGAAATTGAAACACTCTCCAGGAGCATGGATAAATGGCTCTTAGGCGAAGCATATTTACAAGTAATGAGTCTAAAAGAAAGGTAATTTTTCATTCACATCACAAATTTTCTTAGCTAAAGAAAACCATTTGCAACTAGTAGTCAGATGCAATATGCTGGAAAACAGGTAACTTTTTCCTTCACGTATTTTGCTTCCATTATGGTAACTCCAAATCCCATTCCAACATGCAGCTTCTGTAAAAAGATTGGTTTAACATGGTTATGCTAATATTATTAATACCAAATCAGATTCAAAATTCAAATTAGGGCAGCCTGGATGGCTCAGTGGTTTGGTGCCTGCCTTCAGCCCAGAGCGTGATCCCAAGGTCCCAGGATCGAGTCCCACATCAGGCTCCCTGCGTGGAGTCTGCTTCTCCCTCTGCCTGTGTCTTTGCCTCTGTCTCTGTGTCTCTCGTGAATAGATAAATAAAATCTTAAAAAAAATTTTGTTTCAGATTAAAGTAACAAGTTTTTTTCTGCATTAACTTCAGACCTTGTTCTTAGTCTGAAGCAAACAGCAGAACTTGGTCCAAAACTAAGTGTCCAGGAAAAGGGACTTCTTTCTGCACTCCATTAAAAAAATTTTTTTAGGGACACCTGGGTGGCTCAGTGGTTGAACATCTTCTGCCTTTGGCTCAGAGCGTGATCCTGGAGTTCCAGGATCGAGTCCCACATTGAGCTCCCTACATGGAGCCTGCTTCTCCCTCTGCCTATGTCTCTGCCTCTCTGTGTGTCTTTCATGAATAAATAAATAAAATCTTTTAAAAAAATAAAAATGTAAAAATAAATAAATAAATAATAAAATAAAAAATGTTTGTTAAATTTTACACATATACAAATACATATATTCAAATTCGACCATAAAAGCAGAAGGGAAAAAAAAAAATCCTAAACTCAGAACCATCATTTTAAACAAAAGAGTCAAACTGTTTGCAATAAATAAATATATCATCTTGGGATCCCTGGGTGGCGCAGCGGTTTGGCGCCTGCCTTTGGCCCAGGGCGCGATCCTGGAGACCCGGGATCGAATCCCACGTCGGGCTCCCGGTGCATGGAGCCTGCTTCTCCCTCTGCCTGTGTCTCTGCCTCTCTCTCTCTCTGTATGACTATCATAAATAAATAAAAAATATATTTTAAAAAAAATAAAAAAATAAATATATCATCTTAACATTTTTACAAGAAACAGTCATAATTCAGAGCCATAGTTTCTTTTTTTTTCCTCAGGATGGTGGGATCCAGTCCAGCATGGGGCTCACCCAGTCTGCTGGAGATTCTTTTCCCTCTCCCTCTCTCCCCCTCTGCTCCTCCTTCCATTTGTGTGCATGCTCTCTCTCAAATAAATAAAATATTTTTTTAAAAAATTGTTTTCAGAAAGGTAGTTTCTAGTATATCTACTTTCGAGATAATTTCTTGTTTCTTCTGGTACTCTAAAAGAATTCAAATGATTTGGTCACTACTGACCTTTGGTCAGTTTAAACCAATAAGCAAGACGATTAAAGCACCAATCAGGAAATATAAAGAAATCAAGAAATGTATCAAGACATGGTGAAGCAATTTAAGAACCAAAGATAATTATGAAAAAGGAGAATTTATTTTAAAACTATATTATAGGGCAGCCCGGGTGGCCCAGCAGTTTAGCGCTGCCTTCGGCCCAGGGCGTGACCCTGGAGACCCGGGGTCGAGTCCCACGTCGGGCTCCCGGCACGGAGCCTGCTTCTCCCTCTGCCTGTGTCTCTCTGCCTCTCTCTCTCTCTGTGTCTCTCATGAATAAATAAATAAATAATCTTAAAAAAAAACACATATTATAAATGTTTATATTTCTAATTGAGAAACAACAGAAAAGCTGCGACTAAAATCACAATACCTAACATTTCTGCGACATTTCACAAAGGACTTTTTTTTTTTTTTTTTTTTTATGATAGTCACAGAGAGAGAGAGAGAGGCAGAGACACAGGCAGAGGGAGAAGCAGGCTCCATGCACCGGGAGCCCGATGTGGGATTCGATCCCGGGTCTCCAGGATCGCGCCCTGGGCCAAAGGCAGGCGCCAAACCGCTGCGCCACCTAGGGATCCCTCACAAAGGACTTTTAAAATAGATCATCTCATTAAATTCTCTCAACTAACCTATCAGGCAGATATTGCCATTTGCATTTTACAGATAAGAAAAGCTATTTTCAAAAAGGACTAAAAAAGGGCAGCCCGGGTGGCTCGGATGGCTCAGCAGTTTAGCGCCGCCTTCAGCCCAGGGCGTGATCCTGGAGACCCAGGATCGAGTCCCACGTCGGGCTCCCTGCATGGAGCCTGCTTCTCCCTCTGCCTGTGTCTCTGCCTCTCTCTCTCTCTCTCTGTGTGTCTCTCATGAATAAATAAATAAAATCTTTATTAAAAAAAAGGTCTAAAAAAAACTACTTTAGTACTTGTGAACTGAGACAAGCACTCAGTTATTTCTATTCTTTCAACTTGAACACCTCCTTACATCAGCAAAACCAACACTAAAAGATTGCCTCAGACTCTATGGTTATGCTGAGCTGTTTACAAGGAAAGAAAAGCAAAACGAGACAGTATTGGTACTTTGTGGCAATCAGCACAGTGCAGACGGCGTCCTGACCTCGGCCGACCTGGGTCTCACACACACAAACCCTGCCCGCAGCGAGGGTATCAAGGTTCCTCCGTCTACGATAGAAAACAGGAGCCGCTCACGGGCTGGGAGACCAAGGTGTTAGGTCTCCAGCTACGTCCCAGACAAACGGCCTTTGGAAAGTCACTTGACCAAAGGAGGGCCCTTGGGGCTGAGTGCTGGGTGCACGGTGGCACCGGATGTGAACCACGAGCATCCCCCACGCTGGGCGCACAGCCGCCCTGGACGAACCAAAGCGGCCGCCCTCGTCCCGCTCACCGCGGGCTCAGCCCGGCCCGCCCCCGAGCACCCGGGAAAATCCAATACCCGGGAGGCGGCCTCCGTTCTCGGCCAAACCCTGCACCTCGGGGCCGGAAACGTGCTGGGCGGAAGACGACCTGCCGCCCCTCCTCGGCCCTGGCTTGCAGGTGACACTCTCCCCTCAACGACCTCCAGCTCTTCTGGAGGATGCCGGGGAAGGCTGGTTAAGATGGCTCTTTCTGGTCCCCAAGAAGGGACAGAACCCCCCATCCCCCCCCCCCAGCTCATAGCTTGCAGCCTTTCCTCCAGAGACATCACCTCTCCGATGAAGATCCAGTCCCCAAAGCAGGTTTAAAAAAAAAAAAAAATGCCTGGACTGCACAGCGTGCTCAGCTTAAGGCACGTACTACACGCCCCAGAGGACGTAGCGGCGAGGCCAACGGAATGGACGTCGCTTACGCATTCGCGGGGCATTCTGGGCATTGTAGTTCCACTTTGAGAGACTTCGGGCCGACCCCTTTTAAACTGCTGCAGTTCTAAGTCCTTTAGGTCATTGTTTCCCAATCATCTTGGGCTTTTCTCCCAGTCCATGGAAAACTGATTTTTTGATAGTATGTAATAAAATATGGACACCTAGAAAATGAAATTTGAAAAGGTAAACATGGAAAAAACACCTGTGGATTTTTGTTTCTTGTACTATTCAGCATATATGAAATGACCATCAACTGGCTATAAAAGTAAAGTCTTACTCTCAGTTTCTGCCCTTGTGTCATGGTGAGGCCAGTCTTTGGAACCATACTTTTTTTTTTTTTAAACAGATTTATTGAGAAATAATTTACACACAGCATCATTTACCCATTCACATTGTACAATTCAATGCTTTTCCTAGTTTAGAGTTCTGGAGCATCACCACAATTCATTTTAGAACTTTTTAAAAGATTCATTTATTTATTCATGAGAGAATACAGAGACATAGGCAGAGGGAAAAGCAGGCTGCATGCAAGGAGCCTGATGTGGGACTCAATCCCAGAACCCCAGGATCATGCCCTGAGCCAAAGGTAGACACTCAACCACTGAGCCACCCAGGTGCCCCTAGAATATTTTTATAAGTCCAAAAAGAAATCAGCTAACCAACAGCAGTCACTTCCCCTACTTCACCCCCAACACTATAGTTAATCACTAATGGGAGAGCACAATTTGAGTAGCATTGATTTAGATTGTTTGGAACCATGTCAACTGATTACCTTGAAGACTGAGGTTGGCCTTAATGCACAGAATAGTTTCAGAAAAAACATCAGAAAAAGCATAGGGATGAAACTAGGCACTGTGTCACTATTCTTCAGTCAAAGACCTATAGTTAAAATTGGGATTACTGACCAATTGTAATGAAGAACACACTCTAAGGAATGTCAAATTAAGAAAGTGTTAGAAAGAACTTATTACGGTATTCAGTCCTGTGTTAAGTGATTTGGGGGAGGTTTAAGGGGCTTTCTCTTGAAAATTCCACTATTGAGTATCTTAATAAACTTTATATATAGTGCAGGAGAAATAAAGTGAGGTTAAAGCTGTGTTTAATAAAGAGGAAGCGATCACTCATAATAGCCAGAATAGGTACCTGTTTGATCATTTTTTTGTGATTTGAACAATGTTCTTGTTTTGGTCTCAATTCTGTATGATTATGCAATGGTCTTGTCTTGGCCTTGTCTCATGTTTGTGTTCTGTGCAATTAATTGTTCAACAGAATACCAATGCTGGGCTATGAGTGCCAGACCAGCTCCAGCAACAGTAGGACCTAAGTGATAGTGTCAGGACAGTTTCTTCACTGTTGTGCCTGTTTATCTCCTTCTTACCAGTTTGTGTAATGTAAGGAGACTGACCTAAGAAACACATACCAGAGGCCTGCCTTCCTCTGGAATCTTGCTTATGTAAGAAAAGGAAATCCTTTTTGTTTAGTCACTGTTTGCATCTTTTTTCTTTACTTGCAGTCTAGGGCATTTATAAGATATATATATTTATATATAAATCATATCTGAGAACAAAATTAAGGTAATAACTTAAGTCCATAGCCATAAAATTGTGTTGGCTAGTGATTTAAGTCCTGAAGAAGTATCTTTTACAAGACCTAACAAGTAGTTAACAAAGTGTGGCTCTTAATTTCCTCCTAGCAAATGTCAATGCCCTTCAGCCAAAAATCACAAGAAGCCTGCAGTTGAGGTTTATTACTATTACTTGTTACAGCTAGGGAAAATGCACAGTGCAAGGAATCCTTTAGCTGGTCAATAAAAGAGTATTAGAAAGAACCTATTAGAGGATGTGGGCTTTGGTTGGGTAATTTTGGGGAGCGTCTAAGGAAGAAAGGGTTTGCTCTATTTTTGGGTGCTAGGAAGCAGGGCAATCCTAGGATTGGGCATCTAATACATCTTAATTATAAGGAAAGCAGATTAACACAGGGATAAAGCTGAAATTGGTAAAGAAGTAGCATTCACTCATTTAATGAGAGGGGAATCTTTAGTATTTTGTGTGGCATGGTGATCTTGTCTGAGTCAATGTTCTGTGAGATTTTTTTTTTAAGATTTTATTTATATATTCATGAGAGACAGAGAGAGAGAGAGAGAGAGGCAGAGACACAGGCAGAGGGAGAAGCAGGCTCCATGCTGGAAGCCCTACATGGGACTCAATCCTGGGACTCCAGGATCACGCCCTGGGCCAAAGGCAGGCACTGAACCGCTGAGCCACCCAGGGATCCCCTGTGAGAACAGGAGGACAATATGCTTTAAACATTGTCAGATAAGTCTGAAATAGTATTGAGTCTTAACAATGAACACACACACACACACAAAACCAATGAACACCAAGCCAGTTTTTCCAATATCAAGAGACTGTTCTTTTTTCTCCTCACAAATCTACTTGAATGTTTTTTCTCCTGGAGTAATTCTGCCAGTAAACAATGTATTTGTTGTATATAACACCAACTGCATAGGCAAGAAGAGAAAAAACAAAGTAACTTGGACTTCATCAAATTTAAAACTTTCATGCATCAAAGAACACTCTCAACTGAAAAGGCAACCCACAGAATGGGAGAAGATATTTGTAAATTATAAATCTGATAAGAAATTAATATCCAGAATATATGAAGAACTCTACAAATCAGTGACAAAATTTTTCAATGCACAAAGGGCGTGAACAGACTCTCCATGGTTACCGGCACATGAAAAAATGTTCAAAATAACTAATCATTAGGGAAATGCAAATTAAAGTACAATGAGAGACCACCTCATACCCAATAGGTGGCTATTTCCAAAAAATCAGAAACTACCAAGTGTTGGCAAGGATATGGAGAAACTAGAACCCTTGTGTATTACTGGTGGGAATGTAAAATGGTGCAGCTGCTGTGGGAAAAACAGTATAGTGGTTCTTCAAAAAAATTAAACAGAATTATCATGTAATCTAACAATTCTATTTCTGGATACTCAAAAGAATTAAAAGCAGGAACTTGAACAAATATTTGTACAGCAATGTTCATAGCAGCATTATTTACAATAGCCAAAATGTGGAAGCAACCCAATTGTCCACTGACAGATAAATGGATAAATAAAATGTCATATATACATATAATACAATTTTTTTCAGGCTTAAAAAGAAAGGAAATTCTGACACATGCTACAACATAGGTGAACCTCGATGACACTATGCTAAATGAAATAAGTCAGACACAAAAGAATAAATGTTGTATGATTCCATCCACCTAGAGTAGTCAAATTCATAGAAACAGAAATTAGAATAGTGGTTGCTAGGGGTTCAGGGGAAAGGACAATGGGGAGTTGTTCAGTGGGTATAAAGCTACAGTTTTGCAAGACAAAAAGTTCTTAAGATTTGTTGCACAATGTAAATATGCTTAATGCTACTGAACAATACACTTAAAATAGTTAAGATTATGTATTTAACTACAATTTTTAAAAAGGTATTCAATTAAAAAAAAAAGGCAACCTTACTGGTAACCAGGAAATTACAAAATAAGATGGAACCATTCTTTTCACCCATTAAATTAGCAAAAACTAAAAAGATTGAAAACAACCTTCATGAAGGATAAGAATCACTTTTATACAATCTTAAAGTGCTTCAACCGCTCAATACTAATCTGGTACCATATGTCACATTGAAAAGTGTACATATTCTGAAATGCATTAATCTCTCTTCTGGCTATCTTGCGGATTTATAGGCATCAATATATAAGGATATATGTAAAAGTATGTTTATTACAGTATTGTTTGTATTAACCAAAACTTGAAACAACTGAAATGTCCAAGAGAATGGCTGAATAAATTATAGCATATCTATACTATGGAATGGTATATAAATAGCAAAAAATGCTCATAATATTTTTCATGCAAACAAAAGAAATTTAAGAATAATATGTGTGATGGGATCTTATTTTGTTGAAGGAAGGGAGAGAAAGTTTTTAATATTAGTACAGGAATATAAAAGAATATTATTGGAAACCTGAAGGGGAAAAAATTGGAAAAGATTAGGGGGCAATTATTTTTAAACTTTTATAGAATCTTCAAATTTTTATAATAGTTTATATTACTGTAAAAGATATGTGACAACAAGCATGAGTCTTTAAAAAGGTTAACACTTTTTATATTATTGGTTATATAGAAAAAAATAAGAACAAACAACAGGGATGCCTGGGTGGCTCAGCGGTTGAGCATCTGCCTTCAGCTCAGGGCGTGATCCTGGAAACCCGGGATCGAGTCCCACATCTGGCTCCCTGCATGGAGCCTGCTTCTCCCTCTGTCTATGTCTCTGCCTCTCTCTCTACGTCTCTCATGAATAAATAAATACAATCTTAAAAAAAAACAAAACTTTAAGAACAAGCAATTTGCTGTTTTTCTGTGAGTAGAAACAAAATTTTTTATTCTTTTAAAAAGGTTGGGGCTGGCTCAATTAGTAGAGACTGTGGTTCATGATCTCAGCTTTGTGAGTACAAGCCCCATGTTGGGCATCGAGACATTTAAAAATAAAATCTTTAAAAAAATAAATTGGGGCTCTGAGTGGCTCAGTCAGCTGAGCAACAGACTTTTGGTTTTGGCTCAGGACATGATCTTGGGATCCTGAGGTCAAGCCCCAAGTAGGGTCTGCACAGGATTCTCTCTCTTCCTCTCTCTCTGTTGCCTCCCCCCTTCTATTTCTTCCTAAAATAAATACACAAATCTTTAAAAAAATAAATAATAATGTTAATAGTAGTTCAGCCCACCAGCTTCCCTTGTTTTGGTATCAGACTCCATGCTTCACACTATAAAAACTGAAATGACCTAAGCTAGGCCAAATCTATTACTTCAGGCTCATAGCCTGTTAGATGGGTAATACTATCTGCTATGATAAATAAAGCCAAAATGTCAGTGGTTTAACCAACATAATTTGATTTCACTTCACATCAAAATGTGGATATCTCTGGTCAGTGGAAGACCTTTATCTATATGGAGATTCAGGAAACTACCCTTCTTTTTTTTTTAATTTTTTATTTATTTATGATAGGCACACAGAGAGAGAGAGAGAGAGAGAGAGAGAGAGAGAGAGGCAGAGACACAGGCAGAGGGAGAAGCAGGATCCATGCATCAGGAGCCCGACGTGGGATTCGATCCCAGGTCTCCAGGATCGCGCCCTGGGCCAAAGGCAGGCGCCAAACCGCTGCGCCACCCAGGGATCCCACCCTTCTTTTATAATCCCCCAGGGTCTTAAATCTCTCTGGATCCAGCTAACAAAATAAGAAGAATGGACACAGAGAAGACATAGCGCTTTGTAACATCTTGGCCTGGATGCAATATACATAATTTTCACTTATTTTCTACTGATAAGAAATATTCACATATCCTCACTTGGATGCCAAGGGGACAGCTAAGAAAATGTAGGCATGTCAGATACTTCCCCGCAACACCCTTCACTATGTAAGTGGGAGCACAAATTTTGGGGCTTTCACTACAAGGCTAATCAAAGACTTTTCTGGAACTTTATAATTGGAGCTGCCAGGGACTTAGATTTATTAAGATGTCAGGTAACCTCTTCAGTCTAGAGAACGAAGCCAAAATACAAATAGGTCAAATTAGACGAGAGACAAGTTCTATGATATTCTATCTATTCTCTTCTGTGTTACTTATCCACTGCTATTGTAATAAATCTTCCCAAGCCTCAGCAACTTAAAACAACATTTATCATCCCGCAGTTTCTGTGGGCCAGAATTTCAGAAGTAGCTTAGCTGAGCAGTTTCGGCTCACAGTTTCTCATGATTGAAGTCAGATATCAACAAGGACTATAGTCATCTGAAGCCTTGACTAAGGTTAGAGGATTGCTTCCAAACGGCTCACTCACATGGCTGTTGGCAGGAGGACTCAGTTCCTCTCTGACTTTTGCCAAGAAGCCTGTTTCTTGTCACATGGGCCTCTCCATAGTCTGCTTGAGCATCTTCTTGACATGGCAGTTGATTTCCCCTTGAGTGAGTGATCCAAGAGACACAGCAAGGAAGAAATCAAAATGCCTCTTCAGAATCACACTGTCATTCTGCCTTTTACTATTTTTACTGCCTTTTACTATTAAAAGAAAGTCACAGTAGAGAATTTATAGACATTTTATTTTATTTTTAAGATTTTATTTACTTATTCATGACAGACAGAGAGAGAGAGAGAGGCAGAGACACAGGCAGAGGAAGAAGCAGGTTCCGTGCAGGGAGCCCTATGTGAGACTCGATCCTGGGTCTCCAGGATCAGGACCTGGGCTGAAGGCAGCGCTAAACTGCTGAGCCACCCGGGCTGCCCTTTATAGACATTTTAAAGCCACCACACTGTGAAACAGTTTTGTTCCGTGAAGCAATACATTCCCAACTTTACTTGAACTAGCTCAAACTAGCTTTCTTTTATTTGCAAACGAGAGCTCTCACCTATAGTGGAATTAACAAGGCATATACAGTAAGAATATTGTACAACGACTTCAGGAAACTCTTTGGCAGGATCTACTAAAACTGATCCCACCCATGCCCTAAGATCTAGCAATTCCATTCCCAGGTATATTCTCAACATGTATGTGAAATTTACGTGCTCCAATACACCAGATACAAGAATATTCATTGAAGCTTTATTCCATAAGAGCTAAAACTCAAAAAGAAAACAAATATCCATCTAAAGTAGAACAGATAGGTTGTGCAATGCCCATTGTTATGGGTAATTTTGTGTCGACTTGACTGGGCCAAGGGCTACCTAGATTAAACGTTTATTTACGGGTGTGCCTTTTAGGAGGTTTCTGGGTGAAATTAGCATTTGAATTGGTGTGCCCCTGCTCTCCTGTAATAAAGGCAATGCCACAAGGGAGGATGGAGACGCGGACAGAGATTGTCCTTTCAGTGTTACAGCTATTAAAGTTGGTTGAGAGTCTTACATGTGCCACATGCCCGACTATTGTCGATAATTAATCTACCTAACCTCAATGTGTGAAAAATTTAAATGATCATAACTTACCGATCTTGCTATACAACAACAAAATCAAAGCCCCCCTTAGCTAGTTCCTTTAAAACGCACTCCCCCTACGTCCCCGCAAGGATTGTTGCCAGTCCTCCCTCCAAACAGCACAGGCATTTATTTTTAATCTCACCTGGGGACGTTGGCCTCTTAAAACAATTAAATGACAATAGATGGGATCCCTGGGTGGCTCAACGGTTTAGCGCCTGCCTTTGGCCCAGGGCGCGATCCTGGAGACCCGGGATCGAATCCCACATCGGGCTCCCGGTGCATGGAGCCTGCTTCTCCCTCTGCCTATGTCTCCGCCTCTCTCTCTCTTTCTCTGTGACTATCATAAATAAATAAAAATTAAAAAAAAATAAATAAATGACAATAGATGTCCAATTTTTCCCTAGAGAGCCCTGGGTTTGGAGTCACAGATTTGCTTCGGTAATTTAGGAACAATGTATTCGGGGGGAAGGGGGAAGGCAGTTATCCTCCCTGAGCCTCTATCTCCTTATCTGTAAGACAAGCATCAGTAACCCGAATCACCGGGCTGCGGTGAGAATTTTCAGAGAGCGTCAAAGTCCCGCGTAATTTTCTCCTTTTTTCTCAACTAGCGCTTCGTTTCTGTTTTTTTTTTTTTTAAGATTTTATTTATTTATTCATGAGAGACACAGGCAGAGGGAGTCCCGACTCCCGACGCGGGACTCGATCTCAGGTCTCCAGGGTCACGCCCCGGGCCGAAGGCGGCGCTAACCGCTGAGCCACCCGGGCCGCCCCGTTTCCGTTTTTTAAAACTTGTGTCATAGCGTTAACCGGAAGCTGACCTGGAAGCTCCTTAAAGGAAGGGCTTCCTTCCCAATCCTCCGGCAGAGGACGAATAAAAGTGTGGTAGCCGGAGCGCCCCACAAAGAATCTGGCATTCCGACGGTTCCACGCGTTCCCAGTCACGTCCCACAAGAAGCGTTAAGCTACCTGAGAGCTCGGTACTTGGGAGGCCCCAGCTCCTCGGCCTCCCGGGAGGCCCGGGTGACGCAAGCGGAGGGCCCCGGGCCGCGGCGGAGCGCTGGCGTACTTCCGGCGCGACGCTTTCCCTCCACGCCGGGCTGGGTGGCGGGGGAGGGAGGCGGTTAGGGGGCTTTAGCGCCTTTTCTGGCGGCGGTAGATTTGAAGCGCTTTAAAGGACCGGACCCCGGGAAGAGAGGGCTGCCGGAGCAGGTGGGCGGCGCGAAGCCCGAGTCGTTTCGGTGGCGACCTTTGCAGCCGTCCCGGGGAACGAGAGCGGGAAGAGCCCGAGGAGAGGGGCGGAGCCGCCGCGTTAGGCCCGGCGGAGTCAACCGTCTTCGCCTCGAGGTATCCGGGCTGCTCGGTGCCCGCACAAGCCCGTCCCGGGGGGGCCGTGGCGCTGGCCTTGCAGCTGCGGCCGCTGCCCGAGCCTCCCGGGCCGGGGAGACGGTCCTCCCCCTCCGGCCCCCGCCCTCTGCACTTGGGCGCACGCCTCCCTCCCTGACGCATTTTGCCGCACAAGCTGTAACATGGCGGCAGCGACGGCGGCCTGAACTCTAGGGAGCAAGGGTGATTTTCTTTTTGATGCTTCGAAATCGTAAGACTCATGGCTAACGCGGGGTAGGCGGGAGGATTGGTGGAGAAGGGGTGACCTGATGTCCCGGCGGGTGCGGGGTTGGAGAGCGGCAGGCGAGGAGCCTGGATCACAGGCTTTCCTCCTCCTTCTCCTCCTCCTCCGACCTTTTCCTCTCGCGGACCGCGGCTGTCGTACCCAGTTTCGTGATACAGGCCTTTTAAACCGAAACTGCAACCCGGGCCCTTGCCTTTTCGTCCCAGCGCTGTCTCAAAGTTCACCCCACGTTTCCGAGGAGCCGTGAGCAGCGCAGGCCTTTTAGGCGAAGATAATTACTCTTCCGGAGGAGGGCGAGGGCTCCGGGGCTCCGTGTGCCCTGGGGGAAGCGTGCGAATTTGGCTCCTCTTTAGTCTTTTAAGGAGCTAAGTCGGGGTCTGCGGGAAGGCAGAACTGCCATTCGTTTTGGAGATGTTATGAAAAGCACCATTTTGTGCATTGGTGTAATCTGTTCCCACAACAGTACTTTCCGTTCAGGACCAAGCTTTCGCAGTAGTGGTGACATATAACGTCCAGGAACAATTAAATGTCCTGGGCGTTTGGGGCTCCGTTAACTTTTCAGGAGCTAAAACCAGATGGAAGGGGTGTGTGTGTGTGTGCGGGGGGGATATTCGTAAAATATTCGTAAAGATGATAGCTGAGGAGGTGTGTGAACATTTTCGAAATAGGGCCGTAAAATCCAGAAAAGGTACGGTCATCTAGAATGGCTACTTATCAAGTCCTTTTTTTTTTTTTTAGATACCTGAAAATGTACTCGTTTTAGCATTTCTCCTTTTTGTTTTAACCGTTTTAGACAGAATTACAATTATTTCTATAATAAATTACTTCTGGCTCCACTAGAGTTCATTTTACATCGCTTAAGGTTTTCTTTACTCAGGATTATAGGTGCCCTAAAATCCCAGTGGGTCTTGTAATAGGATTCTGTGCTTTTTAGGGAGGAGGGGGGCAGGATATTGTGTTTGCTTTTTAAGGTTTTTGCCTTAAAAACCTTGCCTTCCCCTGCAGTCAGCAGTGTACAAGTATGCAAGCTTCCTAGTTTAGAAATTTGGATTTGTTTCTGGCTCAGCCATCTTTCTGAACCTCAGTTTCTTCATCATAAAATATTTTGATTTCAGGCTATCATAAGGTGTGGGCTTCAAAAATAATCAAATTTGTTAAAATTCTGTGTAAAATTGGCTTTCAGTAAGAAGTCAGTGGTTCTTCTGTGAGATAGAAAACATACTTTTTTTTAAAGAAATATTTTATTTATTTATTCATGAGAGACACAGAGACACAGAGAGAGAGGGGCAGAGACCCAGGCAGAGGGAGAAGCAGGCTCCATGCAGGGAGCCTGATGTGAGGCTGGATCCCAGGACTCCAGGATCACGCCCTGGGCCAAAGGTGGCGCTAAACCACTGAGCCACCCAGGCTACCCGGAGAACATACGTTTTTTATAACCTATTAAAGACCTTTCATTTTTGTTGCTATTATTGTGGTCTTGCAGTATCAGTGACCTCTGATTTAGATTTTCTGTCAGGCAACATCTATTCTGCATGCAAAGGAAAATTCGTAGCCATTCATGATAGTATGAACTAGTCATCAATATGAAACAATAGCAATTAATTCTTCCAGTGTTACTCTTTTAAGAAACAGATGTTGATGTTATTTGTTTGTTTATTTATTTACTTTTACTAATAGGGTATTTTAGTAGAACTATAACGTATTACCTAGTTTTGCTATTCTGATATACTAAGATGTTTAACTTGCCACATGTATTAGGAGTCCATAGATAATTAATTGAAGTGATTTGAAGAGTTTGTTGCAGATTTCTGCTACATTGTTTTACTACACTTTTTTGGACTTTAATATTAGCCCCAAGCTTCAGTTTTTATTTAACGATCTATGGTTTTGCCATGGTTTAATGCATATACTGTCTCTATAAGAACTCTGTATTTTTATTTCGGTGGGGCAAATGTTGCATCTTGAAATTTACTACAGGCAGTATTGTGTAAATACTTAGAGAAAACTTCTGTAACTGGGACTTTGTACTTTTAGTACCACACAGGAAATCCTTTGCACTTTTAAAAGGTGTCTTAAGATTATCACCAAACTCTTCTTGAAATGTTACTACCTCATACTTACCTATAACTATAGGCTTCAGTATTTTTAAATATTAAAATGGTTGTTTTTAAAACATGAGTGATTCCTTCAGTCATTGTTTTTCTTTTCTTTTTTTTTAAGATTTTATTTATTTATTCGTGAGAGACACAGAGAAAGGCAGAGACACAGGCAGAGGGAGAAGCAGGCTCCCTGCGGGGAACCCGATGTGGGACTCGATCCCAGGACCCCGGGATCATGACCTGAGCCAAAGGCAGACGCTCAACCACTGAGCCACCCAGGTGCCCCAAGTCATTGATTTTCTAAAATGAATGAAGCCTCTTTATATATATTGTTACTATGAATTATATATAAACTTTAGCTTAAGGTTTATATCATTACACTATGGTCATAATGTAGAAAGTAAAATTGAATAAGCCATTATCTGGAATATTTGCGAATAAGCTGTTTTCTAGAGCGAAGCTGTTAAAGTACTTAACCAGAAAAATCTTGCTTTTTTAAGTTATGACTTTGTGCCAGTCACTTCAGCTCTCTAGTCCAATTGTCAAATCTATAAAATTAGAAGACTGGACCATTATTAAGTTTCCTTCAAACTTCAGAAATCTGTAATTTATGTAGGAATTACCACGTTGGCTAACATGTTGCTATTATATGATATAGGTATATCTCTGGAGAGAGTGTTGTACGTTTATCATTGTAAGAACTTAAATAATTGCAGGTATAAGATTTAAAATGTTAACAGGGATTTCCCAGTTAGTATATGCTTTTTGAGTTTGGTACTAACAAAGCATAGTTTTATGCTTCCAGATTGTATGTTTAGAAGGTATATGATACACTATTTAACACTGAACTTGGCAACATTACAGCTTTTCTCTTTTTATGTTTTCTAAAGGATTTAAGAATTTAGGAAGTGCCTAGACACTGTTAATCATGTTTCTATCAGCACAGAGGTTTGTGATTATCAGAGACACTAAGTGAGGAGGCACCGTATGGAAGAGCATAGTTGCCTTTTCTGATGCCTCAAAATGTTAACTTGTTTGTACTTAATTAGCAATAGGATATTCATAAATGTATTAGAATGCTTATAAAACAGTCTATTTTCATTTCTCATTTGATCTCTGTGAACTACATTGTGGGTAGGGTCAGTAAAGAAGCCGAGGGAATGTCAGATTGCCTTCTTTTTTCTTTTTTAAAGATTTTATTCATGAGAGACAGAGAGAGGCAGAGACACAGGCAGAGGGAGAAGCAGGCAGAGGGAGAAGCAGGCTTCATGCAGGAAGCCCGATGCGAGACTCGATCTCGGGTCTCCAGGATCATGCCCTGGGCGGAAGGCAGGCACTAAACCGCTGAGCCATCCAGGGATCCCCTCAGATTGCCTTCTTTGAAAGTAATCTTCAAGTCTGGTCTAGTTCTGATTAGTTTAATATAAAGTGCTTGCACTTAAAGGTGGAAATTTTGTATGAAAATTGTTACCTGTTTATTTAAACTTAAGCAGATGAGAACTTTCCATCTATTTCTTAGTCCTAAAGATGCTCCCTCTAGTAGTGGATTCTGTTTATTAAAAAAGAAAAGAAACATTTTGTTAGTAAAATACAACTCAATTAAGCAGAGCTAGGAAATAGGTTCTTTTTCAATTATGGGAATAGACTCAGGATGGTTACTGACTGGTAGGCTTTGGGACAATTTACAGACTACAGATACAAATTAACAGTACTTCATGTGAGTAGTGGTACATTTAAGGGGAAGGCACTGAATTTTAAGCAGAATCTAGTTTTGCTCATGCCTTGATTAACTAGTATTATTTCCATTTGATAATGTTGTCTTGGGCCAGGCCCTATGCCTGGTGTTGAAGATAAAAGGGTTCTGAGTTTGAGGAGTTTACAGACAAGTTTATGATAATGAAAATAAGATTCATTAAAGGAGAATCATTTAAGATTTAGAGTCAGGGTGACGTTCCTGGAGAGTGTATTCTATTTGAGTCTTTAAGGACACAGAGGAATTAGCCAAAGGAATCAGAAAGTGCAGAGACCTGCTAATCTTAATAGTTTAAAAGATTTAATGTCTATTTTTTGAAGACTCAGTACTTTACTGACTTTCTCATACTGTGTAAAACTTCTGAGTAATTCTTTGAGTGTCATAAATCACTGCATTATTTATTGCCTTATTGCAAATACCGTGTCCTTTTCCATATATTTTAGTAATTAGTTGCCTATGTCCTTGTCCTGCCCCCATTCCCTTCCTTCATGTTACTTTAGGATGAATATCAGTTATTTTAGTTATGAAACTATAAAATGAAACTTTTTACAAATGAATTTGTTACCTCTGATATTTTTATGAAATATATTTGTTGCAGAAGTTTACATATCCTAGCATCATTTTGTATTTTAAAATACTGTTTACATTATGAAACTATGAAAACTGTTAGTAAACATTGAAAACCACTGTAATTCTGTCTGCTTAGAAAAAATATATATAAACATTTTAAAAGTTATAGCTAAGCATCAGGATTTTATGCATTTTTATATGATCTAACCTTTTTTAGTGACTTTGTTAGCTTTATTATTTAAAAGAATTTTCATGGGACACCTGGGTTGAGCTGCTGCCTTCAGTTCAGGTCATGATCCCAGGATGCTGAGATCAGCCTCCATTGGGCTCCCTCCCTGCTCAGTGGGAGAGGGCTTATCCCTCTTCCTCTGCCTGCAGCTCCCCTTGCTTGTGCTCTGTGTCAAATAAATAAAAATAAAATCTTTAAAAAAATAAATCTTTTAAAAGTTAAAATAAATGAAAAGTATATTCATTATGAAATAAGGTTTAAAAAATAAATAAATAAATAAATAAAGAAATGAGGTTAAGTATTACTCAAATTCCTGAAGTAGGCAAGTGAAGTGAGTTCGTGAGGTCAAGTAGATAATAAAAGGTAATAGCTAATAGGTTATAGTTGGAGGCAGACCATGTTGATTGCTGTACAGGAATGGGGCACATTATTTTTGTTTGTTTTTCAAGAAAAATTAATACCTGGATTTTATGGAAATAGTTGCAACTCATTCAGGTTAAACAGATTTGCAACAAAGTATGCTACTATTCTGAAAGCTTTCATTATATACTATTAGGAAATTCATGAGTCATTTTACTGAAAATTGCATATATATTATTTTTCCCTGAATTATTGTATCCTTGATATCCCTCAGTAATATTTTCCGTTTACTTTTTCTTGAGAATGTGAAAAACTGATCAGATGTTTATCTCCTGTTTGTTTTTTTCTTTTTAAAAAGATTTTATTTATTTATTCATGAGAGACAGAGAGAGAGAGAGGCAGGGACATAGGCAGAGAGAGAGAAGCAGGCTCCATGCAGGGAGCCAGCCCCATGTGGGACTCAATCCTGGGACTCCAGGATCACGCCCTGAGCCCAAGGCAGACACCCAACCACTGAGCCACCCAGGTGTCCCTATCTCATGTTTGATTTTAGGTATTATTGAGTAATACCAGGAAATCATAATTATAAAGATGTACTACTATTTCTGATCAGGTAAAATCTGATTTCAGTGATGTTAGACACATAGTGCTGAGCCATCTTTTTTGTCATCATTGATCTTTATTAGCTATGACAAGAACATTTACATACTTGAGGTTTCTTCAGTGCTTCTATTTTATTTAAGATTTTATTTATTCATGAGAGAGACAGAGACATAGGCAGAGGCAGAAGCAGGCTTCCTGCAAGAAGCCTGATGTGGGATTCGATCTCAGATCCTGGGATCACGCCCTGAGCTGAAGGCAGACGCTCAACCACTGAGCCACAGAAGTGTCCCAATCTTTAGTGCTTTTAATAATGATTTGCTGTCTCTCATCTTTCTTGAATTTAAGACATTTAATTCATTACGTCAGGAAAACTAATTTTAATCTATTTCTGTGAATAGTATCCTTATATGGTGTAACCTAAATATATATCATAATCACTGACAGACCTGTACATTATACTCTGAGATTATATATACATATTTATTATGAGTTTTTTCTTTAACATACCAATTATATTCATTAAAGAAAAGTGGAATGAACTACAGTGAGGCAAAAACTCTTGGTCTTACAATGAAACACAATAATGACTTTTCTTTCAATTTTTTTCTTTTTATAAATCTTTAAATTTGAAATTTATGAGTAGTTGATTATAATACTTTCACATATAATACTTTCACCATTTTATATCATTTTTTAAAACAAAATTTTTTGAGCTTTTATCTATTCTTGAGAGACAGAGAGAGAGGCAGAGACATAGAGGGAGAAATCGGCTCCCTCTGGGGAGCCTGATACAGGACTCAATCCCAAGACCCCAGGATCACGACGTGAGCCAAAGGCAGACACTCAACCATTGAGCCACCCAGGCACACTATTTTTAAACAAATTATAAGCATTTTCTAGATTACTTACTACTGTTTATAAGCATTGCTTTAACAACTATGATATTTTGTTCAACTAGAGACCATGATTTAGCCATTTTTTGTAATACTGACTAGGTTGCTTCTGATTATATGTTCCTAAAAAGAGTACTAAGATAGTAACTTTATACATGAAGACTTTCTCAATTTTGGGTAGTTTCTTAGAAGAGATTCCTAGTGGGTGAATTTTACTGGGTGAAAACCAGTTTAAGATAAAAATACTTTTTTCCCACATAGTATTTCCAGAGGAGCTGCATACTATTTTGGGAATTAGTCTTAAAAGATCTTTACTCTTTTGATAAGCAAAACATCTCATTTTATTAGTGTTTCTTCTACGTGTCTGTTGAAGACAATTTTCAAAACCAATACATAAAAATTACCCCTAAATTCATGGCTTAAATATAATCAATGTTAATACTTTGGTGTAAATCTTTGGGGGTGGCTTTTATTTATTCAATTTGGGGGGATATAATTGGTACTATATTAGTTTCAGATACAGCATGATGATTTGATATTTGCATATATTGCAAAATGACCACTACATTTTTTTTTGGATATTTTTTTATTGGAGTTCAATTTGCCAACATATAGCATAACACCCAAAGCTCATCCCATCAAGTGCCCCCCCTCAGTGCCTGTCACCCAGTCACCTCAACCCCCCGCCCACCTCCCCTTCCACTACCCCTTGTTCGTTTCTCAGAGTTAGAAGTCTCTCATGTTCTGTCTCCCTGATATTTTCACTCATTTTCTCTCCTTTCCCCTTTATTCCCTTTCACTATTTTTTATATTCCCAAATGAATGAGACCATATAATATTTGTCTTTCTCCGATTGGCTTACTTCACTCAGCATAATACCCTCCAGTTATATTCACATTGAAGCAAATGGTGGTATTTGTCCATATTTCTCATGGCTGAGTAATATCCCATTGTATACATAGACCACACCTTCTTTATCCATTCCTCTGTCAAAGGACACCGAGACCCCTTCCACAGTGTGGCTATTGTGGACATTGCTGCTATAAACATTGGGGTGTAGGTGTCCTGCCATTTCCCTGCATCTGTATCTTTGGGGTAAATCCCCAGTGGTGCAATTGCTGGGTCGTAGGGCAGTTCTATTTTTAACTGTTTGAGGAACCTCCACACAGTTTTCTACAATGGCTATACCAGTTCACATTCCCACCAACAGTGCAAGAGGGTTCCCCTTTCTCCACATCCTCTCCTACATTTGTTGTTTCCTGTTTTGTTAATTTTCACCATTCTCACTGGTGTGAGGTGGTATCTCATTGATGGCCAGTACATTTAATCTAGTTAGTCATCTATCACCTCACAGTTACCAAAAATTTATTATGATGAAAACTTTAAAGATCTCTCTCAACAACTTTCAAATATGTAGTATAGTGCTGTTAACAATAGTCATCATGCTCTACATTACATCCCCAGACCTAAAATGAATTAGGGTTTGTTTTTTTAAGATTGTACATATAAGTGAGATCATAAGGTATTTGTCTTTTTCTAACTTATTTCACTTAGCATCGTGTCCCAAAGGTCCATACATGTCGCAAGTGATAGGATGTCCTCCTCTTTTTTTTTTTTTTTTTAAGATTTTATTTGTGGGGGGAAGAATGTGCGTGAGCAGAGGGAAGGGCATGGGGAGAGGAAAAGAATCTAAAGAGAGTAGAGCCCAATTTGGGGCACCATCTCATGACCCTGAGACCATAACCTGAGACAAAACCAAGAGTGTGACACCCAACTGACTGAGCCACCAGGCACACCAGAATTTCCTTGTTTTCTTGTGGCCGAATGATACTCCTATGTGTGTGTGTTCACATATCACATTTTCTTTATTCATTCATTCATCCATCAGTGGACACTTAGGTTGTTTCCATGTCTTGGCTATTGTAAATAATGCTGCATAATTTATAATCCGTGTCAATATTTTGGTGTAAATCGTATCTTTTCTTTCAGTTACATTGAGTTGCAATTGACATATTGCACAGTAGAACTTTAAAGTATATATAGCATATGACCTAACACATATTAGAAAATGATTAACACAAGAAGTTTTGTTAACATCCATCATCTGAGATGGATACAAGGAAGAAAATGTTTCTTTTGATGAGAATTTTAAGGATTTATTCTCTTAGCAGCTTTCTGATATAGCATAGCATATAGCAGTTAACTCTAGCCATCATAGCGTTCATTACATCCTCAGTACTTAACACTAGAAGTTTGTATCTTTTGATAGTTTTCACTCAGTTCCCCTACTCTCTACCCCCAGCTCTGGGAACTACAGATCTGATTTCTTTTTCCATGAGTTTGGGCAGGGTGTGTGTGTATGCATATATTTTTAGATTTACCTTTTTTTTTTTTTTTTTTTAAGATTTTATTTTATTCAAGAGACATACACAGAGAGAGAGAGGCAGAGACACAGGCAGAGGGAGAGGCAGGCTCCATGCAGGAAGCCTGATGTGGGACTCTATCCCAGGACTCCAGGATCACACCTTAGGCCGAAGGCAGGCGCTAAACTACTGAGCCACCCAGGGATCCCCTATATTTACCTTTTTTTTTTTAGATTCTACATATAAGTGAGACCATACAATATTTGTCTTTCTCTTTCTGACTGACTTCACTCAGCTTAATGCCCTTCAGGTCCATCCATGTTGTTGCAGATTGCAAGATTTCCTTGTTTATTTCGCTTGTTTTTATGGCTGAATAGTATTCATTGCATATGTAAATATACCACATTTTCTTAATCCATTCATCTGTTAATGAACACGTAGGCTGTCTATATGTCTTGACTATTGTAAATAATGCTGCAAAAAAAAAAATAATGCTGCATTCAACATAGTGGTACATATAAGTCTTTGGCATAATGGTTTCATTTCCTTTTCTTTCTTTTTTTTTTTAAGATTTTATTTATTTATTCATAGAGACACAGAGAGGCAGAGACACAGGCAGAGGGAGAAGCAGGCTCCACGCAGGGAGCCTGACATGGGACTTGATCCCAGGTCCTCAGGATCATACCCCGGGCTGCCGGCAGCGCTAAACCGCTGCACCATCAGGGCTGCCCTCATTTCCTTTTCTTAATGTACATTTTTTTTTTTAAGATTTATTTATTTATTCATGAGAGACACAGATTGAGAGGAGAGGCAGAGACATAGGCAGAGGGAGAAGCAGGCTCCTCGTAGGGAGCCAGATGCGGGACTCGATCCCAGACCTGGGGATCACTACCTGAGCCAAAGGCAGGTGCCCAACCGCTGAGCCACCCAGGTGTCCCTTAATGTACATTTCTTATGTGTAAAATTGGGAATTCTTAGTAACTTGCTTTTTTTTTTTCACTTATTTTTGAATATCCTCATCTCCATGAATAGTCTTTGGTTAAGATTTCTTTTCCATTTTGTTTTTTGTAGTAACTTTTAATAATAATATGTTCATGTGGTATAAAACTGAAAGGTATAGAAGGTTGGTTATATAGTAAAGAAACAAAAAAATCTTCTTACCCATATTCCCTAGCCATACATTTCCTTTCCCACCAGCTGCCTTTGTACTAGACAAGCAAATATATATACTTACATTTTTTTACTTCTTTGAAAAATATACAAAGAAAGCATGGCCATACACATCTGTACCTTTTTAAGTTTTTTTTTTTTTTAACTTTAAACCAGTACATAAACTGCTTTCTCATTCCTTTTTATAGCCTTGTACATTGTATGGATGTAATAGGATTTATGTAATCTACCCTTCTCTATGGACACTTATTTACAGCCTTTTAACCACAGAATCTGGTGCCTTGAATAACCTTGTACATACTTTACTTTGAAAATGTGAGGGATATGTATAAAATTTCTAAAGTGAGTTATTGAGTCAAAGGGTATTAATAATGCACTTGTAGTATTGAATGTTATCAAATTGGCAAAGGATTGTATCAGTTTATCCCTTTATTATTGGTAACATGTATAAGGAAGTCAGTATTGTTTATTTTTGTTAGGTAGGTGAAAAATGTTATCTCTAATTTTACCATGTAAAAGTATGATTTCCAACAGCCTAGATAAGTACCATCCATTTTATGGGAGAATGATTTATTTAACTGGCTTCTATTACTGTACAGCTGATTTGTTTATTATTATAAAAAGTACTTCAGTGACTGCATATGAATTTTTTTAAGGCAAAGGGTAGATTTGAGGGATTTTTTTTTAAGGTTTTTGTTTGTTTTTAGTAATCCAACATGAGGCTGGAACTCATGACCTGGAGATCCAAGAGTCACATGGTCTTCTGACTGAGCCAGCCAGGTGCCCCACATTATTTATATTTAAAATCCTTATAATCATATAATGTTAGTATCTTTTTTCATTTAATTTTTTTTAATCTTATTTATTTATTTATTTATTTATTTATTTATTTATTTATGATAGTCACACAGAGAGAGAGAGAGAGAGGCAGAGACACAGGCAGAGGGAGAAGCAGGCTCCATGCACCGGGAGCCCAATGTGGGATTCGATCCATGGCCTCCAGGATCGCGCCCTGGACCAAAGGCAGGCGCCAAACTGCTGCGCCACCCAGGGATCCCTTAATTTTTTTCCATATTTTTAAAAATTGCATTTTCATAGGCAGTGTAATAGCTCATCATAGGAATATTGATTTACCTAATTGTTACATTGGATATTTAGGTTGTTTCTAATTACTATTAAACCAAAATGTAAGAATATTTCATTTAAAATGATTGCCTTTAGAGAGATTCCAAGATACTGAGTTACTAAAATGATAAGGTTAGAATGAATATGAATATATTCAAAGTTGTTGGTCTGTAATGCCAAGTTACTTAGCAAAATCCTTCGTGTGGTTTTTATTTTTAATTTCGTTTTTTGTTAGTTGTTCATGTTTCCTTGGTGATTTTTGTGCTTTTAATGTTTGGTGCACGGACCCTATGGTATTGGATTTCAAAGGTAGGGGCAAAAGGACATTGAGAGGTTTTTTTGGTGTCTGATGTGTTGATACTTAAATAGGGCCACTGGTGATTAATATTCTGTGGTGAGTTAGGATGGTCCTAGTCAGTGAAGAATTGTCCTAGTGCCTCATTCCTAAGCACTGTTCTACAGTAAAAAATTAACATAGGACATTTGTTGAAAATACATTCCCGTTTTTTACTTATTTCTTAGTGTGTGTGCATGTGTGAGTGCATGCACAAGAGAAGGGGCAGAGGAAGAAGGAGAAAGGGAAATTCAAGATTGACTCTCCATTGAGCACAGAGCCCCTTATGGGTCTTGATCTCACAACCCTGAGATCACCACCTGAGCCAAAACTAAGAGTAGGAGACTTAAACAACTGAGCCGCCCTGTTTTGTACTTTCTGATTTCCTTCTGACAAATAGGAATAATAAATTTTTTCATAAGGTCAGATCTGTTTATTTCCATTATTTCTTTATTCATGAACCTGAAAAATTATTTAATATCCAGAGTTTGGATAAATATTCACATCTGCTCTTCCTAGTTTCCACTAGGGGAGTAGTATGCAGTTTTATGAAAAAGAAAAATAATTTCCTAAGGTCTTCTAGATTTAAATGTTAAACAACAGTAATAATCATGAAAGTGAGACACTTAAAAAATACATTAATACTTGACTGGTCTTTTGAAGAGTTACTTTTACAGGACTGTAGAAAAAGTCTATAAAACTTGAGAAATGAGAAATTTAAAAAATCCCATATGACTCTTTCATATAGATATAGGCTCTTGGTATTATCATGTATTTCCTACATTTTATGTTATTATGTAGATATATCCTTAAATTGTATTAATTTTAAATTGGGAAACATGCATGAATATATTCTCATTGCAAAAATTTGAACCTTATATTTAAAGACTCCCATTGACTTCCATCCCTATTCCTGGTCCCCTCTGCAGAGTATTGTTAGTTTTGCTATGTAACTCTTTATCTGTAGAAATAGATAGACTATTATTATTTTAGAGTATAAACAAAATACTGGGGCAGCCTGGGTGCCTCAGCAGTTTAACGCCACCTTCAGTTCTGGGCGTGATCCTGGAGACCTGGGATCGAGTCCCACACCAGGCTCCCTGCATGGAGCCTGCTTCTCTCTCTGCCTGTGTCTCTCTCTCTCTCTCTTTCTGTGTCTCTCACGAATAAATAAAATCTTTAAAAAAAATACTTATGTGCAAATTGCTTTTTTTCCCTTTTCAACTAAGTAGTAGGATTTTTGGATAGAGTAAACTTTGTAAACTGCTGTTTAATATTAAATAGCATGTATATATTAGGATTTATTCAGGTCTTCTCTCATTTGGGATATTTTGGATGTTTCCATTTTGTTGTTGTTAAGTGTTGCAAAACTGCATTTTCACACATGCCTAATCTTTCATGTATATTCATGTATTTATTAAATACTGATTCTTTGCCATAGCCAAGCACTGTTTGAGGCACAAGAAATTAAGAGGAGAGCAAAACTGGAAAGGTTTATCACACCATGGAGCTTATGTTCTAGTAAGAAGAATAGATATAAAAACTTAAATTTATAATAATATATATAATGCTGGGAAGAAAAATAAGGCAAGTAAGGGGATGTAAAGCGTTGGAGGGCAGAGGCTGGTCCTTTGAATACACTGGTCAAGGTTGGTTTCTGTGTGGAGGGGTACTTGAGCAAGGATTTAAATTAAATGAGGGAATGAACCAAGTGAAGATCTGGGCTAAGAGCATCCCATGTGGAGAAAACAAAGATGAGAGAGACCTGATGAAGGACTAGGCCTTGGGATGTTTGAACAACAGCTGGAACATGTCAAAGCAAAATTGAGAAGAATGTTAGATAAAGTTGTAGAGGTTAATAGAGGCTAAAATATTGAGAGATGTGCTGTCCACACACAGGTATGAGCCACATGCAGTTATTGAGCACTTGAAACATGGCTATTTTGAATTGATAAACACTGGATTTCTAAGATTCAGTACTCAAAAAAGAATGTGAAATATCTCATCACATTTTTATGTTGATTATATTTTGAAATAATATTTTGAACATACTGAGTTAAATAAAACATTGTTAACCTGTTTATTTTTACTTTTATTTATTTTTTTAGATTTTATTTATTTATTCATGAGAGACACAGAGAGAGAGAGGCAGAGACACAGGTAGAGGGAGAAACAGGCTCCATGCAGGGAGCCCGATGGGGGCCTTGATCCCAGAACTCCAGGATCACGCCCTGAGCCGAAGGTCGATCATGCTCAACTACTGAGCCACCCAGGCATCCCTCTTTTTACTTTTTAAAATGTGGCTATTAAAAATTTTTAAAGTATATGTGGCTCATATTTCTATTGGACAGTGCTGGTTTAGGTTCTCAAAATCCATGGAAAGACATTCTGATTAAATGTGATAGATGTTAGAAAATATTAGGCAGAGAAATGAAGCGGTAAATTGTGCTTTTTAAAAAAGATCTTATTTATTTATTTATTTATTTATTTATTTATTTATTTATTTATTTACTGACTGACTGACTGACAGAGATCCATCCTGAGTGAGGGGGGGAGTAGCAAGGGGGAGAAGGAGAAGAGGCTCACTGCTGAGCAGGGAGCCCGATGTGGGGATTGAGTCTACAATCTACAATCATGACTTGAGCTGAAGGCAGACGCTTAACCAATTGAGCCACCTAGGTGCCTAATAAATTGTACTTTTAAAGGATCACCCTTCACTAAGGCTATCCTATGGAGAATAGGTAATAGAGGACTAAGTAAAAGCAGGGAAACCAGTTAAGAGGCTGTTGTAGTATTCCAAATGAGAAATGATAATGGTAAAGATGGTGAGTGCATTTTTGAAGCTAAAATTAAATCAACCTAAGATGATTCCAAGTTTCATGTTTAGCAGCTGATTTGTACAGCGATAATATTTACTGAGTTTTGAGAGAAATAGGGATAGAGAAGTAAAGTTTATTTTAGATTTATTGTTTTTAATAAACTTTTTCTTGAAGTATGATATAGTGTACCAAAATCTACATAAAATCAGAGTGTAGCTCAGAGTTTTCCCAAAGTGAACTCACTCAGGTAAGCAGCTCTCAGATTAAAAAAACAAAATGAAACAAACACTATCCTGGTAGCTCCCCCTTGTGCTCCATAATTCTATAAATGAGTAGTGGTATTCATTGCAGTTTCAAAGTCCCAGAGCTATAAAATTCTTTACATTGTGTCCTAGAACTGAGAAACTCGGGCAGTTATCAAAGATCGTGTCTAAAAGGTTAAGGGTAATTAGGCATTTTCCTGACCTCTCATAAATTATGCCTGGTTTTAAAATTGTTTTCAAGAACACAGTACTGTATGTAGAAAATTAACTATAATAATAAACAATTTGGCGTATTTGGGACAGTATTATCTGAATTATCTATGTTACAGTACTCATTGTAAGAATAGTGTAGTATAAAAAAAAAGAATAGTGTAGTATATTGTACTCATGTAAGAATAGAAATCTCCACCTGAGGTACTGTGATTAAATAAGTAGCCAAGTAGCTATAGAAGTTTTATTGGAGGAAAATAAATCATTAAACTCTCTTCTTCTCTATCCCTAAAAGTAGAGAATTTAAGAAGGCCTACAAGAATTATTTAGAAGATAAAGGATAGTCAGGTACTAAGTAGTATTTAAAATAATTTCCTGAGATTTATGGATTCAACATATTCTCAATTTCACATGTGCAGGAATTGAGATTCTATACAAGTAAAAACAGTGCAACAAACTTGGCAAGATAATAAAATTGCTAAGTTTTTTTGTTGTTTTCAGGAAGTCTAGGCCACTGGAGGATGGAAAGTTTAGCTTTTTTGTGTGTGTTTTGTGAAACATTTAGTATCCATTATATTTATTAGAAATAATGAAGTCATGAGAAAATGATACTTTCTCCCCTTTCTCATACACTAATGCCAAACGTGAACATACCAACACTTAGGCTGAATTTGAATGCAATATAATCTTTTACATAATTTAATCCCTAATTTACATAATCAACATTAAATGAATGAGTATATATCTGCATTTTTCAAATTGCTGGTGATTTGGGAAAAGTTGAGTATTCTGACTTATGGTTTGTGGGTTGTGTAAAATTGATAAGGGATGGTGATATATAAACCTACATGTGTGATGAAATTGTGTAGAACTAAATAATTATACAAGCACACAGATAAGTACCAGTTTTACTAAACCAGAAAATGTGAATGGGATAAAGGATTGTATCAACATTGTTGTGCTTTTATGCTACAGTTGTGCTATTATATAACAGTTTTCTAAAATGTTATCATTGGGGGGAATCTGGGTAAAGTACACACTATATCCAGTGAATCTACAGATATCTCTACAAATGGGTAGAGAGGAATCTCTTTAATATGGAGAATATAGATTTTTCACAGCTTCACTGGACCTAAAATATCACACTGCTTGCAAAGCTACCAGCTTAGATATGATAATTTTCAGAAAAGCATATGCATTTCAGTCTCTGTTCTGAGCAGATGAAATTTTCATTTTTATAGTCCATTTTTTTGGTTGCTATTTAAACTAAGTAACTTTGTTTCTTCTGCTCTTTACCTTACCCTGTCATTCCCCACCAGATATCATGATTGAAAGCACATAAGTCCTTCAAATAAATGCCTTACCAAAAGAATGTTCAGTAATAGCTATGTGCTATTTATTAGATGAAAGTGTTTATAGAGTATCTCACCTGTTGGTACTTTTTGTGTCTACACTAGCATATCAGTAAAGGCTCTTGCTCATGATCAGAAAATAGCCTCATATGTAATGTGATTTTACTCAGAATGCAAACCTACCATTTATTACTATTGTAAAAAGATCCCACTTTCTTCCTCGATTTTTGGGTGGTATTTTTCAAGAATTTTAATGTTTTTCTTTTTAAAACATTATTCTAATTAAAACTTTCCTTTTCGTTTTCAAGGCGTGAAAGGATTGGATTAGTCTGCCCTTGATTTTTCTCTATTTAAAGGTAATCTGCTTGTTGAGTTAACTAATCATACAGACTTAATATAATTTTCTGTTTGGGTGACAATCTATATTTGGTGGTTAAAATAAAATATTATATTATGGCTAAGGTTTTTTGTCTTTTCTGTTTCACAAAATGCAATTTAATCCCTCCCCCCAAAAATCCATGTTGTTTATGTCATTGAAGTAAATATCAAAAGAAGTTCAAATTATATTTCTAGTTTATGGTGTTTTTTTTTTTTAAGAATTTATTTATTTATTCATGAGAGACACAGAGAGGCAGAGACACAGGCAGAGGGAGAAGCAGGTTCCATGCAGGAAGCCCAATGTAGGACTCGATCTCGGGACCCCAGGATCACGCCCTGAGCCAAAGGCAGACGCTCAACCACTGAGCCACCCAGGCATCCCTCTAGTTCATGATATAGAATTTTTTCCTCCAGAAATTTATAAAAAGTTTCTGCTGTTTTGGCCTGTTTGCCTGAAACTGTATTTTATTCATAGGTTGAAATACTGAAGCCATGGGAATAAAGGTTCAGCGTCCTCGATGTTTTTTTGACATTGCCATTAATAATCAACCTGGTAAGAAAATTAATGTTCCTTTGTAACATTTATAAATGAATATTTAGTATTTTAAGTTAGTAAAGTATAAACTTGCTTTCTTCTTTTTCAGCTGGAAGAGTTGTCTTTGAATTATTTTCTGATGTGTGCCCCAAAACATGCGAGAACTTTCGTTGTCTTTGTACAGGTTTGTTGACATTTTTAGTTGGCCTAATAGTAGCCCCTTTTGACTGTGGTTTTAATTTTTTAATTTAACATTTTAATTTTCCTCATGCAGATTATGTACCATTGACCAAGTTGTGAAAGTAATATTTATTTATTTGGAGCACAAGCAGGGATGGGGGGCAGGGGGAGAGAATCTTTATTTTATTTTATTTTATTTTACTTATTTTATTTTATTATTTATTCATGAGAGACAGACAGAGAGGTAGAGAGGCAGAGATACAGGCAGAGGGAGAAGCAGGCTCCATGCAGGGAGCCTGATGTGGGACTCTATCCCGAATCTTCAGGATCAGGCCCTGGGCTGAAGGCAGTGCTAAACCGCTGAGTCACCCGGGCTGCCCCGAGGGAGAGAAAGAGAGAGAGAGAGAGCGAGCGCCCAATGTGGGGTTCGATCCCATGACCCTGAAGTCACGCCCTGAGCTGAAGCCAAGAGTCGGGTGCTTAACTGACTGAGCCACCTAGGCACCCCATGGGGTGGAAGTAATTTTTAGAAATATTGCTTGTATTGGGCTTTTATCTGAGATTGGTTTCTACATTTCTGTACTCTCCAGAAAAACATTAATGATTTTTAAATGGATTTTAAAAAAATTCCTGAGGGGAGTGAAAATTTATAAAGGTGTCTACATAATTTAAGAGATGTGTATTTTACAGAGATAAGCTTCTGTCATTAATTTTGCTTTAATACTGCTTCCTTGATTTCCTTTCTACTAAATGGCCTACTAATTTTTCTTCTCTGTAGGTGAAAAGGGGACAGGGAAATCAACTCAGAAGCCTTTACATTATAAGAGTTGTCTTTTTCACAGAGTTGTCAAGGATTTTATGGTTCAAGGTGGTGACTTCAGTGAAGGTAAGACTTTGATTCCCACGAAAGAAAATCATGCATGCTTTGTTAAAGATAATAGATCTTAAAGTTAGATATGTTTTTATCTATACTTTCAAATTATAAAACAAACTATTTTTAAAGACACTGAAAAAATCTAGTCTTTGTTCAGAGACCTACATAATTATTAGAAACTGAATGTTCTTTTTTCCATGTATCTTAGGTTTTGCCACATTTTTACTGTTGTATCATAGGGAAAAGAAACTAATTTGGGATCTTGACAATATTGACTTTAAATTAATCTTATGATTTGTTTTGAACCTTTGAGTATTTTTGATTTGAAGTCATTTGAGCATCTACTTTTTAAGTATTTTGTTTAGGGGGGTACCTTCGAAGAGATTATTGTCTTAAGAGTTCAAGAGTCCCATGTTTTTCATTCTTAGGAAATGGACGAGGAGGGGAATCTATTTATGGTGGATTTTTTGAAGGTAAAAAATTTTTTTATTTAAATTGTGTTTTTAATGTTTTTTTTTCTGTTATTTTTCTCTATTGAATCAATAAGATTCATTATACTAATATCCAGCTACATTCAGTGAATCTGAAAGTTAATTTTCTTGTGAAAAATTTTACGTGATAGACTTTTAGTAGAGGTAGGATTTTTTTGTGTGCTAAGGACATTAATACATCATATTATTTGAAGGATTGCAATGGTCTAGAATTAAACTCTTAAAAATATAGTGCTAGGATAGGAACTTCCATAGCTTAATCTTAATTTTTATTAAAAGAAATTTAACAGTATTTCATAGTAAAAATATCCACATGTTCAGTGGGTCCATTAAATCTCTTTAATATAATGTTTTTCTCAACTGTAAGTTTTCTCTTTGGAATTTTTTATTTCTGTGAAGATCATTTGAAAGACTACAAGCAAAAAAAAAAAAAAGAATACAAACATGTGAATGTGGAAATAATTTCATATTTCCCATCTTTCACGTTAGGGATTAACTGAAATTTTATTTCACATTCCAGTTGTGTTGTTCTTATATTCTAATCCAAAATTGGAAGGCAAGCTACTCTCTACAATAAATGATGCTGTGGCAGAGATTAAGTTAATGAGTCCTTTTCTCTGCTTAAAATAGTAGATGTGCCTTTTTGTGCTTAGAAATGAAACAGATCAACTGTAAAAGAATCCTGTTTGGGTTCTTTCTCTTGCTTTTTAAGGAACATTTTGTTTTTTGTCTGAGTAATCAAAGACAGTTGTGTTGTTTTTTACCCCCACCCCCCAAAAAACAAAAGACAAATGCAGAAGGAAAGAAAGGGGTTTGATAATAGTATTTGGATTTATAGCAAGGGATTGAAAATTAGAAATACTTTAATCTAAAAAAATGGGAGAGGGAATTGGTTAATATTTAATTCTTTCTTCTTTTAACCTGACTAAATTTTGTCTGCTGCTAAAGAATACATATGAACAAAGGAGGTAACAAAGTGAATATGAAATTTTGGGGGAGGTTATTCCTATAACATAACTGAAAACTTTGCTTTTCTGTAGATGAGAGTTTTGCTGTTAAACACAACAAAGAATTTCTCTTGTCTATGGCCAACAGAGGGAAGGATACAAATGGTTCACAGTTCTTCATGTAAGTATCTGTGCTGTGATCATTTAAAATATCTCTTTTTTGGTGCATCATTTCTCATTGATTGCTAATAAATAGATCCATAATGGGGAAAATTTTTGAAGGAAGGAGGACAATGAATTTTTGAAGGGGGGAAAATTGTTGAAAGGGAAATTGAACCGTACTGCTAAACTATCAAAATGATGAGTACTTGTCAAAAGGACACAGGAGCCAGCCTGAAGGGGTGAGGTTCCCCTGGCCAGATTAGGACAACTTGAGCATCAAAATAAATAATGATAGTATTAGATTAGCAAATAAAATAGAAATCCAAGAGCCTATACACATATAAATAATAAATGAATAAATAACAAGGGAGAAGAAAAACCTATTTTTAATAGAACATAGCTAATAAATAGAAGAAGAATGATAGAAAAGTCACCATTTTTCAGTCATCTCAGTAGTGATTGAGGAAAGAACTATCTATTTTGAGGGAAAATTTAATAATTAACATATTTACAGAGTATCTCTTTATATTTTTTTTTTTTTTTTTTTTTTTTTAGTATCTCTTTATAAATTACTCGATTACAAAGAATAAAATACAATTGATCCTCATTATTCAAAGATTCTGTATTTGTGAATTCATGTACTCACTAAAATTTGTTTCTAGTTGCAAAGTCATTACTCTTAATGCTTTCCAATTATGACACCAAAAAATTTTGATCAGAGCTCTTGTCAACTATGCATTTTTTATCATGTCCTGTGGATACTCCTCAATAGCCTTAAACTCTTACTCTCAGAAGAACATAATCTGTAAGCACCATATGGATTTTTCCAGTGTTTTACTATTCCACATTTGTAACTCCCTTCTTCAACAGTGAGAAACTTGACTCTCATTATCTTCCAAATTTCTGCCCATTTGCTGAATTCTAGAATAAAAAATCACCGTTCTATGCTACTGTGAAAAATAACCTTACTAGAGTTACTGTTTATTTATAGTTATTTTTGTTTTAGATTGAGGGTATATAGTTAAAACAACTGTTTAAAAGTGAGTTGGATTAGTACATTTTGGTGTGAATTTTTTGTGGTTTTGTGACTCAAAATATGTTAGGTTCATTTGTTTATATTTTATTGTCTCACCTTGTTTTGATTTGTTGTTTTTGTTTATCAAACATTATATGAGTCAAAAAGAATACCTTACTTCCACCTAATTCTTTATCCCATTGCCAATCCCATTTTTTCATCCTTTCCCACCCATCCATTTTAGTTTCCCACCTCATTAGTTTCTGGTTTATCTTCCTGTATTTCTTTTTATAAAAATGAGCACAAATACATATATATTTTCTTTTTTTCCTTTCTTTCTTATACAGTAGATAGCATATAATGTATACAGTGTTTTGTTCTTTTCACTTAGCAGTATATCCTAGAAATCACTCCAAATCAGTTCATGTAGACCCTGTTCATTTGTTTTTGCTGCTGCATATTACTTTATTGTGAGTATACTCTAGTTCATTCAACCAATGGCTATGTAGGGGTCTTTCTGATTTTTTTTTTTTTTCGAGGTTTTTACTTATTTATTCATGAGAGCCGGGGAGGCGGGGTGGGGAGAGACACAGGCAGGGGGAGAAGCAGGCTCCATGTAAGGAGCCTGATGTGGGACTCGATCCTGGATCCCAGGATCATGCCCTGATCAAAGGCAGATGCTCACCTGCTGAGCCACCCAGACGTCCCAGGTCATTCTGATTTTTAAAATAAAAACCATTTGTATCATGTTAGTTATAGAAAAAAATAGAACACAGATAAAAAGAAGAAAAACATTCCCATCCCCAGAGCATCTTTCTCTGCAATAAAAATGTAACCTAAATACTGTATATACCCCCCTAATCAACTTTTGGATACAGTATAATTCTTGGCACGGTATCCCTGGGTGGCGCAGCGGTTTGGCGCCTGCCTTTGGCCCAGGGCGCGATCCTGGAGACCCGGGATCAAATCCCACGTCGGGCTCCCGGTGCTTGGAGCCTGCTTCTCCCTCTGCCTATGTCTCTGCCTCTCTCTCTCTCTCTCTGTGACTATCATAAATAATAAATAAAAAAAGAAAAAAAAATTCTTGGCACATTTTAATAACTATATGTAAATTCATTGAATGTACTATGCCTTATTTTAAATAAGTTGCTAGGAGTTTACTTAGTGAAATGTTTACACATTTTTTTTTTTTTAATTTTTATTTATTTATGATAGTTACACAGAGAAAGCGAGAGAGGCAGAGACACAGGCAAAGGGAGAAGGAGGCTCCATGCAGCGGGAGCCCGACGTGGGATTCGATCCCGGGTCTCCAGGATCGCGCCCTGGGCCAAAGGCAGGCGCCAAACCGCTGCGCCACCCAGGGATCCCTGTTTACACATTTTTTAGAAAGATTTTATTTATTTTTGAGAGAGAACGCAAGCAGGGAGGAGGAGCAGAAGGAAAGGGAGAAGCAGAACCACCCTCCCCACACCCACATGCTGAGCAGGGAGCCAGACACAGGGCTTGATCCCAGGACCCTGGGATAATGACTAAGCTGAAGGCTGACCCTTAACTGACTGAGCCACCCAGGCATCCCTATTATACATTTTTAAGCCTTTCCGTGTATATTGCTATTGTGATATCAGCAGTATGCAAAATACCAGTGTTACCAGATTCTCAACAACACTTAGTATTATCATTTATTTTCCTTTTTTTAAAAGCAAAATCCTTCCTGTGCTAAAACTTCTCCATTAAGTTGATGTAATCCTTCATGTATATTTTCAGAATCTTCCCTCTGTATGTTGATTTTTCCTTATTTCTCTTAATTTCTAGGTAACCTTTCCTTAATTTCTGTGTGTCATTATTTTTAAAGGAGAAAACTTGGGACACCTGGGTGGCTCAGCAGTTAGGCGTCTACCTTTGGCTCAGGACATGATCCTGGGATCCAGGATCAGGTCCCTGCATCGGGCTCCCTGCATCTCCCTGCTCTCCCTCTGCCTGTGTCTCTGCCTCTCTCTGTGTCTCCCATGAATAAATAAATAAATCTTTAAAAAAAAAATAAAGGAGAAAACTTCAGTTTTTAATCTTAAAATGTTTTTAATTGTGGCAATATATATGATACAGAATTTTCCAGTAACCATTTTTAAGTGTATGACTTAATGGTATTGATTATATTCAGAATACAGTGTAGCTGCTATCACTGTATCCAAAACTATTTCATTGTCCCAGAAACTAACTCATTTTTTTTTACCCTCAGCCCCGGTAACCTCTTTTATTTTGTCTTTATAAATTTGCCTTATAGATATATAAGCAGAATCATACAATATTCTCTGTCAAGCTTATTTCATTTAGCATGTTTTCAAGGTTCAGCCATGTTTGTTGTAGCATATATCAGGACTTCATTCCTTTTTATGGCTGAATATCACTCCATTATATGTACATACCACATTTAGTTTATCCATATACATCTGCTGGTAGACATTTGCATTTCCACCTTTTGGCTATTATGAATAATGCTATAGTAAACATTGGCATATCCATATTTGTTTGAGTTCCTTCTCAATTTTAGGTATATACCAAAGAGTGGAATTGCTAGATCAAATGGTAATTCTATAGTTAGTTCTGTGAGGAAGCACTGAACTGTTTTTCCACAGTGATTGTATCATTTTACACTCCTACCAGCACTGTACAAGAGTTCATCAATACCTTTTTTTTACCAATCTGAGAATGACCATGGAAACAGGGGTTATAAATAAATTCTAGTGAGCAGTGTAGCCCAGTGGCTCAGCAGTTTAGCGCTGCCTTTGGCCCAGGGCAGGATCCTGGAGACTCAGGATCAAGTCCCTCGTCAGGCTCCCTGCATGGAGCCTGCTTCTCCCTCTGCCTGTGTCTCTCATGAATAAATAAATAAAATCTTTAAAAAAATAAATAAATAAAATAAATAAATTCTAGTGAGCAAGTGAACTTGGCAAATACAGTATCTGTGAAGTGAGGAATGACTAAATCTAGATGCAAATTATACATATACGTTGAATAACATGTAATATAAATACATATATGGTATACACAAAGGTTTTTACATCTCTAGATGGTTTAAGCAAGTTCACATGAGCATAGCTGCAGTCAGAAAACAACAATAGGTTAGTTTTAAAAACTTATAAATTTTAAAAACTTATAAAATTACATGTACATGTTTGCATTCTTTTCATTAGTATTGTGTGGGCTTTAACCAAGGGTTAGCTTAAATTGTGTTCCTTCCTCCAAATTTCTAACACCTTTTTGGTAAGTTCTTTAAAATAATAAATGATACGCAATGCCGATCTTCAGTTTGTTATGCCAGCATGTCTTCATAGCTACTCAAATAGCAGTCTTCTTAACTACATAGCTTTAAGGTTGCTGTGGAGTGGCAAGATAGAATTTTTTAAAATTACATAATTTGTGGGACTTTTTGCTTATTTTGAGTTTTGTCTAAAGTTTTAATCCAGATCTTTGCTTCATTGTGTAGTTTATTTACTGGGGTAAAAAGCTCAAAGTCTTTAGGTCTTAGGCAAGTAACAAGCAAAAAAGCTGTTGGGACCAGAATCTAAACTATTATTATTATTATTATTTTTAAACTATTATTAATTGTTGTATTAAAAAGACAAAGATAATCAACCTGACCCATTATTGCCGTGTGCCCACCTTCCAGCTTTCCATAGAGGTCTGAAATCTGGATTTTTATGTGAAAGTATCCAAAATTTTGAATATTGGCAGCTAATTGAAAATTTTATAAACACTATAAGGACCATTTCTGTTCTGGTCTACCAGAACATGTCTGAGGGCCATCTGAACATTATCCATAGGGGGTACGTTTCAGGATCACACCCCCTCCCTCCACTGTGGATGCCGGAAACTGCAGATAATACTGAACTCTATATATATTACGTTTTTTCATATATATATATATATATATATATATATATACACACATACATACATACATACATACATACATACACACACAGATACGTTTCTAGGTAAAAGTTTAATTTATAAATTAGGGATAGTAAGAGATGAACAATAGTCATCAAATACAACAATTATAATAATACACTGTAATAAAAGTTACATGAATGTGGTCTCTATCCAAATATCTTACTGTACTGTTCTCATCCTTGTGATGATGTGAAATGGTAAAATGCTTACCTGATAAAGTGAGGTAAATAACAGGTTTTGTGATGTAGTATTAGCTATTATTGAACTGACAGTATGTGAGCTGGAGGATTGTGTGCTTCTGGAGTGTAATTGACTGCTGTTTTGACTGTGGATCACTGAAATGGTGGAAAGCAAAACATTGGATAAGGGGTTGACCGATGCTTTTAACTGTTTAAAATGTTAAGATTGAAAAGCCCTATTGTTACACCCTTAAACTGGTGGAATCTTTTGATAAATTTTGGTCTGTCCATACAATAGAACATTATACAACCATAAAACTTTTATACACCTATGAATATTCAATAGAAGCCCAGTCACATGCAAGAGACAGATGGATAGAAATAACACCAAAATGTCAACTTTATTTTTTTTTTCAACTTTAATTATACGTTATTTTTCAACAATGATTAGGTATTACCTTTATGATCAGAATAAGTTTTTGAAACTATATTATGTAGAAAGCATCTAGCATTATTTCTGTTCTACTTAAGGTTAATATATTAAGATTCTATTATGTTAAAATAGCATATGCTTTCTTTGTTTGCAGCTTTGTTTCCAATGCAGTTATTTTCTTTTCCTTTTTAGAGATGCTAACTTTGTTTTTCTCTGACTTTGTTTTTATTCTTCTATCTGATGACTTCCAAAGAACAACGAAGCCAACGCCTCATTTAGATGGGTAAAGATTATTTAAATTTATTTTATGACCACTTTAAATTAATGTTAAAATTAAAAGCTTTTATTTGATCATCTTTAATTGACTTTCTAGGCATCATGTTGTTTTTGGGCAAGTGATATCTGGTCAAGAAGTTGTGAGAGAAATAGAAAACCAGAAAACAGATGCAGCTAGCAAACCATTTGCTGAGGTGCGGATACTCAGTTGTGGAGAGCTAATTCCCAAATCTAAAGGTAAGAACAAGTGCATATTTCTGATAAAACTTATGCATACAAAACAAACAAATAGTTGGCATGAAATTTATACTAATGTGAATATAAATATGAGGCATTTGTGTTTTTAAATGTGTTTTATCTTCACACTTTTCATTTACCATGAAATCACTGAATTGTTATTTGCTGTAATTTATCCTTCTTCCACTTTATTTTTTGTTTTTTTTTTTTAATGGTAGTTGTCTAAATAGCATGGTAAAGAAATACTCTTCTAGAGAAAGACACGGTGAGGGGGGAGGGTGACAATTTAAAAGAATGACATAGACTAAGAAACTTAATGGAATAAATTATTTTCCCTTCATGCTCTACTGAGATTCAGAAGCATCTGGCATATTTGAGAAACTTCTTTACTTAGACCAGAATATTTTAAGTTAACATGACCAGTAGTTTGATATGATATTATATGAATGGTAAGAACTTTGTTTTAAGTGATTGTTTTGTTTATATCGTCTATGTGAAATATGTAACTGTTATCATTTATTACAGATACTGGGTCTGTTACTGTAAAAGTAATAGGATGAGATTACCTGTGGAGAAAACAAAAATAATAAATGGACTCTATTCTTCCCCTTCTTACTAGTCTAGAGAATAATAATACCAATATTTAGTTTTTCATGTCTGACAAATGTGAGAGTCATCTGTAATCTTTTCTGATCCTCAATAACCCTGTAGTATTTCCCCCATTTTACAGATGAAGGTATTCAAGAAGATTAAGTTATTTACCACATCAGGAAGCTAAGTTTCAAACTGAAGCTTGTTGGCTCCAGATCTAGAGCTTTTTCTATTATGTATTGCTAACTCATTAAAGTCTTTAACATTCCTTTCAAAATTGTCCTAAGTAGAACATTCTGTTCTCAAGTTTCAGGTATACTCATTTCTTTCTATCATTTAGAAATATGCACATTTGTTTTAATTTTAAAAGACCTAAGATATCCTAGAGAAAGCTATTCTTAATTTTCTGTTTCTGTATTCCACTTTGATTCTGATGATTTCATTTTCTTTTCTGTCATATCGAATATATACCTTGTAAATATATACCTCGAATATATACCTATATACCTTGTAAACCATTGCAGGAATATGCTGCAGCATAATGGGAGTGTTTATGTAACTTCTTTGTGTTCATGATCCGGGCTATCTATCTTTATATACAAACAACAGGTATAGTGTATGCTTTATGTTTGTGAGGATCCAGTAAAGAATGAGGTGTTACTGAATAACTTATATTAAAAAAAAGAAAAAAACTAAACTAAAAAGCAATCTGTATTGATGTTTACAAGTTTTAGACCCTGATACCTGATAGTTAATTCTTCAGAGTATTGTTAGTACAATTGGAATATTTTCATTTAAGGCATTATTTCTTCCCTCATCATCTAGGAAATCTTTATCTTTTATTCTCTACTAAAAATCAGGGTTTTTTCCTTATATTTTGTAGGCTATAAGATCTCTTATGTTAGGATCTACTCTGCTTATAAAAGTTGAGGATATTGTGGTTTATATATTTAGAAAGAAATTAGTTTAATAAAAAATATACATTTTAAGCCATAAGCAGTTATCATAGATTCTCTAATAAATTTTGGTAATAAAAGGTCAGTGTTTGAATATTTGCTTGAAAGAATGAAAAAGTGAATGAGTGTCACTCTTTATATGTTGTTTATGTTTTTATAATGTATTTCCAGTTGTAGAGATAAATGCTAATTTTGCCAATGCCATTATGGCTAGGAAGTTGTGCTGAAAGTTGATGTAGCAACTTTTAGTGTGTGTTCCTCAGACTCTTCTAAGGAAGCACATCTTGCCCTTACCTGTTTCAGCAGTTGAGGGGGAACATTTGGCCCTTTATTAGTGTCTGCCCAGGAGTTCCTGAAAAGGTCAGATTTGTTTTGAGCCTCAGCTTCCATGTCTACTCTGTTCTGGACCATACTGTCAAAATAAGAAAAGATCTTTATATTTGAGGTCACATAGTTTGGAACCTGTTACCCTACAGTCCTTTACCATTCAGGACATTGGTGAGAATGGATTTTGTCATGTATCTATATAGTCTTTTCTTAGGCAGAGTTGTGTCTCACATCCAATTTATATTTGTTGGCCTCCTTATAGTTTTAAGTTAAAAACAAAATTTTGGGCAACACTGTGGTGTTCATCATCATTATATTTAAAACCTTGTTTGAGAGATTTACACCCCAGTTTAAAAAGAAATAAATACAGAATCTTTCTTTTCTTTTTCTAACTTCCTGAACGAAAACAAAAAGACTTCTGAAGAATTCTGACTGTCTGGGCCCACCTGTATATGGTCTTGGTGAGTCTGGGCAATCTTGGGCCTTTTTCCTTTTGCTGTTGCAAGTTTGGAAGTTCTGCCTTTTGTAACTATTTGAATATGTCTGAGAAGGTTCACAGTCAAGAAGAAGAACCTTCCAACAGATGCAGAAATGGAACACTGGAGGCTAGTAAAAAATGCATTTCTGTAGAGGCTGTCATGGGGTAGAGTGGAGGATAGAACACAGACCACCAGATAATGAAACCACTACCTTCCTTGGTCAAGGTACTTACTGGTTTTTCAGGAGTTGGCATGACCTCAGGTCATTCTGGTCTCTTCAGAGTTTGCTAGAGTTGTTAAAATAGAGGTCTGTATACCTTGCAACAAGAGACAGGGCTACTGCTGCTATATTACAGAAACACAAGTGCTGAGTTGTGGCAACACGACAACAAATAGTTATATGAGCAGAAATTTTGCATACGTGTAGTTGGAAACCTTGCCTGGCAATACACAAAGAACAGAGTTCGGGAAGCAGCTAGGGAATCTTACACACTCAGGAGACTGTAAAGAACACCAGAGACTCATGTATATGGCAACAGAATCCCATTCATTGCCCTTAACCTGGAATGAAGAGCAGAGGTGTTGGCACTTTTACTGGAAAGTGGTGGGATATTAAACTTAGAAATGTTTAGAAGATGAGACCAGTAATATGAAATGGAAAATATCTAATGGAGACCTATTTTGGGAGTAGTTGTGTTCTTTATTTCAGATCTTATTTGATGATTCCCTAGAAAGTTCCATTAATATAAAGGTTTCACATGAAATTCATTGGTGTAAAATCTATAGATATCAAATAAAAATGAATAAGGGAGCATTTTTTTACCTGAGATTTTTACAAGAAAAATGTTCTGGAGCTTGTTTTTTTACCTTCATATTCATACTGGTAGAGGCAATGCCTAATTAATGAGATTACACCCTACCCCAACCCCCCAAAAAAGTCCATGAATAGGTTTGGGAAATTCTTTTACCTGATGGCAAGCAAACTACATAATCTAAAAAATAATTATCCAGAAATGGCCCTGAAGTTGAAAGTGTAACTCTTTGTAATTTCTTTTCATCCATTATGATTTTCAACTTGCTTTGTGGTTTTGCTTTTAGTAGTGTTTGATTTTATCATAAGGATACTTAAATGTTACAGATACTTTGGAACAAATTTTGTGTCAGTAGTTATGCAATATAGGAGTTTTTTTTTTTTTTATGAAAAACATTATTGCCGTACTTGGAAGTTTTAAAATATCTACAAATTTTTTTTTTGTAAGATTTTATTTATTTGAGAGAGAGCTTGAGTGAAGGTGAGGGGCAAAGGGAGAAGGAAAAGCAGGTTCCCCACTGAGCAGGAGCCAGGCGGAGGCTTGATCCCAACTGAGTCACCCAGGCACCCCAGTATCTACAGTTTTTAAAATTTAATATATTCATTTGGTTTGACATTGAGAGGCCTCAAAGGGTCATTAATGAAAAGGCTCTTTTCCAGTCTGCCCATCAGTTTTCATTCCTACATTTTGTGTATCATTCAAAACGTATGGAATTTTGGTCAGATTCTTAAAATGAAATTAATAGATTAAAATGCATTTGTAATTTTGGTAGACCCTGCCATGGAATATAAAAAAATAAATTCCCCTTATATACTTTGCAGAGCCATCTATTGTTAAACTCTTTAATCTCTGCCAGCCTAATACTAAGTGGGGGTTTTTCCCAGCTAGTTTTAATCAACATTTCTCTAAGATGTCTGATGTTAGTATCTTTTTTTTAAGATTTATTAATTTTAGAGCATGAGAGTTGGGGGGGGTGGGGGCAGAAGGAGAGAATCTTCAAGCATATTCTAGGGTCTATCTCACGACCCTGGGATCATGACCTGAGCCCAAACCAAGAATTGGACACTTAGCCAAGTGAGCCACCCAGGCATCCCTGTATATAAACTGATTTTATTCCTTTATCCCTTATCTTTTACCCATTCTATTGGTTTTTTTCTTCCTGAAATTCCAAGCCACCTTCTATTATTGCCTTTCTCTTTGGAGAAATTCCTTTAGCCATTTGATTGATTTTAATTCCAGTGTAATTGACATACAATATCCTGTTAGTTTCAGATGTACACTGTAGTGATTTAATAACTCTATACATTACTCAGTGCTCATCATGATAAGTGTTCCAATCCCTTTCACCCATCCCACCTCCCCAATGTGGTAACCATCAGTTTGTCCTCTATAGTTAAAAGGGGGGATTTTTTTGGTTTGTCTGTTTTTCTTTGTCCATTTATTTTGTTTCTTAAATTCTACATGAGTGGAATCATATGATCTTTGTCTTTCACGGACTTTTTTCACCTAGGATTATACCCTATAGATACATCTGTGTTGCAGATGACAAGATTTCATTCTTTCTTACGGCTGGGTAATAGTCCATTGCATATATGCCACATCTTTATCCATTCATCTATCAATGGACACTTGGGCTACTTCCATAATTTCACTATTTTAAGTAATACTGCGACAAACGGGTACATATATCTTTTCGAATCAGTGTTTTTGTGTTTGGGGGATAAATACACAGTACTGTATTTATCCAGAAATACTGGATCATGTCATAATTCCATTTTTAAGTTTTAAACCTTTTTTAAAATTTAAATTCAGCTAATTAACATACAATGTATTATTGGTTTCAGAGGTAGAGGTCAGTGATTCGCATTATATAATACCCAGTGCTCATCACATGCCCTTCTTAACGTCTGTCATCCAGTTACCCCATTTCTCCACCGTCTTCCCCTCCAGCAACCCCCAGTTTGTTTCCTAAGATTAAAAATCTCTTATGGTTTGTCTCCCTGATTTTGTCTCATTTTATTTTTTTCCTATCTTCCCCTGTGATTTTCTGTTTTATATCTGAAATTCTACAAATGAGTGAGATCCTATGATAATTGTCTTTATCTTTTTTTTTTTTGATAATTGTCTTTATCTGATTGACTTCTTTTGCTTAACATAATATCATCTAGTTCCATCCACGTTGTTGCAAATGCAAGATTTTTTTTTAATGGCTGAGTAGTAGTAGTACATTTATGTGTGTTGTGTACATGTGTATATACATATATATACACACACATATATATGTGTAGACACACACCTTTTTTATCCATTCTATCCATTCTTCATCCATTTATCTTTTTTATCCATTCATCTGTCTGTCAGTGGGTATCTGGGCTCTTACCATAGTTTGGCAATTGTGGACATTACTTCTATAAACATTGGGGTGCAGGTGCTCCTTTGGATGACTACATTTGTATCTTTGGGGTCAATACTCAGTAGTGCAATTGCTGGGTCATAGGGTGGCTCTGTTTTCAACTTTTTCAGGAACCTCATACTGTTTTCCAGAGTGGCTACAACAATTTGCATTCTCCCCAGCAGTGCGTGAGGGTTCTTTTTTCTCCATATGCTCACCAACACTTGTTTCTTGTGGTTTTGATTTTAGTCATTGTAACAGGTCTGAAATGATAGCTCATTGTGATTTTGATTTGCATTACCCTGGTGATAAATGATGTTGAGTATCTTTTCATGTGTTTATTTGCCATCTGGATGCCTTCTTTGGAGACCTGTCTGTTGCTGTCTTCTGCCCAATTTTAATTGGATTATTTGGGGGTTTTTTGGTGCTGAGTTGTATAAGTTCTTTTATATATTTTGGGAACTAACCCTTTATAAGATATGTTATTTGCAAATATCTTCTCCCATTCAGTGGGTTGCCTTTTAGTTTTGTTGATTGTTTCCTTTGTTGTACAGAAGCTTTATATTTTGAGGGAATCCCAATAGTTTATTTTTGCTTTTGTTTCCCTTGCCTCTGGAGACATATCTAGAAAAATGATGCTGCAGCTGTCAGAGAAATTACTACTTGTCCTCTTTTCTGGGATTTTTATGGTTTCAGAACTCATATTTAGATCCTTAATCTGAGCTTACTTTTGTGTATGGTGTTAGAAAGTTGTAGGTTTCATTCTTTTACGTGTAGCTGTCCAGTTTTCCCAGTGCCATTTGTTGAAGAGACTTTTTCCTGTTACATATTCTTGCCTCCTTCATCATAGGTTAATTGACCATATAATCGTGGGTTTATTTCTGAACTGTCTATTTCTGTTCCATTGATCTCTATGTCTATTTGGAAGCCAGTACCACACTGTTTTGATTACTTATATCTCGAAGTTTGAGATTGTGATACCTTCTACTCTGTCCTTTTTTCAAGATTGCTTTGACTGTTGAGGGTCTTCTGCGGTTCCATACCAATTTTAAGATCGTTTGTTCCAGCTCTTTGAGAAATGTTCTTGGTATTTCAATAGGATTTGCATTAAATTTGTAGATTGCTTTGGGTAGTATGGACATTTTAACAATAACTGGTTGTTTTTTTTTTTCAAGATTTTATTTATTTATTCATGAGAGATACACAGAGAGAGAGGCAGAGATATAGGCAGAGGGAGAAGCAGGTTCCATGCAGAAAGCCCAGTGTGGGACTCGATCCTGGGACCCTAGGATCACACCCTGAGCCAAAGGCAGATGCTCAACTTCTGAGCCACCCAGGCATCCCAACAATATCTGTTCATCCAAACTATGAGCATTGAAATATCTTTCCATTTGTTTGTGTCATCTTCAATTTCTTTAATCAGTGTTTTATAGTTTCAGAGTACAGGTCTTTTACTTCCTTGGTTACAACCTACTGATTTTTTTTTAATTGGAGTTCAATTTGCCAACATATAACACCCAGTGCTCATCCCGTCAAGTGCCCCTCTCAGTGTCTGTCCCCCAGTCACCCCATCGACCTGCCCATCTCCCCTTCCACTACCCCTTGTTCGTTTCCCAGAGTTAGGAGTCTCTCATGTTTTGTCACCCTCTCTAATTTTTCCCACTCATTTTCTCTCCTTTCCCCTATAATCCTTTTCACTATTTTTTATATTACCTATATCAGTGAAACCATATAATGATTGTCTTTCTCTGATTGACTTACTTTACTCAGCATAATACCCTCTAGTTCCATCCACGTTGAAGCAAATGGTAGGTATTCGTCGTTTCTAATGGCTGAGTAATAGACCACATCTTTATCCATTCATCTTTCGACGGACACCAAGGCTTCTTCCACAGTTTGGCTATTGTGGACATTGCTGCTGTAAACATTGGGGTGCAGGTGCCTCGGCTTTTCACTGCATCTGTATCTTTGGGGTAAATCCCCAGTAGTGCAATCGCTGGGTCGTAGGGTAGCTCTATTTTTAACTCTGAGGAACCTCCACACAGTTTTCTAGAATGGCTGTACCAGTTCACATTCCCACCAACAGTGCACAACCTACTCATTCTTAAATTACACCTATAAAGGGACTTTGTTCAGTTCTTATTAGCAATTTGTAAGTACAGATCTTACTCCCCACTTTACTACCCCTATGAAATCTTAATTTAGTCAGTTTTGCTATACTGTTTGTTTTGAAAACACACTTTTGTTTTATTCAATTGGTATATTAGAAAACAATTTGACTGTAACACCTTTTTTACCTTTGCTTATGCATGATCTTGTTTAGGAGAAACCGTGAATGCAGAAAATTATAACCTCCAGGTGAACAGCTTCACAGGAATGCATAAAAATTACACACACCTTAAACGTCAACTAAACTATCACAGTTAATCACTGGTGTTATGAGTCACATCAGAGCACAATCTACTGCTAAGACCTTCCATCTGATTTTAGATCACCTTCCTTCCACTACTTTATACAAACTCACAAGTTATAGCCCCCTGATATTCATTGCCACAAGCAAACCCCAGGTTTTTTCCAAAGTAAAGTGCCACATTTATTGTTGTATTTATGTATTAACCACATAACATGTAAAAATATGCTGCCATTTTTATTAGTTTCCTATCCTTTTTTCATGTCATTGATGAAGTTTTTGAGTTTTGCACCCCTTCCCTCATTTTTCCTATAAGCCATGTAGTTTTTATTGTGTAATTTTTTTATACACAGCATAGCGATTTACAGGAATACATATGTTGTGTAACATTGGAACTGACTTTACTTCTTGAAAGCCTTTCTACTACTCTTGTGTTTATTGACCATACTCACTTCTAAATCCATATATAATTTATAGTCAGAGTTCCTAGAAAATTTACTACGTAAGTGTATATTTTCTGATGTTCTTTGCTATTCAGTGCACACTTGTTGGTTTTTTTTTCCAAATAGATTCTGAATTCTGTGAAGGAAGGTACATGTCTTAGAAATTTACTATCGAACATCCCCATACTCTACATACAGTTCTTTATCTTTGTATCCTGGCATCATGTTGCATACATATCTATATACTATTCAATTAAACATACTGAACCACACGAGTTTGAACTGCTTGAGTCCACTTGTACATGGATTTTTAAAATATATAAACAGTACAGTACTATAAATGTATTTTTCTTCCTTATGATTTTCTTAATATTTTTTCTCTAGTTTATTTTAAGAATACAGTATATGGAGACACCTGAGTGGCTCAATTGGCTAAGCATCTGACTCTTGATTTCAACTCAGATCATGATCTCAGGTTTGAGGGATCCAGCCCCACATTGGGCTTCATGCTGGGCATGGAGCCTGCTTGAATTTTTCTCCTTCTGCCCTTCCAACTCCCTTCTCTCTGTCTCTTCTCCACCTCTCTCTAAAGAAAAATGCAGTATACAATCTATATAACCTACAAAATATGTGTTGCTTGACTTTTATTTTTGGTAAGGTTTCTGGTCAACAGTAGCAGTTAAGTTTCTCTGGAGTCAGAAATTACCTGTGGATTTTTAACTGTACAGGGGTTTGGTCATTTGTATTTGTTTATCTGAGAAGGATAAAATTTCAGTTGGATTCATAATATGCCTAAATCCTATTTTTAAATTTAGTTTAACACAGATTTTGAGGCTCAGGATACATCATTCTATTAGAACGAATACTGATTTCATTATGTCTCTGCTTTTGCCTTATACTCTTCTGTACTTTAACTGCCATTTCTTTCTCATTTTCTCTCTTTTTTTCCCGAGCAGATCATAGGAAAAGGACATGCATGTAAACTTAAATGTTACTTTTAAAATAATATTGACAAACATCAGAAGAGGAAACTTTTTTAACCTTAGAACTTTCTAAGCTCCCTTCCAAGGCATTTTTCCTAAAACACAGTTTATTTTCCTTTTATAGTTGGATGTCATCTAATATTTAGATTATATATATTACCATAAGAAGTAGTTATAAATCTCTCTCTGGCATTTCATATTGTTGTGATATCTTGTTTCACCCAAATGTTTTCTTGAAAAGTGATGTGTGACTAAAAGGTCATTTGAAATATATTTAATACATTTGACACCTTTGATGTAAATTTGATGGGGAGTAAATTAGGCTTATTTGTTAAAGAAACCAATTGCAATGTATTTCTCATGGAAAAGAATCTCCGTGCAAAAAAGTACAAGTTGAAACTGGTAAATAAAGCTTTGTTAATCTGGTAAATCATGGTAATCAAGTAAAGCATTACTGTGTTTATGTAAAATATTTTTATTTTGCTTGCCTGTTATGTGATCTCATATTTAGAGTTATTCATTATTAATTTACTCTTTTAATTTAAGTTTGATTATCTCCTACCCACCCACCCATCTCTCAGGTTTGTAGTATATATAAGTAGATGTTTCAGTTTATGTTTACATACCCATTCTGTGCCTCAACCAACAATAGTGGTCTTGGGTTCACATTAACAGCTGGACTCATGAGACAAAATAGACTTCACTCAATACTGAGGTTATTTTCCTTTAAGAAGGGATACAGGACGGAAACAGGACAGTTTGTACAGCAGCAACATAGAGAGATCTCATGATATTCAGGTGGAGTTTACATATGTCCCAGGCATCTCACACTTGTTATGTTCATGGTCTTGAGGAACATGACTGTGTGATGAAGCCCTTACCTCGAGTCTCTTCACCCACCCCCCTCCCCACCTCTGCCCCTTCATGTTTTATACCTTATTCCCATTCTCTAGATGAGATCATCGGTACTAGAAAAACAATCTTGGCAGTGAACTGCAAGTCCCGGGTAAAATACATAGTAACTTCAGCCACATTGTCATTTATCTTATAATTAGCACACTCTTATTTATAACTTCGGAGTTAAGAGTTTCAAGAATGATTTGGCCAAGTGCCATATCCTCAGGTGCTCCTGAGGCTAAAGGAAAGGTTATAAAACCAACTGTTAACCCTTTCAGTTAAGGTCTGTAAACAACCAACAGTCAGTTCAAAGTTGTATTTTCTTTGTCCTCTGATTTTTTTTTTTTTTTAAATCATAGAAAATAATAACATATACAGAAGTGGTTTAAATAGTATAAGCAAACAAATGTTCATTCCTGCTTCAATAATTAAGTCATGGCCAGTCTCATTTTACCTATACCCTGGCCAGTTCTCCCTTCTTGTTATTTTGAAGCAAATTCTAGGCATAACATTTAATTGATAAATATTTCATTTTGGGTCCCTTGAAAATGGTTCTATTAAAAAAACCAATATTGTAATCATATGTACACACACACTTGTATTCCTGAATATTCCTGTCAGTGTTCAGATTTCTGTTTAATGTTACTTTTTTAATGTTTTAATTTGAATCCAAGGTTCAGACATTGGGGTTGTAAGATTTTTTTAATTTTGTTTTAAAGAGATTTCCACTGCCATGTCTTTTGTATTCTTGAGACTCATTTGTTGAACAAGCTAGGTCATTTATCCTGTACTGTTTCCCACTATTGCACACATTGAATTACCCTGATTGCATCTTTGTTATGTAATGTGTTCTTTTTAACTTCTATTCATATGACTTGTAGTTAGATCTAGAATGTTGATCAGATGCTGTTGGGATTGATTTCTTGATGGGAGCAAGAGTCACATACCAAAGGTAGTTTTTGTGCTGTGTAGCAGCTCTTGGTGTCAGTGCCTCATTATGAGTTGCAAAATGATGATATCCTGACTGTATAATTTCTGCTTCATTTATTCCTGGAATACTTTTGATAAAGAGCATCTTCCTTTCATCCACTGTTTGGTTAGCCTGTGGTACAGTTTGTATAAGGAAAAGCAGGTAAATTCTTTAAATTTTACTTACCAATAACATTATGAACTGATGGATTCTAATATATTTGATGTGTTCCAGTCTATTACAGTTATCCATATGTCAATGTTGTCCTATTTCTGCTCTGATTTCACTTTAAGTCCACCATAGTTTGAATTAGAATACCTTTTGATGAGTCAAGCTCTATTCAGTTTGTCTTCTCGTTGCCTAATTCCTGTATCATACTTCATTTATTTATATTAGTTGCCTAGTCCTTAAAGCATTTGAGTTTTGGGATCCCTTTAAAAATTATTACCTAATTAACCTAACATAAAATTTTAATTTGAAGTAACTTGTTTGTAGCAAAGTTATTAACCATTGGCAAATGACTACCTCTGTGGTAACAGTGCTCTTCAATGAAGTGAAATTTCTTAATCATTAGAAGAATGCTCAGGTATGAAAATAAGCCAATGCCAGTGGAGTCATGTTTCTTATTTTCCACATTCATGTAAATAATTTTTTGTGTGTTATTTCTCTCCTACAGTTCTGCTTCTATTCTTGATAATAAGAAAAAGTTGAAAACCACAAGAAGATTTGAATCTGGGAGTCCTAAAATTCTGTGCTTTTTAGATAATGTCATTTAAGTGTTTTCTAAAATCAACTTAGACTTACCTGTTACTTTTCCAAAATTATTTGGCAAAGTAGATACAACTTTGATCCATGAAGCCAGAGATCTAGATTCTAATCCTAAGTCTTGACTCCTTTCCTGTACCCCTCAGTTCAAATAGGTGGATGAGCTAAGTGTTAAATATTGGACTTAGAATCTGCAGCAAATTTAAATTTCCACTTAAAAGTTTATCTAAAAAATGCTGACCAAAACTTTTTTTTATTTTTTATTAAAGCTAAGAAAGAAGAAAAGAAAAGACATAAGTCATCCTCCTCCTCCTCCTCTTCATCCAGTGACTCAGATAGCTCAAGTGATTCTCAGTCCTCTTCTGATTCTTCTGATTCAGAAAGTGCTTCTGAAGAGAAATCAAAAAAAAGAAAAAAGAAACATAGGAAAAATTCCCGAAAACACAAGAAAGAAAAGAAGAAGCGAAAGAAAAGCAAGAAAAGGTCTTAATTTTACTTTTATAGTACTAGCTTTATATTTGAATTGTCTTCAGTTTATAAGTAAATCTATTGAGATTTTGGATCAATTGTATAGCAATATTAAAAAAGTGAGAAATACTTTCTAGCATGAAGTATAAGACCATTTTTATTCTATAGTCTATATTAGGTACATTTCATTTCCTTTTTTTTTCATTTCCATTTTCAACAAAACTATTCATTTTAGTTTGTCTGAACTCAGTGAAATGATGCTTTTGGTTTTATCGGTTTGTGTTTCATAGGAGATAAATATTTAGCATTAACGAGAATTACAGGAAAACGGTTATTTATTTTCCTTATGTTTTATAGCAGTCTTTCTTGCTTTTTTTTTGTCCTTTATTTCCTTTGTTGCTATGCAAGCACAAGGGTAAAAGCAAATAATGACAGTATATTTTTCTGTTTTGTCTGAATCTTTTTATACTAAAACTTGTCATTATATGCCTATTGCCTTTAAAGCAACTAATTTATTTGCCTACATTTTAAGTATTTTATCAGTGCATGGCTTATGGAGTTCCATATTTTAAACTCATTTTATTAGAAAATTCTGAGAATGTAATAACAGAAATCATTGATTTTGGTTTTGGGTTGGTTAGCTGGTTTGTCAGAGGAATGAAGGAGGATTTTCCCTATGTTATTGCATCTTTGTGGGGGAGTAGGCAGGATGGCATATATATTGTAATATCTTATAAAGGAAAGAAATACCAACAAATGGAAATTTGGGATAGATACGTAATAATGAAATGGAATTTGTTTTGTGTGTTTTCTGTTAAGTGCATCTAGTGAAAGTGAGACTGAAAATCTTGAAGCACAACCCCAGTCTACTGTCCGTCCAGAAGAGATCCCTCCTATACCTGAAAATAGATTCCTAATGAGAAAAAGTCCTCCTAAAGCTGATGAAAAAGAGAGGAAAAACAGAGAAAGAGAGAGAGAGAGAGAGTGGTATGTTAATGTGTCTGTCTTGTAGAGTGTTCTACATTCTTTTAAGTCTTCACTTACTTTAAACAAGATTTAACTGATGACTTTGTCTTAAGATTGAAATCTTTTTTTATAAGCTAATGTTAACAAAGCTCCTTTTTGTTAACCATGTAGCTTAAAAGAAGAACTGAATTCAAACAGATTTTGAGTAAAAGTTACTTTTTTGAAAAATAAGCACCACAAAATGCCTTTGTTGGCATTTTGGCAATTTCAGACCAATTCCATTTAAAACAAGCTAAGTATCTTACTGTGTAATTTGTATATATTAAACTTATAAGTAAGTAAGAACCTTTATTTTCCAATTTGTCTAATAGGCAAAAATGCTGTTTTTCATGCCTGATTTATAGTATTGTGGTAATGAAAATTGATACCATATTCAAGTTCTTTGAAAATTTTGTACATAAATTCACATTATTAGTATTAGTAGGCCTGTTCTTTATAAATCATTTTAATAATTATATCCAACAGTAGAAAAAAGGTTGAAATCATTTTATTTATTATTAGAAATGTGTTGTTATAGCATAAAAGTAATAAAATTTTGAGTTTTCCCCTATACTTACACAATATAGTAAAAATATAAAAATAAATCTTAGCTTAAAAAAACTGATTTGAGGGACACCTGGATGGCTCAGTGGTTGAGCATCTAATCTGCCTTTGGCTCAGGGCATGATCCTGGAGTTCAGGATCGAGTCTTGCATCAGGTTCCCCACAAGGAGCCTGCCTCTCCCTCTGCCTGTGTCTCTGCCTCTCTCTGTGTGTCTCTTATGAATAAATAATATCTTAAAACAAAAAACAAAAACCCAAAACTTATTCAAACGGGGTAATTTTGATGGATTGGATTGAGTTAATTTTTCCTTAAGTATTAGGAAAGGATATATTTTTTTTTTTTTTTAAGAAAGGATATTTTTAAGGAAATAGATTATTGCAGAGAGAATGTTTGAACTACTTAAAAATGAACTTTTCGAACATAACTTACATGAATATTGTTGGTACTAATTAAATATTAACTCATTATTTTTTGAAAACCTTTTCCTTTTTTGGTGTAAACCAGGATATAAACATTTTGCTAATTCACATCAGCTTGTGTCTGCTTATTTCTCAGTACCTACCCTTTTCTGTAGTTTTTTGTTTTTTTTTTTTTCCCTTAAGATTTTATTCATTCATTCATGAGAAACAGAGAGAGAGAGTCAGAGACACAGGTAGAGGGAGAAGCAGGCTCCATGCAGGGAGCCCAACGTGGGACTCGATCCCGGGTCTCCAGGATCACACCCCAGGCTGCAGGCAGCACTAAACCACTGGGCCATCAGGGCTGCCCTTCTATAGTTCTTTTAACAGTGAACAGTTGCTTATAGGATTATAAACTACTTTGGAATAAGACGGTAGGGGGTTGTTTTGTTTTTTAAATATTTTATTTATTTGTTTTAGAGAGTGTGTGTGCACCAGTGGGAAGAGGGGCAGAGGGAAAGAATCTCAAGTAGATTCCTTGCAGATCTCAATATGGGCTCAGTCCCAGGCCCCTGAGATCACGACCTGTGCTGAAATCAAGAGTTGGATGCTCAACTGACTAAGCCACACAGGCCACCTCAAATAAGATACTTTTAAAATTATTCTTAGTGTCATACAGCCTGTGGTGAGCTATGGTGATTTTCCTTAACACTGTCAGCTCTTCTATGATGATTTTCCTTAACACTGTCAAGTTAATTTCACCTTTAGAAAGGTTATTTTTAACAGTGTTTCTCAGCACACAGCTGGCATTTTGGGGCAGAATAGTTCTTCATCCTCGTGCATTATAAGATTTTAGCATTCTTAACTTGTGGCAATAAGTACCAGTAGCACTCTCTAGTCCTTGGCAGTCGAAAAATGCTCCCATACTTTTCCAAATACTACCTACTAGGAATTGATAACATTGAAAACCACTGATTGTGTATAAGATTTTAAATTTATTAGTTTAGATCAGTAAAGCTATATTCTCCAGATTCATTTTATATTATGTTTTGATATTTTAATTTAAATCTAATTAGTATCTTATTAGTTTCAGAGGTATAGTGATTTATCAGTTGCATGCAACACCCAACGCTCATTACATCAAGCACCGCCCTCCTCAGTGCCCATTACCAAGTTACCCCATCCCTTTAGCAACCCTCCATTTATTTCCCATTAAGAGTCTTATAGTTTGTCTCCCTTTCTGATTTCATCTGATTTTATTCTTTCCTCCCTTCGCCTATGATCCTTTGTCTTAACTTCCACATATAAGTGAAATCATGATAACTCTTTCTCTGACTTACAGCATTATTCCCTCTAGTTCTACTCACATTATTGCAAATGGTAAGATTGCATTTTTTTTGTTGGCTGAGTAATACTGAATTGTGTATATTTTAATTTTCCCTTTGCTTCCTTCTAGTAATCCACCTAACTCCCAGCCTGCTTCATATCAGAGGCGACTTTTAGTTACTAGGTCTGGCAGGAAAATTAAAGGAAGAGGACCAAGGGTAGGTGATTCTTTTTCCCAGAAATCTTAATAATATTGCATTTATCGTAAATAATTTGATTGTTTCTTATATATTCTTTTATACATAAGTAACTAAAATTTAGATAGGGGTATTGAATTATATGTTCTCTTTTTATAGTAACTTCTTTCTGTTGGTACTTCCAGACTGAAAATACATGGGATGTAATAGATTTTACATCTACATGGTAAAAATGAGATGAGTATCTTTCTTGTGCCTCCTTGTTACTTCCTGATCACTGTATCTCTAATCTTTTTAAAAATTAATAAAAATTAACCCCGTGCTTATATTTCATCCTCTTTATTGGATCAGAATTTGAATATCTTTCTTGTGTTTTCAAGATTTCTTAGGAATGTGGCTATACTTGGTATATTATTTTTTCACTACTTATTTCTAAACCATTTCAATTTGTCTTCTACCATTCTGCTGAAAATAGCACTTGATACACAGTTGGCTACATGTCACAAAATCCAATAGGTCCTTCCAGCCTTTGTCTTACTTAATCTCCCTCCTTGTAATACTCTTTCCACTTGCTTCCATCCTATCTTCTTTCTGTCTCTTGGCCAGTCTATTTTAAATGTCCAATGCTACTATAACTGGCCCTTAATATAGTAGTACCTCAGGGTTCCAACTCTTATCCTTTTGATCCTTGGGCAGTCTTATCACTCACAGTTTCAGTGGCTACCTATATGTTGATAATTACCAAATGTTCATTTGCTATTCTGGTACCAAGACTTATTTGACAGTCAGCTAATTATTTAACAAACCCCTCAAACTCAGTCTAGATAATGTTGAGTATAAACACTTCTTCTTCAGACCAGGTGATCCTCCTTTAGGTTCCTACTTTCAGTTTTAGACACCACCATCTGTGCAGTTACTTATAGCCCAAAAATCATTTTATTTCTCTCCTTTACTACCTTGTATATCTTACTTATCACCAAATCATGTTTTCATTTCAACCTGTTCTAAATACTTTGAAATCCATCTGTTTCTCTCAGACTCCACTCCCACCATCTTAATTCAGTTTCCCTTTGTATATTTTCTGAAGTAGAAATGTCCTTCTAACTGTTCTCATGGCAGTTCTCAAACATTTTTGTCTTAGAATCTCTTTTTTACACTTTTACACTTTTTTTTTTTTTTTAATTTTTATTTTTTTATGATAGTCACAGAGAGAGAGAGAGGCAGAGACACAGGCAGAGGGAGAAGCAGGCTCCATGCACCGGGAGCCTGATGTGGGATTCGATCCCGGGTCTCCAGGATCGTGCCCTGGGCCAAAGGCAGGCGCTAAACCGCTGCGCCACCCAGGGATCCCTACACTTTTTTTTTTTTTTTAATGCAGAGCTTGAACTTACAACCTTGAGATCAACACCTGAGCTGAAATCAGGAGTTGGACACTTAACTGACTGAACCACCCAGGTGTTCCAGAATCTCTTTACACTCTTAAAAAATTATTGAGAACCCAAAAGAACTTTTGTGATTTGGGTTATATCTATCGATATTTTACAGTTTTAGAAATTATAACCAAGAACTGTTTAAAATACAAAAATGTATAAGCATACATTCCATTAGCTATGAAAGGAAAGATATTGGAAACATCACGTAGTCTCTGAAAAACTCCACTGTACAATGAGAGTGAAAGAGAAAAAGGCAAATGGCATGATATGATATAAAATCTTGGGATCCCCGACTACATTTTGAGAATCACTGATAGAATTCGTTCTCTAAACAGCATCCAAAATGTTCATTTAAAAATGAAAATGTCACTCCTTTGCCATCAGTCTTAGGCCATGTTAACAATTTTGGATTTATCCAATGAGACCTCATAAACTAGTCCTTGCTTGCCTCATCAGTATTATTTAGTATTACTTTTCCTGGCAGTTTTTGTCTTTAGCCATACTGATCTATCTTATGATCTTTTCTAAAAAAAAATGCAGTGTTTTTTCCCATCACAGGACCTTCAAATATGATTATTTCTTATGTTTCACATGTTCTTCCTTAACCATCCATCCTCACACTTTTACCTTTTCCTTACCCTAGCCTATGTAATTCCTCATGCATGTTTGTTAGTTTTTAGATTTTAATTATCATTTAACTTTCCCTGTACTAGGCCAGATCTCTTTGTTATATATTTTCTGAGCACTTTGTACTTCTTTTATACTGATTCTAATTGTAGCTGAATTAGGCTTGTTAATATTTGTGAATATATATCTGCCTATGGGTTCTCTTAGCCTTGTAGAATTCAATTCCAGAGGGGCAAAATCGAGATATGTCTTGGCTCACTAATGTTTCCTCAATACATAATAAAGTTGTTGGCCATTCCAAGAGCTGAGTAAATATTGCTTGAATAAATGAACATCTATGCCTTTACTCAATTATTCTCACAATATGGGATATTTGCTTTGAAATATCAAGAATACTTATTTCCAAATTGGAACTTGGCAAGTTGTAAGGGTTCTTGTAACTGTTATGCTCCAGTAGCATAACTAAAATAGGACAGCTCTGTGGAGAGGACAAGGGTGGCTAGAATTTATGTGGTTAATGCTTTTTATTTGGAATTTATAGTAAAGTGAATGTTTAAAGTATTTTTGCTCCACAGGTTTCATTCTTGAAAATTAGGAAATTTCCTTATTTTAAAGGGTATAGAAATATCAGACATTTTATTTGAACCTAGAAATGTATATGCTATAGCTATTGTAATGCTTTTATATTTTTATACATTAAATTTTTTCCCTTTTTATTTTTTTAAGCGTTACCGAACTCCTTCTAGATCCAGATCAAGGGATCGTTTCAGACGTAGTGAGACTCCTCCACATTGGAGGCAAGAGATGCAGAGAGCACAAAGAATGAGGGTATCAAGTGGTGAAAGATGGATCAAAGGGGATAAGTAAGAATTAACTATATTATTTCAAATGTAGTGTGACAAGTTTGGTTTTTTGGGTTTTTTTTTTTTTTTTTTTTTTTTTTACTTTTGTACATAAAGTTTATTTATAGCTATTTAAATTGTTTCTGAATATTTTAAAGGATATAGAGTGCCATTTTGGCTAATAATGGATACCATTGTTTTCCTAATAAAATTTCCAAAAAAACTTTTTTCTCTTTATTTTTTAGGAGTGAGTTAAACGAAATAAAAGAAAATCAAAGAAGCCCAGTTAGAATAAAAGAGAAAAAAGTAATTGATCACAGGCATGTGTCTGAGAGTCCAAACAGAAAAAATGAAAAGGAAAAGAAAGTTAAAGATCACAAATCTAACAGCAAAGAGAGAGACATCAGAAGAAATTCAGAAAAAGATGAGAAGTATAATAAAAACAAAGTGAAGAAAAGGGCCAAATCTAAAAGTAGGAGTAAAAGCAAAGAGAAATCAAAGAGTAAAGAAAGAGATACAAAGCATAATAGACATGAAGAAAAGAGGATGAGGTCAAGGAGTAAAGAAAGAGATCATGAGATTATTAAAGAAAAAGAAAAGTCTGATTCTAAAGGAAAAGATCAGGAAAGGAGTAGAAGTAAAGAGAAGTCTAAACAGTTAGAATCAAAGAGTAATGAGCATGATCATAATAAAAGTAAGGAAAAAGATAGACGTGCACAGTCTAGGAGTAGAGAGCGTGATACAACTAAAGGCAAGCACAGTTACAACAGTAGAACAAGGGAACGGAGCAGAAGTAGGGACAGGAGCAGAAGAGTGCGATCTAGAAGCCATGACCGAGATCGCAGCAGAAGCAAGGATTACCATAGATACAGAGAACAGGAATACAGGAGAAGAGGAAGGTCTCGAAGCCGAGAGAGAAGAGCAACACCAGGAAGATCGAGAAGTAAAGATAGGAGAAGGAGAAGGAGAGATTCACGGAGCTCAGAGAGGGAAGAAAGTCAAAGTAGAAACAAGGAAAAATACAGAAACCAAGAAAGTAAGAGTTCACACAGAAAAGAAAATTCTGAGGGTGAGAAGAGAATGTACTCTAAAAATCGTGATCATAATAGCTCAAATAACAGGGAAAAAAAGGCTGAGAGAGATCAAAGTCCATTCTCAAAAATAAAACAAAGTAGTCAGGACAATGAATTAAAGTTCTCCACATTGAAAAATAAGGATGACGAGAAGACCAGATCCTCAGTGGAAAAAGAAAACCAAAAATCAAAGGGTCAAGAAAATGACCACATACATGATAAAAATAAAAAATTTGATCATGAATCAAGCCCTGGAACAGATGAAGACAAAAGTGGATGAGTGAGTTGTGTAAACTTATTTCCATTCTGTCTCAAATTTTAAGTTTTAGAGACTTGCTGATGAATCTCCTTTATGTTGTTTTCCTCTTTTCATTGTTTTTGGGTTTTATGTTTGTCTTTTTTTTTTTTTTTTATGTGGACTTCATTGAGTTGATCTTTTGATAATCTGCAACCTGGATAATTTGTACTGCTAAAGTTTTAATAAACTTGAAATGAGAAAAACACTTTGGTGTAATACTGTGTGCTGTGTTTAACTATTTCATGTATGCATTTTTGTGTTGCAACAATCAGCCAGTAGCAAGTATGCTATTCTACATCCCAGTTTGTGTGATCAGCCAGTTCAAAACAAGCATAACTGATTGTTGGAATACATTGTTACAGAAGCTTGTGTTTCTCATGATTAAAGTATCTTTAGAAGCCACTAGATAGAAGAAATCTTGTATAGATTTTATGGTTGCATTTAAATAGAGGCTTGCAGCAGCTGCAGCTTTTAATTAAACAGAAAAGCAGGATCCTAATAACTTGAGATCTTAGGTCATCACTTTTTATTTTATAGTAATTTGTGCTTTAAAAGTTACTTATATTGCACTTCCTATGTTCTTTATAATTCCACTAATAGCTTGATTCATACTAATATTTTTCCTGACTAGTTTTGTTTCACTTAACTGTCTACAAAAATAATTGAGAACTTTTTTCAGCTGATATAGGATTAAGTTTGATTTGCTGTTATACAGCATCTGACAGGAACTATACCTTGGAAATTCAGATTGTAATTCTCAATTCTATGTTGCTTTTGGTCTCAAAAGATGAAATTTTTGCTTTGGGGAACATTGCGTTATTATTATTCTCATTACCTTTCTCTAAAATGAAGATATTTTTCTCACTAAAACATACCACTTGTGCAGGCCTTTATGTGATATTCTAAAAATTGTTAGTATTGACATACTAACTTCCGAGATTTCTTTTTTGGCCACTGATCTATATAGAGTTGAGTGTTAATTCTGCATGGTACTTGTTTTGTTTTTGTTTATGTTTTGTTTTTTTTTTAACTTAAGCTGGCTTCTCTAACTCATAGTAGTGAGTTTCAAATGGCAAGAAAATGCATCTTTTCTATATATGTATCACAATAGGGTATAGCATGTTTATGACTCTGGTTTCTTTCTATTCAGATGGCTTTATACCATTACTGTTAACATTGTTTTAGCTTGGCATGTGTAACATTGCCACATAGAGTAGAAAGTTGCAAAATTTGATAGCTTACGGAGTTAAACAATAAAAGATACCCAAAGTCCATTTAGAATTTTGTGTGTTGTATATTGCTATTTTTGTGATGTGTGGCCTTTTTTCCTGTAATTTCTCTTCTAAATAAAAAATAAAATATTGAACATCCAGCAAACAGAAAACCTTCCTCATTTGAGAAGAAATTTCAGAAATTAATAGTAGCCTTTAGAGTGTTTTGTACTTTAATATTTGTCAATGTAGTGTCAACTCTTTTACCAGGGTAGCTTCTTGGTAAATCCAGTAATTAGACTCAGTGCTGTTTGTACTGAGCAAAGCAGTGCTTAACATATTTCCCATTATTGATTAATACACTAATGACACATTTGGCATTGTGGTAGTTGTTTCCATAATGAATAATAGGTAATGATTATAAGATTGTTTGGAATATCTTGAAGCAAATATCCACAATGAAGTCTTTTCTAAATTTTTTTTCCTGATGATAAAAGTGATAGATGTTTATGATAATCTGGGATGATTGATTTCTTAGAGACTGACCACAAACCTACCTTAGGGATGATTGAACCTTGAGTTCCCAAGCTGTATATTCTGTTACATATCTTAAATTAGTTATTGTCTTAAATTCAGTAAATTGCATTTTAAAAATCTCGTTATAAACTATTTGAGCTTTAAGAAAGGTGCTATTTAAGAAAGGATTTCTAATAACAACAGCAAAAACCCATGCTAAGTAAAAATACTTATTACATGTTGTCTGATTGCAAAGCTTTACTAAGAATTATAGACAAGTAACCATAGGGGAAAAGTAATTTCTATAAGTAGTATTCTGTTGTGGTTTTCAAAAGAGCAACTCCATTCTAAGCATTTATAGACATTTAAAAACTTAGTTTTTACAGTAGAACAGATATAGTGAAGAAATTGAAAGATGACAATCAGGTAGATTTTATTTTCAGAATACAAAAAACATTTAGAAAATAATTAAACAGCATTAACTCTGTCGTCTGCCTTTGCATCAGAATAGCACATAGCTCAAACAGTCCTTTTATTACATTTTTTTTTTAGTTTTACTACATTTTTAATAGTTGTGTCACCTTTAGCTTTTATTTTGAATATCCTCTTTCCAGAAAGACGGCTCTTTCTTTCCTGTCAAATTGATTTTATAGTTCTGTCTGAGCTTATGGTTTACCTCAAACTATCTTTGACTTGATATCCTCTAAAGATATTTAATAGGTTTATTCTATTGTTTGGCAAGTTCTGAGAATTTTTTTCATGATTATTTCATTCTTTTTGGGGGGTAAACCATCTGCCACAGAAATTGACACTACAGAGAGATTAATGTTCAGTAGAGAATCTGCTGGATTGCTTTAAAATATTTTTAAATCACAGTTAATGAGTTCATAGAGCATTGTATTTTCTAATAGAGTACCTTAAAGCCCTCACAGAAGTTTCAAAGAATGTGTCTGATAAATCTTTGTACAAGTATGATACTGATTCATATTGGCTTTGCTGAATGGCCTTTGATTCTTGTACCCGGTAGAAGGTATTAAACTGAAAAGTGAACATTTCTTAATAATGTAGAAAGGAACACATTGGGTTTCGGTATTTTGAGTAGTGATGTTAAAGGACAATTCTAATTTGTTTTCACGTTAGTATATGGAACAAGTTAGTATGGGTTTTTTTAGTATCTCACTGTGCTTTACTCCAGGTAGCAATTTTTTTTCATCACAATTTGAATCTTTTATAGTAAATTCCCATAGTAACTTGTTCCCTTTACCTTCACCAGAAGGTACTTTAAATATACATGATATATAGTTGATTGTTATAAAAGTACATAAAATGGGTAATTTCCTGTCTTCTGGTTATGCTTATTGTAATTATTCAGTTTAGTATTCATACATTTACAGATGAATAAACTCCAAGGATTATAGATTTATAACCTGTTTATTGTGAAAAGTTTTGTTGCAATAGTTAAAAATTAAACTCTAGGAAGTGCAGCATTGACTGACACCTACCCATAGTGGGTTTCCCAGCTACCTTTAAAGGCTTCAGACATGCAAACTCTGGCCTGTGGTATGATACAAGAAGTAAATATTAAAAGAAAAATCACATAAATAAAAGTCCATCAGCAAGGTTGGAGAAGGGATTGTTGAGGGGTTTTGTCTTCAGGTATAGGAGGAGTTGTGGGGTTAAGTTGTGTTTCTGCCTTTTTTTTTTTTTTTAAAGCAAAGTCCTGTGTTACCAAAAGCCCATGCTGTGTATTTTGTTTTTTGTGTGTTTCTAGTACTTTGAAGGATTGATAAATGAATTGGATATTTGTATGTGGGGATGTTAAAAGTTGTGGCTGCTCTCTTTGTGGAAGGGATAAATTCAAATGAAGTTAATGCACTTCTTTTCCTAGCTCAAAAGTCACTGTGATGTATATTTTTTTAATGAAATTTAGGAATAAAGTTGTTGTCACAATTATATAATTAGTTTCAAAATGCTGCTTCTTTTATCATTAGTCTAGTAACTGTTAAAACTGTTTTCTGCAAACTGCATTTTACAGAATTTAAACTCTGAAACTATCAACTTTTATAGTTAAACATTAAATAAACTATAACAGTTTGTTTTGTATTTTTAAAATTACTGTTGTATTAGTTATTCAACCTTTATTTTTGTTAAAAGCTAAATAATGAAGATAAATCAACTAAAATATACTTTTATTTTACCCATGGGGATATAGAATTTGTATTAGGAAAAACTGAGCAAAGAGTTTTAACAATACTGAGCTGCTTTAAGAATTTAGTCAGCAGTGATGATTTCCAGAAGGTTTGGAGATAAAATTCTAATGTAAATGTTTAATCATAATGCTTCAGATTACAATGTGTCTTTTGCCTCAGCAAACTTAAGGTTAGATTTGGAATTTGCATTATTGTCTACTGGAATGCTACCATTTGCTTTTTAATTCCTCCAAATTTCTCAGCATTGGGAACACTGTATTATATCCTGTGCTTGCCAGTTTTAATATAACACTTAACATTGTAAAGCCATATCGATGTTAATTGACTTGTAAAAGATTGTCTAGTTTTGGTTTCTTGTTTGGTTTCATTTTTATTTAAATTAGATATATTTAGGGAAAATGCACCAACTTGAAAGTTAGTCACTGAAAGTAATATATGGTTAGATAAAAATGTTCTGACCATTCAGTGGTTTGTATGTGTTAACAGGTAATACTAAATTCTCGAATTTTGGAGTGTTTTTAAATGCTTTATTTAGCCAGGAGAATATGTAAAATGTGAGTGCTTCATATGAACTGTGTAAATTACTTGTGTATTAAAATACTTTTAGTATCAATTTGCTTTTTCCATTTTCATTGCTTTCTAGGTTTCCTTCTCAAACATCTTTCCCAACCTAATACCAGTATTTTTTTCTCTTTAAGTGCTGTTTGATAATTTTTACATGGTTTCCCCCTCCATACCAAAATACCTTAGCCACACATTTTAGCTATGGATTTCTTATATTGGAAAATTACAGCAGTTCTGTTTCCACTGTTCTGAGTGCTCTGCACTCAGTTCTTTACACGCAGTTGTTTTGTGATTAATTTTGAAACTTTGGATAGCCCTTTTGTTTTTAATGTGCTTACTTCCAGTAGAAAGACCAGCCCAATTAAAGGTAATTAATCAAACTGCTTACATTGGAAGAAGACTAGTAATGTCTTTAATTTTTGTTTGTCACTCTGATAAGTTGGTTATAAACATTTATGAAATGAACCATTTTGTAGAAACATATTTCCTGTTTTGTAATGTGAAGATAGCTTCATCCAAAACTAGTAATCACCCCTAAATAATGTACAGTACTTTCTAAAAAAATTTAAAGAAAAAAATCTATGGCGGAGGTTTCCTGGCTTATATTATTAGTTCATCGAGCCTTTGCATCCAGTAATTTTTACTTTATTCATTTGAGAAAAGGAGAGAAAGACAGGGCAGGAGCAGAGAGAGAAGGACAAGCAGACTCCTCACTGAGCAGGGAGCCAGACATGGGGTTCAATCCCAGGACCCTGAGAGCATGACCTGAGCCAAAGTCAAGGGTTGACACTTAACTGACCAAGCCACCCAGGCACCCCAGCATCTGGGTAATTTTTAACATGGTGGCAAAAGAATTACCTAACAATTTAGTAGCCCTGTGAAAAAGGAAAAGAACTTTTATTTCACTATTAAACACAGTTACCAATGGGATATGTGAAAATTATTGTACAACTCAAAACTTTGAGTCCTATTGGCTGCCATCACCCTCACAGTCACCTGTGTATCAAACTGCTCATATAACTATTTGTAGAGAAATTACTTCAGGTAACTTAAAAACTAATTTGCACATGTCTAGCAAGTTACACTCTACAAAATAAACTTTAAAAAGTTATAAATTCTGTAATCCTGTTAGTAATAATATTGGTAATGTTTGAAACTAAAAGTTAAGTACTGAAGGGTAATTATGTACATTTCTGCTGAAGAGAGAACTTCTTCCAATGGAATATTACTCAACTATAAAAAGGAACAAAGAACTGATAATGGTACAACATGGATGAAACCTGAAAATAATTGAAAAAGGCCAGACACAAAAGGCCACAGTATGATTCCATATAATTATATGAAGTATCCAAAATAGGCAAATCCATAGAGACAGAGCCAATTAGTGGTTGCCAGAGGCTATGGAGAGAGAAGTAGGAAGTGACTGCTTAGGTTCAGGGTTTGCATTTGGAGCAGTGAAACATTCTGGAACTGGATCTGGTAATGGTTAATATTGTGACTAAATGCTACTGAAAACTTTTTTAAAGGCTAAAATTGCACTATGTTGTGTATGTTATCAATAAAGGAATTCAAATTATTAAACTTTGGTAGTGAAGAATCCATTAGATATACATAATTGCACTTAAAAGCAGATTTATTAAATTATAAGCATAAAATTGACTTAATTGTAGCTCATATTAGCTACAACTTAGTCCTCTCAATCTTAAAAATAAACTTTTTTCTACCATGTAAAACCTAGTCTTCCCTTAGACTTTTGAAAATTACTGTATTTTGATCCCTGAGAGTTATAAAAAGGAAGCTGGACTCCAGTGGTATCATTTGCCTGGTAACTGGGTCTTAATCCACCTCTGTCCACAAAAACTGGTCCACGGCCACCTCCGTGTCCTTCCTGTACAGCTTTTACAAGAGGATAAATATATTTATTTGTTGATTCAGACTCAAGTTCAATTACTTCTCTGGCATAATCTTGGAATTCCTTCTCCTTTTCAGCCACAAGTGCTTCAGCAAGTCTGTAATACTCTAATTCTGCTTGTTTTTCTTGCTTTGCATTAAATTTATTTTTGGCCTGTTTGGGAAAGAAAGAAAATGCAAGGTCATGGTGGTGAGATCAATTTTCTAAATATACATAGCATTTGAAGTTGCAGACATAATTTTCTAAACCTACTAGTAGGTGACAAGTTCTGACTTAACTACACTTGGCCCTTGAACAACATGGGGGTTAGGGATGCTAGCACCTGGTACAGTAAAGAATTCCTATATAATTTTTGACTTACCAAAACTTCTAAAAGCTTACTGCTGACCAGAAGCCTCACTGATAACATAAAGTTGACACAATTTGTATGCATATATGTGTTATATGCTGCATATACCTTTTTTTTTTTTTTTTTAATTTGGTGGGGCATATTTCTAGGCTCTGGTTGGCTCATCTGCAAGGTTTTCAAATGGTAGCAAATCTCCAGAAAACTTTCCAGTGTATGTGTGTAAAAAGAATCCATGTGTAAGTGGACTACCACAGTTCAAACCTGTGTTGTTCATGGGGCACCTGTATATACTATAATTTCAGAAATTCTCCCATGCTTCTCAGTCCTATGCTCAAAGCAGTGGCTCAGTGGCTATATTGCATATAGCCTTATGCAATGACATATCTTCAAACAATATAGCAGTGTAGTGAAAAGCATGAACTTTAGGTAAAAATCAACTGAATTTAGAATCCTGTTTCTAGGGGAACTTGGGTAGCTCAGGTAGGTTAAAGGGTCTGCCTTTGGCTCAGGTCATGATCCCACATCCTGGGATCAAGCCCCATGTTGTTGGGCTCCTTACTCAGTGGGGAGTCTGCTTCTCCCTCTCCTGCTCCCTCTGCTTGTGCTCTCTCTGTGTCAAATAAAATCTTAAAGAAGAATTCTGTTTCTACCATTTATACAAAGGTGTACTTTGGCAGGTATAGAAGACCTACTGATCACTGTCTCCAACCCATCCACTATTTTTTTTTTTTTAAGTACTTTCCACACCCAGTGTGGGGCTTGAACTCCTATGACCCTGAGATCAAGAGTGGCATGTTGTTCCAATTGAGCCAGTCAGGTGGCCTCCCCCGTCCCCAATTCTGAAGGAACGTACTCAAATCCACTGTTCTACGACAGTCCAATATACCATGTGATCCAGCCACATAAGATTAAGTTAGCAGTGAATATCTGAACTAAATTAAACCAATTGCATTTTCTTTTTCCAGGAATTTGAAGTTGTAGTAAGCGACATTTATCAATGTAGGCTGGTTGATCTGGAACTGGGTGGAGTAAGTACTCTTAAGCAATTTACCAAAAGCCAATTTACATCTCACAATTTTCTCTTATAACTCTATATTTGCAAAAACATTGTTTGTTTAACTAATTAGATAAGGTGATTTTAATGAAATCCAACTGACAACTTTTTGTCTTAGCATTTTAAGAAATGCTGTTTGTCAAAAATTGAGTGATTCTACTTATGAATCGATTTAATATTCATGAAAATATTTTCCTAAATCAGTAACCAACACATAAAATGGTAGCCCAAACCTGATAACTACCATACGTTGAAATTTATAAATAGAACAACCATAACAATATGAAATACCGTATTTTTATTAGTGCTACAATTCATAATTAAGGTTTTGAGAGACAGCAGGCATGAGTGGGGGGTGGGTATAGAGGGAGAGGGGAAAGCAGACTCACTGCTGAGCAGGAAGCCCTATGGGGGACTGGATTTCAGGACCCTGGGATCATGACCTGAGCTGAAGGCAAGATGTTTAAATGAGCCACCCAGGTGCCCCAAAGTTAAGGTTTATGTGCTTAAAAAAAAAACAAAAAACAAAGGCTATGTGCTATTTGTTGAATTGGTAATACAGTATCAGGAGTTAGAAAAAGTAGAAAATGACCTTCAAAAAGACTGAAAAAAAAGAAAAAGCTAAAACCACTCTCATAAAAGGTAAAATGCAGGAATTTGGGAACTTACAGAACAATTGGAATACGTCTGTTTGGTAGCAATTTGTGTAAGATATAAGGAAACAAGGGGAAACATTTGAAGTACAGAAAGGAAGTGACAGTGGAAGGGATGGATCACATAATGCCTCAATTTTGATATGCATTAAGCATAAATAGATTTATAAAGGAACTTCTCTTTTTTTCTCAGCAGAGAAATTTTTAGAGTTTTAAAAAGTTTTTATTCAAATTTAATTAACATGTATTATTGGCTTAAGAGGTAGAGGTCAGTGATTCATCAGTCTTATGTTATATAAGTCTTATGTTATATAAGTCTTATTCAAATTTAATTAACATGTATTATTGGCTTAAGAGGTAGAGGTCAGTGATTCATCAGTCTTATGTTATATAAGTCTTATGTTATATAAACACCCAGTGCTCATTACACCACATGCCCTCAATGTCCATCACCCAGTTACCCACCCCCCACCCCCTCCTCTCCAGCAACCCCTAGTTTGTTTCCTATGATTAAGAGTTTCTTATGGTGTGTCTTCCTCTCTTGATTTCATCTTGTTTTATCTTTTCCCCTCTTCTCCTATGATCCTCTATTTTGTTTCTTAAATTCCACAAATGAGTGAGATCTTATGATAATTGTCTTTCTCTGATTGACTTCTTTTGCTTAGCATAATATCTCTAGTGCATTCACATTGTTGCAAATGGCAAGATTTTATTTTTTGATGGCTGAGTAGTATTCCATTGTGTGTGTTATTCCGTTGTGTATGTATGTGTATATATATATATACATATATATATATTCCACATCTTTATCCATACATCTGTTGATGGACATCAACATACCCAGTAATGCAACTGCTAGGTCATAGGGTAGCTCTGTTTTCAACTTTTTGAGGAGTCTCCATACTGTTTTCTAGAGTGGCTGCACCAGCTTGTATTGCCACCAACAGTGTAAGAGGGTTCCCCTTTCTCTGCATTCTTGCCGACATCTGTCGTTTCTTGACTTGTTAATTTTAGCCATTCTGACTATTGTGGTATCTCACTGTGGTTTTGATTTGTATTTCTCTGATGCCGAGTGATCTTGAGCACTTTCTCATGTGTCTGTTGGCCATTTGTATATTTTCTTTGGAGAAATGTCTGTTTATGTATAAAGAAACTTTTAAAGTACTGTTTTAAATTCCTAAAAATTGTAACAGATGGGGGTAAAGTAATAAGCATCTTTAGAAGATTCTAGAGAGCTAATTATTTTGAATATTGGAAAATAAAAGGAAAGAATCAACTATTCTGTCTTTTCTTTAAAAGCTGAACCTAAAAAAAAAAAAAAAAAACTGAACCTCAAGGAAACCAAACTGGGTTTTTTTTTAATTTTTATTTATTTATGATAGTCACACACACACAGAGAGAGAGAGAGGCAGAGGCATAGGCAGAGGGAGAAGCAGGCTCCATGCACCGGGAGCCCGACGTGGGATTCGATCCCGGGTCTCCAGGATCGCGCCCTAGGCCAAAGGCAAGCACTAAACCGCTGCGCCACCCAGGAATCCCCAAAACCAAACTGTTGATCATGAAAAGTTCTTTGAAGACTTCAAATGAATATAAGAAGAAATGAGAGATTATCAATATCTTGTCACCTCATGAACCAAGAGATCTAAACAATAATCAAAGGCTGTTCATGTCACAGAAAGTGACAAGTCATTATGTGCCTTCTGATGCGAGTATACACCACCACATACGAGGAATTTTAACCAAAAAATTTGAATCTGTTTCTGACCTCAACTGGATTTTACCTGAAATGCAGGAAACATAATAAACTATACCACAAGGATTCAACCATAAAAGTCCAGACTATAGTAATTCCAAAAACAAGCAACCCTATAAGCCATTAAATCCCCAGCTCAAGTGGTGAAAACTTACAGGTCTGCTGGACAATGATGTTAGAATCCATTTAGATTGGGTAGCAAAGTAGCTAGAAATTTAAGGGGAGATTCTGGGAGTGAGATGGGCATAGAAGGGCTGAAATCATAAACTCTATGGACATCTTTGACTCACATTGATAAACTACACGTTCACACAGGAGACCCCAGGGAGCTTAGCAAAAATTAAAAGTCTGGAGGAGATTGTGAATTTGATGTTCTTAGGAATAACATCTTCACCAATAAAAAAAAAAAAAAAAAAAAAAAAGGAATAACATCTTCAACCCACACACAGCTTGTGTAGCAGGGGTAAAAGTATTATTGGCTTAACATCACTGAATTAAACTTAAACTCCACCCACATTATTGGTTGACTGTCAAACTATCAATCTGCTGAAAGCCACAAATAAAGAGAAATTTTTGAAACCAGCAAGAGGAAAATAATAGATTTAGGGGACCAAAAATATGATTAACAGCAGATTTCTAATTATAAACAATGAAAGTTAGAAGACCATAGAACAATATATTAAGAGGGCTGGGGAAAAATGGTATCCAGTAATTTTATACCCAATTAAATGAAGACAAAGACATTTCCACAAACACATAAAAAACGGAAATAATGTGGGATGCCTGGGTAGCTCAGTGGTTGAGTGTCTGCCTTTGGTTTAGGTCATGATCCCGGACACCCGGGATCGAGTCCCACATTGGGCTTCCTAAATGGAGCGTGCTTCTCCCTCTGCCTGTGTCTCTGCCTCTCTCTGTCTCTCATGAATAAATAAATAAAATGTTTTTTAAAAATGGAAATAATTTATTGCTAGCCCACCTATGCTATAATACATGCTAAAGGAGTCTTCAGATTGAATAGACATGGCCAATAAACATGAAAAGATGCTCAACATCACTAATTATTAGGGAAATACAAATGAAAACCACAAGAGAAATCCTCTTCAAGCCTATTGCTATGGCTATTATAAATAAACAACAAAACCATTAACGACAAATCTAGAACACAACAAATGTTGAGAATTTGGAAAAATTGGAACCTTAAATATTACTGTTTGGGATGTTAAATGACAGAGTGTTCAAGAGAAAACAGTATGGTTATTTAAGGGGGCACCTGGGTGGCTTGGTTAAGCATCTGACTCTTGATTTCAGCTCAGGTCATGATCTCAGGATCCTGGGATCCAACCCTGGATAGGGCTCTGTACTTAGTGCCTCCTGACCCTTCCCCCACTTGCACACTCTCTGTCCTGCCCCCTGCTTCCTCTTTCTCACTCTCAAAATAAGCTAAAATCTGGGGCAGCTGGGTGGCCCAGTTAAGTATCTGCCTTTGGCTCAGGTCATGATCCCAGGGTCCTGGGATCGAACCTAGCTTCAGGCTCCCTGCTCAGTGGGGAGTCTGCTTCTCTCTCCCTCTGCCTCTGCCTGCTGCTCCCTCTGCTTGTGTGCTCGCTCGCTCTCTCAAATAAATAAGTAAAATGTTAAATAAATAAATAATAAATAAATAAATAAATAAATAAATAAATAAATAAATAAAATCTTTTAAAAAGAATAGTTCAGTGGTTCTTTAAAAAGTTAAACCTGGGATCCCTGGGTGGCGCAGCGGTTTGGCGCCTGCCTTTGGCCCAGGGCGCGATCCTGGAGACCCGGGATCGAATCCCACGTCGGGCTTCCGGTGCATGGAGCCTGCTTCTCCCTCTGCCTGTGTCTCTGCCTCTCTCTCTCTCTCTCACTGTGTGCCTATCATAAATAAATAAAAAAAAAATTAAAAAAAAAAAAAAATTAAAAAAATTAAAAAAATAAAAATAAAATAAAAATAAAAATAAAAAGTTAAACCTAGGGGATCCCTGGGTGGCTCAGCAGTTTGGCACCTGCCTTCAGCCCAGGGCATGATCCTGGAGTCCCGGGATCGAGTCCCACATCGGGCTCCCTTCGTGAAGCCTGCTTCTTCCTCTGCCTGTGTTTCTGCCTCTCTCTATCTGTGTCTCTCATGAATAAATAAATAAAATCTTAAAAAAAAAGTTAAAACTTAGAATTACCATATGATCTGGCATTCTATTTCTGTGTATATAGACAAAAGAACTGAAAGCAGGACTCAACAGATATTTGTATACCAATATCCACAGAAGCATTATTGCCAAAAGATGGAAACAACCCAAATGTCCACTGATGGATGTGTGTATAAACAAATGTGGTATATACATACAATAGAATATTATTCAGCCTTAATAAAAAAAAAGGAAACTCTGACATACACTGCAACAGAGATGAATCTTGAAGATATTATGCTAAGTAAAATAATATAGATACAAAAGGACAAATATATGATTCCATTAATATGAGGTACCTGGAATATTCTTTTTTTTTTTTAAAGGTTTTTATTTATTTAATCGAGAGAGAGAGACAGAGACAGAGACAGAAGCAGAGACACAGGCAGAGGGAGAAGCAGGCTCCATGCAGGGAGCCCGACGTGGGACTTGATCCAGGGTCTCCAGGATCACGCCCTGGGCTGTTGGCTGCGCTAAACTGCTGAGCCACCCGGGCTGCCCTGGAATATTCAAATTCATAGAGACAGTAAGTAGAATATGATCAGGGGCTGGGAGAAAGGGGGAAGGAATGAAAAGGAACAGAATTTCAGTGTACATGATTAAAAAGGTTTGGAGATGGGTAGTGGTAATAGTAAATGCACTTAATGGCCCTGAAGTGGTACCGTGAAAAACGGTAAATTTTATGTTACATATATTCCACCACGTTGAAACACAATAATAAGAAAACAACCCAGGGGCGCCTGGGTGGTTCAGTCAGTTAAGTGTCTTAGGAGCCTAAGTCAGTTAAGTCAGTTAAGTGTCTTAGGAACCTTAGGCTCCTGTCAGGATTCTAGGATCCTGGGATCAAGGACCAAGTTGGGCTCCCTGCTCAAGGGGGGGCCTGCTTCTCCTCTCCCTCTGCTGCTCCCTCTGCTTGTGCTCTCTCCCACTCGTCTCTCAAATAAATAAAATCTTAAAAAAAAAAAACTCAGTTGAATAATTGGCAAAAGATTTGAATACATATCTCCTAAAAGAAGGCACACAAATATCAATAAAGGACATGAAAGGACATATCGTTAGTCATTAGGAAAATGCAAAACAATACAAGAAATCACTACACTAGAAATAGTTAAAAGATCACAAACACAAGGATGATGAGGATGTGGAACAACTTGTCCTCGCATACGTTGCTGCTAGGAATGGAAAATGGTATAGCCATTTTGGAAAAATAGTTTTAAGTCATAAATGATTGCACACCAGGTCCTCTATACATGTTCTAAAATCTCTGGCACCCCTATTCACCCCAACTCTGAAACCTATGAGATCCTAATCAACATTATCTCTGGGCTATAGTTATAAAGAGGGGGAAAAGTAAAAGGAAGAAGGTAAGCATCATGGCCTACCATATGCATTTGCATTTTTTTTAATATTTACTAAAGCCTAATAGACACTGAAAAAGGATAAATATTTGTGCAAAAGACATAAACCTAGTATTGGAACTTCATACAGATAAAAAGATAAATGAACTCTTCATATTTTTAATATATTTTATTGTGTCATAACTATAACGATCATCTGATCTGATTTGACAAAGGAAACCACCTGGGAAACAAAACCAGCATAAACTCTACATTACATATTTATTGTTAAAATAAGTATAAATATTTAAGAATAATTACCATTTGCTGAATATGGGCATCTCGAACTTCTCGATGTTTTTTATCAGCTTTGCGTTTTTTCTCCTTTTCATGCTCCTGGAAAATCTGATCTGCTTTCATGATAGCCAGCAATTGTTCTTTAGCCTCTAGTTTTCTCTGTCTTTCTTCTTCCTCTTTATTTTTCATCTAGGTGTTAAAGGGCAAAGGGAAAAAAAATTTTTTTATCAACCACTGCTCTCTAATAAAGCATAGTTAGAAAGCTCCAAGCAGAAAGCCAGGAGCAATGCAAAGCAGAAAATTACATACCCCTGGGCTGATTCCCACATGTCCAGTTTACTTTGGTTTTGTTTTATTTCTAGACCAACAGGTAACATACAATGAAACCTGAGTGATACTGGTTTAAAAAATAAATATAGGAGCAGAATAGCAGGATCTTTCCAAGGTAAAAAATGAATTGCGACAATGTTTATAAACTATCTAACTTAAATGTTATGATGGCCAATTATGTAGGATATAAGGATTATCTGAAGGATTAAGAAATAAGGAAATGCAATGGGGTAATTTTTATTTGATTGGTCTTAAAAAACATTGAAATGTATACTAAGTGAATAACAATTTTTGCATTTTAGATGGCTCTGAAACAGAAGAGATTATTATTTTGCATCTATCAATATCTTACTTATAATTGACTATCATGTGATCTGCTAGAAAGTAAACATGGTCTAGTTTCAAGAATATAGGAAGATAATTCATACGTTGTTTCCCAAATCTTTTCTAGGTTTTTATCCAGCAGAGGGAGTGGAAACTACAATGGAAAGGACTTAAATTTGTTTTTTTTTTTATTTTTATTCATCATAATTGAATTGCTTACCACAACAGCTCTATATTCTGCAATTGCTTTTAATTCTGCTTTGTTTTTTTCATATTTTTCCTTTTCTCTTTTTTCCCATTCAGCCTCAGCCTCTGCAATATCTCTAGCAATAATCAAATCTTCATTGTCAAGTTTCTCTTTTATTAGCTCACTCAGGAAGTTATTTATTCTTTCTCTCCTTTCTTCCATTAGCCTATAACAAAATAACCATCACTTGTTAAATCTTCATGAATAGATTTATTTTGGAGCGAATATAATTTCATTAGAAATTGGATCTTTTATACTCTTTTACAAGACTAAAAGGAGCCCCACTGCTCTTTCTATGTACTGATTAAGTGGAAACTATTTTTAATACTTTGTTTAGAATAAAGTATCTTTTAAAAATCCAAAGGGAGTAATGCATATAATATCTTCTGTATGTATGTGCACATGTGCACGTGTATGTGAAGAAATAAAGTATTAAAATTCTCACAGTGAAAAAATTTTCAAAGTACTTTGTCAGATACCCTCCTTACTCTATCATTGGAGGCTTAGGTTATAAAATAAATCAAAGGCCTTTCTTTCAATGAAATCTCAAAATATCAAGTAAAAGTTATCAAAATCCTGAATAAATCCATCCTCTTACTATATAGCCTGTTTACAACTTATTAATAGCACTTTATTGACTTCATCTATTTATATGAAGGTAGACAACTATGTTTTTACACTATGAGATTCCTGAGGTCAGAGAATGGGTAAGTCCTCTCTCTAGTTCAGAGCCAAGCATGGTGCCTGACACATAACAATAACTAGGTTATTTGTTAAAAGAATAGGGGCATTTTCGTTTAGAGTAGGGCAAAAAATACTTTTAAATTTAGATGCGACAGATTCATTAATTTATTGAGTGAATTTGTAAAGCAATGTGGGAGAAACGATAAGAAAGGACACAGTGCATATACCAAGGAAATCACAGTCTAAAGTGGAGAAGAGACATTTATGCAAATAACTATAAACACCAAAGGGTGATATATGCCATGAGAAAGCTAGAAAGTGATATAGGCAGATGAGAAAAAAGGAAAGCTTCATGGGAAAGGTGACATTGCATCTAGACTTTCAACAATATTCCTAAACACTTTACTGATTGCCAGCTATGTTCCAGACACTATTCCAGGTGCTGGGGACACAACAGTAAACAAAAACATTAAAGATCTGTTCTTCTAGAACACTCTAGCTGGGGTACAGTGATAGTGAACAAAATAAATAGTTAAAATAGTGCTATCTCTCGAAATGAGGAAAAAGAAAGCAATTAAGTGGATAAGCAATGTGGGGGCGGGGGGTGGAGCTGTAATTTTAATTAAGGTAGTCAGTGAAAACCTGAATGAGAAGACAACATCTGAGTAATGATCCTTTTGAAAGAGTTTAGGGAAGTCAGCATTCCCCAGAGAGGATCCAGTGTGAGTGATGAAGAGGCAAAGGAAAGAATAGTACAAGATGAAGTCTCAGAGGTGAGGCTGGGGTCAGCTGGCAATTAGGATGGTGGAGAGCCTTATGGGCCTTAGTATATACTCTACATGTGATATAAAGCCATTGGAATGTTCTGCACAAGGAAAAAGTAGGATCTAGACAGAAACACAATGTGCTGCAATTGGCCCCCTCTCCTCTCCTACCTCATCCCAAACTTCTAAGGTAAGAAATGACCTCCATATCTGATGGACATTTCATTTTTAAAATCTCACTTATGGGTGCCTGGGTTGTGCAATTGGTTGAGTGTCTGACTCCTGGTTTCCACTCCGGTTATGATCTCAGGGTTGTGAGATCGAGCCTCCCGTTGGGATCCATGCTCAGTGCAGAGTCTGCTTAAGACTCACTCTCCCTCTGTCCTCCCCCTCCCACTCTCTGTCTCTAAAATAAATAATAAATAAATCCTTAAAAAATAAAATTTCATTTAATCCCTCTATTGATGTAATACCAATGACTGCTCTCTTCTTATTGAGACTCTCCTTTCTTGTTTCTCTGATTTTCTTCCAATTTCTGGAAACTATTCTTTGATCTTCACATGATCTTTTCTCCATTTGACCCTTAAATATGGGCTTCCCAAGGGACTATGCCACTTTCATTTCTTACCTACTCACCATAGGTGAGGTCACCTGTGTCCACTGTTCTAACTACCTACCATCTATATATCGATGGCTCACAAAGGCATCTCCAGCTCATATCCCTCTCCTATAGCAGAGATTTCACTATTTCCAACCATCAACCAGATAGACGTTCTTGATATTCCAAGGGAACCCTAACTTTGAAGTCACATCACTAATTGCCGAGTTATATATAATGACTTTTTCTTAAAAAACTATTCTCATATCACTTCTGATTTATAATAATTTCAAATAGTACTTTATTAATTACATCAATTTTTTTAATATTTATTTATTTATTTATTTATGACAGTCACACACAGAGAGAGAGAGAGAGAGGCAGAGACACAGGCAGAGGGAGAAGCAGGCTCCATGCACCGGGAGCCTGACATGGGTCTCGATCCCGGGTCTCCAGGATCGCGCCCTGGGCCAAAGGCAGGCGCCAAACCGCTGCACCACCCAGGGATCCCCTAATTACATCAATTATTTTTAAAAGGTTACCTGTGTGTTTCAGCTTCTTTTTCTTTCCCCATTTGTATAAGACGCTTTTTTGCTTTGATAAATTTCCTAATCTTTTCATCTTCCTCCTCTTGCTGCTGCAGTTCTACGGCTTTGATGATATTCTTATCATTCATATGTTCCTTGGGGGGAAAATTATGTATTATCCTATTACAAAGAAAAATATCTTTTGACATACGAGTATCTAACAAGAACCTGTCAAATGGTCATAGCTTCTGACTCAGTTATTTCTCTCTTGGGAATTTATACCAAAGAAACAATCAGAGATACACATTAAGCTTTATGTACCATGTACTTTATCTCAAAGTTATTTATTAGAGTGAAAAAATGGAAACAACCTCTAAATCTCTAATAATGAAGAAACAGTTAAATTATACTCTCAATGATATGGGAAGATACAAATAATATAATGGGGAAGTGGGGGTGGAAGGAGAATATAAAACACTACATAATAGCATATTTCAGTTTTGCAAACATATAGGGACAAGTTTATAATGTATATACTACTAGAAGAAATGTATCAAATGTTAACAGTTATCTCTAGGGTATGAGATTATATATGTGACTTTTCATCTTAATGCTTTCCTGTATTTCAAATATTTCATTTCTTTAAAAAATGTAATTAAAAATAATTCTAGGGGGAACGTTGGTGGATCAGTTAGGCAGCCAACTCTTGGTTTCAGCTGGGGTCATGATCTCAGGGTCCTGGGATGCAGCTCCAGGTTGGGCTCCCTGCTCAGCAGGGAGTCTGTTTCTCCCTCTGCCCCTCCATTCTCTCTCTCTCTCTCTCTGTTTCATAAATAAATAAAATCTTTAAAAATAAACAAATCTTAAAAAATACTATAATCATAAAAAATACATTAAGTGTTTTCATTGATTTTCATTTACTGTTTAATTAATATAGTTATATGGTACACAGTATAAAATGTCCTTCCTTCCCCCATCCAATGTCTGCCTATATTCCTAATTCCCCCACCAGACTTGATCACTGTGAATCAAGTTTCTCGTCTAGACTTTCTTTTCCCACATACACAAAAAAAGATATAGATACATATTCTAACAGAAAATTTTAATATGGTTCATTATTTTTCAAGACAAAAAATAAAAATTTGTTCATATCAGCATATATCCACGTCCCCATTCTGAATTTGTTATCATAAAAATAGGTGCCTTTGAACACAATAGGCTGGATATATAGATATATTAGTGTATTCAGTTACTAGAAGTAGAAACCAATTCAAGGTGAAAGATGCAATGTTTAATCTTCCCATATATTTATAACTCAGGGTTTACTATTGCCTAGCATTCTTAAATACTCTCCTATTTTATGTCTATTACTTTGAAAAGCCCATAATCTGGTTAAGAGAAACATTAGTCAACACGAAAACCTAATGCCAATGTCAAACTGTTAAAAGTGACTAATTTTGGATGATTTCTTTTCCTGATTTTTTCTACGTTTATTGTAATGTTTATACAGATTTGTTTTTGTTTTTGTTTTAATTTTTTTTATTTACTTATTTATGATAGAGAGAGAGAGAGAGGCAGAGACACAGGCAGAGAGAGAAGCAGGCTCCATGCACCGGGAGCCCAATGTGGGATTTGATCCCGGGTCTCCAGGATCGCGCCCTGGACCAAAGGCAGGCACTAAACCGCTGCGCCACCCAGGGATCCCCAGATTTGTTTTATAATAGGAAAGAACAGACTTAATTAACACAAAGTCAATTCTCATCTTTAGAAGTTGAAAGCCTCAGCTCAAGGTTACATAGCTAGTTAGTGGCAGAGTTAGCATTCAAAGGTCTGTCCCATTCCAAAGTGTCTTGGAGAGACAAAAATATTGCATCCATGAAATAAGAATAAGATTTTAGGCTAAAAGGAACAATAACATTACAGGTAAAACTCTTACAAATTAAGACTTTTTTGGTAGCTAAATTTATTTTTTTAAGATTTATTTATTTATTTGAGAGATTGTGAGTGAGGGGAGGGGGGGAGGAGCAGAGGGAGAGGAAGAGAGAAAATCTCAAGCAGACTGCACTGACTTGGGGTTCAATCCCATGACCCTGAGATCACGACCTGAGCTGAAATCAAGAGCCATATGTTTAACCGACTGAGCCTCCCAGGTACCCCTTGGTAGCTAAATTTAAAATTCAATACAAAGTTTAAAAGACAAAGTTGAGAGTAACTCTCAAAGTCAAATAAAACCCCAAAATGGCAGGAACAATTAATTGCCTACCCAAGATTCTTTCTTCTTTTCTGCATTAGTAACAAGACCTAGATTTTGTTCACAGTGGAAACATGCTCATCAAAAAAGACTATATTTCCAAGCTTTCTTTTCAGCTAAGTGTTACTAATTATGACCAACGAGATTAAATTTCTCTTTTAATTTTTATTTATTTTATGATAGTCACAGAGAGAGAGAGAGAGAGAGAGAGAGAGAGAGGCAGAGACACAGGCAGAGGGAGAAGCAGGCTCCATGCACCGGGAGCCCGACATGGGATTCGATCCCGGGTCTCCAGGATCGTGCCCTGGCCCAAAGGCAGGCGCCAAACTGCTGCGCCACCCAGGGATCCCTGACCAATGAGATTCAGTGGGAAACTTCTGAAATATTCTTTAGAAGGAGAATAGATAGTTGGGCATCCTTTTTTGTCCTTCATCTTTTTTTCCTTCTTGCTGCCTGGAATGTGGATATGAGTGGAGGAGCTCCAACAACCATTCAGGGTCATGGGGCAACTTTGAGGACAGAAGCCATCTACGTTCCAAGAATAGCAAAGCAAAACAAGAAGAGCTGTTTCAGTCCGTATTGATTCTGAAGTTGCCATATCAGCTTTGGAATGACTACTTCTGTGCTTCAAAGTTTTAATTTCTTTAAGGTATTATTATCTTTGAATTTCCCTTAAAATGAGGAAGTTTTTGGTTTTTTTTAAATTACGACATCAATTCAGAAAGTCCAATGTGTATCAGAGGGGTTCTAGAACAGAAGAGACAAAATGGAAGACTATACAAGAAATAAAGTAAGATGGGGCAGCCTGGCTGGCTCAGCCGTTTAGCGCCGCCTTCAGCCCAGGGCCTGATCCTGGAGACCCGGGATCGAGTCCCGTGTTGGGGTCTCTATATGGAGCCTGCTTCTCCCTCTGCCTGTATCTCTGCCTCCCTCCCTCTCTCTCTCTCTCTCTCTCTCTCCCTCTCTCTCTCTCTGTGTCTCTCATTAATAAATAAAATCTTAAAAAAAAAAAAAAAGAAAGTAAGAAGGGACGCCTGGGTGGCTCAGCAGTTGAGCGCCTGCCTTTGGCTCAGGGCGTGATCTCACGGTGTCAGAATCGAGTCCCACATTGGGCTCCCTGCATGGAGCCTGCTTCTCCCTCTGCCTATGTCTCTCCCTCTCTCTGTGTGTCTCTCATGAATAAATAAATAACATCTTTAAAAAAAAAAAAAGTTTCCAGAATGAAAGGAATATACCTCTCCAGATTGAATGCATCAACTGAGTGCTCAGCAAAATAATAAAAAAGAACTATATCAAAGTATGTCATGTAAAATAAAGACCCAGAAATCTTTCATAAAGAGAGGGAAAGAAAAATAAAATACAACAGGTCACATAAGTAGGCTAAAGACCCTAAATGGCAACATATTTCTCAATAGCATTACTGGAAGTCATGAAACTATGAATACAAAATTCTGAATTCTGAACTAGAATTCTGTATCTAGTCAAACCATAAAGCAAATATGACTTTAAATGATAATCTTTTCAAGTAAGAATTTTAAAAGTTAACCTTTACCCCTTCTTAGAAAGTTACTCGAAAGGGTGCCTGGGTGACTCCGTGGGTTAAGCAGCTGCCTTTGGCTCAAGTCATGATCCTGGGGTCCTGGGATGGAGCTGCAAATCAAGTGGGGCTCCATGCTCAGTGGGGAGTCTGCTTCTCCCTTTGCCTCTCCCCCTCCCCTGCTCATGTTCACTCACTCTCTTAAATAAATAAATAAATAAAATCTTTAAAAAAAAGTTACTTAAAGATGTATCTCAGTAAGATGAAGAAGTAAGCCAAGGAAAAGGAAGACATGTGATTCAGGAAATGGGAACTGCAGCCCAGGAAAGTGAGCCAGGGAAGTTTCAGAGTGACATCTGTGCAGGAGGCCTAGAGGATAAGCAGTCCAGAAGTAAGAGAAGGATAGAGGACTTGGATGGAGGAGCTCTAAGAAAACCATTTAATATAGATACTTTAATATTAGATGAATATTCATTGTTTAAGATTATTTATTGAGACAGAGTGCACACACAAGTGAGGTGGAGGGGCAGAGGGAAAAGGAGGATCAAACTCCCTGAAGAATTCCTTAGATGAATATTTGAAAACTAATATCAATATACATTTGACAGAACTTATAGAACATATGGAAAAAAACAGGTATATAAGCATCAAAGCAAATACACAGACAACTATTTTAATCATAAAAAAACATTTATGCAAGCAAAGAAATATAATCATAGTATATGACTTGGCTCTTCAGAGAATATTTATATAATAATAATGATTTAGCTAAAATTGTGACATAATTATTTTAGGGAAAGGGGAGAATGGCCAGATGGACAGAAAATGTCTAAGTTGATAAATCAAGATACGTATCTTTAGAACTTGATATGTATTTTTAAAATATACAGATTATTTAGAATATAATTTCATATCAGAACAAACAGCAAAAAGAACCTGGAAGTGGATGTCCTCATGAAGCTACTCTTCTTTTAAGCCTCTGGCAGTGTTTGATGTTTTAATTCTGTGCATGTATTACTTAAGAATAAAAACTAATCTTAAAGAAAAGAATGTAAAAAATTATAAGATAAAGTGAGTTGCAATAGGCACAAAATAACCATTATGTTTATCAAACACTTAATAACATTGAGGCAGACCCGAACACACATCACCCCATTCATTCCTCGCATCTCTCATTTAAAGGATAAGAAAACATGTTCACTTGAAAATAAAGTCTCATTCTCTTTTCTCGTTCATACATGAGAGCATGCCCACAAAAATTCATAGTAAATACAGTTCTCCCAAGAGTATACTTAGAAACCCAACTTAATAGCAACTTGTTTTCTACTCCACAATATTTTACCAAAAAAATATTAAAAGTTAGTCATTGGATTTTATATATTTTTTGAAGAAGTGCTGTATTTTCAACTTACAAAAAACAGTTTTCTGCTTTCACTTATATCTTCTTTTTTCTTTTCTAGTTTTTTCCTCATTTCTAATTCATATAATGAATTCTGTCGCTTTATTTCTTCAGCATCCTTTTCTTCATGTTTTCTCCTTCTTTCTTCCTCCTCTTCATGTTCCTTGATTCTAAAGCAAAAACATAACTAAAGTTGAAAGCAAAGCAGAAAAATAGATATTTTAAAGAAATGAATTAGATTCTAACCTGGGGTTATTTGAAGCTGTGGGGAAACTTGTGAATTTCTTTGGGCACAAGAAAGATATATAAAGAGCAGTGATTAAAGCCAAATTCAATTTTGGTTAGCCCAGAATTGCCAGTGTTTTCCTTTCTCCAAAATTTGTTTCACTCCTAACCAAAATTAAGTCCTACACTAAATTCAAATGTTCCTTTCCTTTAGAAAGAACTAGCTAACTGAATGACATATAGTGGAATGGGGACATTATTTTACAGAAAAGCCCTTAATCTCTAGTGTTTCTCAATTTCAGCACTACAGATCTAGCCTCTTAGGCAATGGGGTTTCCCTGCCCAACTAACCACTCTGGTTGTCATTCTTTCTCTAGCCAACATTCACCTGCTATTAATGCCATCTGAGTGGTAAGCCATACAGGGCTCATGTGTGAGTTCCTCAGAGATCACTGAGCACCCTCCTTACTGAAGGGCTGTGATCTGGGAGATTTAGCTCCAGCACTTCCTCTTCCACCCACCTTCCCAGCCCCATCACCATCACTACCACGAGCTTCCACCATCAGTACTTTATTGCAAACTCTGAGTGCCCTCCTCTGGCGACCAATCCTATGCATGCTGGCAAGGCAGCTCAGTGTGAGATGCCTACTTGCCTTTGCATCCTTGTCAGCCAATCAAGTGTGCAGACTGTTCCGCTGCTATTCTCAATCTGCTGTCTCTATTTTTTTTCTTCCTGAACAGGTAGACACAGGATAGATCAACAACACACTTAGATAAAAAGACTGCGGTATAAACCTTTCTTTCATATGCATCCAATCCAAAAGAATTTTTTCTTGGAGTCCCATCACTCAGCTTTAGAAGGGAAAATTTCCTTCCTCTGTGCCATGGAGGACTACACAGTTAAGTGAGCCAGGAGGTTCACTTTGGTATTATTAAGCAGGACAAGAGATTCCCAGATGATTCATCCATCTGTACAGAGTAAGCAGCCTTAGAGCCAAAGTCACTTTCTCTAGGAAGAGCTAAGAAAAAAGTCACTATTGGCTATAGCTAAACCAGGTTTATATGATTGCCTGAAAAACACTAGATTTTCAAAAAATGTTTTTGTTTAGTAGGCATTCTTAGAAGCAAAGAAGATTCTTTGAGCTGGTAAGAAACCCACAGATAAAGAATGGGAGAACAAAATTCCAGACAGAGGGAAAAACATGTGAGAAGACCCTGAAGCAAGCAAAGGTTTGACAGGTGTGCAAGACCTGGAAGATAGGTATGATAGAAGTGAAGAGGAGGTAGGAAAGGAGGTTGAGAAGAGGAGGCCAGATCACGCAAGGCTTTGCAGGAGATGGTTGTTTCCATTCTATTTTATTTGCTTATTTATTTTTAAGATTTTATTTATTCAAAACAGACACACACACAGAGAGAGAGAGAGAGAGAGAGAGAGAGAGAGAGAGAGGCAGAGACACAGGCAGAGGGAGAAGCAGGCTCCATGCAGGGAGCCCGACGTGGGACTCGATCCCGGGTCTCCAGGATCAGACCCTGGGCTGAAGGTGGCACCAAACCGCTGGGCCATCAGGGCTGCCCTCCATTCTATTTTATTTTATTTTTTCCTCTATTCTATTTTAAATGAATGGAAAGCCACAGAAAAGTTTTAAGTAGGAGAATAATATGATCAATTTTTATTTTAATAAAATCTCTCTGGATGATGAAAGAAAAGGGACTAAAGAAGAGAGAACTGAAGGCCAGTTAAGGTGTTGATGCAATAATCCATGGGAAGTGAGAGTGGACTAAGATGACAGCAGTAACTTTAAGATTCATATTGGAGAAAATGATTAACATCAATTGCTGATAGATTTGATGTGGAAAATAAGGGAACATGATGAATAAAGATGTATTCCTCAGTTTCTGATTTGAACAACCGAGTGGATAAAGATGCCACTAGAAAGTCCACTGTGGGGGTGGAGAATAATAAAAAATGCTAAATGCTTATTTCATCCTAGACATTTTTTTTTAAAGATTTTATTTATTCATGAGAGACACACACAAGGAGAGAGAGAGGCACAGAGACACAGGCAGAGAGAGAAGCAGGCTCCATGCAGGGAGCCCAATGTAGGACTCCCGGGTCTCCTGGACCACGCCATGGGCCAAAGGCGGTGCTAAACTGCTGAGCCACCCGGGATGCCCATGCTAGACATTTTAAATTTGAGATATAGATAAGACAAATGAAGATGTCTTAAAGGCAGTTGGATATGTGAAGCTGGGACTCAAAGGAGTGGTCTGAACTAGAGTTAAAAATGTGAAAGTTACAAGATTTAGGATGGATTTTTAATCATTAGGAATGAAGATCACTTAAGCTTTCATATCTCTCTCTGCTTTTTCTCTAGATGATCATATCCATGGGAAAGTGATGCAAACAATCCTATGATGATTTTTCCTTCTTTTGAGAAGCTGATGAGATTAATAGTAACAGAGTTGTTCTCAAGCAAGGTCTACTGGCCCCTTCCCAGAGAAAGATTTGCCTATCAATAGAAGTAAGTAGAATGATATGCAGTATCTACATAAAAATTAAATTCTGTTAAATTTCTTTTCGATAATTATGTTTAAGGTTCTTGGTCAAAATCCCTCCATTTAGGGATTTTGGTGTCACTAGAGTCCTTTATTGGCCCCATCCTCATTATGCCCAGCCAAAGGCAGATTTTTATGCTGCTCAAAGCCCAACAATGGAATATACTGCCCAGGTCTGCAGTTTAGAGATTGTTTCAAAAATGTGTGAAAAATCTCACTTTCAGGCACAGGGCTAGCAGCTGTATAGTGTGTTTTAGATATCCGTTGCTGAGAAATTACCCCTAAACTTAGTGGATTAAAACAATAAACATTTATTATTTCACACCACTTCTGAGATTCAGGAAGCTGGGAGTAGCTTAGCTGGCTGTTCTCCAGAGGTTGCAGTCAAGATGTTAGCTGGAGTAGTAGATATCTGAAGGCTTGACTAAGGATGGAGAATCCATTTTTACATATCTCTTGGCAGGAGGCCTCAGCTCCTTGACACATGCACCTCTCCATAGAGCTTCCTGAGTGTCCTTACACCATGGCTCCTCAAGATTGAGTGATCCAATATATCAAGGAGGAAGCTACAATGCCTTTTATATCCTAATCTCTTTCAGGAGATCATACACCATCACTCCTATTTATTCTCTTCACTGGAAATGAGTTCCTCTGTATAGCTTCACAATCAAGGGAAGAAGGAATTAGATTCCACCTAAGGAGTATCAAGGAATGTGTAGAGGAGTATCAAAGAATGTGTGGCCATATTTTAAATCACCACCAGGTAATACCTGAATAGCACTTGGTAATATATTTAAGGGCATGCAAAAGACTCTTGCCTCTTGGCATCCTCCAATTTCCATTTCTTTGTGTTTAAGAGAATTAAAATATGGTCTTTGCTCAAAGCAGAAACTTATTCCAAATTTTGGCACACCTTAGACACATGGCCTATAATAAGGCACATCATGACCTGGCCCTTGTCTCTCTCTTTCCAATCTCATCTTTAACATTGCCCTCTTAGTCATCTTGACTACTTGTAATTACCCAAATCCACCATAATCTAACTCACTTTGGGTCTTCACCCATGCTAATTCCTCTCTTTAAAATACTCCTACATCCCCACTATTTGCATGACTTATTCCTACTCAGTTTTGATACTTTGGTGATGGAACTGATCTTTTCTAAAAATTAGCCTTCTCTAGACTAGATCAGATGTCCATTTTATATGCTTCCACATATCTTGTGCATCTATTTGCCAAAATATCTACTGTCAAACCCTAATTATTTGTTCCATATTTATAGCTTCCTTCCCAGATTGTGAACTTCTTAAAGAAAAAAGACAATTGTATTCATTTTCATATTCTTATACTAGATTAGTGGCCAGCAAATGGAGATTGTCCAATAAATGTTTGTAACAATGAATGGATGATTGGATAAATGAATTTATTCACAAATGAATAAACAGCCTATTTAAAATTGTCCCCTGAATAGACTCTTATTTAAATTTTTTCCTCTTTTTTAGTTTTATTTTTTTAAGATTTTATTTATTTATTAATGACACACATACACACACACACATACACACACACACACACACAAACACTGAGTCCATAATGAGTCCATAAAAAGCCTCTTTAAGCCAACAATAGAATTGGAATACTAACTTGAGCAGATAAAGAGAGCAGATACAGATGTGGTAGAAAAGAGAGAAGAGTTTTTTTCCCTATTTCTTGAATAATAAGAATCCATTCAGGGGCACCTGGCTATCTCAGTTGGTAGAGCATGTGACTCTTGATCTCAAGGTCAAGAGTTCGAGCCCACATTGGATGTGAAGCCTATTTAAAACTAAAAAAAAGAAAGGGATCCCTGGGTGGCGCAGCGGTTTGGCGCCTACCTTTGGCCCAGGGCGCGGTCCTGGAGACCCGGGATCGAATCCCACGTCGGGCTCCCGGTGCATGGAGCCTGCTTCTCTCTCTGCCTCTCTCTGTGACTATCATAAAAAAAAAAAAAAAAAAAAAAAAAAAAAAAAAAAAAAAAAAAACTAAAAAAGAGGAGCAGCCCAGGTGGTGCAGCGGTTTAGCACTGCCTGCAGCCCACGGCGTGATCCTGGAGACCCAGGATCGAGTCCCACGTCGGACTCTCTGCGTGGAGCCTGCTTCTCCCTCTGCCTGTTGTGTCTCTGCCTCTCTCTCTCTCTCTCTCTCTCTCTATGTATATGATGAATAAATAAAATCTTAAAAAAAATCTTTAAAAAGAAAATACTAAAACTCTTCAAAAAGATGACAAAAATCTGCAATATGTCTATAAAGGTTAATATCCAACATATATAAAAACTGCTTATTAATCAGTTTTTAATCAATAACAGACATACATATCAGTATGAAACAACTTACACAACAATGGAGTAACCAATTTATGATAACAAAAACCAAAACTGAGGAATATTTACACATGAAAAAGAGAAATATAAATTAAAATATACAAGCTCCATGCAGGGAGCCCGATGTGGGACTCGATCCCGGGATTCCAGGATCACGACCTGACCTGAAGGCAGACGCTTAATTGCTGAGCCACCCAGGCATCCCAAAAGTAGAATATTGTTTAAAATGTCTTGATAATTTACACAATTTATGCACACTTAAACTACAGTGTAAAAAAACTGATAGGTCTCACATTGGAGAAACAAGGTGGCCGGTAGACAAGGCAGAGACTTTTTACTGAATCCCTTTTGTGACTTTTCCTATTTGCATATATCACTTATTTAGAAAAGTAAGTAAAATTATACACAAATACAATCCCCACTCCTGATACACATATGTCAGGAGTAGCTACTTCTTAAAAAAAATTTGTTTGATTTCTATTTACTGACATAGCAAGACCTCATGATATACTGGTAAGTGAAAAAATACACAATGATACGGGCAGCCCTGGTGGCTCAGCGGTTTAGCGCCGCCTTCAGCCCAGGGTGGGATCCTGGAGACCCCGGACAGAGTCCCATGTCAGGCTCCCTGCATGGAGTGGAGCCTGCTTCTCCCTCTGCCTGTGTCTCTGCCTCTCTCTCTCTATGTCTCTCATGCATAAATAAATAAAATCTTAAAGAAAAAAAAAAGAACTCAGCTTCCCATTTAAAAATATATATATAAAATGATACTATTGATCCAATATCATTTTATAAAATATAAGTACATGCTTAGGGAAAAAGTCTGTATTAGTGGCTCAATGATTGTCAGGGACTGAGAGGACAAAGGGGCATGAGGGAACTTTTGGGGTGAAGAAGTATTCTAAATCCTGATTTAGAGGTGGTTATATACAGCGATATGCTATTTAAAAGATGAATTTTATTAATAAATCTAAATTATAGCTCAATGAATCCGACCCCCTCCACCACCACCACTGCCAAAAAAATGTCTATACTGATATACCAAAACAGTAACAGATTGTTATAGATTAGATTATTGCTCAAAAAGATTCACTCTCTTTCCCATTTCCACGGGAGTTTATTTCTCTGTCCCATGGTTAGACCTGGCCATATGATTTATTTTAGACTTAAGGTAGATCAAGTGTATTTCCTTGACTTTTGCCCTTGACTTAGCCACATTGTTGTAAGCTTGGTCTCATTCTCTTGCATCTCTGTCAATACCATGAGAAAAGTTTCCCCAAGTGTCTGCTGTCCCTTCATCCTGGACCTCAAAAATGAATATACATGGATGGAGCAGATCAGAGTCCTCTCCACAGCAACCAGCAAACACAAATAGTCCTGCAGTTTGAAGAAAAGCTGTGCAGCCAAGCTCAAACAACCCACAGATGCATCAGATATAAATGATATTGTTGAATGACACTAGATTGTGTGGTTGCTTGTTATGCAGCATTATTGTGACAATAGTAACTAATATATTATTTCTGGGTAAGAGAGTAATAGAGAATTTTAACCTTTCTTTGTATTTTTTCTACTTACTAGATATTTCAGCATGTATTACTTTTATAATCTGAAAAAAAAAGCTTTTGTGAGAAAAAGAAAGTGCAAAAAAGGTAATTTATAAATACATACTGTTTTAAATGATCATTGGCAAGAGCCACTCTGTTTCTGCGTCGTTTTTCTGCTTTTTCTTGTTCTTCTTTAAAAGCTTTTTCAATGTTGAGTTTCAATTGTTCTTCCCATTTTTTATCTGATTTTATTTTATTCTTTTGGTATTCAATCTGTGCATCACGCTCTTTCATTACTCTACTAAGAAGAAGTCCTGACTACAAAAAAAAAAAAAAAAATTGTGGCATTAAAAAAAAAAGCTTAATTATGTATAGATATGTTAAATATATACAGAAATGCAAGAAAACCCAAGTAGTACATGAAAGTTTTTCACTCTTTCTGTCTGGTAAAACTGATATTGCTTTGCATATTCAATAGCCTTTTTTCTTTCTCCTTGTTTGTATATTTCTTCCTCCACATCAAGAATTTGTCTTTCTGCCTCTATTTCTTCATCACGCTTCTTTTTGGCTTCAAGTTTCTGTTCTTTCATCCCCTGAAAAAAGAAAAAAGCAGTCTTCTGTTTTCATTTTTCAATTTAATTTCAAAATTGAATTTTCATTATGAGTTTTTATTGTATCTGCATATATCATTAATAAATAAGACAGGTTACACTTACAAGCTAATATTTTAATTGAATTTTTTTGGTAGGTAACATGTTCACATGGTTAAAAATCCCAAAATATTATAAAGGTATACAGTGAAGCTCTCCCTCTAATCCTAACTTCCATCAACAATCTCTAAGATAACCGCTATTATTAGTTTCTTATATTTTCTTCCAAAGTTCCTTGCCATATTTACATTAAAAAACATATGTATTACTACTTTTATTCCTTTAAAAAATCAACAGCAGCATACTTACATGCTCTTCTAAACCTATAAGGAGTCTAATGTGTCATATTGGATGAAATCTCTCTTCTTTATGGGTCATACTTTCCATGTCTTAAGAAAACTTTACCCTAAAATCCTGAAGATGTTCTATGATTTATTTTAAATTTCTACTGTTGTACTTTTCACATCTGGGTCTTTCATTCAGCTGAAGTTCATTTTTGTATATTCTATATCCTAAGGATATAATTTCAACTCTCCATATGCCAATTAACTCAGTATTAGTGATAGGATTCCCAATCCTTTCCCTTCTGACTTGAATGACATTTCTATCATATGTCAAGTTACTATAACATGGATAGTTTCTAGGCTCTCAATTCTGATCTATGACTTTGTCAATCTTTGTGTCCATAAAACAGTTCTTAATACTACATTGCTACCACATTTACTATATTTCTTCTTATTCTTTTACAACCATGGAGATATAAAGTGTTATGTATAGTATGCTACTTCTGTCTATATATATGGTATATTCCACTCCTCCATGTCTTTATGGACCAGTGACTTGTCTAAAGTAAATTTTAAAGTGTAATTTACATACCTCCTTTTTAGTGTACAGTTTTACAAATGCATAATTGCTTATAGAACAGTTCCATCCTCTCCAAAAATATTCTCATTCCCTGATAAACCAACCACTCCCCCCATCTGCAGTCCCTGGCAACCACTGATCTGTTTTCTTTCCCTATACTTTTGCCTTTTTCAGAATGTGATATATGTAACATATGATATTAGTTACAATATAATTTATCCCTCTTCTAGGGACACCTGGGTGGCTCAGTGGTTGAGCATCTGCCTTCAGTTCAGGGCATGATCCCAGGGTCCTAAAATCAAGTCCCACATCGGGCTCCCTGAGAGGAGCCTGCTTCTCCCTCTATGTATCTGCCTCTCTCTGTGTATCTCTTATTAATAAATAAATAAAGTCTTAAAAAAATTTATCCCTCCTCTAGAAAAAAGAATAAATTATGAATACTGTTTCTAAAGCAAGGTAGTACAAGCTTTTTGTGTCCCTTCCCACAACTAGGAAAAAATATTTTTGAATCTAATATCTAATAAAGGACTTGTATTCAGATATATATATATATAGATATATATAGATATATATAGATATATATTTAAAGATTTATTTATATATTTATTCATGAGAGACAGAGAGAGAGAGGCAGAGACACAGGCAGAGGGAGAAACAGGCTCCCGGCAGGGAAGGGAGCCTGACATGGGACTCGATCCAGGGTCTCCAGGATCACTCCCTGGGCCAAAGGCGGCGCTAAATCGCTGAGCCACCCGGGCTGCCCCTTCAGAATATATTTTTAAAATTCTGGGGCACTTGGGTGACAGTTGGCTAAGCCTCTACCTTCGGCTCAGGTCAGGATCTTGAGGTCCTGGGACTGAGTCCCATATTCATCTCCCTTCTCAGCAGGGAGTCTGCTTCACTCTCTCCCCCTGCTCCTCCCCCGTGCTCCAGCTCTCTCTCTCTCTCAAACAAATAATAAGAAATCTTTATAAAAAGCATATATTTTAAAAATTCCCTAAACTCAATAATAAGAAAACAAATCCCATTTATTTTTTGAAAGATTTAATTATTTATATTAGTGAAAGAGACACAGAGCCAAGGGGAGGCAGAGGGAGAGAGAGAATCTCAAGCTGACTCTGAACTGAGCATGGAGCCTGACTTGGAGCTTGCTTCTACAACCCTGAGATCACAACCTGAGCTGAAACCAAGAATCAAACACTCAACTGACTGAGCCACCGAGGTGCACTAAAACAAACCCCATTTAAACATGGGCAAAGGGATCCCTGGGTGGCTCAGCAGTTTAGTAGCTGCCTTTGGCCCAGGGTATGATCCTGGAGTCCCGGGATGGAGTCCCACATCGGGCTCCCTGCATGGAGCCTGCTTCTCCCTCTGTCTGTGTCTTTACCTCTCTCTCTCTGTCCCTCTCATGAATAAATAAATAAAATCTTTTAAAAAAATGGGCAAAAGATTTGAATAAACACTTCACCAAAGAAGATATACAACAGAAAATAAGTTCATGAAAAGATATTCAGAATCATTGTAATTAGTGAAATTTCAATTAAAACTATAGTTTGATACTATTTTACACCTATTAGAACGTCTATAATTAAAAAGACTGACCATAGCAAGTTGGCAAGAATGTGGAGAGAACCGAACATTTACACACTTCTTATGGGAGTGTAAAATTACAACTACTTTTGAAAACAGTTGGGAAGTTTCTAAAATTAAATATGCAACCATTATATTATTCAGCCATTCTACCAAGATACTTACCCAAGAGAAGTGAAAGCATATGTCCACCAATAGACTCATACATGAATGTTATATGCAGCTTTTATTTATAATAGCCAAAACCTGGAAACAGCTCATATATTAACTTTTGGTTGATGCCAAAACCATCAACAATTGAACTGATAAACTGTGGTAGGTCCATACAATGGAATACTTCTACTCAGCAATAAAAATGAACGAACACCTCCAGACACGTCCCTGTGGGGCCCTGCACAGGCTGGGGGGTCAGGGGTGCGCTTGGGGAGCAGAGTCACCCCCCATCACCTGCCGCCCTAAGTAAAGTGATGACGCACCAGAAAAAAAAAATGAATGAACAATTGCTACACCCAACAACATGAAGGAATTTCAAAATAATTGTGTTGAATGAAATTTACAATAGAAAGCAGATGAGGGCAGGGGCACCTGGGTGGCTCAGGCAGTTAAGTGACAGACTCTTGATTTCAGCTCAGGTCATGATCTCAGGGTTGTGAGATTGAGCCTTGAATCTGGCTCTGTGCTCAGCAGTGAGTCTGCTTGAGATTCTCTCTCCTCTTCCTCTGTCCTTCCCCCTACTTATGTGTGCACAAGTGCATTCTCTTTCTCTCTCTCAAATAAATAAACTTAAAAAAAAAAAAAAAACAAAGAAAGCAACCAGATCAGGGCACCTTGCTGGCTCAGTTAATGGAGCATACAAATGGGGTTATGAGTTTGAGCCCCAAGTGTAGGTGTAGAGATTACTTAAAAATAAAATCTTGAACACAAAAAGAAAGAAAGCAGATCAATTGCCTGGAGACAGGCAAAGAGTGGGGAAGAGTGAGAAGGAGTAAATCAAGTAAGAGGAAACTTTGGGTGATGAGAATGTTCATTATATGAACATTATAATGATGGTTTCAGGGATGTGTAAATATGTCAAAACTTACCAAATTGTATACTTTAAATATGTCTTACTGTATGTCATTTCTCTTAAATAAAGCTGTTAAAAATGTGTTTCAAAGCATTTTTATGATATTTTACATGCAAAAAAATATTTATAAAGGGGTACTAAGAAACAAGAGTGAGTCTTTGGTGCATGTGTACTCCTGGGTGATTAATACTTACTGCATATGTATTAGTCCAATGTTTTACTACTTCTTGGGATCGGAAATGCATTTCTTTCTTTGCCTTTCTCTCTGCACGAAGACATGCTGCTTTTCTTGTCAAATTGTCAAGGCTATCTCGAATCCTTTTCCACTCATTGTGTGGAATTATGGTAACCTGCCGGAGATCTACCGTGCTAGGCAGAAGAGGTGGGTGGAGAGTCTGATCTTCTTCAGAGTTCTTTATTTCTAATAAATTTTAAAAAATGACTATTAAAGACTTTCAAGAGTTTAACATTTTTTCTCAGACATTTCTATAGTATCATGATATCTGGAAATTGTTTTATTTTTTTTTTAAGATTTTATTTATTCAGGAGAGACAGAGAGAGAGAGAGACAGAGAGATAGAGAGGCGCAGAGACACAGGAAGAGGGAGAAGCAGGCTCCATGCAGGGAGCCTGACGTGGGACTCGATCCAAGGTCTCCAGGATCAGGCCCTGGGCTGAAGGCGGCACTAAACCACTGAGCCACACAGGCTTCCCCTGGAAATTGTTTTAAATAATAATTTTATTCTTGCTATTTTAAGAACATTAAGATTAAATGGAAAGTATATAAGAACTTGAAATCAAAAGATAGTCATTCCTTGGTACTTAGGCAAGTCATTCAACTTTTTGGAAACTCAATATCAACATCTTTAAAGTTGAGATCAATAATACCTACCCCAACAAGTTGTTATTAAAGCTTTTTTTCAAAATTGACCAAGTAGTAGTCTATAAATGGATAATTTGGGGGATGTTCATCTATTTAAGTTGTAGACATCATGACTAACTCTATTCAACTCTTTCCTGAGTAACAGCAATGTAATCTGGACAACTAACTACAGTCTCAAGTGGGCCTCATTAGTTTAAGAATAATTGCATCTCCCTTGCCAATAATTATTTCTGTAATATGCAAATAAAAGGAAAAGAGATTTATTTGAGACTTTTAGAAAAGTTCCTTCTTGTTCTTCTGGGAGAGACGTCTGAGAGTGACTCTTTAACTAGATATGAACAGGAAGCATGAAGAACAGAAAGGCAACCATCCTATGACCACAAAAGGAAATAGCCTTACAATGAAATTTATTACTGTGAACCACAAAGGGAAAACAAAGGAGGACCGAGGGGAATGAGGATCTCATTGTGATGCTAAATCAATCAGACCTGAAGCCTGGAGTTCCTGTTATATGAGCAGATAAATTTCCTTATTTTTAAACATGATTGAGTTGGGTATTCTATAGGAATTAAAAAGCATCCTAAATGAACATACCATATATGAACTATGTAAATCTAGGCAAAACTATTTAACTCTCTAATTCCTTAATTGCAAAATGGAGATACTAATAGGACCTACTTTATGTGGTTGGTGTGAGAATTAAATGAAGTTATGTTTGTAAAAAACTTAGAATAGGGGTGGCACACAGTATATTCTCAATAAATATCAGCTATTATTATGTTTACTATTTTTATTAGATTAATGAAACTGCAGTACAGAGAAAAGCAGAAGCAAGAAATCACATGGCACCAGAAAGAGATAAAGATACCAAGAAAAAAGCTGCCACAATCAACTAGTGTCTTCTTGGGGTTTGCATTAAGGTTGATGGGATTGAGAAATTGGTTGCTAAAGTAAAGTAAGAGTTTAGAACCACAGGTACCATCTTGTCTATCACATATCAAGTCTCTGCCTACAGAATAAAGCTAAACAAACCTGGGAAGAAGTTAGAATAGTGTTCTGGATCAAGTTATACCTAAATTCCAAGCTCTATGAGCCAAAATACTCCCCTCTTGTTTTAACTATTATGAGTTTGATTAGTCACTTGTAACCAAAGAGTCCTGACAAATAAATACATCCTTGTAACAAGTTTCCTTTGTTTTGCCTAAATTGCTATGAAAGGCTAACTAAACAAAGGCTACTAGGTTAAACCATTTACCTTTTGATTAACATATTGTTAAGCATATTGATATCTTTTTCTTGTGACAAAAACTTTTAAGATCTACTCCCTTAGCAAGTTTCAATCATGCAATACAGTACTATTAACTATAGTTACCACACTGTACATCACATCCTCAGGACTTATTTTATAACTGCAAATCTGTACCTTTCGACCCCCTCTTCATCATTTCTCCCACTGCCCACTTCCTGCCATCCATCTGTTCTCTGTATCTACGAGCTTGTTTTTTGGGAGAGTTTTGTGGAGTTTTTGTTTTTGTTTTACATTCTGCATATAAGTGACTTCATACTGTATTTGTCTTTCTCTGTCGGACATTTCTCTCAGCATATTGCCCTCAAAGTCCATGTTATTGCAAATAGCAAGATTTTATTCTTTTTTGTGTCTAAATAATATTCTATTATATATATAAACCATATTTTCTTTATCCATTCGTCCATCAATAGACACTTAGGTTATTCCCATATCCTGACTTGTAAATAATGCTGCGTAAATACCACTTCAAATTACTGTCTTCATTTTCTTTGGGTAAGTACCCAGAAGTGGAACTCCTGGGTCAGATGATAATTCTATTCATAATTTTTTGAGGAACCTCCATACTGTTTTCAATAGTGGCTGCACAAATTTACATTCCCCAAAACAAGGAGGACAAGGCTTCCCTTTTTCCAACATCCTCATGAACATTTATTTCTTATCTTTTTGAGAATAGCCATTCTAACAACCATTCTAATAGCCACCATTTATTGTGGTTTGACCCAGTTTTTTAAAATCTAAAAGAATTTAGTTTCTTCATATTTGTGAATTCTCCAAATTTCTATTATTGATTTCTAATATCATTCCACTGGCTTTGAAGAATACATTTGGTATGATTTCCATCCTTTTAAGTGTATAAAGGCATGTTTTATGGCCTGTCATGTGGCTTATCCTGAAGAATGTTTCATGTACATTTGAAAGAATAGATATTCTGCTCTTGTTGGGTGTAATGTTCTATTGATATGTTAGACCTTGTTGGTTTATCACAGTAAGTCATCTATTTCCTCTTCGGTCTCCTGTGTAGTAATTCTGTACCTAATTGAAATGCGGTATTGATGTCTCCAACTATTATTGTGCTAATTCTCCCTTCAATTCTGTCAGTTTTTGCTTCATGTGTTTTGGGGCTCTGATGACAGATGCATATATGTTTATAATTATTATATCTTCTTGATGAATTGATCAATAATCAATCAGTATAAAATGTTCTTTATCTCTAAATTTTTATCTTAAAGTCTATTCTGATATTATTACAGCCCCTCCAGCTCTCTTTTTTGAATACTGTTTGCATGATGTATCTTTATTCATCTTTTTAACTTCAATCTATTTATGTCTTTGAATCTACAGTGAGTCTCTTGTAGACAACAGACAGTTGAATAATGATTTCTTAAATCTGGTCTGCCAGTCCGTATTTTCACTGAAGTGTTGAACTGACTTATATTTAATGTAACTACTAGTAAGGTAAAATTTATGCCTACCATTTTGATATTTGTTTTCTATACATCTTTTTTTTTAAGATTTATTTATTTATTTATGACAGACATAGAGAGAGAGAGAGAGGCAGAGACACAGGAGGATGGAGAAGCAGGCTCCATGCTGGGAGCCCGACGTGGGACTCGATCCCGGGACTCCAGAATCGCACCCTGGGCCAAAGGCAGGCGCTAAACCGCTGAGCCACCCAGGGATTCCCTGTTTTCTATACATCTTATGGCTTTTTTGTTCCTTTATGCTTTCAAAAGAGCCTTTTTCTGTTAAATATTTTCCACTGTACCATTTTAATTACCTTGTCCATTTTTTACTGTAATTTTTGTGGTTTTCTTATAGTGGTTACCTTGGGAATTATGATAACACCTTAGTTTATCATAATCTAGTTCAGATCAATACCACATTTTCAATGGTTCCCAAAAACTCTTTTCATATACAGTTCCAGTTTCTCACCTCCCTTTGTGCTACTGTAATACATTATACGCCCATAAACACAGAATTATAATTATTTCTTTTGCAATTGTCTTTTAAATCAGAAGAAAAAAATTACAAATACACTCATGCGGTCTTTTATATTTACTTATGTAGTTACCTTAATTGGTAACTTCATGTGAATTTGAATTAGTCTAACTCTTCTTTCATTTCACACTGAAATGTGAAAGGGCTCCTTTTTTGTAGGGTAGGTCTACTAGCAATAAATTTGTTGTTTTTATTTACCTGGAAATACTTTAAAAGTTGTCTTAGATATAAAATTCTCTAAGTCTTTTTCTCTCAATACCTTGAATAGGTCAACCTGCTGCCTTCTGGCCTCCATAGTTTCTTTTTCTTTAAAGATTATTTATTTATTTATTTATTTATTTATTTATTTATTTATTTGACAGAGAGAGGGAGAGAAAGCACAAGCAAGGGGAGCGGCAGAGAGAGAGAGGGAGAAAGCAGGCTCCCTGTGCAGGGAGCTGACAGGGGGCTCAATCAATCCCAGGACCCTGGGACCTGAGCCAAAGGCAGATGCTTAACTGACTAAGCCACCCAGGCACCCCTGGTCTCCATAGTTTTCTTTTTTTCTTTTTTTAAGATTTTATTTATTTATTTATGAGAGACACACACAGACAGAGGCAGAGACACAGGCAGAGGAAGAAGCAGGCTCCATGTGGGGAGCCTGACGTGGGACTCGATCCCAGGTCTCAGGATCAGGCCCTGGGCTGAAGGCGGCGCTAAACCGCTGAACCACACGGGCTGCCCCTCTCCATAGCTTTCTTAGGAGAAACCAGCTAGTAATCTTACTGAGGCCTGTTTGTATGTGTTGCAGTGTTTCTCTCTTGCTTCTTTCAAGATTATCTTTGCTTTTTGTCTTTTTACAGCTTGATCATGATATTTCTAGTTCTGGATCTTTTTGAGTTTATCCTAGTTAGGGGATCAATGAGCTCTTTAATATGTAGATTAAAGTTTTTCATCAAATATGTGAAGTTTACAATCATTATTTCTTCAAATATTTTCTACTTCTTTCTCTCCTCTTCTTCTAAGACTCAAATTATATGTATGTTGGTATACTTGTTGGTGCCCTACATTTCTCTGAGGATCTACTCATTTTTATTTTTTTAAAGATTTATTTATTCAGAGAGAGAGAGAGAGAGAGAGACTGAGAGGCAGAGACACAGGCAGAGGGAGAAGCAGGCTCCAAGCAGGGAGCCCGATGTGGGACTCGATCCCGAAACTCCAGGATCACATCTTGGGCTGAAGGCGGCGCCAAACCATGCGCCACCGGGGCTGCCCGGATCCGCTCATTTTTATTCATTCTTTTTTCTTCCTATCCCTTAGACTGGACAATCTCAATCAACATTTCATGGAATTTGGGCAGCCCCAGTGGCTCAACGGTTTGGCGCCGCCTTCAGCCCAAGGTGTGATCCTGGAAACTCGGGATCGAATCCCACGTCGGGCTCCCTGCATGGAGCCTGCTTCTCCCTCTGCCTGTGTCTCTGCCTCTGTGTGTCTCTCATGAATAAATAAATAAATAAAGTTAAAAAAAAACATTTCATGGAATTTTTCCTCTGCAAGCTCAAATCTGCTATTGAGACCCTTTAGTGAATTTTTCATTTAAACTATTGTGCTTTCAACTCAAAAATTTCTATTTGGTTTCTGTTTATAACTTCTTTTCTTTTTCTTTTTTTATAATAAAGATATCACCTATTTATTTGAGAGAGAGAATGAGCTGGGGAGAGTAGGAGAGGGAGAAGGAGAGGCCGATTCCCTGCCAAGCAGAGAGCTGGACTCCGCTCCATCCTAGAACCCTGAGATCATCACCTGAGCTGAAGGCAGAAACTTAACAGACTGAGCCACCCAGGTGTCCCTCTGTTTATAATTTCTCTCTATTGAAATGCTCTATTTTGTGAGACAGCATCCTTAATACTTTCCTGTAGTTCCTTGACAGTTCTTTGAACATATTTGCAATACCTATAAATTTACACAAGAAAATTGTTTAGGAAGTCTAATATCTGACTTCCTCAAGAACAGTTCCTGTTAAAACTTTTTTTCCTTTTTGGACCATAATTTCCTATTTCTTTGCATGCCTCATCATTTTAAATAATATGTGGCAAGTCCAAATGTCAGATTCCCCCTACACTCAAAGTTTGTTTTGTTTGGGGGTTTTTTGGTGGTGTGTTGTTGTTTTGTTTTGTTTTGTTTTTGGCAGTTGTGGTTTGTTTAGTGTTTTTCCTGAACTAAATCTGTAAAGTTTGTATTCTTTTTCTACTTGCCTATTGGAATTTCAGCTTGGTTAGTTTAATTGTCAGCTAATAATTAGATAGTTTCCTTAAATTAAATTAAATTTCCTTAAATAAATCTCCCAGACTTTGCCAAGAAAGTCTCTGTGACGGGTGGAACGTGACTTCAATGCTTAGGCAAGTAGTTTACAACTCTGTCTTAGTCTTTACTTTTTTTCTTGCATAGAGCCTCAAATTCAGCCAGAGATGAAAGCTTCATTCTCAGGTATTTCCTGGGCACGTGTATAGCACTCTGCACGCATTTGTCCTTCGGGATTCCCAGGAATAAGTAGGGAGCTTCTACCTTCTATAAACATCTCAGTTCCCAGGTAGTTTTTTTTTTTTTTTAAGTGTTTTGGTTAGCTTGTTGGCTTGTACCCAATACTTACCACTGTATCAGTCATCTGTGATGTTAAAAAAAAAAATTGCTACTGACCATTTTAACAAACATACCCCGTGAGCTCTGAGTCAGGTTAAATAAAGTCAAGCCTTGTGAGCAGTATTTTCCAGAGAACTCTGAGACAGATCAAGTGACAGTTATCTTAAAAAAGGGCTTTGGAGAGGATCCAATCTTGTTCCACCCCCTCCACAGGTTACTAAGCCAATAGATTTCACTGTAGTTTCAGTGGTTTTCTAGACTTCCATAGGACTAGGAGAAAAGTACGATATTAAAGCAAGTTAAAATGCCAAAAAACCTTATTGTTGTTACCAAGATTCAGCTATTTTTTCTGATAAACAGTCCTCAATTGTTGTAAGCCTTTGGTTAATTTCCTGATTTCTCAACGAAAAGTTGATTCTGACAATTTTTTGTCAGTGTTCTTTTTGATGAGGATTTTTGGAGATTCTTAATTCACCTTTCTGGCTGATGTCACTCCACTAAATCTTTAGATATTTTACAGATAGCTGTCTACATATCTGAACCTCTCTCCTACTTTTCACCCTCTTCTAAATGGAGATTACAGTTTAGCAGTGAGGCTCAGATGGTAACTTTTTAAAAATGTTTATTTATTTATAATCTCTACACCCAACTTGGGGCTCAAACTCATGACCTGGAGATCAAGAGTCACATGCTCAAGCTACTGAACCAGTCAGGTATCCTTCAGATGGTAACTTTTAGACTGAATGATGCAAAACATTATTTAACACCTATTAGATAAATCAGTCTTTTATTGTAGTACTGTGTATGTAAGAAAGTGAGTATGTGAGGTTCCTTGATAGTTCAGTTGGTTAAGTATCTGCCTTCGGCTCAGGTCATGATCCCAGGGTCCTAGGATTAAGCCCCACATCTGACTCCCTGCTCAGCAGAGAGCATGCTTCTCTCTCTCCCTCTGATTCTCACCTTGCTTGTGCTCTGTCAAATTAATAATCTTTTTTTTAAAAAAAGAGAAAGTGAGTATGTGACAGTAATTGTGTTTTTTCAATACATGTCCCAGGGATACGTCCTCCAACCTGTCAGAACCTTTCATGGCTACTTCATGAGTCCTTCATTATATAAATACCAGTAGAGTCCCCTGGTGGGATAGCAGCTGGCCCTCACTCTGCATCTGGCATAAAGAGGCTCCACTGCTACAGAAGCTCAGGCAATGACATGAAGACAGTCCAAATTCCCAAAGTTCAAGCGGTCACTATGACAACATTAATTGGGAATTTAAAGACTTAAAAAAACAAAATCACTGTAATTGCTAAAGAGTTCTTTAGATGTCCCCTTAGGCTACTTCTATTCAAAAATCAAAATTTTATAGAAGGTCATCTAGGTTACAATACCTAAGTAGCATTATTTTTTATACTCCTTCACTTTAGAGATGAGGAAATTGAGACATTTCCCAACCAAAAAAAAAAAAAAAAAAAAAAGAAGAAAAGAAAAAAGCAAGAAAGAAAGAAAGAAACACTCATAAAACAATCAATGTGATTCATCATATCAGCAAGAGAAAAACCAAGAACCATATGATCCTCTCATTAGATGCAGAGAAAGCATTTGACAAAATACAGCATCCATTCCTGATCAAAACTCTTCAGAGTGTAGGGATAGAGGGAACATTCCTCGACATCTTAAAAGCCATTTACGAAAAGCCCACAGCAAATATCATTCTCAATGGGGAAGCACTGGGAGCCTTTCCCCTAAGATCAGGAACAAGACAGGGATGTCCACTCTCACCACTGCTATTCAACATAGTACTGGAAGTCCTAGCCTCAGCAATCAGACAACAAAAAGACATTAAAGGCATTCAAATTGGCAAAGAAGAAGTCAAACTCTCCCTCTTCGCCGATGACATGATACTCTACGTAGAAAACCCAAAAGTCTCCACCCCAAGATTGCTAGAACTCATACAGCAATTTGGTAGTGTGGCAGGATACAAAATCAATGCCCAGAAATCAGTGGCATTTCTATACACTAGCAATGAGACTGAAGAAAGAGAAATTAAGGAGTCAATCCCATTTACAATTGCACCCAAAAGCATAAGATACCTAGGAATAAACCTAACCAAAGAGGGAAAGGATCTATACCCTCAAAACTATAGAACACTTCTGAAAGAAATTGAGGAAGACACAAAGAGATGGAAAAATATTCTATGCTCGTGGATTGGCAGAATTAATATTGTGAAAATGTCAATGTTACCCAGGGCAATTTACACGTTTAATGCAATCCCTATCAAAATACCATGGACTTTCTTCAGAGAGTTAGAACAAATTATTTTAAGATTTGTGTGGAATCAGAAAAGACCCCGAATAGCCAGGGGAATTTTAAAAAAGAAAACCATATCTGGGGGCAGCACAATGCCAGATTTCAGGTGGTACTACAAAGCTGTGGTCATCAAGACAGTGTGGTACTGGCACAAAAACAGACACATAGATCAATGGAACAGAATAGAGAACCCAGAAGTGGACCCTGAACTTTATGGTCAACTAATATTCGATAAAGGAGGAAAGACTATCCACTGGAAGAAAGACAGTCTCTTCAATAAATGGTGCTGGGAAAATTGGACATCCACATGCAGAAGAATGAAACTAGACCACTCCCTTTCACCATACACAAAGATAAACTCAAAATGGATGAAAGATCTAAATGTGAGACAAGATTCCATCAAAATCCTAGAGAAGAACACAGGCAACACCCTTTTTGAACTCGGCCACAGTAACTGCTTGCAAGATACATCCACGAAGGCAAAAGAAACAAAAGCAAAAATGAACTATTGGGACTTCATCAAGATAAGAAGCTTTTGCACAGCAAAGGATACAGTCAACAAAACTAAAAGACAACCTACAGAATGGGAGAAGATATTTGCAAATGATGTATCAGATAAAGGGCTAGTTTCCAAGATCTATAAAGAACTTCTTGAACTCAACACCAAAGAAACAAACAATCCAATCATGAAATGGGTAAAAGACATGAAGAGAAATTTCACAGAGGAAGACATAGACGTGGCCAACATGCACATGAGAAAATGCTCAGCATCACTTGCCATCAGGGAAATACAAATCAAAACCACAATGAGATACCATTGTGAGACACCAGTGAGAATGAGGAAAATTAACAAGGCAGGAAACCACAAATGTTGGAGAGGATGTGGAGAAAGGGGAACCCTCTTGCACTGTTGGTGGGAATGTGAACTGGTGCAGCCACTCTGGAAAACTGTGTGGAGGTTCCTCAAAGAGTTAAAAATAGACCTGCCCTACGACCCAGCAATTGCACTGTTGGGGATTTACCCCAAAGATTCAGATGCAATGAAACGCCGGGACACCTGCACCCCGATGTTTCTAGCAGCAATGGCCACAATAGCCAAACTGGAAGGAGCCTCGGTGTCCATCGAAAGATGAACGGATAAAGATGTGGTTTATGTATACAATGGAATATTCCTCAGCCATTAGAAACAACAAATATCCACCATTTGCTTCAACGTGGATGGAACTGGAGGGTATTATGCTCAGTGAAGTCAGTCAATAGGAGAAGGACAAACATTATATGTTCTCATTCATTTGGGGAATATTAATAATAGTGAAAGGGAATATAAGGGAAGGGAGAAGAAATGTGTGGGAAATATCAAAAAGGGAGACAGAACATAGAGACTCCTAACTCTGGGAAACGAACTAGGGGTGGTGGAAGGGAAGGAGGGCGGGGGGTGGGGGTGAATGGGTGACGGGCACTGAGGGGGACACTTGAGGGGATGAGCACTGGGTGTTATGCTGTATGTTGGCAAAGTGAACACCAATAAAAAATAAATTTATTATAAAAAAGAAGAAGAAAGAAAGAAAGAAAGAAAGAAAGAAAGAAAGAAAGAAAGAAAGAAAAGAAAAGAAAAGAGATAAATTTCCATTAGAGACGTTCCTAAGGGCACAGTAGGTTCTCAGCACAGACAAGACTCTAGTGAAGTCATTGATATTTCCAAAAGATATTCCAAGTCACTCACGAATAACAAAAGCTTAAGGGAATTCAGTGAACACAACACTCTTGGAGCTGCCACTGCACACCTCGAGGCTGGTCACCTAGGAGTCTCTGACTCATCTTTTCTCCCCTCCTATTTGTGTGAACGTTTCCCACCTGCCCATTCATCTGAAGCCAAACCTGTGCATTTACTCAGAGCCCAACGATGCCCATGGGGCTGCTTTCGAGTTGGTGGAGCCCTTCTCAGAGAGTAACCAGAACTCCCATTCGGCCCCCCTGCCTCTTACCCACCCCCCCGCCCCGGGCCTGGATCGGCCAGGTCAGCTCACCTGTGTTTTCCCTCGCCCTCCCTACACCTCCACAGCGCCTTCCAACCCGCGCCAGCATCTCTGACGAGGCGTCGGGCACTCTGAGACTCGGCAAGGCGACGCCGACGCCGGGCGAGCAGGAATGTTTGCCGAAGCGCGCAGTCGCTTAGCAACGCCGCCGGAAGTGACGGCAGCCGCCGCCGAGGAACGGCGAACGCGCCGCAGCGGGGCCGTCGGGCTGGGAAAGCGGGACTGCGCCTGCGCGGGAAGTCGTGCGCCGGCGCGCGTGTCGGGTGCCCCTCAGGGGCAGGCTCCGGAACGAGGTCGGAGGGCAGAGCCTGCGGGAGCGGCCCCGGGGCCAGGACGGCTGCCGACGCGTGGTCCGGGTCCGTGAGGAGCCCTGGGGGCCCGGCCCGGCGCTCCGGTCCTCGTCCACCGGGCTCCTCACGGGGGATGACCCCCAGCGAGGTGCCTGCGTCTACGTCCGGGGCGGACCCTGCAGGTGTGTGGGAGAGCGAGGCCTGACTCGGTGTGTGCGGCCCACGGACCTGCTCGCGGGGGGGAGCTGGAGGGCAGAGGCCCCCCTTCCGTGGAAACGCCGAGGTTAATGGACAGAGAAATCGGTTTTTAAATACTTTGGTTTCGAAACCATGATCCAGGCTAGATGAAGCTTATATTAAAAAAGAAAATAAACAAACAAACAAAAAAACAAAAAAAAAAACTTGGATATTGTCCCAGAACATTCATGTTAGGACCCTTAAGACGTTTTAAATTGCTTTGTAAATGCAGTATAGTAAAATGAAGGTATTTGTGGGACAAGTCAGACCACTGAGAACACAAAAATCTGTTAAAAGTGGATGCAGTCTTGGTTTCAAAAGACCCCCCCCCTTTCTGACACATCGAAGTACAATTTTTTTTTTTTTTTTTATCAGTTAGTTGGCTAGGGCACCTACACATTAGGCACCAAACTAGAGTAGAGTCGCTCAAATGAAAGGAGGTAACGATTTTTAATCACTAAAGTTCTAACACATAGTTGTGCTATTTTTCTTCAGGTTTTCTATCTGATGTTCCACCGTAATAATGCTGGTAAGTATGAAAGGACTAACAAAATATTTGTTGACGTAAGTTAGCTTATGCACATTGGTGAGGTTTTTTTTTTTTTTTTTGAAGCATAGTTTTATTTTTATTTTATTCTTAGAAATTATTTTTTTAAAGATTTTTATTTATTTATTCCTGAGAGAGAGAGGCAGAGACACACGCAGAGGGAGAAGCAGGCTCCACGCTGTGAGCCCGACGTGGGACTCGATTCCGGGTCTCCAGGCTCGCGCCCTGGGCTGAAGGCAGGCGCTAAACCGTTGAGCCACTGGGGCTGCCCAGAAGCATAGTTTTAAAAGTGTCAAGAGCTCGGGAAGGGCCAGAGAGATTTTATACTATTTGCACACTAACAATTTAGCTTGCCACAGTTTTGTGGAAGATGCAGAAATAAATGACATAGAGCCATGACACTGGACAAAATCTCAGCAGTTTTACCCCGCTTGCCACCTGGTGATGAAACGATCAGAAGTCACCTGCACGCGAGTGTGTTGCAATACTGCACAGGAACCTTGAGCTTAGGGAACCTTAATCTATTCTACTAGACAATAAGCATGCCTTTCGGGGTTTTTCACTACACGTAGGTTGAGACAATAGCCCAGAGCATAGAGCAGTGAATGGCTTGCCTGTAAAGCATGAAGAACCAATAGAGACCATGGAGAATTACCTCCCAACAAAAATTCACTGGAATTTTAACTAACTAGGTTACAGAAAGTATTGAATCATATAAAATTCAGTCTCAGTAATTTGCCAATTTGTCTGATATCATTCGACTTCCAACACCCAGTTCAACTAACCCATGGATGCTTACAGCTAAGTCTAGCTAGAGCTAGTTACTTCTCTCTCTGACTCCACTCCTTTGTTTTATTTTGTTGTGAAGTTAAGGTAGCATTTGCATTTTGATCTGAAACAAGAGTTTAAATTATTCTTTGGAAAAAATTATTACAAAATCAGTGTAGAAAAAGAATGCACGGCAGTTGAAGCACCCATGGTCCTACCACCGTACACAGACATTTTTTAAAACAAAAATGGGATTATACTGTACACACTGTTTAGTGATTTACTTGTATAAGTTGTACTAAAGATCTTAGCTTTTATTGTCTAAATAAATATTCCATTACCCGGCTATCACATATCTTATTTAACCAGTCCCCAGTTCTTGGATGTCTGTGCAGTTTCCAGTTTTCCTTATTGTAAAAAACACAGGTTATGTTTATATATATAAATGTTACGTTTATAGATATATAAAAACATTGCAGAGATGGCAAATATATACTGCTCATGCTTTTGGAGAGAATAATTAATAACTGCTTTTGGAATTTTAAACTGGATTCAAAATAGATTCACTTTTTTTTTTTTAGATTCACATTCTTTAAACTTTTGTGCACATCCTTAAGTTTTGGAGACATTTTTATTAAAGTATAGCACTAGGGAGGATCCCTGGGTGGCGCAGCGGTTTGGCGCTTGCCTTTGGCCCAGGGCGCGATCCTGGAGACCCGGGATCGAATCCCACATCGGGCTCCCGGTGCATGGAGCCTGCTTCTCCTTCTGCCTGTGTCTCTGCCTCTTTCTCTCTCTCTCTCTCTCTCTGTGTGACTATCATAAATAAAAAATAAAAAAAAATAAAGTATAGCACTAATCTTTAAAAGTTTGTTGACAATAGAATGTAGTACTTATCTATTATTTAACAAGTAAAAAGGAAAAATGGAACCTGGAAATCTTAACATAATCAGCCTAACACTTGTGACTTTATCCACTGGATTAAAATATATATTCATTGTAATCTTTGTTTAATCAAGATTTTGTTTCTCCCATTGCCAATAAGTGCCTTTCTAATGTAAGAGAAAACAGCGTAATTAGAAAACATAAATTTAAAAATATCTTAAATACTTTTAATTTTAGGAGTTAAGAAGTCTCCGTTTCTTTGCTCCAAACCGGAAGACTTTGTTTCCTGCATATAGAGTAGGAGTAATGTTGGTTAGAAACTGGCTGGTGTTTAAAGGTGAAGATTGTCTTGACTGTTTAACCTAAGCCCTATTCTGAAGTAAGAATAACTGTCTTGGAAATACTAAGTTGGGTAAGTTGGTTTTTTTTTTTTTTTTGGTTTTTTTTTTGGTAAGTATTTTTAATAAAGGTTTATGTTGAATGGTGATAAAAAACTACTAGAAAAAGATCTGAAATGTTAAAAAGTATATTTTCAGATAGAAATACTCAACAGCAGAACTATGTTAATTTCAGGTTTATGATCTATCTTATTATTTTGAGGTTAATAAATAGTTTAGGAATTTGGGCAACTTTTGGCTCATTAAGTATCAGCCTGAGACAGTTTTCAACCAGCGAGTTACATTTAAATTTTTTTTTAAATTTTGTATAAATTCAGAATACTTGAAAAGCATGTGTAATTTAAAGTGTGCCTAGAGTGCAATACTAATGTGTTTGTCAACTATGCCTTATTGCTATTTGTTACATTGTTTTTAGGACAGTGAATTCTGCACTTAAATTTCTAGGAGCCAGTTAGAGAGAATAGCTGGATTAGATAGTTAGAGTACAAGGATCCAGAGTATCAGAGTATTATGTACTGTGTCTCTAAATTCACAAAACAAGAGATACCCTTCTAGGTTAATCTCCAGATAGTCTAAATTGAGAGACATAGAATACTAACTCTTGTATGAGTCAACAAGCTCTATTCTCCATTTCACCTCCTAGATATCTACTCACCTACTGGATAAACCAACTGACTGAGCCACCCAGATCCCGCTTCCTAGTATTTATTTTAAACTGATTAATAGGGACGCCTGGGTGGCTCAGTGGTTGAGGATCTGCCTCTGGCTCAGGGCATGATCCCTGGGTCCTGGGATCGAGTCCCACATCAGACTGCCTATTAGGAGCCTGCATCTCCCTCTGCCTGTGCCTCTCTCTGTGTATCTCTCATGAATAAATGAAATCTATTCTAAATTTAAAAATCTTAAGAAAACAAATAAACTGATTAATAAGTGGGACACCTGGCTGGCTCATTTGGAGGAGCATGAGACTCTTGATTTCAGAGTTGTGAGTTTGAGCCCCATGTTGGGTGTTGAGATTACAAAAAAATAAATAAACTTAAAAAAAATAAAGTGATTAATAAACTTTAAATGTTTTATTTCTTAGACACTAGAGTATGGTACTTTAAGCCTGAACTTTGGAGTCAAGTGTACCGGAGTCCAAACTCCAGCTTTTCCATTTAACTAATACTTAACCAACTTAACTCATACTTAAGCTTTGGCTTATGTATCTTTAAGATGATAGTAATACTTTCTACTTGATAGGGTTATGAAGTTAAGTGAGATGATGAAATTGTAAAGTTCTTAGTCTAGTGCCTGGTATATTATGATATCTTTAAAAGTGTTAGTTACTCTTTAAAAAAATATTTTTTTGTTGTTTACACACAGTAATTATAGCTTCTCTTGGGTTTCTTTATAACTGTGTTTTTTTACAGATGGATAATTTTTATTCATAGCATCTGTTGACCAGTTTAGTTTTTCTTTTTCTCAAGGAAAACTAAGGTCATTTATAAGAGGGTCACTTATATTTAATGACCTTCATTATCATTTAATGAAAACAAAGAATTAAGTGTCATATAAGCAATGTGACTTTTCACACATACCCAGATTATTTGGTACTCCAGACTGAACTATCTTAGAAAATAAAAATAAATTTGAAAATTGTTAACAAAAGTTACTTATAGTCTGGAAGGATGGAACTGGTGCCAAGTTTAAGTAATTTGTTTAGAATTTCAAATACACCATAAGCAACCATTTAGTTGTAACACTGGCATTAATGATTTCAAGCTAAATACCTTTTTAGGAAGATTATTCAAATTTTGTAAGATTTCATAGTGTTAAATTTGGTAGAATTTAGGTCAGTATACAGAGGATTTATTTTATATTATACATAGCCTGTTAGTTTATATGTGGATTATTGTAAATATTTTAAACTAATAAATTTGTGATTGATAATTTAAAGAAAATAAGAATGATTAGCCAGGCTACTTTTTTCTGTCATGTTTTATAATTTTTCTAAATTAGACTGTAAGGGAATAATTATTTCACTACTCTCATTGGCTTAATCTGTAGTTTAATTCTGAGTGCTCAAAAAATCATCCTCACAGGAACACAGTAATACTGTGAATATCCTTTTGGATATTCTATTTCCATTTATTTAAAATACTCAAATATGAACTTTGCTTCTTAGGAAAAAGTAATTAAATGGTGGTCTTAAATGCTTAATCGGTTTAACTTTTTTATATTAGGCCTTTATTTTAGCAGATTAACACTCAGCAATGTTTGTTAAATAAGTGTAATAGCTAGATATGTAAAACAGTATGTTTAGGAAACAATATTTCTTCTTTTTCAGGGTAACCCAGATTTGCTTTTGGAACCATGAAAATTTTGCTCGTTTTTGACTTTGACAATACAATCATAGATGATAATAGTGACACCTGGATTATACAGTGTGCTCCAGAGAAAAAGCTTCCTATTGAACTACAAAATTCTTATAAGAAAGGATTTTGGACAGAATTTATGGGCAGAGTCTTTAAGTATTTGGGAGATAGAGGTGTAAGAGAAGATGAAATGAAAAGAGCAGTGACATCAATGCCTTTCACTCTAGGGATGGTGGAACTTTTGAACTTTATAAGAAGGAACAAGGATAAATTTGACTGCATCATTATTTCAGATTCAAATTCAGTCTTCATAGATTGGGTTTTAGAAGCTACCAGTTTTCATGATGTGTTTGATAAAGTGTTTACAAATCCTGCAGCTTTTGATAGTAATGGTCATCTCACTGTGGAAAATTATCATGCTCATTCTTGCAACAGGTGCCCAAAAAACCTTTGCAAAAATGTAGTTTTGGTAGAATTTGTAGATAAGCAGTTACAACAGGGAATAGATTATACACGAATTGTTTATATAGGTGATGGTGGAAATGATGTCTGCCCAGTAACTTTTTTGAAGAAGAATGATGTTGCCATGCCACGGAAAGGTTATACTTTACAGAAAACTCTTTCCAGAATGTCTCAAAATCTTGAACCTATGGAATCTTCTGTTATAGTTTGGTCCTCAGGTGTTGAAATAATTTCTTATTTACAATTTCTAATAAATGAGTAACATGCCAACAAGGAGTAATATGGTGTGTATCGGTTAAGGTTAGGTACAGCAACATAAAACTAAAACCCCAAATGCCAGTGGATTTTTTTTAAAAAGTGTTTTTTTTTTCCCCCTCTCACTTAAAAGAATTTCAGAGGTAAGTAACACAAGGCTGCTGTGGTGCTCTAGCAACCTCAGCACTTGGCTTCTATCTCACATTCCAAGATTGCTGCTCAAGCTCTTTCCCTTACATCAACACTAGCCAGCAAAGGAGAGGGCAGTAAGTAAGTGAGAAGTTTGCACCCTCACTTAATTTTCTTTGGCCAAGGCTTAGTCATGGTCACCCCATCTAATGGTGAGGAAGGATGAAAAATACAGCTTTTATTCCAGATGATCAGATGCCTGGGGAAAAATTGAGGGGAAAAAGAGTACTGGATTGAGGTGGGTGCAATTAGTGCCTCTGCCAAATGTGGTTGATAGATTGTATTTTTGAATTTATTCCCAGAGAGAGTAGTCCTATATTATACTTTCTTAGATGCTTATTTCAAAAGCGTATCTAGTAGTTACAGATCTTAAAAACAAACCTGATACTTTATTCACATAAGAATAAAAAATTCCCAAATATATATAATCTCCTATTTTCAAATAGGTATTTTTTTTAAAGATTTATTTATATTTATTTGAGAGAGGGCATGAACAGGGGAAGGACAGAGAAAGAATCCTTGAGCAGATTACCCACTTAGTGCCAATCAGGACCCTGACATCATGATCTGAGCCAAAACCAAGAGTCAGTCACTCAACCAACTGAGCCACCCAGGCACCCCCTAAGTCAGGATTTTATAGATAGGGATGAAGTATCTATCTCTGAAGTTTTTGCGAATTTCAGATTTTCCTTTTTGAAATGAGGTAACAGCATTCTTCAAATATTTTAAATTTATGTCAGCATCACAGACTATAATCCCAGTATCCTAGTTTAGTCAGTATGTTATTTCTGTTTAGCAACATAGGGCTTGAACTCACAACTCTAAGATTGAGAGCTGATCTCAGCGATCAAGAGTCAGAGCTTAACTGAGCCAAACAGGAGCCCCATTTTGTTGTTGTTTTTCTTTTTATTCAATTGAAGTTTAGTTGATACTGGGTTACATTAGTTTTGGGTGTACAACATAGTGATTGGACAAGTTTATATGTTACGTGTTTATACATCATGCTGTGTTCACCACAAGTGTAACCCATCTGTCACCATGCAAGGCTGTTACAGTACTGTTGACTATGTTCCCTATGTTGTACCTCTCATCCTGTGACTTAACTCATTCCATTACTGGAAGCCTGTATCTCCCACTCCTCTTCACCCGTTTCCCTTTCCCTCCACCCTCCATCCCTCTGGCAACCATGGGTTTATTCTCTATATGGGTGTCTTTCTGCTTTCTTTGTTTTATTTTTCAGACTACACATATAAGTGAAATCATATGTTATATGTCTTTCCCTGACTTATTTCACTTAGCTTAATGTCCTCTAGATCCACCCATGTTGTTGCGCATGGCAAACTCCCATTCTTTTTTTGTGGCTGAGTAATATTCCAGTGTGTGTGTGTACACATCATATCTTCTTTATCCATTCATCCATGATAGACACTTAGGTTGCTTCTGTCTTCTGGCTATTATAAATAATACTGCAATAAACACTGGGATGCATATATCTTTTTGAATTAGTGTTTCTGTTTTCTTTTGGTAAATACCCCATAGTGGAATTACTAGATCATATAGTATTTGTATTTTTTTTAATTGAATCTCCATACTGTTTTCCATGGTGGCTGTGCCAATTTACATTCCCACCACCAGTACATGAGGGTTCCTTTTTCCTCATATTCTTGCCAACACTTATTATTTATCTTTTTGTTACTAGCCATTCTGACAGGTGTAAGGTAGTATCTCATTGTGCTTTTGATTTGCATTTCCCTGATAATTAGTGGTGTTCAGCATCTTTTCATGTGTCTCTAAGCCATCTATATATCTTTTTTGGAAAAATGTTGATTCAGATCCTCTGCACATTTTTTTTTTTTTTTGCCCATTTTTTAAATTAGATCTTTCCTTTGGTGTTGACTTGTAAAAGTTCCTTATATATGTTGGATATTAACCCCTTATTGGATATATCATTTGTAAATATCTTTTCCCATTTATAGTAGTTTGACTTTTTGTTTTGTTGATGGTTCTCTTTGCTGTGCAAAAACTTTTTAAAATTTTGATGTAGTCCTAATAGTTTTTGTTTTTGTCTCCTTTGCCTAAGGAGATATATCAGGAAAAATGTTTCTAAGACCAATGTCAAAGAGATTACTGCCCATGTTTTCTTCTAGGGCTTTTATGGGTTCAAGTCTCACATTTAGGTCTTTAATCCATTTGAATTTATTTTTGTGTATGGTGTAAGAGTCTGGTTTTATTCTATTGCACATAGCTGTCCAGTTTTCCCAGCACCATTTTAAAAATTATTTTTAGCTATGAGCCATTTTATTTTTTGCTTTTTTCTTCCTTCTTCCTTCCTTCCTTCTTTCTTTCTTTCTTTCCTTCTTTCTTTCTTTCTTTCGAGAGAGAGAGAGAAGGAGTGGGGAGGGGCAGAGGGAGAGGGAGTCCCAAGCAGCCTCCACACCTGGAGTGGTTCTCAGTGTGGAACTGAATCTCATGATCATGATCTGAGCCAAAATCAAGAGTCAGACACTTAACTGACTCAGCCACCCAGGCACCCCTTCCTAGCACCATTTATTAAAGAGACTCTTTCTCATTGTATGTTTGCCTCTTTTATTGTAGGTTAATTGGGCACATAAACGTAGGTTTATTTCTGCACTCTGTTATGTTCCATTGATCTGTGTGTCTATTTTTGTGCCAGTACCATACTGTTTTGATTATTATAGCTTTATAGTATATCCTGAAATCTGGGATTGTGATACTTTTACCTTTGTTCTTTCTCAAGATTAGCAATGCAGACTTGAGTGATACAATATATAACAGTAGGAATACTCAACATTTACAAGACTATTTCATATGAGGATATTGTAAAACATGTTTCATACATAAAACATCAACTGCTCTGAAAATTTTATAATTCTATGCTAATTTCTAGGCTCTCATTTTTTAGGCATGAATTTCCATTATGTATTGATAGAATTTTCTTTTCATTACAGAAAGCACTAAAAACAGATTTTCCATATAATTTAGTGGGAAAAATTGGTACCATCTATTTTTTTAGGCTAAAAAAGTAAATCTTTGTTTAAATCTTTGTTTCACTGTAATTAATAAATTAGATGACATTGAAAGACATTTATTTTTAGGTATTGAGTAAGGGAATGAAATGAGATTATCTGGGCTATTTAGAGCTCCCAGGTGCTTGGCAGAAGAAGTAGGTCTAATTTTCCTCAAGAGGAAATTAATATCCTGAGTGTGGAGGACAGACTCTAAGGTGGCCCCCATCATGATCCCTATATTCTGGTATTCTGTGTGTGTAGGGGGTGACCTATGATTTGCTTCTAATCAATGGAATACCACAAAGATCAATGGAATACCACAAAGATGATGGGATGTATGTGATAAGGTGACATGATTACATTACATCAGATTGTAATGCTCATCTTGTTAAGGAATTCTCTCCTTTTATTTCTTAAAGATTTATTTATTTATTTGAGAGACAGAGCATGTGCACAAGAGGGGGAAGGAACAGAGAGAATCGCAAACACTACATATTGAGCCTGGAGCCCAACGTGGGACTCAATCTCATGACCCTGAGATCCTGATCTGAGCCAAAGCCAAGAGTCTAAGGTTTAACTAACTGAGCCACTTGGGTACCACTATTTTTTAATTATTATTTTTTAATTCTCTCACTCTTGACTTAAAGAAGCAAGCTGCTGTGTTGTGAACAGGACTTCAGAGAGGGCCACATGGCAAGCAGTTGAGAGTGGCCTCTGGCTAACAGCAAAAAGTAGGCCCATAGTTCAATAGTCCTTACGGAACTGCATGCTACAACTATGTGATCTTGAAAGTGGATCCCTTCCTACTGGAACCTCAGCTGAGATTATAGCTCTGGATGACACCTTGATTGGCTTTGTGAGATCCTGGAACAGAAGACCAGTGGAGCTGTGTTTGGACTCATGACCCACAGAGCCTATGAGATAATAAATGTTTGTTGTTTTGAGGTGCTAAATTTGTGGTGATTCTGTTATACAGCCATAGAAAATTAATGCAGTAAGCCTCAAATCTATAAATAATTTTGCAAGTACCTTGTAGGGCATACAATAAAAAGTAGCCACACCAAAAGACATGAATGATAACCAGCAGAAGCTTCCGTTTAAATAGATCTGCAGGATCACTAGATATTATTTTCATACATACACTAAACTTTTGAGAATTTTGACAGAACTGAAAATTACATAAACAATATGGAAATACTAGAGCTGAAAATTAACATGACCGAAATTAGAATCTTGGTGAATGGATTTGACAGCAGAACAGGCACAGCTGAAGAGAGAGTTAGTGAATGAGCACAAGTTAGAAGAAAACATCTGGAATGATGTGGAGAAAGACAAAACTATGAAAATACAGAAGAGAAGTTAAGAAACATGGAAGATAAAGTCTAACAGGAAATTGGTGTCCCAGAAGAAGAGGAGAAAGAACATGAAACATACAGTGTTCTAAAAGATAATGATGGAGAACTTTACAAAATTGATAAACAGCATCGAAACAAATTCAAGAGTCTTTACGAACCCCAAACAGGATAGATAAAAAGAAAAACCACTTGAAATCACACCACTGTAGAACTACTGATTACCAAAGACAGAAAAAGCGTAAAATAATCAGAGGAAAAAAAAGACATTGAAAGGAGCAACAATTATGCTAAAAGCTGGCATTATTTCTTTCTTAAATGTTTGATACAATTCAACAGTGAAACCATCCAGGCCTGGAATTTTCTTTGTTGGCAAGTCTTTAACTACTTACCCAATTTCTTTCATAGATGCGCAACTATTCAGGTTGTGTCATTTTTCTTGAGTAAATTTTTTTTAAAGATTTTATTTATTCATGAGACACAGGCAGAGGGAGAAGCAGGCTCCATGCAGGGAGCCCAAGGTCTCCAGGATCTCCAGCCCAAGCCCGGGTCTCCAGGATCACGCCCTGGATTGAAGGCGGCGCTAAACCACTAAGCCACCCAGGATCCCTTTCTTGAGTAAATTTGGTCATCTGTTGACTATATCTATTGCTGCATAGCAAATTATGTCAGAATTTAATAGCTTAAAAGTAAGCATTATCTCACAGTTTCTGTGGGTCAGGAATTCAGGAGCACTTAACTGGGTTGTTCAGGATCTTTAATGGGTCAAGATGTCAGCTAGAGTTGTAGTCATGAAAGTTCCACTATGGCTGGAGGACCTGCCTTCAAGGTGGCTTGCTCACATGGCTTTTGGCAGGAGGCTGCAGTCCTCACTGGTTGTTATCAGGAAGTCTCAATTTATTGCTTGTTGTTGGCAAAAGGCCTCAATTTCCAACCACTTGGACCTTTCCAAAGAACTGCTTGAGTGTCCCAAAGACTTGGTTTTCTGCCAAGTGAGTGATCCAAGAGAGAGGGCAGAAAGGAAACCACTATGCCTTTGTGACCTAGTCTCAGAAGCCAAACACTATCAATTCTATTTATTAAAACAGAACACTAAGTTAAGCCCACATTCACAGGGAGGGGGAATTAGACTCCACCTTTGGAGAGGGAGTTAAAGAATGTTGGGTATACTTTAAAACCACAGTAGTTTTTCTCAAGGGCTTTACTTCTTGTAATTTGTGAAACTCAGGGACAAATAGTTTTTTGTAATGTTCCCTTATTAACCTTTTAATTTTTAAAAAAAGATTTTATTTATTCATGAGAGAGAGAGAGAGAGAGAGGCAGAGGAAGAAGCAGGCTCCATGCAGGGAGCCTGATATGGGACTCGATCCCAGGACTCCAGGATCACACCCTGGGCCGAAGGCAGGTGCTAAACTGCTGAGCCACCCGGGAATCCCTAACCTTTTAATTTTAAAGTGAACATATGTGTACCTATTATTTAGATTTTACCATTAACATTTAATTCTGCTTGTTTTTTTTTACATATCTATACATCCCTCTATCTAGCCCTTTTTTTTCTTTTGCCTTTTTAACATAAGCACCATTCTTCCCTTTGATTTTTTTGTTCCCCAATATATCAAACCCAGTGCTTATGTGGATCTGACTGGAATTCAAACAATATTCACTAGATGCCTGTGGCACCTCTCTCACCAGATTGTGACCCCAAAATGTCTCTAAATATTGCCAAATGTCTCCCGGAGAATAAAGTGATTCTGGCTGAAGAACTACTTACTTAATGCTTAAAAGTCGGTATCTTTTATTTGTGGATTAAGTGAGGATATAACAATTGTACAAGCTAAATATTGCTACTCTTAAAGCCACAGATCCAAAATATTTTCCCCATATAAAAATTTCTTCATCACCAAGTTCATAGCCTTGTGACAGCACATCCACCACCATCTAAGTGTTTAATAATTTTCTTTTTTTACCTAAGCTTCATGTCCAATGTAGAGCCCAATGAGGGGCTTGAACACTCGATCCTAAGATAAAGACCTGAGATCAAGAGTCGGATGCTCAACTGACTAAGGTATCCAGGCACCCCTAATAAATATTTTTGATGCCTAATTCAGTCACTTCCTTAGTATGTTAAATATATATTGGACTTCTTTTCTTTTGGGGGGGGAGATTTCTTTTCCTACCCAAGTATTATATGTATTATGGCACATGTCTATTAGTTTAAATCTGCTTTTGTAGTACAAGTGTAGTCTTTTGTAGTGCAAGTTATAATTACATCTTTATTCTACCTTCTTTATGTTTCTCTGATATGCCTACATATTTTTCACAATTTTTAAAGATTTTTTCTTTTTCTTTAAAAATTTTATTCATTTACTCATGAGAGACAGAAAAGCAGAGACACAGGTGAGGGAGAAGCAGGCTCCATGCAAGGAGCCTGATGTGGGATTCGATCCCGGGACTCCAGGATCATGCCCTGGGCCGAAGGCAGGGGCTAAACTGCTGAGCCACCCAAGGATCCCTTTAAGATTTATTTTCTTATGCTAGATAGAGAGGGAGAGGTGAGCAGATTCCCCCCTTGAGCAGGGAGCCCAATGTAGGACTCGATCCCAGGACACTGAGATCATGACCTGAGCCAAAACCAAGAGTCAGAAGCTCAACCATCTGAGCCACCCAGGCGCCCCTGATATACCTATTGATATGCTTTTACAGCATTTTAATTTTTAGCTCCTGATTTATACTACCCCTGCAAATAGTTGGAAAAGATTTTTTTACAGTCTCATAAGCTGCTTCCAGGGACAGCTGATATATCAGTAAGGCAACTGCATGGAGGCACCAGATGGGGTGGAGTAGCTCTGATAATAGTGTGGGATTAGAATGTATAGCCACTTCTTACCCCTATAGTCTATGCTCTTTTACAGAAGAGTCCTCTACTGATACAATAACCACACAACACATCTTCAGATGAGACTAATTGTGGGAAATGTATAAACAATAATTGACTAAATTCTTTTACCTAATAACCTATCATTTTGTGCACTCTATTTGATTTCTTTTTTTAGGTGGACAGTGTGATAGTCCTGTTGTAGACAGATTTTTCGATGTGCTCTGTAAGGGCTCATGGAATAATCTAGGGCAAAAGCTAAATCTAGCCTACTTGTTTATGTCATACAAACTGATGTCTGTATGATGACTGTTCAAATGGAAACAAAATATTAACATAGATGTTTCATAACACAAATTCTTAGTCCCATTGTTTATGGAAAATATTTCTTAGTAAAAAATTAGTTTGTCTTATGTATTTAAATAATAAAATGTCATTTGTGTATCTAAACAACTAGTAAATAATATTTACAATTAAACTAAATATTGTTTACCTCATAAGATTTTTATAATCAGTGCAAAATGGAAACCTTGGTCATTCACATTTTTTTAAAGATTTTATTTATTTATTCATGAGAGATACACACAGAGAGAGAGAGAGAGAGAGAGAGAGGCAGAGGGAGAAGCAGGCTCCATGCTGGGAACCTGACAACCGACTCGATCCTAGGTCTCCAGGATCATGCCCTGGGCTGAAGGTGGCGCTAAACCGCTGAGTCACCCCCGGCTACCCGATCATTCACATTTTTAAAAAATTATTTATTTTAGAAAGAAAGAGAGCACAAGCGGGGGAGAGGGGGCAGAAAGAAAGGGAGAGAGGAAGAGAAGAGCACAGAGCCCAATGTGGGCCTTGATCTCATGACCCTGAGATCATGACCTGAGCCAAAATCAAGAGTTGGACTCTTAACCACCCAGTCGCCCCTCGTTCACATTTTTCCAACTATTTAGTAATTTTCTGGATTATATCATATACAAAAATCACAATTCTTTTCACAAGTTGATCCAAAAATATTTTCTTCTCCTCGGTTCAAGGTGAAAGTATGTTCCTTCAGGGATCTATTAACAACCTAGCCCTTGTCACACTTAAATCTAGAAAATCCTATTGCACAAGTTTGGAAGCTAAAAATACTTCACTCAACAAATTTTTTTGGCACCTACTATGTCCAAACAAAACAAAAACCTGTGGAAGTATAGGACTATCTCTTACAGAGAATGATACCCTTCCAAGAATTTACAATTTTGTTGTAATGTACAATACCAAAGTATGCTTCATAATGCATCTTAGTAATTAGCATAAACTGAAAGTATTTAGATTAAGGAATGACTAAATGACCATATAGCACAGTGTTTTACACTCCATCAATTGATTAATTTTGATGGAAGCTTTATGAAGGCAGTAGACTGTGATCCACACCTTAAAAAATGGAAAGAAGGAGCACCTGGCTGGCTCCGTTGGTAGAGCATATGGCCCTTGATCTTGGGGTCATGTGTTCAAGCCCAGGTTGGACATAAAGATTACTTTTAAAACATAGAAAGGGGGCAGCCCCGATGGCGCAGCGGTTTAGCGCCGCCTGCAGCCTAGGGCGTGATCCTGGAGACCCTGGATCGAGTCCCACATCAGGCTCTCTGCATGGAGCCTGCTTCTCCCTCTGCCTGTGTCTCTGCCTCTCTCTCTCTCTGTGTGTCTCTATGAATGAATGAATAAATAAATAAATAAATAAATAAATAATCTTTAAAAAAAAAAACAAAGGATTTGGAGAGATGGAAAGGATAGAGTTTCCCAGATGAAGGGAATAACTTGAACCAAGATGGGAGTGAGCATAGCATATTCACAAGGCAGTGATGAAGTAGCTGGCCTAATAGTTAAAAGTTTAAACTGGGGAGTAGTGGAATCAATTTTGTAAGTGGGATTTGGCCAATTTATGGAAGGCTTGAAAGCTAACCACTGGAATTTGAATTTTTTTCTGTGAGGCTCTCAAGAGTAAGCAAAGGGAAGTGGTGTTTGGGGAGGATGAAAGGTCTTGTACAGCTTGGGAGGAAACGGGAGAGATGACACAGGCAAGTCTTGCTGTAAACTAAGTGAGAAATGACAACAACCTGATAGAATTAAAATGAAGGTATAAATCAGATGCTTTGAATTTGAAAATAAAAAAAGGTCAAACCTTTTAGACCATATGCTAATCCCCACTACTGCGGATTAAGTCACTTATGTAATTTCCTAGAGAACTATGGGCCCTTGAGCCAAGTTTTATTATTTTTTTAAAGATTTTAATTTATTTATTCATGAGAGACACACAGAGAGAGGCAGAGACACAGGCAGAGGGAGAAGCAGGCTCCATGCAGGGAACCCGACGTGGGACTCGGTCCCAGATCCCCAGGACCACGTCCTGGGCTGAAGGCGGTGCTAAACTGCTGAGCCACCCGGGCTGCCCAGAGCCAAGTTTTAAAACAAAACTCTGAAAGTCTTCCTTTAAATCCATCCATGTTTTCATTTATAGGACAAATATTTATCGAGCACCTGTTACATGCAGACATTATTCTAAAACTACAGAAATGAATTAGAGATAACCATGAACAGACAAAAATCAGTGCTTTCATGGACCTTCCATTCTAGTGTGAGAAATCACACATTAATCTGATAAATTAGCAAATACAGGGCACCTGGGTGGCTCAGTGGTTAAGCATCTGCCTTTGGCCCAGGTCAGACTCCCAGAGTCCTTGGGTCAAGCCTTGCATGGGGCTGCTTGCTCAGTAGAGAGCCTGCTTCTCCTTTTCCCTCTGCTGCTCCCCCCTGCTTGTGCTCTCTGTTACTCTCTCTCTGTAAAATAAATTTTTAAAAAATAAGCAAATATATATAATTTTATAGATGGTAATAAGCACTATGGTTTAAAATAAAGCCAGCAAAGGGGATAGGGAATAGCAGGTGAAGTAGAAGACAATTTTAAATAGGTTGGTAGATGAAGGCCTCACTTGAGAAGTTGATATTTGGGTAAAAACCTGATGGAGGTAAGTGAGCAGAACATGTAGCAGTAGCTAGGAAAAGCAGCTGTAGGCAAAAGAGCGAGCTAGTAGTGAGGACAGAAGCAATGCTGTTCCTAGTGAAGGCAGAAAGCAGAGTTGGGTGTGGGGTCCAGAAGGCCATTATAAGTAATTTGGCTTTTACTAAATGAGGCTGTCATTGGAGAGCTTTAATCTCTGATTTATTTAAGAGTATCAGTTTGTCTTGGTTTATTTGAGCCAATGCTCTTTTTTTTCCTAGTTACAGAATTGGGTTTCTGTTGCGTGTAATTGGAAAAGTTTCTAGTTTATTATACTCTATCGTCTATTAATTTTATCTGGAATTTACCTTTAACGGTGGCACCAAAAACATATTCCCAATAAACTGCTTTTAAGTGACCCTCCACCACAAAGGGGTAGACTAGTTCCTGTTTTGAGTCTTTCATAAGTTTTTTGAACAAGTACCCCCAAACAACTGAAAAATTAAGTACTCACTTCCACATTTTCAGACTGATTTTGAAAACTTTTCATCATAAGTTTAAACAAAAAAATAAGTTTAAACATTTGCTAAGCTTGTGATTTCTTTTTTTTTTTTTTTAAGATTTTATTTATTTATTTTGAGAGAGAGTGTGCGAGCAGGGGGAGGGGCAGATGGAGAGAAAATCTGACTCCACTAGGAGTGCAGAGCCTAACACAGGGCTGGATCCCATGACCCCAAAATCACCACCTGAGTCAAAATCGTGTTGGCCATTCAACCAACTGAGCCACCTAAGCACTCCCCAAGGCTGTGATTTCTAATATAAAGAATGACTTTTTAAAATTTTTATTTTTAAGTAATCTCTATACCCAACAGGGGGCTGGAACCCACACCCTGAGCTCGAGTCACACACTCCACTGGCTGAGCCAGCCAGGTGCTCCATGAATGACTTTTTAATAGGAGTTTAAATAACTTTTAAATCTATTTAGTGAAAGCTATCTATAGTAATTTGAAACCTACCATCATTCATTTAAAAATACATAAACAAGGGGTGCCTGGCTGGCTCAGTCAGCGGAGCATGCAACTCTTGATCTCGGGATTGTGGGTTTGAACTCCAGGCTGGCTATAGAAATTACTAAAAAATAAAATCGTAAAAAAAATATATAAATAAGTTCTTTAACTGTGATTTTTACCTTTTTTATTGAAGTATAGTTGACATACAATGTTACATTAGTTTCAGGTATACAACATAGGGATTGGACAAGTTTATACAATCTCATACATTGTGCCATGCTTAGCACAAATGTAGCTACCATCTGTCAACATACAACCCTATTACAATACCATTGACTATATTCCCTTGCTGTAACTTTTATTCAATAGCAGACAATTTTCAAGCTTGTTCTTTTTTCTTCTGGAGCCCATATTTCTGTTCTACTTCTCCCAGAAAATGTCCTACTGAAAATACAGGCAGTCTTCATTTTACACAGTGTTACAGGAACATAAAAATGACTATGCAAGATTACTGTGCAAAGGAATGTTAATAATTAGTGGAAATATTTTAATTTCTTGTCACTTTTAAAATGTTGGGGTTGTTTGTTTGTTTGTTAAGATTTTATTTATTTGACACAAAAAGAGAGAGTGCAAGTTAGGGGAGCGGCAGCCTGAGGGAGAGGGAGAAGCAGTCTCCCCACCAAGCAAGGAGCCCAATGCCAGGCTCAATCTCAGGACCCTGGGATCATGACTAGAGCTGAAGGCAGATGCTTAACCGACTGAGCCACTCAGGGGCCCCGACATTTTTTTTTTTTTTTTAAATTCATGAGAGACACAGAGAGAGGTAGAGACACAGGCAGAGGGTGCAGAAGCAGACTCCATGCAAGGAGCCCTATGTGGGACTCGATCTGGGGAATCCAGGATCACACCCTGAGCCAAAAGCAGACACTCAACCTCTGAGCCACCCAGACATCCCTGGGGCCCCAACATTTAAGTTTTTTATAAGAACATTAAAAACTGTCTTACTGTCAATTACAAATGTATAGGAAAATGAAAAAATAGTAAGATCAGTATTTCCTTAGTATACTGCAATTAGAAACATTGAGGATGAAAGCATTTCTTTGTAAAAAAGTTTTGCTGAGTAGTTTGAACAGTTCTTGCTTTCTTTTTCCCGTATTACTTACAATACAGGGAGACCAGAATCTTTCTATGCCCTAGTGAACTGTCAAACTTTTTTCTAAGTTTGGATTAGCTTGCAACATTTTATCCTTTGCATTCTCTTTTTCTTTTTTTAAGATTTTATTCATTTATTTGAGAGGTAGAGATTGAGAGAAAATGAGAGAAAGCACAAGCAGGAGGGAGAAGCAGACTCCCACTGAGCAGGGAGCCCCACGTGAGGCTCAATCCCAGGGGACTGATGACCTGACTGAAGGCAGATACTTAACCTACTGAGCCACCCAGGAGCCCCTATCCTTTGCATTTTCAGTGTTGTGAAGAGTCTCCATGAGTTCCTTTAATATGAAGTTTTTTGCCCACATCACTTCTTCTGGGACACCTTCATTCTTTTTGTCAACAACCACTTTTTTCACTTAAGTCACTAAGTTGGCCTGCCAGTTTCCACTGGCTGCATATCTGAACTCTCGATTGGTGGCAGTGTCAACATTCCCATGGTCAGCTGTTTCTTCTAGAATTTCATTATATTCAATTCAAATTTCACTTGTGGCATTATCCTTTTAATTCTTTGCTGTGCTTTCATTTCTGCTGACCAATGTCCTCTTTCAATGATCTATTTTTTTAAATATTACATACATTTATCACTGGCAGACAAGGAGGTAAGACAACTACAAACTTTGCTGTCTGCATGTAAACTGAATAACAGATGCATGGTTACCAATCACCAGTGACTTTGAAAGAAGAAACATAATAGGCCACTGACCATGATGTTCATTTGTTATTTATGTAGTGACTCATGGATTAAAGAGCTTGTAGTGAAATTTGTTTTGTGCAGTTACAGTTCATATACCATAGTAATTGAAATTTGAACCCTGTTTAGGGGATTGGTATTATTTAAGCCATGGTAATTGAAATTCATGCATGTTGGAACTACTCAAAGAAAGGATTGCCTATTTACTTTTATACTTGAAAATCTTTTGTTAATCATCTCCTTAAACCTGTCTGCAACAAGAATGTACATAATTATTTTTTTAAGATTTTATTTATTTATTCATGAGAGACACAGAGAGAGAGAGAGAGAGAGAGAGGCAGAGGGAGAAGCAGGCTCCATGCAGGGAGCCTGACGTGGGACTCGATCCTAGGTCTCTAGGATCACACCCTGGACTGAAGGCGGCGCTAAACCACTGAGCCACCTGGGCTGCCCAGAATGTACATAATTAAAATTTAAACCCTTTTATGACCTTGATTCTTAAGTAGTAAAAAAAATTCTGGGCTGATTAACATTACAATTGTTATAATTGATCAAACAACATAAATATGTTTAAATTAAAAGTAAAAATTGCAAAAATTATTTCAATCTGATGAATTGGGCTATTTTCTTTTCTTTTTTTTTTTAATTTTATTTATTTATGATAGTCACATAGAGAGAGAGAGAGAGAGAGGCAGAGACACAGGCAGAGGGAGAAGCAGGCTCCATGCACCGGGAGCCCGACGTGGGATTCAATCCGGGGTCTCCAGGATCGCGCCCTGGGCCAAAGGCAGGCACCAAACTGCTGCGCCACCCAGGGATCCTGGCTATTTTCTTTTCACTTAAACCATATGTCTTTAGCTAAGTTCACTTACTGTTCAAATGAGACAGTTTAGATCAATGATATTCCTGATTTTCATTTCTGTAGATAAAATCCATGAAAAAATGTGTTCACATAGACAAGTAGATGGGAATGAGAGGAATTTTATTATAGCAGTACCACTCATTTTGTGGATTCTTTCCAAGATATTTGTCAAAAATGCTCTTTGACTTTTGCTAAAAACAAGGATTTGAAAACTTCTGACTTAAAAAACTACTTGTTACCCAGTCATTAGAATGTTCATTTTCTTATTTTCCAGAAAGCATACCAAAAAGGCTTTGCCACATATATCAGCTCCACAGCAGCTATTATACACCTGTGCTTGTTGTATACTGTACAACTCCTAAGGACAGTGTTCACATTGCAGTGTACTTGAGGGGAATGAGCTGGAATTGGGCAGTGCACAACATACAGAGTTGTATGTGGTAGCCTTATAAATTATACCTACTATTTTATACTTAGCAGCAACTTATTTAATCCAGTATGTAAATGAAGTATACAAAAGCTCCTGTATATATCTGTCATTTACACACACTGATAATGATATCACAATCAGCATATCAAACACTTAATGACATAGCAATGCTGAGTGTAAAGATGTACTAATATGGTAAAAACAATAAATAAAATTGTTATTTTTAGGAACCAAGAAAGGGTCTTTTGAAAAGCAAAGTGTGGTGTCAAAAGCCGTCTAATTCCATGCCAAGCTCAATATCTGCCAAGAGTCATTTATATCTCATCTCCATGGTGGCTCTTTATTTCCTTAAGACTTGAATTCACAGATGGCACATGTGTTTTCTTGAACAGTGTCATTAATGTATTTAACTTATGAATGCTAATTATATGTTTCCGTGTGCATCCAATCTATCAGCATTTGCAGTGACAAAGCACGTGGTAAAGAGAAGCTCCGCTGGCAGTACCTTCCAGGACCTGCTCTTCCCTTGGCAAGTTGAGGCAGTCTAATATATACTCCTAGACACTTTTTTTGGCCTTAAAAAAAATTGAGATACAATTGACATGCAACATATACACTTTAAAAGCAATAATTCACACCAGGGAACATAAGGCAATGGAAGCAAAAGTTTTTTTTTTTTTAAGATTTATTTATTTATGATAGAGAGAGAGAGAGAGAAAGAGAGGGGCAGAGACACAGGAGGAGGAAGAAGCAGGCTCCATGCCGGGAGCCTGATGTGGGACTCGATCCCAGGACTCCAGGATCACGCCCTGAGCCAAAGGCAGGCGCTAAACCACTGAGCCACCCAGGGATCCCCCAGAAGCAAAAGTTTTAATTGGTCTATACAGCAATCTGAAATAATTGCACCAATGACAATATAGTGAATTGTATTATTTGATAACAATTTATCGCATGCCATCTTGATTCTAGAAGCCCCTACTCCTGGTTAGGTGGAGTCTATAATATTTTCTTTTTTTTTTTTTTTTTTTTTATGATAGTCACGGAGAGAGAGAGAGAGAGAGAGCGCGGCAGAGATACAGGCAGAGGGAGAAGCAGGCTCCATGCACCGGGAGCCCGAAGTGGGATTCGATCCCGGGTCTCCAGGATCGCGCCCTGGGCCAAAGGCAGGCGCCAAACCGCTGTGCCACTCAGGGATCCCTCTATAATATTTTCTATGCATTAAACTTGGTGTCATAGCCACAAACAGCCATCTGTGATAATTCAGTGACATACATGGAAAGAATGCCCTATCTTCAATCGTGGCCTTGAATGATAGCACCAACAATAACATTATCAGTTACGAAGAACAAGCTATCTATCTATAATCACAATTAACTACAAAGTTCATAGTTTTTTGAAGACAGGCTTAAAAATACTAATTTCCGAATTGAGGTTGTGTGGAGAATTAAGTGTAAATATCCTTTCATATATAACATTTATGTTATATAACATACAATAGCTTTCATACATAACATTTATATGCCAAATTCTGCGCACTCTCACATTCATAATTTATGGTCTTTCTGATAACCTTATGTGTGTTTTTTTTTTAAGATTTTATTTATTTATTCATGAGAGAGAGAGAGACAGAGAGAGAAAGAGGCAGAGACACAGGCAGAGGGAGAAGCAGGCTCCATGCAGGAGTCTGATGTGGAACTCGATCCTGGGACTCCAGGATCATGCCCTAGGCTGAAGGCAGGCACTAAACCGCTGAGCCACCCAGGAATCCCCTGATAACTTATGTTAAGCTGAGAATATAGTGGTATTTTCTGTTTTACATATCAGAAAATTAAGAGTCAGAGAAATTTAGTAACTTGCTTAAGGCTATGTTACAGAAGTGGCAGAGATGAACCTCAAGCCTGAAACAAAATCTCCTACACATTTCTTCTCACTAAACTGTTTACCAGATGTTGAGATACAGAACCTTTTGTTTTTCTTCCATTTGGGATCCAACATTCATTCTTCTAACTGTGCAAAAGAATCGCTCGATGCTCTTAAATAGAATACAGATTCCTAGGTCTCCACCCAGAGAAGTCTGGATGGTTGTGGTGTTTGTGGGGTACTGCATTGCTAGAATTCCACATAATTCAATTGAGATTGACATGTAGAAATTAAACTAAATCACCCAAATGAAAACAACCAGATGCTACTTATTTAGATCTTGGTATAGCAAGAGTCAGCCACCATCACTGGCCTTTGGCAGAGGCTCAAAGGCAGGCAGAGGAGTGGGAAAGCTCTATAAACCTGAAGAAAGGGGGGGAATCCTTGGGTGGCTCAGCGGTTTGGTGCCTGCCTTCAGCCTAGGGCATGATCCTGGAGTGCCAGGATTGAGTCTCGGGATCGAGTCCCACATTGGGCCCCCTGCATGGAGCCTGCTTTTCCCTCTGCCTGTGTCTCTGCCTCTCTCTGTGTGTCTCTCATGAATAAATGAATAAAATCCTTAAAAAAAAAAAAAAAAAAAACTGAAGAGAGGGGTAAGGTCTCTGGTATGTTATGATTGCAGGCTGTTGGCCCGGGAAAGCTGGAGGCGGGCTACTGGAAGGGGGTAGTAATTTATGTGATTGGTTTGGGGAGCATGTTGGCTTTCCCTGGTTGGTCCTGAGTTGGAAGTCCAGAAGTAGGGAAGTTGGCAGTCCTTGAAGGTGTCCTGACTGTTCTGGTCCAGCTGCAGAGGTTATGGTTTGCTTCCTGCGCTTCTTACGTAGTTCAGAGTTCCCCTTTTGTCTATTCCGTCTCTCAGACCATACGTGGAGAAACACACTGGGCCCTGGTGTTCTTTTCATCCTGGTCTCCTCCCTTAACATGGCTAGACCGCAGCTCCACAAGAGCTCTAAGTGCCAGCGCCTAGCCCTATCAGACACTCAGTAAAAACTTGCAAATGAATGGATGAATGATAAATAACAAGATTCAATACTGGCTTTTGCTGGGAGAAGAAAAGGAACCTTCTGGTGTAGTACATGGACATGTTTGACTGGACGTGCTGTCCACCAGAAAGGTTCCTCCAGCTACTCTGCTCTACATACCTTCATCTTTGGCTGCTCTCACTTTTTCATGAAGCTTCCAGGTTAATCCAAAGTGTGCAAATCGGCCCCAGGGCTCCCTCCTGAGCGCTCTGCTGGGGAGCAGGACGGTGCCGGCGGGAAAGCGGCGGCTACCTCTGGCGTTCGGAAGGCAACCCCGACCCCAGACCCTTGAGGTTCGCGGCGTTCCGCCCACGCGGCGCCTCCGCCTGTCCCTGCGGGCCTGCGCGGTGAGGGCTACGGGAGGGGGAGAGGGCATCCCCCTCGCAGCCCCGTGCGTGGTCTACATTCGGGACTCGGCGAGTCCGTGTGGAGCGAGGGCGCCCGGGGCGCGTGCTGCGTGGAAGCCGCGGAGCCGAGGAGAGGCGGGGAGCGGCGGGCGCAGGCGGGCCCTCGGCGGCCTCCCACCTGCTGCGGGCCCGCTCCGCCGGGAAGGGGCCGCCGCGCGCGCCCGCCCGCCCCGCCCCGCCCCGCCCCGCCCCGCCCCTGCTCGCCGCGGCCCCGCCCCCGGAGTTCCCGGAGCGGCCCCGCGCCCAGGCCGCGCGGGGGGCTGCTCGGCTGGAGGCGGGGAGCCGCCGGGCGCCAGAAGGGGAGCCGCGTGTGGGCTGGCGCTGCGCGGGCAGGCTCCCTCCGCCGCGCCTCTTCCAAAGATGGTCAGAGGGTCCGGAGGCGCCCCCGCCCCCGCTCGCCGCTAGCCCGTCGGCCAGCACCGCGACCCGGAGCGCCGCCGGAGGTGGGTGCCCGCGCCCCGGGGTCGGGGGCCGAGCGGGGCCGCGGGGGGCAGCGAGGCCGCGCCGCAGACGCGCGGGGACAATGGTCGCGGGGGCCTCCCGCACCTGTGCGGCGCCCCGGGGCGGGGGACGCGGGCGCCCGGGGCGGGGCGCTCTCCGGGCGGGAAGGCGGCCCGGGCCCAGGCGCGCGGCGCGCGGAAGCCCCTGCGGCGGCCGCGGGGGGGGCCTGGGGGAGGCGCGGGGGGGCTCGGCAGGGCTCGGGCCGCCGCCCCCGCGCGGTCCTTTCGCTCCTTTCTCGGGCCGAGCGGGACAGGGCTCCCCTTTCCCGAGATTTCCTCCCTCCGGTGATCTTGGCCGTGCCCCTCTCGGCGGCCCCGCGCGGCTCGCAGGGCAGGAGCTAGCGGAGAGGTGGAGCTGGGGCCGGGCCGCGGCGGCAAGCCGGGCTCGGTGGGGCGACCCCGCGCGGGGCTGGCCGGACGCTGGGTGAACGGGCCGCAAACCGGGGTTTCTTCAAAAGGTCGCTAAAAACCCGGGGGCCTCGTTTCAGGCTCCAAGCTGCCCCGGATTTGAATTGACCATCCCATAAATTACAAATGAGTCTGTCCACGTTTTGCGTTTGTTCCTTAGAATGCAGCGCTTGGGCTGCCTTTGGAGTCTCTTCGATGCTGACCCCTCACCCTCAGGATTGACATATTTAGCATTGGCTACTTGTGGTCATCTGCAAAATTGAAAACACGTTTATTTCATGTTTGTTACAGCCATGGCTCTAAAAGGACAAGAAGATTATATTTACCTTTTCAAGGATACAGCGCATCCAGTGGATTTTCTGGATGCATTCAGAACATTTTACTTGGATGGATTATTTACTGATATTACCCTTCAGTGCCCTTCAGGCATAATCTTCCATTGCCACCGAGCTGTTCTAGCTGCTTGCAGCAATTATTTTAAGGCAATGTTCACAGCTGACATGAAAGAGAAATTTAAAAATAAAATAAAAATCTCGGGCATCCACCATGATATTTTGGAAGGCCTTGTGAATTATGCATACACTTCCCAAATTGAGATAACTAAAAGAAATGTTCAAAGCCTGCTTGAAGCAGCAGATCTGCTACAGTTCCTCTCAGTAAAGAAAGCTTGTGAGCAGTTTTTGGTAAGGCACTTGGATATTGATAATTGTATTGGAATGCACTCCTTTGCAGAATTTCACGTATGTCCAGAACTAGAGAAGGAATCTCGAAGAATTCTGTGTTCAAGGTTTAAGGAAGTATGGCAACAAGAAGAATTTCTGGAAATCAGCCTTGAAAAGTTTCTCTTTATATTGTCCAGAAAGAATCTCAGTGTTTGGAAGGAAGAAGCTATCATAGAGCCTGTTATTAAGTGGACTGCTCACGATGTAGAAAATCGAATTGAATGCCTGTATAACCTACTGAGCTATGTAAACATAGATATAGATCCAGTCTACTTAAAAACAGCTTTAGGTCTTCAGAGAAGCTGCTTACTAACCGAAAATAAGATACGGTCTCTAATATACAATGCTCTGAATCCCCTTCATAAAGAGATTTCCCAGAGGTCCACAGCCACAATGTATATCATTGGAGGCTACTACTGGCATCCTTTATCGGAGGTCCACATATGGGATCCTCTGACAAATGTTTGGATTCAGGGAGCGGAAATACCAGACTATACCAGGGAGAGCTATGGTGTTACATGTTTGGGCCCCAACATTTACGTAACTGGGGGTTACAGGACAGATAATATAGAAGCTCTTGACACAGTGTGGATCTATAACAGTGAAAGTGATGAATGGACGGAAGGTTTGCCGATGCTCAATGCCAGGTACTACCACTGTGCAGTCACCTTGGGTGGCTGTGTCTATGCTCTAGGCGGTTACAGAAAAGGGGCTCCTGCAGAAGAGGCTGAGTTCTATGATCCATTAAAAGAGAAATGGATTCCTATTGCAAACATGATTAAAGGTAAGTACGATTATATTTATTCTGTATTTCTTAGGTGTTTGAGGTTAGGCCATTGGTCCAAATTCTCTTGCAAAGAACTTTCAAAACAATGTATCATTTTGGAATGCTATCTCCCTACTATAATAGAGTATACAATAATAGTGGACAGAGTGTTCTGAGTGAAAGCATAGTACAGCAGTCCCCAACTTGTCTGAGGTTACATGATTAGAGTATGCTCCTCAGACTACAAGATATTGTTTATATAAGAAAACAGTATAATTCATTCTACTTACTCCGCAACTTGTTTCAAGCCTAGATCTTGCCTCAGGTCTTAAGAATTTATTTTTTTAATTTTTTAAAAAGATTTTTATTTATTTATTCATGACAGACAACAGAGAGGGAGAGAGAGAAGCAGAGACACAGGCAGAGGGAGAAGCAGGCTCCACGCAGGGAGCCCGACGTGGGACTTGAACCTGGCTCTCCAGGATCAGGCCCTGGGCTGAAGGCGGCGCTAAACTGCTGAGCCACCTGGGCTGCCCAAGTCTTAAGAATTTATATTTAAAAAGTCAAAGGTTAAGCAAAAAGAGAAAGTTGGGTGGTTTTATTAGTTCATATTTATATATGCATTTTTGCTTGCTCTTGAAATTGAACCCTGTTCAATTCTGCTTTTAAATATTCAGCTCTTTCCCTCTCATTATCTGATCATCGCTCTTTTAAAAGGTCTTTCAAAATAAATAAATAAATAAATAAATAAATAAATAAATAAATAAATAAATAAATAAAAGGTCTTTCATTAAAACTTTGAAAGGTTCGGTCCCTGTAGAGTGTAGCGAATTACATTCTCTCAAAAACTAGAGACAGGTAGCCCCTGCTTTTTGTGATTCAAATCTTGTTTCATAGGGTAAAAAAGATAGGGGCAGATCCCATCTCCTCCCTCATGAGGTCCACACAGCCAGCACACTATTGGGTTTCAATGTCTGTCTGATAAACACTGTATTTTCTGCTGTGCCCTGGTACTAGCCTTGCTCTCTTTCCCTCCACTGGCAAAAAAGTTAAGCTGGAATGTTAATTACATTTATTCATTTGTGCTGGGAGTTGCACAAAAACAACTGGTAGGTTGTTACTAAATTTGTGTCATTTTATCCCAAATGTTCCTTCCCAGGCCTTTCTGTTTCTTTTTTAACACTAGTGAGGGTGTGGGAATCTGACCTGGTCTGGGAATCTGACCCAGTGTGATCGTGGGATGACAAGCAGGAAGCCTGAGAGGCAGAATGATCTTGTGATCAGACACATTGCTACTGAAGCCAAACTGCTTGGGTCCAAATCCTGCCTCTCCATTTACTTGCTGGTGTGCTCAGGCAAATTGCTTAATCTCCCTGTGCCCCGGTTTTATGGTCTGTACAATGGGGCTGACGACATTATGTAGCTCGTGGTTTGAGAGGATTAAATGAATTTATGCATGTGAGGTGTGTAGAGTAAGCACTCAGTGAGTGTAAGGTGTTATTGTCATAGGTATTATTGTCATTATTCATTGTTCATTATTGCCATAATGAGAGTTGTTATAAAGGAACATGTCAGGGGCACCTGGGTGGCTCAGTCGGTTAGGCCTCTGCCTTTGGCTCAAGTCATGATCCCCAGGTCCTGGGATCGAGCCCCACATCCCGCCTGCTGCTCAGCAGGGAGCCTGCTTCTCCCCTCTCCCTCTGCTCATGTTCTTTCTTTCTCTCTCAAATAAATGAATAAAAATCTTTTGAAAAATAAAAGGACTTGTCAACTTTGACAGAGCAAAAATGTCTTCCACACGAAGTCATGCTCTCTCTCCTGAGTGCCCAAAGATTTAGTCATAGTTGGTAGTTGGTCGAGAAGAGAAGGGGACTTAAAGCCCACTGCTGCTGCTGCTCTGGTTTTGGACTCTACTGAACTTGACAGCCGATTCCTGGTCTCCTCCCCAGGATGGTCTTCAGAGTCCTCCTGACCCCTGTACTGGTAAAGAAACGAGGGTTCAAATACTGTAGCAGCTGTTGTCTACCTAGATACATATCATCCTCTCTTTCTTAATGATAGGATAACAGCCTGGTCTCATGGTTAAGAGTATATTTCCATCAGGATGAAAGTTTATGACTTTATTGCAATTTCTAAAAATCCTATTTGAAACATGCTTGCTGAAAAGAAATGCTTCCCTGGTGGGTCCACTGTTAAATCCATATGTATTCTTGCCTTTTCCTTGAGTGGAATGGGAGACCCTCATACACCCAGGTACCTCTCCGCCCACACATATCAGCTGGATCTGAAATTCCAACATTTTATTTCTACTTTCACCTTGAAGTTTGATTCCTGATTATAACAAATCCTCCCTGGGAAGGGTAACACTGCATCACTTCTACCCAGCTTTGGCCTGTACTGGTTTTGAGCTTTAAGTTTCTCATTTTTCTGTTGCGAGGGTAACATTACTGTTACTGGTTTGTTTTATTTTGTAGTCATGAAGTGAACTAGAAGCTTCCCGTGGTAATCGGAACTTAAATTGGGTAGAGTCAAATTTCAAATTCATTTCCTTTTTTGGTTTAGGGATATACAGAGGAGAAATAAATCCTTGGCTGTTTAGGAGCTCCCGACTTTTTTTTTCCTTCCTCATCACAACTGCCTGGCTTATAAACTCACATTTCTGTTGGGATAAAAATGCACAAGGAGGTTGAACTGCACCCAGCAGGTATCCGTGGTAAACAAGAGGTGGTTGAAAGACTAAACCAACGTGTGTTCAACTAAAATGACCCTCATCTTACTTCCAATCTTCTTTCCCTGCCGACCTCATTTCTTCCTCCCCACTTTCCTAGAGTATCAGCACTTCCAAGCTTAGGACCTCACAGTCAGTTTTGTTTGTTCCTGACAAGGTCAATCATCAAGGCTTATTTGTTTAGCTGTATCTCCTGCCTCCCTGCCCTTCCCCGCATACCCAAAGCCCCTTCTAAATCAGGCCCTCAGTACTTCTTATCTGAGCCAATACCTGGATTTTTCTGACTCTTTTTGTCCTTCTGCTTTTGTAGTCTCTCCCTTCCTCTGTTTACAAATATTTTTTAAAATACTTTATTTGTTCATAAGAGACAGAGAGAGAGAGAGAGAGAGAGGCAGAGACACACACAGGCAGAGGGAGAAGCTGGCTCCATGCAGGGAGCCTGATGTGGGACTGGATCCCAGATCTCCAGGATCAGGCCCTGGGCTGAAGGTGGTGCTAAACCACTGAGCCGCCTGAACTGCCCTATTTACAAATCTTTAAAGTCCCACTGAATGAAGTCTTCTTTTCTTAGGTGGGTGCCAGGATCCTTTGCGATGTGCCTTCACCTGGCCACGTCAGCTTTAATTCCCATAGGACAACTCCAGGTGTGCCACCTGCCCTTGCATGTGCTGGCCCTGAACTGGGTGACTCGACATTGCCCACTGAGCCTTTGCACTTGCCTTTCCCTCTGCTTAGGAGGGCTTCCTCTCACCTCCACCTGCCAAAGTCCCACCTACTGAGATGCAGGTCAAATTCTGCTGCCTCCAGCCATGATTTACCTGCTCACAGCAATGTACCCTTGCTCTGTATCCTGTGTTCTAATTATTTGTGTCCGTGTCTCACCCTCTTTTAAAATACTGCAAGGAGCTGTTTTTTATTTTTTTAAGATTTTATTTATTCATGAGAGACACAGAGAGAAAGGCAGAGACACAGGCAGAGGGAGAAGCAGGCTTCATGCAAGGAGCCTGATGTGGGACTCGATCCTGGGAACCTGGGATCACGATCTGAGCCAAAGGCAGGTGCTCAACCACTGAGCCACACAGGCGTCCCGCGAGGAGCCTTTCTGGTTCATTCTTCTATCCCTCGTAGCACCTAGCTACCTAGCACAGGGTCTTGCATCCACTACCTATAATAACAGAAACAATAATAAACTTAGCTCAATATTCATTGTAAAACACAACGATAGATCAATCTGAAGATGTCATTTTAATCAACACACAGGCGTGGGAAACGCGACCGCTTGCGTCTTACATGAAGTTATCTACGTTATCGGTGGCCACTGCGGCTACAGAGGAAGCTGCACCTACGACAAGGTCCAGAGCTACAACTCAGATATCAATGAGTGGAGCCTCATCACCTCCAGTCCACATCCAGGTAATAAAATACTGTTTCAAATAGTACATGTTGTAATACAGTTAAGTGGTGTAAGAGACAGCTACACATGACTCAGAAATAGAAAATGCTAGATTTATAGCAGACTACCCATGGGAGTCATTAGAAGGCTCAAAATATTCATATGCCCATCTAACAATAATCATAGGCTATCCTGATTAGATCCCATCTACAAACACTTTCCCTGATGTCTTTACGGGACACATTTTAAGCCTGTGTGGTTAAAAGGGCAGTTTCTTGTTACATTTTTTCACCTAGATTCTTTTGTTGTGTTTCTCATTCCTCTGTTGTGTGGTTTCTTTCATTTAGATGGGTTTTATGAAACATTTCTTACAGGCAATTAAATCGCACTAGCCTATCCAACAGTCGGGAGGAGAGCCCACTGACTGAGTTCCACTGGAGATGGAGTCTTCTTTTAGAAGCATGTTCCTTCTGGGTTTCAAGAACAATTAAGCACTCACTCCTGTGATGTGCAGAACCCTATGTTGGCCCTACTTTAACAACCATGAAGGGGACATGTGGTCTCCCCACAAGGAATGGCTGGCCTTCTGCCTTCTATGCCTCTGTTTGACTTGTCTCTTTGTGAAGAGCTTCAGGGGAAGTATGAGCCTGTTATAGCGATGATGTATGTTTAAGATTTTTGATTAGGAAAGATTTTTGATTAGGAAAGATATATATCACCATATATCTATGTCTACATATCTATATATAGAGAGAGATAGAGATATACTACTTCGAATCATTTTCCATATAAATAAGGCTTCTTTCTATGTGAGTCACTGGCGAGCAAATTGAGACTCAGGAGCTTGAACCCTCTGAGAGTGATAGTAACAATTAACCTTCTTGAGAACTTTCTATAGGTCAGGTACTGACTAAGCACTCCACATGTAATATTATTCTTAAATTCGCTCTTCAATCTTGTGAATAAGTATTGTTTACCCCATTTTACATATTTAGAAATGAAGGCAAGAAAGGATAAGGCCACACAGTTTGGAAGTGGTGGATCAGGATTCATTTCCTCAGTCGGGTTGTATAATCTGTGCTGTGGCCACTAAGCAACCTGCCTCTCCTTCAGGGAACGGGCTGTCCTGCTGTTGACCAGTGCAGCTATATCCACCTGTGCCACACACATTTCATCTGACAGTTCAGGGGAAGCACACTGCACCTGGTGCTGCGTCTCCATATGCCCTGGATTTTGCATAACTAGAGACTTTAGCCACAGGCTGTCCTGGCTCTAGACATCGTGGAACAGATAGCCTTCTATCTCCTGGTAGCCCAGATGTATTATCCCAGACTCTCCGCCACTTTTTGTTATGACCAATGAAGTTATAATAATAGAAAGTAATAGGGATCCCTGGGTGGCTTAGCAGTTTAGCGCCTGCCTTTGGGCCGGGGTGTGATCCTGGAGACCCGGGATTGAGTCCCACGTCAGGCTCCCAGCATGGAGCCTGCTTCTCCCTCTGCCTGTGTCTCTGCTTCTCTCTCTCTCCCTCTCCTTCTCTCTCTCTCTCTCTCTCTCTCTCTGTTGTCTCTCATGAATAAATAAATAAAATCTTAAAAAAATAATAGTAATAATAACAGCTCATATTGAATGATAGCTAACATTTATTTAGTAAATATGAGCCAGACGCTAACTATTCCAGTAATTTTCTATGTCTTAATCTATTTAAGCCTCATAGCAATCCTGTGAGCTAGGTACTACTGTTATCTCCTGTTGCAGGTCACCGAGGCACAGAGACAGTAAATAAATTGCCCAAGGTCAGCTAGTTAGTGCTTGTTAGAGGTGAGGTTCAAATCTAGGTAATCTGGGGGATCCCTGGATGGCTCAGCAGTTTAGCGCTGCCTTTGGCCCAGGGTGTGATCCTGGAGTCCTGGGATCAGGTCCCGCATCAGGCTCCCTGCATGGAACCTGCTTCTCCCTCTGTCTGCGTCTCTGCCTCTCTCTCTGTGTCTGTCTGTCTGTCTGTCTCTCTCTCTCTGTGTCTTTCATGAATAAATAAATGAAATCTAAAAAAACAAAAAACCAAACACAAATCTAGGTAATCTGGCTGGGCGGCCATGTTTTCCACAACTGCACTGTTCTCTCCTTTGATCCTCCTTATTAGCCTTATCAGTTAGATATTATTTTAGCATCTTTACAAAGAAAATCCAACATGTGAAAAGCCAGATTAACAAATTAGAGGGCAGTAATTTATATAAATTTATATATATTTCATATAAGAGTTCCTTTAAAAATGAACATCTTGCTGAGTGAAGTAAGTCAGTCGGAGAAGGACAAACATTATATGTTCTCATTCATTTGGGGAATATAAATAATAGTGAAAGGGAATATAAGGGAAGGGAGAAGAAATGTGTGGGAAATATCAGAAAGGGAGACAGAACGTAAAGAATGCTAACTCTGGGAAACGAACTAGGGGTGGTAGAAGGGGAGGAGGGCGGGGGGTGGGAGTGAATGGGTGACGGGCACTGGGGGTTATTCTGTATGTTGGTAAATTGAACACCAATAAAAAATAAATAAAAAAAAAGAACATCTTATAACATATTTAAATTGCATTAACTTGTTAACTGCTTAAAAGGTGGTCTAAAAGGCAATGAAAAATAACAACAAAAGGCAATGAGTTGTAAGCCAAAGCATGAAAATCTGTGGCCAACTGAAAAATCAATCAGAAATAAATATTAAAGTATAAATCAATGGGAACATATAATTGTTTGTCAAGTTTTGCTCTCCTTTGGACTTTTTCCTGATATAATGTAAGAAAGAATTGGAAATTGGCACCCTACACGGCCTGTTCTTTTTGGCTTTCAGTGTTTAAAATATTTTTAACTAAAAAAAAAAAAAAAGAAGAAAAAATATTTTTAACTGGCTTTAAAATTCAGGACATTTCAAATAAAAATCATGATTTCTGGCCTTAGGAAAATTATAGCAACCTTGGACCACATTCCTTTCTGGCAGCAATCCCTGGAGCCCGTAGTTTCCTTTTAGATGGCACTCATATGCGCCATTTCACTAGTCTCTCCCATTCGTAACACACCATAGACCCAGGGGCCTGTGCTGTTACTTCTCCTACTCCTATCCTGCTGAATGAAGTCTACATTTCTTAGCTGGGTGCCAGGATCCTTTGCGACGTGGCTTCACCTTACCATGTTAACTACTTAGCCAGCTAGCCTGTTAGCTCCTTAGCCCTTGAAGGCATTTGGATCTGCATCTTCTAAACTGTAGCAAGGTGTGCTTCTCATGCACTTTCGGAGCACCTCCTGAGGAATGTAAAGTGCCAGTCTTGAGTCTGCCTTACAAATATATAGCTTAGACTACAAAGAAATCATGACTACTGTTATTTTTAAAAGGTAATATAAATGTTATCTTTTTTCCTTAATACCTTTAATTAACTATGGTAGTTTTGTATAGTTTAAAAAACAGAGGACTCTAATTCTATTAAATTCTAATTCTAATAAATTCTAATAAATTCAACATTTATTGAGACCTTACCCTGGGAAAGATACCATTCTATTTATTATTATTAGTTATTATTTAATCTAGATGATTAAGAGTCTCTACTGCTATAGGAACTCAGTATCTAGTAGCAAATATACATACATAACAGGAATAAAGACAGTCATACAAATTAGTACTTTTGGGGCGCCTGGTTGGCTCCATTAGTTAAGCGTCTGCCTTAAGTCATGCATCAGCTCAGGTCATGACTACTGTTATTTTTAAAAGGTAATATAAAAAAAAAAAGGTAATATAAATGTTATCTTTTTTCCTTAATGCCTTTAACTTTAGCTGAGCAGGGAGCCTGCTTCTTCCTCTCCCTCTGCCCCTCCCCCTGCTTCCTCTCTCTCTCTCTCTCTCTCTCTCTCAAATTAAAAAAATTTGTTTAGATCTTAAAAAAACACCACATAAATGCTATTGAAATTGAGGGTAGAAAGTGTTTGAGTCTAATTTAAGGGAAATCTGGAAATCTTAGAAAGCTTCCAGGAGTATGTTGTTTTGATTTAGGCCTTAAAGAATGAACACAATTAAGGTATTTTTTTGAAGAAAGATTTTCTGGCAAAAAAGCCAATGATGGGAGGCAGAAAGGCAAGTTCCAGGTTTATTCCCGGTACTTGAGGGTGGATGTGTATGAGATGTGAGAGAGTAGAATGAGAGATTGGATAGGAGAGTTCATTTGAGGATCATTTCATGCAGGGCTTTGAATGGCAGTCAGGAGAATTTTAAAAATGGAGAACTACCAAAGGTTTTAGTCTTTTAGAATAGATCAGGAGAAAGACAACAGGGAAATCTGTTAAAACTGTTGTAACACACCAGGTAAGAAATGCTGAAAGCCTGAAGCGCAGTAGTAGGTGAAAACGGGTTGATGTGAAGAATATTATGAATTCAACATGGGGAGAGTTGAAGGATGAGCTGGTGGGAAGGGAAGAGAGGAGCTCAGTTGGAGCTCAGTTTTGTAGTCAACCATGGAGGACTAGTTGGATCACTCACAAGAGCTGTCCAGCAAGCAATGGGAAATGTGGATCTGCATCTCAGGGGGAAAAGTGCAGCCAGATTTAGAGATCTGGGTGTCATTTGCTTGGAGGTAATGACCGTGGGTGTGGAGATGGTTGAGGTGCCTTGGGAGGGTAGGACTAAGAGTACAGCCATGGACAGAGTCTGGGGAAACAGCACTAGTTAAGGAATGAGCAAGGAAGGAAGATTGAGCAAAGAACAAGGAAGAGGTGGTAAAGGGGAAAAACCTATGGAGAGTTGCGTCAAGTGGGGAGAGAGTTCTCTCTGGCTCCGCCATTTATTCACATGGCTAATCTTGGGCAGCGGCTTAATCTTGGATCTTACTTTCTAGTATAGTGTAGAAGTTAGGTTAGATAAGCTTTACAGGTCTTTCAGTAAGAATAATCTTAGGAGAAAATTCTAAACCATTTCAAGGGACATTGAATACCTGAAAATATTATGGTTGTCTCTGAATCCCTGCATGGCTTTATTCATATCAGTCATGGAACACTGAGTGCAGACTGCTGTGTATTTATAGTGAATATTTGTGTGTAAACTTTTTGAGCCGTGCCAGATGGTACCATTCTCATACTTAGTTTGAAATTGTTCATTCCTTCATTTGTCCGACTGAGGTTTGCTGAGTGTTTCCCACCTGTGATGTACAGCACTAGGAGCTCAGTAAACAAGGCACAGTCACTTAAGCTCAGTAGCTTTGTAGAGTGGCCAACAGGAAAAAGGCAGTCACAGCTGTGGAAGAAAATGTTTCCATCAACAATAACAGAAGGTTATATTGTATTTGAGTAAGAGGAAAAAAATAATCAGGAATCACCTTATTTTAAACATTTTTCCTGCTATAGAAAGATTGAGATACTTTTCTTAATATAAGAACCACAAATTGAGGATTTTTTGTAAACTTTTTGAGAAAAGCCTAGCGAACTCGTTGCTGAATCACTAATACCAACTGATAAAATTTGGAATCATCATTAATATTCACAACCATTTTTTTAAGATTTTATTTATTTTTATTTTTTTAAGATTTTGTTTATTAATGAGAGGCAGAGAGAGAGAGGGGCAGAGACACAGGCAGAAGGAGAAGCAGGCTCCATGCAGGGAGCCCGACGTGGGACTCGATCCCGGGTCTCCAGGATCACGCCCTGGACTGAAGGCGGCGCTAAGCCGCTGAGCCTCACAGGCTGCCCTATTCACAACTGTTTGATAGAATGATTCATATAATTTATATAAACAATGTTTCACAAGTACTTAAACAACTGAATTCTATAAAAATTCTGCATGGATAATAATTGGAAACCCATGTAAAATAAGTAGGATTTTCAGAGGGGAAGAATTCTTAATTTCCTGGATGTCAGGTCCTTGAGAACAATAGTATGTGGACTCAAAGCAAAAATGCCCATCTTCTGAGTTTTTCCCTTAGCCTTCAAAACCTATATAGCAAGAACTTTACTGATAGAATGTGCTTGCATTCTTAAAGGAGAGATCACATTTTTTATTATACATTCTCTCTTTCTAATGGGGAGGGTTTTAAGCCCCCTTCCCCCCCCAAATAATAGGAGTACATATTTGGGTACAGAGGGTACAAGGCCCAATTCATTCATTGATCCAACACATTTTCTTGAGCTCTTACAATGTTCTAGACACTTGCCATTCTCCAGTAAGGATGGAGAATGGGCACAGGTCCTACACTTTTGGAGGGGAGAGGAATGGTAACCAAGAAATGTCAGATAGTGAGAAGTGCTGTGGAGAACATTAAAACACGCTATTGTGGTGGGGATGCCTGACTGGCCACTTCAGGTTGGATGGCCAGGGGAGGGCCCTCTGAGGAGATGACCGCAAGATGAGACCTGGGTGACAAGAAGGAGATGGCTGTGCAAAGTCCTGGGAAGAGAAGTTTCTAGGCAGAAGGAACCCCTCAGCCCTGGCAAGCTGAGTCTTCATTTATTAGCATAACATTAGTGCCCCTGACGGTGCTGCTCTTCCTTCAGGCCTGTAGCTGGAAGTGTTTAATCCTGTGGTTGTTTAATCCTGTAATCCTGTGGTTGATATTCCCAGAGGACGAAGTCATAGGCCCGTAGCAGCGCTAGAAATGAAGATGTGGAAGAAACATATCTGGGACCAGGGTGAGGCAAGAGAGATCCTCGAGGCACAGAATGGGAGTCCCTCAGAGAAGGAGAGCAGCCTTGTGTTTTGCTTGCCTCCCCCTCGGGACAGCCCTGGGGAAGGGGAGGAAGTGAAGTTGCAATTTTAAGATGGATTTTAAGGCTCAGTGTCATGGTAGAGGAATCAAAATGCCAAGACTGTTCTATTTCTGCATGCTACATTGGAAGGGTTATTACATCACCAACCTAAGGTATCTCTTTTGTTTGTTATCCTAATAAAAATTTGCTTTTTTCTTTTTAATAGAATATGGATTGTGTTCAGTTCCATTTGAAAATAAGCTCTATCTAGTTGGTGGACAAACTACAATCACGGAATGCTATGACCCTGAACAAAATGAATGGAGAGAAATAGCACCCATGATGGAAAGGAGGATGGAGTGTGGTGCCGTCATCATGAATGGATGTATTTATGTCACTGGGGGATATTCCTACTCTAAGGGAACGTATCTTCAGAGCATTGAGAAATATGATCCAGATCTTAATAAGTGGGAGATAGTGGGCAATCTTCCAAGTGCCATGCGGTCTCATGGGTGTGTTTGTGTGTATAATGTCTGATTGAATCCATAGAATGATCCAGTAATCACTGTTTCAGGGTGTAGTTTAAAAAAAAGATAATTTGAGGCTTGGAGTCCCTTACTTATTGTTGTGGCCTGGCATGTAATGGGTGAATTCCCACGCCTAACTCCCACTCTTCCCCTTAACGCAGTGATGATTGATCCAGAAAAATCCTGTGTGTATTTACAGTTGAATCAATAGGGTTAACACCCCATAACCTCTGCTTTTCAAAGGTAACATGGAATGTTGGACATTTGGTTAAAAGTGAAATACCTTTGTAGCGAATTTTTCTCCTGGTAGCATCAACACTGGGTGCAGGTCAGAATCATTCTGTGGAAAGAAATGTCTCTTTTGAATCTGTAACGTACTAGTGTATATTAAGGTTCCATTCAGCTAGCAAGGAATTTGAAATTTAAGGAGGGAATCTTCTCTACCTCTACAAAACAACATTTTAAAACAGCTTTTTTTCACCATTAGATGTATTCAGAATATGGACTTACTTTGTCTTTTTTCTTTGTAGTGTGTATAATTTATTGTTTTTATTTACTGACTGCCAGAGGTATACAAGATACTGTACAAAAGATTATTACTGTTCAGAGTTTACAAACTAAATTTCAAAGAATGGCAAATCTGAAAAACTACAGAGAAAATAGTTAAATACTTGCTAATGCTAAGAGCTATTTTTAATTTTCAGCTTTGATGTAAATTGCTAGTTTAGGTGTCCTTAGTTCAAGCATGTTAGAAAATCCTCTTTATTCATAAGTATAGATACATATCTGCATGCAAAATTGAATTTTAGAGCCAGAAAGCATGTAGAACAGTTGTGACATAGTAGAAAATACATTGATGAGAAGAAATTTGCATTTATTTCCCAGCTGTGCCACTAACCAGATTTTTGTAACTTGAATCACTTAACGTCTCCTCGATTAGACCTATGCACTTTGGGTCATCGATGTGCCTACATGTGGGTCTCCATCACCCCTGGGGGAGCCAGAGGTAGCCTGGGTGACTGGTGCTTCTGGGCAGAAACACCTTTGTCCACTTTCCCCAGAGTGCCTGCAGTATTGCTTTGGGTGTGTGCCAAAACTTAAAAGTTGGGAAGCATTGTTTAAGTTAGCTGAACTTTTAGTGATCTGTTAGACCATCTATCCACACTCTTCGTTTTTTAAGAAATAGTAATTATTTTTAACTTTAAATATGGAGGTTGAAAACTACCTAATGCTTCTGATTTTTTTTTTTTTTAGAAAGAAACTGTTTAATGCATTCATTTCATATGGCATTTTAAATAGATACATCCCTTTGGGAATGCAAAATGGTACTACACAGAAGGAACCCCCCAAATGACCATATCTTTGCCCCACAAATCCTACTAGATTTGTAACCTAGAGAATACTATAAAAACAAAACAAAGGTAAATGCATGAGGATGTTTATGTCTGCATTATTTATAATAGCAAAAAAATTGGAAATAGTCTACACGTCCAAGAAGAAAGTGGACTAATGAAATAATGAAGTACTATCCTGCCATTAAAATAATTATTTGGAAGATTGTAAAATCATGGATGTGTCTGTGATATGGTAAGTAAAATAAGCACAATATAAAGGAGTATGTGCACTATGATCTTCTTGCATGTGGAAGGTAATATGCAAAGCTGAAATCCATTGTGTTAGTGTAGCGGGATGTGGAATGATTTTTAATTTATTTAAATGTTTTTCTTTAATATTTGTGTTTTCAATAAAAATAAGTAAATCACTATATGTGTGGTGATACTTCAATTTGCCCTGAGTCAAAGGTTAGTCAGAATTAGTGAAACCACTTAGTTATAAACTATTTCAATCTATTATTGAATTGCAGGCTATTTCATTGCTTTCTAGAACACTTAGCAATTAATGCTGGAGCAGTTATGTGATGCCCAGTAGTGTTTTAGAGATCTGTTTTATGGAATAGATGAAAACAATTGGAATCACCTTCCTTTGCTTCTAGCTTATCTAGGTCCTATAAAATCCTGACTCAAGTCCAACCTCTGGGAATTCTTTCCTGACTGCTTAGCCACAGTAAAACTCCCATTGTCACATTTAAAGGATATATCATTATATATGTGTAGTATATATAATTTTGAGTTCATAAATCATATCTTAGTTTTTTTCAAGGCCTAACAATTTTTTTTTCCTAACAATTTTTTTTAAGATTTTATGTATTTATTCATGAAAGTCAGAGAGAGGGAAGCAGACACTTAACCAACTGAGCCACCCAGGCGCCCCAAGGCCTAACATCTCATTTCTATATTCAGTATACGTTTTTTTTTTTTTTTTTTTTAGGGTTTTACTTACTTATTTGAGAGAGAGAACACAAATGCTCCCCATCGAGCAGGGAGCCCAAAGCGGGGCTCTATCCCAGGACACTGGGATCATGACCTGAGCCAAAGGCAGATGCTTAACTGACTGAGCCACCCAGGTGCCCTCCAGTGTACTTTTTAAAGAAAGATGATGGTATCAGTTATTTTTACAGAAAAGCATTCCACAGGTGCTGGAAAGATCTTGAAAATAGTTTGTGGTCTAAGTCACTTAATTTACTACTATTTTTGGTAAAATTGTTTTTACTATTGTTTTGTGCACACAAGAACATACTAAAGAAGGTAAGGTAAACATTTCTGTCAGAATTATCCCACGTTACAAATCACTGTAGTATGAGTGAAAACTATTTTACTATGTTAAATACAAGCCATTGCTATGGGAGGGCTGGCACTATTTTGCAAAATAATTAAAATTGCAGAGATGACTATAAGTATGATTGATTTAAGAGGACTCTATCCAAGTTTTAAAGTTACTGTTTCTCTGGGTGCCTGGGTGGCTCAGTCGGTTACATGTGCGACTCTTGATTTCAGCTCAGGACATGATCTCAGGGTTGTGAGATTGAGCTCTCTGGGTGTGGAGCCTGCTTGAGATTCTCTCTCTTCCCCTCTCCCTTTACCCTTCACCCCCATCCTCTTTCTCCCTCTCTAAAAAATAAATACATAAAATAAATAAAATTACTATTTCTCACAAGTCATGTTTTTAATTTTGAGCTCCAACCATAACAGGGTCAACATCTAGAGCACTTGCTTTGAGGCACATTATTAGCCTTTGTTTACATTCATGAAAATGTATGCTTGTGTTATGGACTGAATGTTTGTGTCCCCCGAAATTCATAGCCTGAAGCCCTTATCCCCAGAGTGACTGTACCCGATAGGGCCTTATGGAAGTAATTAAGGTTAACTGAGGTTATAAGGGTAGTCTCTGAGACAGGATTAATGTCTCTGTAAGAGACACCCAAGAACTTTCTCTCCCTGCCTGTGTGAAGACACAGTGAGAAAGCAGCATCCACAAGCCAAGAAGAGAGTTCTCCCCAGAACCCAATCTGATCTCAGATTTCCAGCCTCCAGAACTATAAGAAAAATTTCTATTGTTTCAGCCATCCAATCTGTGGTGCTTTGTTGTGGCAGCCTGAGCTGACTAATAGAGCCTGCAAAGGAGAGAGTGCTTTATATGATGCAGTTTAGGTGCTGAATCAGCGGGTAGTAGACAGTCTGTTACCTAGACAATCCCCCTACCTTCCCTCCGCCCCCTCCCACACAAAGCAACCAGAAACACCTGCGTTATTGGTTGGAAAATATCAGAAACTCTATAAATACAACTTAATTTTTCCTAGATGATAATAGATATAGCTGGGCATTTCTGCCTGCCAAGTTCTTGCCAAGACTGTGTGTGTACTGATGCCCTAACTCCCTCCCTACAGGGACACCTACACATTTTGAAATTGTGAGTCATAAACTTAACTCCTTATTTTATTTTATTTTATTTTATTATTTTATTTTTATTTTTTTTTAGAGAGAGAGTGCGAACAGGGAGTGGGGAGGGCAGAGGGAGAGGGAGAAGGAATCTCAAACAGGCTCCGTGCTCAGTGTGGAGCTCAGGGTGGGGCTCGATCCCAGGACCACAAGATCATGACCCTGGTGGAAACCAAGAGTTAGTTGCTTAACTGAGCCACTCAGGTACCTCTCTGATTAACTCTTTAACTCTTTAGCCCTCTGATTTATTTTTTTGAAGATTAATAAGGAGAGGGAGAGAGATTACGTGTGAGCATGGGAGGGGCAGAGAGAGAATCTCAAGCAGACACCACACTAAGCATGGAGCCCTGACTCAGAGTTCGATCTCAGGACCCTGAGATCACGACCTGAGCCAAAATCAAGAGTCAGAGGCTTAACCGACTGAGCCACCCAGCTGTCCTAGCTCTCTATAACTCCCTTTGGTGCTTCACTGAAGTGGTATTGAGCATCTTGCTCAAACCCTCTATGAATATTCTAGATTATATACAATTAGCCACAATTTAGGGGTGTTCTAGGCTAGTTTAGGAAGAATCCGTGTAAATTGTGTCCAGTTGTATACATAAGATTACGAATATTTTAACTTTAACCTTTAAAATTCAAACCACACCACAAACTCTTACCTCTGTACACCTACAAGTGCCTATAGAGGTTCTTGTTGGGGGATCTGAAATACCAGTGCTGTGTACTTCAGCCTTAATAGGGAGAGATGGAGTCACTTGTTCCCTGTCACCCCTCCCCCCAGAAAAGACCCCACATACCTTACCACCTTTGCTCACCAACAAAAGATTGTGAGCACATGTAATCTGTGAACACTGTTAGCAATGCCTGCTTGAAACTTGCTAAATACCCCTTTCGGTATACGTGCAGGTGGATACACAAAGCGGCACTTGGATTTTCCAGGTGTGCACCTCTGCAGCCCTCACCCTTTAGCTCTTGCCTCCTCACGCCTTCCTCACTGAGGAGGAAATGAGGCAAGCCTTCTCCCAGTCAAGAGAGTATAGGCCCTTGTGCACAGGCAGCCATGGAGATAAGAGTTTCATTAGTTTATGTGTGATTTCTTAGACCTTTTTTTTAACTATTAAATATAAGACAACTACAGAAACAGATGAACAGTTTAGCAAACCCTCTTGTAACTGGCATCCATGTCAGGAGAGAGGACTGGCCAACCACTCCACACACTCTCCAGAGGCACCTTCCAAACACAGCCCCCCACTCCCATGAATAACCTCTGTCCTTACCATGGGGGTTATTTTATTTCTCTTGCTGGGTATTAGCACCTGCATCGTTCATTTGGCTGCTATTAAAGAATTATCACAAACTCAGTGGCTTAAGACAACAGTAATTTATTCCCTCAAAGTTCTGGAGGCCACAGGTCCAAAATAAGGGTTCTGCAGGGCTACTGCGTCTCTGGACTCTCTAGGGGGAGGGGAGGATCATTTGGTTCCAGCTCCTGGTGGCCGCAAGCATTCCATAACTTGCAGCCACAACTATCCAATCTCTGCCTTCCTGGTCGGATTGTCTCCTTCTCTTCTGATGGTATCAAATCTCCTTCTGCTTGACTTTTACAAGGACACTTGTGATTTGATTTAGGGCCACCTGGATAATCCAAGATGATTTATTCTTTTCAAAATCCTTAATGGAATTATATCTGCAATGACCCTTTTTCCAATAAGGTAACATTGACTGGTTCCAGAGAGTAGGATGTGGACTATTCTCGTTTGCCTTTGTTTTGTCCTTTAGGTTTCTTAACCTATAGGTTCCCCATCCACCTCCTCCTCCTCCTCCTTCTTTCTTCTTTCTTCTTCTTCTTTTAATACCTTGTACTTTATTTGTTGAAGAAGATAGATCACTTATTTTGCTTTCCCAAAGCTAAGGTTGTACTCTTTGCTTTCTTCTTGTGTAGTTTAGCATATTCCTCTGTCCTCTGTGTTTCCTATAATCTGGTAGTTTAATCAGATTCAGGTTTCATTTTTTTGATCAAAACTACTTTGTAGGTGATGGTGCATTTGTCAAAAGACACAGAATTGTTTCTTTTGGATGTTAGCAGCCGTAGATACTGTGAGGAGAAAACTGCTATCTGGAGTTGCTGCCTAGGCACTTTGTGGTATGACAACCCTGTTCACACCCAGAGTCTGGATATTTGTTTATGGAATTTTTTTATTGAAGCATAGTTGACATACAATACCCTGTTAGTTTCAGGTGTACATCATAGTGATTTGATATTTTTATGCATCAGAAGATAATCCTGCAAGAAGTCTAGTTACCGTCCATCACCATATAATGTTATTACAATATTATTGACTATATTCCCTATGCTGTACATTGCATGTCAGAATTTGGAAATTTAGATAAGGACCTGAGCTTAGGATTCCTGCCCAGGTTCCTGCTTTTCTCTTCTTTTTTTAATTAAATATTTTATTTCTTTATGCATGAGAGGCAGAGAGAGAGAGAGAGAGGCAGAGGGAAAAGCAGGCCCATGCAGGGAGCCCGACGTGGGACTCGATCCCAGGACCCCAGGATCACGCCCTGGGGTGAAGGCAGCGCTAAACCGCTGAGCTATCCAGGCTGCCCACCTGCTTTGCTTTTCTCTGGGCACCTTTTAAAATAACCACTTAGAGTGGAGCTGGGGGAAAAAAGTTAGTGACTTCTGCCCTAACCACCTAACAAGTAGTAAGTGCTTGCTACCCTGCTCCCTATCTCCGGATCCCTCCTGAGAGGGAGGAAGATAGCCTTTGTTCAGGCTCCTTGTGCTTCCCCCACTCCTCCAACTCCCAGCTTCTGGCATTTGTAATAAACCATGTGACTTTACTTCCTTCGTGTGAAAGTATGGAAACTGCAGCTTTATCAAAATGGCCTTAGGGTTTCACTTCGCAAAGTGGGAGCTCTGATGCTGAGGGAGCTGCTGACCCCTGTGGGCGGCTGATGCCTTCTCCTTCCGCAGGACATCATCTGCATACTCTTAATTTAATACACCCACTAAGGGCCCTCAACACAGATACCCAATACCTAGATCTGTGATTCATCAGAGACTGCCAGCTGGTGATTTCTAATGTTATCATCTTTTTCAGATGTATTTTTTTAATACATCTCTTTAAAGAGAAACTTTTCTTCATCTACTAGTTGTTTACCCAGAGGTATAGGAAAGGTAGGATAGATGCTTGATTCTTACTTTATGTACCAGTTTGCAAACTAAACAGCATCCTTCAAAAGTAATTTATTAGATTTAATGAGTTGTTTTAATCACTATGAACTTATGGATTTAAATGTATTTGTCATATTTCAGTCCATTGTCGTTACTCTTACTGAAGCTTGAATTATTCCATCTTAAGCCAACAGAACGATCTGCAGATTATTTTCCAGTTCCTTTGGCACAGCCCTGATAGTTTTTTATAGCTTCTTTGCTAACTGACATGACCGTATACTTCTGGCTCCTCTTGTACATCTCCTGCCTCAAACCTGGAATCTGAGATTTCTCCAAGAAGTCCTGGTTTCTTTTACTGAAAGATGGTATTTCAAGACCATAACGTGGACACTAGGGATGTTTCCTGCTACTAGATTGTTCATTGTTTCCAGGTCTAAAGTTGAAATACATAATAACAACACAAAAGACAGGAGATGGGTAACTAGAGTTAAAATTTTCTAAGGTCCTAGCATTGTCAGGCTAAAGGCAATGTACGATGTTTACCTAACCTCTTCTTTTTTTCTTTCTTTTTTTAAAATTTTATTCATTTATTCATGAGCGACACACAGAGAGAGACAGGCAGACACAGGCAGAGGGAGAAGCAGGCCCCATGCAGGGAGCCCGACGTGAGACTCAATCCCGGGTCTCCAGGATCATGCCCTGGGCTGAAGGCAGTGCTAAACCGCTGAGCCACCAGGCTGCCCTATTTTTAAAGATTTATTTATTTATTCATGAGAGACACACACAGAGAGAGAGAGAGAGAGAGAGAGAGAGAGAGAGGCAGAGACACAGGCAGAGGGAGAAGCAGGCTCCATGCAGGGAGCCTGATATGGGACTTGATCCCGGGTCTCCAGGATCACACCCTGGGCTGAAGTCGGTGCTAAACTGCTGAGCCACCCAAGGATCCCTACCTAACCTTTTCTATCCTAGTATCTGTAGCCCCATTTTCCCACAAAAAGTGTTCTCAGAGTCACTTGGAATAATAGAGTAATAGAACATTATATTTCATTTATTTTCTGCTACATCTTACACACACACCCCCGTTCTCAGAATAACAGTACTAACCTGAGGCTTGGATAGACATTTTCAGTAATTTGGGGCCTCTTCAAAATGCCAAACAGAAAGCAGATGCAGAGGTCAGGTTGAAACTGGCTCACTACCACCTGGGACTTGGGGTTTTAGTTAGAAGGAAAGGATGGTAAGGAATTCCAGCCAGGAACTCTAAACATATGTAAAAAGTAGGAACATTTTAGAGGATCTCATTCTTCACAATTAAAAATTTTTTTAAGTAATCTATACACCCAACATGGGGCTTGAACCTATAACTCTGAGAGTAAGAGTCACATGCTCCACTGACTGGGCCAGCCAGGCACTCCAACTTTTTTTTTTTTTTTTTTAAGATTTTTTATTTATTTATTCATGAGAGACACAGAGAGAGGCAGAGACACAGGCAGAGGGAGAAGCAGGCTCCTCGCAGGGAGCCCGATGTGGGACTCGATCCAGCAACTCCAGAGGCAAAGGCAGATGCTTAACCACTGAGCCACCCAGGCATCTCCACTCCAAGTTCTTTATAATTTTTGAAGGTCTTTGAAACAGCCTTTGTTAGACCTTGCTTCTGTTTTTCCATCCTCCAGTTTCTAACAAAAGGCTTGGGGGCTCAGCCAAGAACTCATGAGAGGGCTCCTCCAGAAAACAATTCTCCCTTGTCAACATGTCAGGAAGTCTAATGAACACAAAGACACATAAAATTCTATTCAACTGTTTTTAAGAAAATACAGAAACCTGAAGTTATTGGTTTAAAAATTACTGATTCTTGGGGCACCTCGGTGGCTCAGTGATTGAGCATCTGCCTTCAGCTCAGGTCGTGACCCCGGGGTCCTGGGACCGAGTCCCACGGTCGGGCTCCCTGCATGGAGCCTGCTTCTCCTTCTGCCTGTGTCTCTGCCTCTCTCTTTGTCTCTCATGAATAAAGAAATCTTTTTAAAAAATTACCTATTCTCTTTGTTACCTCTGCTTCTAAAATAAGTAAGGAAGGCAAAGTAAAGGAGTCCATACCTTTTTCTCCCTGAAAAAGAAGAAGCTTCTTGAAGAAGATTTGGATCAGGAATTAGACAGTTTAGAAGCCCCCTGTATCCAAGCATTTATGCAGCCACACCCATATCATAGCACATGCCTGGTTATGAAATTATTGGAAAGTCTAAACCAAAATTGCACCCAGTGTAAACTGTCATCATTCTCTTGGCTGAACACAACTTCAGTCTTCAGGTGCATTTTGTGACTTTGTATTTCCTATTTGAGTTTGTTGTCTTGTGTACCTGTAATATTTTGGACAATAGTTCTTTTTTTTTAAGATTTTAAAATTTTATTTATTCATGAGAGACACAAGAGAGAGAGAGGCAGAGACACAAACAGAGGGAGAAGCAGGCTCCACACAGGGAGCCTGATGTTGGACTCGATCCTGGGTCTCCAGGATCAGGCCCTGGGATGAAGGCAGGCACTAAACCGCTGAGCCACCCAGGGATCCCCATGGACAGTGGTTCTAACGGGGGATCCCTCCATAGTGGCATTCACCTTCTGTGAACCTCTATGTTTTTATTCTGTAAGTTATAAATAAAGATGTTCTTGGCCATTGCGGTGGATGAGCTGAAGCTTTGAAATGTTATTTCAATGAGGAAGCTCAGAGTTTTATGAGAAAACATAACAAAACATCTGTGGAAGTAGCACAGCATCCTGTCTCATAAATCCAGTGTTGGAAACTTTCTCATCAGGTTCTTTTCTTTTCCTTCCCCTCCCTGTCTATAAAAGTGAAACATTTAGAAGAGTTTAAGGTGAAGTTAAGGAGAGCCACCCAACCCAGTTCTCCAGTGGTACATTTCTGAGGGCAACCAAGAAAAATGTATAAAAATTACAAGTGAAAAATCCTTTTGAATCAGAAGAGAACTTTATTAGTGTGGGAACACTTTTCATCTCTTGATGTCCATGCAGAAGCAGCTCTGCTAGTTTAACATCATTAGCTTCTCTTGCTTCCCCCTAGGAAAAGGGGGATGGCTTTCCTAATTATTAAATTTAAAAAGAATAAACCAAGAAGCCACCACTCAACCCTTCTTCTTCCTCAGACTTGCACAAGGAGGCCTATAATTGAGCAACATTGCCTTCGATTAAGTGCTAAGAGATTGAGAATTAAGTCACATTCTTCAACATCAGCTTTTATCAGTAATAAAGATAATATTTCAATCACCTCTCTGCCTAATTTTTTGTCTTATTTCCCAAGTGGCTCAAAAGTTGGATGAGGATGAGGAGTGTTATTTTTTTTTCCTGGGATCCAAATACACATCTAAGAATTTATTCTACAGATACATTTATGTATGTGTGAAATGACACATGCATAAGATTATTCATTATGGCCTGTTTGTAACAGCACAAGACTGAAACCAATCTGGATGTCCTGTAGAATTATTTAAATAAATTAAGACACTGCTGTCCAATAGAGTACTATATAGTCATAAAATTTATGGACGCTCCAAAGAGAGATTAAGGAAAATGCACACACAAAAAAACAAAAACAAGGTACAGAACTGTGAATAAAGTGTACTGTCAGCTGTGTAAGAAAAAGAAAATTGCATAAATATTTGCTAGTGCATTCATAGGATATTTTGAGAATGATATACAAGAAACTAATGATTTTTTTAGTTATGTTGCCTTGGGGAAAAAAACATGTAGCTAGATGCATTTTACATTTGTTGCTCCTTATAGTCACAGAAATAATGGGTGAGTGAAAACTCAAAGCAGAAATCATATGTCTCAAAGTCTTATTAAGTAGGTAAATCTCTTTGAAATTGTATTTGCTAGTAGATGGATTATAAATTAATCAGTCATTCACTCAATCAAAATGCATTCACACTTCTTTACTCTTGTAAACTGAGGTGATTATTATATTTTGACCTCTTAAATTTAATTCACCTTTGAATAAATCTGCATATAATTGAATACCTAAATTAAATTCTCAAATAAATAGAATAAGAACATAGGTACATGAATAGTTACACTATATGGCAAGTTTCACCATGAAAAGTCATTTGCTTATTCTCGCATATTCAGAAACTACTCCTTGAGAGCCTCCTCTGTGCCACACCCTGCCCTAAATTCAGAAAACAGAGTGGAGCAAGACACTGTCCCTGTTCTTCTTCTTTTTAAAGAATTTATTCATTTGAGAGAGAGCACATGAGCAGGGGGTGGGAGGAGAGGCAGAGAGAGAGGGAGAAGGAGACTCCCCGCTGAGCAGGGAGCGCATGGACCCTGGGATCATGACCTGAGCCTGAAGAGAGACACGTAAGGGACTGAGCCACCCAGGGGCCCCATCCCTGTTCTTAGAATTTCCCCTAACAGTGTATACAGACAATAAACAAATAAACAAGCAAATAATTTAAAAAAGTGATAGTCCTAGAACCACACTTATAAATAAAGCAAACTGGTGTTTATCAGAGGGAAGGGAAGATAGGGGGAACCCTGGTGCACTGTTGGTGGGATTATAAATTGGTATAGCCATTGTGGAAAACAATATGGAAGGCCCTCAAAAAAATGAAAATAGGGATCCCTGGGTGGCTCAGTGGTTTAGTGCCTGCCTTTGGCCCAGGGCCTGATCCTGGAGACCCAGGATCGAGTCCCACGTTGGGCTCCCTGCAGGGAGCCTGCTTCTCCCTCTGCCTGTGTCTCTGCCTCTCTCTCTGTGTCTCTCATGAATAAATAAATAAAATGTTTTTAAAAAATGAAAATAAAACTATAGCAATCCCACTTCAAATCCCAAAGGAAATGAAAATGCTACATCAAAGACCTATCAGTGCTCCAATGTTCATAGCTGCGTTGTTCACAATAGCCAAGACTAGAAACAAACTAAGTGCTCATCAAGAGATGAAAGGATTAAAAATGGTATATATAAATGGTATATATATATATTATTCAGCCATAAAAAAAGAAGGAAAGTCTACCATTTGCAAAAATGGATAGATCTTGAAGGCATTATACTAAGTGAAACAAGTCAGAGAAAAACAAATACTGTGTGATCTCACTTATATGTGAAATCTAAAGAAAAAAAAAGAAAAAGAAAAAAGGCGACCAACCCCCCCCCCCAAAAAAAAAACCCAAACTCCTAGAAAAAGAGATCAGATTTGTGATTACCAGGGGCAGGGGGCAGGAGTGGTTGGAGGGTTGGATGAAGATGATCAAAATGTACAAACCTCCAGTTATAAGTAAGTACGAAGAATGAAGTACAACATGATGACTGTGTTAACATTGCTGGATGATATGTAGGAAAGTTGCCAAGAGAGTAAATAGTAAGAATTCTTACCACAAGGGAGAAAAAATGTTTTCTTTTGTATCTGTATGAGATGATGGGTGTCTTAATTAAACTTATATGGTAAGTTTCATGATATATATAAGTCAAATCATTATGCTATGTACCTTAAACTTATACATACAGTCCCGTATGTCAATTCTGTCTCAATAAAACAGGAAACAAAGCTATCAGGTGGTGATCAATGTTATGTTAAAAAGGGAGGATAAGGGCAGCCCCGGTGGCTCAGCGGTTTAACGCCGCCTTCGGCCCAGGGCGTGATCCTGGTGACCCGGGATCGAGTCCCACGTCCCTTGTCAAGTCCCACGTCGAGTCCCAGGTGGGGCTCCCTGCATGGAGCCTGCTTCTCCCTCTGCCTGTGCCTGTGCCTCTCTCTCTCTCTCTCTCTTTCTGTGTCTTTCGTGATTAAATAAATAAAATCTTAAGAAAAGAATGAAGTCTTCTTACAAAAAAAAAAAAAGTGAGGATAAAGTAGGTGGAGTGGGGTCATTGTGAGGGAATACTGTTTACATAGGGTGGTTAGCAAAGGTCTCTGATAAGATGATATTTGTGCTGAGGGAAAGACCAGAACCTTGGAAACAGCAAGTGCAAGGGCCCTGAAGCACCTGTACTGTGAGATCTTCTGTGTATTTGTTATCCAAAAGGATTTATCCTCGGCTTAGTTAATTCTTGTAGAATATTTTACATATACAGAATTAAGGAGCAATTATATTAATAAATGCATACACTCATTAAGCAATCAATTCATAAGAAATGCAGAGGGTGAATTTTCATGAAAACAAGTTCATTTTGCAAATGAATCTGCAATTTAGGATTTTACAAAGCCTACAGGCTGACTCACGTGTCTATACTTGGTCCACAACAATACTCCTAAAATCCTAAAATGATTGATTAAATTCTCTATATTTCTCTCAGTGACTCTTTCTAGTGCTCTAAGAACCAGAACAAACTCTTTACATCTCCTGTGAGTCTCCCAAAGTTTACTTTATCCAGAGACAAAGGAGGAAGAATCCTTCAAGTTGGTAACTCTTAGCTCTGTTTTTAGAGTAAACATAACCATTTAATGAAAACAGACAATGTGCGTGCGCTGAGTGTTATTTTAAGGGAATCAACAGAGGAGGGAGAGAAGGGGGGAAACCAGAAGAGATCAAAAGGTTATTAAACAACCTGGAATTAATAATAATAAGCTTTTGAAAAAGCTTCAAGCCAGTGTATCCTGTTTTTTTCCTGTCTACCTTCAATAAAGAAGTGGTCATTAGAGCTATGATTTAACTAAACTCCAAGCTTTCCTGAGGCAGAAGACAGAGGCTGTTTTGTTTACTTTTGTGTCTTCAGGGACAAGCACATGGAAGGCTCACTATGTATATTTGTGGAATTAATTATTAATGTTAAACTCTGCGGTAGCAACCATAATTTTTCTACACTGCCTGGAGACACTTGGGTTCAATCTTGCATACAGGTTTCTTATTATTTTTCCAAAGCCAGCCCACAAAAAAAACCCAAAGAAGATGAAATGGAGAATTTCAGGCCCCGCCCTGTAGTCACAGAAAATGGGACACTGCCTGCTGTGGGCATCACAAGAATTTCAAGGTCCAGGACATGGAAGTTAAACCCAGATGGCTTAGCTCCCCGAGCCTTGGAATGATCACCTTACATGGTAGTCTAAGTTGCTTCTGAGCCGCTGGGACTGTAGAAAGCAGGGAGTCTCACTGTATGTCCCTTTGATTTGGGGGATAACCTGTTCTGCAGATTTGCCAAGAGATGCAAACTTTGGGTGCACCCCGAGAAATGCAAGGGAGGCAATGGGAAGCCACATTCACCCTCTTGCATCTGAATCTCATTTATATCTTTGCTCTGCTTGTGAGCTCATTCAAAACTAACTCAAAATAATATCAACTTGAATTAAAGCCAACTATTTATTCTCTCCATTCCCGAAGCCTAGGCCAAATCCCATGATCGACTTGAGCTCTAGCTCTGTGTTTACAGTGAACATATTTTAATAAAAGATGACAAGTAGTGCACAGTAAGTATTTTTAGAGTAGCTAGAAGAACATGCTACAGCCCTCAAAGAGATGGCTTTCTAATAAGGGAGACAAGAAAGTATAAAAACTATTCCCATCAAAAGCAATGCAAAGCTATAGGGTCTAAGACCTGTAATGAGCCACAGGATATTCAATTTTATGTAATAGTGTGGAAGTCTGCCTTTTCAAATTACTTATTTTTTATAGAATTTTGAAATATAGTAAAAGATTATCCAGTATGGAATTTTTTAATCTATTTAAACTAGATCTTCTGTATGAATATAGCACAATATCGGACACTTCTACCCCTAACTCCAATATTTCTCTAGAGTTGGGGTAGAAGTCCACAGTGCTAAACCTCTCAGTGGGGCAGCCCCGGTGGCGAAGCGGTTTAGCGCCGCCTGCAGCCCAGGGCGTGATCCTGGAGACCCTGGATCGAGTCCCACGTCGGGCTCCCGGTGCATGGGGCCTGCTTCTCCCTCTGCCTGTGTCTCTGCCTCATTCTCTCTCTCTCTCTGTGACTATCACAAATAAATAAAAATTTAAAAAAAATTTAAAAACAAAAGGAGATGATCCTTTACTTCTGAGAATGGTACATTACATAATAAAAAAGTGAGAAATTGATGACCCATGAATGGGGACAATTGCAAGAATGATGTCCTTGAGAAAAAGACATCCAGAGCATGAGGGGACTAGCCTTTGATAGAGCAATAGCACTTGTATTGTAACAAGTGGGAAAATAGAAAATATTGAGAACGAGAGGGAAGGAGAGAAAATGGTGTCCACGGATTACAGTACCTACAGCCAAGCTGCAGCCCAGCAGGGCTACAGTGCATACACCGCCCAACCAACTCAAGGATATGCACAGACCACCCAGGCATATGGGCAGCAGAGTTATGGAACCTATGGACAGCCCACTGATGTCAGCTATACCCAGGCTCAGACCACTGCGACCTATGGGCAGACCGCCTATGCAACTTCTTATGGACAGCCTCCCGCTGGTTATACTACTCCAACTGCCCCCCAGGCATACAGTCAGCCTGTCCAGGGGTACGGCACTGGTGCTTATGATACCACCACTGCTACGGTCACTACCACCCAGGCCTCCTATGCAGCTCAGTCTGCATATGGCACTCAGCCTGCTTACCCAGCCTATGGGCAGCAGCCAGCAGCCACCGCACCTGCAAGACCACAGGATGGTAACAAACCCGCTGAGACTAGTCAACCTCAATCTAGCACAGGGGGTTACAACCAGCCCAGCCTAGGATATGGACAGAGTAACTACAGTTATCCCCAGGTACCTGGGAGCTACCCCATGCAGCCAGTCACAGCACCACCATCTTATCCTCCTACCAGCTACTCCTCTCCACAGCCGACTAGTTATGATCAGAGCAGTTACTCTCAGCAGAACACCTATGGGCAGCCGAGCAGCTATGGACAGCAGAGTAGCTATGGTCAACAAAGCAGCTATGGGCAGCAGCCGCCCACTAGTTATCCCCCCCAAACTGGATCCTACAGCCAGGCTCCAAGTCAATATAGCCAACAGAGCAGCAGCTACGGGCAGCAGAGTTCATTCCGACAGGACCACCCCAGTAGCATGGGTGTTTATGGGCAGGAGTCTGGAGGATTTTCCGGACCAGGAGAGAACCAGAGCATGAGTGGCCCTGATAACCTGGGCAGGGGAAGAGGGGGATTTGATCGTGGAGGCATGAGCAGAGGTGGGCGGGGAGGAGGACGCGGTGGAATGGGCAGCGCTGGAGAGCGAGGTGGCTTCAATAAGCCTGGTGGACCCATGGATGAAGGACCAGATCTTGATCTAGGCCCACCTGTAGATCCAGATGAAGACTCTGACAACAGTGCAATTTATGTGCAAGGCCTAAATGACAATGTGACTCTAGATGATCTGGCTGACTTCTTTAAGCAGTGTGGAGTTGTTAAGATGAACAAGAGAACCGGACAACCCATGATCCATATCTACTTGGACAAGGAAACAGGAAAGCCCAAAGGTGATGCTACAGTATCCTATGAAGACCCACCAACTGCCAAGGCTGCTGTGGAGTGGTTTGATGGGAAAGATTTTCAAGGAAGCAAACTTAAGGTTTCTCTTGCTCGGAAGAAACCTCCAATGAACAGCATGCGGGGTGGTATGCCTCCCCGTGAGGGCAGAGGGATGCCACCCCCACTCCGTGGAGGTCCAGGGGGCCCAGGAGGTCCTGGGGGCCCCATGGGTCGCATGGGAGGCCGTGGAGGAGACAGAGGTGGCTTTCCCCCAAGAGGACCCCGGGGTTCCCGAGGGAACCCATCTGGAGGAGGAAACGTCCAGCACCGAGCTGGGGACTGGCAGTGCCCCAATCCGGGGTGTGGAAACCAGAACTTGGCCTGGAGAACAGAATGCAACCAGTGTAAGGCCCCGAAGCCTGAAGGCTTCCTTCCACCACCCTTCCCGCCCCCGGGCGGTGACCGTGGCAGAGGCGGCCCTGGGGGCCTGCGGGGAGGACGAGGTGGCCTCATGGACCGCGGTGGTCCCGGTGGGATGTTCAGAGGTGGCCGCGGTGGAGACAGAGGGGGCTTCCGTGGTGGCCGGGGCGTGGACCGAGGTGGCTTTGGCGGAGGAAGACGAGGCGGTCCTGGTGGGCCCCCGGGACCTTTGATGGAACAGATGGGAGGAAGAAGAGGCGGGCGTGGAGGACCTGGAAAAATGGATAAAGGCGAGCACCGTCAGGAGCGCAGAGACCGGCCCTACTAGACGCAGAGACCCCGCAGAGCTGCATTGACTACCAGATTTATTTTTTAAACCAGAAAATGTTTTAAATTTATAATTCCATATTTATAATGTTGGCCACAACATTATGATTATTCCTTGTCTGTACTTTAGTATTTTTCACCATTTGTGAAGAAACATTAAAACAAGTTAAATGGTAAAAAAAAAAAAAAAAAGAAAGAAAGAAAATATTGATAAAGATACTGAAAGAGTTGGTGGTTAGAGTCCCTGTTTAGTTGCTACATTTTATTCAGTAAAGTATGTGATAGATCATACTAGTTAGGTATGTGATAGTTAGGGAGGGTTAAAATTTCTTTCTTTTTTTAGAGATTTTATGTATGTATATATGTATTTATATTGAGAGTGCCCCCACTGCGAGCAGGGGGAAGGCACAGTGGGACAGGGAGAGAGAGAATGTCAAGCAGACTCTGCACCGAGCACAAAGCCCAACATAGGGCCCAATCTCACATCCTTGAGCCAAAATCAAGAGGCAGCCACTTAACCGACTGAGCCACCCAGGTACTCTAGGGAGAGTTGGAATTTCCAACAGAAAAAAAGAAAAAGAAAATATAAAACAGTTGATGACTGAGAGAGTGAAATGTTGACCTTACTAGGTAGATGTTACACAGTTATTGAGCAAATGCTGAATGCTTCTTTCAACTTTCTGATCGTAAATTTAATCCACAACAGCTCCAGTATTCAGCTACTCTGATGCAGGCCTACTAAAAGTCTGGAATTATACTCAGCAGGGGAGGTAAGTATAAAAGAAGTAGAGTTGGGGGTGCCTCGGTGGCTCAGTCAGTTAAGCATCTGACTCTTCTTTTTTTTTTTTTAAATTTTTTATTTATTTATGATAGTCACACACACCAGAGAGAGAGGCAGAGACATAGGCAGAGAGAGAAGCAGGCTCCATGCACCAGGAGCCTGATGTGGGATTCGATCCCGGGTCTCCAGGATCGCGCCCTGGGCCAAAGGCAGGTGCCAAACCGCTGCGCCACCCAGGGATCCCAGCATCTGACTCTTGATTTCAGCTCAGGTCTTGGGGTTGTGAGATCGAGCCCCAAGTCAGGCTCCACTCTTAGCGTGGAGTCTGCTTGGGATTTTCTCTCTCTCTCTTTCCCTCTGCCCCTTCTACCCCCCACTCTCTCTAGGGTAAATAAATAAGATCTTTAAAAAATCTACTTTTTAACCTAAGTTGCTTTTCTTAATGAGGGACCAAGGAATCAAAGATAGACAAGGGGGAGAGCAAGACAAGACAGGTTGATGGACAGTTAACAAACAATGGACAGTTAACAATGGACAGGTAAAAAACAGTAGTGGGGTCAGTGGATTGGAGAACCCAGGGTATTGGACACATAAAAATGGTAAGAGTAGGGATGAAGAGGAAGACATTGAGCCAGATGTCAAGTCTTCAGTGAAGGAGTGGGCATGATTGGGAGATCATTCAACCATAGAATAAGGAGCTGAGGCTTTTGAAGAAAGAAGGAAGAACAGGTTGAGTGGAAATGGGTGACAAAGAGAAAAAAAACAAGTATCTCTTATTCTGGCTTGGAGGTATACAGAATGTGAGAGGAATACTTACTTCATTTAAAAAGACTGTAGAGGAGCCGATGAACTCAGGAGATAAAAAAATCACACATAGTAAGGTCAAGGAGTCAGAGGAAATGTTGATGAAAGAGGTTAAGAGTATAGGTGAGCATGTTTATCACACATCTGCAAGTCAAGGGTTCTAGAAGGCGCATGGAAAGAGTTTTGGAGGGTCAGATGGGTGGGGGATTTGGTCGGATTTAGAGCTGTGCTTAACAAAGTGAGAGGAGGTGATCGGAAGGGCTTGAGCTTCCAGGAACTGTGGAAAAGAGGGAGGTGAGGCATGATTGGTGGGAAAACAAATCAAGTCAGTCATTTGCTAGTCTTAGTTCAGACACTATTTCTTGGGGGAAGTCGTCCCTCTTCTACACTGCATAGTTCCCACACTTCCCCAATTATAGCACTTCTTGTTTTTGTATGTGAATTAAGACTCTATGTCTTTCTTCTGGCCTTTGTACTTTACCAGAATCAACACGTAAGTGTTTCCGACGTCTCTTGAAGGATGCTACATCATATCTAGGACCAACACACTAGAGTTTGCTCAGTATAAACCTCTGAGCTTTTGTAGCTTGATGATACTTGTTCCCACTGCAGAGTGCACACTATCTCCAGGATCTCCAGGTCTCCAGGATCGCGCCCTGGGCCAAAGGCAGGCGCCAAACCGCTGCGCCACCCAGGGATCCCTTTTTTTTTTTTTTTTAAGATTTTGTTTATTTATTCATGAGAGACACAGAGAGAGTGGCAGAGACATAGGCAGATGGATTAGCAGACTTTGATGCGGGACTTGATCCCAGGACCCCAGGATCATGACCTGAGCCAAAGGCAGACACTCAACCACTGAGCCACACAGGTGCCCAAGGATCATCTTTTTTAAAAAAACCCTTGTTATAAAAAGTCCTCATTTGACCCTAGAACTCTTTTTTGGGAGCAACTCATCTCTTAGTTCCCCTTATAACAAAAGTTCTCAGAGTGGTCATTCCTTCTCTTTTTCCAGTTGTTCACCTCCCGTTCACTGTTACAACCCATTCCCACCATATCACTGAAACTACTATTATCAAGGTACCTATAACTTTCCTGTTGCCAAATTCAATAGACACTTCCCTGTCCTCATTTTACCTGAGGCTTTGTACAAACCGGTCAGTTCAGCAGGCTTAGGGGCCGGTTACCGTCTCAGGCGGTGCTATTTAGTCCCATCCTCAGCACTGTTGGACTTGCTTTGGGGAACCTAACCTCAAAACTTGAAGCCAAAGTAAATGGTTACTCTTGAAGAATTTCAAGAAACCAACTCATTATTCTGAAAATTGGTGAAAAGAAGAAAAATCAAGCATATATCCTGCATTTCCTGTATGAGCTCTACATCAAGGAAACCAAAACGTGAATGTGGTAAACTTTTTTTTTCCTACTAGAGGAATTCCCACTAATGAATACAGAAGGAATGATAATCACCATTTTGTCATCTTAAGGAAATAATGGATCTGGTCAATGATCATTGACAGCTGCTAAAATCATTTAGCAGGTGAGAAGCTGATGGAGAACTTTATGATGATAGAGCAGGCTGACAATACTTGAGCCGGGTGATTAATTTTAATATTCCAAAAAGGAGACTAACAGACTGTGTACATGCATCCCGATGCGATGCGGTAAGAGCACAGCAATCACCAGCAAAATTTCTATCCAGAATCTCATCAAGCCTCTAGACCTAATTTTCAGTTTATAGGAAATACAGAGAACAGAGGAAAATTTTAAGTAACACTCCAGGATACAATCAGCCAAATCTAGAATATAACAAATTCTATGGGGAAATGACTTGATTTCATCAACCAATGAATGGTACAGAAAACAAAAGAAAACCTATAAAGGTGAGCCTGGGTGGCCCAAGTCAGTTGAGCGTGGGACACTTGATATTGGCTGCGGTTGTGATCTCAGGGGTGGTGGGAAAGAGCCCCATGTTGGGATCCATGCTGAGCAGAAGCCTTCTGAGGTTTCTCTCTCCCTCTCCCTCTGCCACTTCCCCCAACCCCACGCCCCCTTCCCCTGCTGACACACACTCACGTGTACTCTCCCTTTTCTCTCTCTTTCTCTCTCAAATAAATGAATCTTTTTTAAAAAGAACCTATAGATTAAAAGAAATTTAAGAGGCATATCAACAATGCAATAGGTGGATCAGATTTGGATCCTGATTTGAATAAAGGAGCTGAAAATATATTTATGAGACAATCAAGGAAATTTGAATACAGACTGTGTATTGATGATAGTAAGTAATTTTTGTTAAATTTTATGTTTTGAGTATGATAATGGTAAAGACAGTTATTTTTAAGTCCTTATCCTTGGGGCTCCTGGGTGGCTCAGGGGTTGAGAGTCTTCCGTCGGCTCAGGTAGTGATCCTGGGGTTCTGGAATCAAGCCCGGGGTTGGACTCCACACAGGGAGTCTGCTTCTCCATCCACCTATGTCTCTGCCTCTCTCTGTGTTTCTCTGATGAATAAATAAAATAAAATCTAAAAGAAAAATAAACTGTTTTTTAAAGTCCTTATACTAATGCAAGACTTTTTTGGATGAAATCATGATGTTTGCCATTTGGCCTAAAATAGTCTGCTGAGGGCTTTAGGGAAGTGGGCAGCATAAAGATAAAGCAAACTTGATCATATGGTGATAAATGTAGAAACTGGATGATGGGTATTTGGGGAGTTACTATACTATTCTTTCTAATTCTATAGTGTTCTTGAAGATTTCTATGGTAAAAATGAAAACAAGCCAAAACCAAAAACAGAAAACAAAAAACTTGCAGCCCTCTTAGCTCTCTTCTTGAGAATTCTTTTCAAAGGCGACGAATGGTTTATTAGTAACACCTTTACAATACAATAGTTCATCTGATTTCCCTTGATTGTCTCAAAATTCCCCTTAGTTCTTTTGAGTTAATTTGTGACTTCATGTCTGTTTTTGAATGAGTAGGCTCGCGCCCTTTCCCTTGCTAATTGCACATTTCTGCTCTTTCCCTTGCTAATTGCACATTTCCTGCTAATTGCACATTTACGCTCTCTTCCCCAGCGAGTGGATTAGAGCAGTCCGCCCAGTAGGAGGCGCTGCCCTCAAAGTAGGATTTCACCGTGTGTGTTTAGAGAAGGTCCATCAGATCTTCCAATGCTGCTCCAGGCTCCGCAAAGCTTTCCGGAGAGACCTCTGCCTCATAGGGAATTTCTTAGAGTAGCTTTGCTTCTGGAATGATTTTCTATCACTTGGCTGCCAAAGTTGCGTTTCCTCCACACTGCAACTGACCCATCTCAGCTAGTATTGTTGTTACCCTCTCCTTCTTTAATCAGGTTCCTAGGCTCTTTTATTTTTTAAGATTTTTTAAAAAATATTTTATTTATTTATTCATGAGAGACACACACGGAGAGAGAAGTAAGGACACAGGCAGAGGGAGAAGCAGGCCCCATGCCGGGAGCCCAACGTGGGACTCTATCCCGGGTCTCCAGGATCAGGCCCTGGGCCAAACGCAGGCGCCAAACCGCTGAGCGGTGCACCCAGGGACCCCCTATTTCTTAAGATTTTATTTGTTTGAGAGAGAGCAAGAGCAGGGGCAGAGGCAGAGGGCGAGGGAGAAGCAGACTCCCCCACCCCACCCCCCGCGCAGGGGGCCAGATGCGGGGCTCCCTTCCAGGTCCCCGGGATCATGACCTGAGCCCAAGGCAGACGCTTGACCAACTGAGCCGCCCAGGGGCCCCCGTAGGCTCTTTGCGTGCCTGCCATCCAACCTGGGAGAGGGCTTCATACTCTAATGCAATTGCTGCTGTTGCTATTGTTGCAGTGACCTTACTTACCGGCTCCTTTTTGTGTGTATTTTGAGCAGAGTCATATCAGAACTTGTGGGGCATGATGCTAAATGCAATTTGGAGGGACCCACTTTAGGAAAAAGAATTATCAGGGACGCCTGGGTGGCTCAGCAGTTGAGTGTCTGCTTTTGCCTCTGGAATTCCGGGATCAAGTCCCGCACCAGGATCCCGCAGGGAGCCTGCTTCTCCTCCCTCTGCCTGTGTCTCTGCCTCTCTCAGTGTCTCTCATGAATAAATAAATAAATAAAAATTTTTAAAAAGGAAAAAGAATATCAAATTAAGTAGGAAAATGAGTTTCTCTTTAAAATAGGTAAATCAGGGCAGCCCTGGGTGGCTCAGCGGTTTAGCGCCGCCTTCAGCCCGAGGTGTGATCCTGGAGACCCAGGATGGAGTCCCACGTCTGGCTCCCTGCATGGGGCCTGCTTCTCCCTCTGCCTGTGTCTCTGCCTCTATCTCTCTCTCTGTGTCTCTCGTGAATAAATAAATAAAATCTTTGAAAAAAAATAGGTAAATCACAATAAAGACAAATACCACAAAATACAGAAAAAAATTAACATTTTAAATTAGTTAACTGCCAGGAACATTTCTATAATACTTTTTTTCCCTACATTTTTGGCTGCATAGGTTCTGATCACTCTTCATATAACAATAATCTTGTAATATTTTCCACAGAAAGGGTATTTTCTGCAGAAATGGTTAACAGTAATTCAGTCTTTCCTCTAGGATAGTTACAATTTCTCTAGGATGCTTTATATTATTGGGTGCTTAGAAAGGCGTTGTTATTAGTGATGCCTTATAAATATTTAAGAGTATCATCAAATTTAGGAAAACTTTTATCACATATGGACTGTCAGATTTGAGGGGGTATAAATATCACTTGATGGCACTCATTATAACGGTGTGTTTTGATTTTGGGTTGTGTTTGTTGTCATTTTTAAGCCATCAAAAATTTAACTTTTTTACGATTCATTCTTATGATTTTCTCCTCTTTGTTAATTGGATTATAAATAATCCAAGAAGCTTATTCCTTTCTTTTTTGGAATTTATCTCTTCTACTTAATAATTTGCTACTATTGGCATGATCTAAAATGTTTTTGGTATAATTTGCTTCTTGAAGTCAGAATAATTTCTATGGACTCTGTCATTCCTTTATCACTTAGGTTCATATTCCATTATTTTTATCTGAATTTTTCCCAATTATTGAAGAAACAACTCAGAAGCCTGTAATTTCCTCACATGTTTTATTGGAATGTTCTAAAATGTCTGTTTAAATTATGGACATAATGGCTTATTCTCAATTCAATGTCTTCTTAAACAGATAACAAAAATGCCCATATCACTTCAGTACTACCAGGCATGAGGCAAAATGGGATGGTAGGAAATTTGAAATGGAGAGAACACCAGAAGGGACGTCTGAGTGGCTCAGTAGTTGAGCATCTGCCTTCGGCTCCGGTCGTGATCCTGGGGTCCTGGAATCGAGTCCTGTATCAGGTTCCCTGCAGGAAGCCTGCTTCTCCTTCTGCCTATGTCTCTGCCTCTCTCTATGTGTCTCTCATGGATAAATAAAATCTTAAAAAAAAAAAAAAGGAAAGAATGCCAGTTTTAATGATTTGACTAAAATATCTGACTTTTGCAAATTTAACAAAAACATGATCTTGAGAATGTGTGACTAGGGTTCTTCCCAGGGCCTTGGGAGAAGCCCATGCAGCTGAGAGGCTCTAAAGCTTAAACCTCATTAGCTTCCCTGTAAATCCACCTCTGGTCTTGAGTGATCGGCGCAAATCTCCTCTTCCTCCTCTTGGACAAAGTGTGTTCCTGTATTTTGTGCACTGGTTCTTCTGTTTGCCCCTCCAGATCCACGCTCCACCCAGAAGAACGATCCATTCATTCAGTTGGGTCTAACTGAAGGAGAGCCCTGATGAAGAGATCGGAAGAGGAGCAAGATGCTCTGACCTTTCTTCCCTTGGCTGCATCTCTACAGGGTTGGTGTGAGTTGGATGCCTCTTGTGATGGCCTCTCCATACAGTCCTCTGTCACCGGTGACCACTTCCTTGTATTACTCAGCCAGCCCTTCGCAGGCTAATAGAGCCCTCCATATGACTAGCCCTGGGACACTGCTCTATCCCCCAGAGTTTATTTTTTTTATTGTTTATTTTTTTAATTTTTATTTATTTATTTATTTATTTATTTTTTAAAATTTTTATTTATTTATGATAGTCACACACACACAGAGAGAGAGAGAGGCAGAGACACAGGCAGAGGGAGAAGCAGGCTCCATGTACCGGGAACCCGACGTGGGATTCGATCCCGGGTCTCCAGGATTGCGCCCTGGGCCAAAGGCAGGCGCTAAACCGCTGCGCCACCCAGGGATCCCTATCCCCCAGAGTTTAGTTATGCCCTGCCCACACCTTTATAGAAGGTGGTTTATGAAGCTCTCAAATTACCCAGTTTGAGTATATATATCACTTCTTCCAGCTGGGACTTGATATGGTTTGTAACGTCGGAGGCAACAAACTCTTCACTCTACACTTAACTTCTCTAAAACCACTCTGTACAGATGTCTTTATTTTCAGGGAATCAGCAAAGTCATACTCACTTCTTTTAGCTGCTTATTGCCTGGGTGGTTTTTTTTTTTTTTTTTTTCTTTTCTTTTCTTTCTTCTTTTTCTTTTTTTTAATTGGGGTAGAATACATATTACATACAATTTACCACTGTTAAAGATAAAAGCACAGGCCCAAAATGGAGTCACTGTGTTAAGGCCCCAAGTCAGCCAACCAAGAATTAATACATAATTTGATGGTGCTTTCAACCTCCCTACCCCTGGGAATTTAAGCTTTAACTAGTCAATATGGAATATCCTGGTCAGTACTAGAAAGTTTACTGATAAACTCCTTTCTGTTCCCCTTAGGAGGGTAACCTTGCCTGAAACAAGACGTTCTTGGCTAATTTTTTTTTGTTTTCTCCCTCTCTCCCTTTAAAAACCTTTCCTTTTCTGCAGTGTGACATAACTCTTCTCTGTCTGCTAGATGGGGTGCTGCCTAATTCATGAACCCTTTAATAAAGCCAATTTGATCTCTTAAATTACTTGGTTGAATTTTTGGTGCTTAACATTATCTTAACTAATTTTTTTTAAAGATTTTATTTATTTATTCATGAGAGACACAGAGGAGACACACACACAGAGAGAGAGAGAGAGAGAGAGAGAGGCAGAGACACAGGCAGAGGGAGAAGCAGGCTCCATGCAGGGAGCCCAGTGTGGGACTCCAGGATCCCAGGTTTCCAGGATCACGCCCTGGGCCGAAGGCAGCGCTAAATCACTGAGCCATTGGGGCTGCCCAATCTTAGCCACTTTTAACTGTACAGTTCAATGACATTAAACACATCCAGGTTGTTGTGAAACCATCACCACCATCTAGCTCCATAATTCTGTCATCTTAAAAACTGAAACTCTACATCCATTCAGTAACTCCTCATTCTCCTCTCCTCCAGCCCCTGGCAACCACCATTATATTTCTTGTCTTTATGATTGTGACTACTCTAAGTACCTCATATAAGTGGAATCCTGTATAATATTTGTGTTTTTGTGATCAGCTTCTTTTTCTTAGGATAATGGCATCGGGGTTCATGTATGCCATACCATACTGCCAAATTTCCTACCTTTTTTAAGGCTGAATTCCTTTGTATGTGTTGAATTCTACTGTAAGTACTGAATTTAATTCCACTGTTAACATTTTACCACATTTTACTTATCCACCCATCAGGCAATAGTTATTTGGGTTGCTTCCTCCTTTTAGCTATTATGAATAATGCTGCTATGAACACGAATGTACTACCTGGGTTTTTTAAGTGGCTATTTTCACTTCTTTTTAAAAACATTTCTTTCTAAATGTGGATAACTATTCTAGAGCTAGCCATGGTAGCAATCTTTTCAATAAATGATGCTAAACCACTTGATTTTTTTAATCCATGTAGGAAAAAACCCCAAAACCAAAAAACTTTGTCATCTACCTTAAACTATATCCCCAAATTAATTTGAGATGAATCATAGAATTTTTTTTTTATTGAATCACAGAATTAAATGTCAGAAAAAAAAACAATGAATCTTCTAAAAGAGAATATTTTGTGACTTTGGGGTGGGCAGTGATTTCTTAAACATAATATAAAATGCAGTAATCATCCAAAAACACTAATAGGAAAGTGAAAAAAAGCAAGCCATGGCCTGGGGGAAGATATACACAATACATATATCTGACACAGGATTTGTATCTGGGTTATATAAACAAACTCTTAAACACCCATTTTTTTAAAAAAAGGACATAACATAATTTAAAAAATGGCCAAAACAGGGGGGATCCCTGTGTAGCTCAGCAGTTTGGCGCCTGCCTTTGGCCCAGGGCGCAATCCTGGAGTCCCGGAATCGAGTCCCGAGTAGGGCTCCAAGCGTGGAGCCTGCTTCTCCCTCTGCCTGTGTCTCTGCCTCTCTCTCTCTCTCTCATGAATAAAATAAAATAAAATAAAATAAAATAAAATAAAATAAAATAAAATAAAATAAAATAAAATAAATCTTTAAAAGAAGTGGACAAAACGGCTGGATAGATGTTTCACAAAGGATGATGTTCAAAGGGAAAGTAGCACATAAAAAGGTACTGAATGTTGTAAATCACCAAGGAAATGCAAATTAAAGGCACAGTGAGATACCACACCACCGTTAGAATGGCCAAAATTAAAAATAATGACAACGTGCTGCCCAGGATGTTTAGCAGACATGTTGTTGGTTCTTGTGAAAATGATATGACCACATTGGAAAACTGGAAAGCTATTTAGCAGTGCATATCAAAGCTAAACACACACCTGCCCTGTGACCCAGGTTTTTCACTCTTAGCTATACACCTGACAGAAATGGGTGCATACATCTACCCAAAGACATGAACAAGAGTGTTCTGCGCAATTTAATTCATAATAACCAAATGTCAGGGGTAACTTGGGTGGCCCAGTTGATTAAGTGTCTGCCTTTGCTCAGGTCATGATCCCAGGGTTCTGGGATCAAACCCTGCATTGGGTTCCCTGCTCAACAGAAACTCTGCCCCTCCCCTCCACGTATGCTTGCGCTCTCTCTCTCTCTCTGAAATAAGTAAATAGAATCTTTAAAAAAATAATAGACCAACGTCCATCAACAGAAGAATGGATAGATTGTGGCATATTCATATACCACATATACTGTATATATACAACATGATTCTAATTATATTGCCTTCTTCAATAAGCAAAACTAATCTATGATAGATACTTTTAAGAGGGTATTGACTGGAAGGAGAGCATGAAGAAACATTCTGGAGCGCTAAAAATGTTCTATGTTTCAAGGGTGGGTAGTGGTTACAAGGTATTATTTATTTCTGAAGCTTCATTAAATCATACACTTGAAAGTCATGCACTTTACTGTTTGAGTGTTATAATTTAATTTTTAGAAAGTTTACCACACAAAATGGCCCCTTCATATGTCACAAATACTTTATTTTAGACAAAGTTTTAGTAAAGAATCTGTATTGTTTTATCAACTTCCATATGTTGTCTCTTATAGAAGACCTGCCAATAATTTGTTATGTTACCTGTTCACTGCATCAAATGCAGCAAATAGACTCAAGAAAATTTGGTTGTTCACAGTTTATTAGACAACTTTGGGGGATATTGGAGATCTTGGGGCAAGTTCCAGGTATACCTCCAACAACCTCACTCTCTGTTATCTCTGTGATCTGTTACTCTGAAGGCAGTTTTCATAGATGAGACCTATTCTGTCACAGGTTTAAACATCTATTAGCAAGAAGACCAAAAAAACCACTCTTACAGAAGGCACTAGACTTCTGGCCTTTAGGCGCTCTGACATTCATCTTGCACACAAAAAATAGAAAAATCAAGCTCCAGGCTGTCAGGGACTTGACATCCTTCTATTGCTGCTTTCCCATAGCTGTGCTGTTGCCTTTTATTGCTTAGCCCAATTGTGCACATCCACACCCAGCTAGTGGGAAGAGAACAATTCATTATCTTTAAGAATGACCTAGAAGTTGGGGCACCTGGATGGCTCAGTCGGTTAAGCATCTGCCTTTGGCTCAAGTCATGATCCTGGGGTCCTGGGATCGAGCCCGAAGTTGGGCTCTATACTTAGCAGAGAGTCTGATTCTCCCTCTCCCTCTTGCCCCCACTTATGCTTGCTTGCTTTCTCTCTCTCAAATAAATAAATAAAATCTTAAAAAAAAAAAGAATGACATGGAAGTTGCACACATCACTTTCACATCTCATTAGCCAGATATGGTCTTACTTAATTGCAAGGGAGGCTAGAAAAATGTAGCTTTTATTTATTAAAATTTTTTTAAATTGTTTTTTAAAATTCAAGTATAATTAACATACAGTGTTATATTCATTTCAGGTGTACAATATGATGATTGAACAATTCTATACATCACTCTTTGCTCATCACGGTACTTTTCTTAAAAGATTTTTTAAAAGATTTTATTTATTTATTCATGAGACACACACACACACACACACACACACACACACACACAGAGGCAGAGACACAGGCAGAGGGAGAAGCAGGCTCAATGCAGGGAGCCCAACATGGGACTCGATCCCAGGTCTCCAGGATCACGCCCTGGACTGAGCCACCACTGAGCCACCCAGGCTGCCCTCTTAAAAGATTTTTATTTAATCTCTACACCCAACATGGGCCTCAAACTCACATCCACAAGGTCAAGAGTTGCATGCTCTCCTGACTGAGCCATCCAGATGTCAGAAAGAGAGAGAGGGCACACTAGAGTGTGCACGAGTGGGGTTGAGGGGCAGTGGAGGAGTGGAGGGAGAGAATCCCAAGCAGACTCCCTGCTGAGTGTAGAGCCCAAGCTGAGGCTTAATACCATGTCCCTGAGATCATGACCTGAGATCATGAACCAAGTGCCCCTATAGCTTTTATTTCTGATTAGCCATGCACTGGGGTAAAAATCAGGGGTGATTTTATTATTATCGAGCAAAGGGGGATGCAATATTGGGGGATAAATAATAGTTTCTGCCATAATGACAAAAGTGGTCAGGCTACAGCCCTTCTCAGCAGAATTTGTTCAGTTAATTACTCCTCCTTGTAACAATCTCCCCTTTTGGCTGCTATAGCACCATATTTTTCTAGAATATCCTAGGCTGTGCTTATTCTAGCTCCTGTACAGGCTTCTCTTCCTTTATCCAATATAAAAAAGAAATGATTGCTAGAGCTTCAGTCTTGGACCCTCTTATCTTCACTGTCTATACTCTTTCTGGGAGAGCTCATCTAATGCAGTGACTTTATTTTATTTTTAAAGATTTTATTTATCTATTCATGATAGTCACACAGAGAGAGACAGAGACACAGGCAGAGGGAGAAGCAAGCTCCACACAGGGAGCCCGACATGGGATTTGATCCCGGGTCTCCAGGATCCTGCCCCGGGCCAAAGGCAGGTGCCAAACCGCTTTGCCACCCAGGGATCCCTAATGCAGTGACTTTAAATGTCTTCTATTTGCTAGTAAGTCCAAAATTTGTATCTCTAACCCTCATTTTTCCCCTAAGTTCCAAATGCATTTACCAATTGTCTACTTGACATCTCTACTTGGAGGTCTAATAATTCCAAATAGAACAAGTCTAAAAGTTCAAAATAGAATAATAGCATTATCCTAGATTAATGGTTCCTAAAATGGGGGGAGGAACACAGGAGGAGCAGCATTAGAAGGAGCACCTTCTAATGTTTAGAAATGTGGGTGGGATTTTTCATTGCCACAATGGCTGGGGATGCTACTTATATTTCTTTTAAAAGTTTTATTTTTTTAACTCAGCATTATGTTTGTGAATTTCATCAATGTCAATGCATGTACATATAGCTTATTTTTATCACTGTATAGTTTATTATTTCTATAATTACAGCACAATTTAGTTACCCATTCTTTTTTGGTGCAGATTTAGTTGATTTCCAGTTCTTTGCATTTATATACCATTCAGCTATGAATATTCTTGCACATGCTTTATTGTACACAGATATGAAAATTTCCCTAGAATATATCTTTAGGCGTGGACTTTGCAGCCATTAGTTACACACATCATATACTTTAGTGGGTATTACCAAGTTGCTCTCTAAAGTGATTATACTAAATTTATGTCCAGAGAAATGGTCTTTTGGTATGTTACCCTATAAAGTTAAGCTATGAAAGAGATGGGTATCAGCCTGAGAGAAAGTCTTCTTGGTGCTTTATCTGAAAAAATAAAGCTTCCTGGTGTGTAGCCAGGAATCCATTTTCCCCAAAGGGTGGTTGGTGGCTGCAGGGAGCTTCGCCTGTAGTAGAGAGAGGGGAGGGGGACAGAGACAGGGAGGGGAGGGATAGAGAAGGGATACAGGAGGGTAGGGATGAGGGAGGGGGAGGGGAGGGGAGGAAAAGGAGAGCAAGGAGAAGGGAGGAGGTGGGGAAGGAGGAGGAGTGAAAGGAGAAGGGAGTGGAAAGGAAAGAGAGGGGGAGGAAGAGAGGAGGGAAAGGGAGAGGGAGGGAACACCAAATAAATGTTCTGCAGTAAGTGTGGCTTCTGGTAGTAGACTGTATATATCCGCAGTTGTACCGACATTGTAGAGCATAGATGAGCAGTTACATTTGCTTAGGTGCCACCGTCTCTAGGCAGAGTCTTCTTTTTTCCCCGAGGCTAAGCTCCATACCAGGACAGTATGGAGGTTAGGTAATAAACAGTTTGCTGAATGGATTAGTGGGAGTACTCTAACATAAACTGGATGTTTTATGTTTAAGATTTTATTTATTTATTCAAGAGAGACACACAGGGAGAGGCAGAGACACAGGCAGAGGGAGAAGCAGGTTCCACGCAGGGAGCCCGATGTGGCACTTGATCCCGGGTCTCCAGGGTCACACCCTGGGCCTAAGGCAGACGCCCAACCACTGAGCCACCCACGTGCCCCACATTTGATGTGTTTTGTTAAATACTCATATTCCCGCTGACTTGATCAAAAAGAAAATTAGCTTTTTAATTAAGTCTGGCAGAAAATAGACATAAGCATTTGTGAGTGGATAAAAGAACCTGATTAATTTGAACTTAAACTACTTGAGTATAACAATTTTTTCTCATCAGCTTGATGCAATGTCTGGATCGAATCAAACCTGCATTTTTCCCCCAAATAAATACATTTGATCTATTTTGGGACTGCCAAAAAGCCCTGAGAACACTTAAAAGGCTATTTCACCAATGTCACTTCAAATTTTCAAGAAAACTGAGGGGAAATGGAAGATTCGCTCACTACAAGAAAATAATCCTCTAGGTGAAAGTATCGTGCTTCTTGCATGCTAATAGGAAAGGGCCCTAGTACAGGTAATAGATTTCTGCACCAGATGCATTTTGGTCTTCTGAAATCACGTTTTTTGTTTATTTTAAATTAACATCATCTGCTCCTCCTGCTATCTGTAGCTCCCAGCAAGGAGTATGCACCACTTTTAAGGCTCACAACTGCAGGACAGTAGGTGGTGGTTACCACCGGCCCCCCTTACACCGAGGAACGGAGAAGTTCATTAACTTGCGCTACGTCATAGCCTGCAAATGGGTGAGCCGTTCCTTCAGCAGAGCGGGTCGGATCCCAGATCCCAGCTCTTACACGCTCTGCTCTATTGTTTTTTTCAACTCTAAGATTCCTGAACCTCTGATTTAAAAAAAAATTTTCACTAGCCATTTTTTTTTTTTTTTTTTGAGAACTATCACAACGCGATGTAGTTTACATATACGTACGGATCATCAGAACAGTTCTTTGGCAAAGTCTCATGTGAAAAATAGCCACATACGTCATACGCAAGACTAGCCCGGGTTTGTACCGGAGACTCGCTGGGTCAGAGGCGCCCCGCCCCCGGCGCCAGCCCGGGGCTCCGCGGCGTCAGGGGGCGGGGCTCCGCGGCGTCAGGGGGCGGGGCTCCGCGGGCCGTGGGAGTCCGCAGCCGGCGCGCAGGCTCCGAGCGGCGCGCAGCCTCCGGCTCCCCGAAGCCCCGCCCACGCGGGCCGCGAGGGCTGCCGGGACGGCCCCCATCTTCCTCACGCGGGGTAGGCCGGCCGGCGGCGCTGGGAAGTCGGGACGCTGTTGTCGCTGTTGGTGTTGGTGCGGCGTGGCTTTGTGGGACCGGGACCTCAAAGGTGAGTAGCGGTCGGTGGCCGAAGAGAAGAAGCGTGAAATGGTGTGCTGTGCGGGGCGGCGGCGCACGCCCCTTCCATGTGGCCTCGCGCCGGTGCGTCCGCTCCTCGCGGTCCGCATGCTCCGGGCGAGCGCCGCGTGGGCCGCAGCCTGAGGCGGCGCGCTGGGCTGGGAGCGGAGCGGCGCGGGCCGGGGCGAGGCGCGGACGCGGTGCCTGACCGGAGTGCAGGAGCCGGGGTTTCCCCGCACGGGGCTGGGGCCCAGGCGAGCCGGTGGCTGCTTTGGGGCCCCACTCTGGCGGGTTCCTTGGACGGAGGCTGCCCGCATCCGCCCCGCGTCCTTAAGACTTTCCACCTCCACTGCCCTGTGGCGTCGCCGGGGGCCGACGTTTCGGGGCACTGGTGGCTTCTGAGGCGGTTGGCCGTGGCTAATTGCCAGAGGCTTCCTCGGGTCCTGTGGGACGAGCTGGAGGTCGCGGAGTGGTGGGGCCGCAGGTGTTCCTCTGGCGTCACTCTCTGGGGGTTTTAGTGTCACTCACGTCCAGGAGCCTGCGAAGTGAGAAAGTGTGGGTCGTACTTCACTTCTAGTCGTACACTCTGGAGAAGGATCTCCAGGAACCGAGTACCTACCAGAATTGGGTAGGCCGAAGAAGTCTTGTACGGACTAAGCAGTTCTCTTACTTCACTCACCCTTTGCTTTGGAAGGGGCTCCGAGGTCATGGTAGTAAGTTAGGAACTTGGGTAGTGGTCCACTAATAATGCATAAGATTGAGTAAATTTTGTACTTGGATGGCGTCGTGCAAGTAAGTCCCTGTTACAAGAGTTTCCAGTGTGCATCCAGGTTATTGCAGAACCATTAAAGTTTGTAAAGCGATACTTCCAGGAGTACCCAAGACGGCTCACTAGTGTCAACTAATGGCAGGTACCCTGATGAGGTCTTATGAATACACTTCTGTAAATGTGGATAACTGGGTGGTTTCGTAGAGCACTGGAGGCAAGACTTGGTTCGTGATGCCGAGCAGTCTCACAACCTTTCTCCTGCAGCACTAGTGTCAGGGGTGTGAAACAAACTGGCTCTAAGGTTAACCAATATATTGGCGAATTAGGAGACAGACCTTCAGCTTAACATTATTCTAGTGTTCCCAGACTCTTATTATTTTTTTAAAGATTTTATTTATTTATGAGAGACACACAGAGAGAGGCAGAGATACACACAGGCAGAGGGAGAAGCAGGCCCCATGCAGGGAGCCCGATGTGAGACTCGATCCAGGGTCTCCAGGATCAGGCCCTGGGCTGAAGGCGGCGCTAAACCGCTGAGCCACTCAGGCTGCCCCAAACTCTTATTTTCATATGTTCTCTAACATACAGCATCTAATCTAATCCTGACGGTTATATTTGATTTTTTTTTTCATCCTGAAGTTATGACACTTAGTCTTTGCTGGTAAGTTTTTGATAAGGTAGCTGTGACTGACTAAAAGAAATGCAACCTGCACCAAACAAATAGGACTGAGATGCAGGTGGTAATTTCCTTAAAGCTGGAAATGGTTGGTAAGTTTTTTGGAAATGGTTGAAAGGAGTTTTTTGCTAAAAGCTTTCTTGATGAGTTAAGTGAAGATGACCACTTGCTTTGTTATAGAGATGGAACAGTGATTTACTGAAAGGGTTGCAGATTATGTATAGCTTTTCAGTTTTCCATTACTTATTCCAACATTTTCTTTTGTTGAAATTTGAGAATTGAGTAGAGAAATTGAACCCATGAAATTAAAAATTCTTGGTATTTAAGAAAACAATGTGATACTGATAACTTAAAAACATTCTTCTAATCTTGAGTGTTATGTAAAAATAATACTAACCTCTTTATGCCAATTTGGGAAAATTTACAGATAGCCATAATGGCCGAAAATGGTGATAATGAAAAAATGGCTGCTCTCGAGGCTAAAATCTGTCATCAGATTGAGGTATGGTTCTTATGCTAGTAGACTGCAAAAATATGTTCCTTGAAATGTAGAGCCTAAAAACAAATACAGAAAGAACATTAATTTCCTATATTGACCTACTAAAACATTTCGTGTAAATATTAAATATCTGGTTTGTTTTTGATTCTTAGAATTAGATGAACCTACAATATTGTAGGTTCTACTAATTTGTATTAGTGGAGCCCATTTATGACAGCCAAGATCTACAAACATTTCAAAACTTAACACCATAGACTAGTGTTACTTTTTGCTTCAGTTTCCTAGTCTGTAATAGTAGTACTCATAAGTTTGTTGTGAAGTTTACATTAGTTAATAAAATGTAAAACATTCAGAAGAGTTCCTGGCACATAATAAGAGAACATAAAAATTCTTTGTAAAGTACCTTTCCTGTATTTGAAGGTCCTAGTACATTTTTCTACCTAATTAAACTGAGTTCTTGGCTATTAGAACTTCGTTAACAAAGTATCTGTTTTTGTAGTCATCTTAGCCTTTTTTTCTTTTTTTAACCTTAGGTATTGTATTTAAATTGAAGCTTTACAGTATCAATAATGGCTGCACAGGAAATTTTTGCTTAATGTTTTCTGTTCTTACTGATTAACTTCAGTAAGAAGCTGTTTTTTGGTGGTTTTTGCAGTTATCAGAACTTTTTAATTTGTACTTCTTGGCCATTTAAAATGTTCTGTGCTATACCTTTTGTACTAATTTCATTATAATTGCAAAGAAAAATTGCAAACTATTTAGTTAAATACTTAGAACAGTACAAAGTTTATATAGACCAAGTTAATAATGTCCCTTCCATAATCTGCCACCTCTCAAATTCTACTGTCTTAAGTAATTAAAGTTAAAAATACTCTTTCATGCTTTGTGGTCAGTGCTCACAGTAACATGATTTTTATTTCCTTCCCTTTCCCCTATCAAACATAGGTTGCATTTTAGGGAAGTAAAGTTTTATGTCATCAGTAATTTACCCAATTCCCTATTTGATGTGTAGGATATTTCTAATTTTTTTAGCTGTAACAGTTCCATGATGAGTTTGTTTGCTTTAAAAATCAGCAAATTTCTATTTTTACTGGCATGTTTCACTACTTTGGCCTTAAGATTAGCTTAACACAGAAAAGTTTAATTCATTATCCAATTTTATATTAGCATTTTCTTCTTCATTTTTTAAAAAATTAATTTTAAATTCAATTAACATACAGTATTAGTTTGAGGTAGTTCATTTATTTATCAGTTGTATGTAACACGCAGTGCAATTTACATCACGTGCCCTCCTTAATGTCCATCACTGTTATCCCATCCCCCTACTCCCCTCTCCTCCAGCAACCCTCAGTTTTGTTTCCTATGATTTTTTTTTATTTTTTATTTATTTATTTATTTATTTATTTATTTATTTATTTTATTATTTTTTTTTTTAATTTTTATTTATTTATGATAGTCACAGAGAGAGAGAGAGAGAGAGAGGGAGGGGCAGAGACACAGGCAGAGGGAGAAGCAGGCTCCATGCACCGGGAGCCTGATGTGGGATTCGATCCCGGGTCTCCAGGATCGCACCCTGGGCCAAAGGCAGGCACCAAACCGCTGCGCCACCCAGGGATCCCTGATTTTTTTTTTAAAGATTTATTTATTCATGAGAGAGAGAGAGGCAGAGGCCCAGGCAGAGGAGAAGCAGGCTCCCTGCAGGGAGCCCAATGTGGGGCTCAATGCCTGGAACCCTGGATCATGCCCTGAGCCAAAGGCATTCGGTCAGCCAGGCACCCTATTTCCTATGATTAAAAGTCTCTTATGGTTTGTCTTCCTCTTTGATTACATCTTTTTTTTATTTTCCCCTCCCTCTATGCTCCTCTGTTTTATCAGATGCCAAATATGAGTGAAATCATATGATGATTGTCTTTCTCTGATTAGCTCATTTCGCTTAACATAACACCCTCAAGTTCTATCCATGTCACTGGAAATGGCAATGATTTTTTCCATGGCTGAGTAGTAGTACATTTTGTGTGTGTGTGTGTGTGTGTGTGTGTGTGTGTGTGTGTACACATCATATCTTCTTAAGCTATTCATCTATCAGTGGACATCTGGGCTCTTTCCATAGTTTGGCTATTGGGGACATTGCTGCTATAAACACTGGGGTGCAGTTGCCACTTTGGATCACAACATTTGTATATTTGGGGCAAATAGCTAGTAGTGCAATTGCTGGGTTGTAGGGTAGCTCTATTTGCAACTTTTTGAGGAACCTCCATACTGTACCAGCTTACCTTCCTACCAATAGTGTAAGAGGGTACCCTTTATCAGCAGCCTCACCAACATCTGTCATTTCCTGACTTGTTAATTTTAGCCTTCTGACCTGTGTCAGGTGGTTTTGATTTCATTTTCCTTGATGCTGAGTGATGTTAAACATTTTTTACGTGTCTGTTGGTCATTTGTATGTCTTCTCTGGAGAAATGTCTGTTCATGTTTTCTGCCCATTTCTTGATTGGATTATTTGTTCTTTGGGTGTTGTTTGATAAGTTCTTTATAGATTTTGGATACTAGCCCTTTATCTGTCACTTGCAGATATCTTCTCCCATTCTGTCAGTTGTCATGGTTTTGTTGATTGTTTCCTTTGCTGTGCAAAAGCTTTTTACCTGGATGAAGTCCCAGTAGTTCATTTTTGCCTTTCGTTTCCCTTGCCTTTGGAGATGTGCTTAGGAAGAAGTTGCTGCTTGTGGTCTCTAGATTTTGATGGATTCCTGTCTCACATTGAGGTCTTTCATCCATTTTGAGTCTGTTTTTGTGTATGGTGTAAGAAAATGGTTCAGTTTCATTCTTCTACATGTGGCTATCCAATTCATGATGAATATCTTTATATATAAATCTTAGTAAAGATTTATATATTTTTACTGTTTACTATGTTTACTGATTTAAGATAAAATTCTTTAGAAAAAGATGTACTGGCTCAAGGGTTATGCACATTTTTAAAGACCTTTGATATTTATTAACATCTCTGCCTACACAACCATTTCTCTGTGTTCAGGCCAATACTAGGTATTGTTTTATTGGCCAGTTGGGTGAAGATGCTATTTTGCTTTAAATTGGATTTTTCATTAATGAAGTTGAACTTTTTGTTTATTTTTTTATTTATTTATTTATTTTTTTTTCCATGCAAACACACGAGGGTTTAAAACTTTTTGTTTATATTACATTCTTATTTTAGTAATTCTTTTGATGTCCTTTACCCATTTTTCTATTAGGGCTTTCAGGATTTTTTTCTTCTCCCTTGATTTATAAGAATTATTTACAGGCTCCTTTGTTATTTGTCTTTTACTTTTTATACTCTTGGCAATTCAAGTAGTCATACCTGTGTCTTTTCATGTATAGTTTTTATTTTGTCTTTTTTGCTTTTTATACTGAAAAAGAGTACCTTTATGCTTAAATTAGATAAATGCTTGCCTATTTTTTAATTTGTAAAAATAAGCATGATTAATCAGTATATTCCAGTTCTTTTTATTAGACACACTGTTTAATAAGAAGTCTGTTTAATAAAACACTGATTTGAAACGAGAAGCCTCTCACATACTAAAGTCCTTAACTATGTTTTTATTTAAGACTTGATAGTCTGTTGAGGTATCTGCTAATTACATTGTTTCAGTAATCAATTTTTAGTTTTATCTTTCTGCTAATTCATGTTATAAATGTTTCACTATCACATATTTAGGAGAAAATGTTTATTGCTCCTTAAGTTATGACATGTATTTTTAAAGAATAGAGTGTAGTGATGTAATGGCAATTTAAAACTCCAGGATTGAAGTCAGTATTGTACAGTGCTCTGAAATATAATTAATTATCTTGCAGTATTATTTTGGTGACTTCAACTTGCCACGAGACAAATTTTTAAAGGAACAGATCAAACTGGATGAAGGCTGGGTGCCTTTGGAGATAATGATAAAATTCAATAGGTAAAAATCTTTTTTATTATTTTATTTATTATTATTTTTAAAGTAGGCTCTATACCCAGTGTGGAGTCCAATACAGGGCTTGAACTCATGACCTTGAGGATCAGCCACCCAGGCACCCAGTAAAAACCATTTCAAACCGTCTTTAGATTTTTTTGTTAACAAGTGCTACAACTAAGTTTTATAATGCTTTTATTCTTCAGGTTAAACCGTCTAACAACAGACTTTAATGTAATAGTAGAAGCACTGAGCAAATCAAAGGCTGAACTCATGGAAATAAGTGAAGATAAAACTAAAATTAGAAGATCTCCAAGCAAACCCCTCCCTGAAGTGACTGATGAATATAAGAATGATGTAAAAAACAGATCTGTTTATATTGTAAGTGGGCCTTTCACACATTTAATTATATATTAAATATCTTATTTAGAAAAAAAAAAGAGTGGATAAGAATAAGGACTCCGGAATCGTAGTTTTTACCATTTACTGTGTGTTCTTGGGCAGTGTTGTTTTTTGTTTTTTAAGATTTTATTTATTTGAGAGAGCGAACACAAGCAGGGGGAGGAGCAGAGGGAGAGTGAGAGGAAGAAGCAGACTCCCCACTGAGCAGGGAAGCCTAACATGGGGCTCAATCCCAGGACCCTGAGATCATGACCAGAGCCGAAGGCAGGCACTTAACCAACTGAGCTACCCAGGCGCCCCATTGGGCAGTGTTCTTAACTTGCCTAAGCATTATCTTCATAAATGGGGATAATATTTTTTACTTTATAGAACTATTGTGAGAATTAGAATTAATGAAAAAATCCATATAACACTGTACAAAATGTTGGGCATATTGTAAGCACCCAGTAAGCCTATCAATTTCTTATTTATCTAGAGCTAAACTTGATAGTAATTTTCTTTAGCATATGAATTTTTAAAGTAGATTCTTTTTATTCTGGAAAATTTAAGACCTACAAAGATGGGTTGACTATATAATGTACTATTATCCAACTTCAGCAGTTATTAACATGTGATTAATTTTGTTTTATCTCTGCCCCAATGGATTATTTTGAAACATATTCCAGTTCAGTCACTTTTACTGCACTAGAGAACAGTGGCTCTTAACCAGAACTGTTAAACATTTAAGAGACAGAGAAATATATAGTTAGATATGTATATCCTGGCTTGACTTCAAGACAAAATGACTCAATTTCTGATAAATTGTTTACCTGAGAAGTCATTTGTACATTTCTTTCTACTCTTCACAGAAAGGCTTCCCAACTGATGCAACCCTTGATGACATAAAAGAATGGTTAGAAGATAAAGGTCAAGTACTAAATATTCAGATGAGAAGAACATTACACAAAGCATTTAAGGTATGGTTGTATGATGTTACAACTTTTTCTAGCTGAAAAATATATGGGATATTTTTAAAAAGAGTTTTCTTCCCCTTTTAATAGGGATCAATATTTGCTGTGTTTGATAGTATTGAATCTGCTAGGAAGTTTGTCGACACCCCTGACCAGAAATATAAAGACACAGACCTGCTAATACTTTTCAAGTAAGTCTTTATGCTGATACTTCTTTTGGCCACTTTAGTTATATGGAATTGACACACTGGGATACAGAATATGGAATAACATCCCGTGTAAGGACAATATTTTTTAGTATCCTTGGGCATTCTTTGATAAACACTTAAAATTTGCTCAGTGGAAACTACTAGTCCTCTGAGACCACAAGGAAGTGATTTTTTAACAGTAAAAAATAGTTTTAGTACTTTCTTTGCATCTAAAACATAAGCTAGATAGTAGAATCTGTGTGGTTAGAGAATCAATCTCTGTCCAATTTCCAGTCTGTTCTTACTTCTCATAGTCTGTGTATACCTATATAGTACAAAGGATTATTTAATACATATTTGGACCACATTCTTTAATGTGTGTGTATGTGTTAACAATTTAGACACACCAGAGCATTTTTGTGATACTTTTGTGATAGTTAGGCCATTGTTCCCTATTTTCACATTATGTAATCTTAAATGCCATGTACTAAACCTGATGGACTTAAGAGATGCACTGTGGTGCATCGTGCAATTAGTGTTAACTTTTTAAAAAGTATTTTTTAACATGATTTTCTTTCCCTTTTTTTTTTTTCTTAAGATTTTACATATTTATTCATGAAAGAGAGAGAGACAGACAGACATAGGCAGAGAGAGAAGCAGGTTTCCTACAGGGAGCCTGATGCAGGACTCGATTCCAGGATCCTGGGATCACAATGTGAGCCGAAGGCAGATGCTCAACCACTGAGCCACCCAGGCGTCCCTAACTTGATTTTCATAATTGCTCTTGCTCTTGGGTTTCAGAGGTTGTAGAATTTTCTCCTACTGTAGAGTACCACTGTAGAAAATTCTATGAACTTATTTCCACAAATTCTGGTTTACCTTTTTTTCCATACATGAATGGTAAAATCAATACAAGATTGGAATGGACATCAGGTTTCTTTTTGTTCTGAAATTATTACTGATGGTTGTGCAATTCTGAATATACTAAAGACCGCTGAAGTGTACACTTTTAAAAGGTGTACATTTTATGGAATTTGACTTTTTTCGTAAAGCTGTTATTAAAATAACTTCCTTGGCATCTTTTGAATTTTTAGGTAATTATGTTTCTAGAAAGTGTAATATTCCTTCTTGTGTTTAATTCATTCAAAATAATTTAGTCTTATTTTTGTTCTCATGAACTCAGTCCCTGTATTTTGTCTTCTTTAGGGAAGATTACTTTGCCAAAAAAAATGAAGAAAGAAAGCAAAATAAAGTAGAAGCTAAATTACGAGCTAAACAGTAAGTACGTTGAGCCAGTCATTTTAATTTCTTAAAGCTTTGACAGAGATAGTGGTTCTAGGAAGTGGAGCTTGATGATGAGTTCTGAAATGAGTAGCAGTAGGCTTTTGTTTTGCTAGTGAAACATTAAGATCTTAAGCTGCCTTAATAATCTGGGGGCCACAGTGTTGCACTCTAGCCAGGAGCAATCAGAAAGCCTAGTGACTGCCTTTGATTATTAAGCAATGTGTGATTATGATCAAGGTTAACTTTATCAGGGGATCCCTGGGTGGCGCAGCGGTTTGGCGCCTGCCTTTGGCCCAGGGCGTGATCCTGGAGACCCGGGATTGAATCCCACATCGGGCTCCCAGTGCATGGAGCCTGCTTCTCCCTCTGCCTATGTCTCTGCCTCTCTCTCTCTCTCTCTGTGACTATCATAAATAAATAAAAATTAAAAAAAAAAAAAAAAAGGTTAACTTTATCAGGATTTAATTTTCTCATACAGTTAATGGAAAGATTCTAATTACCATTTCTTTTGTAGAGAGCAAGAGGAAAAACAAAAGTTAGCAGAAAGTGCTGAAATAGTAAGTCTGTATTTTTGGTATCTAAGCTATAATTCAAATTTATGAGAATAAAAAGTGAGAACTTTTTGAAGCAAGTATGTGAACAAGTCTGTAGTTTTCATTGTACTAAAGTCATAGCCCAATAATACTGCCTAAAATCATTACCCAGAGAAAGAACTTGTAACTACATTTTTTAAATAACCAATATATCCAGCTAGGTAAATATTATATTGTTGAAGAAATAAAATTTTAAGTTACCATCAGAAGCCACTGTATAATAAGGGATGCCACAGGAAAATGCACTATTAAACTACTTTAAAACAGCATTTTAGTTTCTAGCTTTTCCCATGTATTAGGTATAGAGTGGTTTAAGCCATATCTGGTTTGTGGTTGCTTTTAAAAAACTTTAATGCTTTGTATGTCTTTACAGAAATCTCTAGAAGAAAAGATTGGCTGCTTGCTGAAATTTTCAGGAGACTTAGATGATCAGACCTGTAGAGAAGATTTGCACATCCTTTTCTCAAGTCATGGTGAAATAAAATGGATAGACTTTGTCAGAGGAGCAAAAGAGGTTTGGAAACATTCATAGGCTTTTTAGCAATCAGTTTAAAAATCCATAGAAGGGATCCCTAGGTGGCGCAGCGGTTTAGCGCCTGTCTTTGGCCCAGGGCGCGATCCTGGAGACCCGGGATCGAATCCCACATCGGGCTCCCGGTGCATGGAGCCTGCTCCTCCCTCTGCCTGTGTCTCTGCCTCTCTCTCTCTCTCTCTCTCTCTGTGTGACTATCATAAATAAATAAAAATTAAAAAAAAAAATAAAAATAAAATAAAAATCCATAGAAACTTAACTTTTAGAAGATAACATTACTAGCGACAAAATTATTTAATAATGTGTTCATGAAATAGTTTTTGGTCTTTTACTTTCCATTTTGTTATTGCCATCACTGGACGTGATGTCTCATACTTTTTGAGTTAGGCTATAAATAACTTGGTATTTGTGACTGCAAGTTTTATGATAACTCTCTAAAGTTCAGTTAAAATTCATTGAAACTGATAATGGCGGAGAAGATTTGCAGGGCAGGAAAAAGTTTTGAGCAATGGAATTAGCTATGGTACTAAAAAAAACCTTAAGGGTGTGGCTTTTACTGTCTTTGGTATAGGGGATAATTCTATTTAAAGAAAAAGCTAAGGAAGCACTGGATAAAGCCAAAGATGCAAATAATGGAAACCTACAATTAAGGAACAAAGAAGTGACGTGGGAAGTACTAGAAGGAGATGTGGAAAAGGAAGCACTGAAAAAAATCATAGAAGATCAACAAGAATCTCTAAACAAATGGAAATCAAAAGGTCATTAGTTCTGATTTGTCTTGGACTATTTGGTTATTTTAACTCATTTGCTTGTTCGGAGACCGTGACAAAGGACTTAAGACTTTTATGGATTTATCAATTATGTTTTTATAGGTCGCAGATTTAAAGGAAAAGGAAAGGGGAATAAAGCTGCCCAGACTGGGTCTGCTAAAGGAAAAGTACAGTTTCAGGGCAAGAAAACTAAATTTGATAGTGATGAAGAACACGATCAGAATGGTGCATCTGGTAAGTTTTTCTAAGTCCTTTGGTTCTTTGATGAAAAATTATTTGTTATTTCAAAATTATTTGAAAGGACAGCAGTGTGGTTTTTCACCTTTGGTATAAGTGACTTTTGGATTGTGATTTACCCAAGTTATCCTGTTTTACAAGTGGAAAAAAAAAAGATGTTTGGAAGATAAGTTTAGAGAGAAGATCTGTACCAAAGGAAAAAGCCTTATTGTTGGTGTTGGGAAGTTGTTGCTTTTCAAACAATTATTTTGTTAATTATGCTCACTATTAAAAGAGTAATGCTTACATAGTGAACTTAACAAAAATTCTTTATTGAATTGTATAGGACCAGTAAAAAGAGCAAGAGAGGAAACAGACAAAGAAGAACAACCTACACCAAAACAACAGAAAACAGAAAATGGTGCTGGAGACCAGTAATTTAGTAAAAAAATTTTTTATTCATCTTAATTAGGTTTTAAGCTGCTTTTGTCTTTAGAGGCTTTTAAAAAGAAAACCGAATTAGGTCCACTTCAATATCAACCTGTAAGAAAGGAAAATTTTTGTTGTTGTTTAACTTGTCTTTTTTTGTTATCCAAATGAAGACATTTTTTTTAATGTATAGTTCTGTTTGTGTTATTTCAAATATCAAAAGAAAGATTCTTCCATTAAATTGCCTTTGTAATATGAAAATGTATTAGTACAAACTAATAAAATATGTACTATATAAAAAGAGCAAAAACTTAGTTTTTTATTTTTGTGCCTAAAGCATTTGAGAAAGAATATCTTGAACCAGGATATTGGCTGTTATCACATCGATAATTATTCTGTCTCCTTGGCTAGCTTTCTGTATTTACTCAGGCAAGTTGATAACATTGTAAATAGTTACTTATTGAAAAGTTCTTCAGTACTGAATGCAGATAAGCCAGAATCCAGAGACTTACGGATTTCTTTTTATGAAATTTGTATGATGCTGGCAGGTCGTATCGTAGCTCTAGAAAACAAAAGTCATCTAAGAATAAAAATTCATTTGTCAACCCTGACAATACATATATTACATATGTAAATTCTTAAAAATTAAGGAAGTATTTAACCCTGGTAAGCAGAACATTTCAGACCTGTCACTTTAACTTACCCAGAGACTGACTTGATATATTCTCAAGTCAGCCCATGGCTAACTGAGGTTGGCATTTCTATTTGGTCATTGATGCCAAAATTAGAGGTTATGGGGAAGAATTTGAAAGGATAACAATTGGACAGAAGATGATCATACCTTTCTATTTTTAATTTCATAATCTATAGCAGTAATAATCATGCTTATTTTTAAAATTTGTCTGGATTTTAATACTGGTAGTATTTTCCTACTGAGCTTTCAAGTGATGATAATCCATTTTTCTTACTCTAAGAAATACTAGGTTCTCCAAAATTACTCCTCAGTTTAGAGGGATGGCAGTACACTCCTATCATTCATATTTTGCAGCATAAATTCTCTATAGGTTACAGCTCTCAAATTTTACTGTGCAATCAAATCACCTTCAAATCTTTTTTAAAATGCATATTGTAATTCAGTAAGTCTGTGTGGAGCCTGAAGTTTTGCAAGTCTTCTACGGGATGTCAATACTGATGTTCTGAGGACCACATCTGGAGTAGCAAGGTCCTGGCTTGGTATACTTGGAATGGTTCTGAGGTGCTCCAGGCTGCAAGTTCTAATACCTTAAACTAGGTAAGGAATGACAATACTGGATAAATAGGACCGACAGACTTTTTCCACATTACATTACTAATTATGAATAGGACTGGTTATATGGTTAACACTACAGTGCTAATCCTAGTCAGTTTATTACTAAGTAAAGAATATTTTCCTCATGTTGTACTCTTATTTCAGGCCTCTAGAATTATTTGGACCATAGTTGGCTTCTAGTTATATGTTTTTCCCATTTTGATGTTTGTGAATATTACCCAATTTACTAATAAAAATGTATCAAATATTTACTTATAGTGTGGATGATTATATCCTATCCCCCGTTAAAAGAAAAAAGCTTCATGTTCTCTGACTCTAGGGACGATTAGAAAATTGAAATGGAAAAGGTAATCAGGCATGATCTGGTGGTATTTTCCATGAATGGGTTTTAAACAGATCTGACCCCTCCAGGCCCAAGCTCTTACATCACGACAAGTATACTGTCTGAGCCTGGAGTGGCCAAATAGTTGAGTGCTAATTAGGAATTTTCCATAAAATGCATAAATTGGGACACTCTTAGGCAAACACTGACACTCGGCCTTTACTTCATTTCCAACCCATTACCAACCTTTCACATTTTGCCAGGCTGAAAACACGTTCTATGGCATCTTAGCACCTATAAAATTTTGGATGGGCTAATGTATTACTGGCCCTAAATAATTAGGGTTTAGATTTATTTTGTAAGAAACTTAAAAATTGTCTTACCTGCAATAATATCTATCTTGATTTTCCATTCTGTAGCTTTCTTTTGAATATGCTAAAGATAATACGTTAATGTGAGCTGATTTTTAAAATAATTTGAGAATTGTTTTGCTAATACTTCATATTTTTTAAGCCTTTAAAATTTCATTAGAATTTAGACTTTAAAAAGAAAATTATTTATTTGACAGCATAAGCAGGGGGAGCAGCAGACGATGTAGGGCTCAATCCCAGGACCCCCAGAATCATCACCTGAGCTGAAGGCAGATGTTGAACCAACTGAGCTACCCAAGTGTCCCAGAATTTAGACTCTTAAAAAATTTTCAAGTGAACTGGTAGTATTTTGAAAATAACCCAAGCCATTTTAATACTATAAGAGTACAGCTAAGTAATGGTATAGGTTATGAAGCTGAACTCAAATACCTTGACCAAGATAACACAGGGAACTGGTAGTTTGGATTTGAACGTAGGCAGTCTGGCTCTACAGTCTGTGTCCTTGATCATTATGTTATATTGACCAAAAATACACCAAATTTTCTGTTTTCTTCTATACCCCCATGTGTTACATAGGTGGCAAAAAGAATAATGGAACAGGGAGATTCTGAACTCAGCTCACTTTAGCTCCAGGCTCAGTGTTCTTAAAAATCAGGTCTTACTGCCTCCATTATGCACAAAACCACAAAGGGACAATGGGATTACTAGGATTTAGGCAAACTAGGATATACTATAACCCTAGCTATACCACACTTCTCTACTGAAGTTCATGTAATCTCTTGGTAAAAGTTCCTGCCAGAGCAAATCTTTGACAGAAGTCATATAGGCTGGAAGAAAACTAATGCTAGCTAGTCACAGGGAAAATTCAGTTTCTAAGTGCCAGATGTTTAAAGAATTTAGAAGAGATACCCTGGTAATTAGCATTCACAGCAAACCCATAAAACGCTGTCATGAATTTTGAAGTAAAATGATTTGAACTTACATCTCTAGTAGAGGATTTGTGTAAAGAGTATACTGCTGTTCTTGCCATTTCCAAAGCAGTCTTCAGAAATGCCATATCTGTCCCTGTTAAAAGTAGAAAAAGCTCATATTTACTTTATATACCTGTTATCAAAATAGTGGATTAAATGAATACCAGGTATTTAAAAACTTTTTCCCAAAACCAAAATAGACACTTCAAATTCTTCCTGCAAAAAGACAAGATGCAAAAAAGTAGAACATGTATCTTTTAAGATTGATAGAATAAAACCATTATACTATCTTGTTTAAATAAGACTAAAATGAAAATTTTAATATTCCAAGTTAACTCTCAAGGGAGGCAAGAATAGGTAGTATAGTAATCAGAATCAGGCAGCGGCTGAAGGGAGAACTCTTCATGTCTTTTCTTACCAACTTTCTACCCTCCTAGCCCATAGCATACACAGAATAAATAGCCACAGTTACTGATAGACACGTGTTGAACTCTCGGTGTGTTAAGGCATTAAAGAGAGGTTCTAAAAGTATAAAATCCTTTACAGAATTATTAGAGTTCGGTAAATCATTCTTGAAAGCAAAGTATAAATAGTAAATGAATAAAAAGACTATTCTCTTAGTACAAATAGGTGAAAACAAAGATTGAAAAAATTCAATTTCCTAGACATGTTAAACAAATTGAAACTGTAGTAATTATACAGGTAACAGATTGTTTAATTAAGAGCGATACAATCATTTAACCCAAACAATAAGAAAATGACTTTTAAAACTTGTTTTCCTACAAATATATCTGTATCTTTGAAGTTTTTTTTACTAACCTTTATTATTTTTGGTCCCAAAGGGAGGATTCATAATTACTGTATCAAATGACTTTGACATTCTGTTAGATAATGAGCGCACATCACATTGAACCATGTCAACATTTGTTAACTCAAACTCTTCCACATTCCTATTAAATACTTCCAATGCATCTTCATCTATGTCAAATCCAACACACAATCTATAAATACAGAACACACACAAAGAGTGACTAGCTCCTGAATCAAAACAACAAAATTAAAACCATATGCCTTTTTTTAACCCAACTGGCAAAGTAAGAGTATTGCCTTTCGACAGCATGATTTCCCAACCTGGCAGGGGTTGGAAACTCAGGTGTGTATAAAAGGGAGGCATGTGATAGCCACTATTACTGTTTTGTTTTACTGTTTTGCTCATTGAAAATGTACTCAGTATCAGATTCTTGCTCCCCTCATCTCATACTGTAGAGTCCCATAAATATAATTCAGTTAATTCTATTTATGTTTCTTATTTAAGGCCACCCTATACCCAAATGTTAATATACAGGATCACCTACCCTGCTCCTAACATTGCAGTTCCGATGCTAAGAACTCCACAACCACATCCTAGATCTGCAACCACTTTATTTTCAATGTCATCATATGTATTATGGATTGTATAGAGCATACATGCTAAAAAATCAAAAAACATATTAGGGAATAAGAGCAAGTTGATGACCAAAATCTAAGTCATGTAAATGACGAGTGCAATTTCTTGTCTTCCAATTATCCTCCCCCAAATGCTGTTCCAGATTATTAAAAAAAAAAGAAAAAAAAAAAAAGGTATTCTGTCTCAGTATGTAGTAAGAGGCCCCACAAAGAACAATAACACACACCAGTGGTTCCCGAAAACTACTCTGGTGACAAGCCAAGAATGACAAAACTTTAAATAAAATGAGAAAAATACAGTTAAAATGTTTTTTCCTCAGCTTGTTCAAACCATTGTCACACACGCATATACATCAGTTCTTTGATGTTGAAATATTTTTGCAAGGATAGTAAGAGGAAATGGGTTTTAAAAATACCTTTCCTTGTCAAAATATAAACTTGGCAACCCTGTATCAGTCTCCCAAAATTGTTTTGAAATTTTACGGATCTGTGAAATCTGGGAACCACTAATGTTGAACAAGCATTAACATTAAAATGGCCCAGAACTTTTTGGCAACAAGTTTGTCACCACAACACGGGTACCCTAAGTGCAAGCTAAAATGGGAAAAGAAAAGTCCTATATCCACAAAGAGCCTTTAGATACATACGCTTGATCCATCGACACATAAAATCTAATGAGAACTGATAAGAGAACTGAGGAGCAGAGAAGAAACTGCTGAGATGAGAAAGGAATCTTTCAAATACACAAAGGTTAAGCATGAGTAAAACCACTGATCTCTCCCTGTGGATATGTGAACCAGCCAGAACTACGGGCCATCAAAAACATAATCAGGGGTGCCTGGCTGGCTGTTGGTGAGAATGGGACTCTCCATCTCAGAGTTGTGAGTTTGGGCCCCACGTTGGGTCTAGAGATTACTTAAAAATAGTCTTTTAAAAAAAACCACACACTTAGAGGGCTATCTCTGACTGCTGTCCTAATTACTGCAGCAGGTGTTAGCGACTCTGAAGCTGGTATCTCAAAAAATCAGCACATCCATGGGCATGTTACATCCTGGCTATGAACAATGATTGTTTTTTTTTTTTTTTTTTAAATTAGACTTCACTAAGAAACCCTACAGCCAGAATACACTAAAGAAGTCATCTAAACTAAGAAAACAGGACTTAACCCAGACACAGTTTTGTGCCAATTTTTGGTTGGAATTATGACAATATGTTGTTTAGTGCAGGTTTATGTGTATTTTCCTTGATTTCCATTGGCTGCTTAGAAATAGTTGAAGCTGGGCAGCCCGGGTGGCTCAGCGGTTTAGCGCCACCTTTGGTCCAGGGCATGATCCTGGGGACCTGGGACTGAGTCCCACATCGGGCTCCCGGCATGGGGCCTGCTTCTCCCTCTGCCTGTGTCTCTCCCCCCTCCCCCCCACCCCGCGCTGTGTGTCTCCATGAATAAATAAATAAATCTTGAAAAAAAATTGTATTAAGAAATAGTTGAAGCCAGGACGGATCCCAAATTCATTGTCCTAAGACTCCCCAACGACTTAGGTAATACGTTTACGAGCTATGAAGGGTTTTTCCTGTGTTGTCTCCTGTACTTCCAGTATCAGTTTCTTGCATCAAGCAACACTGATGATTCTCAGATCATTAAAAACTGAAACGCATTGGTTAAACGCGGTCCTTTGGCTACCAACTCTAGTTAATTCATGCTGGGGGCGGGGCGGGGTGGGGTGGGGTGGAGAATAGCATAGGAAGCCTTGCCCTGGCAATTCGTTGCAATGGAAAATTGATCTGTATTTAGCAAACCAATACTGAGCTCCTAACTGGTAGCAGGAACTCTTCTGGACAAGATGGAATTGTGTCAACACCACCAACAAATTCTTCTGCTCTCAAGGAGTTGATAGTGCAACGAGAGAAACAAACATTAAAACGCTGACAGCGTTAAGAGGGATGCAGAAAACCGAGCAGTGGAATAACAAAGTGGGGGAGGGGATGCTGTCTTTAGCGGCGGTGTCGAGGAGGTCCTCTCCGACGTCATAGGTCATCTCAGAGCAGAATTCCTCCAGACGTTCTTTGTATTCAAATAACTGTTTTATTTTCATTACGGAGTAAGCAGACAGGACGAACCCGGGGGAGCAAAGACGGGGTGGGGTCCCCAGCCGCCCTACCTGCAATGTGCGGCCTGGTTGGATACTGTTCTAGAAGCAGCTTGGGCTTTTCGAATCCATCCACTTGTTGCAGGCGACTTTCTAGTTCCTTAAGCTTTAATTTCTTCATTGTTTTTAAAGTGTGAGTTCGCAGGGCTTAATGGCACTGGATCTGCAGAGAAACCCAATGAACCTGCATCTGGCATTTTCTGCACCGCCCCCCACCCCGCACCCCTACCCCCCACCCTCACCCCCTCTTTCCCGGCTGGGGAGGCAACGAGCCGACGGCACACCTAGCCCAGGCGGGTGCCTGCTTTCCTTCCAGCTCCGGCAGCAGGCGGAGTCCCCCGCCAGCCTCCGACCCGCCTCCAGGGTCCCCCGCGCCGACCTCGCGCTTCCCCGATGCCCGCACAGGCGCCCGGCCGGGGCCGGGAGATCGACGCACGACTCCTCGCGCAGCGCCCGGGCTCGGTAGGACGCCGCCCGCGCCAGGAGCGGGGCCGGAAGCGCTGCCACGCACGCGCACCCCTGTCCGCGCGCAGCAGCCCCGCGCCGAGCTGCAACCGCGGCCCCGCGCTCGGGTTCCGCCGGCGTCCGCGGAGCGTCATCCACCCTGGTCGCCGCCGCGTCTGCGCGACCGGTGGCCCCTCCCTTGTAGCAGCGACGGAACCGGCCCGCCCTGCGGGTCACAGGGCCCAGACCCGCTAGCACCTGCAGGCCCTGGAAGGATGGGGGAAGAAAAGAGGTGACAACGAGGGTAAAAGTCACGGCCACTTGAGGTGAACGGCTGGTGCGGCCCTTTCTGTGTCCGGCCTCACGAGGCCCCTCTCAGGGAGTGACCATCTCCTCTCACCGTCGTCAAGAAACACTTCTACTACCCCATCTTCTAAACCCAATTCAAATGGCTTTTTAAAAATTTTTAAAAAGATTTATTTATTCATGACAGACAGAGAGGCAGAGACACAGGCAGAGGGAGAAGCAGGCTCCACGCAGGGAGCCCGAGGCGGGACTCGATCCCGGGTCTCCGGGGTCACGCCCTGGGCCAAAGGCGGCGTTAAACCGCTGCGCCACCCATAGGCAGACGTCTAAGTTACAAGAAAGCTAGGGGTGTCTAGGTGGCTCAGTCTGTTAGGCGTGTGTCTCCTGGTCTCTGCTCAGGTCATGATTTCAGAGTCCTGGGATCGGCCCCCCAGGGCAGGCTCCACGGTCAGTGGGGAGTCTGCTTGAGATTCTCTCCCCCTCCCCCGGCCCCCCTCCTCCCCTACGCAGGGACGTGCCCAAGTTCTCTCTCTATAATAAAATCCCTTTAAAAAATAAATAAAATACAAGGAGGATATTGGAAGGAGTTAGGATCCTGTGCCTAAGTGAAAAGATTGCCTTTAATCTGGAGAATGGATGTTTTCCATTCTTACAGGAAGAAAACAAGGAATGATGGGACAAGGATCAACTACAAAAAGCAGTGTCTGAAATCCAAAATTATCTGTTATGAAGATTAAATGAGTTAATGCATATAAAGGTCTTACTGCATAGAGCACATAATGTTGTCACATAACAAATGCCCAACAAATGTTAGTTGTTGTTGGTGGTGGTAGTGGTCGCTGTTGAGGAGGAGGTGGCTGGAGTAAGGAGATGGAGCCAAATGGACGATGGAAACTAGCCAGGTTTACTGAAGGATAGTGAATTCGTCTGAAGTTGAAGGCAATTTTTTTTCTATCTTTTTTAAGATAAAGATTTATTTAGAGATAATTATAAATTCGTATGTAACTATAAAAAAATAGTGTATCTTTTCCCCAGTTTCCCCCAATAATTGCATTCTGCAAAACTCTAGTATAATATCACACCTAGAATATTGACACTGATACAGGGAAGATAAGCATTTCCATCACCACGAATATCCATGATATTACACTTTTGTAGCCACACCTACCTAGTTCATTCTAGCCCTGACTCCCTCCATAACCTCCATCAGCTACTAATCTGTTCTCCATTTCTAGAATCTTATCATTTCAAGAACTTCATATAAATGGAGGCATACAGTATGTAAACTTTTGGGAATGGCTTTTTTTTCACTCACCATAATTTTCTGGACATCCTTCTAAGTTGTGTATATTAACAATCTGTTCCTTTTTATTGCTGTGGCATGGATGTGCTAGATTTATTTGAACATTCACCCACTGAAGAACATCTGGGTTGCTTCAAATTTTTGTCTATTACAAATTAAGCATGTACAGTTTTTGTATGAACATAAGTTTTAATTTCTCTGGGATAATTTAATTGCCCAGAAGCACAATACCTGGGTCATATGGTAAATCTATGTTTAGTTTTTCTTTTTTTAAGATTTTATTTATTCATTCACGAGAGACACACACACACACACACAGAGGCAGAGACACAGGGAGAGGGAGAAGCAGGATCCATGCAGGGAGCCTGATGTGGGACTCGATCCCGGGACCCCAGGATCATGGCCTGGGCTGAAGACCGCGCTAAACCGCTGAGCCACCTGGGCTGCCCTAGTCAGTTTTTTGTTTGTTTGTTTGTTTGTTTTTTTAAAGAAACTCCAAGCTTGTCCAGAGTGGCTATACTGTTTTCTTTCTTTCTTTTTTTTTTTTTTTGCTACAGTTTTCAATTCCCATCAGTCACATATGAGTGACCCAGTTTCTCTGTACCTGGTGAACATTTAGTGTTGCCACAATTTTTCATTTTAGCTATTCAGATAGGTGTGTAGATGGCTCATTGAAGTTTTTATTTGCATATCCTTGATGGCTAATGATGTTAAACACTTTTTCATGTGCTTATTTGCCATCTGTATATCCTTTTTGCTGAAATATCTGTTCATTTCTTTTGCCTATTTTCTAATTGAATTTTTTTACTGTTGAGTTTTTGAGATATCTTAATATATTCTAATTACTAGTCATCAGATATGTGGTTTCCAAATATTTTCTCTCAGTCTGCAGCTTGTCTTTTCATCCTCTTAACCATCTTTTGCAGAATAAGTTTTCAATTTTGATAAAGTCCAGTTTGTCAACTTTTCATAGATCAATCCTTTGACATCAAGTCTAAGAACTCTTTGGCCCTAAAACTCAAAACTATTTGCTCCTATGTTTTCTTTGTAAAGATTTTATAGCTTTCCATTTAATTTTTAATCCGTAAATTCATTTCAAATTGTCGTATAAAATTTGAAGTTTTGGTGGAGGTTTTTTCCCCCTATGAATGCCCAGTTTGCTATAGCACCATTCATTGAAAAGGTTATACAGTCTCCATTATTGCTTTTGCACCTTAGTCAAAAATCAGTTGAGTCTGGATCAATTTCTGGATTTTTTACTCTGTTCTATCAGCTTGTATGTCTATACATCCTCCATTACCACACAGTCTTGATTACTGAAGCTATAAAATAAATCTTGAAATTAGGTCCTCCACTTTATTCGTTTTAAAAATTGTGTTGGGGTGGGGGTGCCTGGGTGGCTCAGTTGGTTAAGCACCTGACTCTTATCTTAGCTCAGGTCTTGATCTCAGGGTCATGAGTTCAAGCTCCACAGTGGAGCTTACTTAAAAAGAAAAAAAATTGTGTTGGGGTGCCTGGCTGGCTCAGTCAGTAGACCATGTGGCTCTTAATCTTGAGGTCTTGAGTTTGAGCTCCACATTAGGCATAGGAAAAAAAAAAGAAAAAAATCACTTTAATTCCTTGTCAATATTGTAGACATGTTGGGATTTTGATAGGAATTGGGTGAAACCAATATTAGTTTTTGAAGAATTGACATCTTTACAACATTGATTCTTCCAATCCATGAATACAGTGTCTTTCCATTTACTTAGAACTTCTTCTATTTCTTTCATTAGTATTCTGTAGTTTTCTGCATATAATTCCTGTACATAGTTTGTTAGACTTACACTCAAGTATTTAATTTTTATTTTGAGCAAATGTAAGTGGTATTATGGTTTAAATTTCAGTGTCCAAATGTTCATTGATAATGTATAAAAATACAATATATTTATCTTGTATCCTGTAATCTTAATAAACTCACTTGTTAGTTTCAGGAAGTTTTAGTTTGATTTTGTTTGGTAGATTCCTTAGAATTTTTCTATGTAGAAAATCATGTCATCTGAAACTAGGGACAAATTTATTCCTTTCTCATTTGTATGCCTTTTATTTCCTTCATTAGCCTACTGCACTGACTAGAACTTCCCATGCTATGTTGAATAAGTGGTAAGAGTGGACACTTTTGCCTTGTTTTCTGTTTTAGGGAGAAAACTTTCATCCTTTCATTCACTGTAAAGTATAGTGTTAGATGTAGGTGTTCTGTAGATGTACCTCATCAAGTTGAGGGGTTCTTCTCTATTCCTAGTTTTCTGAGAGTTTTGAAAATTAGTAGGTGTCAAACTGTGTCAAATGCTTTTTCTATATCAATTCAATGATCAATATGATCATGTGATTTAATTTGATGGGTAACATTGATTGATTTTCAAATATTAAAACAGCCTTGCATTTTGGGATTTTCAAAGATTAAAACAGCCATGCATTCCTGGTCAGGATGTATAAGACCTTTTATACAGTGTTGAATTCTGTTTGTTAATATTTAGTTAAAGGTATTTACCTTTATATTTTTGAGGGATATTTATAAATTCCTTTTGTGTACTCCCTTTGTCTGGTTTTGTTATCAGGGTAATACTAGCTTCATAATTGGAATATGTTCCCTTCTCTTCCATTTTCTGGAAGAGATAATATACAGTTACTGTTAATTCTTTAATGTTTGGTAAAATTCTAGAGTGAAACGATCTGGACCTGGAAAATTTTGAGGGAGTGAGTTTTTAAGTTACAAGTTTAATACTATAAGTTAGAGGGCTATTCAAATTAGTGATCTCATATTGGATGAGTTGTCATAATTTATGTTATTTTTAAAAAGAAATTGGTCATTTTGTCTAAATTGTCAAGTTGTGTGTATAGAATTGTTAGTAGTATTTTCTTATTAATCTTCAGGGTCTGTAATGGCATCTTCTGTTATATCCCTTATTATTGTCAGAAGCGGGTGAAAGTGTGGCTCCCTATGTGGTCTCCACTGATATCTGTGGGTTGGAGGAATGGGGGAGAGCCTTGGTACAACCCGAGGAAGGTAGAAGTCTAGGCTTTGCATTGGGCTTTTGCTAGTGTGGATGTGGATGGGACCACGGTAATTTTTGTGGTATTTGACTAGAGTAGAGCGGTTATTGTCTAAAAGTTTCCTGTCTTGCTGAGATACTTCTTTCCCTGTGTTTGTGTTCTTCCTTGGATCTTGAGATCCCTAGCTGGTCTGTCTTCTTCTCTGCATCTCCTTATGTTTGTGAGATAGTTAGATATAGATATAGATATAGATATAGATATAGATATAGATATAGATATAGATATAGATATAGATATAGATATATAAAGTCCAGGGTTTTCATTTGTACTCCGGGATGAATAGGGAAATGTTCTATTCTACCTCTTTGGCAGCAGAAGGACTATAGGATGTATATAGTTTCATTTGAAAGTATAAAGTTTAGTGATTTTTAAGTACATTTACAGGGTTGTAATGACCAACAGCACTATCCAATTCTAGAACATTTTCATTACTGCATAAAGAAACCTTAAACTTATTAGTAGGAACTTCCCATTCCTCCTCTTCTCCTAGCACCTGACAACCACTAACCTGCTTTCTGTTTGTATGGATTTGCCTAATTGCAAACATTTCCTATAAATGAAATGATGTGTCTTTTTGTATCAGAAGATTCTAAAAAGCACAAGAATACAAAAGGACATATTCATTAATTGTCAGAATGGTGATGTCATCATATATCATGCAGCATCTGGAAAACTCCACTGTGTGCCCCTAAAATAATAAGAGTGAAAAAAGCAAATAATGTTTTAGTATTGTCATGAAAATAATCTTGCCTTTGTAGATATCCTGAAAGGTTCTTGGGTACCTCCTGCCTGAGTTTCTGCAGACATACTTTGAGAATTGATTAATGAATATTCAAATATTGAATGTTTGGAATTTATAAGAGACTGTGTTATGTCCTGGAAAATAATTAAGATATGCTTCCTAGTTCTCCAGAAACTCAGGTTATATTATCAAATAGTATTTGATGAATTGCTCAAGTCAGTGTGATTGAAAAAGGCAGTGAGATTGAACAAGTCAGTGTGAATTGCCCAAATACAGTGCATATGTGCTGGGAGGTCAGGGGGATTCCATCAGGACTCTTGTAGTAGAAAACCTACCTTCCTGACCACTGCCCAAACATCCTTTTACAAATTCTTATTAGGGCCTTCCTTGTTCTACATATCTTACTCCCTTTCTCTTTTTACACTAGTCCAGTAATTTGATATTCTTTCCTTTTCTTCTTTTAGGGAACTCTACCTGTTTTCTGTAGCAGGCAAAAAGTACATGTTCGAGTATCTTTATGCATATGTCCTATAGGGAAGCACTGGAGCCGGAAACTCTTTTTGTTTTTGTTTGTTTGTTTGTTTGTTTGTTTTTGAAACTCTTTTTGAATTCTCACTCTGACTCTGGATCAATTGTGTTGTTATGAAATGAACTTTAAAGTTTCTCCTTCATGTGTGTGGAAGAAAGGCAGAGTTTCAGTGAAATTTAAGTGTAAACTATTATATTTTTAATATTAGAACATATACTTAAAGCTTATTCTAATATTTCAATTTAAATAAACTCATAATCACATTTGACTTTTAAATTTCAAGGTTTCTTAGTCACTGGTGAAGATTCACTTATTTATTCATAAATTATTAAGTGTAAAATATATATCTTCCTCACTAATAGTACTAATTTAAAAAAACTTTAGTGATATATAACATATATAAACAAATAGTACTAATTTAAAAAAACTTTAGTGATATATAACATATATAAACAAATCATAATTTGTTCATTTATAAATGAACAAGTGAATACAATAAACAAATCTGTAGAAACACCAACCAGGTCAAGAGTAAACACCATCAGCACCCCAAAAGCATTTACCTCAGGCTCCCTTCTGTCACTCCCTGCCCCCATTTCCAAAAGCAATCACTATCCTGACTTAACACTAGAGACTAATTTTGCTGATTCTTTTTAATTTATATAAGTAGAATCATACTATGTCAGATTTCTTTTGTTCAATGTTATGTTTGTTAAGATTCATCCATGTTGCTCATTTTCATTGCTGTATAGTAGTCCATTATATGAATATACTATAATTTATTCTACTATTGATGGATATTTAGTTTGTTTCAGATTTAAAATGAGGATTTAGTTTACATAAAATGCACAAATCTTAACTGTACAGTTTGATGAAACATGAATAATATATATCATATAAACATCACCTCAAGTAGCTGATCCTAAAAATTTCCACTATTCATCCTAATAATTTCCCTTCTACTCCTTATGAGTCATCCCACAGGCAACCACTATTCTAATTTTGATCATCATGGCTTACTTCTGCCTCTTACAAACATCATATAAACAGAATTATGTATATGCAATTTTTGGGGGGTTTGCCTTCTTTCATTTACCATAAAGTTTTTCAGATTCATCCTTGATGTATCTTTTTATTGCTTAGTAGTATTTTACTGTATGAATATACCATAATTTGTTTATATATTCATTCGTTAATGGAGATTTGAACTGTTTCTAGTTTTTGGCTGGTATGAATAATGCTACTATGAACATCCTTGTATAAATATTTTTCTGGATACATCTCTTCTTCTTTCTCTTAAATTTAATTTTTGGATTATTAAGTAGGCATATGTTCAACTTCACAAGAAACCACTGAACTCTTTCAGAGTGGCTGAACCATTTTGTACTCCTGCTGGCATTCATTGATAGTTCCAGGTGCTCAGCATCCTCACCAATATTTGGTATTATCAATCTTTTATTTTATTATTTTTAAAATATTTTATTTATTTATTTATTCATGACAGACACAGAGAGAGAGAGGCAGAGACACAGGCAGAGGGAGAAGCAGGCTCCATGCAAGGAGCCCTATGTGGGACTTGATCCCAGGACTCCGGGACCACGAGGTGGCTCAGTGGTTATCAATCTTTTAAATTTTAGCCCTTCTTTTGGGTGTATAGTAGACACTTAATACAACTTTGATTGGTATTTCCCAGATTACTAATGATTACTAATTTCATATGTTTATTTGCTATAATGGATATCTCCTTTATCTCCTTTTATGAAGTATCTGTTGAAGTCTCTTCTCCATTTTTCTATTGGGATGACTGTCATTTCCTTGTTGCTTTGTAGGAATTCTCTATATTCTAGATGCATATCCTTTTTGGGTTAGACGTGTTGCAAATATTCTCTCCAACTCTCCAACTTGCCTGTTTTACTCTTAATGTTATCTTTTTCTTTTATCAGCTTTTTTCAGATTTAATTCATCAATTTAAAGTGTACAATTCAATGGTTTTTGGTATGTTACATTATTAATTTAAAAAATTGTGGTAAAATATATATAATGAAGTTTGCTGTTTTAACCATTTTTTGTTTTAACCATTTTTAAGGGTACAATTCAGTGGCAATAATTATATTCATAATTTTATTCAACCATCATCACTATTTCCAAAACTATTTTATCACTTCAAACCAAAACTTTGTAACTCTTAATGGTGTTTAATGAATAGAAATTTAAAATTTTAAGTTAACCAATTTTGTCAGCGAGTCTTTTCTTTTCTTTTTTAAAAATATTTTATTTATTTATTCATGATAGACATAGAGAGAGAGGCAGAGACACAGACAGAGGGAGGGAGAAGCAGGCTCCATGCCGGGAGCCCGACGTGGGACTCGATCCCGGGACTCCAGGATCATGCCCTGGGCCAAAGGCAGGCGCTAAACCACTGAGCCACCCAGGGATCCCCCAGTCTTTTCTTTTGTGGTTAGTATTTTTTGTGTCCATTAAAAAAATGTTTTCTCACTCCAAGATCAGAAGTAATAATAATTATAGCAATAGTAATAATGTGTTAGATTAGGTTGTAATTTATTGTATAATTTTATCAGTCTGCAAGCTCCTTGTCAGAAGCATTTTATTCTATGTGAATGGTACCTCTGGAGCTATGCTACACCAGGCCATGCCTGTGCTACATAGACTATGTCTGTTTTGTTCACAGTGATATCCTCAGCTGTTGCAGAGAGCAACTGGTAAGGGCTCAACAAATATCGAATTTGTTTTTTGCAGAAAAATGGCAGTGGTTAAAGTTTTCTGTTCTTCATTGGAGGTGCAGAGAAGGAAATGTTCCTCTGTTTTTTTTTTTTTTTTTTTTTTTTAAAAGGAGGGGAAGGAAATTAAGACAATGTGTAATGATATTAAATGAGAATGAAAGGGGCGCCTGGGTGGCTCAGTGGTTGAGCATCTGCCTTTGGCTCAGGTGGTGATCCTGGGTCCTGGGATCAAGCCCTTATAACAGGCTGCCCTCGAGGAGCCTGCTTTCTCCTCTGCCATTGTCTCTGCCTCTCTCTCTGTGTCTCTCATGAACAAATAAATAAAACCTTAAAAAATGATAATGAAAAATACCCCAGAAGATTGCTAAGTATAACTTTGGGAAAGTTGCAGAGACAAATCTGTAGAGGAGCTAATATAGGTCAAACCCTTAATGCACTGTCATGCTTTTTTCCCAAAAATATTTCTAAAGCATGAGTTGAGAAACTTACTAAAAATGTCCTTCTTCAATATTAAGCAAATGAGAGAATCACAGTAAATATAGTTGCAAGATTTTAAAGGACTCATTTGGGACGCCCAGGTGGCTCAGTGGTTTAGGGCCTGCCTTTGGCCCAGGGTGTAGTCCTGGAGTCCTAGCATCCGGTCCCACATCAGGCTCCCTGCAGGGGGCCTGCTTCTCCCTCTGACTGTGTCTCTGCCTCTCTCTCTCTCTGTGTCTCTCATGAATAAATAAACAAAATCTTAAAGAATAATAAAGGACTCAGTTATTAAAGAAAGGAAGAAGGGAGAAAAGGCAGAGGGAGGGAAGGGAAGGCAGAGGGAGAGAGAAAGGAGAGGATGGAGGGAGAGAAGCAAGAAAGGCACATATATGAACAAGAAGTGATTTCTCTTCCAGGGTTTGTTCTTGCGTTTTGACACATGTGAAATAAAGAGTATCATTCTACTTATAAACTGGGGCTAATAATAATTATGTTTCAGGGTTATTGTGAATCTTAAATGGCAGAATTTCTTGGCTATAGTAGAAACAATGTTTTTATGGTATGAATTTTAGCAGTTGTGATTAGATTGGGTGAACTTGCTGTGCACCTAGAGAAAGTCTGGTGTGTATACCTGGAAGCCAGGCAGAAATTTAGAAGTTAATACTGTGGTAGGCATCTTGCATGTTTCCAACAGGTATCTCTTCCTCTTCTGGTACTAAGGGTGGCAGGGGCCACCAGCTAGGTCACTCAGAATTCTTCCTCAGGTTGTTGTTGTGGTTGTTGTTGTTTTTAAATTTTTATTTATTAAAAAAAAAAAAAGAGAGAGAGAGTGTGTGTGTTTGAGCATGAGCAGAGGGGAGGCACATAGGGAAGGCAGACTCCCTGTTGAGTCAGGAGCCCGATGAGGGGCTCCATCCCAGGATCTTTAGATCATATCTGAGGCGAAGGCAGACACTTAAGCGACTGAGCCACCCAGGTGCCCCCTTCCTCAGGGTTTTAGGTGGATCTGGCAGAGAAGAGACCCCTTTTCTCTATTGTGAAGTTGTGGAGATATGGTCTAGAGCTGGGCTTGTGGAGGCCCCATGCATAGAAGCTTTTGGAGACAATGGAGCCCATCCTGAAAGCAAAGATGAGGATGCATACACATACAGGTTCATCTCTCTCTTCCCTCCATTGTTTATATGACCTAATATTTTCCTTTTCTCAGCTTAAGCTAGTTGAAATTGTTTTGTTTCTTGCAACTAGGAAGTCCTGATAAAAACAAAAGCAACTTTGGAGCGTTTCCATTACATTGTTAGTTCTCTTAAGAGTCTAATTTTGGATACAGTTGTGTTATCTATCATTTATAGCTTGTTACCTTATCTGTGTGGCTTATTTATTTATTTATATGTTTATTTATATATTTATTTATTTATTTTAAAGATTTTATTTATTTATTCATGAGACACACACACACACACACACACACACACAGAGAAAGAGGCAGAGACACAGGCAGAGGTAGAAGCAGGCTCCATTCAGGGAGCCCTACACGGGACTCAATCCCAGGTCTCCGGAGCCTGAAGGCGCTAAACCACTGAGCCACCAGGGCTGCCCCTGTGTGGTTTATTTTAATTTGAAAAGCCAATTTAGAAGTGTCACAAGATTATTTTTCACATTAATTAAGATAGAATACATAAAAATACAGTATTTTAGGTTCTATTTTGTAGCTTTCTATTACAGCACTATGTAGCATTATTTATTCCTCAGTAGAGTAACAGTAACATTTAATGAGGTATATCATTGAAGGAGCGCAGAGTTTTCAGCTGAATTTCAATCTGGCTTTCCCTCATGGAAATATGATCCTTGTAGGAATTCCCCGTGACACAGCACAATGATTTGAGAGGTAATTTAGAAGAGTTTTTATAATACACTCATGCATTGAAAGAGAAAAATGTCAGACTTCCTGAATCCAAATGATAGAAGCCCCAGACATTCTAGGAGAAGCAAATATATGAGAGCTTGTCATATTCATTTTTTTTTGTCATATTCATTTTAAAAACTAAAGCAGTAAACTAGTTTGTACCTGGACAGAAACTTGATTATTTCATTTGTCTCAAACAATACCTAATACTACTGATTACTATTAATATATATCTTAAACTATTTTATTGAGGTATAGTTTCATACCATAAAATCCACCTGTTTTTAGAGTTGAATCAATGATTTTTAGCAAATTACATAGTTGTTTAACCATCACCCCAACCAACTTTTTTTTTTAAAGATTGATTGAGGGATCCCTGGGTGGCGTAGCAGTTTGGCGCCTGCCTTTGGCCCAGGGCGCGATCCTGGAGACCCGGGATCGAATCCCACGTCGGGCTCCCGGTGCATGGAGCCTGCTTCTCCCTCTGCCTGTGTCTCTGCCTCTCTCTCTCTCTCTCTCTCTCTCTGTGTGACTATCATAAATAAATAAAAAAAAATAAAGATTGATTGATTGATTGATTTATAAGAGAGAGAGAGAGAGAGAGAGAGAGGCAAAGACACAGGAGGAGGGAGAAGCAGGCTTCATGCTGGGAGCCTGACGCAGGACTCCATCCCGGGACTCCAGGATCGCGCCCTGGGCCAAAGGCAGGCGCTAAACCACTGAGCCACCCAGGGATCCCCCACCCCAACCAACTTTAGAACATTTATGTCATCCTAAAAAGATCCCTTGTACCCATTTGCAGTTACTTCTTGTTCTTACCCCAGCTCCAGACAACCACTTTGTCTCCATAGATTTGTCTTTTCTAGACATTTCATGTAAATGGAGTAATATAATAATCATTTTTTGTTCTGACTTCCTTTATTGACAAAATATTTTTAGTTGATTAATGTCATAGCATGTATCAATACTTCATTCTTTTTTATTGTTAAATGATATATGTTTATATGAACATGCTACAGTTTGTTTTTCTATTTATTAATTCGTAGGTCATTTCCAGTTTTGGGGGACTATTATGAATAATGCTGGTATGAATATTTACCTGTAAGTCTTTGTGTGGATATATGGTGCAGATTCTCTTGCGTAGATTCCTAAGGGTAGAATTTATGTTTAATTTTTATTTTTTTCAAGTAGGCTCCCTGTGCAATGTGGAGCTTGAACTCAGGACCTTGAGATTGGGAGTCACATGTTCCACCAGCTGAGATAGATATATATGTTATTAGTTTGAGTATAGTTGACACACAATGTTACATTAGTTTCAGGTGTACAAATTAGTATTTGATTCTAGTTTATACATTATGCTATGTTCACTACAAGTATAGCTACCATCTGTCCCATGACATCAGTATTACAATATCATTGACTGTATTCCTTATGCTCTGCTTTTATTCCCATGATTTACTCATTCCATAACTGGAGGCCTGTGTCTCCCACTTTCCTTCACCTGTTTTGCCCATCCCTTCACTTCCTCCCCTCTGACAGTCATCACTTTATTCTCTGTAGTTATAGGTCTGATTCTGCTTTTTTTTTTTTTTTTTTAGGTTTCACTTATGAGTGGAATCATAATGGTATTTGTCTTTCTCAATCTGACATTTCACTTAGTATAATACCATCTAGGTCCATCCATGCTGTCTCAAATGGTATGCTCAACTTTTTGAGTAACTGCCAAACTGTTTTCCTGAGAGACTATACTATTTTACATCCTGATCAGTGCAGTTGAGAGTTGCTGTTTTTACATATTCTTGCCAGCATTTGTTATTGTCTATCTTTTGATGCTTGCCATTCTAGTGGGTAGTATAGTGGTATCTTGTAGATGTAAATTTCCTTAATGACTGCTGAGTATCTTTTCTATGTCTATTGGCCATTTATACATCTTCTAAATGTTCACATATTTTGCCCATTTTCCAATTTGTTTACTTATATTCTTATTATTATCAGTTATTTTTAACAGTTCTTTGATTTTTGAACTGGTCTGATATCATCATAACTAGAATAAGTGGGAAATCTGTATGTGTACTGCAGTGTCTATGTAACTGAAGTACAGGGTAGTATTTAAATTTTGTTGTACAGCAAAAAAAAAAAAAAAAAAAAAAAGAAGCAGTGGTAAGATTTTGTAGACATTTGCAGAAATTTCCCAATGGCCTTGATCCATAGACATTGACTAGTGTTCTACCTTAGTTTGAAATGTTCCTGGAATTTACTTGGTTTATAATTTGGTGATTCATAAAGAGAATTATTGAGCAACTTTTGAATTAATTATCACTGCTTAATGATCATTATGAAATGCTTTGTTAATGTAGATATCAGAGTATGTGAAATAGTGTGTTTTAATTATGTTCAATTCATTTATAAAACAGGGTTATGGATTAGAAATACTCTTATTCTACTTCCTTGGATTATTTCTCCTACAGTATTTTCATTCTTGGTTGTCCTCTGTCATGTGTTACTAAGTTATAACACAGAGAGCTGTCTGGAAACTTTAGTAAGCTGTAGATTTTTAGTTCTGGAAGGATCAGTAATGATAATCTCCCTCAAGATTCAGATTTTGTTAGGGTAGGATTACCTCTGGAGATTTTTTATTTTTATTTTTTGATAGAGAGCAAGAGAATACAAGTGGGGAGAGTGGTAGAGAGAGGGGGAAGCAGGCTCTCCGCTGAGCAGAGAGTCCAATGTGGGGCTATATTCCAGGACCCTGAGATCTTGACCTGAGCCAAGTGGGCTTGATCTTGACCCAACCAACTGAGCCACCCAGGTACCCCTGCAGTCACAGGCACCCCACCTTTGGAGATTTTGATTCCTTAGGTCTGAGATGGTGCCTGGGAATCTGTTTCGTGAGTAGAACTTCAGGTGATTCTTAGGGATCAGGTGGGTTTGGGAAATATTTTTTTTTTTTTTGTGTTTGTTTGGGAAATATTGATGTGGTAGTTAGGAGCAGGGTTTTTTAATCAGATGGATCTGGGTTCTAGTCACATTTCATTTAATTGTCAGCTGTGTGTTTTGGGGCACAGAAATCACCTCTTTAAGTTTGTTTCCTCTATTAACAGAATTTACCTCATAGAATTGAGAGGATTAAAAGAAATAACATATATAAAAAACAAGGCCCATAATTAATATGCAACAAACATCATCTAATGTAAGTATTTAATGATAATTCGATAAATATTTGAGCATTTATGGCCAATGATGAAGACTCATTCTTTGCCCTCAGGAAATTGACCAATTAGTAGTGGGGTGGAGATGAGATTTTTATGATAAGACAATAGGTTATATCACCAAGGGGGGCCTGGCTGGCTCAGTTGGTGGAACATGTGACTTTTTTTTAAAGTTTTATTTATTTATGTGTTAATGAGAGACACAGAGAGAGGGACACAGGCAGAGGGAGAAGCAGGCTCCCTGCAAGGAGCCGGATGTGGGACTCCATCCCGGACCCAGGGGTCATGACCTGAGCCAAGGGCAGATGCTCAACCGCTGAGCCCCCCAGGCCTCCCGAGCATGTGACTCTTGATCTTGGGGTGTTGAGTTCCAGCCCACTTTGGGTGTAGAGTTTAACAAAAAGTATCATAAAGTAAGTTAAGGGCCATCCTTTTGAAGAAAAGAAGTTACACAGGTAGACTGTTCCAGATTAGGCTGTGGGTGAGCAAGTGGGATGGGGTAGCTGTGGGAACGAGGAACAGTAAAGATAAAGCCTCATGAAACAGTAAACAGTCCCACTGGTCTCTCTCATATGGCAAACTTGGAGTAGTATCAGGAGATAAGGATAGAAAAATAGGTGAGTTTTTGAGAGAAGATTTAAGGAGCTTGTTTTTTCCACTGAAGATTTTGAACAGGAGAATAATAGAACAGAGTGCACTTTAATAGTCTAAAAAAATGTACTTCAGATTAACTTGGTAATAGTGTGAGGGTAAGAATTAATTCAGGGGGAAAATGAGCTTGCTTCAATAGGAACAGGGATTCGGTGGTCATTGGGGTTCGTAAGGATGGGAATCTACAGCTCAAAACGAGATGCGGATCCTTAGGCTACATCTGGAAGATGCTGTGTGTAAGTCCTATAGTCCAGGCAAATAAAAGTCCATGTTAAAGTTGTCTCTGTCTGTCTGTCTGTCTATTCTCTGTGTATTTTTCGAGGCGGGCCGCTCCTTCCCGTACTCCACCTCTGGGCGCCGGGAGGCGGGGAGCGACGGAGGAGCGCGCGGGGAGCAGGCCCGACGCCCGGGGGGCGTGTGCAGGGGCGGGGACGCGGCGGCGGCGGCGGCGGCGGCGGCGGCGGCGGCGGCGGCGGCGGCGCGGGGTATCGCGAGAGTTGGGCGGGCGGAGCGACCGCGGCAGTCGGTTCCCCCACCCTCCCGGGAGGAGCCGCCGGCCCTGGGCTCTCCAAATTCTGAGCTCTCATCATGGCGGCGGCGGCGGCCGCGGCGGCCGTCGGGGGGCCGCAGCCGCCCCAAGCCGAGCTGCCCGCGCCCGGGCCGGGCCTGGACAAGGCGGCCACCGCGGCGCACCTGAAGGCGGCCCTCAGCCGGCCGGACAACAGGGCAGGTGCTGAGGAGCTGCAGGCGCTGCTGGAGCGGGTGCTGAGCGCCGAGCGGCCGCTGGCCGCGGCTGCGGACGGCGAGGAGGCGGCGGCCGCGGGCGGCGGGGGCGGCGCGGGGGCGGCGGAGGAGGAGGCCCTGGAGTGGTGTAAGTGCCTTCTGGCGGGCGGCGGCGGCTACGACGAGTTCTGCGCGGCCGTGCGGGCCTACGACCCCGCGGCGCTCTGCGGCCTGGTCTGGACGGCCAACTTCGTGGCCTACCGCTGCCGGACGTGCGGCATCTCCCCCTGCATGTCGCTGTGCGCGGAGTGCTTCCACCAGGGCGACCACACCGGACACGACTTCAACATGTTCCGCAGCCAGGCCGGCGGAGCCTGTGACTGCGGGGACAGCAACGTGATGCGGGAGAGTGGGTGAGTGGGGCCCTGCTCCGGGGCGGGGGCGCCGCGGGCGGCCGGGCCGGGCCGGGCCGGGCCGGGGCGGGGAGGCCTGGCGCAGACCCCGCGCTGTCAGGGGACGCGGTGGGGGAGGGTGCAGCCGCGGGGGGTGGGGGTGGCGGTGGCGGCGGCGGCGGTGGCGGTGGGGGTGGGGGTGGCTGAGCTGTCAGCGCCGCAGGGGGAGTGGGGACAGGGGAGGGCGGAGAGCGCGCGAACCTAGGGACGGGGCAGTGGGTATTCGGGGCAGCCGGGGCGAGCGAGGGAGCGGCAGCCACGGAAGAGCCGTGCGCGGGGTGGCAGGAGGAAGGGCTGCTTGGGGAACCTGCTGCCGAGCTGTCAGTTGTGTACTTGTCGGGAAGAGCTTTAAAAGCCGCCTGGTTCTTGGGAAGGAGAGGCTGACGATGTGATTTGGCCCGGCTGGGAGGGGGCTGGTCCTGGGGGCTGCCTTGGGTCGCAGGATGCTACGAGTCGGGGAGGTGGTCCTGCGGCTGCCCGGGTGGAAGGGCTTCTGAACTGTCAGTGTGTCCGTCAGCGGCGACGGAGGAGCCCGAGAGCTTGTGAGAGTTGAGGGAGGAGGGAAAGGGGAGGGGCTTGCATGAAAAGCGACTGTTGAGCTGTCAGTGGAGTATTCGGCGTGCTGGAATGACATCTAGAACCGGGCTACTGAGCAGTCGGTTGCAGAACACGCTACGCACCAGAAGAACAAACAAAAACACTGAGCGAATGAGGAATCAGGTGTTAGGTCTTCTGCTGCAGTTAAAAGGGCACTTTATTCAGTGACTAATCTGTGAACCTCTGTCTAAGAGGAGACAGTCAACAAATGCACATTCGATAGGAGCAATGTAGCGGGGTGTCGGGACTTAGGACAAAAGGCATTTCAGAGACTGCAGCGAGTTAAAGAGTTGGTACGTTGTAGTGTCTTGGCTTGGGACGTGATATCATATCTGGGGAAGCCCTGGGAAAAGAAAGAACTTGGTGGAAGAGAGGACATTTTGGCTGGGGCAGTAGTTGAAAGAATGTTAGCCAATCCAGTTATTCAAGTTTTAAAATTTTCAGGTGTTGTAATTAATGGTAGAGCACACATCCTTTAGAAAGGGTCACTTTTTTGTTGTTGTTGTTGTTTTTTTTTCCTTTGGAGTACTTGTAGGTTACTGTTGCTATAGAATGTTGAATCTATCAGGTGCAAGCAAGGCTCCGAGGATATGCAAAATGAACAAGACATTGACCTACCCGGTTAAGCCTCTTACACTAGAGTAGAAAATGATAAATTTTTTAAATAGTCCGGGAGTTAGAGGAGCCTTCTGTGCAGAGGAAGTATGTAAAAGACTTCAGAAAGGAGGTATTTTGAGCTTGTTACTATCACTGCAACTATTAACAACAACGGCGATAGTAATTGCAGAAAACTTTTGAGACTTAAAGTGTATTCCTGACATTTAAAAAATACTTAAAAAATTAATATTTGCATAGGTAAAATATTCAAGTAGCCAAAAAAAGCAAAAGAGAAAAAATTAAAAGATGCACAGTTTGAAGTTTCCCTCCCATCCTGTCTTTCATCTGCCCAGTCCTTCCCACCATTACTGCTTTCTCTTAGTACAAAAATAAACAAGGATGAATATGTATTTTGATTATTCAGTTTCTTTTTATGCAAAAAGTAACATAACATCTTGCATTTTTCACTTACCAAGAGGTCTTTTCATGTCAGTAAATCAGTGTATTAACTTTACTTAAAAAAAAATATCTGTAATGTGTTCCATGCCACAAATTTGCCACTCTATTGATTTTTTTTGTTTTTGCTTTAAAAAAAAAAGATTTATTTATTTTTTCATGAGAGACACACACACAGAGAGGCAGAGACACAGGCAGAGGGAGAAGCAGGCTCCCTGTAGGGAGCCTGACATGGGACTGGATCCCGGGACCCTAGGATCACACCCTCCGCTGAAGGCAATGCTAAATTGCTGAGCCACCAGACTGCCCTGTTTTTACTTTTTAAGAGAGAGAGTGCATGGATGGGGGAAGGGACTGAGAAAGAGAGAGAATGTTAAGCAGGCCCCCCCTGCCCAGTGAAGAGCCCATTGTGAGGCTTGATCTCACAACCCTTAGATCATGACCTCAGCCAAAATCAAGTTGGGCATTTAACCGACTGAGCCACCCAGGCACCCTGCCACTCTTCATTTGTCATCACTTTTGCTGTTTGACATTTGGGTTTCCAGTATGAAATAAAAAATGTGGTATACCTGTCTTTTCACCTATGCAAAACTATCAGGGAGATATATTCTCAACAGTGGGATTCTCAAGTTGCCCTCCCTCCATTAAGTCTGAGTACTAAGCAGAGTATCAGACTTTCTGCTTTCCAACAGCCTCATCAAAAGAGTGTTATTAACACTTTGGATTTTTATCTGTTTGGTAAATAGTGGTCAAATATTAACTGTGTTACATTATGTAAGTCATTTATCTTCAACAAACCTGAGATTGTTACTGTCATTATTCTCATGATACAGAAGAGGAAAGTAGGGCATAGTTTTAAAAAACTTGCTCAGGATTATACAGGTAGTAAGTTACTGCTAGCCTCCTGGCTCCAGAGATGACAGCTCAACATTTCTCTCTACTGCCTCTACAAATAGCATTCCTATTGGATGTTTCTGTTCAATACTGTGTTTTTGTCTTTTTTTTTTTTTTTAATATGCCATTCTTATTTGGGCCCTTTTTTTTTTCTTTTTAAAAACTTAAAAAAAATTTTAAGAGGGATTTTAAAATGGGAATTGGAACAATCCTTTACAGGTATTTAGACATTTTTACTTCTTAGACGAGGTTAGCATTTGGGATCCCTAAAGAAGGGGAAAGTAGGAAATGTATTGATTCTTTCCTGAATTTTGGAACACAGTCATAATCATCAGGTTGATCTGGATGAGTTGTAAGTCTGATCTCTAATTGTGATGCTTCGGTGCAGGAGCAGAAATATCTCTTTATTTCTTTGAAGGTATTCATACAGGGCACATTCTAATCTTACAGCATTTGCCTTTACTGACATCTGGTAGATTCTTATTCCTCTGGCAGCCCTCTGTGAGTTGTTGATACATAGTGTTAAATAATTATTATTGCCTTTCTGAAATGCAGAACTGTTGCCTGTAGGTGCCAGCAGTTGCCATGTCCAGTTTCATGAAGGGCAAGAGTAAACAATAAATGTGTTGTGGCCATGTGAAAATTCTGATATTTTTACAACTCTTTGGGATAGAATAATTCTGGGCTACACACCTAATCTAATGCCTGGAGAAACATAGGTGACGTTAGCCAACAGTACAGGTTAAAAGGCTGCCTCTGGAACCTTTTCAGAACTGGAAATCTAAAAATTATAGCAGTGTTTCTGGTGGGCAAAGCTGGACTATGCTGGCATAGAGAAAATATATTTAACTTTTTTCAGTTTTTGATACTTCTTAAAATCCTTTTAGGTTACTAAAAGTTTAAGGTAAGTTGTGTTTTAGTTTGTAATTGTAACTGCAATAGACATTTATAAATACCATTGTTCAGTACATTTTTTTTTTAATGTTTATTTATTTATGATAGTCACAGAGAGAGAGAGAGAGAGGCAGAGACACAGGCAGAGGGAGAAGCAGGCTCCATGCACCGGGAGCCCGACGTGGGACTCGATCCCGGGTCTCCAGGATCGCGCCCTGGGCCAAAGGCAGGCGCCAAACCGCTGTGCCACCCAGGGATCCCCTGTTCAGTACATTTTTAAAGGATTCTATTTCCTCTGTATCTGCTTTCTTAATAAAGAGAAGAAACCCTGCTGTGCCTTAATCCTTTTCCCAAGTGTCTGTTATGGATAGGATATTGTACTGGAGATGGGGAAGGATCTTGGATCCATTGCAACCTATATTGCCAATTAATTTTCAAATTTATAATTATAAAATTATGAGGAGAGAACTCAGTTATTTTTGATTAGTGGTATTGATATAGTGTGGCAATATTAACAGGTGTACAAACCAAAGGAAGAAAACAACAGAATTCATTTGTGGGATGAAATTACAAAAGCATGGGACGCCTGAGTGGTTTAGCAGTTGAGTATCTGCCTTTGGCTCAGGGCATGATCCTGGTCTCGGATCCAGTCCTGCATTGGGCTCCTTGCAGGGAGCCTGCTTCTCTCTCTGCCTGTGTCTCTGCCTCTTTCTCTGTGTGTCTCTTATGAATAAATAAAATCTTAAAAAAAAAAGAAATTTGAAATTACGAAAACTATGGAAACTAGATATTAATAACTGTATGTATAACAGCATAATTTTGCCAATAATTAATAAAATGCACTCATTGTAACAAATGGTTGAAGGATGGATAAATTTTTTAAAAAAATAATGAAAAATCTAAAATAAAGTCTGATTGGTTTGTGGTTCTGATGGTGCTAACCAGAAGTTGGAATTTTAAATATTTAGTTCCCAAATTTTGGTGCAGAGGATGACCATTTTCATGTTCTATCCTGTATTTATAGGGTTTTTTTTGCCCCCTTGTTCTTCCTCACAGATTCTAAGCTCCTTAAAAAATAGGAACCTTATCTTGCTATATTTATCAGAGGCCAGCATAGTCTCTTGCACTTAGTAGGTGCTTAGTAAGTTGTATAAATTAAAGTACGTTGAGTTAAATTGGATAAAATAGTGGCTGTTACGCCTGAAAATTTGCCATGAGATTCCATTGGTTTAGTTATTCAGGTGGTGGCATTGATTATTAAATCCATAGCATCTTTTTTGAGATTGCTTTAGGAATAATTTCTTTCTTTTTCAATTTCAAAAGTAATACCTATTGGTTACAACATAAAAATAACCAGAGGGGTGCCTGGGTGACTTAGTTAAGCTTAAGTCTGCCTTTGGCTCCGGTCATGATCCCTGGATCCTCTGGCTCTCAGGCTCCCTGCTCAGCAGGGAGTATGCTTCTCTCTTCCCTCTACCCTTCCCCAAGGCTCATGCTTTCTCTCAGATAAATAAATAAAAATGGATAAAGTAAAAAGTAAGGGTTCCTTTTCCTCCGTCCCACTTCTCAGTGATAGATTTCCCTTATTTTCTTTTAAGCTTAGCCATACATTTAAAAGATGCTAGTTATAATTTACTCTGGAATTGTAGCTGTTTTGTTGTGGGAAATTTTTAGGTTTATTTGGTCTGTGGCAGTACCAGAAATGGAGGCAGTCAATGTCTAGTTAAATAGTGTCATACTCTTCTGTACCTGGCTCTTTTTCCTTTAACACATTTCTTGGACACTGTCTCTTATTAGTGCACATAGAACCATTTCATTTTTTTTACAGTTAAATTGTATTTCATTGCACTTTTATATTTTTTTCCTGTAATTTATGCTGTCATTTCCCTACTGATACACATTTAAATTGTTTCCAATCTTGGACTATTATAAATGTTTGTTGCAGTCAGTATGCTTGTATACACTTTTCTGTGTATATGTGTAAGCGTATGGGTGAGGATAAATTCCTAGAAGTTATATCTTGGTTAAAGGAAATGTACATTTTAAACTTTGATACAGCCTTCCAAAGACATGAATTTACACTCTATCAACAATGTATGAAAGAGCATGTTTCCCCACATCTTGGCCAATATATACAGTGTTATCAGTATTTCAATCTTTGTTAATCTGTTAAGTGAGAAGTGATACATTGTTTCATTTATTACTCCTCCCCCAACCCTTTCTTTCCAAACTTGAGTATTTTGAAGCAAATCTCAGATTTCTTATAATTTAATTTATAAATATTTGAGTATGTACCTCAGTAAAGAGATGTGAACTCTTAAGAATGAAACATAACCCAAATGTCCTTTGGCAGATGAATAGGTAAGCAAAATGTGGTTTTGTACATAAGATGGAATGTTACTTAGCCTTTAAAAGGAATGAAGTTTGGACACATGCTGCAGTAGGGATAATCCTTGAAGACATTATGCTAAGTGAAATAAGCCAGATACAAAGGACAAATATTATATGATTCTATTTTTATGAGGTATCTGTAATAGTTTAATTTTAGAGACAGAAGATAGATTGGTAGTTGGCAGGGGCTGGAGGGAGGAGGGTAGTGGGGAGTTATTGTGTAATGGGTACAGAGTTTCAATTTAGGAGGATGAAAAAGTTCTTGAGATGGATTGTGGTGATGGCTGCACAACAGTGTGAATGTTCTTAATATACTGAACTGCGCACTTAAAAAATGTTAAAATGGTAAGTTTTATGTCATGTATATTTTATCATAATTAAAAGAACAATCACTGTACCCTAATCATACCTAAAATATTCACAATTCTTTTTTTTTTTTTTTTAAGATTTTATTTATTTGAGAGAGTGAGCAAGAGAGTAGGGGGAGGGAGAGGGAGAAGCAGACTCCCTGCTGAACAGGGAGCTTGATGTGGGGCTCAATCCCAGGGCCCCAAGATTATGACCTGAGCTGAAGACAGATACTTAACCGAATGAGCGACCCAGGTATCCTTTCACAATTACTTCTTAAAGTCTTCAAATATCCAGTGAATGTTCAGATTTTCCCAGTTTCATGAATGATTTCTTCGGGTTGATTTAGAATTAGGATTCAAATAAGGCCCTCATATTGCGCTTGGTTGTTACATTTCTTAGGACTCTTTTTGTTATACCTCCAACCCCCCCTTTTTGGTTCTCTGCCATTTACTAGTTGAAGGAACCTGCATTCTGGGTATTCCTGATTGCATCTCTGAGATGTGATGTTTAAGTTGTTCCTTTGCCCATTATTTCCTGTAAACCAGTTGTTGGGATCTAGAGTCTTGATCAAATTTTAGATGCTATTTTTTTAAAAAGATTTTATTTATTTATTTATTTGACAGAGAGAGAGATGGAGAGAGCACAAGCAGGGGCAGTGGCAGAAGGAGAGGGAGAAGCAGGCTCCCCACTGAACAGGGAGGCTGACATGGACTCAATTCCAGGACCCTGGGATCATGACCTGAGCTGAATGCGGAAGCTTAATCAACTGAACCACTCAGGCACCCCTTAGATTCTGTTTTTTTTTTTTTTGTTTTGGCAAGGAAACTTTACAATAGTTTTATACTTCCTGTTGAATCATATCAGGAGCTAGAGAATGTTTCCTTGTCTCTCCTTTACTAATGTTAGGGTTAATCAGTGGGCTTAGACTTGTTAGTGTGATCCATTTGTTATAAAGTTACCTATCTTGTTAAATATTTTAGTATCTAAATTATTATTATTGTCCAGATCCATATTTTTATTAGAGTTTGCAAAATGGTGATATTCTAATTTTAGTATCCTTTTATATTCTAATGAGAGTTCTTTCTAGACTGCTTTTCAAGTTTCAAGGATCACGTGTACTCCTATGTGGTCTCTACCTGTACTGCCAACCTTATAACCTCCATTGCAGTGGGATCCTCTGTTATTTCTTTAACTCACTGTATATATTCTTGTCCTTGAAGTTTCATGTTGTTTCTGCTCCTACAAAGTCCAGTGGAAAGTTTTCCTTTGACTGTCAAGCTCATCTGTAGGAGCAGCACTCCTGTAACATAAGTACACTGTGAAACTGTATTGCAGGATTTGATTTTTCTGAATTATAACAATTCTTTTGTCATCTCTAGGTTTTATTTCTACAAACTTTCAATAAAGATTTGATGATAAAGACCTGTGCCATATCTACCTCTTTTATTTATATCCTCTCACATATATTTAGAGTTTAGTAAATGGGTTATTTTTTAGTAAATTGTATCATATATTGTGTTTTACTGATTTTGTAGGGAGGGTGTTAGAGCTAATCTCTTAAATTATTTATTTATGTATGTATCCATGTATTTACATGTGAAATTTTCTTTCCTATAAATCTGTAATTTTCTCTACAGCAATACCAATCTAACTTAGGTCATGAATTCAAACAAGGGAACATGACACCTCTCATGATCCAAGAACTTGGAGGAAAAATAATTGAAAAAAACCTTTTCTCTTTTCTGTGTTCATTTTACTTATTTTTTACTTTCTTTTTTTTGATTGCTAATTTACCAGAAATAGTATAGACTGATTCTTAATTTAGAAGAGTCTACTTGAGGTGGAAGTATAATTTCTAGTCATCTTCATTGTAGTAAGGTTTAACTACAACACAGCAATTTGTAAGTCTTATTAGATTGTAATTATTTTTTCTAACCATTTTTATGTCATATAAAACCCATTAAAACTTTTTTCGACTATGAAACATTTTCAAGATACAGAAAAGTAATCTAAAAAATATCTTTTTACTCACCACTGAGATTAATAGATGTTAACCTTTTGCCCTACTTGCTATAGAGCTTTTTTTTTTTTTTTTTAAGATTTTATTTATTCATTCATGAGAGATGGAGAGGGAGAGAGAGAGAGAGGCAGAGACACAGGCAAAGGGAGAAGCAGGCTTCATGCAAGGAGCCTGATGTGGGACTCGATCTGGGGACTCCAGGATCATGGCCGGGGGCGGAAGGCGGTGCTAAACCGCTGAGCCACCCAGGGATCCCCTAGAGCTTTTTTTTTTTTTTTTTTTTTGGGGGGGGTGGGGGTAAAAAACTAAAGGTCATCTTCTCCCTTCCTTTATCTTTCCCTCCCGAGGGATTATCATTATCCTGAAATTCCTGTGTGAAAATCCATGCATGTTTTTTACTTTTACTACATTTAAACAATATATGATTATTTTAGTGTTAAAATTGTGCTTAAATTAGAATTTCTTTGAAACTTGCCTTTTTCACTTACCAGGTTACTAATGTAAATGAGTTTATTGGGCAACCCCAGGTGGCCCAGCGGTTTGGCGCCACCTTCAGTCCAGGGCGTGATCCTGGAGACCGGGGATCGAGTCCCATGTCAGGCTTCGTGCATGGAGCCTGCTCCACCCTCTGCCTGTGTCTCTGCCTCTCTCTCTCTCTCTCTCTCTGTGTCTCATGAATAAATAAATAAAAATCTTAAAAAAAATAAATGAGTACATTTGTATCTAGCTGCTAAGTATTCTGTAGTGTCTTTAAACCATGATTTGCCAATCTATTTCTTTGCTACGGGACAATTAGATGCTTTACATTTTTTCATTGTTTTTTCAGGGCTGCAGTGGACTTTTTGTATGTGTCTCTTTGTGTAGGTATACTAGAATTTTTTTTAGGATAGATTAGGAGAGGAACTGCTAGTTCATAGAGTGTGCTTGCTATTCTTCATATGCACGTATACAGTTTTGTGTATTGTGTGTCAGTCTGTTGGATATAAACATATTTTTAAAATTTGCATTTTCCTGACTCCTAGGAGAGTTGAACATGTTTTCATGTCTTTAGGCCATTTGAGTTCTTCCTTTGTGAATTGCTAGTTCATATTCTTTGCCTGTTTTCTGTTTTATATTACTGAGTTTTATGACTACTATATATATATATATATATTCTAGATACTGATCCTTAGTTATGTAGATTCCTAATTTCATCTTTCAGTCAGTGGCTTGTCTTTTCCTTTTTTTTTTTTTTTTTTTTAAAGATTTTATTTATTTATTCATGATAGTCACAGAGAGAGAGAGAGAGGCTCAGAGACACAGGCAGAGGGAGAAGCAGGCTCCGTGCACCGGGAGCCCGACGTGGGATTCGATCCCGGGTCTCCAGGATCGCGCCCTGGGCCAAAGGCAGGCGCCAAACCGCTGCGCCACCCAGGGATCCCGGCTTGTCTTTTCCCCTCGTTATGTATAATAGTGTGGCAAAACGCTTTAAATTAAAAATATAATGTTTCTTCTATAGTTTGCATTATTTGTGTCTTTTTATTTATTTTATTTTTATTTATTTATTTTTTAAAAGTTTATTTATTTACAGAGAGAGAGAGGCAGAGACAGAGGCAGAGGGAGAAGCAGGCTCCATGCAGGGAGCCCGATGTGGGACTCAATCCCGGGGCTCCAGGATCACGCCCTGGGCCGAAGGCAGGCACTAAACCACTGATCCACTCAGGGATCCCCCTATTTTTATTTTTAACTATTTTATTTATCCATTTGGTAGAGAAAGATAGCACAAGCAGGGAGAGTGGCTGAGGGAGGGGGAGAAGCAGACTCTCTGCTAAGTAGGGAGCCCAATGTGGGGCTGGATCTCAGGACCCTTGGATCATGACCTGAGCCAAAGGCAGATGCTCAACTGACTGAGCCACCCAGGCGCCCCAATTTGTGTCTTTTAAAAGCACTCCTCTCTACCTTAGTTCATATGGCAATTTTCTATGTGTGTCCTAAGCTTTCTGTTGTATTGGTATGTGCAACAATGTCATCCTGCTTTAATTATTATAACGTTAGAATAAATGTTGCAACAATAATAATAATTCTAATTATTATTAGAATAAATGTTGATATGTCAGGATTTCCATTATTATTGTTCTTCTAAAGGATCTTAGCCATTTTTGGTCCCTAACTCTTTCATTTGAATTTCAGGATCAGCTTGTCAAATTCTGTGGAAAATTTCTGTTAGATATTGATTGAAATCACATTAAATTTGAGGACATTGCATAAGGAGACATTAAACAAGGATATTCATTATAATACCATTTGAAATTGGGAAAAATTGGCAACAGAGAGATTAGTAAACTGTGGTTTAATCATGCAGTAGAATACTTTATAGTAGAAAACAAATACTGTTATCTTTATAGTATTTAGTGTGCCTCTCCATGAGAGTAGTATAAATTGTTTTTGCCTCCAATAAAGTAATTTTCTCCATAAGTTATATATCTTTTGTTAGATTTGTTCCCTGAGGGGATCCCTGGGTGGCGCTGTGGTTTGGCGCCTGCCTTTGGGCGCGATCCTGGAGACCCGGGATCGAGTCCCATGTCAGGCTCCCGGTGCATGGAGCCTGCTTCTCCCTCTGCCTATGTCTCTGCCTCTCTCTCTCTCTCTCTCTCTCTCTCTCTGTGACTATCATAAATAAATAAAAATTAAAAAAAAAGATTTGTTCCCTGACATATTATTTTTGGAAAAAACTACTTTTTCCAATTTCTTGTTTATTGCTTTTTATCCAATATTTTATATTACAAACATTTTCAAATGCTTTTGAATTTTTTATATGGAGCATCTTTAACCAACCTTCGGAAGTTTTTTTCTAAAATTAATCAGTAGATTTTCCTTTAATAAGTGCTTATTTTGGGCAGCCTGGGTGGCCCAGTGGTTTAGCGCCACCTTCAGCCCAGGGTGAGATCCTGGAGATTGGGGATCGACTCTCGCGTCTGTCTCCCTGCATGGAGCCTGCTTATCCCTCTGCCTGTGTCTCTGCCTCTCTCTCTCTCTCTCTCTCTCTCTCTCTCTCTCTGTGTGTGTGTCTCTCTCATGAATAAATAAAATCTTTGAAAAAAAAATAAGTGCTTATTTTATATCAGGCATTTACATGTATCTCATTTAACATTTTCTTTTTTAAAAAAATATTTTATTATTCATTCATTCATTCATGAGAGAGACAGAAAGAGAGAGAGAGAGAGAGAAAGAGAGAGAGAGAGAGAGAGAGGCAGAGAGGCAGAGACTTAGGCAGAGGGAGAAGCAGGCTCCATGCAAGGAGCCCAATGTGGGACTTGATCCTGGATCCCAGGATCATGCCCTGGGCCAAAGGCAGATGCTCAACCTTTGAGCCACCCAGGTGTCCCTCATTTAACATTTTCAACAAGCCCCTAGGTATTGATATTATCATCTACACAAGTAAAATATTGTCCCAGAGATGCAACTTGACCAAAGTTACACAGCTCTTATTCACAACTATTTTTTGTCCACATTCAGAACCTGTGTACTTAACTCCTAGTGCCTCTGTTGTTACTGCATTTTAGTGAAGGTTAAGGAAAAGTTTACAGAGAATTTGAATTTGATCTGCAGGGAGGTTGGGGGGTGAGGGAGAACTTCATGGATAAAAGGAACAGAACACACAAAGCTTCACAGGCATGAAAGAACATAATGCAATCAAGTGCTAGTGTACTTTTCACCTTCTCTCTTGAATAATATTTTAACTAGGTGGAGAATTTTAGTTACGTTTATTTCCCTAGCACTTTGAAAATGCTATTCTGTTGTCCTCTGGTCTCTTGTTGGGAAGTATTTTAATCTAATTGTTCCTTTGTAAGTAATCTGCTTTATTCATTAGTTGCTTTTAATGTTTATCTTTTGGTGATCTGTCGTTTCCCTATGATGTGTCTAGGTATGACTTTATTTGTTGCATTGGCTCTAGATGAGGATTGTCTCATTTCTTCTGGAAATTCTCAACCATTGTCCCTTTGATTTTCAAGTTTTTCCCATTCTTTTCTGTTTTGGGACTGCTGTAATATATTTGTTGGATCTTCTCATTCTGTCTTCTAAATACTAGACCATACTCATTTTCTATCCATTTATCTTTTGGGGGGGCTGGATTGAGGGTGATTTCCCCAGATCTGTCTTATAGATAATTCCTTCTTCAACTCTATCTCATCCGTTGTTTAGCTTGCCTATTAAGTTTTTAATTTGAATACATGTATTTTTCAGTCCTAGGAAAATCTTTTCATATTGACTTGCCCTCCCATCCACCATTTTTTTTAACTTGCCCTTCTTAAACAAAAGTCTTATTCTTTAGTTAGGGTTTCAATTCCTTTTATGCTTGTAGTAATTTTATTTTTCATTTTTATTTCTTAAAAAAGATTTTATTTATTTATTTGACTGAGAGAACGTGAGAGAGCACAAGCAGGGGGAGTCGCAGGGGGTGGGAGAGAAGCAGGCTGTGGGCTCAATCCCAGGACCCTGGGATCCTGACCTGACCCGGAGGCAGACCCTTAACCGACTGAGCCACCCAGGTGCCCTACAAATTGTACACATTTAAAATGTATTTAAGTTGTCACATATGTATACCTCTGTAAAACTATCACCGCAATCAAAATAATAAACATAGCAATGACTCCCAAAAGGGTCCTTGTACCTCTTTGTAATCCATACTTCCTGCCTTTTCCTGTGCCCCTTCCCCCAGCAACTACTTATCTACATTCCATTGCTATGGATTATTTGCATTTCTAGAGTTTTATATAAATGGAATTATGTATGTATATTTTTTGATCTGTTGTCTTTCAGCATAATTATTTTTTTCAGCATAATTATTTTGAGTTTCATTTATAAAGTTGTGTGTCAAAAGTTCATTACTTTATTGCTAAATAGTATTCCATTATATGATAAACCACAATTTATTTATCTGTGTATCTGTTGATAAACATTTGAGTAATTTCTAGTTTTGGGTTATTAAAAATAAAGCTGCTATCAACATTTGTATTCAAGTTTTTATATGGATATTAGCAAATTTTTGTATGGATACTTCATTTTTTTTACGTAAATACCTAGGTATGTAATGAGTGGATCATATGGTAGAAGTATGTTTAATTTTTAAGAATTTAAAAAGCTAAAAAAAAATAATTTAAAAAGCTGTGATTTTATATATATGATAAAAGTTTACATTTCAATTATTTTTAAGTGTGTAATTCAGTGCATTAATTGCATAATGTTTAACTTTTAAAGAAACTTTCAAAATGTCTTCCCACGTTTTTCCATTCTATATTCCTACCAGCAATATCGGAGAATTCCAGTTCCTCTGTATCATTACTAACACTTTTATGGTCAGTTTTTAAAATTTTAGGTGTTCTAATAGGTATGTAGTAGTGTCTTCTTATAGTATTAATTTGCATTTTTAATGATTTAATGATCCTTTTTAGGGGGCTTTCAAATATATTCTTTTTAAAATTTAAATTCAGTTAATTAACATATAGTGTATTATTAGTTTCAGAGGTGGAGTTCAGATGACTCATGATCCTTTAAAGCATTTTTTCATTTGCTGATTTGTCATCTGTATATCTTTAGTCAGGTATTGATTGGTTCAAATCTTTTTTTTTTTTTAAGATTTTATTTATTCATGAGACACAAGGAGAGAAAGGCAGAGACACAGACAGAGAGGGAGGCAGGCTCCCCACAAGGAGCCCCATATGGGACTCAGTCTCAGGACCCCGGGATCACAGCCAAGGCAAAGGCAGATGCCCAACTACTGAGCCCCCCAGGAGTCCCTTGGTTCAAATCTTTTGCCTATTTTTTTCTTACTGGTTTATTTGTTTCCTTTGTTTCTAATTATTAACTTTTTTCTAGTTATTTTATTTAATTATTTATTTTTAAAGGTAGGCTCCATGCCCAACATGGAGCTTAAAGTCATGACCCTATAATCAAGAGTTGCATGTTCCACTGACAGAGCCAGCCAGACATCCTTCTAATTATTAACTTTTGATAGTTCCTTATCTATTGTGGATAAAAGTCCTTTATCAGATATATGATTTGCAAATATTTCTTTCTGCTCTGTGACTTATCTATTAACAATATCTTTTGAAGACTAGAGGGTTTTAATTTTGGTGAAGTTCACCTTATCAATGTGTTGGTCCCTTTTGGATCCTACCTTTGATGTTAGAATTAAGAAGTATTTACCTAACTCAGCATTAGGATTTTCTTGTGGAAGGTTTATAGGTTTAAGCTTTTGAGCAGTTTTGAGTTAATTTTTACATATGGTATAAGATCTAGATCAAAGTCCATTTTTTTTTTTTTTGCATATGGAAATGTAGTTGTTGAAAATACTGTCCTTTCGTCATTGAATAGCTTTGGCACCTTTAACAAAAATTAGTTGCTCCTCTATGTGTGGATCTGTTTCTGGACTTCCTTTTTTTTGAAAGATTCATTCATTCATTCATTCATTCATTTATTATAGACAGACAGAGAGAGAGAGGCAGAGACACAGGAGGAAGGAGAAGCAGGCTCCATGCCGGGCGCCCAACGCAGGACTCGATCCCAGGACTCCAGGATCGTACCCTGGGCCACAGGCAGGCGCTAAACCGCTGAGCCACCCAGGGATCCCCTGTTTCTGGACTTCCTATTTTTATGCCAGTGCCTAACTCTATGGATTACTGTAGTAAGAATATAGTAAAATAGTATTAGCCTTCCAACTTTAATATATATATTTTAAAGATTTATTTATTATTTTAGAGGGGGATGTGACAGGAGAGGGAGAGGAAAGATCTCAAGCAGTCTCCCTGCTGAGCATGGAGCCGGTCTTGGGGTTTGATCCCTCCATCCAGAGATCATGACCTGAGCTGAAATCAAGAGTTGGGTACTTAACTGACTGAGCCATCCAGGTGTCTGCTAAGATTTTGACTGGGATTGTGTTGAATCTGTAGATCAGTTTGTAGATAATTGACATCCTAACATTAGTAAGTCTTCCAACTTATGGACATGGTAAATCTATTCATTTTTTAAGGTTTTCTTTAATTTCTCTCAGCAGTGTTTTGTAGTTCTCAGGGAACACATCTTGCACATTAAAAAAAATTCAATTTCTGATTGTTGCTAGTAAATAGAAATCAATTTTTTTTTGGTGAAGATTACGTATTTTAGAGAGGGAGAGGGAGGGAGTGTGCATGTGCACTTCAGGGAGGGGCAAAAGGAGAGGGAAAGAGAGACTCTCAAGCTGACTCCCCAATGAGACAGAGCATGATGTGGGGCTTCTTTCCATGACCCTGAGATCATGACTTGAGCCTAAATCAAGAATTGGATGCCTACCTGAGGCATCCAGGCACCCCTCAATTAAGTTTTGTATATTGATCTTGTATTTTGCAGCCTTGCTAAACTTACTTATTCTTTTGTAGACTCCATTATGTTTTCTATGTAGATGAGTATGCTGACTCTGAATAAAGATAGTTTTACTTCTTCGTTTCAAATCATAGTGCCACTTATTTATTTTGGATTGCATGGAACAGAATCTCCATTACACTATTGAGCAGAAGTGGTGAATGTGGACATTCTTGTCCTGTTCCTGATGTTGTATTATTAAATATATTAGCTGTAGGATTTTGTTAAATGCCTTTCATCAGACTGAAGAATTTCTCTTCTTAGCTGAGAATTTAAAAAAAAATCACAAATGAGTTTTTATCAAGTGTTTTTTTTTGCTTCTATTGAGATAATTAGATGATTTTTCTTTTTTAATCTGTAGATATGGGGAATTACATGAAATAATTTTTGAATATTGAACCACTCTTGTATTCTTGGGATAAACTCTACTTTGTCATGATGTATTATTGTCTTTTTTATGTATTGTTGGATTCAAGTTGCTAGTATTTTGATGTAAGGATTTTTGTATCTGTGTTCATGAGAAATATTGGATTTCCTTTGCAATATCTTAGTTTTCTTCTTTGGTAATATCTTTGTCTGATTTGGGTATCATGGTAAAGCTATTTACATAAAATGAGCCGGGAAAGTTTCCTCCTTCTTCTTCTTTTTTTTTTTTTTTTTTTCAGAGTTTTTGTAGAATATAACTATTTCTCCCTCAAATGTCTGGAGGAGTTTCACAGTGAAGCAATAAGTTTGGAGTATTTACTGTTGGAATTTTTTTTTAAAGTTTATTTATGTATTTATCCATGAGAGACACAAAAAGAGAGGCAGAGACAGAGGCAGAGGAAGGAGAATCAGACTCCTGCAAGGAGCCCGATGTGGGACTCAATCCTGGGAATCTGGGATGAGGCCCTGAGCTGAAGGCAACCGCTGAGCCACCCAGGTGTCCCTGTTGGAATGTTTTCGAGTACAAATGGAATTTCTTTAATGATGTAGTACTTATTCAGGTTACCTTTTTTCCTGTGTATGCTTTGGCAGTTTTAATCTTTTGAGGAATTTGTCCATTTCATCTAAATTGAATTTATGGGCAAAATGTCCTTTGTAATATTTTATTGTTCTTTCCATGTCTTTAGGTTATCTAGGGATCCTGTTTTTCATTCGTCAAAATTATTGGTGTTTCCAAGAAATCAGCTTTTGGTTTTATTGATTTCTATCTTTTTTTCTTTTCTATCTGTTCTTCATTGTTATGTGCTTTTTATTACTGTCTTCCTTCTTGTTTGGTTTTAATATTGTCATTTTTTTTATAAGATGGCATTTTAGAGCAATGCTTTGTGACCTTTTTTCTTTTCTAACATAAGTTTTTGATGTTATAAATTTCCCTCTATGTACAGCTTTAGAGGCAACCCATAGATTTTGATATATTTTTACTTTTATTCAATTTCAGCTGTTTTCTGTTTTCCATGGTTTCCTCTTTGGCCCATGGGTTATTTAGAAGTTTTAGAGATTTTTCCCAGATTATGTTTTTTAGTAATTTCTAGGTGAATTCTGTTATAGTCAGAGGGTATACGTATATATCAATTTATTTAAAAATGTTAACTTTTTTTTAAGCTTTCCTTCATAATCCAGAATATGGTCAGTCTTTGTGAATGTTCCATGTGCATTTGAAAAAAATATGTGTTGGGCGCCTGGATGGCTCTGTTAAGTGTCTGTCTTCAGCTCAGATTAGGATTATGGGATTCAGCCCCATATCAGGCCCCCCTGCACATCAGGGAGTTTGCTACTCCCTCTGCCCCTGCTCTACTTGTGCTCGCTCTTTCTCTTTAAATCATTTTCTCTCTCTCAAATAAATAAATAAAAACTTAAACCAAAGATTTAAATCTGTCACTTTGGAATTTGCTTTTTATTTATCCCATCTATCTTTTGTTTTTTTTCCCTCTCTTTTCTGCCTTCTTTTGGATTTTTTTTTTGTTTCCATTTTATCTCCTTTGTTGGTTTATTATCTTCTTATTGTTATTTTACTGGTTGCTTTATGGTTTATAGTATACATCTTTAACTTTTCACAGTCCATTCTGAATTATATTATGCTAATTTATATATATATATGGGAACCTTATGATGGTGTGTTTCTGTTTTTTTCTCTCCCAGCTTATATCCTATTGTTGTCATGTGTTTTATTTTTATGTGCACCATAAACCACTGAATACATTGTTCTTATTTTTATTTACACAATCAATAATTTTTGGAAGAGATTTAAAATAACAATAACAATAACAACAACAACAACAATAATAATAATAAATAAAATCTTACCCATTAGTTACCATTTGTAGTGTATTTTGTTCCATTGTGTAGGTCTGAGTTTCCATCTGGTACCATTTTCCTTCTGCTTAAATGATTTCCTTTAACATATCTGATAGTGTGAGTTTGCTAGTGATAAATTCTTTCCTTTTTTGTATGTCTGAAAATGTCTTTCATTTGCTTTTTTTTGCATTTGTTTTTGAAAGATAATTTCTCTGGCTCTAGGATTCTAGTACAGTTGACCCTTCAACAAACCAGGGTTTAGGGATATGACCTCTGCATAGCTGAAAATCTACTTAGTGAAAAGTTATAAGGAGATTTTCAGATTTAATAATAGTAGCCTGTTGTTGACTGGAAGCCTTCCTGATAATGTAAACAGTTGATTAATGCATATTTTCTATGTTATATGTATTCTATGCTGTATTCTTAAAGTAAGCTAGAGCAAAGAAAATATTAAAATCAGAAGTGGGGTGCCTAGGTGGCTCAGTCAGTTAAGCATCTGCCTTTGGCTTAGGTCATGATCTCAAGGTCCTGGGATTGAGCTCCACTTTGAGTTCCTTGCTTGGCAGGGGAGTCTGCTTCTCCCTCTCTCCCTGCCCCTCTCCCCTGCACATATTCTCTCTGTCTCCCTGGTTGTTCAAGGGCTAACTGTATATGATTGATTCTTAAACTAAGATAATTTATCATCATTTAATCAGAAGGACCATGCAGCCTGGATTCCACTCCCCTCAGCTTTATTGAAGTACAATTGACAAATAAAGTTGTATAAATTGAAGGTATATAATGTGATGATAAATGTATGTATTGCAAAACGATCACAACAATAAAATTAGCTAAGACATCCATCACCTCACATAGTTACTTTTTTTTGTAGTAAAAACTCTTAAGATCTACATTCTTAGCAAATTTCAAGTATATGGTGTAGTATTGTTAACTATAGTCACCATGATATATGTGAGATCATCAGAATTTATTTACCTTGCAACGGGAAGCTTGTACCCAGTCATTAGTAATTCCTTATTTCCTCTCCAGGCTTTGACCATGAGCATTTTACTCTGTTTCTATGAGTTTAGCTTTTTAGATTTCACACATAGGTGTGGTCATACAGTATTTGTCTTTTTCTCTCTAATTTATTTCACTTAGCATAATAATGCCTTTTTGGTTTATTCATGTTGTCACAAATGGCAGGATTGCCTTTTTTTTTTTTGTAGCATGTTGTTTAGATTCCATATGTTTGTGTTTTTCCAGTTTTCTTCTTGTGATTGGGATTTCCTTTTTTTTTTTTTTAATGGCTGAATAACACTCCATTGTGTGTGTGTGTATCATTTTCTTTATGCATTCATTTGTCAACTGAGAGTTGTTTCTATGTTTTTGCTATTGTGATAATGCTGCCTTGAACATTGGGGTTCAGCTATCTCTTTGAGATAATGACTTAATTTCTTTTGGATATATACTCAGAAGTGGGTTTGCTGGATTGTATGCTAGTTCTATTTTTAATTTTTTGAGAAACTTTTTTTTTTTTTTTTAATTTTTATTTATTTATGATAGTCACACAGAGAGAGAGAGAGAGGCAGAGACACAGGCAGAGGGAGAAGCAGGCTCCATGCACCGGGAGCCCGATGTGGGATTCGATCCTGGGTCTCCAGGATCGCGCCCTGGGCCAAAGGCAGGCGCCAAACCGCTGCGCCACCCAGGGATCCCTAATTTTTTGAGAAACTTTCATACTGTTTTCCATAATGTACCAATTTACGTTCCTACCAACAGTAAACAGGAGTCTTTTCTTCTTATCTTTGGCAACATTTGCTAACTATTGTTTTTTTGATAAAAGGAATACTAACAGAAGTGTGGAGATTTTGGGGTGCATGGGTGGCTCAGTTGATTAAGCTTCTGCCTTTGGCTTGGGTCATGATCCCAGAATCCTGGGATGGAGACTCCTCAGACTCCCTGCTCTGTGGGGAGCCTGCTTCTCCCTCTCCTCTCCCACTCATGCTGTCACTATCTCTGTCTCTGTCTTTCAAATAAATAAAATATTTTAAAAAAATGATGTGATCTACCTCATTTTGGTTTTGGTTTACATTTCCTAATGATTATTGATGTTGAGCATGTTTTTTGTCCATTTTGTCCATTTTTATGTTGTCTTTGGAAGAATGTCTATTCTATTCCTTTACCCATTTAAAAATAAGGTTTTTTTTTTTTTTTTTTGCTGTTGGGTTATATGAGCTCTTAATAAATTTGAATATTAACCCTTTATCAAATAAATGGTTTGGAAACATTCCAGTGCTCTAATTCCTTAGGTTGCTTTTTAATTTTGATTGCTTCCTTTGCTGTGTAGAAACTTTTTATTTTGTAAAGATATTTTTTTTTAAATTTTTTTAAAATTTATTTATGATAGTCATACAGAGAGAGAGGGAGAGAGAGGCAGAGATAGGCAGAGGGAGAAGCAGGCTCCATGCACCGGGAGCCTGACGTGGGATTCGATCCCGGGTCTCCAGGATCGCACCCTGGGCCAAAGGCAGGCGCCAAACCGCTGTGCCACCCAGGGATCCCTGTAAAGATATTTATACTTGTTTATTTTTGCTCTATTTGCTTATATTTTTGGTATTATACCCAAAAAGTCATTGCCAAAGTTAATGTCAAGAAGCCTTTTTTTCTGGGAGTTTTATTGTGTCTGGTCTTGTAGTTAAATCTTTAATCCAGTTTGAGTTAATTTTTCTGAGTGTGTAAGGTAGGGATCCAATTTCATTTCTTTGCATGTGAATATCTAGTTTTCTCAGTGCTATTTATTTAAGAGATTATCCTTTCCCCATTGTTTATTCTTAGCTCCTTTGTTGAATATTAGTTGGCCATATATGCATCAGTTTATTTCTGGGGTTTCTGTTTTGTTTCATTGATCTGTGTATTTTTTTTTTATGGTAGTGTCATTCTGTTTTGATTACTATAGTTTTGAAATATAGTTGGAATCAGGAAGTGTGAAGTCTCCAGCTTTGTTCTTCTTTCTCAAGACTGCTACTTAAGGTCTTTTGTGATTTTATATGAATTTTAGGATTTTTTTTCTATTTCTGTGAAAAATGCTATTGGAATTTTTATAGGGGTTACATTGATTCTATAAATTGCTTTGTCTAGTATGGACATTTTAACAATGTTAATTCTTCCTGTCCATGAACATGGGAAATCTTTCTTTCCATTTATTTATATCATCTTCAGTTTCTTTCATCAATATTTTATAGTTTAGAGTGTACAGATCTTTCATTTCCTTGGTTAAATTTATTCCTACATATTTTAGTGCTTGGATACTATTGTAAATGGGATTTCTTTCCTTAGTTTTTTTCAAATAGTTCTTTGTTAGTATATAAAAAGTAGTTGAGTTTTGTATGTTTTTTGCATCCTGTGTTTAGTAATATTCTAATAGTTTTTTGGTGTAGTTTTTACGGTTTTTTATATATAATATGTCTTCTGTAAACAGATAATTTTGCTGCTTTCTGATTTGGATGCCTTTTATTTATATTTCTTGCCTAGTTGTTGCAATTGGGACTTCAGTGCTATGTTGAGTAGAAGTGATAATAATAGGTATTCATATATTGTTCCTGATTTTTATTTTATTTTTTTAATTTTTAAAAAATTTAAAAAAATATTTATTTATGATAGTCACGGAGAGAGAGAGAGAGAGAGAGAGGCAGAGACACAGGCAGAGGGAGAAGCAGGCTCCATGCACCGGGAGCCCGATGTGGGATTCGATCCCAGGTCTCCAGGATCGCGCCCTGGGCCAAAGACAGGCGCCAAACCACTGCGCCACCCAGGGATCCCTGTTCCTGATTTTAAAGAAAATTTTTTGGGACTCCTCGGTGGCTCAGCAGTTGAGCATCTGCCTTTGGCCCAGGGTGTGATCCTGGAGTTCCAGGATCGAGTCCCATGTCAGGCTCAATTTTTCACCATTTATCATGATGTTAGCTATGGGCTTGTCATATATAACTTGTATTATGTTGAAATATATTTCCTCTGTACCCAGTTTGTTGAGTTTTTATCATGAAACAGATGTTGACTTTTGTCAAGTGCTTTTCTGCATCTGTTGAGATTATTGTCTGATCTTTATCCTTCATTCTGTGAATGTGGTGTTATATTGATTTGCATATTTTGAACAATCTTCATATACCAGGGATAAATCCCTCTTGATTATGGTGTAAGATCTGATCTTTTCATGTGCTATTGAGTTCAGTTTGTTAGCGTTTTATTGAGAATTTTTGCATCCAAATGCATGAGTCATATTGACCTGTAATTTTCCTTTCTTTTAGTTTTGGTATCAGGGTAATGTTAGCCTTGCAAAATGAACTTGAGAGTGTTCTTTCCTCCTCAGTGTTTTGGAAGAGTTTGAGAAGGATTGGCATTAATTCTTCTTTAATGTTTGGTAGAATTCACCAGTGAAGCCATCTGTTCCTGCAATTTCTTTTGGCTGGGAGGTATTTGATTACTGATTCAGTCTCCTTAGTTGTTATTGGTCTGTTCACATTTTCTATTTTTTTTTTATTCAGTCTTTAATAATTATATGTTTCTAGGAATTTATCCATTTCTTCTAGTTTTTCCAGTTTATTGGTGTATAATTGTTCAGAGTAGCCTTTTATGATCCTTTGTATTTTTCTGGTACTGGTTGTAATTTCTTCTATTTCATTTATAATTTTATTAATTTGAGTCATATTTCTTTTTTGTTGACTGTCAGTCTAGCTAAAGGTCAGTTTTATTTATCTTTTCAAAAAACCAACTCTAAGTTTTGTTCTTTCTATTGGCTTTCCATTCTTTATTTCATTTATTTCTGCTCTATTCTGTTTTCTTCCTACTACTAGCTTTGGACTTAGTTTGTCCTTCCTTCCTTCCTTCCTTCCTTCCTTCCTTCCTTCCTTCCTTCCTCCCTCCCTCCCTCCCTCCCTCCCTCCCTCCCTCCCTCCCTTCCTTCCTTCCTTCCTTCCTTCCTTCCTTCCTAGCTCCTTGATGTGCCAAGTTAGGTTGTTTAAGTTAGGTTGTGTAAGCTTTCTTTTTCCTCAATGTGTAGGCATTTATAGCTATAAATTTTCAGTTATAACTGCTTTTTTGGCATCTTACAGGTTTTGGTTTGTTGGGTTTCCATTTTCATTTGTTTCAAGATACTTTTTTGATTTTCCTTTCTTCTGTGACCTATAATTGGTTGTTGAGGAGTGTATTGTTTATTTTCTCATATTTGTGAAATTCCATTTTCTCTCCTGTTTTTGATTTCTAGTTTTATAGTTTTCATTGTGTTCAGAAAATATGTAATTTGAGTCTGCTTGAATTTGTTAAGACTTGTGTAGTGGCCTAACATATGATCTTTTTGGGAGAATGTTCTGTCTTGAGATGAATGTGTATTCTGCTGCTGTTGGATGGAATGTTCTATATATGTCTGTTACATCCATTTGGTTTATAGTGTTGTTCGTATCTGCTGTTTCCTTATTAATTGCCTGTTTGGATGACTTATCCATTGTTGAGAGTGGAGTATTACAGTCCCTTATTATTGTATGCTTTTTTTTTTTTTTTTCCCAGTTGTGTTACTGCTTACTTTACATATTTAGGTGCTCTGATGTGTAGGTGCATAAGTATTTATGATTGTTATATCTTCTTGATCTCTTATTATGTAATAAGTTTCTTTTTCTCTTGTGACCATTTTTGACTTAAAGTTTATTTTATCTGATGTAAGTGCAGCCACTTATGCTGTCTTTTTTTTTAATTTTTTATTTATTAATTTAAGAGAGAGAGTGAGCCTGCATGGGGTGAGGGAGAGAGAGACTCCTTGCTGAGTAGGGAGCCCGATGTGGGGCTTGATCCAGGACCCCTGGATCATGACCTGAGCTGAAGGCAGATGATTAACTGACTGAGCCACCCAGGTGCCTCCGCTTTTGCTCTCTTTTAACTATCATTTGTTTGGGATATCGTTTCCATCCATTTCAGCATATGTGTGCCCTGTAAAGCTAACGTGAACTTCTTGTTAGATTTTTAAAATCCAGTCAGCTTCTCTAGGACTTCTGATTGGAGAATTTAATCCATTTACATTTAGAATATTTGTTGATAGGTAAGGGCTTTTTGTTGCTATTTTGTTAATTGTTTTTGACTCTTAGAGTTTCTTTTTCCCTCTCTTCCTTTGGATTTGATGAGTTTTTGTGATGACATGTTTTGATTTGTTTCTCTTAACTTTTTTATATACCTACCACAAGTTCTTCTATTGTGCTTACCGTGATGATAACATAAAGTATCTTAGAACAACTTTATTTATTTATTTATTTATTTATTTATAAATAAAGATTTTATTTATTTGAGAGAGCAAGAGAGAGCAAGAGTGTGCACATGAATGGCAGGGAGGGGCAAAGGGAGAGGGAGAAACAGACTCCACTGAGCAAGGAGCCCAATGTGGGACTTGATCCTAGGAACCCAGGATCATGACCTGAGCCAAAGGTAGATGCTTAACTGACTGCCTAACTGAATGAGCCACCCAGGTGCAGCCTAGAACAACCTTTTTAAAGGTAATAACAACCTAAAACCCCTGTAGTTTACATTTCTCCCTCTTGCATTTAGATTATTGATACTACACTTCATATTTTTTTTATATTTTAAATTATTATAGTCATTTTTAGTGTGTTCATTTTTTAACTTTTATATGGGAGTTGAAAGTGATTTGCCTACTACCTTTGCAATATTAGAGAATCTTCCTTTGACTGTATATTTATTTTTGCTGGTGAGGTTTATGCATTCCTATATTTTCACATTTTTATTTACCATCCTTTCATTTCAGCTTTAAGAATTCTCTTTAGGATTCCTTTTAAGTAATGTCTGGGTGTGATGAATGTTTTCAGCTTTTTTTAATTTGGGAAAATCTTTATTTCTCCTTCATTTCTTTCTCTCTCTCTTTCTGAAGATTTTATTTATTTGAGAGACAACATGAGAGTGCATGAGCACTGGGGAGGGTCAGAGGAAGAAGTAGACTCCCCACTGAGTGGGGAGCCCAAAGCGGGGTTTGATCCCAGGACCCAGGGATCATGACCTGAGCTAAATGCAGACACCTAACTGATTGAACCACCCAGGCACCCCCTCCTTCATTTCTGAAGGGCAGTTTTGCTGAGCATAGTATTCTTGGTTGGCAGTTTTTTTCTTTCAGTATTCTGAATATATCATCCCACTTTCTCCTGGCTTGCAAGATTTCTGCCAAGAAATTTATTTATAGACTTAATGGGGGGCTCCCTTATGTGATGAGGTATTTTCTCTTGCTGCTTTCAAATTTTTGTCTTTGACTTTTGATAACTTAATTATAATATGTCTCAGTGTAGCCCTTTTGGGGCTGAACCTATTTAGGGATTCTAAGGCTCCTGAATCTTAAGTCCATTTATTTCCCCAAATTGGGGGTGTTTTCAGCCATTATTTCTTTAAATAGGCTTTTGGTCCCCTTCTCTCTCTTCGCCTTTTGTGATTACTATAATGTATGTTGTTTGTGTGATATCTTAGGAGTCCTCTAGCTTTCTTCACTCTTTCTCATTCTTTTTTCCTTTCACTCCTCTGGATGATTTCAAATGACATGTCTTTGTGTTCATGAATTCTTTCTTCTTGATGAAGTCTGCAGTTGAATTCTGTTGAATTTTTCAGTTAAATTATATTCTTCAGCTCTAGAATTTGTTTTTAAAATAATTTTCTTTTCTTCTTAGACTTACGTTATTGATGTATTTTCCCTCATTTTTGCTTATTTGCCTAGCTGTATTTTCTTGTAGTTCATAGAACTTATTTAAGTGGATTATTTTAAATTCTTTGTTGTTTAGTTCAGCTCTATTTCTTCATGGTCAGTTATTGGAACTTTATGGATTTCCTTTGATGGTGTCAGCTTTACCTGATTCTTCTTGATCCTTCTGTTTTTTTTTTTTTTTTTTTTTTGATCCTTCTGTTTTTGCATTGGTATCTGTGCATTGGAAGAAGTGGTCTCCTCTTCCAGTCTTTATAGGTTTACTTTGTGTGTGTGTGTTTTTAAAGATTTATTTATTTATTTATTTATTTATTTATTTATTTATTTATTTATTTATGATAGAGAGAGGCAGAGACACAGGAGGAGGGAGAAGCAGGCTCCATGCCGGGAGCCCGACGTGGGACTCGGTTCCCGGGACTCCAGGATCATGCCCTGGGCCAAAGGCAGGCGCTAAACCGCTGAGCCACCCAGGGATCCCCTGTGTGTTTTTTATTTTTATTTTATTTTTTATTTTTTATTTATTTATGACAGTCACACACACACAGAGAGAGAGGCAGAGACACAGGCAGAGGGAGAGGGAGATGCAGGCTCCGTGCACCGGGAGCCCGACGTGGGACTCGATCCCGGGTCTCCAGGATCGTGCCCTGGGCCAAAGGCAGGCGCCAAACCGCTGCGCCACCCAGGGATCCCTGTGTGTTTGTTTTTAAAGATTTAATTTATTTATTCATGAGAGACACACACACATACAGAGGCAGAGACACTGGCAGCGGGAGAAGCAGGCTCCATGCAGGGAGCCCGATGTGGGACTTGATCCTGGGTCACACCCTGGGCTGAAGGTGGCACTAAACCTTTAGGCCATCAGGGCTGCCCTGTAGGTTTACTTTGGCAGGGAAAAATTTTCTTCAGTTAGCTCAGCCTGGGATTCTGTATAGGCCATCTGATACTGTCCACTGGCAGGCAGCATTTGCTTTCTGAGTGTCTGGGTTGGGTGGAGCCACTGCCTGTGCTCTGAAATTGGGCGGGGTACATTGGCTGGGTTATACTGTCAATTGAGTCTGTATTCAGGTGGGGCTGCGGGCTGGGTTTTGTGGTCAGGCAGGGCCATTGACTGGGCTCCATAATCTCCTCTGGTTGGGTAGAGTCACAAACTGTGCTCCCTGGGTTGGTGGTGTAGCTGGTTGGACTCTGTGATTGGGTGGGGACACTTTTTAGGTCCTTAACCAGCTAGATTAGGTGGGACCTTAGGCTGTGCTTCCTGGCCAAGTGCCAGTCTTTGCTTCCTTCTTGGTAGGATTTTTTGAATTAGCTCTGATTTTGATTTTCTCTTTGTTCAAACTATTGAAAACTATAGGAGTTACAATATTTTATTATCTTGGCTAGACTACATCTTATAGCTTATCTCTTTCACCTGGATACTATATGAAAGTTCTTTCTTTGTGTCTTGAGAAAATGTTCTCATAGGTATCATGAAAAAGAGTGATGGATTAGAAATTAGGGACTCCTGACTCTAATCCCTTGAATTACTGGGGCAAATGGATATGCATTTATACTTTTGATATATTTTTACAAATTGTCCTCACTTTTGGTATGTTGTTAATTTACACTGTTTCTGTTGGTACAATGAGAATATCCATTGCTTTAGTACCTAGCCAAGGTAGTATATCATCAAACTTTTTGTCTTTGTGAACATGATAGGCACAAAAAAAATTGTCACAGGATACTTTTACTTATTCTTTGTCCATGCATTATTTACAGGTATGTTATTTAATTTTCAGATTGTAAGGATTTTTAAATCTATGTTTGGTATTGATTTCCATTTTAATTCCTTTGTGGTCTGTGAACATAGTTCACATAATTTCAATTTAAAATGCTTCAATATCATAAAGTTGATAAGATCTATATTCATTATGGGTCCATAAAATCCATATCATTCTTTGATATTTTCTGCTTGTCAGTACTGAAAAGCCATCAGTCTGGTCTGGACTAATTTCAGTGCTAGCCATAAGGCTGGCTTCATTGTGTATGTAGGCAGTCATGTCCTGCTGAGGGACTATATTAGTCAGCTTGTTGTCATAACATAATACCACAGACTGGGGGACTTAAACATCAGAAATTTGTTTTTCATGGTTCTGGAGGTTGAAAGTCCAAGATCAAGGTGCTGGCAGGTTTGGTTTCTCCTGAGGTTTCTCTCCTTGGCCTGTAGATGACTGCCTTCTCCCTGTATCCTCACATGGTCTTTCCTCTGTGTACCTGTGTATCCCTGATGTCTCCTTTTCTTCTTATAAGGATACCACTTGTATAGGATTAGGGCCCTACCATATGACCTCAGTTAACTTTACTTACCTCCTCAAAGGTCTTATCTCCAAATATGGTTGCATTATGGGTTAGGGCTTCAAGAAAAACATTTTTTAAAAGGATTTATTTATTTTAGAGCAAAAGAGAGAGAGAACATGCACACAAGTAGGGGGAGGGGTAGAGGGAGAGTATCTCAAGCAGAGTCTTTGCTGAGTATGGAGCCCGTCATGGGGCTCCATCTCACGATGCTGAGATTATGACCTGAGCCAGAACCAAGAGTTGGATGCTTAACCAAGTGAGCCACTCAGGCGCCCCTGGGGTTAGGGCTTAGATGTATAAATTTTCAAGGGCCACAGTTCTGTAAGAGAAGGCATTGCGGACGGTGGGTATATCAAGGTGTATGTTGATAAACATACAGCAAAGATTATTTGAAAAGGTCTCTATGTTTGACTATATAATTCTGTGAGTTAAAAACATCCCAGTGCTTCTTAAAAATGGAAAAAGAACTTTATTGGGATGTATTTTATGAAGAATAGAATGAGCGTTCAGCTGTTGTACAGTGTAATGTTCTATTGTCGGTTAGGTCTAGTTTGTTGATAGTATTTTCAGCAGTTATCTATCACTGTGTAACAGATCACTCTGAAACTTTGAAGTTTAAGACAACAGAGATTATTCTCTCATAGTTTCTGTGGACCAGAGATTTAGAAATGGCTTACCTGGGTTGTTCTGGCGTAACATCTCATCAGGTTGTAGTAACGATATTGACTAGGGTTACAGTCTTCTGAATGTTCACTGAGACTTGAAGATCCACTTCTGTGGTGGGTCACTCACATGGCTATTGACAAAAGGATCAGTTTCTTGCCATGTGAGCTTATCATAGGCTGCTTGAAAAGCTTCCTTAATATTTCTTATAGTACAGGTAGGATAGCAGTGATTTTTCTCAGATTTTTCTGAAAAGTTTTCATTTGTCTTCATTTTTGAAGGGAATTTTCTTTGAGATGGAATTCTAGAGTCACGGGTTTGCTTGCGTGCTTCTAGCACTTTAAATGTTTCTACATTGTGTTCTGATTGTACAATTCCTGGTGAAAAGTATGCTGTCATTTGTATCTTTGTTGCTCTGTACATAATGGATCATTTTTTTCTGTTTGCTTTGAAGATTTTCTTTTTATCCCTGTTTTCAGCAGTTTGATTATGATGTGCCTTCATATGGTTTAAAAAAAAAAGTTTATTCTGCTTGGGGTTTGATGAGTTCTTGGATCTGTGATTTTATGGTTTTCAGCAAATTTGGAGAAACTTAAGCCATTTGTTCTATCTCCCCTCCCGTTTTTGGGTTTTTAGGGTAATGCAAGAAAGCTTGTTATTGTCCCATATCTTATTTAAATTCTGTTCATTTTCTTAGTCTCCATGCTTTATTTTAGATAGTTTCCTACTGTTAAGTCAGTTCAATCACTGATCTTTTTTTTTCTAGTGTCTACTTTACTGTTATTCTGTGTGGTGTATTTTTCATTTCCGATACTGTATTTTTCATTTGTAGAAATCGATATGGGTCTTATTTATTTATTATGGTATAAGATGTGAGGAGATTCCTCCTTCCCTGAATCTTTACTGGTTACTCCATCTCAATACCATTTCAATGAATAAACCATGTTTTATAGATTTGAAATCCACCATGTCATAATTAAATTCCACATGAATTTGATTCTGTTTTTGGACCCACAATAATTAATTTGTCCATTGATATACCTTTTTATGTACCGTTACCACATTGTTTTCTGCCTTCTTGCATTCAATTTATAATTTATTTACTATTTTAATAATTGAATAACTGTATATCTCTAATTTGGCTTTCAAGTCTTCTGATCTTATATGCACCCTATAATTGAATTTAGGACTTACGGTTTCATGTTTTGCTTTTGTAGTACTTTAGGTCTCACCAAATAATATTAAACCTATATTAATGGAATTTTGTTTCTTTTCTTAACTATTCATGTAGGCTAACAGTTTTAGATATGAGATGAATCTGTACCTTAAACCATACAAATTAGAAATGTAGAAACGTATATCTAGAGAAATAGCACAAGAATACATTAGATTATAGGTGAATTTGGATCTAAATTTCTGACCCAGCTACCTTTGCCTTACAGTATATTTAATTTTTATTAATATTGATATTTATCATTAACATCTATTATTATGCTCTAGAATATAAGCTTTCTTAAAAATTCTCTAACACAGTTTTGATTATTTTAACTTTAAGTTTTAATACAGGATGAAAGTATTCTACTTCATTACTCTTATTTTTCAGAATTTTCTTAACTACTCTTACTTTTCCTTAGGAACTTCAGAATCACTTTGTTTATTCTTTATTGGTATTTTTACTGAGGTCATATTAAATATATAGATTAGTTTAGTGAAGATCATATATCTTTATGGTAAGTCTTTTGTGGTCATCAGAAATTTTTTCAAAATTTTACCAGTTAGGCATGTTGTTTAGTATTTCTGAGATTTCTCCAACTGTAAGATGAAGAGAACAAATTATTTCAAGAGCTTTTAATCTGGAATGCATGACTTTTCAGGGAGCTCTGTGAATTACTTTAAATTATACGCAAAAATAATGTGTATGTATGTAATTTGTGCAAAAGTGGAAATGGGATGTATATGCCCAGGCTAATTTTTAGGGGCATTTATTTTAGATACTTTTCTGTTTTTTGAAATATGTGGTTGGGTTATTTGAGTTGGCCTCCTCTTGCACTCCTACCCCCCCCCCCCCCATTAAGTTTTAGTAATGTGCAAATGGACCACCAAGAATCTCTGGTCCCTTTTCCATTTTTCTTTCTTTCTTTCTTTCTTTCTTTCTTTCTTTCTTTCTTTCTTTCTTTCTTTCTTTCTTTCTTTCTTTCTGAGAGGGAGAGATGTGGGGGAGGGGCAGAGGGAGACAGAAGATCTTGTTATTTATTCTATTTTTATTTTTATTTTTATTTTTATTTTTGAAGAGAGAAAGAGTGTGCCATAGCAGGTTGGGGGTGGGGAGCAGAGAGAGAGGGAGAGAGAGAATCCCAGTCAGGCTCCATGCACAGTGTGGTGCCTGTTGTGGGGCTGAATCAATCTCACAATCCTGAGATCATGACCTGATCCAAAATTGAGTTGGAGGCTTAACCAGTTGAGCCACCCAGGTGCATCCTCCCACCCCCAGGCCATTTTTCTTTCCTTCCCACTCTCCCCTCTGGTCCTGTCCATTCCCTTCCCATCCTGTCTCCTCCTCTCTCCTCCCAGAGTCCTGGAATTCTACTTTTAGTCATCTAAACTCAGTATCAATGGAGTCTCAAGGAGAATTTCTGGGATGCAGATATTGTTTTGTTTCTTGATCTAGAGGATGGTCACATAGGTGTGTTGTTTGTCATACTTCACTGAGCTGCAGTTATTTTTTGGCAATTTTCTATCAGTTATACTTCAGGTTTTAAAAATTGAGGTAAAATTTGGAGAGGTCATTTTAGGTTGTAATTCTATTCAACATTTCTATTATTGCCATAATATTCTGCTCCACTAAGGAATATTTAGTCTTCTTAATTATTCAAAACTGTAGGTTTCCTTGGAGAAAGTATTTGTGACCCACGAACTGCTATTGTGAACACATTACTTCTGCCTAATTTTTTTTTTTTTTTTGGAGCCTTACTAGTTGTCTAGAAAGGCCTCTTCCTGTTCACTTGGGGAAAGATCTTTATTATTTTTATTTTTAAAGATTTTATTTATTTATTCATAAGAGACAGAGAGAGAGGCAGAGACAGAAGCAGGCTTCTTGTGGGGAGCCTGATACAGGACTTGATCCCAGGACTCTGGGATCATGACTTGTGCCGAAGGCAGATGCTCAACCATTGAGCCACCCAGGTACCCCAGGGAAGAGATCTTTAATACCTGTTTATATACGGTGGCCTTTGTCAGATCTCTTGACAATATACCTACAGAGCTTTGCGTGCTTAACCATGTCATTTGGCTGGTAGCCGAAATACCACCTCTTTAGAAGGGCCTTCCATTTTAAGCCCCTTGTATAAATCATGCTGTTAGATTATTTTTGTAGAGCTTACACATATTTGTTTTTTTTGTTTTTCTTTCTCTCCTTCTAGTCCACTCCACCCCAATAGAAAGATAGCTCTATGAGAGCAAGGCCCCTGTATTCCTGGGGCCTCAGTGCCAGGCATATAGTGGTTCTTCAAGTAGTTAAAAAGCAGATATTATTAAATGGATGTCTGGTTCTTTTCTGTTGTTTTTGTTCACAAGAAGTCTGGGTATTTTTTACCTGAATGCCCTTGAAATAATTTTGGTGGTTTTTTTTTTTTATTATTATTAGATTCAATCTTTGTTACTCAAGTCTTTATTGAACACTTGCTATGTAATATGTAAGATGCTTTAGTTCCCACACTGTGTTTAGCCTGGAATACAAAAACCAATTTTGTTTGTCCATCTTACCATAAATTATACCTGTATTGCTTAGTACTGCATTATTTAAACTAGCTCACAGAGCTTGCTTAAGTCTTTTGGCTCTTAATTTTTTTAATCAACAGCCATCTGATATACTCCTGTAATCCCAGTCCCTAGGTTGCTTAGACCACTCTTGTTCCTTTGGCATAATTCCAGGTTTAAATTTCACTCTTTGATGCTGCTGATACTCTATTCAAATTGTTCTTCACTGTCTGCCCAATAGCACTTTGGAATTCATTTCTTTTCTACGTGGAAAGTATCTAAGAGTTTTCTGTGCCCTTATTTATCTAATGCTTTCTCTTTTCCTGCTTTTCAACTGGCAAGCTTTTCATTGCATCCTTTGGTGTATCTATGTTCTCATTCTTCAGGAGTTCCTTTCATCTGTTTTTTGTCCTTTATATTTATGCTTGTAGATAGTGCAATTAAATTATCTTTAACCACACAATTTTTTTAATTTTTAATTTTAAAGCCTTTTAAAATAGAAATGTTTCCTTGATTTTGCTTAGATTTTGTGTGTCACAACTGAAAGAAGTTCTTTAATTCATATTTACCTTTATGAAGCAGGTACTTGAGTCTGGTGCCTTAGACCACTTGGCCATCCTGACACTATATTTTCGAAAAAAGAGATTTACTTATTTATTTAGAGAGAGCATGAGCAAGAGGAGGGGGAGAGAGTGAGGGAGAGAAACAGACTCAGTACTGAGTGCAGAACCCGATGTGGCACTTGATCTCATGACCCTGAGATCATGACCTGAGCCAAAATCAAGAGTCAGATGATTAACTGAGCCAGCCGGGCAGGTGCCCCACCATATCTATCTATCTATCTATCTATCTATCTATCTATCTATCTATCTATCTATCATCTATCTATCTATCTATCTATCTATCTTCTTTCTTTCTCTTTCTTTCCTTTTCTTTTCTTTTTTCTTTTTCTTTCTTTCTTTCTTTCTTTCTTTCTTTCTTTCTTTCTTTCTTTCTTTCTTCTTTCTTTCTTTCTCTCTTTCTCTTTCTTTTTAAAGATTTTATTTATTTATTCATGAGAGACAGAGAGAGAGAGAGAGAGGGGCAGAGAGGCACAGGCAGAGGGAGAAGCAGGCTCCATGCAGGGAGCCTGACATGGGACTTGATCCTGGGTCTCCAGGATCATGCCCTGGGCTGAAGGCAGCACTAAATCGCTGGGCCACTCGGGCTGCCTGATATTTATCTTTAAATAAAGGTTTGAACCTTAAGATATAATAGTTCCTTATCTGTTTCATAAAATGATAGATGTGGAAATGTATTTGGATGGGACAGAGAGGGAACTGAGGAAGCTGCTCAGATCCTGCCTTGAAGACTAAGGAAATTCATATCTCTACACTGGAATATATTGACCTAACATTTGGAGTCTCTGCCTTAAGGCTAGATAGACTTCAGCAATGCATAAACATTCTGAATGTTTTATTTTTTTATGTTTATATATTTTTCTTAAGAAAGAGTTATAAATTTTGCTAGATCCTCAAAGGGGTCTATGAACCAAGAGAGGTTAAGAATTAATGCTTTAAATTGTGGAACTAAAGCCAAATGAATGGTATAACTTATTGTTTGCTTTTAATGTAAAGTTTTTTTTTGATTAAAGTTATGCATATTATACATAATTCAAACATTATAGGTAGAGTTAATGTAGATAGTGAAGTATGCTGTATCATATTCCTATTAATTTCCACGAATTTGGTATACATCTATTTGGTATAAATATTTCTTTCTTACATATATTAGCATTTTCCTTCCTATTCTTTCTCCAAAATTTTCCTTACTGAGATATTGTAATATATATATTGTTATATAGTTCTTTTCTCACTTAATTTTAGATATGATTCTATTTCAGTACTTGTTGGTCTTTCTCAAGTTTTTTAACAAAGTATTTTATGGCTCTACCATAATTTAACATTTATTGCTGAACACATGAGCGGTTTCTAGTTTTTTTTTTTTTTTTTTTTTTTTTTTTGCATTGCAAACTGTGCCATAGTAAACATCTCTGTAGATACAGTCTTAACAATTTAGAATTAGCTTCATTAGAAATAGAAATGTTAGAGTAGGATATGAACAATTATTAACATTTTTAAAAATAATGTTTTTATTTTAATTCCAGTATACTTAACATATGGTGTTATATTAGTTTCAGGTGTACAATATAGTGATTCAGCACTTCTATACAAAACCCAGTGCTCATCACAAGGAGTGTACTCTTTAAATCTCATCCCCTATTTCCTCCATTCCCCCAGCTGTCTCACCTCTGGTAACCATCAGTGTGTTCTCTGTAGTTAAGAGACTTTTCTTGGTTTCTCTCTCTCTTTTTTAAAATTTCCTTTGCTCATTTGCTTTTGAACATTTAAAGTTTTAATAGATATTGCTAAAACATCATCAAAAACTGCATCTACTTACACTTCCATGATATAAGATCACAGAGATTTCTGAATGTGCTTTCCAACAAAAAATTAGTAAAATGAATTTCCCCAGTCCTCAAGATGAAAATTTTTTTTTGTATTATCAAAATTTTCAAACATAAAACATGTGAAGACGAGAACATTGAACCTCCATATACCCATCACTGGATTCAACATTTATCAAGATTTTTGCCACATTTGCTTCTTACATCCTTTTTTCTCTTTTGCTAAAGTATTTTGTTGTTGTTGAAGTATTTTGAAGGAAATCCTAAACATTGTCATCTAACCCTGACATGCTTCAGTATTTATCTTTAAAAAAGGCTAGAGGGCAGCCCTGGTGGCGCAGCGGTTTAGCGCCGCCTGCAGCCCGGGTAGTGATCCTGGAGACCCGGGATCGAGTCCCACGTCGGGCCTCCTGCGTGGAGCCTCCTTCTCCCTCTGCCTGTGTCTCTGCCTCTCTCTTGCTCTCTCTGAATGATAAATAAATAAATCTTAAAAAAATAAAATAAAAAAAAATAAAAAAGGCTAGAGCAGGGTATCCCTGGGTGGCTCAGCGGTTTCGCGCCTGCCTTTGGCCCGGGGCGCGATCCTGGAGTCACAGGATCGAGTCCTGCGTCGGGCGCCCTGCATGGAGCCTGCTTCTCCCTCTGCCTGTGTCTCTGCCTCTCTCTTTCTCTGTCTCATGAATAAATAAAATCTTTTTTTTTTAAAGGTCTAGTATTTTTAAAAAAATTTAAAAAGGCTAATATTTCCTTCCTTTTAAAAAATTTTTAGGTTCTTAGTACAGAAAATTTCACACATACATAAAAGCAATTCACATAATGAACCCAACTACTATGATCTTTTATTAGGAAAAAAGCTCCTTCAGTGACATTTTTTGTGTAAAGACCAACTAAAACTACAGTCTTTTTTTTTTTTTTTTTTTTTTTTTTAACTACAGTCTTTTGACTTGGTGCTTTAAAAATCTGAAGGGAATACTTTATTGGCTTTGATATTGGCCCACATTTTATTTAATGAGTACAACATAGTGAAACCCTGTGTATCCATCTCCCAGTTTCAACAATTAACAACTCATAGTTGGTATACTCCTACCTATTTCAGTTCATCCCACCAGATTATTATTATTATTATCTTTTCCCACCAGATTATTTTGAAGCAAATTTCATACATTATAGCATTCCATTTGTAAGTATTTATATTGATGTATCTAAAAGAAAAGGCTTCATTTTTTTGTTGATAGCCGCAATGCAGCTGTTACCAAAAATAACAAAATAATTCCTTAATATTATAAAAACCAATGAACCTTCTTACATAACCATACCATTATCATACCTAATAAAATTATTGAATGAACTATTACCCAGTTCATAATTATATTTTCCTGATTGTCTAAAATAATACCTTTATAAAGTTGGTTTGTTAGAATCTTTTTACACATTATATTTATTGGGGCTCTCAAGCTTTTTTACCCCCAGAGTGGTCCTTCTACTTTTTCCTCTTGCTACTGAGAGGTGGCAGAAATTGAGTCCATTATCATATATAATGGTCTGCATTCATGCTTTGTCTATTTGCTTTTTTTGTGGTGTTTTTAACTTTTCCTTTAGTACTATACTACTTATAATTGGAAGTGAGCTCTAGAGACTTGGTGTCAAATTCAGCATGTTTGGTAAAAAAATATTTTTTTTTTTTTTTTTTTTTTGGTAAAAACACTTCCTAAATGGTGCTATGTTCTTCACAAGCATCATGGTGTCTGATTTTTACTCCTCATTTTACTAAGATTGATAAGGATGTGATCATTTGATCTCAAGTGGAAAATTTCCCCATAAGCCTTTCTCTATAAGGGTTCCATTGCATGGGTCGATTATTTCAGTAGATAACACAAAATGATAATTTTCTCGTTACTCACTTTTTATTTTAATAAAATTCATTGCTTTGGTTATTAGAAAACTTGAACATCTTTTCATGTTTACAGGCCATTCAGCAATTTTTCTGTGACTTCTTCATGACCTTGGGTGATTTTTCTATTGAATTGTTTTCTTCTTTTTTCTTTTTCTTATCCATTTTCAAGTGTTTATAAGCAAAGATACTAATTCTTTTTCTGTTTTACCTCTTATAAATATTTTTTTCAATTTTTAATTGTCTTCTGAATAGAAGCTTGACTTATATAGTCCATTTTTATCTTACATTTATGGCTTTTGGTTTAAAGTTTTACTTAGTTATGCCTTCTATACTTTGAGGTAATGGAGGGGGGATTGTTTTTTACCCTGGTAACTTTTTTCACTTTTGATATGTTGGAATATTGTATATGGTGTAAGATAAGAATAAGATTTACTTTCTGCATAACAATAATCAATTGTCCTAAAGCAATTTGTTGAAAGTCATCTTTTTATATATTTAGTGTGGTTATTTTGTATTGTCACGAAATATCTTATTTGTGATTATTTGTACATACAGAATAGTTTGCTTCATTTTTGTTCAGATTCACCAATCATACTTTAAAATAAGTATAAACAAGATTAGAAGGAATGTATGTACTTATGTGTACTGTATAAACTTTTAAAATAGACTTTAGGTATTTCTGTCACATACTCGCTAATATGATAAGTTAGAAATAGTTAAGGAATAGAAAATGTGAATTCTTAAGAAATGATCAATTTCTACTTAATGGTTTGTAAAGGGTAGAAGTAATAAAGTAATATGTGACAGTAATAAGTTGCAGCTAAAAAATACTAATTCCTGTGATGAGATTTTCTTTAGTATTCTAGTTGGCACCTATCTAGTATGGTCTTTTATTAGGAAGAAATCCCCCCTCAGCCACATTTTAGATTTAAAGACTGTTTAAAACTATAGTCTTTTAACTTGGTGCCTTAAAAATCATAGAGAAGTAATAAATCAGCTTTCATATTGGCCTGCTTTCTGTTTATAGATATTATATAAAGATATAATATGTTCCTGGTAGATTAGACATCACTGTTAATTTTTTTCTTTTTCATATTACAGGTTTTGCAAAAGGCATCAAATTAAATCAAGTTCAAATATTCCCTGTGTCCCCAAAGACTTATTGATGATGTCTGAATTTGTTCTTCCAAGATTTATTTTTTGTCTTATTCAGTACTTAAGAGAAGGCTATAATGAACCAGGTATGTTTAATCTACTCTTTGTTAGTACTCTTTTTTAAATTCCCAATTAACAGAGTTTACCATTAATAACAAGGTGAATTTTTTTCAGATAACATTTTTTTGCTTAACATGTTTTATGAGATGACTGAAATTACAGAGACTAAATAAAAGCGTATTTTAACTATACATCAATTATATAATCTCATAGATACCTTGGAGTAGGGCATAGTTTGGGACTTCCTGCTCCTGAGATCATAGATGTTTAGGATCAAACTTACATGGCCTTTTGCAAATGAGGAAATAATAATTTTATGGGGTTAAGGTGACTTTATTTATAATTATATTATAATAGAATTAAGTCCTGCCAGTGTGCGAAGATAAACTACCATTTTACCATCTTTCTCTTTCTCTCTCTCTCTCTTTTTTTTTTTTTTTGTAGATGTCTGTATTTTTATTCCCCTCAGTATATAGCAACTTATGAGAGACATTGCTCACTCCCATATTACAGATAGAATGTATGGGTGTAAGCATCATGATATAATTGAAAAGAAAAACCTACAAATTATATGCTTCTTGCCTTTTATGATTTAGTCACGATCTAGATTAATGTACTTCAGTTAAATATTTTGGATTTAGATATTGTCTGTTAAAGGTGTCAGTCTCATTTGACATTGTGAATTATACATACCAGTTAGTGTGGTATGAAACAAATTTATTAACGTTTTATGATCTTTTACCTTTCTGATGATACGTATATATTTATCATTTAAAGAACTACATTTACTTTTAGAGGTTTTGAGTTATTTACTGTAAATAATCTTAAATCCAATTGGAAACTATGGCTCACATTTTTATCTATTCCCCCATCATTGAAGTGTGAAGAAATACAAAGCAGCTTCATCATAATTAAAAGTACCATGTTATTTTTATTGTGAACAAACACTTATACTTCCTTATTTCTACATTTTAAGCAAAATATACAGTCCTTTGTTAACTGCTTCCTCTCCTCTCAGAGTATACGTCTTAAAATACAGGAAGAAATATTATTTTGATTCAGCCCCCACACTACTCTCTCTTTGGAATGAAGAAACTAGAGACCAGCTCGGTTATTCAGCTTGCCTTTGTGCTCTTTCTCATATACTAATTAATGAAGTTTTTGGCAATTTACATTTTGTATTATAAATGTCCTATTTTAGAAGGGTAATAAGTAGAAATCATTTATTATGAGAACTTTAAAGCCGTTAGTTTGATCAGTGTAATTCACACAAAAATGAATTGTTTATTTTTTCTTTAGTGACATTTAGCGGTTATAATAGGTAGATGATTTAAGTACATAGCTTTGATAATTATTTTTTGCCATTATCTGAAAATACAAAGGAGTGAATAGAAGCACTTTTTTGTCTTAAGATGAGAGTCATGAACTTAGGTTCATCAAATTTTCCTTTCTCTATTACCACTTATGCTCAACATTCATTTCTCTTTTCTGTGCAAGAAAAGTTAATACGTTACTTTGTGTAGAGATCACTGTTTAAAGGAAGAACTTGAAGTCATCTAATTTGAGGTAATAGAAGCTCGGAGATCTTGTTATTTCACAGATGCCTTGAGTTCCATTTCTCATTTCACCCTACAATCCTCAGATGAATGTTAGAGCTTATCTAGCAGCTTTACAAACCAAGAACAAGTGTTAAATATTTGCTATGTTACTACATAAGTCATTGGCGAGGATATAAAGATGAATAATATACAGTATTGGTTGTACACTAAGAAAGTAAGGTTTTTTTGGTTTGGTTCCCAGAACTCAGAATTATCTAGAATTTCATTCACAGATCATCTTTTAACTGGGTTGTGAGTTCCTTGGGAGTAGGAATTAGTTCTTATTTGGTTTTGCTTCCCAGTGCTTGTCATGTAGTAGATGCTTAATAAATGAAGTTGTTGTTCCCTTTCCTGGGCACACAGGCCCTCTGTTAGCTTCCTTATATGCATCCTTTTAGCCAGTTATGTTGGAACTCTGAATCTCATTATTCATTTCTTCCTTAAGACCTCAGTTTACTCCCCCTCTTAAATATTCTTTTTCAGTTGCTATGCAAATTTCTTTTCTCTTCTTCCAGCTCTGCTAGGCATTCTTTTCTGATATTTAAAAACTATTTTAGTAAAAACATTTATGTTTATGAAAACAGTTATTTTTCAATTTAGTTGCTTTGACCTCCAGCCAACATGAGTCTGTATTTTTAGAATATGATAGAGGATGGGTTATTTGCTACACAGGTTTAAATTTAGAACTGACGTAATTTTGTTCTAATATTCTTAGACTAGTCTCAATATTATTTGATTTCTGTTGTTTTATTTTAGGAAGCGATCTTAACTTTTTCTTAAACACGATCTAATTGTGAAATGATGTTATGATTACTTTTATATATTTAAAAATATAGGAACCTCAAATTGAATGCTTTTTAACCAAATTAAATGCTTAATATTATGAAGTTACCTCTTTTTCCCATCTACCTTTCCTCAGAGGATTGAATTCCTGAGCAAGCCTATTATTCTAGGCTGGGTGATGGGTGAATAACTGCTTTCCAAACAGAGTTCTTTCTTTTATTTTTAAAAATATTTTATTTATTTATTCATGAAAGACACAGAGAGGCGGAGACAGGCAGAGGGAGAAGCAGGCTCCCTCTAGGGAGCCCCATTCAGGACTCGATCCCAGGACTCTGGAATCACGCCCTGAAAAGGCAGGTGCTCAACCACTGAGTTTCAGGCATCCCTCCAGAGTTCTTATATTAATTTTTTTTATTATAAAATACTGTTACCCAAGTTGCTATAATTTTAAAAGAATAAAATATTGTTATTCTTAACAAAATACTTGAGAGGAAGTTAATTACATGTTTTTCAGCAGCTGATGTACCATCAGAAAAAGACCTTAACAAAGTCCTTCAGCTTTTGGAACCTCAAATTTCCTTTTTAGAAGATCTAACTAAAATGGGAGGAGCAATGCGGTCTGTTCTTACTCAGGTTTTGACAAACCAACAAAACTACAAAGATCTGACTTCTGGTAAGTAAAATATTAGAATAGCAGAAAGTTAAAATTTACTTATGTCACTGTAATCATAAGAAATTGTGTATTTTCAAACTTAATAAAATGTAGATTTTTTTTTTCATAGAGTGCTAAAGGTGGAGGTAATTAAAAGTACTTATTATTTTACGGATGAAGAAGCAGTCCTAGAAAAACTAATTGACCAGTTTAAGGCTTCACAATCAACTTATTTTGGAGTTTGCAGTAGAATTCAGTCTCTGCTAAGATTTGGTGTGACATATTCATAATTTTACTCCACCTCTCCTTCCTCAAACAGTAGCAAAACTACTACTATGCCTTCATTTTTGGCATTCTATACTTTTTGGTTGTGGCATAGGATTTTATAATAATGTAGGGTTTAAGTTATAAAATTGTCAAGTATGTTTGTCTATGATGTACTGTTATGTAAAATAGCTTAAAATTCTTCAGTTTAGCTCAATTTTATAGTACAACAGATACTTTAAATAGCATTATTTTTGTTGGCTCCTGAATAACATGTTTTAAAAATTGAAGTGTATTTTCTTTAGAGTGGTGAAATTTTCATGTGTATTGTGAACCATATGTTATTCAGAAATAGTCTATCTCACATTTATTTTTTAAATTTTTTTTAGATTTTATTTATTTATTCACAAGAGACACAGACACAGAGAGAGAGAGAGAGGCAGAGACACAGACACAGGCAGAGGGAGAAGCAGACTCCATGCAGGGAGCCTGATGTGGGACTCGATCCCGGATCCCTGGGATCATGCCCTGAGCTGAAGGCGGCACTGAACCGCTGAGCCACCTGGGCTGCCCAACATTTATTTTTTCAACAAATATTAAGTTCTATGTGCTTGATTTGGTGCTAGGTACTGGAGCTTGGGGTAGGGAATGCAAGTACTAACCCAGGTAATCAATCCTATTTCTGTCCTTATAAAGCTAAAGGTCTAGTGAGTAGGATGGTATTAATACAACTCCCAAACAAAAAAAAACATGTATAATTTATAGTAAATGATACGAATAAGGATAGGAAAAGTGTTTATGAAAGGGAGACTTGGTTTCACCGATGGGGAAGGTGATACTTAAACCTGATGGTTGAGAGAAAGTCATTTAGCTAGAGGGAGAGGGGAGTTGGTGGTAATGGGATGGAGTTATATCCAAGGTCGAGGACATCTGCTTTTGACTGCTGGACTAGGCTGTATGTCATAACATAGAACTGGAGAAATATGAGGCAGCTCTTATCAGGCATTGGACAAGAGGCAGTACAAGGCTATAAATCTTTGAGAGAAAAGAAGAGGCATGAGATGAACCTCACAATTGCTCAGAATCTCTGTCTAGGGATAACGTCCTGCCTGTGGTACAAGAGGTGGCACTGAAACAGTGTGGTGGTCTACCTGAGCTGAGGAGGTGGAGATCACAGTTTAGATTAACTGAAGCAGTTGGAAACTGGAATTGTTGGGGGTAGATACGAAAAGGTAGTGGGGCAGATTTATGGGGGAGCCCTGAAAGTGCTTGATTGAGGACAGATATATATTTACAGAATGAGACTCAGGCTTACTAGAGAGTGACTGCTATGGGTTAAACACAGAGTAGAAATATTAGAGGTTAAGCACTTTTCCGAGACATTGGAGTTTTCAGCTAACCAGACTGGAGACAACTTGTTAATACCCCAGACATCTAGTTAAGACAAAGTTTAGAGATTATTTCTGTCAATTTAGAGGGCCTTTTGAGAACCTTAGGCTTTCTATAGACCTGCCCTAATTTTTTTAATTTTTTAATTTTTATTTTTAGGGAAGGAGAGAGAGAGAAAGGCAAGGGGAAGGGACAAAGGGAGAGAGAGAGAGGGAGAAAGGGAGAGAGAGACAGAATCCCGGGCTGACTCCATGCCCAGCGCAGGGCCTGACATGGGGCTCAATCTGACAATCCTGAGGTCATAACCTGAGCCAAAATCAAGAGCTAGATGCCTAACCAACTAGGCTTCTGTACAGACCTGCCCTTTACAAACCTTTACCAAACCTCTGTGAGTGTTTAGGTGACAAGGCTGTTAATTGAATGGTCTTCTAGAGTTAAAATGAATACTCTTTCAAGGAAGATAATAGAATCCAGAATCTTCTATAATGTGATATTAGAACATTCAGCATACAATAAAAACTACTAAACATACAGGAAAATAAGAAATTATACCCTATAACCAAGAAATAAGATGGTCAATAGAAATTGACCTTGAAATGACCCAGATGTTGGATTTAGCAGATAAAGACATTAAAACAGCTATCATGGGGGCACCTGGGTGGCTCAGTTGGTTAAACATCTGACTTTTGATTTCCACAAAAGTCATGATCTAAGGGTTGTGGGTTTTTTTTTTTTTTTTAAGATTTTATTTATTTATTCATGAGAGATGAGAGATGAGAGACAGAGAGAGAAGCAGAGACACAGGCAGAGGGAGAAGCAGGTTCCATGGAGGGAGCCTGATGTGGGACTTAATCCTGGGACTCTAGGATCACACCCTGAGACAAAGGCAGACAGTCGCTGAGCCATGCAGGCATCCCTAGGGTTGTGTTAGGCTCTGTGTTAGGCTCCATACTGGGCATGGAGCCTGCTGAAAATTCTCGTTCTCCCTCTCCCCCTGTACTGTCTCCCTTTCTAAAAAAATAAAATAAAATAAAAAAGCGTGTACTATAAATATGTTCAAGAAATGAAAGGAGGATCTGTTCAAGTAAGTAAAAGTAAATATGATGTTAATGAGTGAAGAGATAAGGAATCTTAGCAAAGAAATATAAACAATAACAAGCAAATTCTAGAACTGAAAATTCATGTTGAGTGCAATAATTAAATTGAAAAAATTTACTGGATAGGCTTAGCAGCAGATTGGAGAGAATAGAAGAAAGACTTAGTGGATTTGAAGAAAGTTAATAGGTTATTCAATCTAGAAAACAGAAAACACAACAGAGTCTTAGGGATCTGTTAGTCAGAACCAGATGATTTAACATGCCTGTGATTGGAATCCCAGGAGGACAAGAGATTATGAATGTGACAGAAAAAAACATTTGAAAAAAATCATGACTAAAATTCTCCAAATGGGTGAAAAACATTGACTTATAGATGCAAGATGCTTAAGGAACCCCAAGCAGGATAAATATAAAAAATATCAATCACACCTAGACACCTCCTAGATTCCATGTTAAATATTTATGAGTGAGAATGAGCTTACTTTTTTTAAAAGAGATTTAAAAAAGTTGTAGTGTTGAAATAAAATGAATGTAGGGTGATAGTGGCACAAATAAGGTTACCACATCAGACTAGATCCATGGCTTTCATGGGCCATGTAATATTTTTTTTTTAAATATTTTATTTATTTATTAGAGAGAGAGAGAGCAAGAGAGAGATCAAGGCAGAGACACAGGCAGAGAGAGAAGCAGGCTCTATGCAGGGAGCCTGACTTGGGACTCGATCCCAGGTCTCCAGGATCAGGCCCTGGGCTGAAGGCGGCGCTAAACTGCTGAGCCACCTGGGCTGCCCGCCATGTAATATTTTATATCTTCTATCTTATCTTGAATGTATTGGGAAGTCATGGAAATATTTTAAGCGTTTCTTTTTTTTTTAAAGATTTTATTTATTTATTCATGACAGACACAGAGAGAGAGAGAGGCAGAGACACAGGCAGAGGGAGAAGCAGGCTCCATGTAGGGAGCTCGATGTAGGACTCGATCCCGGGACTCCAGGATCACACCCTGGGCTGAAGGCAGGCGCTAAACCACTGAGCCACCCAGGGATCCCGAAATATTTTAAGCTTAAGAGTGACGTGATCAGATAAGTGTTATAAAAATATGACTCGCTATTTTGCCAAAAAGAGATTGGAAGGGGCAAGAACAGAAAAGCTCAACTGAGGCCTAGGATAAAGATGATGGTAACTGGTATTCGAATTTTGGTGATAAAGCTGGAGAAAGATCAGATTATACCTGGTGGTCTGTTGTTTCTTCAAACCTTATTCAGAAAATCAGCGGTTGGAAGAAACCAGCAAGTTGTTCTTAATTATTATAAGAACGTATACTTTAGGAGTGATTTATGGTAATTGTCTTATTTCTACAATTCCTTTTTAATTATTTCTTGAAATAAAAAACAACACAACGAAATCCTTGGCTGACTTTTAGTGATGGAAATCACATTAAATTTTGGTTCAGAAGTTTAAAATTTGTAGTCTAGCTGCCCTTCTTATTACTGCTTGCTTATTCACTGACTAGCCATGTTTGTAAGCATCCATTTCTTTACTTTTAAAAATGGTGATTTTAGGGACACCTAGATGGCTCAGTCAGTTAAGGGTTCAACTCTTGATTTTGGCTCAGGTCATGATCTCAAGGTTGTGAGATTGAGCCCCCTGTTGGGCTCTGTGCTGGGGGTGGAGCCTGCTTAAGATTCTTTCTCTCCTTCCCACTCTGCCCCTACAGCCCCAGCACCCCCCCCAAACATACATGTTTGTTATACATTCATTTTTCTGAGGCTTGTTGTGAGGGTTGATAAAAAATATTTTGTTATTTAAAAAGTATTATAAACTTCATCTATCATGATTGAGATAAATACATGGCTTTTATTATTTAGGAGGCATTTAGTCATTTTTATATAGGATGCTTAGAAAGTATTTTTTATAAACAAGGTGTAATTTTTATTTATTTATTTATTTATTTTTATTTAATTTTATTTTTTTTAAAGATTTTATTTATTCATGAGAGACCGAGAGAGAGAGAGAGAGAGAGAGAGAAGCAGAGACACAGGCAGAGGGAGAAGCAGGCTCCATGCAGGAAGCCTGATGTGGGACTCGATTCCCGTCTCCAGGATCAGGCCCTGGGCTGAAGGCGGCGCTAAACTGCTGAGCCACCTGGGCTGCCCTGTAATTGTTTTTTAAACTAAGTGTAATTGTTTTTAATATTGGACTTAAATTGAAGGATAGATGTATTCCTGACTGTTTAATAAGTGTTTTCTTTTTTTTTTTTTTAAACCAGTTTGGAGAGACAGACATTTAAAAAACAAGCTGTTCTGTTGCAATTATTAGACTAGCAAAGAGAGGAAGTACAGAAAAACTCAACAAATACTAAAGAAGCTCATTTATATATTTTTATAATCAGAGAGCTTGAGACCTTAATTTAAGATATGTAATTGGCCTAGGAGGTATCAAATGCCATTGGAATTTGGCTTTCAGTCAGAATAGTTTTTATTTTTAAAGAATTCTCAAAATAAATAGTAATATTTCTTTTACTATTATTCTCTTCTCCATAAATGTATTAAAAAAGAAAACAAAAATTGGCAATAATTAAAAAGCTGCAATGCTAAGTGAAAGTTTAGGAGTATGTAATTCTGGAACCTAAGCTTTTTAAAAAAATTTTATTTATTCATGAGACACAGAGACAGGCAGAGACGCAGGCAGAGGGAGAAGCAGGCTCCATGCAGGGAGCCCCTTGTAAAATTATGCTTTTAATTCTTTAAATGTGATGGGAAAAGTTTGATAAATCAGGAATTAAGAGTAATCTCAGTTATAATATTTGAAAATTCCACTCAGGCATTATTTTATCCAGGAAGCCTTTCCTAAGTACTTTGCTTTGGGGAAGTTTACCTGCATAGTGTTATGAGAGCACAGATTGTCAAACCAAATGGTGACGTCTGCTATACAACTGCCTTTTACCATATTATCTGCCTTTCTCTACCATGAGTTTTCAAGTTTCTTGAAGCCAGGAATCATACTATTATTAAGTTCTGTACCTCCTGTGACTTGCATGTAATCTCTGACATATTTTAGATATTCACTTACCTAGTAGATTTTATTATTCATTATAAACATGCTCTGCAATATTGTCTGATGCTGTTTTATATTTATTTTGGGGCTCTACTGCCATTAGAATATTCAACTATATTATATATATATGTTAAAATATATGACAAAGTATAAGCTCATGTATATAAAATATAAAATATATAATTATTTTGTACATATAAAATTTATATAATATATAAAAATATGTATCAAATGACTTCTTTATATATACATATAGCTATTTTATATATAAATATGTAATACTTATATAAAAATACATATATATATTTATTAATTACTGAGATTGCTTTACTTATATTTTCAGTGGAATATTTTTTCTGATTTTAAATTTGTTTTAAATATTAGGTCTTGGAGAAAATGCTTGTGCAAAGAAAAGTCATGAAAAGTACCTTATAGCTTTGAAGAGCTCTGGACTTACATATCCTGAGGATAAACTTGTATATGGCATACAGGAGCCATCAGCTGGCACTAGCACTCTGGCAGTTCAAGGTTTGTGTATTTAATTTGAACAGTGGTAACTTTTCTGTAATAAAACAAAAAGACCTCAAACTTATTATTGAAGAAATTTAAATACTGTGTCAATCTTTGTAAGGAAAGTAATAAAAATGTAGAAGCAAGAAAGAATAGATTGGCCAAAGAAGAGAATGCATTTTTCTTAAATGGAATTCAGTTAGTTTATTAAGGTTCTATTTCTATCTTGTGAAAAAATTGGTATTTAAGAGTAGCCCAAAACTTTAGTATCTCAATATTTTAGGCAGCCATGGTTTAAAACTGAAAAGAAAGAAATCTGTCTGAAATACCATTTGGGATGATTGAATTTAGATTTTCACTAGAGATTTCCTCTGAAGTATAAACCTATTAGGCCTGAATTTATTAGATAAATGTTGAACTCGGCCAAGATAACTGTTGGAATGAGTTGTTTTAAAAACAAAACTTGGCTTTTTGTTTATGTCTCAAAATGGTTTTAAAGTAAGGCAATATGTAACAATTATGAAGGAAACTTTTTTTTTCCCTTTCTAAAGGATTTGCAGGTGCAACAGGAACTTTGGGACAACTAGATTCTTCAGATGAGGTGAGATTTAAAATTTTAAAACTTTTTGAAAATAGATTTTAAAAGTTTTAGAACTTTACAGATTTGTGGATATTAATTTAGTTTAAGTTCCTCATTTTGGAGACAAAGACACTGAAGCCTACAGTGGAATAACTTAGCCATCCAGGAGTACAGTTACTAGATTTTTACTACTTCTTTATAATTTATCTCTTTCTTCTGGGAGATAGAGATCTTTCCTAGGAAGATATCTCCACATTGACCCAAATCCTCATATATTCAATGAAATTGTTTTAAGAAATTTAGCTAAGTCTGGAACAATGTATTAAAAGAATATAAAAGGTAACTGCTTTTCCAATCTCATAATGTAAGTTTTACCTTACATGTTATACCTTACTTAAAAAAGCAATGTACTGGGAAGTAGACTGTCAGTTTGAAATTTCAACTTTTATAATATTTGTTAGACAAATAGTAATGTTTATTAAATATTTCTGATAAATCCTTTATAGCATTCCTAATTCTATTAGTATACAATCTATAAGGGAGAATTGCATTTTGCAAATATTTGTGTATAATCTTGATGCTTATGTAAATTTCATATTTTTGTCAAGTTTAATGATTACAATTTTAAAAACCAAATTGTTACATTAAAACATACTTTTTTAATGTAGCTTTTTTGAAAATGCATTTTGATAATATCACATGACCAAAGCAAAATATCCTCTTTTTGAAAATATGATTTATGTTATTGATGCCTTGTAATTGATTGAATGCCTTATATTTTAAACTTCCTAGTAGTATTTTTTGCCTCTAAAAAGGCTCCCACAAAATGCAACATTTTCTGGAGTTTCTTTTTGGACAAACAGTTTTGAAGAGTTTTCAACAAACTGGAGAGGAAGTTTCATATGCTGTTTGCAATTTTGGCTCTGAATTAGAGTGCCTGGGTTTGAAACTGGCTCCTGTACCATTTAATAGTGTGATTTTGGGCAAACGTTTTAGTTTCTTCATGCCTCAGTTTTCTCTTCTGGAAAATGGAGGTAATAATAATATTATTGCCAGGGATTATTGTGAGGATTGAATGAGTTTATATATGAAAGCACTTGGAGCACTAGTGCCTGGCATATTGTAAACATCATATATGTGTCTATTAAATAAATTAAAGTAAAATCATTAAAAAAATAAAATTACTAAAAAAAAATAAAATTACCTAAAATCATTAAAAAATACTATGATTAGCTAAAACTATTGTTTTTTTTAACTTCATAGAGTTACAAACAATGTTGCTATAATGATGAATGGGAAAAGTTAGTATTTAAAGTAGACTTAAAAATAGACTTTAAAAAATACAAATAAATGTTATTATTCATTATTTCAACTAAAATAGTATTAATTCCATTTTGAAGCTAGGGGAGGGGAGTGATGGAGGTAAGAATACCAATTCTTTATATGTCAGAGTGGAAGAAATTTAATAATAGACATCTGGTTTTATTTTATTTTTTTAGGATTTATGTATTTATTTTAGAGAGAGCATGCACACATGAACGAGTTGGGTGGTGGGGAAGGGTAGAGAATCCTTAAGCAGACTGACTCCCCACTGAGCCTGGAGGGGTATTCAAGGGGCTCGATCCTAGGACCCTAAGATCATGACCTGAGCTGAAATCAAGAGCTGCACACTTGACTGTCTGAGCCACCTGAGTGCCCCTAGACATTTTTTTTTCAGATTTTATTTATTTCTTTATAGAGGGAGAGAGACAGAATCTCAAGCAGATTCCACACCAAGCAAGGAGCCTGACACGTAGTTCAATCTCATGACTGTGAGATCATAACCTCAGCGGAAATCAAGAGTCAAATGCTTAACAACTGAGCCACCCAGACACCGCTAGACATGTGGTTTTAAATAACTTATTCTGCTTCATTATTATGTTTTTTTTTTTCATTATTATGTTTTTTAAGTGTGAGATGGGGGGGTGGCTGGGAGGAAGAGGGCAGAGGGAGAGGGAGAAAGAGAATCTTACCCAAGCTCTATGCTTATTGCAGAGCCCAGCGCAGAGCTCGATCTCACAAACCTGAGATCATGACCTGATCCAAAATCAAGTCGCTTAACTGACTGAACCACCCAGGCACCCCTATTCTGCTTTCCTTAAGGGCATTTTGTGGGGAAGCAGAATTGCCTCTCACAAGGCAAGATCTGGGAACACTTAGACGTTGAATATGAGTGGGTGCACAGGCACATTTTTTTGTTTAAAGCCAGCCAGACAGGAAAGGAGCCTTGTATCTGTTGTCAGTAAAAACTTAGAAAATGATTTTATAATGAAATGGTTTAGTGATGTTATAGAAGATTAGAAAAAAATAAACATCTTGATGTGATCTAGAACAATAAAAATCTATAGTTATGTTTGTTTATATTTCTGTGGTAGGTTAAAACCTTCATATTATTTTAGCATACTTAGCATTATGCATCTAATAGCTGTGATAACAATTTTACTTTATTGTCATGAGTTGAATCTGATTTCTGGGCATTTAGAAAGCTGATCTTCAACATAAATGCTTTCTCCTCTGTCTAGGAAAGAACCAATAGTCATTTTTGTCTTGGCCTAAACTCCCCGGATTACCTTTTAAATTGCTGGGGATTTTATGGTAGGGTGCTAGAAGGAAATCCTTTTTTTTTTTTTTTTCTTTTTTCTTTAAATGATTTAATTAATTAATTTAGAGAGTGAGCTGGGCAGGAGGGGGTAGTGGGAGAGGGGGAGAGAGAGAATCTTGAGCACACTCTGTGCTGAGCGCGCAGAGCCTGATGAGAGGTTCACTCTTATGACCCTGAGATCATGACCTGAGCTGAAACCAAGAGTTGGATGCTTAACTGATTGAACCACTCAGCATGCCTAGAAGGAAATCCTTTTGTGTGTGTGGGAGAGAAGTAATTTCTGTGTGGATATCAGAGGATTTTAAATATGGCTTTTCTGGGATCCCTGGATGGCACAGCAGTTTGGCGCCTGCCTTTGGCCCAGGGCGTGATCCTGGAGACCCGGGATCGAATCCCACGTCGGGCTCCCGGTGCATGGAGCCTGCTTCTCCCTCTGCCTGTGTCTCTGCCTCTCTCTCTCTCTCTGTGTGACTATCATAAATAAATAAAAATTAAAAAAAGATAAATATGGCTTTTCTGGGGCGTTTGGGTGGCTGAGTCGGTTAAACATCTCAGGTCATGATCCCAGTGTCCTGAGATTGAGCCCTCTTTGGGCTCCTTGCTCCACAGGGAGCCTACTTCTCCCTCTCCCTCTGTCAGCTGCTCTCCCTGCTTGTGCTCTCTGTCTAATAAATAAAATCTTAAAGAAAAAAAGAAATACGTTTTCTTTGTTCATTACTGTTGCTTTTAATCTTTCTTAGGTTTTTTTTGTTCTGTTCCTTCCTCTTGGATTCTTTGTTTCAGCAACTTTTGTATATAATATTTTTTATAATAATTTGTTCCGGGATCGCTGGGTGGCGCAGCGGTTTGGCGCCTGCCTTTGGCCCAGGGCATGATCCTGGAGACCCGGGATCGAATCCCACAACAGGCTACCGGTGGTGCATGGAGCCTGCTTCTCCCTCTGCCTATGTCTCTGCCTGTCTCTCTCTCTCTCTGTGACTATCATAAATAAATAAAAATTATTTTAAAAAAATTGTTCCTTAATTATGAGTATGTCTCAGTGTGAATATCATCTTACAAACTTTTTGATGGTGACAAGTTTAAAATACTTCATTTATCCTCAAAATACATCATTTTTTGAGAGTAGCTGAGAATTATTGTTAGGGCATGTGATACATATTTAACTTAACGTATTTAAAAATAGATTGCTCTTTGATTTTTAAAATCATTTTATAATTAAAATTTTAATATATTTAATATATTTAAAGGTACTTTTTATAATTTATAGATTTGTTATGTTTTCTAGTTGGAATAAAAATGGGGTCGTTGGGGTGTTTGAAAACTTAAGAATTTCTTAATTCTACTTAAGAATTTGAAGTAGAGTTGTTTAGCTCTACTTTAAGTAGAGCTAAACAAGAAGTCGTTTGAAGGGATACCTACTTTAGTTTTTTTTTTTTTTAAGATTTTACTTATTTGAGAGAGAGAGCAAGAGAGTGAGAGATCATGAGTGGAGGGGCACAGAGACTCAAGCTCCCTACTGAGCAGGGGACTCAGCACAGGGTTCAACATGGAGCTCAGTCCAGGACTCTGGGATCATGACCTGAGCCGAAGGCAGGTGCTTAACCAACGGAGCGGAGCTACCCAGGCGCCCCAATTTTAGTTTGTCTTAAAGAGAAACTTGAGCTTTTTAGAGTTAGTCAGACCTCAGTTTGAATTTTGTCTCATAATATTGCTGTGTTTTTTGCCAGGTTATTTAACTTATGAAAATCTATTTTCTCATGGAAAAATGATGATAATTCTGTTAGGATTAAATGGGATAATATATAATGTACATATAATGGATTAGACACAGATTATTATTATTATTATTTTTAAAGTATTTATTTATTTATTCATGAGAGACATGAAGAGAGAGAGGCAGAGACACAGGCAGAGGGAGAAGCAGGCTCCATGCAGGGGCCTGATGTGGGACTCGATCCCAGGACTCCGGGATCACGACCTGGGCTGAAGGAAGGCGCTCAACCGCTGAGCCACCCAGGTGTCCCTAGACACAGATTAGACTGCATAAGTGTTTTTCTCTTAGTACTTTATATGGGAGTGATTGAGATATTTGAGTTTTTGAGCTATTGTGGGTCATATTCTACATATTTCTACTCATCTTTCCAGAGGAAATAGTTTACTAAAACATGTTTTAAAACAATGAAGTTTATTTTTAAAAATTTAATTGAAATATTACCTAAGTAATGCACAAATACACTGTAGTTGTTTTGCCAGATAATTCAGATAAAATAAAAATCCTCTCTCTGCTCTCCTTAACACCAGCTCTTCTCTGGGTAACTACAGTTAATAGTTTCGATGTCCTTGATAGACCCTCTTCTGTGGAGTTAAATAACTATGTGTTTATACAAAAGTGTTGTGTGTATGTGTGTATTTGTGAATAAAGAATATTATGCCATTTTATGTTCTTTTATTTACTCCATAATGTGTTGTGCGGATCCATCTTTGTCAATACTTTTTTCTTTCCATTTGCTGTATAGTATTCTGAAATATGAATTAAACTCCAATTTACCTAATCATTTCCTTAATTTGCAGGGTTTTTTTTAATTGAAGGTTCAGTGCTTACATTTCTATTTGTGTATATGTGCAAATAGTTCTCTAAGATGTGGAATTGCTAGGTCACAGTATGCATATCTTGAATTTTAATAGATTATAAAATTTCTTTCTGGTTTTAAAAATCACATACATTTAAAATGAAAAGTATTGAAAATATAAAAATATGCAAAGATATAAAAAAAGTATGGAAAAGTATAAAAATGAAAGTATGGAAAAGTATAAAAGTAAAAACATAAAAATAAAAATGGCCATTACCTAGGGCTAATCATAGAAGGGTTTTAGTGATAAAGGAAATTTTCTGTTTTAAGATTGTGATCATATTTTTTTTATACAAAAACATATTCATTTATGATTTATTGATTTGTGTACCACTAGGTCTTTGCTTTTTTTTGTTTGTTTTTTTAAGATTTTATTTATTTAAGATAATGCGCACCCCAACACGAGGTGGAGGCAGGGGCAGAGGGAGATGGAGAAGCAGGCTCTCCACTGAGCAGGGAGCCCAACTTCAGGGCTTGATCCCCAGACCCTGGGTTCATGACCTGAGCTGAACACAGATGCCTAACTAACTAAGGCACCCAGGCACCCCAGCTTTTTGGTTGTGAACACATTTTCGAAATCTTGAGTTAGAAATAGAAAAATTACATACTACAACAAAAACAAATACGAGAATTAGGAGGAAGCAACTTGAAGGTTTTAAAAATTATGAATACTAGAGCTAAGACAGACCTTAGTATATGTGCTGCCGAAGCGAGCACCTAAGACAGACCTTAAATTTCATTTTGCCAAATTTCCAGGTGAAGAAGCTGAATTCCATGGAAATAACAGGATCACTCAAGCTAGTAAATTTCATTTACTACTTTGTGGTAGAGTGGGAAATGGACACTAGGTCTCTTACCTTGTTGGTTTAGAGTGCTTTCTGTAAAGGGAATAAGTGTTTATTACTATTGCTGTGCAGTGCAATGGTCCTAAGCTTTGTTCTTTAAAATTACCTTTTTATTCTCACAACTTTATGATTTAGGAATTTGGGGCCCACAGCTGGGCATTTCTCACTTGGGTACCTTCATGCAGTTCTAGTTAGTCTTTGGCTGCCACTGCAGTCCTCTAAGGCTCAGCTGAGGTGGAAATTTAAGGTGGCTTACTGACAGTACTGATTGTTGATTGCTTACTGTCCACAAGAGCTCATCTGGCTTTTGACCAGAGTAACTACAGGTGGCTTCTCCAGTATGGTGGTCTCAAGTTGTTGCATAGTTACTGGCTCTTGCAGATTGACTGTTGGAGAACAGAAACTGGAGAGTCTTTTTTGAGCTGTCCTTAGAAGTTACATAGTGTCACTTCCAACTGCATTTTATTCCTTGTGAATTGTGAAGGTGGGTGCAGATTCAGTGGGAGAGGACATAGATCCCCACCTCTAGAAGGAGGAGTGACAATTTGTAAACAAATTTTAAAACTTCTATAACCAAGATGTGGCCTTTGCCATTGTTTTTCCTGGATTCACCTGATACCCAAAACGATGACTAGTGATTATAGCTAACTAACATAACAACAATTGATGATAAATTTTTCCAGCTATTTAGTGACATTTTTTTGGTTGGAAAAACTATCACATGACAATGAAATAGCACTGCAATCAGAAATGGCTGTTGTAGGGTTTTAATTAAAATTAGAGTTTTCCTTAAATGTAATAGTTACTATTGTACATGAAGAAAATGAAAACTTAAATTTCAGATGTAAGATTTTTAAAAAAAATATTTATTTATTCATGAGAGAGAGAGAGGCAGAGACAGGCAGAGGGAGGAGCAGGCTCCATGCAGGAAGCCTGATGTGGGACTCAATCCCGGGACTCCATGATCACACCCTGAGCCAAAGGCAGATGCTCAACCGCTGAGCCACCCAGGCATCCCAAGATTTTTTTTTTTTTTTAAGTTGATCTTTACCTTTTGAACTTTCTTTTTAACTCTGTAAAGGAGAAAGTTGATGAAGGGATAAGATAGAGAATGATAGAAGAGTACCTAGATGTAGATGTTCTTGAATAAATATATATTTATGCCATTTAAAAATGTCATTAAGGCTTTTAAAGCTGTATTGATATTTTTATAACTTTTTATATTTTTGCAACTATAGGCACAAATAGTATGTTTGCTTTTAGTATTAATATTTGAAATTTAATGAAAACCTGGGTATGGTTAAGGATGGTAGTTTCTACACCCTTACCCTACAGGCCCATGGGATTATTGAGCTAACTCTTTTCATGATTTCTTTTTTTTTTTTCTTAAAAAAAATTTTTTTTTTTATTTATTTGAAAGAGAGAATGCACACAAGTCGGGGGAACAGCAGAGGGAGAGGAAGAACAGGCCCTCTGCTGAGCAGGGAGCCTGATATAGGGCTAGATCTCAGGACCCTGGGATCGTGACCTGAGCTGAAGGCAGACACTTAACCAACTGAGCCACCCAGATACCCCTGTGATTTCATTCTTATAATTTAACAAATGATATAAAAAGGATGAGAAGAGGGCCGTTACATCTTAATTACTACTGTAGAGAAGTGATTATAACAATTAAAAAATGTTGTAAGAATTTAGAATTGGAGAGACCCTAGAGGTAATCTATTCTTTCACTTTGTTTTAAAAAAGAAGAAATAGATTTGAAACTATAAAAACAAGATTTCTATTTGTAAAGAGTTTTATTTGAATGAGGGCACATACTGCAGTCTGCTTAATTTTATTCATACAAGTTGTGTCAGATATTTGTCCTCACTGTCCCTAGTACATTATGTACTCAGCAGTGCTATTTATACACATGACATTCTTCATACTACTACTTCTTATTCTTTTTTTGTATAGCTCATATGAAATAGGAGTAGAAAATGTTGTTTGTGTTGTATGGAACCAAAAAGAAAATAAGCACTTTGTAAATACTTTACAAAGTATTTTCAGATTTATAGTTATATATTATATAATATATATAATAATATATATATTATATATAATATAATATATATTTATATTAATTTTTTGTTTAGATTTATTTATAACCATCAGGTAGTTCAAAAGAAAATTATCTCTAGTATTATATGTATATTTTTCTAATTAGAGAAATAGGATTTTTTTTTAAAAGATTTATTTATTTATTTATGATAGACATGGAGAGAGAGAGAGAGAGAGAGAGAGAGAGGCAGAGACACAGGCAGAGGGAGAAGCAGACTCCATGCTGGGAGCCCGACGTGGGACTCCAGGATCGCGCCCTGGGCCAAAGGCAGGCGCTAAACCGCTGAGCCGCTGAGCCACCCAGGGATCCCCGAAATAGGATCTTTTAAATCAATATAACTTTTTAAGAAAAGATTATATTCACTATGGCCATTACCATACCAATGTCCATTTATCTGTGTGTCATTAATTTCTGTGACACTGATGTACTTAGCTGTTAATACAAATGAAACATTTAAGACACTTTTCCCTGTGTGAAACTGTAAAAATATGAATGTCCATTGTGCAAAAATTGAAAAATAGAAAAAAGGATAAAAAAGAAACATTTACCTTCAGCCATTATTGAAATTAGAAGTTACAGTTGCTTTTCATAAATCAAGGATAAAGGAAAAGTTAGTTTTATTTTTGGAGGTATAAGACTTAATTCTAATTATAAATTATATTAATGGTTAAGAATGGGGTAGGGAATCATAGAAACTTTTGGCAGGAGGGTCTTAGAAATGTCTAATGTATTTCTTTTCCAGTGCAAGAATTGATTTTACAGTATTTCTGACAGTTGGTAAGCCTTTTCATAAACACTTCGAACAATAGGGAATTTACCTAGTTTCTGAGGCAACTTGTTCTTTTGTTTGATAGCTCTAATAGGACATTCTTCTTAATGCTATGTAAAATATTGTAATTTTCACCCATTTCTTATTTTTTTCTTTAGAAAGATTTATTAAGAGATTTATTTATTTAAAAAATTTTATTTATTTTTTCATGAGAGATACAAAGAGAGAGAGAGAGGCAGAGACATAGAGGGAGAAGCAGGCTCCCTGCAGGGAACCTGATGCAGGATTCCATCCCTGGACCCCGGGATCATGATCTGAGCCGAAGGCAGTCACTCAACCACTGAACCACGCGAGGCATCCCAAATTTATATTTATTTTTAAAGATGTATTTATTTATTAGAAAGAGTGCATGCATACACCAGGGGGGAAGGTAGGGGGAAGGGAGCAGCACACTCCCCACTGAGCAGGAAGCCAGACACAGGGCTCCATCCTAGGATCCTGAGATATTGACCTGAGCTAAAGGCAGATGCTTAACCGACTGAGCCACCTGAAAGATTTTTATTTTTGCTTCCATAAGACACCTCTTAAATATTTAGCTTTAGTTATTTAATATTCTCTGCTGTACATGCCTTTTCATCTGTTCACTGCCTTTTAAATGTCTGATCTGATTCAATACACAGACATGGGCTATCTTTTGAGAAGCAGACTGTCAAGGTCCAAGTTTTTTGTTAGCCTTTTAGCAGCTATGCGGATGGTTGGCAGGAACCCTGTGGTCAAAAATGAAATGCCTAGGTTTTGACCCTCCCACTCCCCCAGCATTGAACAGTTGACAAGTTAGAAGTTCCTCTCTGCTTTGTACTTGTAAAGTTGGTTTAAAGTAAACAATCTCAGATTATAGCAGTTTACTTAAATCTTTGTTTCATTTTATTATTCTGGTCTTCAAGATTTTCTTTGGATTTTGTTTTTATAACCTGATATGTTAAATATTCTTTTTAGCCTTGTGTATTCCGTATTAACAGCCTTTGAGTATTATTTTAACCATCTGTGAATTTACCTGACTTCTTTTTATGAAGCTAACATTTTTTTCTTCTGTCTAGTAAGTTCATTAAAGAATATAAGAAAGGTTAATTTGTCTGAGAAACCATCTATAAATTTTGCAGACTGGGAATTCGAATCTAGGTTTTTGGGATCTTATCAATAATCTCATTTTGGACACTATACATATTTTGTGCCTGAAACACATGTAGCAGTGTGTCTAGTTCCCTGCCTACAGATTAAAGTATTTCTCTGGGCTGCACAAATGCTGTCTGGATTGAAGTTGTACTTGATTTATTTCCTTCCTTGTCCTTTGGACTATGATTTTCTCCCAAGGTTCTATACAGCTTCTTCGTGGATAAATAGGGAAGAACTACAACTTACTGTTAGGGATTTCGGCTCAGGTGTGGTATTGTGGTCATGATAACTGTATTTTTATCCTCTTTAATTCTTAAATTCCCACCACTGGGAGTCCTTCTGGTTGTTAAAAGTGGTGTTTTTTCTCAAGATAAAAATCTGGGACTTGTAATAGATAACACGGTAATGAGTTGTCTTGAGCAGATTGTCACAGGATTGGAAATCAGAACTGTATTTAACATTTATTTATTAACTTAAAACTATAATCCATATTCATTGTTGAATAAATAGAAAATAAATATTAACAAAAACATAAAATTATATATCTATCACTTAGAGGTGGCTTATTGTAAACATCTGTATTCTAAGAGATTTTATATGTAGTATATTTTAATGGTTTAATGGTTTCATGTTATACGTGCTATTCCATAACCTGCTTTTCTCACTAATGCCAGTTTTGAACATTATAAGGAATATATTTTAACAGTTTTTATGTGTATATTATCAATACTTAAATGGTTTCATACTTTTTATGCTATTCTATATAGCATGCTTTTTTCGTTTTTTTTTTAATTTTTAATTTATTTTTTATTGGTGTTCGATTTACTAACATACAGAATAACCCCCAGTGCCCGTCACCCATTCACTCCTACCCCCCGCCCTCCTCCCCTTCTACCACCCCTAGTTCGTTTCCCAGAGTTAGCAGTCTTTACGTTCTGTCTCCCTTTCTGATATTTCCCACACATTTCTTCTCCCTTCCCTTATATTCCCTTTCACTATTATTTATATTCCCCGAATGAATGAGAACATATAATGTTTGTCCTTCTCCGACTGACTTACTTCACTCAGCTCGTTTTTAATGTTTTTTTTGAAGAAATACCTGGTCACAATGACAATAGAGCTCTAGCATTGTTTTTCTTTGAGTAGAGGTATGCTATAATTTGTTTACTTATTCCTCTGCTGTTGGAAGCCAGAGATTCTTTTATTTTGCTATTATAAATAACATTGTGATAAATAATTGTGCATATAGTCCTTATTCACTTGTCTGTTTCTTTAGGATAAATTCCTGTAACTAAAACTTCTGTTACAATGATAAATAAATATACTTAAAGGCTTTTGACATGTATTGATAAATTGCCATTCAGAAAAATTATACCACTATACCCTCACCAGTAACATACTAGAGTATGTATTTTCCCAATTTCCTATAATCTCCCTTCCTAGCTGTATTTGATAATCTACCATGATGTGAAGCCCAACTCCCTGGTCTATTTCAAGACTTCTGTCATTGTGCTTTTGTTCATGCTGTCTTTTCTTGGAATGGCTTTCCTCTCCTTTGCTTGGTTAATTTTACTTGTTTTTTAGACTGGAAGGTTGGGAAATTTATAGAACTTTGTTATGCCATGACCATTGCTTGATCTAGGATACTCTTTTTTTTAAGGAAGTTTATATTTAAAATTATGAAATAATCCTAGCCTTGGTTATAAAATATTTTTCCAAATTTGTCTTTTTTCTCAAGACTGGGGGAACAGTTTCATAAATGGCTATTAGCTAGATCTCATACTTTTGAACCCTCTGGGCTCTATGTCATGATTTTATATTCTTGTGTCTGTTTTTTTGTCTTTTAAGGCTCAGAATTTCATTTTGGCTGAGTTACTCCTAGAGAAAGTGAGCTTGGTAGAAGAGGAGGAGGAGAGTGTAGTTTGACTATTAGTACCACTGCCAGGTGTTAGATAGAGAGGACTGGCGGGGGGTGGGGGGTTCATGGGGAGAGCATATGGAAGGGTTGAGGAAATGCTCATTGACTAAGCTAAGTGTTATGTTTGGAAAACCCCAGCTCTGAGGAAGGATGCTAGGTTTGACAGAAACCTGAAGTGAAGGCTGTGGTGTGTAGGCCAAGGAAGCCATACCAATAGATAAAACGGCATGAAGCCGAGGCTGCTTTTCTGCTTTGGAGATCTGATGGGCTGTAATTGAGAAAATACCTGGGAATTTGTACCACAGTTCTAACTGCCACACCTGCACAACACCATTGCTAGTACAACAGACTGTATACAGAATACTACCACACATATCTTTGTAATATCATTTGGCTCATAGATATTTGGAAAATAGGAAAAAGATGTCAGTATAACATGGAGGTTTGGGAATCCTATTCAGTCTTTCCTAGTTCAGAAGAACTAGGATAATGGGGTAGAATCATATCCTTTAGTTGGAAGGGGAAAAAACCTGAATTCTGCTGTGAAGGGAGCAGGAACTTTTCCAACAATATTTTAAAAAATTAGAAAGGAAAAAAAATTAGAAAGGAGCACTTGCGTTCAGGGCTCCTTCCCCAAGAGGCACACCTCTAGCTTCACAATTGGTTGCACTAGGGGCAGGCTGCTGCTTCCTCTGCTCCTTTTCCTTCTTTGCTGTCTTAGCTGCCTGGGTTTCCTTTCTGGTTGTGATGCTGTGTTAACATCCCTTGAGATGGCCTCAAACCACTCCAAGGTGTTTGGGCCAAATGATATCCCCAGGTACAGATCATTGCTTTTGTTACTTCTTGGGTTACAAACTTGAATAGGATGTCAGTGGTCTGCCCCTCATTTTTTTTCCCCTTTAAGCTTTGTTATTTTTAGTGTGAGGTTTTTCAGGAATGAATATATCACTTATAAGCAGAAATGCCTATATTTCCTTCCTGAATTTTTTCCCCGAAGTATCTTAAAATTTGTTATTATTTTTAACTGTCACTTCTAGCTTGTAATACGCTTATTTTTTCAGAATTTGATTTCTTGAACTCATTTTTTCCTCTAAGATCCTTCAAAGCTTTTTCTCTATTCATTGTTTTAGCCCTCTTCCCCTGCTCTTCTTTCTTCCTGTGTTAATCTGCTTCCCTCCTCCCCTTTATCTTCTTTGTGCATGTGATATTATAAGGTTAGGAAATGTTTCTAAATAGGAAATTTTTAATTTTGGCATTTTTGATTTTTATAAGTCTTTCATTAAAAGCACAGGTTAAATTTAAGAGCTTTTGTATTTTAATACTAAGGATTTTCATTATATATTTTAATTATGCTAATTTAAAAATAAAAAATATATGTTATTATACTGTATACATAGAAGTGAAATGTGTTGATTAATACTATGTAAGCGTGCCTGTGTTACATATTTAACATAATTTATAAGTATATTTATATTTAGGTAAAATGTATAAATTCATGAATAGGACTGTATATGATTTTGTTCTCTTTTTTTTATTCTCTTCCAGGAGGATCAGGATGGGAGTCAAGGTCTGGGCAAGAGAAAGAGGGTCAAACTAAGCAGTAGCACCAAAGGTATTTATATTTAATTTTTTCCTTGTATAAAAAGCTAAAAATGAAAACTAAGAAACAGATTTTTAACCATGGAGAACAAACTGTTGGTTACCAGAGGGGAGATGGGTGGGGGATGGGCTAAATAGGTGATGGGGATTAAGGTGGACACTTGTGATTAGTACTAGGTGATATATGGAAGTGATGAATCACTCTCTTGTACACCCCAAACTAATATTACACTGTATGTTAACTAACTAGATTTAAATAAAAACTTAAAAAATAAGCTAAAAATGTTTAATCATTAAGAACACTTGGTGGGTTAGCCATTTTGAAGGGAGAGTTATGTTCTTAGATTTGTCTAATAATGGAGAAAGTATTGTTAGGGAGTGATTGTGGGGTATCCCAAAGCAAATGAAACTCTTACTATTGGAATTTTGTTTATTGTTTTTTTTCATAAGATGTGAATTATTATTTTTTTAATAATAAATTTATTTTTTATTGGTGTTCAATTTGCCAACATACAGAATAACACCCAGTGCTCATCCCATCAAGTGCCCCCCTCAGTGCCCACCATCCAGTCACCCCCACCCCCGCCCTCCTCCCCTTCCACCACCCCTAGTTCATTTCCCAGAGTTAGGAGTCTTCCATGTTCTGCCTCCCTTTCTGATATTTCCTACCCATTTCTTCTCCCTTCCCCTCTATTCCCTTTCACTATTATTTATATTCCCCAAATGAATGAGACCATATAATGTTTGTCGCCATAAAAAAGTAAATCTTGTCATTGATGCTTTGATCCAGTGTTTTTGGCCTGAAGTTATAGTTTGATTTACATCTTTTTGTAATCTGAGATATGCAATTTCTAGAGTGAAAAAGGGTGAGTATGGGAGAGAAGGTGAGAGAGAGAGAGGTCGGGGGGAGGAAGAGAATAAAAATGAATGGCACTTATTTAGGGTACAGTAAGGATTCAATATGTGGTTGCTCAAAGGAGGAAGTAGATATATAGTGAGGAAATAGATTAGTAATAATGAGTAATATTTATTGATCTTTTTGTATATGCTAGACATTGTGCTAGGCACTTCACATATGTTGTTTCATTTAATTCTTAAAGTCATCATACAAAACAGTTATTACTATTTTATGAATGAGGAAATGGAGACATGTTAGACATCACAGCTAATGAGAAGTAGATCCTTAATTCAAATCTCCGAGCCTCAACTGTTAATCACTATGTTTTCTTGACCCTCACTAGAATCTTTCCAAGAGCCCTTGTTACTAATTGACAGCCCATGCTCTGTGGATTTTTGCCATGGATTTCCAAATCTTAACACAGTCTATATCCTGGGGTAGTATAGTCTCCAGAAGTTAAATTATTATTTTGAATAATATTTTGAATAATAAGATTATAGTTTCTGGTACTGAATGTGTCTTGTGGAATATTTACAACTGCTTGGAAAGGTGGAGCAAGTGGACGGTTTCAGTTGAGGCTCATTTTGTAAGTCTGTTCTGAGTTCTTTTGTGGCTGCATTTAACTTGGAGAGCCTAGTGGTGGAGACCCCTCAAGGTCCTTCTAACCAGACGAAGATGACATGAGACAGATTAACAGGAGAAAATAAAATTTAATAACGTACATATGGGGAATTCATACAGACATAGAAATTCCAAAAACAGACAAAATAAAGCATATAGGTCATTCTGAACTAGTGAGAAGGGGGTAAATGATGTCTGGGTCTTCAGAGGGAAGATACGCGGTTCACAGGAAGATGAAAAAAAGTAAATATTTGATAAACACATGATTCCTAGTCCACTTAGAAACAGTGAGAATAGAGGACTTTGATCAAACAGGTCTTGCTAGGTTCCTCCCTGCCTACCGTACTTAGTTTATATCATAATGTAGTTATCTATGGTGATAGTTTTTTTCCTGGAGCAGGTCCTCTATGTAAATTCTTTTTAGGCAGTTGATGGAGAGGATAAAGAGCTTTTCCTGAATCTGCTGGGTTTTGATTGCTTTTGTTTGTTTGAGTATGGTTGACACACAATGTTACATTAATTTCAGGCACACAACTTAGTGATTTGAAAGTTTGTACATTATGCTGTGTTCACAAGTGTGGCTATCATCACTATTATAGTATCATAGACTGTATTCCATATGGTCTGCTTTTTTTTCCTGTAACTTACTCATTCCATAACTGGAGGCCTTTATGTCCTCTCTTCATTTTGCTCATCTCCCTACCTGTTCTGTTCTGTTCTGTTCTGGTAACCATCAGTTTGTCCTGTGTATTTATAGGTCTGATCCTGCTTTTTGTTTATTTATATATATGTACATATATTTTAGATTTCACTTATGAGTAGAATCATATATGGTATTTGTCTTTCTCAGTCTGACTTACTTCACTTGGCATAATATCCTCTAGGTCTATCATGTTGTCTCAAATGGCACAATCTTGTCCTTTTTTATGGCTGCCTAATATCCTATTGTATATATATATCATATTTTCTTTATATATTTGTTTATTGATGGACACTTAGGTTGCTTCCATATCTTGACCATTGTAAATAATGCTGCAGTAAACATTGTAAACGATGCTGTACATAATATATCTTTATGAATTAGTGTTTTGGTTTTTTTTGGGTAAATACCCTATAGTGGAATTATTGAATCACATGGTATTTCTGTTTTTGATTTTTTGAGGAACCTTGTAATCTTTATGCCAAAGTGGCCCATCTTGGGGTAGCCTACATTTGGCCCCTACACTAGCAACGTTCATGAAATTTGATCTGTGGTCCAGGATGCGCACGTGTACATGTGTTCCCCTTCTTCCTTGCCTAGCAGGAGAACCTATAATGCCTGAAGGAAATTAGAACTCCATATGGCTACTTGGCCCTTAGACTTACCAGAGTTGTCTATGTGTTTATCTGAATCCTTGAGACACATCTGAGTTGAAGCAGATTGTTAGGTACACACTTGAGTTTAAGCTTTAGGGATGCCAAAAAAATACCTATTATGGTGTCATTATTTTCCTTCAGCTTGGTCAAACTTTGACTGATGATACTTTTTATGGAGACTTAAGGTTGAAGCTTATTTTATACTTGATTTTTTTCATATTTAAGATTGGATTATCTTCTCTTCTTCCTCCACTGATGGGAAGTGGTACAGAGATTTAAGATTTGATCAGTTATCATTTTGCTTTAAGTATATGCATGGAAGAAATGGCTTTTTGAATTAGTAGAATCCCTATTTCCAAAAAAGTGATAGTTAGTTGCTTTTGAAAATATTGAAAATCCAGGGAGTGGTTTAGTTTTTGTAAGAATTTGGTTTAGCACTTTGAAAGTGAGCCGAAAATAAAATAGGTAATGATAGGCCAGAGGTTGAGGTACTGTGCTACATTCACCGTCTGTTCTCAAAACCTAAATTTTAAGGATGAAGAAACTGAGGCCTACAGGGCTTTAGTCAACATGCTGAGATTATTGGAGCTCCTGAGTTACAGGGTCTGGACTCTGCTGTCGAATGAAATCTTTACCTCACTTATGCATTTGTACCACGTGCTGATTGCTCAGAAGTCTCTTTTTTTACAGTTTGGCTTAAGGTAGTTTAGGCATTGTAAAAATCATGACAATTTAACCCATTTTTTAAAGGTAAATATGTAGTCATATATAATTAGTGGAAACATTTCTAACCACATTTCCATAACACACAAAACACATCACACTGTGTCTTAAATATCTTGGGGAAACTGACATCACCTATTTTAAGAACAACAATGAAGACATTGTGGGGTTTTTCTTTGCCTTTTTTGTCTGAAGATGAAAAAATGGAATCATACACAACTGCAGCTAATTTCATTTTCGTAGAAGCCATAGCTTTTCTGGTTCACTTGGATTGTTTTATTTATTAAAACAAGGTGAATGTTTCTTTCTTTTTCAGTACATGACACCTAATAATTATGGTAGCTTCAGGCTTTCAGTTGGCAAATGCAGACTTGCAGAGTTGTAACTGAATTCTGAGAATACTACAAATTCTTTTAGTTTTGTAAATAATTCTAGAAACACTTATCTGTAAGGATTTTATTTTTCGATAGTCTAAAATTTTCAATCAGTGTTAAAGTGTAAGAATTAAGTTGACATCAGCAATATGTTCTGGGTTATATTCTAATTTTGAATCATAATCCATATGTTCATGTCACCTGATTCATTTGGGCCCTAATTTTATTACTTTTTGGCTTTGAATCTGTCAGTGTGTGCCTTTGAATATGTTTTACCTCATTTTTTGCAAGACTGGTTTATTTCTATTTTAAAATCATTATCATATCCTGGGAATGATCTAGTTCAGGAAGAAGAGATTTCTGTTTTACAAGTAGAAAGTTCTGAGATTTAGAAAATAAAGAATATGTTTCCACTAAGGAGATGTATAGTATAATTGTATGTATATTTTTATCCCTATTACATACTGCTTATGTATGTAAGTGCCTTTTAGTAAAAGGCACATTGAAAGGGAGTTAGGGAATTGGGACAAACTTTTGCCTCTCTGTAGTTAAAATTATAATGTCTCCAGAATAATAAAAATGTTATTCTGAAAATAATGAGTTATTAATTATTAACAGAAAAATTTTGTTAAAGTTATGTCTGAGAAGTACTGATTCAAGCCTATTAAACTCACACTTTTATAGAAGAATCAGGAGAGTAGTGGCATGCTTCTTGATGGCATGTTTATTGAGCTTATTGTTACATTTAAAAAAATATTTATTTTAGACAGAGAAAGCATATGTACAAGTGCAAGCACGGGGAGGAGCAGAGGGGGAGGGACAAGCAGACTCTGTGCAGAGCCCGATATAGGGCTCTCAATCTTAGGACCCTGAGATCATGATCTGAGTCAAAATCAAGAGTCGGATGCTTAACCGACTGAGCCACCCAGGTGTCCCTATTGTTACGTTTTTAGACTGATCCATGACCTAAGGAGATGTGGTGTGATTGCATTATTCAGAGTTAGTTGAGAGTAGAGTTAGTTGAAAAAATGCTTCAGGTTACCCTGAAAAACATTTTTTTTTTTTTTTTTTCTGAAAAACATTTTGAACTGTAATGTACTTAGGGCTATACCTGAGTATTTTGGTGTATGTGATACTATTTTTTAAAATCCCTCATCTAACACTAGTCCTTCAGTAAGCATCATCTCTTAACTAGTCCGTTCACATATGACACTTGCTATATCCTCTTAAATGTCGTTATATAGACCTAATGATCCAGAGGAGTAGCCCAAGATCATTTGCTCCCACAAAGATCAATAGTCAGAATTTTGTAGTTCTTTTTTAGGGAAAGACATTAGAGAAAGTGAGAGAAAGAAATAATAGTCAAAGTATTAAAAATAGTTCATTATATACCCGTTGAGACCTTTCTGTTGACTAAGTGTGACAAAGATGTAGAGATTAGCAGGAGACAAAGTGGACCTCAAGGAGTAGCTTAGAAATTGGCTGTTTAGTAATTTTATCCCTCTTTGAATACTTTTATTTAAAAGGGGCATCCATTTTCTGTTTTCCCTATGCATGAAGAAGGGTGGCTTGAGTCTGTTGCAAGTTAACAATTCTTTATAATTTTCTTGGTATATTCTTACCAGATAAAAGTAAATTCTTCTGTAGACTAGAGTAAGCAATAGATTAGTAATTACTTCCTGCAGCAAAGTTAGTGTTTAATTTATGAAGAACAATTTTAAAGAAATAAATTATTGAATCTTATAACAATTTCTTCCCTTTCTTTAAAAACTAAAAATTAAACGATTTAATAACTTTGCTTTATGGCCTTAATATTTTGTTCTTAAAGTTATTACTATTGGGGCAGCCTGGGTGGCTCAGTGGTTTAGCGCCACCTTCAGCCCAGGGCCTGATCCTGGAGACCCGGGATCCAGTCCCACATCGGGCTCCGTGCATGGAGCCTCCTTCTCCCTCTGCCTGTGTCTGCCCCTCTCTCTCTGTGTCTCTCATGAATAAATAAATAAAATCTTAAAAAAATAAAGTTATTACTATTAATATTAGTACTAAGTACTGTGAATATTATTCTTGTAAGATAATTATTTTGAATCTTAGAAATTTTAAACACCTTATGTTTAAGGACAAGTAATTACTTATTTTTTTAGTAACTGCTTTCTAATAAAATATAAGGTATTTTATTATTTATATACCATGGAGATGATAGAAACCTGGATTGATGATGTCATTATTATCATTGAATTATTGAAATGATATCCTTAATTTGTAGAAACATTCAAGTGTTTGAGGTTGATAGATGATTAATTATAGTAAGGCTTAAATGAGATGAGCAACTTAAATCATTAGGTGATAAGTTTTCTTTTTTTATGTAGATCAATCTATAATGGATGTTTTGAAACATAAAAGTTTTCTAGAAGAACTGTTGTTTTGGACTATAAAGTATGAATTCCCTCAGAAGATGGTAACTTTCTTACTCAACATGCTTCCAGATCAAGAGTATAAGGTATCCATATGTTTTTTCCCTTCTTTTCTGAACTTTGCTCCCCTTTCTTTGCCTTTTCATTATGAATTTTTTTGGTTTGTTTCTCAGCTGTGGCTTATTGTAGCTTTGAAGGTTGATATAATACTAATAAAAAGCATTAGCTTCTTATGCTATCAAAACAAGGTTTGCACAAAAAGCAAGGGATCATAAATCTGAAGCAAAGCAGTTTTACAAAGCAGTATTCCTAAGGGTAGTCTCTCTGCATGGAACTTGGTCCAAAGAGAATGCCGAGGGACAAACAAAAACATAATTGCAGAAGTAAATATGTACAATTAAATTGTGGTGGGTTCTCCAAAGGAGAGGTACAGAGTGCTATGAGAATGTTTAAGGGGACAGCTAAATTTAGATTGTAGGATTAGAGGGATGTCTGGCTGGCTCAGTTGGTAGAGCATACTACTCTCGATCTCGGGATTATGAGTTCAAGACCCATGTTGGGCGTAGAGATTACTTTAATAAAAGAGGATTATGTAGTTAGGCTTGGGAAAATCATAGGGTTAGTTGTTGCTGGCCATAACCATTAAACACAGAGCAGTTATTGACCTATATACACATGTAGATAGGTAGAGGCTCTAGTTCCAGATGGTCTGGACCCTCACCTATGACCACCATGTGGTCATGGCAAAGTGACATAACCTAGTGTATAAAAAGAAAATAAATTATGCTGTCCTTCTCCCCCCCCCCCCCCCACTTTTTTTGACTGTAGTTCTTACAGTTTAGGTAATAAAGCCTCCTTAGGAGTTACATTTTTTTTTTTTAGAAGTTACATTTTAATGAATAATGCCATTGTTTTGTGTCTATACCCAGTTAAGAAAACAAGAAGAAATGCATATGTTACACAGCAAGAGTATTTAGTCAGATAATGGTCAGCTTTCCAATCAAATAGGAGAAGACATTTCTTTTGTAGTAATCACATTGACTCCCTTGATTTTGGAGTTATATTAAATCCTCTGATATGGTTTTTAATCAAGACCTTAGATTTTGTTGTTAAAGTAGATAGCGCAAAGCAAAGACACCTACTTTTATGTTAGTTAATTGACATATCTGTAAGCAAAGTGAAAATTGTATTTTAAAATCATGGTATTTATAATCGTTCTAAAAGTTTAATAATTAAAAATACCTATTAAAATTTTTCTTAACTAACCAGGTATTTTGCTAAGGTTCCAAAAAAAGAATGTGACTACTATCATCATTGAAATTACTTTAAAAATTACTTTGGAAAAAAAATAAAATTACTTTGGATGTCATCATAAGCTAACAATAGCTTTAAAATGTTAATATGATGTATTGGAAAATGTGTTCTAAAACTCAAACTAATGTGTTTCTTTCTTCCTATTTAAAAAAATTTACAGGTTGCTTTTACAAAAACTTTTGTTCAGCATTATGCTTTCATTATGAAAACACTGAAGAAAAGTCATGAATCAGATACAATGTCTAACAGAATTGTGCATATTAGTGTTCAGTTGTTCAGCAATGAAGAGTTAGCCAGACAGGTAACAGAAGAATGTCAACTGCTGGATATTATGGTCACTGTGCTATTATACATGATGGAAAGTTGCCTTATTAAAAGTGAGCTACAAGGTAAACTCAGGGTTATTTCACTAGTTTTATTATTGGTATACTTGTGTAACTAATCTTAAGAATCCTTATATGCTTAAAATAGCTTTAAAATATTATAGTATATCTTTGTTAAATAATTTTTTGAAAATTTTCATCTAAATTTAAGACAAACTATTTTTTTTGAGACAAACTTTAAACTTACTTTTAGCTTTGTTATTCACAAATAACTTGTTGAGATTTTTGGATATTTCTTTTCTGTCTTTTTGCGTGATATGAGCATATTTACAGATTCAAATAATACTTTAAAAATATGCCACTGTGTTGTATGTCTTGAAAACATGTTTTTTAATGATTGCAGTATGTCATATGGCTTTACCATAATTTAACCCATTTCTTTATTAGACATGTTCCTATTTTTTATTATAAATTTGTTATCTGCCTTAGATATTTTTATATGCCTATAGTTTAATAATTTAAAAATTGAAATAAATCTTGCTGTTTTTTGTTTTTCCACAGTAATATCTTTAGTTTTTTTCTTTTGTGCCCACTATATGGTTGGTACTCCTCAAACTGCCATAATATTTCTAGGGCTTCCTCCTGTTCTCATTTCACTGTGGTCTTTCATCTTAACTTTATCTCCTTGTAATAATTTATGTGGAGTATTTGCTATGTATGGGGCACTATGTTAACACTATTCATATGTTGTCTCGGTTAAACTTCTGAATAATTCTCTGAGATTGATATTATTATTGTCCTTATTATTCCCACTTTAAAGATAAGTAAATTGAGGTTTAGAGAAGTTAAGGCATTTACCATAGATAAGATAGCTAGTAAATGACAGAGCCAAGGTCTTCCTATCATCCTGATGTCAGAATCTGCCCTTAACCATGACACAAAGCAAGCCAACATCGATAGTACTGTGTTTTCATTTGTTGGCATATGGAGCTAAACTTTAACACCAGACAATACCTGAGATTAAATCTCAGGACTTCCATTTTCTTTGGAGGAGAGATCTTGTAGTTGAGACTTTTTTGTTCCACTGTTACTTCCTTTTGCATATTAGCTACTATTTTCTTTCTATTCTGATAGTCTTGTCTATTCTCATGTGAACCATAGCCTGAAAAATAGTGTATACTCAACATAGAGTGCACTGCCTTATATATGCTAATAATAGCTAGCTAATATAATATCTGCCATCTTTTGAGCACTCACTATATGCAGTACTCTTTTCTCAGTACTTTGTATTATATCATTTAGCCATCTGTAGATGCTGTATTTTTTGTTTTGTTTTGTTTTTTTCTTAATTTATAGGGGAGGAAACTGTGACTTAGGGAATTGAAGTTAATGATCTATGGTTTTTAGCTATAAGTAGTAAGGCTAGGTGTCTGACTTAAACCTGTACTCCTATTTTTAGTATATGTGCTGCTGAAGTGAGCACTTAAACCTGTACTCCTGACCACTACGTGACTGTCTTTCCATTGTAGGTATAGTGGGAACATAATACATTATTTACATTAAGCCATATACGTTTCCCTTTTTTAAAGGAAAACTTAAAAGCTGCTTTGTATTATATAGTTCTTTTATCTTCATGTAAGATGACCCTTTTGTTTAAAGATTCTGTATTACATGTATTGCTTATTCTTTTTTGAAATAGTATCTATAATTCAGGTATATTGGTGATTTTCTTTTATATAGAATTACATATTTAGAGAAGGATTTTTCACAAAATATTTTTAATTTATAAACTGGAAAACTTTAATTTTCAAAAGTTGTTTTAAATTTTTAAAGATTTTATTTATTTGAGAGAGAGAGAGAGAGTGGTGAGGAGGGGCAGAGGAAGAGGGAAAGAGAGTCTTTTTAAAAAATTTTTATTGGTGTTCAATTTGCCAACATATAGAATAACACCCAGTGCTCATCCCATCAAGTGCCCCCCTCAGTGCCCATCACCCAGTCACCCCCAACCCCACCCACCTCCCTTTCTACCACCCCTTGTTCGTTTCCCAGTTACGAGTTTCTCATGTTCTGTTTCCCTTTCTGATATTTCCCACTTATTTTTTCTCCTTTCCCCTTTATTCCCTTTCACTATTTTTTATATTCCCCAAATGAATGAGTCCATATAATGTTTGTCCTTCTCCTATTGACTTATTTCACTCAGCATAATACCCTCCAGTTCCATCCACGTTGAAGCAAATGGTGGGTATTTGTCGTTTCTAATGGCTGAGGAATATTCCATTGTATACATAAACCACAGCTTCTTTATCCATTCATCTGTCCATGGACACCAAGGCTCCTTCTACAGTTTGGCTATTGTGGACACTGCTGCTATGAACATCGGGGTGCAGGTGTCCTGGCGTTTCACTGCATCTGTATCTTTAGGGTAAATCCCCAGCAGTGCAATTGCTGGGTCATAGGGCAGATCTATTTTTAACTCTTTGAGGAACCTCCACACAGTTTTCCAAAGTGGCTGTACCAGTTCACATTCCCACCAACAGTGAGGAGGGTTCCCCTTTCTCCACATCCTCTCCAACGTTTGTGGTTTCCTGCTTTGTTAATTTTCCCCATTCTCACTGGTGTGATGTGGTATCTCATTGTGGTTTTGATTTGTATAGGGAAAGAGTGTCTTAAGCAGACTTCATGCCAAGCTCTGTCTTAGGACTCTGAAATCATGACCTGAGCTGAAATCGAGAATCAGATACTTAACCAACTATGCCACACAGGTGGCCTAAACTAGAAAACTTTTAAAATTTAGAAGTGTCTGCTCTTATGGAAACAATCTGGAGTCTATTTTCTTGATGAAGTGGTTTAGCAGTACTTATTAGTTATATATAGTTTGCACTTGATCTTCAAGGAAGAATGTTTGAGAAGATGTATTTGAATCTGCCTCATATTTTTTTCTGTAGCCAGATTTCCTGAAAGAGTTTGTTTCCTTGCTTTTCCGTCATTCAGTAACCAACCTTAGTCTAGTGTCTACTTTCATAATTCTGTTGCTCTCCCCGAAATTGTCTAGGACTCTAGTGGTCACATGTTCTACTTTCCCCAAAATGGCTCCAAGCAATGCCTATTGTTCTATTTTTTTTTAAGATTTTATTTATTAATGAGACACACACACACACACACACACACACACAGGCAGAGGGAGAAACAGGCTCCATGCAGGGAGCCCAATGTGGAACTCAGTCTCGGGACTCCAGGATCACGCCCTGAGCTGAAGGCAGACGCTCAACCACTGAGCCACCCAGGTGTCCCTCTGTTGTTCTGACATAGTTATTTATATTCTCTTTTACTCTCATCAGTATTCCAGTTCATATAATAAATTATATGATCACTCTTTTCATGACATACATGATGGGGGAAAACTGTGACCACTCTTTGGACCTTATCTTTCCTGTTTTTCAGTAGCATTTCACACTATTGATGGTCTATTCTTTCTGTGGCCCCAAACTCTTTTCTGATTGTCCTGTTGATGTTGGTGTTTTTTGGCACTTTGTCACTTTTCCCATATTTTCTGAAGTCATATTGCAAAGTCTTATTTAGCTTTCTGTATATACTTCCCTTCTAATGCAGGTTGTCTGTCCTAGAAATTCTTTAAAAAATTGAATTTTCCAAAAGCTAAATAGCTGTTGGTAGCATTGCTAAGATCTTTAAGTACAATTTTTTTCCAGAAGTATATCACATTATTTCTAAGCCAACGTCTAAAATTATCTTTAGCTCTCATGGTGTTTTATTCCATTTTCAAAAGTAGCATAATATTTCATGATACATATTTACTGGTTTTCTAAAGACACCATAAACTTTCCTGTTTTTACATCAAGTTTATTAGAATGGGCTTTAAATATTTTGAACTACCTATAAGTAGCTACAGATATTACAACAGGATCTCTGTACTTTGTTTTTATTTTTTTTATTTTTTATTTTTTATTTATTTTTTTTTTTTGTTTTTATTTTTTAAATGTATTTAGCTTTTACAGAAATTTTTGTTATACAGGTTTTGAAAATTTTTTCTATAAGTAAATACAGAAGCTGAGACAATGAGAATTCACATGGCCACAGCAATAGCTAAAGATTAAAAGAAAAAAGCCTCTAGTAGTATGTAATCCCTACCTTATACTTTTACTTTGTTGTATTTGTGTTTCTACACCGTATTACTTTTGTGATTCAAGCATAACTCATAACTATTCATATCCCTGAAATCTTATAATTTGTCTTATGAAACAGTCTGTATAAAATGAGAACTTAAAACCATATGTCATAGAGACGCCTAGGTGGCTCAGTCGATTAAGCATTTGACTCTTGATTTCAGCTCAAGTCATGATCTGAGGATTGTGCACTGGGCATGGGGTCTGCTTAAGATTCTGTCTCCCTCTGCCCTTCTCCTGGCGTCTCTCTCTCTTTCACAAAAAAAGCCAACCCCCCCATTCCCAAAACCAAATGTTGCATAACATAGGAATGTTTGTATATGGTAATAATCCCAGACTGATCTGTCCTGAATATGAAACTGTTTATCGAGCTATACTCTTTGGATGTTTACAAGTACCTCAAACACACAATGTCCACACCAAAAATTCCTTCTTACGTCTTTATCAAGCCTGCTTCTCTTCAGTTATTGTGTGTGTGTGTGTGTGTGTGTGTGTGTGTATGTGTGTATGTGAGTACACAAGTGTGTGTTTTGGTACCACTGTCCAACCACTTAACACAGCTGCCCAAATTAGAAACCTAGGAGTCATTTTTGACTTCTTGCTTCTTGTAGATATAATGAACATCGCTGAGTCTGTCATTTGAACCTTCTAAACATCTTAAAAGTAGCCATTTCTCTTCATCTTTACATCTTCACGCCACCACCATAATTCAAGCCATTGTCGTCTCTTAAGACCTTATACCACTAGCCATCACCACCCTCTCTTAGTCACTTTCCACACTACACATCTGATCATGTTCCTTTCTCTCAACCCTACCCCCCCCACCCCCGGTGTCTTGTCATCCTCTTCACATGAACTCCAATCTCCTGAAGCTGATTTTTTAGGTCCTCTGGCTTCATTTGTGTCACCCTTCTTTCTCCCAGCAATTCCATTTTTTTTTTTATTGCTGCCTTTACCTAGAATACCATTTTCCTCTCTCATCCCTAGTTTGTTTGGCTGATCCTAATTCCCCCTTCATTCTGTAGGTCTTAGTTTAGACATTTATTCTTCAGGAAAGTCTTTTCCTGAATTGTAGACTAGCTGTTTTTTTTCCCTATAACTTCTTGTGCTTTGGCTATCATAGCCCTATCACACCCAGTCTTCTTTTATTAATCTCAATGGAGAGAGATACTATATAAGTTCTGATTGATTTACCTCTGTATTCTCAAACTTAATAGAATACCCTGCCCTCAGTAAGTGCTCAATGAATATTTGTTGCTGAGTGAGTCTCAGGGAAAAATAGAAGTCCTAGTCCTTTTATTTCATTGACGGTTCCAAAGTAGTTTTCACAAGAACAGTAGTATTTAAAGCAGTGCCAGGAAAATAATAATTTTGATTAATTGTATTCTGCATATTCATCTTCTGGTTTCAATAAAATAGAACAGTGATTTTCATGTTTAAAAAATTTTAAATTCCAGCATCACTGAGCACTGTTCCGTTAATAGCAACTGCTCATTAACTCATGGTGGCAATAGTTGTCACTCAGAGTGACAACTAATCTTAGGTATGGGTATCTGTAAAAGTCCCAACTTCGTTCAGTTATACCTCTCATCCTATTAGAGGCACTAAAAGAGAGTATGATTAACATTGTGGGTCCTGTTCTTATATATGTTTAAAAGTTAAGAGGTGGGTAAAATAATTTCATGGACTGAAAACGTAAATTTAATATATGGAAAGTAAGTGCAATAGAAGCCTCTTCACTGATGAGTTTAACAAGTAGATGGTTAGTTGAAAAAGTTGGTTAAAGTGAGGAATCATAAAAAAAGATACATAGATGTATTAAACAATATACTTTAACTTAAAATACAGAGATGCATATTCATTCTCTAACCTGTTAATTTTGGGCAAAGCATTTTTAAGATATGGTTTCCTTGATTGGAGTTCTCCTTCATCTTTCTTATATGTACCACTTCTGCAAAGCATCATCTGTGATTTCCAGTTTCAGTGTCTTTAGAGTTAGAACAGAAAGATCTTTGTGAACCAATCTGAGTGTAAAATTCTAGGTTTTTATGATTTTTCTCCAAGATTTTTTTAGCATTTTCTTAGGCACTTTTATTGTCTCTCAAACTTATGACCCAGTTTTTGTAATATTTGTCTTTATGTATTCATAATCATCAGTTTATGTATGTACTTATAATTTAAATTTTAAAAAGAACAATTAGCATGAACAGAAACAAAAAAAGACTCTGGATAAGTATGTATTTTGGCTTTTATGTAGGAGGGAATAGGTTAGTAGCTTTGAGCACTCTGTATACTATGAATATTAGTATGTTTTATAGTAGGAATGGGGGGCTCATTTGTCCAGTGAATCAGTTAAGTTGGAATAGGTTAAGAGAGCTAATGCATATACACTCTAATTTCTAATAGTAAAGATTTGTACATGCCTAATCTTTCACCACCCACAGTAATGTAATTAAACTTTAGGATTTTTAAAAAAGGATTAAGAAGTTTAGTTACATGTATCTTTAATTTTTAGAACACTGTGTTTGCTATAAAATTATATTTATATATTCTTTGAATAGAAGAAAGCAATTATATAATCCATATCTTACAGATTTGTTTGATAAGGTGGAATGAGATTAACCTAGGGATAAAGATATTTTACTAATTGGCACTGAACATATTACATTATGTTGTTAAAATCAAGGAAATAATAAAGTTTTATGAACATATACTTAGCTCAATGTCATGTAGTATGTTAAACTAATGTGGTAATAATAATTTTAATAATGTAATGTTATATGTTATGTGTTATGTTAATACTTCATTTAATTCCCTTAAGATACATGTCTTTTCCCCATTTTATAGATGGGTAAATTGATTCAGAGTCTAAGTAACACATCATATGGCTGTAGTTTGAATTCAGATATCCCTGTTTCTAATGTGTATAATGTGTATCATTGGTTTGTTTTTTTTTTTTAAACTTATTACTGGGCTGTGTGTGTCTGTTTTAGATGAAGAAAATAGTTTACATGTGGTAGTGAACTGTGGAGAAGCATTACTGAAGAATAACACTTACTGGCCTCTTGTCAGTGATTTTATTAATATCCTTTCTCATCAAAGTGTGGCTAAGAGATTTTTGGAGGACCATGGTTTGTTAGTTACATGGATGAACTTTGTATCTTTCTTTCAAGGTATGAATTTTACTTTTTTGGTTAATTTTTTTTAGTTTACAAAGTGCATAATGCAAAACGATCAGATATACTAATTAAAAGATAGTAGCACATTATTTGGGTTACATGTGAAATGTTTCATTTTAATTAAGATTTGTAAGTACTTTAATCAGGTGTTCATGAAGATATATTAGAGTCATGCAAAATATCAAATTATTAAAAAGGAAATGAGTGTAGTATTTTAGCACTTTAAATCATTAATCCAGAAATTTCTAATCTACTCAAGAAAGATTTATAGCACTTTCATAAAATTTCAAGTAGCACCAATTAAATAGTTTTGACTTTCTTGTTTAACATATTTAGTTATATAACAGATAATTCACAAAGTGTAAAAACTTCTGAAAAGACTAGATTATTTTATTTTAAATAATTTATTTATTTTTCTAGATATTGTGTCATTTATGCTGTTTGTGCGCATCAGTCTTTGGTGCTAGGAAGTATTTTACTTGATTTTAATTTGAATACTTGCTCCCATTTGGCAAAGTTTATATCTGCTTTAATTTTTGCAAGGTATGAACTTAAACAAGCGAGAACTAAATGAGCATGTGGAATTTGAGTCTCAGACCTACTATGCTGCCTTTGCTGCTGAACTTGAGGCCTGTGCACAGCCAATGTGGGGGCTCTTATCCCATTGTAAAGTTAGGGTATGTTGAAAATATTTTTGTTAATTTCTGTCTTTAACTTTAAAAGAGTGATTTAAGAAAAAGATTTGTGAAAACATTGACTTGTTTACTCGTATATAATAATGGGCAATGTTTAATTGTGAATTCAGTTTTGTGACAGCTGACCTCAGACAGTAATTATTATTCTTAGATTGGAGTTCATTATATTTGTCAGATCCTTGTAGTCTTCTCTTACCATGAATAGTGTTTGGAGCTTTATTAGAAGTCTCCACATTTATCTTTGTTGCTTCATTTTATCCATTATGTTAGTTAGTTGCCTGATGCTTTTTGTCTTTCAAGAAATGAGAATAGTTCTTAATAAAGTTTATATTTTTAAGATTCCAAGCACAAAGTATACACTTCATACAACTTCCAGCTGTCTACAAAAGGAATCTTAAGAGTAACATAGCAACAATATAAATTCTTATAATTGGTTAAGAAAATGATCACTTGTAATTGCATGTATTTGTGTCCGTATACAAATATATTTTTTTACTTTTGCATTTTAAAGTATTGGTTTGATGGGTAGTCTCCACAGTCCTTGGATGATCTAGAAAAATGAAATGCCCTGACTGAGGTTTTGCTATATGGATCCCATGAAGACCAGCTGCCAACTGTATTAATAAGGATGCTGGACAAGATTTTATAGTGGAAATATTTAGAAGTCTTGGATTTTGATCTTATCTCTGCATTTTTCTACTTAAGTTGCTTGGTCAACTCATTTAAAACTATTTGAACATCTCCGTCTTTCTCCTTAGTTTTTTAGAAAACAAAGCAAAAGAAAATGGGACACTAAAGCCTGCCCTTCTTCACAGGGTTATTATGAGGCCCTCCTCCATATATACTTTAAATATATGAATTCCTTTAAGCAGATTCATATTTTCTCTCATGAGTTCGGCTGTTCTCCAAATGCATGTGACTTACAACTTTGTTAGTCTAACCAGGTTCAGATTTTCAACAGCTCTGGCTATTCATGTCTATCTCCTTAGAGGTACTTTAATTTTCTCAAGCCCCTAATTAATGTATTAAATTCATCTGCCTGTACTGTGTCCTTTACATCATTTATGGTATCTGAAAATATGTAGTTATCTAATACAGAAACTTTCTCTCATGTGCCAGTTGCATTCAACCTGTAATCAGATACTATGAAATTTTGTTTCTGTTCTAGAAAGTCTTCCTCCCACTTCCTGTGTTTTAATTTATTTCTTTATATCTTTAAAATCTGGGTTGTTAAGATAATTTAACTGGTTTTCCTGCCTCTAGATTTTTTTCTACTCTAACCGGTCCAATACTTAAATTACTTTTCTAAGCTCTGTGCGTATCTCTCCTTTGCTTAAGAATCATTATAGTTCTCAACTGTCTACAGGGTAACATCTGTGTTTTCTATAGAGACATTTAAGATCCTTTATCATTTGCCCTTAACTTGTCTCTCATAATTCATCTTCCATCTCTACCTCTTTGTTTATCTATATCTTCACTGGATTAAATATCATTCTTCAACATGTGGTGTCCTCCCTTGATTCCTGTGCTTTTGTTCAAACTAGTCCCTTTTTGTATGGTCTCTCATGCTTTCTGCCTAGTCTTATGTGAGAATTATCTGGGAAGCTTTAAAAATATATATGCCTAAGCTCCACTGTCAGAAATTTTGATTTCTTTGATGTGCAGAAGGATCTCGGCAGTGATTCTAATCAGAGTGAAGAACTACTTGTGTTAGCTCTTCAAAAATGCTACTCAGCTGATACGTAACCTGCTCATTTAAGTTCTTTCAGTCAAGTTTATGATTCTAGTTTCAATGTTTTATAGTATTTTGTTTAATTTCTGCTGTAGCATTTATAAAAAATAAAAAACCCTGTCATATAATATGAGGTTCATTTGTTCATTCACTAAAAAAAGTATTTGTTGAATGCTATTCTTATGCCAGACACTATCTAGATACTTGGGTTTTGGGTGTTGAATTGAAGAGACACGGTTCTTGTTCTCATGGGGCAGTCTAATAAGGGAGACAGATGTTAAGTGGGTAAACACACAGATTTGTTTTGTAAGTGCTCTATAGGAAAACAGGTTGCTGTGAGAGTAATGAGTGTGGGGACTGATTTGTCTTGTGCTCAAAACATAAATCAGGATTAAGGTTATAAATTTTAGACCCTTGGTAATGTAAATTATATTTATCACCAGGGGGTAAGATAAGATCAAAAAGGGAGAGAAGTGGACCCTCAAGAAAGAACTAACATTTTGACATCAGAGATAAGGATGCGGAGAAGAGCCTTAGGAACATAGTATCATAGAAGTCAACAAAAGACAGTGATGCAGCAGGGAGGTTGATAGGATATTAATATGAAAAGATCAGTATTTGAAGAGGATTATTCTGACAACTGTGTTTAGGATGAATTTTGATTATGAAATTGGGGTTATGTTTATTTCTGATAATGAGAACTCATTGTTTCTAGATAGTAGTTTAATTTTTAGCTTTGAAGGGCAAGATTGCAGTGAGTTACAGTTCCATTAGCCTAAGAAGTGAAGACAATAGAGAAAAACAAGTTTATATTGTCCTGATAGAATTTGAAAGTAGTTTCTCAGTTAAATAGTATTTAGTTCCTAAAATAAGACATTTTCTTGATGAGCACCTACATTCTGCCAGATGTTCTTTACACTATATTCTTCGCATCATATTCTTATCTAATCTTCATCTCTTATAAAGTAGATACTGTCATCTCTTTCTTTCAGAAGTTAATAAGTTGCCCATGTTCACACAGCTATTAAGTAGAAGCTGAATTTGAAATCATTTGATTTCAGAACTTGTGCTCTTTCCCACTTTCTTGTAATTGTCTGTTAAAAGCAAGAATGTCTAGAACTTTTTACCAGTATTATTGTTGGGTTTTAGAAATTTAGGCTACATGAAAGACTATTAAAGTAAAAAAATTAGCTATTTTGTTGTTTCTATTCTCTAATTATCAAATACAAAACTAAAGGATTACTGATAAAAAAAAAAACTTATGAGATAACTTACTTTCTTTGTATGATTGCCCTTAATGCTGTTTGGTTCTTGAAAATGTTAAGGGCTAGATAAACAATACTAGATTGATAACAGATATATTGAATAAAATGATGGCACATTTCCAGAATCTTACTTTTTGCCTTCCTAACGGAACAGATAAGCTGTAAAATCTCCATCTAGTGGCAACGTTAGGTTACTGCAGACTACAGAAGTGTTTGGCCAGGACCCTTTGGAGCACTAAACTGCTTGTCACACATAGTGCTAGATAGACTACGACACAGAGCATTTTACGAACATTATTTCACCTGCTTCTTTCACAGTACTAGGAGGTAGATAGTACTATGTCCATTTTTACATATGGATAAACAAACTAAAAAGGTTATAAAACTAGTAAGGAGTACCAACATGCACACTGAATGTTTTTGGGTGGGTCTGTTAGTGGCGGGAGATGGGAGAGCGATGATCTGCACATGATTATTAAATATGCTGTATTTAGGAATGTAATTAACTTGTCACCTTTTTAAAGGCCCTTGATACATACTTTTCAAATTTTTCTCCAGAAAGCTCGTATCGGTTTATACTTGTACCAAGAGGATGTTATGATACACATTTGCCCAAACCCTTGATAAATTGGGAAAACATTTGATTTTAAATGTTTTTTTTATCCATGATTTATCTGCCACATATTTTGGTTATGACACATTATTTATGGTAACTTAAAAGTGCCATTAAATTTTTTCAGTAAGAAATAAGGAAATATAATCTGTAAAACAATATTTTTATAAAGATAAATTCATATAGGATAGATTAAAACAGTGAGACTGTTAGCAAGGAAACTAGATAAGTGATATTTGGTCTGGAGGGTAGTAGAAATAAGAGTGGATTTACATGATAATATTGAGGAAGAATTAACAGGATAAGAGACTGAGCAGGGTAAAGGAGAAGGCAGCAATGGGAGACTTTTAGCTTTCTTGAAAGACACTGAGTAATTTATATGTACAGCTAAAGATTTTAACCTATTTGACTTTGATGCTGCCTGTACTTTTATCATACATTAAGGCCCGAAAAATGTCTATTTTTAAAACTTTTAAAATTGAGATCAGATTTATACAACCTAAAATTCTCTATTTTAACCATCTTAAAGTATACAGTACAGTTGTGTAGGATAGTCACAAAGCTGTGCAACTGGTACCACAAATTCCCCACTAATCACCCATCCTCTAAAGGAACCTCATACCTCCCAGTCCCAACTTCCTCTTATTCCCTGGAAACCACTGCTCTCCCATCTGTCTCTAATTTGCCTAATCGAGTCATTTCATGTAGGTGGAATCATACAATATATAGCCTTTTGTGTTTGTCATCTCTCAGCGTAATGTTTTCATGGTTCAACTATGTTATGGCCTGTATCAGTACTTCATTTCTTTTCATAGCTGAATAGTAATCCATTGCATAGATATACCACATTCTACTTCTTCATTCATGGATTAATGTCATTTTTTAGTTACTATGGATAATGCTGTTGTAAACATTTGCGTGTAAGTTTTTGTGTGAACATGTGTTTTTAATTCTCTTGGATATATGAGAGTAGAATTGTTTGGTCATATGGCAACTCTGTGTTTAACTTAAAGTGGCTGTACCATTTTACATTTCCACCAGCAATGTCTGAGAGTTCCAGTTTCTCCGCATCCTTGTCAACACGTTTTATTTTGTATTTAAGAAATTAGAGCCTTCCTAATAGGTGTGAAATGATATCTAATTGTGGCTTTGATTTGTACTTTACTAATGATTGATAGTGTTGAGCATCTTTCATGTGCTTGTTAGCTATTTGGAGATCTTTAGAGAAATGTCTATTCAGATCCTTTGCCCGTTATTGTTACTAGTATTTTTTTGAAGACAGGCTATCATGATTTATTGTGCCATTTAATTTAATAGTTGCCTATGTCACTGGATTCATTTCTCTATACAGCATTATCATTTTCTTTCAGAGTACGTTTATTTTAAGTGGCACACACTTGTCCTTTCTTCTTCTTAGCTAAGCTAAGATATTCACAGGTTGCTTATAGTGCTTAAGTGTTCTGCGTTCCTTTTGTTTGTTTTTATTTTTTATTGTGGCAAATATGCATAATGTAGAATTTAATTGTGGTTAGATGTGCGATTCATTGACATTAGATACATTTCTGTGTTGTGCAACCATCACTGCCATTCATCTCTAAGACATTTTTGTCATCTCCAAGGAAACTGTACTCATTAAATAGTTAATATTAAGGAACTTATAATATTTTTGGAATGTTTTCAAATGGAACTTGATATGCATCCCATAGAACTATTTCAGTTTTGATTCATTTTCAAGAATATTATATAAAACATAGCATGTTCTCATAATTTTCATAATTGTCACTGGTCATTACTATTGTGAAGAATTTCTTAAAATGGCAAGTGTGGTTATTTTGATAATATATAATTACCATTAAACATATAATTTTTAGGTATTACACATAATTTTGAAGTTGAAAATATGCATATTTATGTAGTGTAAAATTTGTATAACTTACTATTTTAGGAAACTCAAGAATACACCCGAAATGTTGTTAGATATTGTCTTGAAGCTCTTCAAGATTGGTTTGATGCTATTAACTTCGTAGATGAGGTATGTATATTTTTGACACACGTACAGATACTTAGGAGAAAATCTCATTTAACACTGAAAATAATGAATATCTTTTCATGGGGTATGGGAAAAAAGTCAGAATGAGCATAATACCGTTAGGTTTCAAAAAGGAGAAGTGGTTTATTAGTTCTTTGATGTTTAAGAGATTCTAAAGCATGCTAATCACACTTGCTTATTTCCTAGGGAAGAGTATAATTTCTTTTTCTAAGTGTATATGTCTCCATATTTCTCAGGAGTAAATATTAGTTTCATTTGGAGAGGTAAAAGTGACAGTGTAAATGTGAATGGGATAGGGGAGATTAATGGAAAGGATGTTACAGCTTCATTAATTGATCAGTTTCCTCTTGTGGGCTTGAACAAAGGTGATTCCTATTAATAATGAGCTGAGAAGAGTTGGCACAGAACATAGTCTGTATAAATTAAACAAGGGTTTGCTTGTAATTAGCCAAGTTTCCAACCAGAAGTGCCTTTTACTCCACTTATGAAGCAGGTTCAGAATATGCCGTTTGCATAAGGAAGACCATGTTTCAGACAACTTCAGCTCCCCAATCTGATTTCTGAATCCTGGGGAGATGGAACTCCTGTTGTCCTTTTTTATTTATTTTTTAGTTTTTAAGATTAATTAATTATTTTTAGTGAGGTGGGGGGATTTTTCTTTCTTTTTCTTTGCCTTTCTTATAAAAATTTTTTGATACAATCACAAACTTAGTGAAAAGCTAGAAGTGGATACAAAGAACTTTATTTTCTTGAACTGTTTGACTTGATGCCTTTTACTCCCAAATACTTTGGTATGTATTTCCTACAAACAAGGACATTGTCTTATACAACCAGATACAACTACAAAAATTAGGAGGTTAACATTAATATATTATTACTGCCCAGTCCTTAGAATTCCTTCATGTTTTACAGATTGTCCAGTGTTGTCCTTTATAGCAAAAGGATCCTATTCTGAATCCCATGTTACATTTAGTCATCATGTCTTTAGTCTTCTTCTGGAACAGTTTCTCATTTTGAAGAGTACAGCTAGCTCAGTTATGTTGTAGAATATCCCTCGGTCTGGATTTATCCCATGGTTAGATTCAGATTATGCCTCTGTACTTTCAACTTGCTGTACTCCTTTGCCCCCTCTAGGGTTAATCACTCAGCTGGAACTTCTCTTACACCAGTTCTCATTGGTATTTGAAACTTATGGAGGTATTATTGAAATGGTAGCATCACTAAGACAACACTTCTATAAACTTGACTGTCAGGCTCTATTCTTTGTGTGATGTGGTATGTGTGTATATGTATGTATGTTTGGGAGATGGAGTAGGGAGGGATGTTCTGAGATGAAGAGAGTTGTGAGCTAGGCAGATACCACAAAGGTGTCTCACAGAGTTAGAATAGAAGCAGGGACTACCACTGAAATCTAGGCACTAAACGTTGAGGGCCTGAGCTAAGGTTACTTACGGGCAGTGTGGAAATAGAGAAGGAGGTAGAAAATCACCCAGAAGGAGAAGAATAGAAAGCTGAGAATGGCATCTGACAACCACCAGTATGTATGGAAGCAGTGGAAGAAGAGTTTGGCAAGTGGCCAATCTGTGACATTAGAAAAGGAGGGGTTATGGAATGTAACACTGCAGAAGAGTGCGAGTTTAGGAAATGCTAAAGCCTTGAAAGACAAGATAAGAGTCCATGACTTTGTAGTTAATAGCACTATGTTGGGTACCGTGTTTTTTTTTTTTAATTTTTATTTATTTATGATAGTCATCACAGAGAGAGAGAGAGAGAGAGAGAGAGAGGGAGAGGCAGAGACACAGGCAGAGGGAGAAGCAGGCTCCATGCACCGGGAGCCCGACGTGGGATTCGATCCCGGGTCTCCAGGATCGCGCCCTGGGCCAAAGGCAGGAGCTAAACCGCTGCGCCACCCAGGGATCCCTGGGTACCGTGTTAAAGATAATCCTCACAGCTATCCTGCTTATTATCCCTACTTTATAAGTCAGGCATTTGGGTGCAGAGAGTTTAACTTGCTCACAGTTTATAACTAGAGGTGGCAGGGTCAGGGTTTGAGTTCATGAAAATCTAGCTTTTAGGAGCCTACTCTTTTTTTGTTGTTAAGATTTTAAAATTTTTATTTATTTGAGAGAGAGAGAGAGAGCAAGCATGAGAGAGAGAGAGCTAGTGAGCACGATCAGGAGGGAGGGGCAGAGGAAGCAGCAGACTCCCCCCTAAGCAGGGAGCCTGATGCTGGACTTGATCTCAGGACCCTGGGATCATGACCTCAGCCGAAGGCAGATGCTTAACTGGCTGAGCCATCCAGGCACCCAGGAATCTATACTCTTAACCACTGTTCTTAATGCCTTTGGCGGAAATTGATGGAGATCCTTTTTTTTTTTTTTTTTTTAAAGATTTTATTTATTTATTTGATAGAGAGCACAAGCAGGAAGTGCAGCAGGCAGAGGGAGAGGCAGAAGCAGGCTTCTTATTGAGCAGGGAGTCCCATGTGGGGCTTGATCCCAGGACCCTGGGATCATGACTTGAGCTGAAGGCAGATAGATGCTTAACCAATTGAGCCACTCAGGTACCCGAGGGAGAGTCTTATTTAGCTAGTTAGTATAAAATATGTTGCTCAAATGATTATGGTAATTGGAGCAAACTTATTTTTATTTTTAATTGTAAAATAAAAATAACAGAATTTACCATCAACTGGGGGTGCTTGGGTGGTTCAGTTGGTTGAGTGTTTTTGGCTCAGGTCATGATCCCAGAGTCCTAGAATCGGGGATCCGCATTGGGCTCCCTGCTCCTGCTGGAAGACTGCTTCTCTCTCTCCCTCACCCTCTGCCTGCTGCTCCCCTGCTTGTGCTCTGTCAAATAAAGAAATGAAATCTTAAAAAAAGGGCACCCCCGGTGGCGCAGCGGTTTAGCGTGGCCTGCAGCCCGGGGTCTGATCCTGGAGACCCAGGATCGAGTCCCGCGTCGGGCTCCCAGGCTCCCTACATGGAGCCCGCTTCTCCCTCTGCCTGTGTCTCTGCCTCTCAGTCTCTCTCTCTCTCTGAATAAATAAATTTAAAAAAAATACTTAAAATCTTAAAAAAAAATTACCATTAACCACTTTTAAGTATATAATTCAGTAGTGTTAAGTATATTCACATTGTTCTGCAGCTGATCTCCAGAACTTTTCATTTTTCAAAACAGTAACTCCTTATTTTCTCTTCCCTCCCAGCCCCTGAGAACTACCATTATATTTTCTCTCCATTATTTTGACTATTTTATATACTTTATATAAGTGGAATCTATATCTTTTTCTGACTGGCTTACTTCACTTAGCATAATGTCCTTTCTTAGATGATGTTGCATATATCAGAAATTCCTTCCTTTTTGTGGGAGGCAGTATTTATTAGAACAAATTTCTGTAGCCATTTATTCACATATTGAGGAGGTTGTTACTATATTTGTTTTGAAAAAACTCAGAGATGGTGACATTGCAATTCTTTTAAACTCTAAATTATAAATTTATACCAATATTACATTAGCATAATTGAATGTTCTGGATAGTTTTTTTTTTAACTCTACCCAGAAAATACTTGTAAAAGTATTTAAAAACAAATAATACTTTTTTCATTTTTCATTTTTCTTATTTGTTTAAGAAGGACAATGGTGGTGTAGTTTTTTTGCCCTATAGTGATAGAACAATCTATGGGATTTATAGATTTATTTATTTATTTATTTTTTTTTCTATGATTTATAGATTTAAAATACAGTTTTTGTAATATTCACAAGAATGCTAAAGTTCCTTGATATATACTGGATATGGAGACTGTGTTTAGTGTGGAACATCTTACCCAGCTTGTGAAGGAATACAGGGAAGCCCTTCACCTGCACCCCACTTTATGACTGTGATCAGGGTCTCTTACCACTCTGAATATAACATAGAGTCCAGACTGGCTCTTTAGTTCACTATTTGTTAAATTTAGGAAGATATTTAAGTTTCTAAGCTTGAATTTCCCTTATAACATAAGAACATTAATAGTTTCTGTTCCATAGGGTTTTTCTGAGGATTAAATGAGGTAATATGAATAAGGTCAGCTGTGATTATTGTTCTTATTATTATCATCATGTTTGATATGCATGCTTTGAAGATTCCCAAATAGACTACTGTAAAGGGAAATCTGTTCCATCCCTTGTTCTGTGCTAGATGCTTCAGAGAATTCAGGGTTGAGAGTATATAATTTCTTCCTTTAGAAATTTACATTTAGATATTTAAAATGGAATTAATTTTACCTATACAGTAGTTTTTTAAACCTATATCTTCTAAAAGTTTAAGTTTGGATTAAAACTTACAGGAATAAATCAGAGTGAAAGTATGGTTTTAGCATTTTGACACTTTTGAACTTCTGTAAAACATTCTTTGACTTGTGGATTTTGTTTGTTTATTCCAGCCAGCACCTAACCAAGTCACTTTTCATCTGCCCCTTCATCGTTACTATGCTATGTTTTTGAGTAAGGTAAGACTATAATCAAACAATTATTATTACTTTTTTAATATTGGGAAATAAGTATTGAATTAGTAACTTTTTTCCCCATAATTTTTAGGCTGTGAAATGTCAAGAACTAGATTTGGATTCTGTTTTACCTGATCAGGAAATGTTAATGAAACTCATGATTCACCCACTCCAAATTCAAGTATGTATTCAGGCTTTTAAAAAGTTTTGAATTGAATTTCTTAGTTATGTGATTCTTCCTTTATTTTATTCTTATGCCTTTACATTGTTGTTATAGCCAAAATGTTTGAAAAGTTTTTTTAAACTTAGATATTTTTGCTATATTATATTTTGGTATTTTTTGTTCTTTGAAATTTACATTTAGCTATAATTTCCCCAGGAATTCTTTTCATTGTCTTGACTTACAGGGAAGTTTTTAACATACTATACAGCACTATTTTTTTTTTTTTTTTTTTTGATAGGAGACCCAGCAGATTTTTCTAGTGTTAGTACTATTTCAGTTTAATTATCCATTGTTGTTTGGGGTAACTTACCTACTTGATTCTTAGTTTTCCCATCTGGAAAATGAGGGAAAAGAGGATTTTTGTGCATAAGCACTATTGTTTCTTTCAGTTCAAGTACTATAATTTTGTGGGCCAACCTTTTATGTGTATAGAGGGACTTGCACTTCAATTTGTTTTTCTTGGCAATTTTATTTATTTTATTTTTTTAAAAAGTTTTTGTTTATTTATTTGAGTAAGAGAAGGGTGAGCACACATGAGCAGGAGGAGAGGCAGAGGGAGAAGCTGGCTCCCAGCTGAGCAGGGAGCCATACATGGGGCTCTATCCCAAGACCCTGGGATTATGACCTGAGCCTAAGATAGTTGCTTGACCAATTGAGCACCCAGGCATCCTCTCCTTATTTTTTAAGTAATTTTTAAAAAATATTTTATTTATTTATTTGAAAGAAAAGAATTAAACATTAACATAATAAAACATTTTTATTTGACTTTCTTACCTGCTCATTATTTGAAAAATGGCTAGTCTGGAACAATTAGCTTTGTTTTATGCTTATTCCTGTGTTTCTTTAAGCATTATATAGGGTTTTCTTTTTTGAGAAGGAAGTTAATATAAGTGTTATTGATTCCTCCTGAAAGATTTCATTGAAAATTGTTATGTTTCTAGGAATCATCATGGAAAACTAACTCAGGGGGATGCCTGGGTGGCTCAGCAGTTAAGCATCTGCCTTCGGCTCAGGGTGTGATCCTGGGGTTCTGGGATCGAGTCCCACATCGGGCTTCCTGAATGGAGCCTGCTTCTTCCTCTGCCTGTCTCTGCCTCTCTCCTTCTGTGTCTCTCATGAATAAATAAATAAAATCTTTAAAAAAAATAAAAGAAAACTAACTCAGGTATAAAAAAAATCCCCCAAAAGAAGAGATTGTATAAAGCATAATGAGCATTTAAAAATTTCGAAGTATGTATTTGAATTGAATATTTTAAACTAACATGGGACAGAATGTTAGGCTCATGCTACGATCAGGTTATAAAAGATTTTGAAATGATTGTTCAGTCTAACATATTTTTTATAAAGATTGAAGTTAGAAGTCTTCTTTGTCTAATTTATTTTTATTTTATTAGGCAAGTCTTGCTGAAATCCATAGTAATATGTGGGTAAGAAATGGTCTACAAATCAAAGGACAAGCCATGACCTATGTCCAGTCTCACTTCTGTAATTCTATGATTGACCCTGACATTTACTTACTACAGGTAAATCAACTTGATAATGCAGATACTCTACTTTAGAAGTGTCTCATTTTTATCCACAGAATTTAGTTTATAGAGGTGACTCAATGATGACATGAAGAAGTTAGTGCCACAGGGGAAGCAATAGATCTTGGTCAAGAGGGAGGAATAGGAGCAAGGAGAAATCCTAAAGCAGAACCTTTTTTGGCATTTGCATAGGAAGGGCAAGGCATGGCAAGGCAACAGTTTAGGATTGGTTAGTTTGAATAATAATAATAATAATTCTGGTGGACTTTGGGGCATCAAGGCTGTCCCCAGCTATCTGGTACCTGGCCCCAGTTTGGTTTAGGGCAGGGACAATATTGCCTTGGTGTGTGAGAGTTAGATAATAGGGGTGATTGACTTGCCTGTAAGAGGTTTGCTCCTAGGTAATTGTTTACTGTCTTTAGGAATATCGTTAGTATTTACTGTCTTTATAGCTAAAGAGAGGGTTAGTCTCTCCCCATGTCTGTAAGGCCCCCCAGGTGTCAAAACATGGTAAGATACAGAACTTAAGCAAACCACATGATTAATACAAGAAATAAAACAATATTGAGAAATAAAGTTTCTGGGTTTTCTTTTTTTTTCTTTTTTTTCTTTTTTTGTCTTTTAAAGGTTTGTGCTTCTAGACTTGACCCAGATTACTTTATTTCATCGGTCTTTGAAAGGTAAGCATAATTTATTAAGACTGATATTAGGAAGTATTTGGAATTTAAGTTGATTTTGTTTTAACTTAAAAAAATCTGTCTCAAATATTTCTTATTATAGATTTAAGGTAGTGGATTTGTTGACAATGGCATCACAACATCAAAACACAGTACTTGATGCAGAGCATGAGAGATCGATGTTAGAAGGCGCTCTTACATTTCTTGTGATTCTTTTAAGTCTTCGTTTACATTTAGGTAAAAAGCACTCATACTAATGCTTGGATATTAACTATTCTCCCTGTCTTCCCCTCTCCCTGTGGTAGTAACTGGCTTATGGAAAAGAGAAAAGGATTTGGATATATTTAAACATTGTTTGAAACTCTTTACATGTTGTACAGTTGTTACTCTTTTTAGAATATCGTTTAAAAAATCCTTTACTTAAAGGGAGCTGCAAACAGCAGGTTAGTTAAACTGGTTATATTTGGGGCATTACAGTCTTTGTTCTTTCATTTTTGAAGCACCTCATTTTTGGTAAAACACCTTAATAAAAAGTATGGTAAGTTGTTTCTTTATAACTTATATATATTCAGATTTATTAATTCTCTTTTTAATTGTTATAGGGATGTCTGATGATGAAATTCTCAGGGCAGAGATGGTAGCCCAGTTGTGTATGAATGACAGGACACATAGTTCATTGCTGGACCTCATATCCTTTTAAAAGTTTACTTTTCTGTTAATTATAGAATCTAAATAATAAGTAGTTTTTGCCCATTTAAAAGTATATCACTTTTGTGATTGAAGAATATTTTTGGAGTTAAAAAATAGTAAGGAAAAAGAACTTCAGTTGTTCAATTCTGCGTTCCGGGCTTATGGCAGATATTTTTGTCTCATTGTTAACCTCTCAGGGAGCTCGTTAGCCTTGGGTATTAGATTTCAGAACCGATGGCTCTGGGCACCTGAGGATCTGCCCTTGCCCTTTTAGGATGATATTAGTGAAAGGAAGCTGGACACTTTGTAAAAAGCAGTTAGGTCTACTTTATCTGTATACTTAGGTTGGAATTCATGGTTAAAATTTAGAGGTATACCGTAATTATTGCCAGGGTTTTAAACACTTTAAGGATTTTTTTTGTTTGTTTGTTTCTTAGAATTCAGTCTTAAACCAAGAGATTTTTTAAAGATTTAATTTATTCATAAGAGACAGAGAGAGAGAGAATGAGAGGCAGAGACACAGGCAGAGGGAGAAGCAGTCTCCATGCAGGGAGCCTGACCTGGGACTTGATCCTGGGTCTCCAGGACCACGCCCTGGGCTGAAAGTGGCGCTAAACCGCTGAGACCCCTGGGCTGCCCAAACCAAGAGATTTTTAAGGGCAAAGACTATCATCTATGAACTTCAAAAACTTTGTTCTTTGAGACAGAGCATACAATATACACTTTATAATTTTTAAGTTATTAAAATTTTAGACAAAGATTGTGTTATTTTGTGATAAAATTTATTTTGTAAATTTTGGACTAAATTTACTTTGTATGTTATGAATACGTTTGGAATAATTGGCAAAAATTTTGTGAAATAACTCCTATGACATGCCTATTTGATAACCTTGAAGATTTTCATAAGCAGTACCAATTGATTTTATTTGATGGATTTCATTCAACTATTATATAATATGTATCAGTGCTGTAACAGAACAAAAGTATTCCTCTGTAACTTTGAATTAAAATTAATTGATTAATTGATGTGAAATCAATGGGAAAGGATCTTTATGGTTTTCTGATTTTCCTCTTTTTAAAAATTTGTTTAGCATCTTTTTCTTTTTTCTTTGAGGATGACATTTTGTGTCTTTGGGAAAATAATCTTTGCTCATAAAAATCTTGGCTAATTTTTAGCATATTGTTTTGATTCTCTAAGGGAAAGTATAACATTTGTAAAATGATGAAAATGGAGATTAATTTTAAAAGATGTTTTCATTTTCTGAAATTTGGTTAATTTTGGTGGAAATAAACTTGGGAACTATTTTAGCATATAACTTATTAATAGGCTTCTAGATTAAATATTTTAAAAATTCACAATTAAAGTTATTATTGAACTCTTGTATTATATAGCCCTCTTGTGGTCAATTTTACATATTACAGTCAATTACACTTGAAGCAAAAGTAGTAGAAACTAGAATACCTTGGTAATTTTATGATTAAAAACTGGCTTTTAGGTATTATTTTTTTTTCTTGACACATAAATCATATTCCAGAAAACCCAAATCCCAAAAGTGGCATTATTCCAGGCAGTTATAGCTTTGAATCAGTTCTATCAGCTGTAGCTGATTTTAAGGCTCCTGTTTTTGAACCTGGAGGTTCAATGCAGCAAGGCATGTATACCCCTAAAGGTACGTTTATATACTTTAAGATACTATTTCAAAATTGGTTTTCTGAATATAAGTTGTATACACTGAAAGGAAAATGTTTTGCTTTTTATGTATTCAGCTTTGAGTTTTTATGGTATATAGTGATTATGCTTCCATTTATTTACAAATCTATGGTTTTATGTTACAGCAAGCTTTCTTAGATGACTCTGTTTTAGAAAAGGAACTTTATATATGAATTCAAGTTCATTTTTATAAGTGGATGAACTCTAAATGAACCAGAAATTATAAAACTATATACTTAAAGTTTTTAAAAATGTATTTGCTCTCTAAATTTCATTTTGAGATAGTTCTCACTACCCCAAATTTAACTTGATACCGTTAAAATTAAAATCTGTATAGAAGATTGATTACATTTTCTTAAATTTTTTTCCTTAAGTGGTTGGTTTTCCAAGGTTTTCTCCCTGGCTTCATAGATGATATGCTTGATAAGAGCCAGAGTAGGTGAAGTCTTCATTCAGTCTTGTCTTTATCACTTCCAGGTGTTCACTAATCTAAGTTAAAATTTTGAAGGAAGTAGCACTTACATGCTTCTTGACTTCTTTAGCATGCATTGTGTAACTGAAAAAACTGATGCCCACATTGAAGTTGTAAATAACATATACTGTGTTTGGCAAAACAGCAGAATAAACCTGATCATGTGGAATTTTTTTCGAGGAGTCCGCAAAGGTGAATTCATAGTCTCTGGTTGCAGTGTGTATTCCATTAAAGGAAAAGCACAGTGTTTATTGTAGAGAATACTTTGTATCTAAAGTTTAGTTGAATTTTTGAAGTGGAGCAGCATTCTAGTATAGTACAGCGCTTAGTAAGGTGTAGTGTGAGGATTACCTCTGTCATACTCACTTGTGGTCCTTATTAAAATCACTGGGTCCTATGCCTCAGCCCCTGCTGCTCTCATCAGGACCTCTGGGGATGAATTCTGGAAATCTGTTTTTTTTTTTTTAACAAGCTCTGTAAGATGATTGTTACGCACAGTAATGTTTGAGACACTGAGATGGAGCACTGGGCTTTTGAAGATTAGAGTCAAGAAATTAGTTTTCAAAAAAAAAAAAAAGAAATTAGTTTTCATATTCAAATACAGTATTGAATTATGTTAGCTAGTATTGAGAAAAGCAGTTTCTTAATTTTGGATTTTACTTTTATTTGTAAAATGAAAGAGTTGGAGTAGATGAGAGTTTTTAAAGCTTTTTAAAAGTGGTTGAAATAAGACTTTAGTTTTGAGAAACTAAATCTTAAGTAAATCTGTTATATAACACCAATAAAAACACATTTGCTCTTGTTAGAGTCAATGTGGGTGGTGGACATCACATTTCTCACCTTTTTTTTCATCTTCTTGCTCCTGAAGTGGCCCCAGTTAAACTTCCGTGGAAAACCACAGAACACTAAAGTCTGCTAACCTGGTTAATTGCTGAAGTTTTCTTCTATTGTTATGGTTTTATAATTCTGATAAAAGTATTGGCATTTTAATTGTACAAGTTAATAGATTTAAAAGTGAAGGACAAGAAATGATAATAGAAATAATAACAAAGGTCTTTTTCTTTGATAAGGCCTATCTTAAGTATCTTGTGTCATACTTATAATCGATAATTTAAGATGAATGAATAGTCTGTTACATGAAAATAGGGACAATTGTTAATTGTTTCTTATGCCAGGAAGTTGAAATTACAGTAGATGTATAGGAGGCTTAAAGTTTCTTGTTTTCTGATGTTAAGAATTTTGCTAGAATGAGTAAGGAAAAACAATCTAGGAAAGATACACTTTTTTTTTTTTTTTTAAGATTTTATTTCTTTATTCATGTGAGGCACGGAGAGAGAGAGGCAGAGACACAGGAAGAGGGAGAAGCAGGCTCCATGCAGGGAGCCCAATGTGGGGCTGGATCCTGGGACTCCAGGATCACTCCCTGAGCCAAAGGCAGGCGCTTAACCACTGAGCCACCCAGGCGTCCCAATTACACTCTTAAAGCAATAGTTTCTAAAATTATTATTCTTAGGCCATGTTGTAGATTTTTGCCACATCTAAATAGTATCTCTATTATTATATCATAGTCTGTTGTGTTTCCTTAAATGGATTTACTTTTTTAAACTTCACCTCATGCTAAGCATGATTATTAGTGAGATCATGGGTTTTATATGCAATGTATAATTTCTTAATACATGTTAAACATGATTATATAATTATTAAAATAAAAATCTTTATATACTTAAAATCATCTTTGTACCACCAGTTGTACACATACTACACATGGGATAATGGTTCCTAATTGTGAAGTTGGTAAGGTGATCAGTGATCAATTTTAGCAAAAGAACAGAAAATCTTTTATAAGCCAAAAATATTACAAAGTAAGACTCTTGAAAATCATAGCTCATTAAGTTTTTAATATAGCTTTCATATTTTTATCTTTGAATATTTTCAAAGTTGTTAATGCATTGCGTTTCTTATATTCTATTGGCACTTTACAAAAAAAGATGAACTAAACTTTTATGGTGAAGTCTTATCACATTATAATGCTTTTTTTTTTTCATTGTTAATAGTTTTTGCTCACTAGTTCTTACTGAATTTAAAAGAACATTCATCATGATGAAGTTACGATTTTTGACTTAGAAAAGTAGTCATAATATCAAGCTTATTAAAGCAAACATGTAATCATCAAATCAAACTATCCCATCTATGAATTTAAAATATACTAAATGTAATTAGTCATTAAATATTGACTTTATTCCTAAGGTGTCAGTGTTTTGTTTCTACTTTCTTTTGAATAATAGCTGAAGTCTGGGATCAGGAGTTTGACCCTGTCATGGTCATTCTTCGAACAGTTTACCGTAGAGATGTGCAGTCTGCAATGGACAGATATACAGCATTGTAAGTCTGTTATATTAGTATAATGATGTTTTGTCTTTATGTCGAAAAATTTCAGTTATAACACAAATGTGATAAGCTATCATTAAAGTATACTCTTAGTCTTTAGGGCAGAAAATAATATTTTGAAATTTTAAAAAATCTGCCATATATATTTGTTCTCAATATCCTTGATCCAGAATCTGATAAATTTTATAAAATGTCAGAAATAGACATAAATAAAAAAATACAAACTTATTTGGTTGCTATTGACCAGTGAAATGCCAAACCTAGTTTTTATGTTGTTCTGCTTTTAAACCAGTAGAGGAGGCACAAGTTAAGAGAATAAAATTGTTATCAGAGATGATGGGTACCTAAAAAAGTGTGGTAATGTTGCTGTGTTTTTCACAACTGGGAAAATAGCTGAAGCAAATTGAATTTTACTTGTAAATATTTAACAAAATGGTTTAAAATGTTGATGATTGCAGAAAAAAGTTTTGAAGAATATCTTTTCAATGAAGAATTCATTTTTCTTTGCTGTTACAGACTATCTTTTAAATATTGTATTGCTGAATATCATATAATATCTTTTATCTGCTTTTCTAAAGCATGTGTTAAATATTTTATTTTATTTTATTTATTTTTATGTTAAATATTTTAAAACAAGTTTTAAATGATACTGATGTCTTAGCTCTTTTTTCCCCCCCGATGTCTTAGATCTTAAGAAAATATTTGTCTATCAAAGTATAAATATAAATATTGGGTATAACTGAAACTTTTTATTTGCCAAGACATTGCAGTAATACGTTGAATTTATGATCTATCACAGAAATATTTGAAATAGTTTGTAGTGTAGAATTTTAGCATACTTCTCCTTCACCTAAAAAACGAAAACAAAAAACAAAGCCTAGTTCAGCCATCAGTATCTCTACCTTTCTCTAAAACCCTTGGAGAGATAGTTTGAAGTTCTTCGTACTGTACTTTTTTTTTTTTTTTTAAGATTTTATTGTTTTATTTATTAGAAAGAAAGAACATGCATGAGCAGGGAAGAGGGGCAGAGGGAAAGAGAAACAGACTCCCCTGAGGGAGCCCGACCTGGGGCTCTGTTGCAGGACTCCAGGATCAAGACCTGGGCTGAAGGTGGCACTAAACCACTAAGCCACTGAGGCTGCCCATGATCCTTTTCTATCTGCAAGAAAACAACAAAAAATCCTTTTGAAGAATTATGGTGAAAAATGATTGGATAAATTAACAGTTGTTTCTTCAAAATCTAGCTAGGCACTTCGTTAGGTAATTAGTAATTGCTAAATTAATGAAAAGTAAGTTTCTTTAAATTTTTATGCTGAGTGTTTAAGTGAAAATAAGCTATTTCCTGTATGTAATGTTTAGATGTTTAGAATCTTAGGATCGTGTTGTCAGAAAAGGCCTTCAAAATATACTATCCAGGTTCCATTGAAGTATCTCTTAGGGCCAGAGGGTGTTAGGCAACAGCAAGAGAAGACGGAGGTGGCCTGTACTGCTTTCCTCACTCCCAAGTACCCTTTAGTAGGCAGTTCAACTTTTAAAAGGAAAACAAAAACAAGACTACAACAATAAGGAACAAAACAATAGTTGGAAGATTATATTCAATATTATATTTTATATATGAAGACATTGTGACCCAGAGAAGTTTAGTGAAAATGTTTGTTAATGGTAGTGTTGAAACTTTTGTTTAGGCCATTTCCAACATGCAGATGTGATTTTTATATGGTGACTGTTTTAAATTCTGCTGGAAAGTAAGTTTTTTCAACTATAATTTTGATATTTCTATTGCTTCCTGTCTCCCATCTTGAAGGTTAACGACTGCTGGCCCATGTTTGAAAAGTATGGTGTATGAGTTTATGTACATTTTTGTCTCAAATTAGTCAATATTTATTTAAGTGTTGGTTTGAATCACTGAAAAATTTTTGCTCTCATGTAGCTTTTCCTTTGCATTATCCTACTAATGCTTTTGAAAAGAGCAGTCAGAATGATGTATCATTTGCTACCTTGAACAAATATATAAACTTTATTTTGGAATACTTCATTACTCTAGGTGCTGCATATTTAGGGGCTAGTGCTTAAAGCAAACAAACAAAATAGGCACTAAAAATGCTTATTTATGCTAGTAGGATAGTTGAAATATTTTATCATAAGCTGTTGGGGTTTTGAAAAATATGCTTATATAGAAATACTACAGTATTATGCAGAAACCAATTTGTTTTCTTATTTATTTTTTAAAAGATTTAATTTATTTATTCATGAGAGACACAGAAAGAGAAGCAGAGACATAGGCAGAGGGAGAAGCAGGCTACTCACAGGGAGCCTGATGTGGAACTTGATCCCAGACCTCGGGATCACTCCCTGAGCCACCCAGGCGTCCGATCAATTTATTTTTTTATTTTTATTTATTTTTATTTTTTTAAAGATTTATTTATTCATAAGAGAGAGATAGAGAGAGAGAGAGAGAGAGGAGAGGAGAGGATGGGGGGAGAGATTCTTTTAGCAGAGAGAGGCAGAGACACAGGCAGAGGGAGAAGCAGGTTCCATGCAGGGAGCCTGATGTGAGACTTGATCCCGGGACTCCAGGATTACTCCCGGGCCAGGGCGCTAAACCGCTGAGCCACCCAGGGATCCCCTATGTTTGTATGTATGTATGTATGTATGTATGTATGTATGTATGTATGTATATATGTATGTATGTATTTATTTAAAAGAATTTTTTTATTGGAGTTCAATTTGCCAACATTTAGCATAACACCCAGGGCTCATCCCGCCCCGTGTCCCCCTCGGTGCCCATCACCCAGTCACCCCAACCCCCTGCCCACCTCCCCTTCCACTACCCCCTTGTTCATTTCCCAGAGTTAGGTGTCTCTCATGTTTTGTCACCCTCACTGATATTTTCACTCATTTTCTCTCCTTCCCCTATTTTTTTTTTTTTTTAAGATTTTATTTATGATAGAGAGAGGCAGAGACACAGGCAGAGGGAGAGGCAGGCTTCACGCTGGGAGCCCGACTGGGGACTTGATCCCGGGGCTCCAGGATCGCTCCCTGGGCCAAAGGCAGGCGCCAAACCACTGAGCCACCCAGGAATCCCCCTTCCCCTGTGTTTTTATTTTTATTTTATTTTTATTTATTATTTATTATTATATATATATATATTTTTTTAGATTTTATTTATTCATGAGAGACACAGGGAGAGGGAGAAGCAGGCTCCATGCAGAGAGCCCCAAGTGGGACTCGATCCTGGGTGTCCAGGATCACGCCCTGGGTGGAAGGCGGCACTAAGCTGCTGAGCCACCCGGGCTGCCCCTCCCCTATGTTTTTAAACAGAAACTTAGTTTTATGGTATTCTTGAATCATAGATGCAATTCATTTCTCTGGAATCTTAATGGTAATTTTTTAATTTTTTAAGAAGGATTTTTAATTAAAAAGCATATTTATTTTAATTTAGGGAGAGGGAGTCTGTGCACATGTGCTTGTGAATGAGGAGTGGGGAGGGGGAGAGAGAGAGAGGGAGAGAATCTTAAGTAGGCTTCACACCTAGTGAGGAGCCCAATGCAGGCCTTGATCTCACAACCCTGAGATCACAACCTGAACCGGAACCAAGATTTGGATGCTTAGCTAATGGAGCCACCCAGGTGCCAGATAATTTTTTTTTTTTTTTATTTTTAAGATTCTCCCCCTCCCTTACAAATATATTTCCTGTAAATTAAGTTTTTGGTTTTTTGTTTGTTTTGCTTGTTCTCTGGCTTCCATGTTAGAGGCATTTTTTTTTTTTTTTGGTTTGTTTTATTTTGTTTTGATATTTTGGCTATTCTCAATATTTTGTGGGTTTTTTTTTTTAAGATTTTTATTTATTTATTTGAGAGAGCACAAGCAGGGGGAGCAGCAGAGGGAGGAGAAGCAGACTCTTTGCTGAGTAGGGAGCCCAGTGCGGGGCTTGATTCTAGGACTCTGGGATCATGACCTGAGCGGAAGGCAGATACTTCGATAAGCTTCTTTCTGTCATGAGCTATAATGCTGTTGACTTGAGTTCCGTGGTAATGAATCAATAGAATGGTACATCCAGAAAGAGGTAGAGGAAATTCACTGATCTATGCATGAGGTCATTCCAAAAAGTACTGAAGTAGCAATTGTAGTGTGTGATGAAGCTATGGAAAGGTTAAAAGCTAAATTTGTGGACTTTTGAGATGATGACTGATAAAAAATGTAGTGTATAGCGTAAAGAAATTCCTGTCACATTTAGCAAGGGTCAGGAAAATGTTAAACTTTTTTCCACTAGTGCTGGCTGGCTTGCATGTTTCAAAAAATAATATAATGTGAAAATTTTTAAATTTTCAGGCAAGGCAGGTTCTATAGATCCTGAGGGAGAAGAATTTTAAAAATACTTGCTAAGAGTTATACAGAAAAGGGTCATGTGAAAGAGCAGGTTTTCATTGTTGATAGGACTGTCTTGATTTACAAGGACATTGGCAAATATAATGCAAATGGAATTTTGATTAACAAAATGACCCAGACTTGCAGGAACCTAATCTTGTATTTCTCCTAGGAGCAATAATTTTGTTTGTGGTGACTTTATAGAACATAACTACTTGAATAAAGGCAGTTGACTGTATCAGGTATCTGTATATATAGATCTGTTTCTCTTCTGTTCATTCTGTAAATTAATCCCATACTATCACAAATATTGTTGTTTCTCTCTCACCTTTCTTCACATCCTCTTTTCTTCCTTCTTCTCCTCTCTCTTCTTTCTTCTATTTATAATATTTATTCTTGGCTCTTTGCCTAGAATTTTATGATGACCATGTCAAACTTAATGATGAAACATGTTGGATTTTGATTGAAATTGTGCTGATTGAAATTAATTAACAGCATCTAGATTAATTCAGTAGAAATGCCATCTTTTAAAAAAATATTTTTGTTTATTCATTTGACAGAGAGCACAAGTAAGGGGAGTGGCAGGCAGAGAGAGAGGGAGAAGCCAGGCTCGGTCCCAGGACCCTGGGATCACAACCCAAGCTAAAGCCAGATGCCTAACCAACTGAGCCAACCAGACTCCCTGAAATGCCATCTTTTTAAGTTTTTATTTTAATTCCAGTTAACATACAATGTTATATTAGTTTCAGGTGTACCATATAGTGATTCAGCAATGCCATACATCACCAGGTCCTCATCACAACAAATGCACTCCTTAGTCCCTATGACTCATTTAACCCATGTCCTTCCACCAGTTACCAGAGGGGATGGGTTAAATGAGTAATAGACCTGAAAAGCATTCTTGTCTCGTTTCTAACACCTTTCAAATGTGTCACCAATAGATAAAATGTTTACTTTAGTGGTTTTGTATCAGATTGAGGAAGATTTTTTTTAGTGCAGCCCTACTAGGAATTTTTATTATGATTGAGTTTTTAATTTTATCAAATGCTTTTCTTGCATCTGTGTAGATGATGGTTTGCAATCCAGATATCTTTGCATTATTGGGGAAACCCAATCTTGTGATAATGTACTTTTAAAAAATAATTGCTTGTTATGGTTTACTCATTAAAAAATTTTTCCCCATTATACTCAGAGGAATATAGTCTTAGAAATTTTTTGTATCATGTTGTCTTTATATTGGTAACAATGTATATTAGCATCATGGAATTATTTATGTATCTTTTACCTTTTTGCTATTTTCTAAAATGTATCTCAGGAGATTAAGATTATTTGTTTTTGAAATTTTTTTAAGCAGCTTTATTTAGATATAATTCACCTACAATACAATTCACCCATTTAAAGTGGACAATTTAGTAGGTAGTTTTTAGTATATTCACAGAATTGTGCTATCACTATAATAATTTCTTTTTTTAAAGATTTTATTTATTCATGAGAGACACAGAGAGAGAGAGACAGAGACAGAGACAGAGAGAGACAGAAATACAGGCAGAGGAAGAAGCAGGCTCCATGCAGGGAGCGTGATGTGGGACTCAGGCCTGGCTCTCAAGGGTCAGGCCCTAGGCTGAAGGTGGCGCCAAACAACTGAGCCACCCAGGCTGCCCCACTATAATAATTTCAAAAAATTTTCCTTACTCTAAATAAAGAAACCCCATATTCATTTTCAATTAATTATGCATTTTCCCCAGCCCTCCAGTCATAGACAACTATTAATCTGCTTTCCGTTTCTATGGATTTACCTATTTTGGACATTTCATATACATAGAATCAAATGCGTTCTTTTGTGACTAGCTTCTTTTACTTAGCATAATGCTTTCAAGGTTCATCTACATTCTAGCATGTATCAGAAGCATTTTTTTTTTTTTTATTGCCAAACAGTACTCCTATAGTGAGGATATCCCACTTTTATTTATCCATTCATCAGTTAATGGATACTTGGGTTCTTTTCCCTTTGGGGTTATTTTGAATAATGTTACTATGACCATCTGTGCATAAATTTTTGTATGATTATATTTCATTTCTCTTGAGTATATGCCTGTGAGTGGAAATGCTAGGTCATATGGTAACTCTATGTTTAATTGTTAAAGGAGCTACCAGATTGTTTACCAAGGCAGCTTCAGCTTTATACATTCCTGTGAGCAGTGTATGAGGGTTCCAGTTTCTTCTTCTTCTTACTAACACTTATAATCTGTCTTTTTGATTACAGCCATCCTTGTGGGTATGAACTGGTATCTCATTGTAGTTTTGATTTGCATTTCCCTGATGGCTAATGATGTTGAGCATATTTTCATGTATTTATTAGCCGTTTGTGCATCATCTTTGGAGAACTACCGAGATTTTTTGCCCATTTTTTTAAAAAAATTTATTTATTCATAGAGACAGAGAGAGAGAGAGAGAGAGAGAGAGAGAGGCAGAGACACAGGCAGAGGGAGAAGCAGGCACCATACGGAGAACTTGACGTGGGACTCGATTGGGGTCTCCAGGATCACGCCCTGGGCTACAGGCGGCGCTAAACCGCTGCGCCACCAGGGCTGCCCTTTTTGCCCATTTTTAATTGGATTAACTTTTTGTTACTGAATTTAAAGAGCTCTATATATTATGAATACTAACATCAGGAATAGGATTCATAAATATTTTTGCTATCCTGTCATATGTGGGTTGTCTTTTCACTTTTTGAGTATCTCTTGATGCACAAAAGTTAACTTTAATGAAGTTCAATTTATCTAGTTTTTTCTTTTGTTGCTTGTGCTTCTGGTATCGTATCTATTGCTTAATCCAGGGTTACAAAGACTTAAGCCTATGTTTTCTTCTAAGAGTTTTATAGTTTTAGCTCTTATATTTCAGTTTTTGATACATTTTCAGGTAATTTTTACAGGTGATGTAAGGTGGTGGTCCAACTTCATTCTTATTTATGTGGATATTTCTTGAAGATTTGATAAAACTTTCCTATTTAACTACCTGGGCCTCATGTAATTTTCTTTATTTCTTTATTTCTTTATCTATCTATCTATCCATCTATTTATTTATTTATTCATTCATTCATTCATTTATTTATGTGAGAGGAGTGTTATTTATTTATTTTATTTTTTTAGGAGTGTAATTTAAAACTAACTCACTTTTTAAAAAGCTTATAGCCTTACTTGGGATTTTTATTTCTTTTTGAGAAGGACAGTCAAGTTTTATTTTTCTAGGAAATATTTTATTTTGTCTCAAGTATATAATAATAAAAAATTATCTTTGCCTTTTTATTCCTATTATTTGTTTGCTGTTTCTTATTCTTGATTAGTTTTCTCAGAGGACAGCCAGTTTTACTATTTTTTTTTTTTAAGAATAAACCTTGATTTTGTTGTTTCTTTTCTCCCTTGTTTTCTATTTTGTACCTTTTTCTTCTTTATTATTATCTTCTTTCAATTTAATTTGGATTTTCTCCCTTAGACACTTAGTTGTTTTTTTTTTTTTTTTAAGATTTTATTTATTTATTCGTGATAGAGACACAGAGAGAGGCAGAGACACAGGCAGAGGGAGAAGCAGGCTCCATGCAGGGAGCCTGACGTGGGACTTGATCCCGGGTCTCCAGGATCACGCCCTGGGCCAAAGGCAGGCGCTAAACCGCTGAGCCACCAGGGATCCCGACACTCGGTTTTTGACTTTTTACAAAAACACATGCATTTAATACTGGGGTTTTCCTAAGTACTGTTTTAGTTGTATTCCACAAGTTTTTCTATATAGTTTAGGCTCTAAATTTAAATTTCTATTATGATTATAATTCTGTGTGAGTTTCTAAGAACATCATGTTATAAAATGTCTACATGTCTGAAGTTTTGCATTATCATTTAGTGGATTTCTAGTTTTATTTACTTTGTGACAAGTGGTCAAGGCCCATATATCCATTTTTGGGGTATTTTTTGAAATTTACTTTCAATCTTAGTATTTTTAAAATTTTCATAAATATTCTAAGTGCGTTTAAAATTATATGTATTTTCTAATTATGGGATGTTCTTTATTTGTCTTTTGGCTCAAGCTTATTAATTATGTTGTTAAAAATCTTCAAAATCCAGGGGCTTCTGTGTAGTTCAGTCAGTGAAGTGTCTGACTCTTGATTTTGGCTCTGGTCATGGTCTCAGGATTGTGGAATTGAGCCCTGTGTTGGGCCCCATGCTCAATGGGGAGTCTGCTTGAGATTCTCTTTCCCTCTGTCCACCCCCTCATACACATTCTGTCTTTCTCTAAAATAAATAAATCTTTAAGAAATCATCAAAGTCTTTAGCAATTTTTTTTCCTTGGGCTTTCTGTTAGAAATGTGTTAATATCTTCTGTTATGATTGTGAATTTGTCAGTTTCTCTGTGTAATTCTCTCAAATTTTACCTTTTGTGTTTTGAGTCTGCTGTTACTTGTACATAAGTTCATTATCATTATCTTCCTGGGGAGCCTGTTGTTCTTGCACCACAGAAGAGACAGATAAGCTTTCTTATTTTTCCTTGTGAATTATCCTTTCATTGAGGGTGAAGCTCTTCAAAGGTGTCAGCTTTATGTGAGATCTCATTCCATCTCTAAGCCTTGTGTGAGCCTCTTACTTTGAGATCTACTTGTTCAAGGACTTTAAAACCATTGGTAAACCCATGTTAGTGCTTGTTGTTAATTCCTTGTTCTTTTTCTGGTAACTGGGGAACTTCACTTTCTGTTTTGTGAGTTCAAATATGCATTCAGAGGATTACATTTTATGTTTTGTCCAGCTCTCTAAGCCATTGGTAGGTGGGAGAATTTTTAGGTTATCTATTTTTTTTTCAATTATTGCAACTGGAAATTTCTTTGTTTAGTAGTTTACATTGTATTCTTTGTTTCTTTCCTTTTATTAACATTTCCTATTCATATAGTTTTTTCTAGTTTTCAGCTTAGGTTTCCCTACTTGTTTTTATCTAATACAAAAAGAAATAATAATGTTTATTGTGAAAGCATAGATATGTGTTTGGCATTTTTGAGCAATTTGATTAAAAATGGTACTGCGTAGAAAAATATGAGAAAATTATGTACAAATCGCTGTTATTTTTAAAAGATTTTATTTATTTGTTTATTTATTTATTTGAGAGAATGAGCAAGAAAGAAAATGCAAGCAGGGAGAGGAGCAGGGTGGAGAGGGAGAAGCAGACTCCCTTCCAAGCAGGGAGCCCAACGTGGGGCTCAATCCCTGGACTCTAGGATCATGACCTGAGCTGAAGGCAGATGCTTAACCAACTGAGCCAAACAGGCACCCCTATAAATCACTACTTAAACCACAGTTTAATCTTGAGTCTATCATCTAATTTTAGTTTTGCTTTATTTTTACAGTTTAAAACAGAGTGGAAAATTCCCTGGAAATCCCTGGCCTCCCTATAAGAAAAGGACGCCACTCCATCCCAGCTATAAAGGTCTTATGAGACTTTTGCACTGTAAAACTTTACACATTGTGCTATTCACTCTGCTTTACAAGGTACAGTAGTAATTTGAATAGAAAGACTGAGATTAGAATTTATTTCCATTTTTCCAATAAAAATGTTAACATAATATTTATGTAAAAGTACTACTTATAAAGCAAAGTGTATTTATTCTTTTTTTTTGTATTTATATATTCTAAGTTGAAAATGGAGTAGCTATACCATTCTTTGTGGGAAACTATTCATCTTATCCAGTTTCAGATAGAAATATCTATGGTTCTTATAGAATAAAAAGTGAAATACTGTAAAACTAGGAGAAATGAAATGAACAATAGGGACCAAACAGCCACCAGAATCCATTAAAAAGACAAAACTAAGCCATGAGGGCCAGTGACCTTGTGTTTCAGATTATTTTCTTTGTTTTTTCTCTCTGATCAGAAATGTGACATGGAGGGATTTGAATGGCTTTCTATGTGGCAGTCTTAAGAATTTGCTTTAGTAAATACCTCAGAAACTTTCTGAAAAGATAGATGCTTTTATTTTTTTGCTACCTAGAATTTGTTTTATTCTTGGGTTTTCTTATCGTAGAGCTGATTTATTTATTTATTTATTTGACTAACATTAGCTGTGTACTCAGAAATTGCAATCATGATATTGTAGAGTATATGTAAATATATAACAGGCATATTTATTATCTAACTTGGGTAAGAAATTAAAGACAAAAAAACTATATAGTCGTATCATATAGATAAAATAACTATAGACATCAATAAAGTAAGTATAGACATGATAAATGTTACACAGAAAAGAAAAACTGTTTCTTATTCCTAATTACAATTAGAAAAATTAAAAGAAATTTTTAAAGAGCTTATTTATTATGCAGATTTCTAATACACAGAAAAGAAAAACTATAGCTTCTTATTCCTAATTAGAATTTGAAAAATTAAAAGAAAATTTTAAAGAGCATATTTAATTATGCAAATTTCTAATGACTATATACACATTTTTTTGATTACTTAAAAAAGATACATTGCATTTAGTTAGGTAGACATTTGGTTGTTTTCTTTAATGTTTGCTTTGTAATGAAATAATACTTTTAGATTTCTGTACCCCTCATTCTTTCAGCTTTACCCCATGACCACTTTTTCATCTTATTTATAAAAGTTATTCCTGTTAAGATTTTAGACATCTGCCTCAAATTGAATTATTTTCATTAATTTCTGAGATGATTATTCAGTAAAATGAATTAAAATATTCTTCATCAAAAAGGTAGAATTTTTTTGTTAAATAGATATTTGTATTTACAGACATTTTTTATTTTTTTAATTTTTTTAAATTTTTATTTATTTATGAGAGAGAGAGAGAGAGAGAGAGAGAGGCAGAGACACAGGCAGAGGGAGAAGCAGGCTCCATGCACCGGGAGCCCGACGTGGGATTCGATCCCGGGTCTCCAGGATCGCGCCCTGGGCCAAAGGCAGGCGCTAAACCGCTGCGCCACCCAGGGATCCCTATTTTTTTAATTTTTTAAAGATTTTATTATTTTTATTTATTCATGAGAGACACAGAGCGAGAGAGAGAGAGAGGCAGAGACACAGGCAGAGGGAGAAGCAGGCTCCATGAAGGGAGCCCAATGTGGGACTCGATCCCGGGTCTCCAGGATCACACTCCGGGCTGCAGGCGGCGCTAAACCGCTGCGCCACCGGGGCTGCCATATTTACAGACATTTTTTGGATGCTTACATAAACAAGATTTTTGTTTTAAATACTACTTACATACTTTGTTTAATTCTAGCAAAAATCTTCATGAGTGAAAGCTTTCTTCTTACTTTCCAGACATAATTACTGAGTTTTAAAGGTTAAAAAACTAGTTCAGATGGTGAAGCTGAGTACTGTGGTAACAGTAATAAGTAATAGGTCAATAATTCATGATATAAAAAATTAAAGAAGCCTTACTGCAAATAATTTGTATTCTTTTCAGTTATATTTTTCAGTCATTTCATTTGCTTAGTGTAAAAATAGCGTATTATCAAAAATAGAAAAGCAGTGTTTTAGTTGTTATAAGATTATTATGAACAATTTTTAAAAATCTCAACTTTATAAATTCTTAACTCTAGTGATAGAAAAAACTTCTCTAATTGACATTGCATTGGCAAGTCAACTTTCTAAACATTAGTGTCAGGACAGCATCTCATCTCCCATGTTTAATGTTAAAAAACATTAATATAGAACATGTTAATAAAACTTAGAAAATCATTCTTAGTCAATTTTTTCCTTAGCTTTTAAGTTATTCATTTGAAACTGTAAGATGTACTGCCACAGAATTTCAAGCCAAAATTTGAGTTTAGTTAGTAATGTTTTATTTATCAAGAGGAGGCATAGTTGGGAGTCTGAAATCTGTTCTAGAATTGCTTATACTAGTGGGGTGTGTGGCCAAGCCTTAGTTTCCTTTCTGTAAAGTAGTGGATTAGAAAGGGTGAACCTCTATGGCCTCCCAGCCTTCAGTCACCTCCTCCTGCTGCATTCCTCCTACCATCTGCCTACTGTTTGTCGAACACCAATTGATAAATACTGTACTACATAAATTACAGATGTTAACTTGTGTAATCCTCACAATAATTCTGGTCTATTATTCCATTTTTTAAAAAAGATTTTATTTATTCATGAGAGCCACAGAGAGAGGCAGAGACATAGAGGCAGAGGAAGAAGCAGTCTCCCTGTGGGGAGCCTGGTGCAGCACTCAATTCCAGGATCCTGGGATCATACCCTGGGCCAAAGGCAGATGCTCAACCACTGAGCCACCCAGGTGCCCCTATTATTCCAGTTAAAGATGAGAAAACTGAGGCCAGAATCTGTTGTTCAAGGTCAAAAATCTAGGTATATACATAATTTGTATAAAATAGATTTTTAAAAGGTTTTTGGAGGTTTACTTTCCTCACAAAAGATGAACAGAAAAAGAAAAGCCTTCTTAGTAGTCAAAATAAACATTAGAAAGGCAGCTAACCGAAAGCGTTTATTCTTTAGTCAGAATAAATTAGCTCTTAGGTGACTAAGTCCTTTTTTAAGCCCACCCAGCCATTTGATTAGTTTCTATGAGGCCCATCCTACAGTGTCCTCTTTTGTACTCTTGACAGTCTCACCTGCAGCTGGCAAGGCCAGAACCTCATCCTTTTACCCCTTCCATCATTTGGTCAGATGGCTTCCTTATAATGAGGAGAACATGATGGTTGCCAGGCGATTTTTTTCTTATGGTGTTTTAGGTATCTTCCAGTTTTTGTTGTATCATATTGAATGAATGAATGATTGTTGTAGGCTAGTTCTGAAATCCTGCATAAGATGTGTAAAACTTGCAATGTGTAATCTACATAAGGTCAGATTCTCGACGTTTCCTCAGAGAAGCCTCTCTTTTAGTTGCATCCCTTTTTGCTTTCTCACCCATATAAACCATATACTAACACATACATTTACTCAACTGCACAAAATACTCAGGCCAAGAACTTTAATTTTAGAGACATTTTAAGAACATTAATATTCTATAAATATTTATTGAGCTTGCAGTTACATGCCAGGTGCTATGCTAAACACATTTGCATGAATTATCCTATTTAGTACACTTATTTATCTGGTATTTTTGTCAGGAAAAGAATATCAGCAAATGAGAATGCAAAATATTCTTGTTAAATTATTTTATTAGATACTAGCATATAATAATGAATTTAGTGGACTACTTAACATGGTACCTTTAGAAATCCATGAACCCAGTATTTCTAGATATTGCTTCTAATTCTGTGTGATCTTGGGAGGGAACGTTTTCTTTTGATTATAGTTTGTCCTTTCACCAAGATGTGGCTTTACTTATTTTTTGATCATGCTGTGTGTGTATATATATATACACATATATGGTTATGTTATTTTTCATCTATAACAACATGTCTTGGATACTTAAATATATTTATTGAAAAAAGTAATTATGAGGCATTTTTTCCCTCTTTAAAGATTTTGATGGATCATCAAAATCTGTCAGAACACGTACTCTGCATGGTTTTATATCTGATCGAATTAGGACTTGAAAATTCAACTGAAGAGGATTCAGATGAAGAGGTAAGTAAGTTTCTTATATTTTTAAATATTAAAGTTACAAAGTGCCTTAACAAAGGTAGTGTGTCATCTGTAAACGTATTTATAGATTCATTATATGCGTAAGATATTCTTAACTACTGGAAAAGACCCTTTTTGATCTTTAAATACGTATGTTTTAGAGGTTTCACTCTTATGATATTGAATTTGTGATTTGTAATTCATAGTGTACATATCTAAGAAAAATGGCTAATGCAGTTGGTGTTATGCTAAAAACATTGATTACTGATAAATAATTGTGTTAGGACTTATTATGTCTGGAAATCCTAGTAATTTTATCAGGGATTGTTTTTGAGTATCAGATTCTCTCTGGAAAGGTTTTAAGTTAATGAAGTAATATTGTAATATGGGAGAATTTTTAAAGTACTTGAAAATACAAGTTGTTAATATGTTATAGGACTTTAGAAGTATCTTTTCAATAAAAGCAGTTGTTACTACAGATTGATTATACAAGTTCCCCTTTCTCCAAAAAGACAAAATACAGCACAGCACAGTAACAGCAAAAAACAAAGTAAAAAGACTAGGCAATATGTTGTCTAAGTTGAATCAACATATATTCTTTCATAGATATTAAAAGATCATTAATATTTCTGACTAGGTCAGACTTTTGGTTGATTTTTTTCAGACTTCCTACAAATATAATGACTCATAATATAGTCAAGTTATCATTGATTGTATTATGTATTATGAGTTATTATGAATAGATGCTGAAAAATATTCTGTACTGTTAAGTATTTCTAGATTGAAAAATGTATTTTTTTCAGGATAAATTTAGTTGACTTCCGTTGAACTTACCCATATTAGTATTGAGAAATTTATTCTTATATTCGATGTTTGAATTTGGGTTTATTAGCACTTTATAATTTGAAGATGAGACTATAAAGGATTCAGAAATAAGACAAATGGTGGGTGATTATTTAGGTTAGCTACAACTCCTTTGTACATTAGACCTGACTTGGCAAGGTTTCATATTCATTATTTTCATGTTTTAGGTATCAGTATGTGGACCAGAACGTTGTCATGACAGTTGGTTTCCTGGCAGTAACTTAGTGTCAAACATGCGACACTTTATAAACTATGTTAGGGTGAGAGTTCCAGAGACTGCTCCCGAAGTAAAGAGAGACTCACCTGCAAGTACCAGCTCTGACAGCTTGAGTTCTTTACAAGTAAGTGTAGAAGAGAGAAAGATGAAAAGGAAAGTCTCCATGTCATGTTGGAATATATTGTTTAGATCATCCTGTGATACTAAAAAGCAAAATGTGGTTGTACGTAACTTTAAATTGTCTTTTGTTTCCTCTGTACATCTAAGCAACTTTTGCCTCACACATCTTTTTCCTTTAATCTGCCAGAATTCACGAAGGCCAAAAGTTCTTCAAAGAGAGGTAGATGTATTTGATATTTGCATTAACTAGCAATATGGCTTTAACTGGAAATCGGAAAACACTTTGAAGTATTTGTGTGTATATGTGTGTGTTTAATATGGTTAAATTTTTTAAAAAGCTTAATGTGTGTGTTTAATATAGTGATTTAGGCTTAATTTTTAAAGAAAATTCATATTGAAGTAATACTTAGTATTTAATAGTGGGTTTTTCTTAGGATTTTGGATGAATTATAAGCAACACATTTGGGTCTGTTTGCATTTAGCATTGTTACTAACATCTTAAAAGTGAATGTTTCCTAAATCAAAATAAATTTAATTGCTGGTAGCATGTCCATTTATAGATTTTTTTTTGCTTCCTATGGCAATTAACTTTGATAAAATAAGCCCACAAAATCTCAATATATTTATATTTGGATTTAGTTTGAAAACCAGCCTTTTCATTGCATGTAGCTTAATTAACTAATTTTTAAAGGCAGAAATGAAAAATCTTGAAATGACATGCCAAGTAACTAAACTTAAACATGTCTAATCCCTACAATCTATTTTTGTGAGTAGAGAGCACTGAATCAGACCTTTCTCCTAGTAGAGTCCATTTATAGGATCTTTCTTTGCCTTTAACAACATATTTTTGCTGTGAATACCATAAAGAATTTTGTTCAAATTGGAATTTTAATAAAAGGCAGATTTGCCTCTACTGGTGGTACAGAATACTTTGAAAATCAGTTTGGATGTTAAAAAGCAGCATAAACTATAATTTACCTCATAAAAGCTCAACTGATATTGGAGCACCCTTTCTATGCTTGCTTAAAAAATTAAATCTGTTAAACTGACTCGAATCTTAATTAAAAGATGATTTCTAAGAGCTCTGATGCAACTTGACTGCTTTGACAAAAGGCTATTTAGAAGATAAATTATTGAGGGAAATATTTTAAAAATCTGTTCAAATAAATTATAGTGATATTCAAACATGAAAAAGATCAGTTCGATTTTTTATCTTTATATTTCATTTTAGTGAAACTAAAGCAGACTAAGCATTTGTTAGAAGTAATTTTCAAACTTTGAATTTCTTTAAAAATGAAATTAATTAACAGTTCAGATTCGTTAATTTAGGAAAAAATTTATAATTTACTAGAAAATGTAGCAGTCTTGTAAAAGTAGAGAGAATTCTTTTTTTTAATAAAAGTATAGTTGGCACATGATGTTTCATTAGAAGAGTATAGTATTCTTGAGTGAAACATTTTTTTTTCCTGTAAACTGGTGAGGAACTTAGTGTATGATTCCTCTTTAATATTGGTATTAATAATAATAAAAAATATTGGTATTAATACTATTCAAGCTTTGTTTACTTTCTCTGGTAGATAGACCTAGGTGGGTGAGAAAAGAGGTGTTATCATGGATAACCACCTTTCTCCCCAGAGTTGTTTCCAGATTGAGACTAAATGTATTTAAGAGAAGTGAAGGGACAGATTTACTTAAAGGGCAAATCTATTGAATAAATCTTCAGATGACTTTGAACATTCCCTTTGGAAAATGTAGTATTAATATGTTTTTACACTTAATACTGAATAACTTCTCTTGATTTTTCTTTCTCTTTTTTAATGGTAGAATTCTGGTACAGCTCAAGTTTTCAGCTTAGTAGCAGAGCGTAGAAAGAAGTTTCAAGAGATCATCAATCGCAGTAGCAGTGAAGCTAATCAGGTGGTTCGTCCCAAAACTTCAAGTAAATGGTCTGCTCCTGGTTCAGCTCCACAATTAACTACGGCCATTTTGGAAATTAAAGAAAGCATATTGTCTTTGCTAATTAAACTTCATCATAAACTCTCAGGAAAACAGAACTCCTACTATCCTCCTTGGCTTGATGACATAGAAATTTTAATCCAACCAGAAATTCCTAAATATAATCATGGAGATGGTATAACTGCAGTAGAAAGAATTTTATTAAAAGCCGCACTGCAAAGCAGAATGAACAAACGCATCATTGAAGAGATATGTAGAAAAGTGACCCCTCCTGTACCACCAAAAAAAATCACTGCAGCAGAGAAGAAAACACTGGACAAAGAAGAAAGGTAATTTTTATTTTTCATGTTTTAAACATGTATGGTACAGTTGAAGATTTGATATATCCCCTTTTTGGCCATCTGTGGCTAATCACCAGAGTGTTTAACAGCTATAATCGTAGCTGATTAGTTTGTAAGATAAAAGGAGCCAAATACAGTCAGTGCTTGGGCATGTATTATGCTGGAGTTAGTTGAGGGTGAGAAGACAAGAGTTAGTGACCCCAACATTAAATTACTACCCTAAACTTGTAGACAGGCCCCTTTACAAAATTACTACTTTTGTTACTACTGTAGGTTATCTAATTCTGCTATTTTCAAAAATTATTGTCAGTTCAACTTTAAATGAGAATAGAAAATTAAAAAATATTTCTCAGAGTAAAAATTTGATTTAGTTCTTTTGATCTTTTCCAGTCATATGTTTTCAACGTGTGATTACTATTTATTAAACAAGTAATATTTTAAAGACATACTTATGGGGCAGCCTGGGTGGCTCAGTGGTTTAGTGCTGCCTTTGGTCCAGGGCATGATCCTGGAGACCTAGGATCGAGTCCCACATCGGGCTCCCTGCATGGAGCCTCCTTCTACCTCTGCCTGTGTCTCTACCTCTCTCTCTCTCTCTCTCTCTCTGTTTCTCATGAATAAATAAATAAAATCTTTAATCTGTCTCTAGTTTTTGGAACTTTAAGTTTATTTTGTTGTTAAATCATAAAGTGCTTTTAAAAATTTTAAACTGAAAAAATTTTATTTAAGTGAACTCTTAACCCTCAATGTGGGACTCAAATTCATCACCTTGAGATCAAGAGTTGCATGGTCTACTGACGTAATCATCCAGACACCACTGTTAAATCATATTTGTGAATTAAAAAAAAAAAATCTTCGTTTCTGTTTACCAAGATAGGGGAGGATGGGGAGAGGATACTGGAGGACCAAGATAAGAGAGGCTTAGGCTTAGCAATAAAGTTGATATGCCCAGTTTTGTACATTACTGAGTTTAAAGAGGACATTTGGCTGGAGATGGGCTTGAGACTTAGGGGAGAGTTCTGAGTTAGAGCTATAGATGTGGGTATACAGGTAGTAAAGGCTTACATATGGAAGACTGTGTACAATAAGAATTGAGAATACTTAATATAGAACTTTTATAGAATAAGAAAAACATTAAAGGAAATGATTGAGGAAGTCACCTATAAAGGTAACTGAAAAGTGATGGCTAGAGTGGAAGAGGAAGAACACTGTAGAAAGCAGTCAAGAGGGTTTAGAAAGGAAGAAATATAGTGAGATTATGCTACACAAGTTCAGATAAGGTTGGCAGTTCTCTTTGATTCAGTAGTTAGAAGGCCAACTTTTGGTAACTAACTGTACCAGGAGCAATTTAAATCACATATATAGTTGTACTTCATTTATGATGTAATTAAATTTGTTATAGTATATAAAAAAGCCTTTAGTATATTAGGAATGTAGGAGAAGGGTGCCTGGGTGACTCAATTGGTTGAGTGTCTGCCTTCAGCTCACATCATAATTCCAGGGTCCTGGGATCGAGCCCTGCATCAGTGACTCCTTGCTCCTCAGAGAGTCTGCTTCTCCCTCTCCTTTTGCCTCTCCCCAAACTTCTGCATTCTCTTCTCAAATAAATAAATAAATCTTAGGGAAAAAAAGAATGTAGGAGAGTTTTATTTCTTACAGTACTTCATAAATAGTTGTTATAAATAACATATCATTTATGTGACAGTTCATTAATTTTGAATTAGTAATTTCCTAAGATTTAATAGATCTATTGATAAAATTAGAAGGCTGAAAACTGGGTAAAATTTTAATTTTTGTTAACCTCTTAAATTGGTGATATTTTCTTGGTTATGGAATAATGTCTTTTTTTAAAGAAGATAAACTTTTAGTGAATCAAAGTTTATTTTATTTGGTTATTTTGGTTTGTTTTGTAATCATTACTCATACTAAATGTGATACTGGAGTAGTTCAGATGCTATTTTTATAGAGGCCCTAATGCTGTTGTAATAAATAATACTCTGAAAAAATTTAAAGGTACCCCCCCTTTTGGGCTTTGTTTCCTTTGAGTGGTGATAATGATACTGACAAGGCCTTGAAGCTAATTCTGTAACAGAAAACTAAGGATTAAGATGAATTTATTTGAATTTCACTATGCTTCTCACAGTATCTTTTCTCAATTTATTTTGGATTTTGGATTAAGTTTCATAAAAGAGGCCAAAGAATTTATAAACATTTATTGGTGATCCATTCCCAATTACCTTATCTCTGGAAAAATTTGGCATTACTTTTATAACAGTAACTCCATAGAAAACAAGATACAAATAGGAAACCTTTAGATGGTTTAACAATACGAGACATGGGATGCCTGGGTGGCTCAGCAGTTGAGTGTCTGCCTTCAGCTCAGGTTGTGATCCCAGTCCCAGGATAGAGTCCCACATCAGGCTCCCTGCATGGAGCCTACTTCTCCCTCTGCCTGTGTCTCTGCCTCTCACTGTGTGTTTCTCATGGATAAATACATAAAATAAAATCTTAAAAACAAACAATGTGCAATGTCAGTGTCTCCACTTTTGGGATAATAATGGAAAATTCCTGAGTTGTACTGAGTCTGGCCATAACTTCCTCGTCTTTTCATTTTTATTCACGTTTATGCCCAATTTTAGAAAATAATTACCTAAATTAATAACAAATTCACAAGGGAAAAATAATTGACATTCTTTTTCTGCAAATCATAGCAAGTTGGTATAGAATTTTTTTGTGGTTGTTAAGCAGCTTAAAAACAGCATTCATTTATTTACTCACATTTTCTGTATGTTGAAGTGTAGGTGGGGTGTGACTGGGTTCTCTACTCAGAGTCTCACAAGGCTGAAATCAAGGTGACAGCCATAATCATCTGGAGCTTACAGTCTTTCAAGCTCATGTGGTTGTGGGAGAGTAGACGTGCATTTTTTATTTTATTTATTTTTTATTTTTATTTATTCATGAGAGAGAGAGAGGGAGGGAGGGAGAAACACAGGCAGAGGGAGAAGCAGGCTCCATGCAGGGAGCCCGATGTGGGACTCGATCCCGGGTCTCCAGGATCTTGCCCTGGGCTGCAGGCGGCGCTAAACCGCTGTGCCACCTGGGCTGCCCTAGACGTACATTTTAATGCTGGTACCAAGCAGTTACATTTGAAGTTTCCTAATGTTTGGTATATGGATTTTTTATGTGAAGTGCTCTTTTATGAATATACTCTAAATGCACTTGTAGGGATCCCTGGGTGGCTCAGTGGTTTAGCGCCTGCCTTTGGCCCAGGGCTGATCCTGGAGATCAAGATCAAGTCCTACACTGGGCTCCCTGCATGGAGCCTGCTTTTCCCTCTGCCTGTGTTTCTGCCTCTCTCTCTCTCTGTCTCTCATGAATAAGTAAATAAAATCTTAAAAAAATAAAAATAAATGCAGATGTAAAGGTGATTTATGGAGTGGCATAACTCAATGTTTTAATTAAAGAAACTTAATAAAACTAAATTTACAGAGTAGTGATGTAGGGGATCAAACATGTATTTTGTCAATGCTGTTGTTTCTTGTAGCATTTTTGGAGGCCCATAGAATGCTTTCAGCTTCTATGGCACATTTTTGTTCCCGTTTCTTTTATGGTGGCAAATTTTTGTCCTTTGAAGATGGATTTAATTTTTTTAAAATTTAAATTCAATTAGCCAACATATATTACATCATTAGTTTCAGATATGCAGTTCAGCAGTTCATCAGTTGCATTTAAAATGTGGTGCTCATCACATCACATGCCCTCCTTAATGCCCAACACCCAGTTACCCCACACCCCTCTTTCCCTCCAACAACTTTCAGTTTCCTATAGTTACTAGACTCTCATGGTTTGTCTCTCTCTCTTATTTCTTCCTTTTCAGTTTTCCCTCCCTTCCCTTATGAGCCTCTGCACTATTTTTTATATTCCACATGTGAGTGAAACCATATGATAATTGTCCTTCTCTGATTGGCTTATTTGTTCAGTGTAATACCCTCCAGTTCCATCCACATTGAGGTAAATGTGAAGATTTCATCCTTTGTGACAGCTGAGTAATATTCCCTTATGTTATATACCACATCTTCTTTATCCATTCCTCTCTTCTCTGTTGATGGATACCTGGGCTCTTTCCATAGTTTGGCTGTTGTGGACATTGCTGCTATAAACATTGGGGTGCAGGTGCCCCTTCAGATCACTACATTTGTATCTTTGGGGTAAATACTAGTGAAATTGCTGGGTTGTAGGGTAGCTCTATTTTCAACTTTTTGATGAACCTCCATACTATTTTTCAGAGTGGCTGTACCAGCTTACCTTCCTACCAACAGTTGAAGAGGGTTACCCTTTCTCCACATCCTTGCCACACATTTGTTGTTTCCTGACATGTTAATTTTAGCCATTCTGACGAATGTGAGGTGGTATCTCATTGTGGTTTTGTATTTCCCTGATGCCTATTGATGTTGAGCATCTTTTTATGTGTTTGTTGGACATTTGTATGGCTTCTTTGGAAAAATATCTGTTCATGTCTTCTGCCGTTTCTTGACTGGATTATTAGTTTTTTTGGGTGTTGAGTTTGTTAAGTTCTTTATAGATCTTGGATAAAGGATGGATTTAATTCTTAAGGCCTTTTTCTTTTGAAGAAATCTCAAAGTTACTGAAATATTTCAAGGATAATACAAAGAATTTCCTAGACCATTTCAGAATAAATTGCTTTACCTTGGAATACTTTAGTATTCTGTAGATAAAAGGACTTTTAAAAATATATATATAATCACAATCCAGCTTTCAAAATAAGATAATTAACATTTATTTGAGTATGATAAGATTCTTAGATTCCCAAGTTTTGACAGTTGCCCAATAATGTTTCTTCTAGCAAAAGAAATCCAGTACAGAATCACTCATTGAATTTGGTTGTTTGTCTCTGGTCTCCTTCAATTGGAATTAGTTTCTTCAGTCTTTCATTTTCTTAACCTTGTCACTTTTTTGAAGAACACAAGGCAGTAACATTGTAGAATGTCCCTCCATTTGGGCTTGTCTATGTCCTCTTATGTTTAGATTCAGGTTAAGAATTGTTGTCAGGAATATCAAGGAAGTGATGCTATTTTCTTTTGATTACAGCCCCATCAGGTGTCACATGATTTCAGTTTGTTTCATTTGGGGATTAATATTGATTACTTGGTTAAGGGGTATCTGCCAGACTTCTTGACTGTCAAGTATCCCTTTTTTCTCCTTTGTAATTAATATGTAATTTGTGGAGAGGTACTTTGAGATGCTGTAATATCTGTTCTCACCAACTTTCATTTATTTCTGTCAGTTTGGATTTATGGATTCCTATTTCATTTTATGGGTTGCAATCTCATATGCTTGCTATTCATTTTGAAGCTCAAATTACTCTGGATTTGGCCTGTGTGACTGCCTTCCAGCTGTGCTCTTTTGATGTATCCCCAGAATTCTTTGAGTTTTCTTTTTTTCCTGGGGCAAGAAGATAGCCCAGCTTCATCTTGAATTTGGAACTAGGCATTCTCTAAGGAGTTTTGGTTACTTTCTATCTAGAAACCACAATCCGTGTGTTCATTTTAAGGGATATAACTATTTTCAGTCGATCTTGGTAGACAGAACTAGGAAAAGATGTGTGTTTTTGTGTGTGGTGAGGGAGCGGTGGTGGAGGGAACAGGGAGAGTGGTATTAAGTTCACTGTGAGTTCACTGATAATTCCAATTCCAGTCCAACACCGGAGGAATCATTCTTACTTTTTCTTTTTCCATACTTCTTACCCTGCTCCCACAGTGAGAATCCTGGCAACCATAATTCTCAGAAGATACTACTTTTTAAATCTGTAGCCTTGTATGCTAATCAATTTTTTTAACCTTTTCCACAAGAATGCTCTCTTACGTTAGACTGTTGGATCATGGCACCAGGCGCTAGGCCATTGTCTCCACTCCACCCTCCTCCGCCCCACCAACCCCTGACCCCAGGCCTTTCAGGAAAGGAACAGAGGTCAGAAGTAGATTTAATTTTTTTTGAAATGGCCATTGTCCTTTGAGAGTTAAGTTTGATGAATAAGGTGAATGATCAACCTGGATAAAAACACTTTGGCTCAAAAACAATGTAAAAATAAGAGTTGTAGTTATAAAATAATAAAGTAAGTTTTCTTAAGTAGACCAGATCCTAAATTATGTTTAAAGTAAATATTAGAAAAGCATTATTAAATTTTTTTTGAACATTATTGGCAAAAATATGTAATTTCTCATGGCAAGGTAGACCATAGTACTTTATACCTGTTAATGATTATCTCCACTAATTGGATGGGAACGGTTATGTGAATAATCTAAAAATTATTATTAGCATTCTTCTAATACTGTATTCTATATCCTTGAATCATTTCAGGTTAATGAAGGAATTTTTTTAGGTTTCCAATAGAAATAACTTCTTAGAATCTCAGTTTAATCTTTGATTATTATAGTATATCAATATAATAAATAGTCACTAAAAGACTGCTATAATGTGCTCTATCCATTATGGTTCTTTAGATTTTTTTTAATTTTTTAATTAAAAAAAGTTTTTATTTAAATTCCATTTAATGTCCGTTATGATATTAATTTCAGGTTTCCATGATTTTTTTAATGTCCTTTGTATCATGGGCTATGATAAATCCCTTTTTGAGTTTTATTTAAGTAAAAAGTTTGTTTCTTTTGTTGAACTAATATATAACTTATATTTTTAACATTTTTCTTTTTCTTCCTCCCTTCTTGTTTTAAATTACTATTTTAACCCTTCTTTATGGGGGGTAAAATTTTTATGCTTACTAGTATTGTTAGCATCCCCAAATCTAGGAAGCCTTTTTTCTTTATTAGTTTACTTTTATTTTCTTATTCTTATGTTTTAGTCCTGTTGTATTGAGTTTTGTGCGTGTGGTTTGTTTTTTTTATTTTGTTTTGTTTTACAACCAGCCTTAAAATACACTTGGGAAGTAGATAAAAGGTAAATAATAAGTAATTCATAATTGATGAATTAACTGAAGAGAATGTTTATGCTTAGGTTTGAAATACAATTTTATTCTTTATGTTGTTTTTGAGACTCATATTTTTGTACTTGAAACAAACTTGGAATTTTTTTTTTGTAGAAACTAGGAAATTTACTGGCTCCTGCTTGTTCTCTTTTAGGAAAGACCCTATTTTTTTTTTTTTTTAAAGATTTTATTTATTTATTCATGATAGTCACAGAGAGAGAGAGAGGCAGAGACACAGGCAGAGGGAGAAGCAGGCTCCACGCACTGGGAGCCCGATGTGGGATTCGATCCCGGGTCTCCAGGATCGCGCCCTGGGCCAAAGGCAGGCGCCAAACCGCTGCACCACCCAGGGATCCCGGAAAGACCCTATTCTTAATGTAACAGTAAATCTGACTATTCTTATCTTTTAGATTCTGCTTATATCCACACATCCTAGCTTCTTCTAGTAACTAGTTTGCTGTTATTTGTGCTTGGGGTTAAATTGTGAGTTCCTTGCTAAAAAAGATATTTCTTACTCTTGCTACCAACTGACATATAATTAGGAAATTTTGTTGTTGGAAATTCAAATCTTCTATCTACTTTAATTATTTCACATTTTAAAGTAAATATTGGCTTTTTCTTACCTCTTTAAGCCAATGATCTTCAAACCATTTTAAAACAGTGGAGGGGTGCCTGGGTGATTTAGTCAGTTGAGCGTCTGACTCTTGATTTTGGCTCAGCTCATGATCTCATGGGTTGTGGGATTGAGCCCCACATCCCGCTGCTGAGCGGGAGTCTGCTTGAAGATTCTCTCAGGTTGTCCTCTTCTGTATGCCAGGGACTTTTCATACAGTATATACACTCTTGAAATATAGTAAATCCTAAAGACATCTGATACTTACCACCTTATTTCTGTTTAGGCGACAAAAGGCTAGAGAGAGGCAGCAGAAATTGCTTGCAGAGTTTGCTTCACGACAGAAAAGCTTCATGGAAACTGCAATGGATGTTGGTAAGTTAAAATTTACTAGTTTAGAACTCTTATAATGACACATATTACTACAGGGATTATCTAGTTCAATTTTTACCAGTTTTTAACATTACAGACAGATGATTTCTCGTCTTTATTTAAAACAGTAGAGTGATGGAGGAGGATCAGACTGTTATTATAGGCAGTTTATTTGGTTATTGCATAGTTGTAATTATTAGTTCTTTCGGATGGTAGCAATATGATATATCCTCTGCTATTTTCCTCTATTAGATTGTCCTTTTGATTTGTGAGGTTCACCAATATGATTTACTTCTTCTGATTTTTTTTCCTGTTAAATTATCCTGAGATTTTTAAAATAGCTTTCAAATACTTTTAGTGCCTCCTCTTTCTGCTACCCCTTCAATATTTCTTAAAACTGGTTCCATTTACTTCCATTAGGATTAGCGTTAGCATTTGTACGGTGAGAGGGGATGCCATTTTCCTTTATGATAGTAGATTGTTATGAGTAATTTATTTATTTTTTTTAATGAGTAATTTATTTTACAAACTTTTCCTGACTACCTCTTGCATTCCAGTGATATTTTCTTTTTTCTTTTTTTTTTTTTACTTTTAGACAGAAATGCTGAAGTTGTGTATGTAATGCATATACACATATGTGCATTCAAACATGCATACATTCTTTCACAACTTAATCTCAGAAATGACATAGTATTTCTGTACAAAATACATTCTCATGCACTTTTGTGCACATAAGCACACATAATCAACATCCAGAACATCTAGGTGCGGGAAGGGGGTTAGTCCAGATATAGTAAAATGCCTTCTGAACATCAACAGGTGAGTTTATGTTCATGACATAACTTTGATGTGTAAAGAATCTGTTAATCAGATTTAGTATCAGTTGATGTTCTCAAATGAAAGATGAGGATTTAATTCATTGATACTTTTCCTTTTTCCCCTCTTCTTTTCCTTCTTTTTAGAAATTCATAATTAATATTTTTTCTTTACATATCAAATATAATTATAGTGTATATTAATTGTTCTCCCTATAGCCAGTTTCTTCATACCTCTTCATATAAAGTGAATTAGTAAGCACCCCTGTTTTTCTTTTCCTCATCTCTACCTTCTGCCTCTTATCAGTTATTTACTTTTAAATTGTTAAGATTGGTATCATTTTCTTTTGCAGTCACAGTCAAGTGTTCCATCCAAAGGTTGACTTTAAATGTTGAGAAATAATGACTTAAAAAATTTATTTTTTGAAAAAATTTTTAAAGATTTTACTTATGTGAGAGAGAGAGCATACATATATGAGCAGGAGCTGGAAGAGGAGCAGAGGGAGAAGCAGACTACACTGAGCAGGGAGCCTGACTTGGGGCTCCATCCCAGGACCCCAGGATCGTGACCTGAACCGAAGGCAGACACAACTGACTGAGCCACCAGGTGCCCTGAGAAATAATTGACTTTGAACGCTGTTGACTACAGAGCTAAATAGTGTGCTAGGATTCATTTTCTTTTTTTTTTGAGTCTAGTGGCCTGACTCCCAGATTACTTTAAGGATATTGTATGTAAAGCATATAGCCCCATTTCTTACAGTTTCTCAATTACTAAAACCATACCACTAAACATTTCTACTTGGGCCATCACTTTGTTATACTGTTTTTTGTTTTTCCTGACGTTTTCAACTGTTTTTTGTTTTGTTTTTTAATTTAACTCATGAACGCTTAAGATATCTCTGTTATTCTGCCTCCTTGTTCATACCATCCTCGACGTGTTAATTCTGTTCCAGCCTGGTCCATGGTCCAGTTGCTCTGGAGGCATGCTATATAGCCATTACCTTTAGATTTTCCTCTTGCAGAGTTTCCTCTTGCAGGGGTTTCCTGCATTTATAGCATCTCTCTTTTTTGGGTCTTGTTTTATTGGCATTCAGCTACCAGTGTATTCCTAATAATGCCTATGGATAGGATTCTAGTTTGCTCTCATGCTTGATTTTTCATTTGGATGAGTGTGTAATTCTAGGTTGATACACTCTCACAAATGTAAAAGCAATACTTCCTTGTTTTTTAGTATTCATTTGATGAGAAATCTGTTGGTAGTTTGATTCTTCTTCCTTTGTAGTTGAACTCCCCCCAACCCCAACACTTTTATAATTGATCCTTAGACATCTGAATTTTTTTTTTAAGATTTTAGTGGTTTTTAATTTTATTTTAAGTAGACTTCATGCCCAATGTGGAGTTTGATCTCACAGCCCTGAGATCAAGAGTTACATACTCTACTGACTGAGCCAGCCAGGCATCCCAAGAGATCAGAAATTTTATGATTTGTATGTAGGCAGATCTTTTTTCATTTTTCTTAGCACTTAATGGGCCTTTTCAGTCTGAAGATTCATGTCTCTGAAGCTCTGAGAAAAAAAAAAATCCTTTTATTTATTTATTTCTTTTTTATAACTAGTCATCCTCCAATATGACCTTCAAATGATCCATGCCTTCTGGTATTTATGTCCTGTGTAGTCTTCTCTCACATTGCCCCAGAATTGATGTGCATGACCACTGGAATATGGCAAAAGTAATACCATGTCATTTCTGAAATTAGGTTATAAAAGATATTTCAGCTTCTGTCTTAATTGTTTTCTCTCTCTCTTGAATTACTCATTCTGGAAGGAAGCCAGCTGCCATGTTGTGACCAGCCCTATGGAGAGGCCTATCTGGAAAGAGACTGAGGCCTCTAGTCAACAATCATATTAGTGAGCTTAGATGTGAAACTTCCACCTCCACTTAAGCTTCCAATAGATTGTTAGCTTGACAACAGTCTCATTAAAAATCCAGAATCAGAATCCTTTGGCTAAAATGCTGCTAGGTCCCTGACCCTCAATAACTATGTAAGATTACAAATGTTGGTGTAAGCTGCTGGTTTTGGGGGACTCTTACTAGTTCTTAGGTAAGAACAGGACACTGAAGAGGGGACATCTAAAGCATGCAAAGTAAAAAGAACATATCATATACAAGATAAAAAATATAAAAGATTAAAATATCAATCCAGGAGTTTCAGCATTCAACTAAGAAGAATCCCATAAAAAAAAGAATAAAAAATATATAAGGAGAAAAGTATTGTAATAGTTTTCTATTGCTGTTTAATAGAAGTTCCCTTTTAGGTTTCTGCCCCATTTCTTCTCAGTAACTGTTAATACATATTAGATATGTTTATTTGCATCAATCCTTATTAAAATGTATATGACCTTGACATCTTTCTTTTTCTGTTTCTCTCATGTATTCTTACCTATTTATTTAGATATGCCTCCATCTTTTAAATGTTACATATCACTTCCATTTTTCTGGTCTTCCCAATTCCCTCTACTTATTTCTTTGTCACTATGGACAACATTATGATTTTCATAGACTCTAAGAGTCTTTATCTTAATAATATGATGATATTATTCTTGCTGTTAATGACATTAATACCAGAGGATTGCTGTTATTTTCTATAGTAGTTTTGCTTTATTAACAATATAGTCATATGTAAATGATTTCCCTACATAAATATATATTGATTATTATTATTGCTAAGATATCACTAGAATTCAAAATACAGGAGAAATAGTTTGTTCCTCTTATATCTCTTAGTAAATATTGCCATTTGCCCTCAGGAGCTGTCATGTTATTATCAATTTCTCTCCTCAAGTGCCTCAAAAAAAAAAAATTAAAACAATCTCCTTATTTCCTTTCCTTCTTTGTTTTTGTTTTTTTTTTAAATGTGAATGGTAAAAAACAATTTGAGGTGTATTTAACCATATAAATTAAAATCTTTTCATTACAGGGGCACCTGGGTGGCTCAAACAGTTAAGCATCTATCTTCGGCTCGGGTCATGATCTCAAGGTCCTGAGATTGAGCCCCACATCGGGCTCTGCTCAGTGGGGAGCCTGCTTCTCCTTCTGCCTCTGCCACTTCCCCTGCTGATGTGCACATGCATGTGCACTCCTTCTCACTCTCTCAAATAAATAAATAAAATCTTTAAAAAATAAAATATCAACTGCATTTTTTTTCTGAGCGAACATTACTTCAGCAAGGTTAATTTTTTCCAGAGTTTTATTACTACATAACCTTACTGGTATTAAAGTTGTGCTTTAATTATTTGAACTTAATTTTTTTCCCTATATTTTCAATGAAGAAAGATTTTTCTCCTGAGGAATTAAGAGCTGTAACTTTTTTTCTCCTCAGATTCTCCTGAGAATGATATTCCTATGGAGATCACAACAGCAGAACCACAAGTTTCTGAGGCAGTATATGATTGTGTTATTTGTGGACAGAGTGGCCCTTCCTCTGAAGACCGACCTACAGGATTGGTTGTACTATTACAAGCATCTTCAGGTAAAATCAAAGTAATTTTTCAGTGGAATTATTTTAGAGCCAAAGTATACACATATTAATAAATATCTGTATTAATTGAAAGTTATATCTTTGGATATAACTATAGATCTATATACAACAAGGATCAGTTTAGATCTGTATAGCAAAGTTTTTTAATCTGGTTTTATCTGATTTTCCTGGACATGAGTGTTAGAAGAAGTGTTTAACAGAGAAGTCTCTCTGTATGTTACACAGTCTTTTTCCTTAAAGTGTGATGGTATAATATCAATGCTAGATGGCCAAAAACAAGTTCACTTTTCTTGACAATTTAATTGTTTTAAAATTGGGAAGCCTTTTAAGCCCAGAAATATTGTCAGTTTAAATATTTTAGCTACATAAGTCACATTCAGGTAGCTTTGCCTTTATTTTTTGAGCTACTAGAAGCAGTAATTCTTGAAACAGCCTGCCAAATGATTTGCCTGTATAATTTAACAATTTTTTTAAAAAGATTTTATTATTATTTTTTTAAGATTTTATTTAGTCATGAAAGAGAGAGAGAGAGAGAGAGAGAGAGAGAGAGAAAGGCACGGACAGAGGGAGAAGCAGGCTCCACACAGGGAGCCCAACGGTGGGACTCGATTCCGGGTCTCCAGGATCTTGCCCTGGGCCGAAGGTGACACTAAACCGCTGAGCCACTGGGCTTGCCCTATTATTTCTTTTTGAGAGAGAGTGCACGTGCACGAGCAGTGGAAGGGACAGAGAGAGGGAGAGAATCTCAAGCGGACTCTACACTGAGCATGGAGCTTGACATTGGGCTTGATCTCATGACCCTGAGATCATGACCTAAACCAAAATCAGGAATCAGACACTTAACTGACTGAGTTACCCGGGCACCCCTAAGAACGTTTTTGAAAAAATTTTGAAGGATTTGTCTGAGTGCTCTCCATCCTTTCCCATACTAAAATATTTTAAGGTGTGATAACTCTTATATGCTCTAGTCCCAATGAATTCAATCCATTTTAAACAGAGGAATTTGTGTGAAGCAAAGAGAAAATAAAGTTCTTACACATTTCTCTTGAGCATTTTTTTCTAGGGTGTTTATTCTCTGAATTAGTGTAGTAAAGTGGAAAGAGATATGAGACCCCCTCCGAGTTCAAATACAGGTATTGCTTGACATAATCTGGCCAAGTTTGTTGCTTTCTTATGACTATAGAGATAATAGACTTCAGAGGATTGTTATGTTGGTTAAATACTGTAATATAGGTGAAAGGGTTTAATATGGTGCCTTGTAAATTAATTTCTCCTTTTGTTTCTTTTCTTGCTTAAAAATAAATTTCATTTGGGAAACCCCAATTGAATAGGACATGGAGTAGAGCTGTCAAAACCAGAAATGCCTACTAAAAAGGAAATATGTGTGGCTCCTGGGTGGCTCAATTGGTTGTGTCCAACTCTTGACTTTGGCTCAGGTCATGATCTCAGGGTCTTGAGATCAAGCGCTGTGCTCAGCGGGGAATCTCTCCCTCTATTCCCCACTACCCTTCACCCTGCTCCCCCGCTGCAACTCCAGCTCATGCATATGTGAGCTCTCTCTAATAAATAAATAAATCTTTTTAAAAAAAATAAGAAGGAAATATGTGGGTTTATTGACTGATTTTGTAGCTATATTTCTTTTCTACTACTGTGACAAAACTAGCTTATGAAATTATTGCCACTTAACTTTTTATAATTTCACCAAATACATTTATTTATTTGTTTGTTTGTTTATTTATTTACTTATTTATTTCATTCTACAAATATTTATTGGGAAATTAGGTGCCAGATACTGTCATAGTAAGAAAGAAAACAAAACAAAATCTCTGTCCGAATGAAGGCAGAGTTTTTGTTTTTGTTGTTTTAATCCTTATTTGTATTTTTAAAGTTGCTTTGACCAAGTTGTCACTTCATTTAATCCCCTTTTACGATTTTGTACACTAGCTAAACTTATTAATATTGGATAATTCCACTGTATGTAACTCTATTATCTTTTAGAGATAGAAGAAATGAATAAGAAACTAACATTAAAAGTGTTAAATCTAAAGGATGATTTTAATTGGGAACTGTAGTAGGTGAAATCTCTGGCTGTTTCCTTCCTTTCTTCCTGAGCCTCACATACCTACTTACATCTTGCATTTTACCCCTCTTTCTTTTTCTTGACTTGTGACATCTTTCTTTATTTTGATCTGTCTCTTCTCTTTTTCTTTTATCATTTTATGTTTGAATATGGAACATTTTGATTTATTTTTTGTTTCAAGTTTTTATTTAAATTCCAGTTAGTTGACATATGGTGTAAAGTTAATTTCAGGAATAGAATTTAAGGATTCATCACTTACATATAATACTCATTGCTTAGCAAAACAAGTGCCCTCCTTAATCCCCATCATGCATTTAGTCCATTCTTCACCTACCTCCCCTCCATTCAACTCTTAGTTTGTTCTCTATAGTTAAGAGTCTCTTATGGTTTGCCTCTCTCATTTTTCCCCTTCCCCTATGTTCATCTGTTTTGTCTCTTAAGTTCCACATATAAATGAAATTATATGCTATTTGTCTTTCTCTGACTGACAGGTGTACTTATACAGCTCATTCCACATTGTTGCAAATGGCAAGATTTCATTCTTTTTGATGACTAATATTCTATTGTGTGTTTTATATATACACATATGTATAATATGTATATTATATATATCTTATATAATATGTATATCATATATATATATCTCACATCTTTTTTATCCATTCATCAGACATTTGGGCTCTTTCCATAATTTGGCTGTTGTTGCTAATGCTGGTATAAATGTGTCCCTTTGAATCAGTATTTTTTGTATCCTTTGAATAAATACTTAGTAGTGTAATTCCTGAGTCGAAAGATAGTTCTATTTTTAACTTTTTTAGGAACCTCCAGACTGTTTTCTAGAGTGGCCCCACCAGTTTGCATTCCCACCAATACTGTAAGAAACTTCCTCTTTCTCTGCATCCTCACCAATACCCATTGTTTCCTGTGGTGTTCATTTCAGCCATTCTGACAGGTGTGAGGTGATATTGCATTGTAGTTTTGATTTGCATTTCCCTGATGATGAGTGATATTGAGCATCTTTTCATGTGTCTGTTGGCCATTTGTGTATACATCTTCTTTGGGAAAATGTTGAGTCATGTCTTCTCATTTCTTAACCAGATTATTTGTTTTTGGGGTATTGATTTTGATAAGTTCTTTATAGAATTTGGATACTAGCCCTTTATCAAATGTCATTTGCAAATAACTTCTCCCATCCCATCAGTTGCGTTTTAGTTTTATAGATTGTTTCCTTTGGTGTGCAGAGCTTTTTATCTTGTTGAGTTCCCAATAATTCATTTTTGCTTTTGTTTCCCTTGTCTCAGGAGATGTGTTGAATAAGGAGTTGCTACAGCTAATGTTGAAGAGGTTACTGCTTGTGTTTTCCTCTAGGATTTTTTATGGTTTCAGGTCTCACATTTAGGTCTTTAATCCATTTTGAATTTATTTTTGTGTGTAATATAAGAAAGTGGTCCAGTTTCATTGTTTTGCATGTTGCTGTCCAGTTTTCCCAGCATCATTTGTTGAAGAGGCTTTTACCCACTGGATCTTCTTTCCTGCTTTGTTGAAGATTAATTGACCATATAGTTGTGGGTCCATTTCCAGGTTTTCTCTTCTGTTCCATTGATGTATGTATCTATTTTTGTGCCAATACATTACTGTCTTGATGACTACAGCTTTGTAATACAGCTTGAAGTCTAGAATTGTGATGCTTCCAGTTTTGCTTTTCTTTTTCAGGATTGCTTTGGCTGTTTGAAGTCTTTTGTGGTTCCGTACAAATTTTAGGATTGTTGGTTCTAGCCCTGTGAAAAATGCTGTTGGTATTTTGATGGGGATTGTATTAAATGTGTTGATTGCTTTAGGTGGTATAGACATTTTAACAATATTTGTTGTTCTAATCCATGAGCAATAGAATGTTTTTTCATTTCTTTGTGTCCTCTTCAATTTCTTTCATAAGCGTTCTATAGTTTTCAGAGGACAGATCTTATACCTCTTTGGTTAGGTTTGTTCCTAGATATGTTAACGATTTTTGGTGCAATCACAATGAAATTAATTCTTTGATTTCTCATTCTACTGCTTCATTATTGGTGCACACAAATGCAACAGATTTCTTTATGTTGATTTTGTGTCTTGTGATTTTGCTAAATTCATGTATTCTAGCAGTTTTTTTGGTGGAGTTTTTTGGGTTTTCTGCATAGAGTATCATGTTGTCTGCCAGTAGTGAAAGCTTGATTTCTTTCCTGCCTATTTGGATGCCTTTTATTACTCTTTGTTGTCTTATTGCTGAGGCTGGGACTTCCAGTACTATATTAAATTACATTAGGGAGAGTGAATGTTCCTGTTTTGTTCCTGACTGTAGGGGAAAAGCTCTCATTTTTTCCCTATTGAATATGATATTAGCTGTGTGGGTTTTTTTGTTGTTTGTTTTGTTTTGTTTTTGTATATGGCCTTTATGATGTTTAGCTATGTTCCCTCTATCCCTGTTTTGTTGAGGATTCTCATCAAGAATGGAAGCTATTAAAAAAAAAAAAGTGGAAGCTATTTTCTTCAGATGCTTTTTCTGTATCTATTGGGAGAATCATATGGTTATCATTTCTTTTATTAATTGGCTGATATGTGGATATTGAACCACCTTGCAGCCCAGGAATAAATCCCATTTGATCATGGCGAGTATGAATATGGAACATTTTAACCACATAATGAAATACAGAGACTAGTGAAATGAATTTCCATGTCTCCATCAGTCTTCAATAGTGACTAACTTGGGCTAATCTTATTTACCTTATCTTATTTATCTTCCCCCATACTCTGAATTATATTGAAGCACATTCCAGACATCATTTCATTAGTAAATATTTCACTTTTTCAGTTAAAAAGAAAGTTCTTGTTTTTTAAACATAACTACAGTCACCGATAAATAAACTAGTTCCTCACCTAGGAATACCTAGTCAGTGTTCATAATTCCCCAGTTGTTTCTTATTTACTTTTCTTAATTAATTTATAGTTGTAGGGTCTCCTTGTAGTCTTTTAATTAGTAGTTCCTTTTTCATCTCCTCTCTTCCTCCTCCCTTTTCTCAGGTAGGGGTCCTCCTACTCCCATACATTTTAGTTTTTGAAGAAATTAGGTCATTGAAGAACATTTTGGACTTTGCTGAGTACATCCCCAAGGTATTTAACTTGTTCCTGTGTCTACTATGTTTTCTCTCTTTTTGAGATATTAGTGGTGAATGATGATTATTGCCTGGATTCATCAGTTCATCAGAGATCACAAATCTTCCATTTTTTTTGTTTTTTTTTTTACTTGAAATATGTCTATAAAAGAAATATTACGGGATGACTGGGTGGCTCAGCAGTTAAGCATCTGCCTTCGGCTCATGTTGTGATCCTGGAGTCTCGGGATCGAGTCCCACGTCGGGCTCCCTGCATGGGGCCTTCTTCTCCCTCTGCCTATGTCTCTGCCTCTCTCTCTCTCTCTCTGTGTCTCCCATGAATAAATAGATTAAAAAAAATCTTTAAAAAACTACTTTATCAACTATTTTGGTTGCCCTGACTTCAGGGCAACCAAATTATACATGAAAGACAGTATAAATACTATATTCTTCCCTTTATTTAGTAGTGCTCAAAGTATTGAGGTAGTGGTTCTTTAGTACCTTCTCAAAATAATTAATTAGTACTTTTGGTATCATTATGATCTGTTGCAATTAATTTCTTGTTGATGATTACATTTTTCCATCTTTCTTCAGTGGGAGCATCTTCAAGCTATTTCTTCATTTGTTTTGACAAAACTTATAGACTTGGGAGTTTACATTTTCTGACATGGCAAGTTACACCTTTCTAGTCCAGAAATCAGCCATTTCTCTAAGAAGCCCTAGTTTCTTTTATTGGGAAATGGTATTTAGAGACCACAGTCTGGGTGCTAGTTATGCCTATTGCTCTAGACCTTTATTATAGCCACTGGTTCTTTATTGGCCTATCTTGAAACCATGCATTAAAGAAAATCCTGTGATTTCTCCCATTAGTTTAACACTTGAGTTGTGCTGAATTAGAGACTTTTGATAGGAACTCTTTAGAACACTGCTTAAGTTAAGGGCCTTGTAGCAGTTCTATAAAGTTCTAAAGGTGTTACTTCACATGCCATTTCACTATTGTGTAGAATGCCTGTTGTAAATATTATTGACATGAGAGTTTCAGTTCTCCATAGAAGGATGCAATATTAATCTTTTCCATTTTATTAATCACCACAGTCTTTGCAAAATTTGAGATAGTGTGTTAATCTTAGTGCTTTTAAAAAACATATATAAGGGATCCCTGGGTGGTGCAGCGGTTTAGCGCCTGCCTTTGGCCCAGGGCGTGATCCTGGAGACCTGGGATCGAATCCCACGTCGGGCTCCCGGTTCATGGAGCCTGCTTCTCCCTCTGCCTATGTCTCTGCCTCTCTCTCTCTCTGTGACTATCATAAATAAATAAAAATTAAAAAAAATATATATAATAAAAAATATGTAATAAGGAACTGAATCTGGAAAGAACTGCAGATTGAGATTTTTAAACCAAATATCAGTGTTCTTGTAGAAAAATGCAGAGCGTCAGGTAAAAACATGAAGGGCAAGGAGGGGAGATGAAGCTAGAAAGGAGCAGAATTTTTGTAGAATATTGGAAGTTGATATTAGTGTTTCCAACTTGTTAGAGAATGAAGGTAACAATTAAGAAAAAACTAAAAAAGAAATGAGAAGGGAATAAGTATGGTATACTAGAATATTCAATTAATCACAAAAGAAAGCAGTAATAAATTGAGGAACATATAGAAGTAACAAAATGGCAGAATTATTCGAAATATAAATGCATTCAACTCTCCAATTCAAAGGCAGAAACTGACAGAATAGATTAAAAAATCATGAATAAATAAATAACATCTTTTTTTTTTTTTTTTCTTAAAAGACGTAATACATACCAAACAGGGGGGCCTGGTTGGTACAATCGATTACCGTCCAATTCTTGGTTTTGGCTCAGGTTGTGATCTCAGGTTGTGAGATTGGGCCCCGTGTCAGGCTCCACACTCAGTGTGGGATTCTCTCTCCCTCTCCCTCTGCCCCTCCTGCTCATGCTTGCTCTCTTTCTAATAAATAAATAATTTTAAAAAGTACATACCAAAGAGCAAAGACACAAAATATATGAAGTAAAAATTGACAGAACTAGAGAAGTAGTTTTACAATAATAATTGAGACTTCAGTGCCCCATTTTAAATAATGGATAGTAAACTAAACTAGAAGATAAAAAAAGAAAACACTTTAGGGGCACCTGGGTGGCACAGTCAGTCAAGTGTCCTGATTCTTGGTTTTGGCTCAGGTCATGATCTCAGGACTATGAGATCCAGCCCCATGTTGGACTTGTGTTGGATATGGAACCTGGGAATCTCTTTCTCCCTCTCCTTCTGCCTTTTCTCCCACCTTTCTCTTTCTCCCCATCTCTAAATAAAAAACAAAAGACAAAAACAAATAAGAAAACCATTGTAACAATAGTATAAAACAGATCCAGCAAATTTACATAGAACACTTTATCCAACAAAAGTAGAATACACATTTTTCTCAATTGTACATGGAACATTCTCCAAGATAGACTATGTATTAGGCCACAAACGAAGTTGTAATACATTTAAAAGATTGAAATCATTCAAAGTATCTTCTCTGATCATGATAGAATGAAACTAGAAATCAGTAATGAAAGGAAAACTGGAAAAATCACAAATAGATGGAAATTAAAATAACACATTCTCAAACAACTGCTGGGTCCAAGAGGAGATTACAAGTGAAATTAGAAGATACTTTGAAATAAACCTAGGAAAAAATAGTACACAGAAGGAAATTTATAGCTATATAATAATGTAAATGTTTACCTTAAAGACAAAGATCCTAAATCAATAACCTAAATTTACACTTTAAGGAACTAGAGAAGAAGAGCAAGCTAAACCCTAAGGTAGCAGATGGAAAGAATTAATAAAGCTTAGAGCATACATAAATGAAATAGAGAATAGGAGAATAGTAGAAAGAGTCAGAAAAGCAAAAATTGGTTTCTTGAAAGTATCATCAAAATTGACAGTTTTACAACTTGACTGGCCAAGAATAAAAAAACACACAAATAACTAAAATCAGACATGAAAGTGGTGAACATTACCACAGTCCTTAAAGAAATAAAAGACTGTAAGAGAATATTATGAACAATATTATGTCAATGAATTTGATGTCCTGGATGAAATAGGTAAGTTCCTAGAAACATAGAAACTACCAAAACTGGGATCCCTGGGTGGCGCAGCGGTTTGGCGCCTGCCTTTGGCCCAGGGCGCGATCCTGGAGACCCGGGATCAAATCCCACGTCAGGCTCCCAAGCATGGAGCCTGCTTCTCTCTCTGCCTATGTCTCTGCCTCTCTCTCTCTCTCTGTGTGTGACTATCATAAATAAATAATAAAAAATTAAAGTTAAAAAAAAAAAAAAAGAAACTACCAAAACTGACTCAAGAGGAAATAAAGAATTTAAACAGACATTAAACCGGTTAAGAGAGTGAATCAAAAATCAAAAACTTCTCAACAAATAAAGCCCAAGACCAGAAAGCTTCACTCATGATGCTACCAAACATTTAAAGAATTAACATCAGTCCTTCTCAAACTTAAAAAAAAAAAAAAAAAGTCAGTACTTTCTAACTTACTCACTCATTCTATGATAACAGCCTTACCCTGATACCAAAGCCATATAAAGACATTACAAGAAAGGAAAATGATAGACTAGTATCTCTGATGAATATATATGTAGAAATCCTCAACAAAATCAAAGCCAGCATTGTATTAAGAGGATTATACATCATAGCTAATTTTATTTTAGTTGCTAGCATCTCCCTGCTTCTGTTTCTTCTTTCTGCTGCTACTGTAAATCTCTTCAGAACTTAGGGCCCACATTCATATACCTGATATAAGATCTTAAATTTTTCTTTAAAAATATTCTGATAGAAAAATTAGTGTAGCTTGTGATAAATAACAGCTTTTCTTGGTGAATCATGTTGAATCAGGTAGGTTATTTAATGAGGTTTTATTTTTTTGTTGTTAATGTAGTTTTGGGGCAGTGTCGTGACAACATTGAGCCAAAAAAATTGCCTATCACTGAAGAGGAGCAGATTTACCCTTGGGATACATGTGCAGCAGTTCATGATGTGAGACTTTCATTATTACAGCGTTATTTTAAGGATGTAAGTATCCTGTTTATCATATAGTATTTTTGTCTGCCAAATTGCTGGTTACTTCTCTCCAGAGTTTTATTTTATATTTTTTCTTCTATAAATTGTCATTCTGATTTAGAATCTTGAAGTTTATTAGAAAAAAAGTTAATGTATGGATAGTAAACAAATGGAAATCTGTTAATAAATAAAAATTTCACGTTATAAGTGTTATGTTTTAAATGTTTATTGTGAGCTGTATACATTCAGTTCAATGAAATGATACTCACTCCATGGAAACTTTTAGATATGGCATAAATGTTTTATGAAGATTTTTGCCACCTTCTTTTACTTTCATTTAAAGATATACAATAAGATCTCATTATGATGCTTTTAAAATGTAAAGGAGGGACAGATTTAATTCATGGCTTCTATGGTTTCTTTCAAACTTCGTAGGTTTTTTCCCAACTCTTTGTACCTAGGAACACTATCTAGCATTCAGGTAAACAGAAGTCTTAGAAGATCAACTTAATTTAATAGCACTTGCATTGTTAACGTCCTTGTAAAATTTCTGTACCATTTTTAATATTTTATCAGTGGATTATCAAATGATCAAATGGGGCTTCCTTTCACCTGTTGTTTTTTGAATCTGCTGTATTTTGAATTAAGAACACATATAATCAGAAGTTAAAATAGTTAAAATACAAAATGAAACATTATTTTTAGTTATATGAGGTGAATATCTCGATAAATTTCCAAATACAATTCTTTTTGTCCATAATGCACTGGATTAAATGAAAGAAACTAGTAGGAGAGGTGGAAGATAAAATAATTAGAATAAATAATAACAGGCCTAGTAATGATGCTGAGGAGAAGGATTCTGGAGGATTCTGGAGGAGATGATCCCTAACTAACTCTAGTTAGGGAGGCATTGTGGTGTAGAAAGAGTTCTAGGTGAGAAAAACTGGGCTAGGTGAGAAAAACTGGTAGCAATATAAACTTGCCAGATTAACAATCCAGGACTCAATTTCCTCGCTATAAAATAGGGCTCATGTGGTCTTTCATACAGTAACCCACCAGGTTAGAAATTTCTTTAGATCACTTTACACATTATAAAGGTCAGTATAAATATGGTGTAGCTTTTATTTTTTATTTTATTTTATTTTTAAAAAGATTTTATTTATTTATTCATGAGAGAGAGAGAGAGAAAGAGAGAGAGGCACAGACACAGGCAGAGGGAGAAGCAGGCTCCATGCAGGGAGCCCAACATGAGACTTGATCCCAGGTCTCCAGGATCACACTCTGGGCTGAAGGTGGCGCTAAACCGCTGAGCCACCTGGGCTGCCCTATGGTGTAGTTTTTAAATATTCAAGCTAGACCATTCAGAGGGCTCGGGTTAGGTAGGCCTTGGAAGGCAATTTGGATTAGGTAATAAGGACCATGTTTCTATATATTTTCAGAGGCTCTAAAATGAAATTATTATTATTTGGAAAAAGAAGCCCATGAGTGTATATGTATAAATGCATTCCTATGCACACATACACACATTTTCATACTTTTTTCTTTATTCTGTATTGTTTCTTTGAGTTTTTTGCAGCATTTATCTTATTAATCATAGACCAATAAATGTCTTCATTTTGAAGAAAATGATGAAATTGTGCTAAGTTCTGCTTTTACAGAAATTTACTACCACCTTTATTTAGATTTTATTTTGTTGCCATAATCCTGGTTTTAATTTTGTCATTTTTGAATCACTTTAGAGTAGATGAGTAGTGATGAATCTTAGAGCCAAACAGAAAAGCAAAACAGCTTGATTCAGTGAAAATATAACCCAAACTTAGGAGCAAAATAAGTTTGAGGGAAGGGGAGATCTAATAAAGAAGAGAAAGAGTATGGTATCTCTTTCTTAAAGCAGCCAGAATAGCTACTCATTTCTAGAAAAAAATCTTTTTTGTAAGCACTGTAAACTGAGCCAGGTGGCTCAGCAGTTTAGTGCCACCTTCAGCCCAGGGCCTGATCCTGGAGACCCAGGATCGAATCCCACATCGGGCTCCCTACATGAAGCCTTCTTCTCCCTCTGCCTGTGTCTATGCCCCCCTCTCTCTCTCTGTGTCTCTCATGAATAAATAAATAAGGTCTTAAAAAAAAAAGAACTGTAAACTGAAATCTGAACTGGACAGAATCTTTGTTGTGTGTTGTCTGTTAGTGATTGTGGGATTTTATTCTTAAATATATATATATATATTTTTACACAATACTTTTTTACTTTCATTGTGGTTTCTTTAAGTATATCTGGCGTGCTCCCTGGACTGTATTCCTCTAGAGGTATAGGGCCATTCTTATATTGGTTGTATTGTTCCCTCAGGGCTTAGCATGTGCTATGTGTGTTGGAGATGCTTACTGAATTTCTTACTGAATTACTCTAGGATAGAGTACCAGAGTTTCATAGGCAGGCAGACTGTATACAGCAGAAGAGTTACTATTAATGGGCATTGATTTTGATTATAGAATTGAACTGTGTAAACTCTATTCTCTTCACATCAGTTCCATGCATTTTACAGAGTTGGCCTATAGAATTTTAGTCATGTAAGACAGTACTGCTACTGAAACTGGGAGTGTTAGATATGAGAGAGAGGACACAGTATGGAGAGAACCTGAGCTTTGGAGTCAGACTTGGGTTTGAACTGGGGCTCTGCCGTTTATAACTGTGTGATCTTGGTAAACTTTATATCTTTTTTCTAAGTTTTTTTTTTCTTTTTTTTGTAAGGTTTTAATAAATATTGAGGTTGTGAAGATTCAGTGTTAAGCAATTCCTAGCACAGTGCTGAGCACATTGTTGAGGACTTCCTAAGATATTAGTGTCATGTTAGTCAATGTTTCTTGCCTTTTTAAAAAATCCTATCTGGGGATCCCTGGGTGGTGCAGCGGTTTGGCGCCTGCCTTTGGCCCAGGGCGCAATCCTGGAGATCCGGGATCGAATCCCACGTTGGGCTCCCGGTGCATGGAGCCTGCTTCTGTCTCTGCCTGTGTCTCTGCCTCTCTCTCTCTCTCTCTCTCTCTGTGTGACTATCATAAAAAAAAAAAAAAAAAAAAAATCCTATCTGATTCAAATACGAAATAGATGATGTACTGATTTTATTTTATTTTTTTTAAGACTTATTTATTTATTTGAGGGAGAGTGCGGGGAGAAGGGGCAGAGAGAGAGAGAGGGAAAGAAAATCTTAGGCAGACTTCGTGCCGAGTACAGAGCCCTATGTGGGGCCTGAACTCAAGACTCAGATCATGACCTAAGCCAGAGAGCCAAGAGTCAGACACTCAACTGACTGTGCCACCCAGGTGCCCCCTGATTTAGTTTTAAAAACTAACTACTTTTATTAAAAAGAAAGATTAATTACATTTTTATAGTACATTACCAAGGAGAGCAGCTTGGTTATTAACTGGCTACCAACCATTCTAAAATGATCTAAATCTGCTTCTACTTCAAGTGGCTCCAAAGTGTAAAACAGAGATGAGCAGGTCTCCTGTTGCTTTTCTGATTTGTAACAATAGGAGCTAGCTCACCTGCTGTGAGTATTTGATTTGTGCTGTTACACATCTTAAATCAACTGGGAAGACATTTTGCACTGTGTATTATTTTTCAACTTTCAGATACTCATGAAGAGTCTTGATTTAACATTGGAATTTTGTGTATTGTGTAAAGATTATTTGGTCATCTTACATTATAATGTAAAAATTTCATTCCAATATAAAAATAAAATTTAATGGTGTACTCCATTTTAATGGCTTTCAAATCTTTCATCAAGTGCTTTCATTCATGATAGACCACATTCCTAATATTGTTTTGGCATGGCATGTGTTTACTACAGACTCTAGAGGGTAAACTTAAGTTCAGACCCAAGTGCTATTTGACAGAGGCCAAATGAAAATTCAAAGAAAATTATTTTAGATGGAAAAGTCTAAGCCTGTTTATGGTGAAGGGAAGGAATTAGTAGAGAAGAAGAGGAGAAGTTGAAGATGTAAGAGAAAGAAGAGATAAAAGCAATTAACTTTTAGAATAGATTTCAAAAGGGTATTGTAGTTGCTTATATAATCTAGGTCCCTTCCTTATTGCATATTATATTAAATCTTTATAAATGTTAAGGTCCCTTATGGGGTTATGACCAAATTTTAGTCTAGAAAGATGTATGGAGGGCGATGCATTATGCAGAGAAGAAATTGGAGTCAGGGAGACCAGTTAAGAAACTTTATTGAAGAGACACCTGGGTGGCTTGGTTGATTAGGTGACTGAGTCTTGATTTCAGCTGAAGTTATGTTCTCAGGGTTGTGAGATCAAGCCCCATGTGGACTCCCCACTGACTGGGGAGTCTGCTTGGGGTTCTCTCTTTCTCTCTCTCTTATTCCTTCAACCCCACCTGCATGCCACATGTGTATGCTCGCTCGCTCTCTCTCTCAAATGAATAAATACAAAAAAAAAAAAAGAATAAGTACATCTTTAAAAAAAAACTTTATTGAAGAACCTATCCCCCCCACCCCCCAACAAATGATACAGACATGAATGTTATAGTGAGAACGAAGAGGAAGGCCAAAATTACCAGTTATTTAGGAGATAGATTTTGTATGGTTTGGGATCTAATACTGTGGTGTGAAGTAAAGAGTGTGATGTAGAATAACCCTTAGCTTTCTGATTTGGTGACTAGATTGTGGAGTTTTTAAACCAAGAGGAAAAGAAAGACTCATGAAAGAAATGACAATATTTTTAAAAGGCTTTATTTCTTTATTTTAGAGAAAGAGTGCTGCGTGTGCAACTAGGGGCATGGGCAGAGGGAGAAAATCTTAAGTAGACTCTGAGCTGAGTATGGAGCCCGACATGGGGCTTAATCTTAGGACCCTAACTAAGATCATTACCTGTGCTAAAATCAAGAATCAAATGCTTAACTGAGTGACCCACCCAGGCGCCCCATGACACTTTTTAAATGTTATCTGAGGGACATCAAATTAGAGATTTCTGTTTGACAGTTGATTATTTGTATCTGTTATTGAGGCAAGTGATCAAAATTTGGAAGGTAGTTGAATTTACTGATTAAATCATTCAGGGAGAATAGTTTTAGTAAGAAGAGAGTAACAGAAAAAAAATAGAACCTTGAGAAATGTAAGCTTTGAAGGCGCAGGTGAAGAAAAGAGAGTCTTAAAAGGAAGCCTAAACCAAATGGTTTAAAGAGATGAGAGGAAAATCAAAAGACAGTAGCACTATGGAAACCAGGGGAAAGTAGGCACTTTAACAAAGAAGTTGTTATTCCATTGCATATATATACCATGTCTTTATCCATTGATGTATCAATGGACAGTTCGGCTGTTTTCATTATTATAATACTTCTATAAACATAGGAACACGTTTCCCTTTGAAATAGAAGTTTTGTATTTTGGGGATATATACCCAGTATTGTGATTCCTGGATCATAAGGTAGTTCTATTTTTAACTTTTTGAGGAAACTCCATGCTATTTTCCATAGCAGCTGTACCAGCTTGCATTTCCACCAAAAGTACATGAGGGTTCCTTTTTTCCACATCCTTGCCAACACCTGTGGTTTCTTGTGTTTTTTACTTTAGCTGTTTTGACAAGTGTGGGGTGATATCAATGTATTTCTGATTTGCATTTACCTGATGATGGGTGATGTTGAGCATCTTTCCATGTGTCTGTTGGCCATCTGTATGTCTTCTTTGGAGAAGTGTCTGTTCATATCTTTTGCCCATTTTTAATTGGATTATTCGTTTTTTGGGTGTTGAATTGTATAAGTTCTTTATTTATTTCGGATACTAACCCTTTCAGCCATAAAAAAGGATGAAATCTTGCCATTTGCAACATGGATGAAGCTAGAGAGTATAATGCTAAGCAAAATAAATCTGTCAGAGAAAGACCAATACCATATGATTTTACTCACATGTGGAATTTAAGAAGCAGAACAAGCAAAGGAAAAAGAGAAGAGAGACAGGACAACTTAAGAAATGGTGTCTTAACTATAGAGAATGTTACCGAGAGGAAGTGGGTGGGGATGGTTGAAATAGGTGATGGTGATTAAGGTGTGCACTTGTGATGAGCACTTGTCGTGATGAGCACCCAGTGATGTATGGAATTGTTGAATCATTATATTGTACACTCGAAACTAATATAATACTGTGTTAACTATACTGGAATTAAAAGAAAAGAAAGAAATTCTTAATGTCAGATATCACAGAGAAATTAAATACCACATAAAACAGGTAAAATAATCAACAAAAGAATAGTTTACACTGAACTGTAGTATAATATTGAGAGTTTACATTTCATGAGGTGAAGAAAGTGTAATTTATAATTATTCTCATTTACTATGAGCCTAGACATTTAGAAACTAAAACTTTATGGTATTTCAAGTTTAAAGATTTGCATTATGGCTCTCAAGTCGGGTGTTACTTTTTATCACAAAAATATAAAGTTCACATTAGTATAAAAATATGAAATCAGAGGTTTATGTGGAAAATTTAAATATGTTTGTATTTCTTTAAAATTAATTGTATTTTGCCTTTTTTTTTTTTTTTTAAGAGTTCTTGTCTCTTGGCAGTATCAATTGGCTGGGAAGGAGGTGTTTATGTACAAACCTGTGGCCACACGTTACATATAGATTGTCATAAATCTTACATGGAATCATTGCGGGTAAGTTAATTTAAAGATGTATATATATTTCCAGGTATTAAATATTTTTACAGCATATACATCCCAGCTCATCTTGGGTAATTTTGATCACCATTTGAGCTATCCAGTCTTGTAGTTCCTTGACCTCTTTGGCTTTAGGGATTTCATTTTTTTGCTTCACTTTAGCAAATTATTTCCATGGTAGTAATTTTAAACTTTGCTACTCTAGTTCTGAAATATAAAGCTCTAATATCCCACCATATCATTTTATTATCTGATTAATTCTTCAGATTTTCTTACTTTCATTCTCATTAGTGTGTTTTGCTTCTGACATCAAGATCTCTAGTCCTTTAACCCCTTTGCATTTTTCCTAGCGTTCTTGGTTCTTTCCTAGCCTCACTTTTTTGTACTATGCCTGTTCTGCTCTGAATAACAGTCATTTAATCATCCTGCCTTCATTTTAGACCCAGGCAGCTAGCCCTGCCAGAAAAAATCATAAAACTAAGTGAAGTGGTATGTCTGTAAACTTGTAGTTTCCTGTATAGTAGTGGCTTAGACTGGGGTCACCGACTGTAGATATTACATATCAATTCCTGTTTTTTTTTTCCTTTTTTTTTTTTTTAATTTTTATTTATTTATGATAGTCACACAGAGAGAGAGGCAGAGACATAGGCAGAGGAAGAAGCAGGCTCCATGCACAGGAGCCCGACGTGGGATTCGATCCCTGGTTTCCAGGATCACGCCCTGGGCCAAAGGCAGGCGCTAAACCGCTGCGCCACCCAGGGATCCCTCAATTCCTGTTTTTGATCAGTTTCCTCTCCTAGTGTCTTCAGCAGCTACTCCATACCTTATCCCAGACTCTTCACCTAAACTGTAAGATCCCTTTCCTGTCATTAGATTCTGTCTCTTCCTTTGTCACCAGGAGAAAACATGTGGCTTTGTGTCACATACTAAGCTTAATTTCTTGCTTTGCTTCTCTATTCCCTGCTAAATGAGTCTGCATCCCAGTCAGTCCTTTCTTTTCTACTCTTTGAGGTAATATTCCTTCTTCTGTTCAGGAATAGTTTTTCTGTTGATGTTCTAGTATTCTTTTCTCTTCATCATCTCAGGGGCCTTGGTCTATTAGTAAGTAACCTCTTTTTCTTCTGTATGTTCAGTTTTTCTGCCTGTTGTTACCTTTCTTTTCAGTTCATAAAGATAGTCAGGTCCTGTCATTCTGAATTTCTTCCCTTGGCTTTGCATTCCCCTGTAGCTGCAGGGGAGTGGTTTTTTTTTTTAATAAGCTTTAATTCACTTTTATTTTTCTTGTATAAAACTGTGTGGAGCCTGGGTCCTCTGCACGGAGACTCTGGTGTGGGTCTTTACAAGATGGTCAGTGAATTCCTGATAGGGAGACTTGATGAACACAGTCTCTTTCCAGAGATCAGGGGTGAGATAGCTATAGGTCTTGGAGGTCGCATCAAAAGTAGCCTTGGCAAAGTTCCCCAGGGTGGCAGTGCAGCCCCTGGCCGAAGTGTAGCAGTTGTCAATACCAGCCATCATCAGTAGCTTCTTGGGCACAGGGGCTGAGACAATGCCAGTGCCTCTGGGGGCAGGGATGAGATGCACCAGCACAGAACCACAGTGGCCCGTCACCTTGCATGGGACAATGCAGTTCTCAGCTCAACTTCCTAAAAGCCTGGCCTTCTCTGTTCCCCAATTCCTAACTCAGAAGCAGTAGATTCCTACTTTTTCCCTTTTTATCCTTCCCTCTCACATTCATTCACTTAGAAAATTATACTGATTCTGTCTTTTTTTTTTTTTTTTTTTTTTTTTTTTTTTTTTTTTTACTGATTCTGTCTTTTAAATCTCACTTGACTACACTCTCATTACTCTTGCTTCTATCTTTTTGTGTATTTCTTCATCTCTCATCTTGACTATTGCAGTTGCTTTCTTATCATTTTCCTTGCTCCAAGTCTAGCTTATTCACTATATTGATCATTCTAAAATGTAAATCTGATGATCTATGTCATTGGCTTAAAAATCCTTTACTGAATTCTTCCAGATGGGGTATGGTTCACTCTTTTCTGAATGGTTTCAAGATACTTCATGATCTGGCTTGCCTGTTGCTTCTGCTGTATCTTTCATCAACTCAGCATAAGCTAATTAATAGTTCCTTAAACACATTATGCATTTTTCACACATCTTCATTCAATCGTTCATTCAACAAATATTTACTTAATGTCTAGAGTGTTTGAGATACTGTGATAGACATTGAGGATTCAACAATGAATAAGACACAGTTCTTTTCTTCCAAGGGATTGCTATGCATTGCGTGAGATAGAAATAGACAATTGTGATATATGTGCTAAGTGTTATGAGGTATACACAGATCTTATTGGAACATCTGCCAAGTACCAGAACATTTGATGAAGTATGGTGCTTGAGTGATGAAAGATAAGACTGGAAAAGTAATTAGGGGTCAGATCATTAAGGGCCTTGTGGCTCATGTAAGGAATTTGAACTTTATTTAGATAGGTTCTTTATAGAGAGCCATTAAAGTCATTAAAGACTTTTAAGCATGGGATCCCTGGGTGGCGCAGCGGTTTGGCGCCTGTCTTTGGCCCAGGGCGCGATCCTGGAGACCCAGGATCGAATCCCACATCGGGCTCCCAGTGCATGGAGCCTGCTTCTCCCTCTGCCTATGTCTCTGCCTCTCTTTCTCTCTCCCTGTGTGACTATCATAAATTAAAAAAAAAAAAAAAAGACTTTTAAGCAGAGTTATGAAATCTTCAGAACGATCATTGTGGCAGTTGTGTAGATGGTAGAGGATTATTCTGGGATTTCAGTAGAGTAAGAAAGAATGTGATGATATTTGGGAGGTACAGGATGATAGTGACATGGGCTTAATTATTGCACTGGAGATGAAGAAGAGCTTAGAGATTTGAAATATATTTAGAAGAAGAGTCTTCTGGACTTGGTGAGAAATGGCAGGTGGAGTGTAAGAAGGAGGAAGGAATCAAGATGAGAGAGAATTGTGATTACTGAAAGATTTTGATTGGGAATTAGAGTCTCACATTAGGTGCGTCATAGTGGCAACAGAATGATTGGGAGACTAGTTAGGAGATATTAGCAAAGAGAGTAGAAGGAAGAAAGTAGATAGAAGGACTTAATGGGATTTATTAAGTAAATAAATATTGGGGTGGAAGAAAGCAGAAAGCTGAAGGAGCTGTCATGACTCTCTTCTTTTTGAGGCTGGAGGTATAGCTTATGCTTCTAGTGTAAAGGGGGCAAGGCTGGAATAGGTGAAGGGACTTCACAAGTGAGGAGGTAGTTTGGAAAAACTACCTTGGAATTGAGTGAGAGAATTCTTCATAGGATGTTGGAGAAAGATTGCCAGGAAGTATTCAGGGTTCAGTTGAGGTGGAAAGAGTTGGTAGCAAGAAGTTATTGCAGTTTTCTTTAACAACACTTAATTTGAGTGCAGAATTGGAGAAGTCATACAATGGATTAATTTTATATGAAGATTTTATGTGATATGTATGATAGAAGGACAGATGGAGGGGGGAATGAGAAGTGTTAACCAAAGAGTTTTTGAAGTGGTACATCACAGTGTATAGGCGGAATAGGAAAGGCTTGATAAACTGGGAGAGAAGAGAGGAACTAAAACATAAAAGAGATAGGAATTGGCAGGCAGACTGTAAGCTGTTTGGATTTAATCTTTTCAGATATGGACAATTTGGGGTCATTTTAGTATAAGGGGGTGGTCATGGTAACAGGTGCTAGAGTAGTATAGAGGTCAGTGCCATAGGAGCTAATGAAGTCAAAGAGCTGATGGACTAAGATGTAAGATTGGTTATCCCCACATATGCTGAAGTAACATAGGAGGATGGTAGGACTTGGAGCTATGAGGAAAAGTCATTTAGGTACCAAAGTCATCAGTGATTGAGGGCAGTAGATGACAGTAAAAAGAAAGGAAAAAGGGTAATATCCCTAGATGACATGAGACACAAAGATGGGAGAATGCAAGAGTAAAGATCTCAAGCCAGCAGATGAGAAGGATACTGAGGTGTGAGGGTGTGGGAGAATGAGCAGTGCCTACCTGAGGAAGCTTCTGGGGAGGCTTGAGGAAAAATCCTAGTTTCAGTTAAGGCAAGGAGGGAGATCTAGTATTCTTTAAAATTAAGGCTGTAGGGGAGCTTATGATAGAATGTCCTTCAATCACCCCAACCTTCTATATGCTCTTCTTCTATATCTTTGAAACTTAGCTCCCAAGTCTCTGAGAAGCCTTCTCTGTTGTATTTTTCACATTAATTATTATAATTTATTTGTTTCTGTTTGCTTTTATATTATTAGTACCTTAAGACTTTATGCTATCACCTGGCACAGTGTTTGACACATGATAGGAGCTTTAGTAAATATTTGTAGAATTGGATTTAAGAAGATGTGGTGTTACATTATTAAGAACTGGAAAAAAATAAATGTCAAAAAGTAAAAAATAGAACTTGATTCTTTTAGCTAATGTATTTGAGATCTGAGATATTGTGAAATGAGCACTAAATTAAGAGTGGGGAAACTTAAATTCATCTTGACATTGTCATTACCTTTGTAACCATAGGCAAATTGATTTTCTTCTCTTGGTATCCTTTTCTCCTCATTATTTTTGTCTTGTTGGGAATAATGTTCATATTGTAGCATTCACACATTTACATTAACGCATTAAAACATACTCTGAGATAAAGCATTAGGTTAGTGGCAGAGTAAGAAAGAGACTGCTGGGAAAAAGAGCAATATAGTGGTTAGGACTGCACAATTATAATGGCCTAAAAGAGCAAAATGGCTGTTTGTGGTGGTGTCAGGCAAAAGAAAGGAACAAATATAACAGTCTGGATTCCTGCCTTAAATCCTCTGGTTAGATAGCATATGTAGCAGTCTCTCATAAGCAAGAATTTCCTACTAGGCACATATGCTTATGTATCTGTGTTTAAAAAATTTGGTTTCCTCCTCTTACTATCAGAAACATTTAAAGGAAAGAATGTTAAATTAATTCCTTTCCTACCACACTTACATTCTAAGTACTCGTACTAAATCTTTCCCCTATCCATTAAACCTAAACAGATTCACTGCATGAAGTCCAGTCAGTTGTGTTTGGCAGTTAGACAAAGACACATCACATTTTTTAGGCTTGATTTATTCTCAAAAGTTGTCTATTCTCCATCAAAGAACGTGGGCACTGAATCTTCCCACTGGTCACCTACAGTTTGTAGAAATAGGGGCATAGAGGTAGGAGAAGGTGATCCACTGTAATATGGCCTACTTTTTAAGTTATTCTTTATCTTGAATCCCTATTATGCATCACTTGCATCGTTATCTGAATGTTTCATACTAAGGAAAGAGTAAGATACTTAAGCAGTTCTTGGTGGTGGCAAGTGTTGCATGATTGCCATGTTGAAAGCAGTGATTTGATAAGCTTCAACAGTCAAATGAGAGATTTTGTTTATGGGTTTTTTTTTTTTCAAGAAACATCTTTTTTTTAAATTTAGATTCAATTAACATATAGTGTATTATTAGTTTCAGAGGTAGAGTTTAGTGATTGATCAGTTGCATATAACACCCAATGCTCATTACATCAATAGACTATGTTTTTATGATATATATTAGAGATGTCTTTTTTTTTGGCATGGTTCATTTGTTTACTATAAAATGTAATGGTATAAATTTTTGTTTTCTGTAAAGGCGTGCATTATAAATCTGTATGTTTATTTCATCTTTTAGAATGACCAGGTTCTTCAGGGCTTCTCCGTGGACAAAGGAGAATTCACCTGTCCTCTCTGTAGGCAATTTGCTAACAGTGTTCTTCCTTGTTATCCTGGGAGCAACGTGGAAAGTAACCTTTGGCAACGTCCTAGTAACAAAAGCATCCAAGATCTCATAAAGGAAGTAGAGGAGCTGCAGGGACGGCCGGGAGCTTTCCCAGTAAGCATCAGTGTAAGACAGAAATATCCTAGTAAACTCAGCTCTGCTTTCAACTCTCATTTTCATTCCTTTCATTTTCATTCCGTTTCTAAATTACTCTGGACCTTTAAACATTTAAAAGCAATTGCTTTTAGATGTTTTTCTCTTCTGTTTGTGGCTACTAAAAACAAAAATGAGAATAATGGAACAAATTATTACCAATGGCTATACTTTTCCTTAGTCTAAATTGTTATAGTTTTAATATACATCTTCCAGAGCATGAAATCTATAAGCTTACCTATGGTTAGACTCTTTTAAGATGTTGAAATCTTTAAAAGCAAAGCCAAACAAATAAACAAATTACATATATATGTATCTTGCAATGTAAAGCACAGTCTAATCATTTAAAAATATGCCCATTAGGTATATTAGGATTAAAATGATACATTTACATACACACACTTTCTATATGTGTAATTATAGATTTACATACATTTTATGTGTGTGTGTATTAGTTAAAGTATCATACACTTAATTGAACTATTCACTGTACTTCAGACTATTTTATTGTGGGATTTGGTGTAAGTGAACCCATCTTTTATCCCATCCAGTAGGATTTATTTTTTTGATTTAAATATTTAAATATTTCACCTTCATTATAGATTTATGATATGGTCTTGGAAAGAAGCGATAGCTGTGCCTAGTTTAAGCAGTAAATTTATGAAAGTATTAATTGACTTTTGAAACAAATTCATAGTTAAAAGCTACTCAAAGATTTATCTTCTCGCAGTTTCTTTTCTCAGTTGAAGACTAATTTTTAAGTCTGTGGTTTTTTTCTTTTCTAAATCTAAATTTTTATGTGTTTAAAATATCCTTAAAGCAAGGGACGTTAGGGATGCCTGGTTGGCTCAGTGGTTGAGCATCTGCCTTCAACTCAGGTCGTGATTCCAGGGTCCTGGGGTCAAATCCCACATCAGGCTCCTCGCAGGGAGTCTGCTTCTCACTCTGCCTATGTCTCTGCTTCTCTCTGTTTCTCTCATGAATAAATAAAATCTTAAAAAAAAACAAAAACCAGGGACATTAATATTAGTTTTTATGATATGAAGTTAAATGAAAGGTTGTTTATGAACATGGAAACTGTTCTAAAATATTATTTTAATGACATTTCATTTATTTGTTTAGAATATAAGTTTGTGATTAGTTCATAGTTAGATTATAGGCTAACCAATCACAATATGGAATTAGGATAAAATAAGAGAAAATATTTCAGATCTGTTTTATCTTTGTGCACTAAGTATATTTATAGTGGATAGCTAATGTACATCTGTTTTAACTTTTTAACTTTTATTTCCTAGTATATTCATATAAACATTGTAGTGTTAAGACTATATTAGAAAAAATGAATATGAATAAACTTTATATGTATGTTTGCATTTTTTACAGTCAGAAACCAACTTAAGTAAAGAAATGGAATCTGTAATGAAAGATATCAAAAATACCACTCAGAAAAAATATAGAGACTATAGCAAGACTCCAGGTTCACCAGACAATGATTTTCTCTTTATGTACTCTGTTGCTAGGTAGGTATACATGGTATATACTTAAAATTTACTTATTATTAATAGTTGTTTTTTTTTGTTTTATTTATGCCATTCATATTTATTTGAGTAAAGGATGTGTATTTTTATGGTGGTTGAAATTATGGCTAGTTTTAGAACCTCCTCAAAGGATCATAAAAATGTAGGTTTCCTTCATTTTCTGAAGTTTTTATCTTAATGAAGTATTGGGTGAAGTATTATTATATATTATAGAATATGTGGGAAAAAGTGTAATATTAACATTTTGGGACTGATGTCTACCTCAAAGCATGTGGCTAAACGGTATTGTTAAGAAATCACTGTTTAAGTCCTGTCAAAAAGTGATGATACTAAAAACAAAAACATTGTATGTAATATGTTAAATACTTTTAATTTTTTTTAATTTGTAAATAAGAAGATCTTATTTTGTTTGTTTTAAGCTAGTAAAATATATGGTAATATCCTATAGTTGTTAGAAAATCAGTTAAGGGAGACAGAGCAAGAGATCAGGTGTGTCTAAGCCTCTATTAGTAGCTGGCAGGGGGCTCAAGAAAACAGAGGTAAATACTTCTCATCTTTCAAATTAGGTAGGATTATTTTAATTGACTGAGTAGGCGTTCAATACCTAAGAAATAGTTCCAGACAGGAATTTTAGAAAACTTAATTGAATGAAAATGGAGAACCATAAAAACGTAAATAGGGAAGATACAGGCACAATCAGAAACTTGTAAACACATTCTGCCAGAATTGATGCTGTAGACTCCTGGATATCCCTAGAGGCATACTTTGTATTTTGTCCCAAATAATACTATAATAGTATTAGATTTAGATTTAGAGATTATATTTAGATTTAGAGAAATAATATAACTTGAATGTCAATATCTGTAACATAACTAATATGACTTGAGTGTCTAATACTATAATAGTATTAGATTTAGATTTAGATTAAATAATATATTTAGAGAACTAATATAACTTGAATGTCATGCAGCAAATTAGTGGCACACAGAAGTAGAACTCAGATCTCTGAGTCAAGGTTTCAATAGCTGTCCTTTTTCCTTCCCTGTATTCATCTTTTATAGGTCATATGAGCATGCAGTTCACCAGGGCCAATCCCTCTGCCCCATTCATGGAGCAGAGGATAACAAGAGTAAAGGAAGTATATGTAGTCTTTAGAACACAAGAAAAAAGGAACCAGAAGTGGGAAAATTACAAGCAAGTTAGAGCTCAAGATAAGGAAACACTAGTCTTTAAGAATGCAAATGTTGGACATGGCTTAATGTAAAAGGATCTAATGGATTGGGAAGTAACTTTCTAGTCTGCACATTCCTAAACTATTGTTATTTATCTGGAATACTTCAGGAGAAGAAATAACAATTAATTCAACATTTTGTGTCTGGAGAGTTACTAGCTGCATACTGTAATAAAATACATTTTTTTGTGAAAACTAAATTGAATATGATTTAATTTTACCCTGGTTTCAAGGTTTTAAAAAGCTTCTTTACAATATTGTGATAATGTAGAAAACTGAGATGAATGTAGACCAAGTCAGTTATGCCATGTGTATATGTGTGTGTACATATTTATGTGTATATATGTGTGTGTTTATATAGATCTGTATATGAGTGTGTATATATGTACATGTGTGTAAATACTATGTTTATGTTGCTTATGTGTTTATGCTTTTTATTTTCTTAGGATTGATCTTATAAGAAAATTGTGGTTGAATAGGAATGATTTGTCTATGGGATTTGTCTGTAGTATGATAAATCAAATAACTTGATTTAAATTAGTTTAGTGGAAGTTTTAGATTCCTGTTTTTTGAAAGTATAAATTCGTATTTTCTTAAATATATAAGTAACTTCTATAGCTTGCTGTGGTTAATAGACTTCTCAGGCCAACGTATTTTGGTTTTTCTCTTTTTATAGAGAAACAGGTACAGATATCAGATGTTATTTACTCTGGGTATATATAGAGAATCAAAAGATATGTTCTCTCCTCTCATTTTTCTCTGATTGCTAATGATAAACTCTAAAGCAACAAGATAATGCTTCTGAAAATGAAAGTATATAACCCTTAAAAAACTCATTATCCTTTGGTTAAAATTGCTCAGGCCATTGCAAAGTTCTCACACTGAGATTACATTCCTTCTATAAGTTTTACTTAGTCATGAAAAATAAAATAAAACAAAACAAATTAACTAAAAAATTAATAAAAATATGAACTTAGGGAAAAAAGTATGTTGCATCCTATTTGAATAGAATTTGATTTTCTCAAGGAAGAAATCAGGCCTTTATATATATCTTGTGCCTAGCATATAACCTTATTTCATAACTATGTTTGATTACAGATTATGATTATTTTCATGACTAAAAGGTAGGCATTAAAATATTTGGTAATATTTAAAATGCTTAAATGTTTAAGTGAAATATTTAGAAGTAAATTTATTTTGAGTTATTTAACTTTTAAATGAAATATTGTGATTCCTAAATGTACAATTCATTAGAATGTGCACATTTATTTGTATCTGATATTAGTAATTTGAGTGGAATACAACCCTTATTTCCAAGAGCTGAATTTCTCCTGACTGTGAATGAGTAATTTAGTTTGCTTTTTAGGGAACTTAAATTTTTTGATGTTTAGGAATAAAATATTTCTAATGGTTAAGTAGCTTATTATAAAGCTGTTAATTTTAATAATTGTTTTTAGAGGGGTTGTTTTGGGTTTTTTGGGGGGGTGGTTATTTTGTTTTGTTTTTGTAGGGCAATACAGTATTTCTTTGTTTTTCATTTTATTTGCATGGTGAAGCCTTGGAGGATTTTTTGAGGGCAGCAGAGAAGAAATTGTTGAATAATATCTTTCTATAAAATTAATCAAAATTACTATATTCAAGTTTTATTGTATTTCCAAAAAAATGTCTGTTGCAAATATCAGTCATTCAGATGGATTTTGGAAGGTTAATTGGGGGAGGAAAGCTTTCTTCACCTAAATACCAATTCATTATTTCTTTATTGAAACAATAAATGACATTAATTTTAGTAATTGATTTTTCCAAGGATTTGGGCTCAGGTTACATATAGGCTAGAGGTATCGATGAGTGGCACTTGGCCAGTATAAAGTGAGAAACATGGAAACAGATAAAAAAATGAAACATAAGTAACTGAGATGTAGATGGAGAGACATCTTTAAGTCACAGTGGGCAAACTGCTCAGTAGAGTGAGTGAAACTTACTTTATACATTAGTTGCATTATACATTTAAACTTTATAAACTAAGTATGTTCAAAATAAAAGGAATGCTTGCTAAAATACCAAATTATGAATCCTTTTAAAAACCAAGAAATTCTTTGATAAAGCACCTCCCCTTTCCCCTTTTTTTGTTTGACTGCTGGATTTAAGGGAATAGAAGGGTCGAGTCAAGAAAAGAAAGAGAATAAGCTACAAGGACTAAAGAGAATCTTATTGATTTCATACTCAAACAGATTGCCAGTTCCTAAGGTGCTTTTGAGCACTTTTGCTATGTACCATCAGGGTTTTAGAAGCTTTATCTGAAATGGTACCTGCTCTCCAGGAATTTACAGTTTAGTTGGAGAGACAAAGCCAATATATATCAATCTGTATAAAACAGAATGTGGTTTGTTTTAAAAAGATCATATTGAAAAAAAGTGCTATAGAACTTTAAAAGGGAAGATGAACAAGTTGAAATATAAAGTATGTGGTAATGTTTCTTTACTGCCTCAAGAAAAGGGAATTAGTTCTATTAACTCTTGGAAGAGTTAGAGCTTGAGTGAGTTTTATGTAATATAGGCTATGGTATGGGCAAAGATATTTTTTCTTTCTGAGATATTGAGTAACTTGCTCAACCAGTAGACCTGGGCCTTAAACCCACTAATACCAGTGTGTGTTTGAGTGTCTTTGTGTGTACATGTGTATACACATAATTTGTTTTTTAAATTATAGCTCTAAAAATAGAAGTTCATACCAGAGGAGGGTAGGGGGGAGTAGAAGGGAAAGCAGACCTTAGTCATGCAAAAAGAAGCTGGAGCATAGTTAGAGGAATTTTTATATGGCATATGTTGATGGGCACCAAGATAGACTTTAAGCAGTCTTTCTTGTTATTGTTTCAATTACAGAGATTTTTTAATTCTTTTTTTTCTTTCCAAACTAATTTGAATGGATTTGTGTTAGAAATATAAAAAGTAGAGTATGCTTTTCTCAGAGAACAATCTTCATTTTTATATCCATTCAGGAGAGCAGAAACAGAATATCATGTTGAAATTTTCTACAGTGAGGAAAGATCAGACATGGGGGCATATGATACTTTGTATGTTCTTTTCTCTAGCAAGTCTCAAAGGGCCAATTTTGATGTAAATGAAATAAGGAAAAGTTGAGGGTTAGGGCTTCTGACATTGATATTTTAAAGTCCTGAATTATTGCATGATACTAACCCTTTGGATAGGTAGGGTTTTTGTTTTGGGGTTTTTTTGTTTCGTTTTTTTTAATGTCAGAAGGAATGTTTTTCAGGAGACTTTCTAACCATAACCTGAAATAATTAATTTAGATTTAGTAGTTTTCTTTCAAGTATTCTTTAAAATCAAATTCCTGATAACATGTTTGTCATCCTTTAACGTATTTTATTTGCTGATTGAATAAACAGAATTGTTCATGCATTTATATTTTAATGAATATTTTTGCAAACTGTGCTAAAATAAAAAGTTGACATTCTGGTTCTGACATTTGTTTGTGAGAATTGATCATGTTTCTGGTTAGCTCTTTTAAAAGTACAATCTAGGAAATCTTAGTTTTTATAAGAGAATATAGCCGTTAATTTTTTTCTACAGATTAGGCAACAGAAGATTTGTGAAAACAAAATATATTGATCTCATTTATATTCCCTTGATGAAGGAACACATGCTGGTCTCCGCTCGCTTTCTGTCCACTAATATGAAATCCTTGTCCCTGCTTCCTTGCTGGTAGGTTTTTAGAAGTTCAGTGAGCAATGCAAATCGCCTGAAGGGTGGAAAATTCCCTTGTCACACAGATGCCCTTATCAGCAGCAACCAGATGGAGCTCTGAGCAGGAACATTAGCAATGTTAAATTGCTTTTCCCCCACCCCAGTAGAGAGGATTAAAGCATTCCTTTAGAAATGGGTGGCGAATGTACAGACCTAAGAATATTAATTTTGTTAACACTTTGCTTGTATAAGTAAATATACGAAAATAATGTTTCAAAACATTTTATATTAAAAATACAACCCAAACCAGTTAAATTGTTTTAAGTAACACAGGATAATATTTTTCCTTGAATTCATTTGCAGAATAAGCTTGAAATTTTGCCTTTTCTTTTTTTAAGGTGAGGATATCTCACTGTTAGTGTCAAATGCATATCTTGGTTATAAATTAGTTTATTCAGTTTTAGTTGTGGCAAAAAAAGTGTGTTAAGTTTATTAATATTGTTGAAATAAAAATACAAGCATTTTATCACTTAGAATTCTCATGTATTCTGGCAAAATTCATTGGCTATTTTACTTCATTGTTTTTGAGTAAATCTTTAGATTTTGCATCAATTTGATTTTTAAAATGTCAGTTTACTAATTATTACTAATCTGTAAGCTAATAATTGCTAAATATATTATAATTTCAAACCTATGTGAACTTTATTGATGTTTAGCAATGTCAGTGGTTGCACGGTATACTTTAATAAAACTAATTTTAGAAGTCTATGGAAGAGACTACTACTGTTAATGATAATGTGTTTTTCATAGCTATTTTGATGTTAGTGATTTTGTGTAATATTGATTTCTAGTTACCATTTAAGCTCCAGTGAGTGATAACCATTTCTCTGATAGAAAGTTGGTATGCCCTTGTATTTTATATGACAGTAACCACTCAGTGGCTAACAGTTGGGTATAAACTCTTTCATCAGATTCATGTACAGGTTTATGAAATGTGTTGCTGTTCTTTTCCTTAAGGCCCAGTTTTTAGTATTTGCCAACATTTGGGATTGCGCAACAATTATATCATGATGTGCAGTTTTGCAGGTTATAATATGAACATATAATATGAACATATAAGGTTATAATATGAACACATATTTATTTCTAAATATCAGATAAAATATTATTACAGATATTATGTAAGCTATTCATAAAGCTCTTCAACTTTATTATTTAGGTTGACTCAGACATATCAGTAACACAAATTAAAAGGTGTTGCTTCAGCCTAATTGAGATATATTTAAATGCTTTACTTACAGAACCAATTTGGAACTTGAATTAATTCATCGGGGAGGCAATTTGTGTTCAGGTGGTGCAAGCACAGCTGGCAAAAGGTCTTGTTTAAGTAAGTAGTAAACAGTGCTAAATTTATAACATTTTATTTTAAAAACATTTTTAATTATGTCATTTTTGAAAGCCTATACAGGCAAAGTGATCTTTTGATGTAGTTTCAAATCTATTTATGTTATAAATATTCAGTTTTAATGGTGATTAATGTGTTTTATGGTTAATCTTATACTTCATAGAATCATATGAATATTTAGCTCTTTCTATACTATGATTACTCAGTGTGAATAAATTCCATACCAATAGATCAGATTTACATTGGCTCAAAATTAAACAATATAGTATTCTTAGCTATAAAAAGTTATCTTCAAACTTAAATTCTTTTAGAAAAGTTGTACATTGTCTGGATTTAAGAAAATATTTTTATAAATAATTTGTGTTGCCTACAGATTCCTGTAATAGATACAGTGCTGTTGTTAATTAATGAAGGTATTTGTGCTGTATTTTGATGTGAGCATTAAAATATATTAAAACTATGGATGTTTGCTTTTATTAATGAATATACTTTATATTGTAAAATGAGCATGATTCTTTAATACTTTTTGTAAGTGTAAGTTTGAGAGAAGTTTTATTTGGAACTTAATGTAGATTTTTCATGAGCATGATTTTGAAGCTATCACTATTTAGCCAACAAGAGAATTAATGTGAATACTAGGGGTAATGTTAATGTCAGGTATAGCTAGTTATTGGTCCCAAATCACTGGAGTTAAAATGTTACCTTAACATAATTGGTACAGGAAATAAAAATTGTTTAAAATACATAATATTTTCTTCTGAAAAATGAATATATTTTCTTAAGTGCTAAAAATATTAGTAATTAAAAATTACCAACATACAGATTTTTCAAAAATATTCATATTATTGTGAGAATATGTATGTGACTTTAGGATGATTTCAAAGCAAAGCTCTGAAGTACTTATTTTACTTTATTTATATTTTTAATTAATTAATTTTTAAGTGAGCTCCATGCCTTTCAGTGGGCATGGAGTCCAGCATGGGGCTTGAACTCATGACTAAGATTGAGACCTGTGCTGAGATCAGAAGTTGGATGCTAAACTGACTGAACAACCCAGATACCTTTTTTTGAAATTTTTAATGTTAAGGTACAAACTTATGTGAAGTTTCAACTGAGTTACTTTTAAAATTCTTACTAGTTGTATTAGATTTTGATATCTTATTTTGGGTTATCACTTGATTCCTAGAAATGTAAGGTTTTGGAAGTTATTTTTTACTGAATATTTAGTATTTACTGACTTTTGTATATCCTGAAACCATACATATACTCAGTCATTTAGTATTATGTTTTAAGGGAGAAGTTTTAAAATTTTAAAACTCCTTTAAAACAAAGGAGTTTTAGCTTCTAGACTGTGTGAATTAGCAAAAACTGTAAGTTCCCTTATTTAAGTTACTTTTTCTTATTAATTTGTTCTTAATTGTTGTTTGGCATTGGCTATTAATATTCCAGAAACTGTTATATTAGAAAGTATTTAGTAAAGGAATTTCAGTTTTATGTTAAAAAACTCTACTTCATTTTTTTTTCCTCTGAGGTACTTAAATTTATCCAGAGACTTGTAAATAATGAATTTATTCAGAATCTTAAAAATAGTAGTAAAAAATTCTAGCAGCAACTACTTCAATTATCATCCTTAATTTTAATTTCAATTATTAAATTGTTACTTCCACTTTCTTTTTATTTTCTTCTATGAATAAGCAATCATAATGTGCCGGTATAGAAAAGATCCTGATGAAGATCATCCTAAATCTAAATTTAATATGATTTTCAGTTTTCTTTTTCTTATGATTTATGTTAGTCCTTTTTTCCCCCAACCTTATTGAAGTATGATTGACATATATAGTTGTATATATTTAGGTTGTACAACATGATGGTTTTTATTTTTATTTTCCATATGATTTATTATTCAATTGCTTATGCATTATTTATCCTAATGTAGAATATATTATATGTTGTATAAAATTCCACTGTTTTGCAAATGTAGAAATAAACTTAATATATTTGTTATTTACATAAGCCTAACTCAAACCTGATTTGTTGAAACCAGAACTTAAATTGATGGTGTGTCTTAGGACCTTAAATCAAGTATTTCATTTTTTCCATCTTCTAGTAGAACTTTAATGATATTATTAAACAAAATTTCTCTCTTTTCTCTAGAGACTCCTCATAGGTCAGTATTTTCCTGTTTCTATTTATTGCTCTCTGTTTCCTCTTAAATATCTCATTTTTAAAGTCTTTTTATCTTTTCATAATATTTTGAGGAAAGAGTAAGAAAATGTTCCACTAATTAAGCCAATGATATGGAACTTACACTTTGGAATAATGTTCCATTACAACTTCCTGATAAAATTGAAGGTTAGTCAAGAAAACATAAATTTTGTCAAGAATGGCTTGAATAATGCCTGATAGATCCTTATGGATAGACACATACGTACACACACATACAGGGAGAGGGGGAGAAGATTGCTCTTTCTATAACAATGAAAGCGAAAAATATTACTGGCCAAATTTATACTGAAAAATAAAATAAAATTGTAGTAGAACAGTGTCATTCAGCACTTACATGTTCAAATTTTTTAAGTATTGAAGTAAAGTGACCAGTATCCAATCATAATAAAAGTTTATTCCTAAATATGTATCTGGGAAATCTTCCAAAGTAAAAAATGAGTAAAAGTAACAAAGCAGCATACTATGGTATTTTAATAATACCTTACATTTGTAGTTTTAAAGTTTGTGAAGTACTTTCACATAAATTATTTAGTCTTCGGAACGACCATGTGAAATAGGTGTTATCTCTTTTTCATGGAACAGGAAACTGAAGCTCAGAGTGATTGCCTTGCCAAGTCATACAACTGGAAAATATCAGAGCTTGCACTTGAACCCAGCCCTTCTGACTGTAAATTCAGTTATGTAAGACATATCCCTTGCCCTTAAGTATCCCAAAGGACATAAATTTTTAAGACATTTTACCCATGGACTTAGTAAAAAACATCTTACTATATACTGTTGCCTTGGGATCTTTCCAGGCTATACCCACTAACACTCCTATGATTTTATATTTTCTTTTGTTAACCTTTCACTGAGATTCCTATTTTTGTTTTGGGCCACTCCTTCAGATATTTTCTCAAGTCCTGATTCCTTCTTTCTTGAATACCAGTTGGGTTTCCTTTTATTTTTCACTAGTATACGACTGGTTCCCCCTTGTTTGAGATCATATTTAGCTGGTAAAATCAGTAAGGCTTTTGAACATGACATGGCATTTGAACAAGACTATAAAAGATAAGTGAATTTAGGATTTTTGTTGCAAATTGGTATATACACTAATAAATACCACCAATTTTGTTAGCAATAGATGTAGGACAAAACAGATGCAAAAATTGAAGGCATGACCTTTTAATAAGAATAATGTTTTATTAAAATTAGTTAATTTCTTTATTTAAGTGATTTGAAGGTAGATATGGAGCACCATAGATTCCAATGAAGTTAACAGGCTTTCAACACTTTTTTGCCATGATGATCCTAGTGTATTTCTCAAGTAGAAATTGTTGAAAACAGTGGCTGGGGTAGGAGTGGAGGGAAGAGATGTCATTTGATAAATTGTTAATATTGAGGATAGTTTTTAAAAAATATCTGTCTTTAGGTAAACAACATCTTTCCGTATCTTTGGTTCTGAGGCTATCTGCATATTACTGTAGTTTAAGAAGCCACAGTTCACATTACAAATGAATTTCATGATTTTATAGAGAGATTAAAAATCAAACTTTAGTTGAGAGGTTATGGCAGACCTTTCCTTTGACATTTTCATTGCGGGGCTCTAACTTAATTTTGATATAATTTATGATCTCATCAAGAAATGATGCATGTGGTGAATAACTGCCCCTATTTGTTATTTATAGGAAGCAATCCAGCTTAGATATATGCAGGCAATTTAAAATAATTTTAATTGCTTGAAGAATGAATTTTTGTTGATTTCAGAGTTAGAAGTACTATTTGATGTTGACTTCATCCTACTGTAAGACTGCATGAAGATATTGTTGAGTAAGATCACAAAATTCCTTCTAAGTAGTTTGACCTTGTTCTCTAACAGTGGTAAAATTCTGATATCTATGGTTTATTAAGGTTTATTCTTAGATTTAAAAATTATGAATCCTACAAATGAGTTGAATCACAATTTTGTTCTATTCTTTTTGTTACCCCGTAAAATTTGGTGGAAAATTTGGTCACCAAATCATTGTAACAGTCAAAATGTGTAAATTAATATAAAAAATATAGAAATTGCCTCCTAATTGTATTCTTTATGAATAGGCAGATGATTTAGGAGCAAGTTGTTTTGCCTCATGGATTCTCTCTTCCTTGTACCCAAACAAAAGATTGTTGTAAGAACTCAGTGTCAGGTCTTCATACCTTATAAATTTTGATGTTACTATTTCTACTGTTTCAACACTACCTTTATCAAATTTGTGTACAGATATGTGTGGGTAAGGAGACCAGATGCAAGATAAAAGTTAATTTTTAGTTCAGCCTTTTTTTAAAGGGCTTAACAGATGTTCTATTGACCTGTTCAGAGATGAGATGAGATCAGAATGGGATTTATTCCCAAAGATTGATATAGTTTATCTATTGGGAGCAAAATACATTGTTAATTTGGGGAGGCCTGGATTAGAGGGATAAGGGTATGTCTTAAAAATCTGAGCTAAAAGAAGTGGCTTTCTTCTTTAAAGCCATTCTGACGTTTCTATGTTTTGTGGCCAGGTAGCCAAACCTTCCTTAATTTATTATTTGTATATTCCAGGAACTAGGTACCACAGTTAATAATTTTCACTATCAGGGCATAGGGGTCCTCAAATCTTGTTAGGTTTAGGGCAGGGCATCTCTTTCTTCTGCACTATGATTAGAACTCCTGCTCCTCAGTTTTAAATGAGGTACTCAAATAAGAACTGGATTCAGGGATCCCTGGGTGGCGCAGCGGTTTGGCGTTTGCCTTTGGCCCAGGGCGCGATCCTGGAGACCCGGGATCGAATCCCACGTCGGGCTCCCGGTGCATGGAGCCTGCTTCTCCCTCTGCCTGTGTCTCTGCCTCTCTCTCTCTCTCTCTCTCTCTCTGTGAGACTATCAAATAAATAAATAAAAATTAAAAAAAAAAAAAACTGGATTCATGGAGTGTGTCCTTTTTGGCAAGAAGGAAATTGGGATTCCTAAGAACCAATGTTTTCTTTACCTTTCCTATTACTACCTATGTGTAAAAGCAGATTTGTACCTCTCCCCATATTGTTCCAAGCAATGTTGTAAATGTAAAGTGGTAGGGTGCCAGTCATTTAAACCTTAAAAGTAGAAGGAAAACAGTTCCATGAAATTAATACTAATGCTATGATACTTGAGGTGACCAGAGAGTGATAGCATAATGTGCCTGGGAATAGAGACATGGGAACTCTGGGAAGCAGGAAAGCAGGAAGGTACTAAAGATAGCTTTTTTCTTTCACATTTTCCCATGCTCACATGGGGGAATAAAACATCTTCTAAGCAAAGCTCTGCTTATTTATCCCCAAACTTGTATGTGCCTTCATTGACTAGAAGCAACATAGGATACAGTGCTGGAAGGAGCATTGAGTTGTAAGATCTGGATTTAGTCCTGTTTGTTATCTTTTGGACTTTAGGAAAGTCACCTAATTTTTTGCCTTATTGTGAAAATGGGGATGATGATAGCTGTGCTGACTATCTGACATAACTATCGTGGTTAACTTAAGAATTAAATGATACAAAATAAAACAAAAGTATATATACACATCTATGTATATACATTAACATCTAGTTTATATATGAAACAAGTATTTTATATATATTATTTTCCTATTACCAAATTTTTTCTTGACCCTTCAAAATTCCTACCATGATTGATACTTTCTTCCCTGCTCTGCCTTACATGGAGTGATGAGGAATGGAATGGGGCAAGATGAGTCAGCTCCTGTGGCTCCATGACGTGAATTTCCTGTTTCTTGGGAACCAGAGCTGCAGATCTTCCTTTCTTCTTAGAGTTGTTCCCAGACTTTATTTGAGGAGCCTTTCCCCATCTTTCTGTAGCTAATTTCTTGGGTGTGTAGAGGAACTAGGGTTAGCTGACTCAACTCTAAAAGGAGTATACCTACACCTAGTGTATTCACCTTGGATAAATTGGTCAGAACCATTTCCTTACTTTGGTAATTTATAGAGAAATTGATATTTTTTTCACCCCTGTGGTAGTTCAGAGAATCATTTGGCTAATTGTTTTTTTCATTGACAGTTATTTAATCAGGGATAACTGCACTGATAGGACTAAAATCTTGAATGATCTGAAACACAGACGCAGTTAAGGTTTACTATAAGTAAATTTTAACAGTGGTACAATTTAACATGGAACCAACTTATGAAAGTCTTTATTAGGACAACTCCTTAATATATATTTCTGTCTTAATGACATGAGTTCTACTAAGAAGTAATCTACCAGTTTTAGATTGCTGGTTATTTTAATATTGATAAAGATTGAAGGAATTGTTAAAACTTACCTTTTTGTTCCAGCTAAGAGTTCTTATAATTAAGTCATAGGGTGTTTTTTGTTTTGTTTTGTTTTGTTTTGTTTTTTAAGGACAAACCAATCTTTCAGTGGTGTTTTCTGTTTTAGTAAGGACATGTCTGTCTTGTGATGAAGCACATTATAATGCTTTAGACTTGTCACAGTTATAAAGAAGTTGATTTGGTATTACAGAAAATAGAATTCTTTGTCCCAAGTGAGTTGTCAGAACAACCAACAGGGGGAAGAAGATGGTGGGAGCAAATAGGTCAAGCACTGCTCTAGTTGTTAGAGTTGAGAGGTTAGTCTCTTTGGGGCAATAAAATTAGAGCTGATTAATTGGCCTACTTCTTGGTTACTGAGCCAGTGTGTCATTATGACAGAAAAGGAAGAGTATAAATCCTTCATGAATTTTGTGCTTATATTGTATGATTTTTTTATAGGATTGCTGATTCATTCATAATATTCAGCATACTTAAACAAAATCCTGCTATATACCAAGCACTACGCTAGCCTAGGAAGTACAAAAGAGGAAAGGACACAATGGTCTTCTTCAGGGAGCTCTCACCATTAACGGGAGAGAAAAACCTGTGAAAATAATTACAGGACTATATAAGAAGTAATAAAATAGAATTAACTCAAGGTATAGATAATGTATAAAGCAAGGAATGGTTACATCTGTCTCAGTTATGGTATTAGTGAAAACTTTACAGAGGACCATTTGAACTAGCTCTTGAAAGATGAATCAAGTTTGCCTGGAGAATAAGAATGTACTATTCTAGGCTGAGAGAACAGCTTGCAGAGACAGAATGAGACAACATGACACACTGGGGAATACTTGGAAAGAAGAGGAAAGAAGGTTAAGAAATAAAAGTTAGAGGTTAGCTCATGAAGGGCTTTCAAAATCTGTTCCTTCAGTGGTTTACCAGCCAGTTATAAGATAATGTGATGGACTTACTGTTTCCAAGGATTGGGAGAGAGTGAAATGAAAGGCATGAAGCTGAATGAGCATTCTTGAGTAATCCAGTTGAGAAATGATGTAGCGGTGGAGTGAAGCAGAAGAGGATGGATCATAGGAGGTAGAACCTATAGGATTGATAATCAGTTTGCTATGGAGGGCAAGGATGTTGGATTTGAGTTCCCAAGTGTTTTGTTTTGTTTTGCTTGTTGGTTTTGGGTTTTGTTTGTTTGGTTGGTTGGTTTTTTGTTTTCTGTTTTTTTGTTTTTGGTTTTGGTTTTGGTTTTTTTTGGTGTTTGTAAGGGCAGTGATATCATTCCCCCAAATAGGAACTATAAGAAGAACTGAACTTTGCAGCCCAGATAACATTGGGCTATATAATCAGTTTATTTTTGGATATATTGATTTTGCGGTACCTTTTGAACATTGAAGAGCTAGAGAAATTTGTGAATTGTAAACTTATAAGTAGACATGGAAGTTAAATTTGTTGAAGTAGTATGTGCAGAATGAGAGGGAAGAAAGTGAACCAAAGAAGGGCTCCTTTTTCTTTCCTTGTGGAGAATGTTACCTTTTAACGTTTAACAGAGGAAGAACAGGTAAAAGTAACTGAGAAGCAACTAGGGTAGAACATGTAAAAGTAACTGAGAAGCAACTAGGGTAGTACCAAAAGTTCAGGGGAAGAGAGAGAAGAGACTTAAAAATATATATTTTAATATTTTTTATGGAGTAGTTTTATGTGGAAACCTGATATTTGTAATGCCATAATTTCTGATTTTAATTGTGATATCTCAAGTTTAGAAATATTAAATTTATTATTTGGAATTTATTCTTGCAAACTTTATATGTATATATATATATGTAAGCACACCTACCTACACACTACAGATATATGCTATTACTATAACTATTATTGCTATATAACAGGCCAGAAAGGTGGTATTATTCCTATTTTACAGATAATAAAACTAAGGTTTTTTGTCCAAGAACATATGATCAGTATAGAGCTTGGATTCAAACCAAGGATTTGGCTCCTACTAGATAGTGGTGCCTCCTATACATATGTTGAAATCTAGTACACCTCTAAATAAATTTAGTGATGTTTCTCATTTCTGAAATGCTTTTATAAATGTGGTTCTAGAATTTTAAAACATGTTGTTCCGGAAAAGAAGTTATCTATTTTTTTTTTTTTACTGTTGTTATTCAAGATTGGCGCCTGCCTTTGGCCCAGGGTGCGATCCTGGAGTCCCGGGATCGAGTCCCACGTCGGGCTCCCGGTGCATGGAGCCTGCTTCTCCCTCTGCCTGTGTCTCTGCCTCTCTCTCTATGTCTATCATGAATAAATAAATAAATCTTTAAAAAAAAAATCAACTTTTAAAATATCATACAAACAGTTGATATTTAAGATGTTTTTGGGGGTGCCTGGCTGGCTCAGTCGGAAGAGCATGCAACTCTTGATCTTGGGGTTGTGAGCTTGAGCCCCGTGTGGATGTAGAGATTACTTAAAGAAATAAAACTTAAAGAAATGTTTTCCCATTAGTTTTAGTTTTTAACTTTTTGATTATGACGTAGGTTCTCTTTATCCTACATCTACTACTGTCAATATTTGTTTTAGTATAAGAAATATTTTTACTGCTAAATGAGAGTTTATTCTTATTGATAGATAGCCCTCAGACTAAAATTTGAAAACATAGAATAAATAATGAAAGGTATTGATTGTTATTTGGCCAATTCTCTGTTTCCTACTGAAGTTACTTGCAATTTCTAGCATTGTTTTTCAAAGATAGATGTACCTTATTAGATATTCTTCAGCTCCAAAGTCAACAAAAGACTCTTGTTATATATTGTATTAATAGCTTTAGAAGATACCTCATGGTTACAGCATCAGTTTTACATAACAGTGGAAAGGAATTTTTTCTTTCAATCATAAAAACCCCCAAGGAGAGCGAGAGTGGTAGAAATAGCAAGGAAGTAGCAAATCTTCAACTGTATTCTTAGCTTTTCCAGTAAGTAATAAGGTGATCAGGCAAGGTTCTTCCTTTCTTTGGGTCTTTTTCTTCATCTGCAGAAATGAGGACATAGAAGAGATGAAAAAGTTTCTTCAACGTTTGTATTTCTTTAATTATGGTAGAGGTCAGGATAATAGATAAATTGCAGCATTTTTTTTCTATGCCACCATAGTTTCAATGCAAAACAAGTTAGTAAAATTGCAACTTATATGCTTTTGATTAAATCAGAAAAACTCCCTGATAATTGACTTTCATCATGAAAGGAAATACTAAAAACAGCTCTTTAATTCATTTAATACCTATGTAAAAAAATCTAAAACTCTTCACCTTGCAATTTGAGTTAATATTTTTCCATTCAAGGAATTCCTGTTGTTTTTTTGTTTTTGTTTTTTAAAAAACACTTTCAGGTTTTAGACACTTTTGTTATAAATTATGTACTTGGGAGAAACAATCTTATGTGGAATTGAATTGAAATAAAATGACCAGTATATCTTTCATCATTTTATTTCTCTGCTGAAAACATTCCTGTTGTCAGTGGTATTAGTTGAACCAGTTTACTGAAAAAACTGGAAATTTGGGAACCTTAACTGGTCTCAAAACTGGGGATAACAATATTACCTACCTAGTAGAATTTTTGTGAAAAGTAATTGAGGTAATCTATATTAAATGATTTCAAAATAGCGCTTGACATGTAACAAATACTCAGCTAATGTGGACTATTAGTAGGATGAAGAAATTTTAAGAAAGGCTTTATACTATACGTTGACTTACAGCATGAGGTGAAGCAGGTTAAGGTATTTACATTCCATTTGTTATAGAGAGATGAGATTGAAACTTACAGTTATGTCCAGTGTTAAGATTCAGTTCCCCTGCCCACCTCCTATTTTCTCTACCTGCTCCAGAGTGGAATACTTACTTTGTTCATCTTATAGCTCTCATATGTCTTACAAAAGCTTCCCCAAACCACAGCTACTACTACTATTACCCCTTCTACTGCTATACGACCCCACACAAAAATCATATTGATGGATCTTAAATTAATCTAAAATATATTGATTTCTAAGTTAGTTGCCTTGAGAAGTAAACCTTGTTTCGTTTTGATTATTTTAATTTAGAGAATAAGTGACAATATACTTGTGTTATTTGGCCTTTTTTCTGTCTGATTATAAGAGTTAATTTTAGTCATATGTCAGAAAGTATTATCTGACTTTCTAAAAAATGACTTTTTGAGTCACATAGGTTTTTGAATATTTGTGACAGGATAATCTAACCCATTCCTTATCATTTTTGGCACCAAAAAAGGACATGTGATATGAAAGTAAAATTTAGGATTTTCTTCTGAATGATTTAAAAAAAATTTTTTTTAAGGTTTTATTTATTTATTCATAGAGACACAGAGAGAGAGAGAGGCCAAGACACAGGCAGGAGGAGAAGCAGGCTCCATGGAAGGAGCCCGACATGGGACTCGATCCAGGGTCTCTAGGATCACACCCTGGGCTGCAGGCAGCGCCAAACTGCCGCACCACCAGGGCTGCCCTGATTTTAAAATTTTAAAGAAAAAGTCTTTTTTCCCCAAATGTCATGAACAGAATTTTGTTGAAAGCTAAGACTTGGGACCAAGCTGGGTGGCTTGGCTCAGGGCGTGATCCCGGGGTACCAGGATCAAGTCCCACATTGAGCTCCCCGTGAGGAGCCTGCTTCTCTCTCTGCTTATGTCTCTGCTTCTCTCTGTGTGTCTCTCATGAATAAATAAATAAAATCTTAAAAAAGAAAAAGAAAGTTAAGACTTGTAGATTATTATAGCTTAGACAAAAGAAATGAAAACAGCTGGAATAATTGTTAAGTAATATTGTTTTATTTCAGTTTTTTTCTTCATGTTGAATCAAAAGATAGTGAAGTCACAATTCAGTCTAAAGAGGATACAGGGGAAGATATTACATAAAGAATTTCATCTAACAGTGATTTATGTCGATGTCATTGTCAGTATCACTCAGATTAGGGTATTGATAAGAGTAAATCATCGTTAGGAGATGGCCACAAGAGTGCCAATTGTCAAATCTGATGCATAAAGCCAAGGAAAAGTAGGTCTGTGATAGGAGACGAGGAAGACAAACCATTCCAGTATTAAGATTGAGCATAAGGTTAGTCCAGATTCCAGTAGAAATTATTTGGATATATATTTCAGAATTTACCTTAAAAGAAAGTGTGAAGTAGTTGATACTTAAACTCGGTGAATTATAATTAGGAGGATGGAAAATATTTCCATATGAATTAGCTAGAAATTTTGTCTGAATTTTGCTCTGGAAGGATTACGTGAACTTTCTAATTACCTTTTTTTCATTTTGTTTAGATCAGCTGTTCCATGTATTAGCCTTGCACATGCGACTTTATAGCATTGATTCTGAGTATAATCCTTGGAGAAAGCTTACGCAATTAGTAGAAGAGGTGAACTCACAGTAAGTATTATTGAGAGATTAAAGTCAATTAAAACTGTTTTTGAGAAACAGGTCAAGTATTAAAATAGTAAAATTCTTTATGAATGTGTGAATTTTCCTTATTAAACACAGATATATTAAAAAATAAAAAATGTTTACCATTATACTTTCTATAAAAATCGCCTAACAATTCATACCATCTGAGAAAATGTTTAAAAGAATCCCATTAATTTTTATGCAGTTAAAAAGTTTGAATGGAGGTGCACAATGGCTGATTGCCCTTCTTTTTATGTCAAAATTGATCAGGGGGTTCAGGTAACCTTAGTCTGATCCCTTTACTGTAAAGTTCCCCATCAGTCACACCCAGTGTTGTAACCCCTGATGATTCATTCCTGCCTAAATCTGGTATTTCATTAGGTACTTCAAAAGAGTGATTTAAAACAAAACAAAGCAAAATCTCACTTCTGATTTATTAGCTAGGAATGATTTTTTAATTTATGGGATAACTTCCCCATATCATCTATTTGGTTACCCTGAAGATGGTATTGGTATTTGGTAGGATGAATGCTTGATTTTTCCCAGTTTATAAATTTCAAAGAAAATGAATTGATGCTGTAGCAACTTCCAGTGGTGACCAAAAAGTCGTGGTTATTTATTTGATGATCTTATCATTTTTATGTATTTGATGTGTTCACTCCATTTTTGCCATTCCTCTTTTCAGTGCAAATTGTCCTACTTTATTATTTTTATCGAAGGATAATTGCATCAAAGCTATGTGTATATCATAGACATTCAGTATTTTTGTACGTTACAAAATGATCTCCACCATAAGTCTAGTTACCATCTGCCACTATACAAAGTTACTGCAATATTATTGACTATAGTCCCTATGTTGTATATCCCCATGACTTATTTTATAACTAGAAGTTTGTACCTCTTACTCCCCTTCACCTATTTCATCCATCCTCAACTTCTTTCCACTTTAGTAACCATCAGTCTGTTTCCTCTGTGAGTCTATTTCTGTTTTGTTTTGTCCGCTTGCTTGTTTTGTTTTTTAGATTCCAAATAAGTGAGACCATACAGGATTTGTCCATCTGACTTAACTTCACTTAGTGTAATACCTTCTAGGTCCATCCATGTTGTCACAAATGGCATGATTTCATTCTTTTTTATGGCTGCGTGTGTGTGTGTGTGTGTACACACACACACATATTTGACATCTTTTATCCATTCATCTATCGATGGACACTTAGGTTGCTTCCATGTCTTGCTATTGTAAATAATGCTGCAGTGAACCAGGGGTGCATATATCTCTTCACTAGTGCTGGCAAGATTGTGGAGAAAAGGGAACCCTTACACATTGTTAGTGTAGCCACTATGGAGGTTCTTCAGAAAATTAAAAATAGAACTACTGCCGTATGATCCAACAATTCTGCTTCTAGGTATTTACCCAAAGAAAGTGAAAATACCAATTCAAAGACGTATATATTGCTCCCTTTTAGGTTAGTGAGAATCCCTGTGTATTTTTACATGATCCGAGTAGTCTTTGATAATATCCTTGCTTTCTGGCACAGTAAGTTAATGTAGGCTTATTTTGTACATTTTACACTCTCTACCTGGCATCAGCCATTTTTCTGTGTAGTTCCTTTTAATGGGAAATGGTATTTAGAGATCACAATCAGGATGATAAGGGGTATTATCATAATTATTTTTAGGCTTGTAGGCCATTCCAGTGGACAGAGCTAGGATCTCTCTCTCTCTCTCTCTCTCTTAAAAAAGATTTATTTATTTTAGAGAGAGACAGAGAGAGAGCAGACAAGAGGAGAGACAGAGGGGGAGGGAGAATGACAAGCAGACTCTGTACTGAGTGTGGAGCCAGATACGCGGGACTTGATCTCAGGATCAAGATCATGACCTGAGCTGAAATCAAGAGTTGGTCACTTAACCAACTGAGCCACAGATGCCCCAGAAATCAGTCTCTCTCTCTTTCTCTACTGAGAAAAAGATCTTTAGTTCTTACTGGTATTTGTAATTCAAATGGTAGATTGCAAAGTTATATTTTATTTCTTAACTTTTTTGTCATGTGCATCTTTTTTCTCTTATTTTGAAAATCTAGGTTCACAATGATACTACCTTTATTATTACTTCCATCACCTACAGTATAACTATAATTATTTTTAAAATGCTATTACTACTGACTCTTAAGTTCTTTTGACCTAGAATATAGGGATATACAGGCAAAGTACTGTTTTTAAGTCATTTGAAGTAACTTTTATTCTTGTGTTATGCCATCAACTTGATTTATAGTGAGACTCATTTGCCTTAGTATTTAAAGATTGCCTTTTTTCCCCTTGATTCGTTAATCTTAATTTTATAAAACTTAAATTTTTCCTAATGAAAAACTATGTGATCAATTCAGAGACCTCTATCTTACATTCATGCCTGTTTGCATTTCTTTTTGGGAACTTTTTATCTGTTGCCCACTTCTAAACATTGAGTTTTTAGTCTTTTTCCTCTTCATTTAAAAAACATGTTTATGGATTATGGATATTGGCCCTTTGTATTATAAGTTGCAAATATATTTCATTAGATTGTCAAATGTGTTTTTACTTTATGATTTTTTTGCCATCCAGTTTTTTTAATATAGTCATATTTATTAATCTTTTTAATTATTAATTCTGCCATTTGACTTACCTTCACTCAGGTCTTACCCCACTCCCTGATTATAAGGAAATTCACTTAGGTTTTCTTTTCCTATCCCTTTTTTTAATTGAGATATAATTGACGTACAACATTATGTTAGTTTCAGGTATAATGAAACTAATTACAACATAATGATATATTTTTATATGTTGTGAAATGATCACCATAGTAAGTCTAGTTACATCTGTCACTGCACATAATTACAAACCTTTTTCTAATGATGAAAATTTTAAAGATTTATTCTCTTAACAGTTTTTAAAAAATATTTATTTATTTATTCATGAGAGACACACAGAGGCAGAGGGAGAAGCAGGGAGCCCCATGAGGTTCTTGATCCCGGATCCCAGGATCACGCCTTGAGCCAAAGGCAGACACTCAATCGCTGAGCCACCCAGGTGTCCCTCTCTTAGCAACTTCCAAATTTACAACACACTATTATTAACTATAGTCACCACGCCATACACTATACCCCCATGACTTATTTATTTTAACCTGGAAGTTGATACTATTTGACTACCTTCACCCATTTTGCTCACTATTTGACTACCTTCACCCATTTTGCTCACTTACCATCGACCATCTTTGACAACCACCAATTTGTTCTTTGTATCTGTGAGTTCATTTCTTAAAAAATATTCCACATGTAAGTGAAGTCATATGATATTCGTCTTTCTTTGTCTGATTTATTTCACTTAGCATAATGCCCTCAGGGTCCATCCTTATTGTCAGAATGATAGGGTTTCCTTCTTTTTATGGCTGAATAATATTCCTCTGCGTGTGTGTGTGTGATATTTTCATTATCCATTCATCCATTGATTGATACTTAGATTGTTTCCATGTCTTGGTGATTGTAAATAATGCTGTAGTGAACATGAGGGTGCATATATTTTATTTTTTGAGTTAGTCTTATTTCCTTTTGATAAATATCCAGAAGTGGAATTGCTGGATCATTTGGTAGTTGTATTTTTAACTTTTTGAGGAACCTCCATACTATTTGCTGTAATGGCTGTACTAGGGATCCCTGGGTGGCGCAGCGGTTTGGCGCCTGCTTTGGCCCAGGGCGCGATCCTGGAGACCCGGGATCGAATCCCACATCGGGCTCCTGGTGCATGGAGCCTGCTTCTCCCTCTGCCTATGTCTCTGCCTCTCTCTCTCTCTGTGACTATCATAAAAAAAAATAATAATAATAATGGCTGTACTAGTTTACATTTCCACCAACAGTGCACAAAGGTTCCTTTTCTCCACATTCTTGTCAATACCTAGTTTTTCTTTTTGATAATAGCCATGTTAACAGTAGTGAAGTTATATCTCATTGTGGTTTTGATTTGCATTTCCCTGATGATTAGTGATGCTGAACACCTTTTTAATACCTGCGGGTCATCTATGTCTTCTTTGGGAAAATGTCTGTTCAGATCCTCTGCCCATTTTTTAATTGACTTGGTTTTTTTTTGCTATTGAGTTGTATGAATTCCTTGTATATTTTGGATATTTACCTCTTATCAGATGTACGATTCTTCTAATACATCTATGACTTCAGTTTTTACATTTAGATCTCTATTTGGAATTTATCATATCTGATATGAGAAATGGATCCAATTTTATTTTTTTCCATATAGCTACCAGATGTTCTATTGCTTTGCCTTCCCTACAATAGTATATTAAAAAATATATATATATATCAAAAAAAAAAAAGGAAAGGAAACAAAGGTGAGAAAACACTGTTTTCTGGTGTGGAAAGATCTGCATCAAAGTACAATGTTAAGAGATAAATACAGGAGAAAAAAATGTGTACATTATGCCACTACTTGTATAACCAAGTAGGGCTCAGAAAATTCATTTGTATTTGCTTGTTAAAACAAACCAGACCCATACATGGCTGGATAGTGAATTTATAGCAAGCATAAATGGCACCAAGGAACAGTAAGGGAAGCATAGACTTTATAATAAATAATACTGGGTTAATTGGATAGTTTTATGAGAAGTAATTAATATTGACCCCTATCTCATACAGAAGCTACTCACAGGGATCCCTGGGTGGCGCAGCGGTTTGGCGCCTGCCTTTGGCCCAGGGCGCGATCCTGGAGACCCGGGATCGAATCCCACATCGGGCTCCCGGTGCATGGAGCCTGCTTCTCCCTCTGCCTGTGTCTCTGCCTCTCTCTCTCTCTCTGTGACTGTCATGAATAAATAAATAAAATCTTTAAAAAAAAAAAAAAAAAAAAAAAAAGAAGCTACTCACATTTTGCCCATTGTTTCAGAAATGTCCTAGAAATGTAAATGAAGTGCACAGAAAATTCAAGATTGTGCTTGAGTTTATTATAATTTAATGAATTCATAAACTATAAAAATGAGATCAAATATGAGGGGGAAAAATCAGGTGTCATATCTCTTTAATTTCCTTTAATCTAAAATTGTTCCCAACTTTTTCTTTGTCTTTCAGGTCATTGACTTTTTTTTTTTTTTAAAGAGTTCAGGCCAATTATTTTGTAGAATCCTTCAATTTGTTGTTCAATCCTTTCTGTTCAGTAGTTCTTATGGTTAGATTCAGGTTATGAACTTTTGGCAGAAATACCACAGAAGTAATCTTTTTAGTGTATCATATTAGGAGGTACATGCTGTTGATTTGTGTTGTTATTGACGATAATAACTCTGATCACTTGGTTAATGTGGTATCTGCTGGATTTTTCCACTGTAAAGTTATTGTTTTGTCCTTTGTAATTAGTAATTACCTATGTTTTCTGGAGAGATACTTTGAGGTTATGAATATGTTTTGTGTGTATGTTTTGTGTTTATAGACAAAATTAGCAAGCTATGAGTATTTTGTATCTTATGGCTAAGGAAAGTCACTTTTCTTGACAGTCGCTAGTAATTTTCTTTTCTAGACCTGCATACTCAAGGGCAGTAATGGTGTGCAAGTAAAGTATCAGAAGACCTAATTCTGAGTCTAAAGATGTTTGGCAATCCAAAGATTTCCTAAGTGTAGTATTGATGAATTAAAAGTTTTAAAGACTAGACATAGGTACTGTGCTTTCAATAATACTTTTTGTCAGATGTGTTCTTATCAGCCTCTAAGATTTAATACCCACTAGGTTAGTTAGTAAATGCTATGAAAACTTATCCAGTGATTATTTTATGCTAGCTTTTTGGTGTTTTGCATATATATAATCTCATTTAATCATCACCATAATTGTATATACTAGGTACCATTGTTATCCCACGTTTTACAGATGAAGAACCTGAGGTTTAGAAAATTAATTGGGGTGCCTGTGTGGCTCAGTCGGTTAAGCATCCGACACTTTTTTTTTTTTTTTTTAAGATTTTATTTATTTTTTCATGAGAGACACACAGAGAGAGGCAGAGACACAGGCAGGGGGAGAAGCAGGCTCCATGCAGGGAGCCTGATGTGGGACTTGATCCCAGGACTCCAGGATCACGCCCTGGGCCGAAGGCAGGTGCTAAACCGCTGAGCCACCCAGGGATCCCCAGCATCCTACTCTTGATCTCAACTCAGGTCTTAATCTCAAGTTCATGACTCAGGCTCCACATTGGGCTCCTGTTAAAAAAAAAAAAAAAGAAAGAAAGAAAGAAATTAACATGGTTTTTAGGTGCACACAACTGTTAAGGAATAGAGTTGGCATTTGAATCCGCATTTTTCTGATTCAAGGGCCTAAGTTCTTAACTATTAGTCTTTGTTTCCTTTCTTAGTAGTAAGAGATCTGAGCAATTTCTGGAAAATCTGGTTGATTTTTCCCTCCTATATTTGTTCTCATTTTATGGTTCCTTAATAGAATGTAGAATGAACTATTAATTTATAATATTATAGTTCGTTATAATATGACATTGTGTTTATTAGCTATAAGATTTTTTAATATTCTATTTTCTCACTTTTAATACTTTCCCAACATAAAATTTTATGTCTAATGATATGGGTTTCTCATATATACTTTTCCCTATAATCCTCTTGAAAGTTATTTTTTCATTTCCTTTTAACCTCATTGTGTTGATAATTACTTTGGTTTTTTAAAAAAAATGGAAAATCAAGGTATTAACTCTAACCCACCTGTTTCCTCTTATCCATAGAGTTAATAGTGATATACAGTTTCTATAATCTGGATTTTAAAGATTATTTTAAAACTTTAAGAAATAGAAACAATTATTTTAAATTTTGCTTGTATTTTAAAATATTAAACATTAAAAGGATAGCTATCACAATGATGGCATTAAACCCCACACTCAGAATTTTTGGTTTTCTTTCTACAATGCCGTATATTCATTCATTCACTCATTCATTCTGATTATGTGCCTGCTGTGTGCCAGCAAAAATCCATTTCTGTGTCTTCAGAATGATTGTTGTTGTCTTAGCAGGCTACAAACTCCAGGCTATTATTATTTTTGTAATTTTTTTTCTGATTATAAAAATTACATTTATTTTATAGTGTTTGGAATGTGCAAAAATGGTGAGAAAAAAAAGAAAGAATCTAAAATCTTATAACCCATATGTTATATATAGTTTATTACAATTTAATGAATTCATGAAATATAAAAATGAGATCAGATATGAGGGGGAAAATCAGTCCTGTTTTCTGGGAATTCTTCTAACATTGGTAACATTGGAGACATTTATTTCCAGTTTCTTTTTTTCTTTAGATATATTACGAATTTTAAAGTATTATTTGAATCATGCTGTTTTAGAATCTGCTTTTTAAAATTAACACATAACAACCAAATTCCCACATCATTAAAAATTCTTTGAAATACCTAGTTTATTTATTCATTCCTATTGTTAATCTTTTAAATTGTTTCTTCTTTTCTACCATAACATCAGATGATGTGTTAAGCCATTTTTGACATGTCAGATATAATCTCAGAACTCTAGAATAACATGAAAGTATATAAATATTTTATGTTTTTAGTCATTTATTTGATATTCACTTCATGTCAGGCACTGTGTTAACATATCACAGCACTGTGTTTTAGAAAGATTGTACCTATATAAACTTTCACTGGCAATGTCGGGATGTTTCCATTTCTGTTAATCTTGGGTATTATCACTTTAAAAACATATTTTGAGCTAGTTTGATAGATTAAAAAAATGGGATCTCAAAGTAATAGAAATTTGTTTAATTTCTGGTAGAGTTAACTTCGTATAAATATTTCACGTTTATTAGCTATTTGTATACATTCTTTGTGAATTATATGTTGAGAACTACAGTCCATTTTTCTGTTGGCATCTTATTTTTTAAAAATTATCTGTTACAAAATAGATGAATGTAGAGAAGGGAAGGAAAAATAAAATAAGATGAAAATAGACAAACAGTAAGAGATGCTGAGCTCTAACAAACAGGGTTGTTGGAGGAGAAGTGAGTGGGGGGAAGAGGTAATTAGGTGATGGGCATTAAGGAGGTCACTTGATGTACTGAGCACTGGGTGTTATATACAACTGATGAATCACTAAATTCTACACCTGAAACTAAAAATACAAAATCTGGGGATCCCTGGGTGGTGCAGCGGTTTGGCGCCTGCCTTTGGCCCAGGACGCGATCCTGGAGACCTGGGATCGAGTCCCACATCGGGCTCCCGGTGAATGGAGCCTGCTTCTCCCTCTGCCTGTGTCTCTGCCTCTCTCTCTCTCTCTCTGTGACTATCATAAGTAAATAAAAATTAAAAAAAAGTACAAAATCTGTTATAGGCCCTAATCTGTTAAGTTGAATTTAAGTAAAGAATTAAAAAATTATCTCAGTGATTCTTTACAGCTTAAAATAGTAAACCTTATATTTCCATAGACGTTGAAACATTTTTTCCAAAATATGTTTTGCCTTTTGATTTTGTATTACTTTTCTTGATATACTAAGGTTTTAAAATTTCATGTAGCCAAACCAATCATGCCTTACATTTCTTATTTTTTCTGGTTACTTTCATACTTAGAGTACCTGCCTCACCTATCCAAGTTCTAGTGTTTACCTTTATAACCTGTATTGCAATGTGTTTCTTGTCTTAGAGTGTGCAATACCTATTGATACATTCTTTGTAGAATTTTCTTATGGGATGATTTTTAAAAAAAATCTTGGCATTTATTTTCATCAGTAGTAATGGGTGAAGATTTAAAATTTATTTTCAAATAACTAGCTAATTTTTTAGAAATTTTACATCCCGTTTATTATATACTAAATGTTTGTACATTATGGTCCTGATTAAGGACTTTACATTGGTCTATTGACCTACAAGCTTATTTGTGATAGAACTATTCTGGTTTACTTACTGAGGAGCTATGTTATGTGTATGTCTCTGGTTAGATTAGGCTTTTCTCATTTCTTCTGTCTCCTCGCCCCTGTCCTGTCCCATCCCATCCCCTACTTCCCAATTTTTGTTTACTGTTCTCACCTGCATATTCTTCCAGATGATCTTTAGAACCATTTTCTAAGTCCTTCCCTTCACTTGTGATTTTGATTAGAATTATTTTAAACTCATAAATTAATGTTGGGAAAATAGGTATCTTTGTAGTAGACAGTTTCCTCAATTAAGAACATTCCCCAGTTTTAAAAAAGTAATTATTTAGCCCAATGTAGGGCTTGAACTCATGACCCAGAGATCAGCAGTCGCATGCTCTACCAACTGATCCAGCCAGGTACCCCAGAACATTCTCGTTTTTTTAAATTCATTTTTGTATCATTGTAGTTTTGAAACATCTCTTAATTATACATTCTCAATTTAATATATAAAGATTGCTGAATTTTTATCAAGTATATATGATAGAGGATGTAATCTGAAGTATAGTTTTCTATGCATATGAAGATTTAGACTGATTTTAAATAATATTTGAAGGTCACTGCAATAATAATCAATTAAGTAATAATAACAAAAGGTAACTAACCTCTAAATTTGAGAAAGATTGCTTCTATTATAAAAAAATTATTGACACATAACATAATAAAATAAATGAGAATCTAGACTTATATTTGCCCTTTAAGCTTTCCAGTTGCTTATAATATCCCTATTTTAAGAAACTATATTTAACTTACTCATTTGGAGATACTTTTATTTTCTGTACCTAAAAGCTCTGTAATTTGTTAGTCTTTAGATCATGACAGAAGAAGTTCTCAAGCCTCTTTGATTTTTGTCCAGTAAAATGTATCTTTGCATAGGACTGAGATTGGCCTAGCATATAAAATTCCTTTGAATTCTGAGTGTGAGTCTTTTGTTAGTTGTTAGATTTAATGCAGCAGTTTGATAATCCAAAATCATTTTTATTCTAAATAACTTTTAACAGACTTGTTTCTTACCACTTTCTTTTTTATCCATAGGACAGCAAGGATTTTTCAGTGTATTTTCCTCTTTAGGAACAGATTTTATCCTCTGCATATTTCCTTTTGAGTCATTTTGTTCATTTCACTAAAGGAACTGTGATAAAACCACAGAAATACAAATAGTGGGATTTATAGGCCCTAATCTCATCAAGTTTGTAATTTACTATTATGTTTCTTCCCTCAGTGCATTTTATCTCTATGCTCAGGAGCCTTAGCTCTCTAGTTTTTGTCTCTTTTGCCGCCTGTTTGTCCATCCATCTGACATCCGTCCATCCATTCATTTTTCATTTTTTTATTTATTCAGCTGGTTTTTATTAACTGTTTTAATCTAGGCATCAGGGAAATGATGGTAAACAAGAGATAGTTCCTGTAGAAAGTTTTTTTTTTTTTTTTTTTCAGGGCACTTAACAATATAGAGGATGAATTGGGAGAACATATAATTGGGGGAGATTGAATAGTGAGAAGGAAGTGGCCATAGAGATGACAGGAATAAAGATAGTTGTTAGGACTTACTGACAATTAAATATGGAGTGAGTTAGAGAAGATAGGTTCAGGATATCCCCAAGATCCTACCTTATTTATTTATTATATTTTTATTGTGTGTATATTATATTCAGACATTGTGCTAAATGCTAGAGGATATAATAAATAAGCCACATCAAGACTAAGAACATAGAAGGGAGAGTAGGTTGGTTATGGGTAGGGGGGTTTGTTTGTGTGGAATTGAATAGAATGATCATGAATTCAGTTTCAAGCATGCTGAGGTCGAGCTGCCCATTAGATGTACAAGTGGAGAGAGTAAATATTCAGATAGTCCTAGCCAAAGATACAGACTTGGGAGTCATCAGTGTATAGTTGGAGATTGGAGTCATGGATTAGGAGGTCTTTCAAAAAGAGTCCTTTATGTTAAAAGAGAGTGGGAATTGAGCCTTGGGAAATATCGCCATTTCTAGGTTAGTCAAACTTGTCCAAAATACTAGCATAATCAGGGACACCTGGGTGGCTCAGTTGATAGTCTGTCTGCCTTGGGCTCGAATCCACATCGGGCTCCCTACAGGGAGCCTGCTTCTCCCTCTGCCTGGGTTTCTGTGTTTCTCATGAATGAATAAATAAAATCTAAAAAAAAAAAGAAAGAAAGAAAGAAGGAAGGAAGGAAGGAAGGAAGGAAGGAAGGAAGGAAGGAAGGAAGGAAGGAAGGAAGGAAGAAAGAAAGAAAGAAGAAAGAAAGAAAGAAAGAAAGAAAGAAAGAAAGAAAGAAAGAAAGAAAGAAAGAAAAGAAAAGAAAAAAGAAAAGAAAAATCTAGAGTAATCAGAGATTACTGATCTCCCAGGGAACCTGAGAGAGTGTTTCACAAAAGCCAAGAGAAGTTTCCAGACAAAAGTGTTCAACTGTATGCAGAATTAAAGGTCAATGAAATAAGGATTGAAAAATGTCTACTAGATTTTGTAATTAGGAGATCATTGTTGGCCATGTGGAAACCATTCGGGGGGTGGGGGGAGGGAGTGAATTTAAATAATAGGTGAACAAATGATGACACCCCTCATTTTTTTAAAAAAGGAACTTTGGGCTGGTATAAAAGAGAGACAGGAGAGACAAATAGTAGGTTTCATAGCATTAATGGAAAGTTAGCTTTGGAGAGGGAGACAAGTAAATTAAAGGGATATTTATAGAGAATGGAGACACTTAAAGAACTGACTTCCTCTGGCAATTACAATCTTCAGAGCAGCAGGCATTCATTTATTCACCATTGTGTCCAGTGCCTGCAGCAGTTTGATAGAAGAAGATATTGTAAATAATCAATATTTGTTGAATGATGGAGCCTAGTAAAAGAGTTGAACAACTTTTGTTCATCCTAAATCTAGACTGAATTATACTTTCAAAATTTAGACAATTCTAGAATTGTCTAATTAAGACAATTAAGATTTGATTGTGTTTTCTTATAATAAAAATTAAACCTGTGATCAAAAAATGTGTCCTTCTACACGGTTTTAAAAATTCTTATAAATCTAGAATGAGATCTGCTTTAGAATATATTCTGTTTCTCATAGTACTACACATTCCTAAAGTTTACTACTTTGTCTTTTATAGTGTTTTAAGTTCTGCTTTGGCTATCATTATCTTTTTTTGAAACTTTGAAAATGTTAAAGATTTTTAAAAAATTTTTATGATAGTCATAAAATTGAAATAACAAAAAATATAAATCATACCTTTTCAATATAACTTGTTTGTGAATTATACCTGTTCTTTTTTTAATAATGTGAACATTTATTCTGTAGTGCAAAGTCTGTGATAGCAAGTATCCTATATCTACTCCATTTATAGTGAAACTAATCCTCTAAATTCCAGTTAATCCTTCATTTGATTCCTGTAATCAATCAAGAGATCAGAAAGACTCATAATCAAGTTAATGTATCCCACTTGTTTACTTAAGAAGATCTAATAAATTCTCCATGTAATTTATTCATATTCGGTAGAATCAAGAGAATATATGAATACAAAAGATTATATTTTTAAGCAAAAAATATGGCCCTTTTTCTTTTGAGATTTCTCAATTGTTTATAAAAGTTTGATTTCTGTTCCATAGACATATATGTGAAATATGAAATGAATTAGAAAAGATATATAATATCATCTAAAGTGATTATGTGTTTTTCTTTTAGGCAGGGAAATGAAGAACAACAGCCTGAGGTCCCAATTCTTTATCATGATGTTACATCCCTCTTGCTTATCCAGATCTTAATGATGCCACAACCCTTACGCAAAGGTATGTCTTTATAATTCCGATTCTTAGATTATATAGTATACATAATACTCTAAAAATTGTGGGGACAAATATTTAGTCTGTTGGAAATGTTTTGAAGTCAATGCTTTTATTATTATTTTTATTAAGTAGTAAATAATAATCATATATCTAAAAGATGACAATGAAATAAAGGACTTTTTTTCATTTATGGGTCTGTTCTTTTCAGCTGTTTAGTCAATAATAAGGTAAAGGGGAAATCACTCTGAAAACCCTCATTTAAAAAAAATTTAAAGTGATAATACAAAATATGAAAAAAAAAAAGAGCAAACTGTGAGCCTTAATGCCTCAACCTTATATGTATAAATATTTTATATAGTAGTAATCATAGAGTTATTCAAAATGTGATATCCCATCATTTTTAGAGTTAATATACTATTTTGATATTAACAGCCTAAATACTATGATAATAATAGCATTAATGATACATTTGCAGTGTTTTAATTATTGTTCCATAGTCTGTAGTTTTCATTTAAAGACATTTAAAATATTCTGTTAAATAATTAACTATTCTCTGGGATGCCTGGGTGGCTCAGTCAGTTAAGCATCTGCCTTTGGCTCAGGTCATGAGCCCACCGTCCTGGGATCAAGCCCCACATCAGGCTGCCTGCTCAGTAGAGAGCCTGCTCCTCTTCCTGCTCTTTCCCTTTCTTGTGCTCTCTCTCTGTCAAATAAATAAATAAAATCTAAAAAAAATTTAATCATTCTCTTTTGGTGAAAAGTTTTGTTTTTGTGTTGTTAAGAGTTACTTGAAAGAACATCTGTAAATGTATAAAGGCCTTATTACTGGAGATGATATCTTTTGCATGTACTTCAACTTGATCTTTGATAAAATTTTTTACCTAAGGGTATGAAGTGATCATTTATCTAACATAAACAAATTGATATTTTATGCAAAGTATTATATTTTCTGAGGAGTTAAATGTCATTAATAAACAAGCATAATATTTTATACTTGAACTGTGAATTTTGGATTTTTTTTAAGTTTTTATTTTAATCACCTCTAGTGTTCATCAAGGCAAATGCGCTCCTTAATCCCCATCATCTATTTCATCCATAACCCACCCACCTCCCCTCTGGTAGCCATCAGTGTGTTGTTCTCTATAGTTAAGAGTCTGTTTCTTGGTTTGCCTCTCTCTCTCTCTGTTTGTTCCCTTTGCTTATTTGTTTTGTTTCTTCAGTTTTACACATGAATGAAATCATGTGATATTTGTCTTCCTTTGACTGAGCATAATACTCTCTAGCTCCATCTATGTCATTATGGATGGCAAAATTTCATTCTTTTTATATGTATACATATATACATATATACATATATATGCACATATATGTATACACACACATATATATCACATCTTTATCTGTTCATCAATCGATGGATACTTGGTCTGATTCTGTATCTTGGCTATTGTAAATAATGCTGTTATAAATATAGGGGTGCATGTATCCCTTTGAATTAGAATTTTGTAATCTTTGGATAAGTATCCAGTAGTGCGATTGCTGGATCATAGGATAGTTCTATTTTTAACTTTTGGAGGAAGCTCCATACTGTTTTCCACAGTGGCTGCACCAGTTTTCATTCCCACCAACAGTCCAAGAAGGTTCCTTTTTCTCCAGATTCATTCTAACACTTGTTTCATGTGTTTTTGATATTAGCCATTCTGGCAGGTGTGAGGTAACATCTCATTATAGTTTTGATTTGCATTTCCCTGATATTGAGTAATGTTAAGCGTCTTTTCATGTGTTTGTTGGCCATCTGGATGTCTTCTTCGGGAAAATGTCAATTCATGTCTTTTTTAATTGGATTATTTGCCTTTTGGGTGTTGAGTTGTATAAATTCTTTATAGATTTTGGATTTGGACCCTTTATTCAGGTATGTCCTTTGCAATAGCTTCTCCTGTTCTATAGGTTGTCTTTCAGTTTAATTGATTGTTTCCTTTGCTGTGCAGGAGGTTTATATTGATGAAGTCCAAATAGTTTATTTTTGCTTTTGTTTCCCTTGCCTCAGGAGACATGTGTAGAAAGAAATTGCTTTGGCTGATGTCAAAGAAGTTACTGCCTGTGTTCTCTTCTAGAATTTTTATGGTTTCAGGTCTCACATTTAGGAGTTTAATCCATTTTGAATTTATTTTTGTGTATAGTGTAAGAAAGTAGTCCAGTTTCATTCTTTTGCATGTTGCTGTCCAATTTTCCCAATACCATTTGTTGAAGAGGCTGTCTTTTTTCCATTAAATATTCTCTCCTGCTTTGTCAAAGATTAACTGATCATATAATTGTGGGTTCATTTCTGGGTTTTCTATTTTGTTCTGTTGATCTAAGTGTCTGTTTTTGTGCCAGTATCATACTGTTTGAATAACTATAGCTTTGTAATATAACCTGAAATCTGGAATTGTGATGCTTCCACCTTTGCTTTTCCTTTTCAAGATTGCTTTGACTATTTGGGATCTTTTGTAGTTCCATACAAATGCTGTTGGCATTTTGATAGAGATGCATTAAATGTGTAGATTGCCTTCTGTAGTATGGATATTTAACAATATTTATTCTTCAAATCCATAAGCGTGGACTATCTTTCCATTTCTTTGTGTCATCTTCAATTTCTTTGGTTAGTGTTTACATTTTCAGAGTACAGGTCTTTCACTTCTTTGGTTAGAGTTATTCCTAGGTATCTTACTATTTTTGGTGCAGTTATAAATGGGATTATTTTTTAAAATTATCTTTCTGCTGCTTCATTATTGATATATAGAGATGCCACAAAAAAATTCCACAGATTTCTGAACACTGATTTTGTATTCTCAGACTTTACTGAATTCATTTATCAATTCTAGAAGTTCTTTGGTGAAATCTTTCAGGTTTTCTATATATAATGTCATCTGCAAATAGTGAAAGTTGTACTTCTTCCTTACTGGTTTGAATGCCTTTTATTTCTTTTTGTTGTCTGATTGCTGAGGCCCTAGTACTATGTTGAATACAAGTGGTGAAGGTGGACATCTTTGTCTTGTTTCTGACCTTACAGGAAAGGCTCTCAGTTTTTCCCCATTGAGGATGATATTAGCTGTGGGTTTTTCATTGAGGGCCTTTATTATGTTCCCTTTGAACCTATGTTGTTGAGGGTTTTTATCATGAATAGATACCACTTGATTGTGGTGAATGATTTTTTAATGCATTGTTGGGTTTGGTTTGCTGATGTTTTGTTGAGGATTTTTGTATCTATATTCATCAGAGATATTAGCCTGTGGGAGTTTTTGGTGTGGTTTTTTATTTTTATTTATTTTTATTTTTATTTATTTATTTATTTTTTTGTGGTGGTATCTTTATCTGGTTTTGGTATCAGGGTAATGGTGGCCTCATTGAATGAATTTGAAAGCCATGTGGTCCTTGTTTGTTGTGAGTTTTTTGATAACTGATTCAGTTTCTTTGCTGGTAATCAGTCTGTTCAAAATTTGTTTCTTCCTGTTTCAGTTTTTGTAGGTTATATATTTCTACGAATTTATCCATTTCTTTTAGGTTGTCCAGTTTTTTGGCATATAGCTTTTCATAGTATTCTCTTAAAATTGTACTTCTGTAATATTGGTTCACTAGTGATTTTATTTAGTTGAGTCCTTTCGCTTTTTTTCTTGATAAAGTTTGGCTAGAGGTTAATCAATTTTACCAATTTTTTTTTTTTCCAGTGATCCAGTCCCAGTTTTTATTGATCTGTTCTATTGGATTTTTTTTTTTTTTTTAGTTTCATTTATTTCTGTTTAATCTTTATTGTTTCTTTCCTTGTGCTGGGTTTTCTTTTTTTTTCCCTTGTGCTGGTTTTAGGTTTTGTTTATTCTTTTTGTAGCTTCTTTAGGTGTAAGGTTAGATTGTTTATTTGAGATGTTTTTCTTGCCTCTTGAGATAGGCCTATATTGTTATAAACTTCCCTTGTAGAAACACTTTGTGGTGTCCATAGTTTTTGAACCATTATGTTTTCATTTTCATTTGTGTCCATGTTCTTTTTAATTTCTTCTTTTATTTCCTGGTTGATGCATTCATTGTTTAGTAGCATGTTATATAACCTCCATGTGTTTGTGGTCTTTCCAGGTTTTTTCTTGTGGTTGACATGTAATTTCATAGCATTGTATCAGAAAAGATGCATGCTATGACTTTGATCTTTTTGAATTTGTTGAGCCTTGTTTTGTGGCCTAATATGTGATCGATTTTGGAGAATGTCCCATATGCACTTGAATATTATTCTGTTGTTTTAGAATGAAATGTTCTGAGTATATTTGCTAAATCCATCCGGTAATTTTGGATTGTTTTTAAAGATAAAATTTATGAAACATAAAGTTCACAGGGTGCCTGGGTGGCTCAGTTGGTTATCGACTCTTAATTTTGGCTCAGATTATGATCTCAGGGTCCTGGGATTGAGCCCTGCATTGGGCTCCACACACAGCATTGAGTCTGCTGCAGATTCTCTCTCCTCCCTCTGCCCGTCCCCCAGCTTGTACGTGCTCTTTATCTCTCTCTCAAGTAAATAGTTTTTTTAAATTCATAAAATTCACCTTTCTGACAATTTTAAAGTGTATAAATGCAGTACATTCACTATGTTGTACAACCATCACCGTTATCTAAATCCAGAACATTTTCATCAGCCCAGAGGAAACTTTGTATCCATTAAGAAATCACTCCTATTTCCTTCTTCCCCACCCCTTAGGAAACCACTAATCTGCTTGCTTTCTCTATGGATTTGCCTGTACTAGATATTCCATATTAATAAAATTATATAATATGTGGCATTTTGTGTCCAGCTGCCTTCACTGAATATTTTCAGGGTTCATCCATGTTGTAGTATGTGTTGTACTTCATTTCTCTTCATGGCTCAGTAATATTTCATTGTAGGGCTATGCCACATTTTGTTTATCCAGTCATCATTTGATAGACATTTCAATTGTTTTTACCACTTGGCTCTTATGAGTAGTGCTACTGTTATATTTGTGTACACTTTTTGTTTGAATACCTGTACATAGCCAAAAGTGGGTTTGCTGAGTCATGGCCATTCTGTTTAACTTCTTGAGAAACTGCCAAATTTCAGTTATTTTTGAATGTTACTTTTTTGAGGTTTGGCTGTCTATATGAATTTCATTATTTATTTTACAGACTTTACAAAATATACTTGTTAAATAGCCTTATTGAATTTCATCTCTTCAAAATTAGTTATAAGCTGTCTAGGTTTTTTGTGTTACTTTGGTTAGTTTTTTTATTTTAGGGAAATAGTTGCTTTGGAGTTAGGTTGATTTGCCCTGACTGTGCTCTTGTAATTATACTAGTAATACTACATTTTGAAATGTAAACAATTTTATTTTGTTTTATAAAGTCTTCAAAATAAGGATGCCTGGGTGGCTCAAATGGTTAAGCATCTACCTTTGGCACAGGTCATGATCTTCAGCTCCTAGGATCGAGCCCCATGTTTGGCTCCTGGCTCCATAGGAGCCTGCTTGTCCCTCTCCCTCTGCCTCTCCCTCTCCTCCTGCTCCTGCTCTCTCTCTCTCTGTCTGTATCACTCTGTCTCAAATGAGTAAATAAAATCTTTAAAAAAAAATTAAAAATTTAAAAATTTTTTCAAAATAGGTTTTTTATTTTTTAAAGATACTATATTTAAATATACATTTTATGTATGTGCATAATTACTACATAAACCTTTGAAAAGCTAAAATGAAGGAAACTTGATATATAGAAATAAACTGATTTCTATAATTAATGTTTATCTAAATTGAAAATAGTTCAGTTAATTGTAAAGGACCTACTGTATTAGTGTCTGAGAGCTGTAACTGGTGCATTTCCCTTATCATGAGATGACAATTGTTAGCACTAGCCCTCAATAGAAAGTGAAATTAATGCCAAAAGAGGATGTAATACATTGAATTAATTGAACATGGTAAATTACATTCAGTGGAAACATATTCTAAATTTGTTTACCAAAATTTGAGTCAAGAAAATTGATCTACTTAATAATAGCTAGATGAATAGAATAGATTCAGGAAAACATCTATGTAACTGTTAGTAACTGTATCTTAAAATAATATCGTTAAAGAAGTGTTTGGTGGACAAATTTAATCAATAGATGTTTGTTTAGTATTTAGTTGTAAAAGTCATTACCTGATTTAGTTCAAGAAATATTTAATGAGGGATGCCTGGGTAGCTCAGCAGTTAAGCGTCTGCCTTCAGCTCAGAGCGTGATCCTGGAGTCCTGGGATCGAGTCCCACATCAGGCTCCCTGCATGGAACCTGCTTCTCCCTCTATGTAGGTCTCTGCCTCTCTCTCTCTCTCTCTCTCTGTCTCTCATGAATAATAAATAAAATATTAAAAAAGAAACAAAAAGATTTTAATGAGTACCTGCTAATGTGCCAGGTTGCTGTACTTCTTTGCATAGCATGGAGATGCAAAGATGAATAAAACATGGACTTGACTTTTGGAGAACCAGAGAGCTAAGTATTTAGTCATTAACTTTAGTTAGAATTGCTTTTAAAAATATATTTTTTAAAACTTCATAATAATTCAAGGTTGATTATCCGCACTGTTTTTATAAAACAGCTTCAAAGATATTAGATATGTTGCTCACTGTCATTGTAGTCATAAATTCCTCTTAGAATTTAGGGCCAGAAAAAAATTTGCCATTCTTTGTTAATTTCTTTTAGTTTGTCACTCATTGAGAACTAAATAGAGACCTTTATTTGAATTTTATGTATAACCAGATAGAGACTTTTATTTAATTGCTAGGAAGTTTGGAGCCTCATAATAGTAAGTTACTTGAATTTTTTTCAGATAGTTTTTTTTTTTTTTAAAGATGGGGAGTTGTAGAGTAGGAGAGGTAGAGTTAATGTAACTTTTCTTTTGTACTCCCTGTTGACATAGGGTTAACAAGCAGTGATCTTTATTGTATTTGTGTTTTTTATATAATAATATGTATTCATGTACCTCTTTAGTTACTGGTTGTTATTAGAAGAAAGGAAAGTGAGGAAATATTACTGTTTGTATGTACTAGAATGTTAAATGATCCCACAATTTTATCTGAAAATAGGTGATGCAGAAACTTACCTTTAGCTTTGTAGTGTTTAGCACCGTGTTCAGGTTAAAAGACTTTTTTTACACCAGTTGTCTCTTCAGAAGCTTGAGTTAATATATTAAAGACATGTGCTTATTTTCCTTTTATCTCTTTTCATGTCCTTTTATCCATTATTATACCCATTATACCATTGGCCTCTAAAAAATAAGCTTAAAAGTAACTTATGTTGCTATTTTCAGGTATTCATGCTTAGTTCCTTTATAACTTAGGATCAGGTTTGGCTGTATGTAACAGAGGAGAAACCCCACATGACACAGTAGCTTAACTAAGACGGGTTTATTTTTATTTTTTCATGTAGAAGGAAGTCTGAAGGTAGCTCAGGTCTTTCAACTTCACAACACTCCAGTTGTATGATGTGACTCTCATCTTTGTTATTTTAAGAAAGTTGCAGCAGTTGCTATCATCAGGGTTTTGTTTAATAAGGCAGCAGTATGGAAAGTTGAGGGAAGAACTTTATCCTCTTGAAAGTTCCACACAAAACTTACCTTACATATCTTTGGCTAAAGTTTTCCTTCTTTTTGAACCCCTGGGATTTAAAACATAAAACTATTATCTTTTTTTAGGAAGGATCAGTTACTCAGATTTCGATCATGTTGTTCATTCCCATGATAGTTATTGAGGAGTATCATAATTCTGTTTAATCATGCCTTACAGTTTAGAGACTCCAGGATTCAGTGGGACATCTAGTACTAGTGATTATACACCATCTTCTGCATCCAGCATCCAGCATCCAGAGATAGAAGGTTGTTTATTATTTCCCATTCACTTTAAGAAAGAAGTATTTCAGTCTTGCTTTGTTACAAACCAAGGCTGTGTAAAAATATACTGTTTATTTTAGAATAACTCAACCATATATAACAATACAGAGCAGAGTTTAATGAACCTCCATGTACCCACCAATTATCAACTCATGGCCAATCTTATTTATACCCCCTCCTATTCAATCCTCCCTCTTACCTGGGTTATTTTGAAGCAACTCCTAGACATCCTATCATTTCATCTATGTAGTCTTTAGTATGTATCTCTAAAAGATAAAGATTTGTTCAATAAACATAATCACAATACTATAAGCCCACTTTTAAATGGGTAATTTTGCCTTAATATCATTAGATACCAAGTCAGTGTTCATATTTCTGTAAGTTTTAGAAATGGTTTCTTACAGTTGGTTTATTTGATTTGGGATCCAAACAAAATCTACACGTTGAATTTGGTAGTTATTTCTCTTTTAACTCTATAGGTTTCCCCCCCTCCCCTTATATTTTATTCATTGAAGAATCTGGATCTTTTGTCTGTACTTTAATTGCATCCTCACGGCATCCTTTAATAATAGGTTCTATTCCCATGTGTTCCCTACAAACTGGCAGGTAGATTTAAGCACCTAGATTCAGTTTCTTATTTCTTTTTATTTTTGCAAAAATACTTCATGGATGATGTAACATATTTTTCATCACAAGACAATTTCCAGGTATCTCTCTTTTTGTAACATAGAGGCTGTTCATGGTTCCCAGATTGTTTTTGTTCTTTAAAGATCTTATTTTTAAGTAATCTCTACACCCAATGTGGAATTCACAACCCTGAGGTCAAGAGTTGCATGCTTTACTGACAGTCAGCAAGACACCCCTATTGAGTGCTTTTTTTTTTTTTAGCATCCTCCAAAGATGATTGTTTTTTGTTTTTTAGTATTGTTATGAATTCATAGGATTTTTTTTTAAAGATTTAAGTAATTTCTTTATTAGAAAGAGATTGAGAGCCTGACATGGAGCTCGATCCTAGGATCTGATAATGTGAGCTGAAGGCAAACGCTTAGCTGACTGAGCCACCAAGGCGACCTTGAAAGCATAGATTTTAATAAAGTTGATGTCTTTTATTCCCAGTGTAGAATAATAACTGTTTAAATACTGTGTTTGGTTTGTGTTGGCTTATGTTCTGATCATATGATCCCAATCATCCCATGTGATTTGATAGCTTTTTCAGACCAAAGCTTTTTTGATTTGTGATTTAAGGGTTCATTAGTAGGAATCCATGAATCTCCTAAAATGATATAGGAGATTTTTTAAAGATTTATTTATTTTATATATATATATACACACACACACACACATTTTATTTATTTATTTATTTATTTATTTTTTTTTTTTTTTAAATTTATTTATGATAGTCACACACAGAGAGAGAGAGAGAGAGAGGCAGAGACACAGGCAGAGGGAGAAGCAGGCTCCATGCACCGGGAGCCCGATGTGGGATTCGATCCCGGGTCTCCAGGATCGCGCCCTGTGCCAAAGGCAGGCGCCAAACCGCTGCGCCACCCAGGGATCCCTATTTATTTATTTATGATAGAGAGAGAGAGAAAGTGAGGCAGAGACACAGGAGGAGGGAGAAGCAGGCTCCATGCCAGGAGCCCGACATGGCACTTGATCCCGGGACTCCAGGATCGTGCCCTGGGCCAAAGGCAGGCGCTAAACCATTGAGCCACCCAGGGATCCCCTATATAGGAGATTTTTATATGTATATATGCAGTTTTTTTCCCGAGAAGTTCCATAGCCCATAACCAGGTTTTCAAAAGGATTTGGACCCCTAAAGATGTGTTAGCTGTAAATTCTCCTGAGGACTCCTAGTTATATACAGTAATGAGGAATCATAGTAAGGAAGTTGCTTTTGTGTAGTTGGAGAATCAGAAGCAGATTATAGTGAGATGAGAAATGGGAGGGCAATAAGAAAATGGCAGAGAGAACTGTCAAGAATTAATGTGGGGAAAGAGCACAAGCTATATGTGGTTATAGTCAAAGGAGTTTTGTTTTTTAAAGATTGGAGAGTTTTGAGCATGTTTTAATGTTTGCCATTTCTCCATTATTTACTTAATAACTCCTGGTGTGGTACTCTTACCTTGTTACCTTCTCCTGAAAAACTTTCACTTAAATGGGCGTTTTTTCCCCTTTCCCATAATAACTCATCTGTAGTTCTGTTTTGACACTTGTCTCATTGTCATAATGGTAGGTTTTCTTTTAATATCTCCTTCTCTAAGCTATCAGCTCCTCAAGAACTTGAATCATTTTACATATATCCCTAGTGCCTACTTGCTACATAATATGCTGTAAATGTTCATATAATGGATATGTTAAATATCCAATTGTCTTATTTTCTGGTAAATGGTGTATTTTCTGTTTTGAAATTCAAGAAAGTTATTGCTTTGGTTTAAATCTTTATATCTCATATTGTGATCATTTCTATATAATGTTCTTGGAGGATGTAGGCAGTTTATTAACCACAATTGCCATGAAGTATACCCAAGGGAACAGCTTTAACTACCTTATTAGTTGTTAGATGAACTTAGAATCTTTTCTGAGTTCTGTTGATCAAGACAAAGAAAGTCTTATTAAACTATTTGGGTTCTTCACTCATCAAAGAGAAAATGGAGTTGAGCTTATTATGCAAAACACATCACAAATTGATTTTTGTTGTAGACTAGACTTTTTGAAGAGAGTCAGAGCATGTGTAGTTAGAAACTCAGATCATAAAAGAGAAGACTGAGAAGATTTGATATTTGTATGGATATGTGCAAAGAGCTTTATGGAGGCAATGGAATAGTGTATCTTTACAGAAATTATTCATGGTAATTTTAGGAAAACATTAAAATGTCTGATACCATCTTTAGATTGTATCTTTTTTACATGATTTTACCCTTAGGATTTTATTATTTTACATATATTATACCTTGTCATAAAAGAAACTTGGAGCATTTTGTATTACCTTAACTCTAAAATATTTATGGGAAAGGAATTTCTGCAGACATCTGAATCCCGTTTGTCTTCTTGTTTTATCACTTACTCTAAGAATGGTACCTGCAAGCAAGCCAGTAAATTATCTTCCCAGAAGACTATAGATTTCTTGGATTACTTTTACAGAACCCAGCACAAATGCCATTGCATAGAGATGGTACTTACTAAATACTGAATTGTCTCATTTTTAAAATTTCTCATTAAGTCTTCATGTATTACTCACTGAAGAAAATTGGTTTACTCATATTTTAATGATATCATTATAGAGTCAAGGGGTTGTCTCAGTTATGTCAGTACCCTTTGAACCATTCTTTGAACTATCCCTGTTTTTTAAAGATTTTATCTTGATGAAATTAAGTCAAATACAGGCAAAGATTTACACATGTTATCTATTTAAAATGTTTTAATTTAATGAAGTATGAAGTTTAAGATTTTTTAAAATGATGAATTGAATATAAATAACAAAACTGATGACTTCATGTTCTCAAATAGTATAATGAGGTAGATGTGGCACCTCTCCAAGATTTCAGAAGCTTCAGTTCACAGGGGTGCCTGAGTGGCTTAGTCAGCTGGGCATATGACTCTTGCTTGCTGTTCAGTTTGTGATCTCAGGGTCAAGAAATCGAGCCCTGTGTCTGGCTTAGAGCCTGCTTAAGATTCTCTCTCCCTCTTTCCCCTGCCCCTCCCCCCGAAAAAGAAACTTCAGTTCACAGACATTTGGAATAGGAAATAAGGAATATAATTTTCATTGTTGATTCTAAAGAAAAATTCACTTTTTAAAGAACTCTAGGCTAACATATCTTCCATACTAAACTCTTGTATTTTTTATGGTCAGTTTTTCATTATTGAGCAGCCTTTGCAGCACCATGGTCCCCCACCCCTTTTTCTTATCATGCAGTAGCACTATAAAGTTTATAGTCTGTGCCGTGGTGCACAGTCTGCTTGCACAGGCATTTCAAGGAAGTAATGATCTTCCTTTGTTCACCTTCAGGTGGTTTGGTAGTTAGGGTTCTGGTTTGGGGCTTTTAAAAAGCATATTGGCTGAGAGAGTAGATGTCCAATTTCCTTTTCCTTTTAAAATATTGATAATTGGATTTGAAGGCTTTGTTCTCTTTTGCAACCTTAGAAAGTAACAACCTGTGGAACCAATGTACATCTTATGTGAGTGATAGCTTGTTTTCTTCCAAGTCCCTAAAAACCACTGATTGCACATGGTAAGCATTTAGTAAATATTTGTTAGATAAATGAGTAAATGTGAGAACTTAAGCATAAGCTGTGACTTTAAACTGCCATTTGAAATACTTGAAAAATGATGATAATCAAGGTAGATAAAATGACTGAAACCCAAACTAGTACTTTGCTACATTGAAAAGCTAAGATTATGCTTATAGTAGCTGTTATTTTCCTTAAATATATTACTTCTTTTTAAGCAAAAAAAAAAAATATATATATATATATATATACACACACACACACACATGGTTTAAAATGAGAAGTAATTATATATGAGTGGTATTTCTGGGCAGCATAAATGACTTCCTTCATTTTGTTGTGTTTAGTAGACAAATTCTGTAATGTTCATCATTCTATTAAGACATTCAGTTAAGTCATGAAATATTCTTTTCTCGACTTTGATGATACCATTGTATTCTGGTTCTCCTCCTATCTATTTTTCACTCATTTTCAATGCTCCTTTTCATTCATCTCTTCCTCTCACCATTCTTGGAGTTGTTCCTTAGTTCCTGCCCCTTCTCAGTTTTATTTTCTTTCCAATGACTTCTACTCACCTATTGTCTGATGATTCCCAAATCTCTAGCTCCAGTTGACAACCTCCTGGTGAGCTCCAGACCCAAGTTCCAATGCATACTACAAACAGCATATATAACATTAAGATTATAATTTAATTTTCTCCCCCATTCAAACTTGCCCTCTTTCTCTGTTTTAGTCGTTCCATTTTAGTCCTACCACTAAACTTTGTTGTCAGTGAGAGAGTACCATCATTCTACCTCCAGAGGGCTACTGAATCCTGTCATTTTTAATATTTAAATCATTATTCTTCCTTAGTTCAGGTTGTCTAATTTCTCATTTGTGGTATTTTTGCTGTCTGCTAATAGGTTGTCTTGCCTCTAGTCTTGCCTTATTTCAGTCCCTTTCTCACAAGAAGCAGTAGTGAATGTTTTAGATGAGTCATGTTCTTTTTATCCATTCTGAAATACACTGTGTCTTTCATTTGGAGCACTTAGTCCCTTTACAATCAGTGATTATTGATAGATACAAATTTAGTGCCATTGTGTTACCTGTAAAATTGGTGCTTTTGGGGATGCTCTCTGTTCCTTTCTAGTCTTTGATGCTTTAGTCTTTTACTCCCCCCCACTTGAAGAGTCCTGTTTAATATCTTCTCTTGCAGGGCTGGTTTAGTGGTCATTAATTCTTTTAGTTTTTGTTTGTCTGAAAAACTCTTATCTGTCCTTCTATTCTGAATGATGTAAAATTTATTGGTTACGAGTTTTTCCCACTCAGCATGTTGAATATATCCTGCCACTCTCTTCTGGCATGCCAAGTTTCTATGGACAGATCTGCTGTGAACCTGATCTGTCTTCCCTTGTAGGTTAAGAACTTTTTTCCCCCTTGCTGCTTTCAGGATTCTTTCCTTGTCTGTGTATTTTGTGAATTTTACTGTGATATGTCTTGGTGATGGCCACCTATTGTTGAATTTAATGGAAGTTCTCTGTGCTTCTTGGATTTCAATGTCTGTTTGCTTCCCCAGATTAGGAAAAGTTTTCAACTATAATTTGCTCAAATAAACTTTCTGCCCCTTTTTCTCTATCTTCATCGTCTGGGACTCCTATGATACTGTTATTACACTTTAAGGAGTTGCTGAGTTCCCTAAGTCTACATTTGTGATCCAGTACCTTTCTTTCCCTCTTCTTTTCAGTTTCATTATTTTTCATAATTTTATCTTCTATATCACTGATTCATTCCTCTCCTTTGTCCATCTTCATTGTCATGGGATCCATTCAGATTTACATCTCAGTTATAGCATTTTTAATTTTGGCCTGACTAGGTTTTAGTTCTTTTATCTCTGTAGTAAGGGATTCTCTAGTGTCTTCTATACTGTTCTTGAAGTCCAGCTAGTATCCTTATAATTGTTTCAAATTCTGGCTCAGACATCTTACTTATATCTGTTTTGATTAAATCCCTGGCTATCACTTCTGTTTTTTCCTTTTGAGATGAATGCCTCCATCTTGTCATTTTGGTGGTCAAAATAAAATAAAATTAAAATTAAGAAGCTAGATCCAAGGTGCATTTTGGTCTGCTTGTTAAGAGAACCTTGAACTAAAAAATAAATTAATTGCTTTTTCTATCTCAAAAACAAAAAAGAAAACCAAAAACCCCAAAGGAAATTAGATCCTGTTTCCCCTAAAGCTGAAACTTTACAGCACTCTATGATCGAAAGACTTGCTACAGACAAGGGATTTGTGCTGGTCTTCTGGGGAAGGGGCCTGCTGCTCTGATTTTCAGATAGACTTCCCCAGTAGAGATGCACCTACAGGGTGGAGGAGGGCAGGGTTTGGTGTAAGCAGCTCTGACTTCCACTTGATAGTGCTTTTTATTTACTGAAGTTGGTCAGTGTTGATGGGGGGCAGGATGGGAAGGGGAATGGCTTCAACCCACTCTCTTGCCTCACGACTGGGAGCTCATGCCCACCACTCCTCAGGAAGCCCTCACAGACGAGCAAATGGTCACCTGTCCTATTTCCCCAGCTTCTGTCAGTCCCCTGCCTTTACCCTGTCTGTGTCTGAACTGTCCATCTGCTAGTTGGTACAGTACTCCTGTATTTTGTCTCAGGCATGGCTAGGTTTCAAAACTCCAAACTTCAGGGGCACCTGTGGTTGGACCTGCACTGATTCTCTGGGGGAGGATCTCACTGCACTGTGGCCAGGGCCAGCTGGTCCCAAAAAATGGTCATGTGACTGCACAGCAATTTGGAGATTATGGTAAATAATAGCACAAAGTTGCTGCTAAGGTTTGCTACCCTCAGCTGGCTTCTTTGTTCTTATGCTGGTGAAGAGGCCAGTTCAACGGCACCTGCCAGGTCTTTTGCCCCAGAGAGGCCATATCACCACTACCAAATGCACTCCAAGCAGGGGAACTGTTTCTCTCTGATGGGACCCAGGGCTCCTCAGACCATACTGCCGCTCCCCGATCTCTACCCTTCTTCCCCACAGGAGTACCACTAAGGCCACCAGGTATGACCCTGGCATGGCACTGACCTTTGAAACTTCAGACTCTACATTCCACTGTTTATAAAAAATGCAGCTTTTAAACCTTCTCCTTTTCCCAGTCAGTAATTTTGGGGAAGAATTTTCTTGCGCAATCCCCTGTATGTGTTTTTCCTCTTTTTTTTTTTTCACTCTTTTTCTCTCTCTCCCTGTCAATCTCACTCCTCTCTCTGAGACCAGGGTTCCCTCCCCTCTGCAGTTCCCATGAGTTTTTTCTCTCCCAAATCAATTCTCTGCAGCTCCTACCTTCCATGAGGTGGCTGTTTTTCTTCTTGTAGACCTACAGCTCTCTCTCAGTCCTCAGAGCAATTTTTTGGGTATTCTGAATGATTTGATATTTATCTAGCTGTTTTTGAGGGAAGAGGAAAGCTTAGGGTCACCCTACTCCTCTACCATCTTAACACCCAATACCAACAGTGAATATTTTAAAATGCAGATCTGATATTATTAGTCTCAAAGTTCTCCAGTGGCTTAAAGTTCTCCAGTGGCTTCTCATTGGCCAGTCCAGGTGCTATAAATACAATGCCTATAAATAAACAAGTAACATAAATACTAATATTAATAACAGAAATTTACTGATTGCCATTGCTATGTACTATCTTAAGCATTTAATTATAAACCTTTTATCACTTAATCCTTTTAAGGTAGGTGAGATTATTATCTCCATTAAATTGATGAGGAAACAAAAGCAAGAATGTATTACTAACCTGCCTCAGATCTAAAAAGTCAGAATTTAGATCTAGACAATTTGGCTTCATAGCCTAAGTCTGTTGTTAACAATGTTATTTATTGACTCCTTGTGAAACAGCCTTTGGTTTGATATAATCAGGAGTGGGAGACTGACAATTCTCTAGAATGTATGCTTGGCTGAAGAGGACAGTTATCACTCAGCTCCAGATCATTGTTGGCATGTAAGAATGTAAGCCCAGGATTGTCAGATCTTCCTGTTTTTTTGAGAATAAGGGGAATTCTGGGATTTTATAAGAAATATACTATAATTAAATGTTAGTTACTAAAAACTAAACAGGGTAAAGGAAAAACAAACATCTCTGTAAGCTGCAGTTAGGTAGCCTATAGGTCACAACCTTTTATCTTTAGCATGAATATTGCTTTTTGAGCTTCATCTCTCAAAAATCACTACTTGATTCTAGTTACAATGGACAATTTATAGTTCTTGCAAACCTTAGGCTTTTTCTGTGCTCTCATAAAAATGGCTTCATCAGCCTAGAATCCCCCTTTCTTTCCTTTCCCTGCCCTTGCCTTCCTCATTAAGGCTTTGTCATTCAAGACTTAACTTTCCTGCTTGATACAGGAGGCTTTATTTATTTATTTTTTTTCATGCCCTGCCCTTTATCTTCATTAGTTCATCCTCTTATCTTCTACCAGTATACCACATGCATATATCTAGCCATCTGTCTCTCTCTCTCTCTACACAGATTGTAAGTTTTTATTGTCTGTATCCTGGCATATGGTAACCACGTAGGTGTTAGGACATTTAGAAAATCATTTAGAGCTAGCTTATAAGCACAGAAGAACACTGATGGACTCACATTATCAAACTTTAACAGTTGAGAGTAGTCTTGGGAATTACCAGAACCAGGGCTTTGGATGCTGGCAGGGTTTTTGCCATCTTGGATCTCTCCTCTCTGTGGATCTGCTTCATTCAGTGTTACTTTAGACAGTCTCTGCCATAAACCAAGGAGGATGACCTCTAACACTTCCAGACTTATATCTTTACCTCCAGTTAGAAAAATCCCAGATAGGTACTCTGACTAGCTCAGCTATGTCAAGTTCCCACCCCAGCCCATCAACATGAGGAAGAGATGGTGCTCACGTGTGTATGCATGTACACACCCACTCACTCACTTTAGAATCAGGAAAGATTTTCCTTAGGAAGTGACCTTAAGGTGTCATCTAATTTAAGAGTTAACCAGGTTATCAGGAAGGAAAGAATGTTGCAACTTGTACAAAGGTCCAGTAGAAGGATGCCAAATATTTCCTTTAAAAATATCAGTCTGCCTGTAATTAAGAAGAAAGAAAGAAGAAAGAAAGAAAGAAAGAAAGAAAGAAAGAAAGAAAGAAAGAAAGAAAGAAAGAAAGAAAGAAAAAGAAAGAGAAAGAAAGAAAAGGTTGCAAGAGGCTAAGAGGTGATGCACATAAATCACTCACTGTGGAGGAAAGAATTAACATAGAAGGCCTCACTGTTAACTTTTGAAAGGCCTTGACAGGCATTTGGGAACTTTGTTTTGGGGCGGGTCTCCACAACCCCCCCCCCACCCCCGTCCACAGAACTGATGAGAGTGGCTCACTCTGTCTAAACTGCACAAACAATGATTATTTATGCTGAACACACCTGCTTTCCTCCTGGGAGTTTAGGACTTTACTATGTGCTAGGTAGAGGGTGCCTATGTGACCTAACCTCAATAAAAACCTTGGGCACTGAATTTCTTAATGAACTTACCTGACATGAGTTTCTCACATGCTTTTACAATTTGTTAGAGGAATTAAGCATGCTCTGTGTTACTCTACTGGTAGAGAACTCTGAAAGTTTCATCTGGATTATGCCCAATGTGCCTTTTGCCTTCTATGATTTTACCTTATATCTCTTGCTGTAATAATAAATCATAGGACTATAGTGTAAGTCTTGTGAGTCCTCCTGATGAATCATCATCTTGGAAGTGGTCTCAGGGACCCCCAACACAACTAATTAAGCTGTTGTAGGCAAGAAAGGACAGAAGCATGGTCCGAGATGTTGGAACTGACTTGAGATAGTTATACTGAATCTGCAATAAAATAATCTATATGGATTCAAGTTCAGACCTGGGTGCTTTGTATCAGAGGCACTTCCTTTTGAAGCTCAGATGTCCAGTTGAGACTGTTATGAGGATTAAATGAGACATTTGAGGAAATTTTCTAAGCTATTAGATCAATTTAAATATTAATTATGATTTTTAAGCTACCATTTATGAAATATCTAATATGTGCTAGAAGTATCAGATATGTGCCAGAAGCTACCAGGCATTTTATTTTATGTATTGTTACTACTCTTTTTGCATTATTATAATTTTATTTTTATTTTTTTATTACAGTTTTAAATCAAAATTTCAAACTCAATTGTAGTGCCTAAAATATTAGTATTTCTTTTTTTTTTAACTTTAGAAGTTCTATATTATATATTATATTCTTTATAAGGTTCATATCACACTGGAGTAGATGAAGTGTTGGTTTTAAACACTGGCTCCTAGATGTTGTTGTTAAGCACATAATGTCCAGTAAGGGGATTTGCCAACATTACACAACTATTCCAAGATTGAGTGGCATTAGCACTCTGGTCTTTTAAAACAGAGCACACTTTATGCTGTGCTAACTGCCTCTCATTTATATGTTCTGTGGATGAATAATAGAATTTTGCTTTCATGATTTCAGGTCCATTGGGTAGCAAATTTAATACTACATTATAATCTCATTAGTTTAAACTACTTAAATGTTGAACAAAAACCAATAACATGTTCAAGGAAAGGTATATATTTGTGAAATGATCTTGAGCACAAAATATTTAGATTCCAAAGAAATAATGATCTTCTCTTTCTCTTACAGACCACTTCACCTGCATTGTGAAGGTGCTTTTTACCCTACTATACACACAAGCTCTTGTGGCACTTTCAGTTAAATGCAATGAGGAAGATAGGTCGGCCTGGAAACACACAGGAGCTCTCAAAAAGGTTAGTGTCTTGTCTGAATTTATTTATTAGTTCGGTGAACTCCTTTAAGTTGGGGATATGAGTGAATAAGATTAGGTGTTTGAAAGGCAAAATGAGTTATTTATAGTATTTCAATTGAAATGGAGCACCTTAGGTTAAAAAAGTTAAAAATGTCTCCTTGATCAATAAGGTCTTCTGCATCCTTGACCTTTTTCCCTTTTTATTTGAGCAGTTTTATTTTGCCTTTGCTTGCAAACCTTAAACTTAGAGAAGTTATAAAATTTGTGCCAACCACAGTGAGCAAGTAATAAAGTATCTACAGACTTACCTATTTTACTTGTCATATTTTCTTCTCCTTGCTCCTATTTCCAGTCCATCCAAAGATGGCTTTTGACTCATCACTTATGAGTTTAAAAATCCTAGCCTTTTCTTAATTATTATTCTTTAAATTAAAAAAATACAGAAGTGGGACACCCGGGGGGCTCAGTCAGTTAAGCATTTTGACATAGGTCATGATCTCAGGGTTGTGGGATTAAGCCCTGGGTTGGGCTCCATTCTGGGCTTGGAGTCTGCTTAAGATTCTGTCGCTCTCTCCCTGCTCTTCCCTCCTCCCCTCTTAAAAAAAAAAACATAAGTTCTTAGCAAATTTAAAGTTTTCCAGTTAAAATTACATAAATAATTTGGAAAAATTGTGCAAGTTTAGTTAAACCTAAGTATTTTCAGTGACTTCAGAACAGAAATGATACTATAGAACCAAAGAACTGAGTTAGATGGTTTGGCTGAGAGGTAGGTAAAATAAATTACTTCTGTGTTTTATTTGGGGAAGTTGGTAGGAAAAAATAGTAACTATGGTGTTAATTGAACCTATTGATTGATTTATAGAGTCTTCAGGAGGTTTTGAACCTTAATGAAAAGTTTGTATTAAAATCATATCTACTTATGTTGGTAAATTGAACACCAATAAAAAATAAATTTATTTAAAAAATAAAAATAAAATCGTATCTACTTATATCAAAAGAGAAGCAATTATAAATACATGAAATCTAGTCAATATAATCTTCACTTTTATCACTAGTTTACTCCCAAACCATGAATATGTGTACAAAAATTTAATATAGTATCATCACCAAGTTCATTATGTTTTAATTAGGGATATTAGTTGTTGGCCTGAATACCAGGCTGAGCTCCTGCCACTAAATAGCTCATTCTTGGATAATTTTGCTTTCTGCAATTATCTTTCTTTTTTTTTTTTTTTTAATCTTTCTTTTTTCTAAATACTCTTTTCATATCTCTGCACTATGATCTGATATTTGGATTGTTAATATTCAAATCAGGTATATTCGATTTCTATGTTGTTTAAATATATTTCCTTAATAAGATGTCTAAACAGTACACTAATTTAAAACATTTTCTGATATAATTTAGGTCTAAATCTATTCATCTGATTTTTGCTAAAATGAGACCTAATAACAGAAAATCAGACAATTGTAAATCTATGATGGAACTAATTTAGGTAACTGTTCTGTCAATTTTCTTTCTCAATTTGATAATTGTTAGCTATTTTTAAAAGTAGTTAATGAAACATTTAATGTAAGGCAGATTCTTATCAGAACCTATATTAGAAGGTTATAGCCATATAAATTGCTTTTAGTGAATGGAAACAAAAAAATTATGGTATTCTGTTGGTTGGTTTGCCACATGTTGCTAGCTTATTCTGTAATAAACTGAAACATTTAGATATATAGCAGATTATAAATAATAGCAACAACAAAATTTATAAGTAATGAAATAAGTCATTGTGATTTTTGTAACTATTCTGCATCAGTCATTCCTCTTCTTTATCCTTCCTTCTTCCTTTACTTATTCCTTCTTTCCCTCACCCTCTTCTTCTTTCCTTTCTTCATTGAGTCTCACTTACTCATTCCATCCCTCATTTTCTTATCCTCAAATATGACAGTTCCAATGAAAACAGATATTTTGCCAGCCCTAATCTGGTCCAGGGCAATAAAAATACAGGTATTACATATTTGTAAAGGAAAATGAGGTTTAGTTATGCTAGAAATATAATTATTACAGTTTGTATAAGTTGTGTTCTTTTGGTTAGTGGAATTTCTATTAAAAGACTGTACCAGTATTTCATAATCTAAGGTCCGGTCCTTTCCTTTTCCTTTTCCTTTTCCTTTTCCTTTTCCTTTTCCTTTTCCTTTTCCTTTTCCTTTTCCTTTTCCTTTTCCTTTCCTTTTTCATGTTTTGTTTTGTTTTGTTTTGTTTTGTTTTGTTTTGTTGGGGAGTAGGACCATAGCATCCAACATATATTCAAAGGTCCTGTCACCCCCCCCCCCAAATTTGAAGAACTACTATTATTTAGATAAAGCATCTGCCCCACACATAACTGTTGAATCTCTCAACCCCTGATCCTTTTCTTTATTTAACCCACATACCTTTGCCATCTCTCCCATTGGATTCTTTTGATCTTGATTCTGAGTCTTTCATCCATGGTATTAGAAATCCTCTTCTTAAGCTTTACAACCCTCCTCGTAAAATTCAAATAGTGCTTACATAAAAATATGCTTTCCTGAGACTTCTTAGATATGAAATAAAATTATTTTCTTATCTAATAAATCTTCTCATCAGAAGTTCTCCATACAAGAGTGAATATTACATTATATTTGCTTTCTGATCTGAATAGTACCTGCCATGTATAAAAGAAGTGCTTAAGATATGTTTTGATAATAATGATTTAAAAGCTGATTATCACTCAGTAACTTACTTGAATGATCTGAACATCATTTGTTTTTATTGAAGGGTATTTTCCCCATAAATTAGAAAGTATTATAACTTGAAATACTTTGCTGTTGTTATACTCTGTAAATCTTTTACTCAAGGGTATATTGAATTCAGGAAGCTTTTAGGCTGAATTGTATATTTTCAGAAACTTTAATATATCACATTGATTAATAAGCAGCAAAATCATGGTAATATTTTCTCTTGAGTCTTCTGCATTTTGAGTTTAAGTGAACTCTGCCTATTTAAAAACTACTCTGATTAAATTAATTTTGGAAACATAATGTGTTGCTTTTTTGATATTTAGTGGGATATTGATTTTTGTTGATTGGCAGGTGATCATCCTTTTGGCTAATTAGTCAAGGGTAGAGAGGGTCACCTGATTAAAGAGTGCACTTGTAGAGTCAGGGCTGTTTTTGTAGTTTAGAATCAGGACATGGGGGATCCCTGGGTGGCTCGGCGGTTTAGTGCCTGCCTTTGGCCCAGGGCGCGATCCTGGAGTCCCGGGATCCAGTCCCGTGTTGGGCTCCCAGCATGGAGCCTGCTTTTCCCTCCTCCCGTGTCTCTGCCCCTCTCTCTCTCTCTCTCTCTCTCTCTCTCTCATAAATAAATAAATAAATAAATAAATAAATAAATAAATAAATAAATAAATCTTAAAATAAAATAAAGAAGTATTGGAATAGTTTTAATGACATACCCAGTTTCATAGAGAATCCAGGGGTGTACTGTTAACAGATTTTAAGGAATTGAAGTTTACATGTGTGAAAAAAATGCAGTCACAATTATTAAAAAGTATTCTTTCCAATGTAATTTTTTCAGTGACCGATGGAACTAATTTTTAAATTTTTTCCCAGAATACATGTGATACTGAAAAGTCTTATGAAGTGTTACTGAGCTTTGTGATAAGTGAACTATCTAAAGGAAAGTTATACCATGAAGAAGGAACTCAGGAATCTGCAATGGTATGTTCCAGATATAGTAATTTGTTAAAAATTTAGGTATTATTGCCATTATGAATATAATTTTTAAGCTATATCTATTATAGAATGAATTGTTGAGATTCTCTTTTTTTAACTTTAGGTTAGCCCTATTTCTTGGTCTCCTGAATCCATGGAAAAATACTTACAGGACTTCTGCTTACCTTTCCTCAGAATCACCAGCCTTCTTCAGCATCATCTTTTTGGGGAAGATTTACCTAGCTGCCAGGTATAATTTGTGGTAGAGAATAGGAAGTCTTGGTTTACAGTTAATTTTTTGAAATATACTGACAAATAGTAAAATATTTATATGTATACAGAACTGTCATGCAGGTATATGTTAGTCCAACTCAAAGGAATAAACATTTAGAACATTTACTATTGTTTTTTTGTATTTGCTAGCATCTACTTACATTTATGATATTACTAATATTTAATATTTGAGCATTTTTGTATGAGATCAATGCTATTAAATGCCCAGTACTTGAACAAGATCAGTTTTCATACTGATATATTTATCATTATTTTTATCATATTGATATATTAATCACTGATCATTATCTGCTTTTACTATCCTATTAAAAGTTATGTTGTCAGAAAGCTGGTTATCTGAAGACATGATGGCATTTATATAATTTTGGGACAGGAAAATGTTCAGTTTGTAAACAAGTTACGTTAAAAATTTGGATGTATGAATTATCACTGGTTTAATCTATTTCATAAAACTAAGTTGATGTGAGTAGGCAAGAAAGTGACAGAGTAGAAAACCAGAAGGTAAGTAAACCAAACTGCTCATAGGATTATAATCCTGACATTATCTGTCATCTGTTTCCAGGGAATTCGATATGGGAATTAAGACATTTATCATATATATGGTCTTCAAAGCCTGCAGTATATCACAATTAAGCAGTTGATTGTTCTTTTTTTAAGTAATTGATCATTACATTAAATAGTTTAGATTCTTTGGTGTTTTTTTTTTTCAAGTGATTCAAGATAAACTCTGTACATTTGTCCTCAAACATTTAAAGTTTATGGATATTGAATAAATTTTAAATGTTCATCCACTAGATATTTTCTTTCATAGTTATTTATTTTAAAATTTCACCTTAAAAGTATTTCCTCTGACATATAGTAGTTTCCCTTATCTGCAGGGGATATGTTTTAAAACCCTCAGTGGATGCCTAAAACTAGTGCTTGTATTGAACTCTGTATATACTAGGTTTTTTTCCTATGGAAAAAGGATACCTATGATAAAGTTTAATTTATAATTAGGCAGAGTAAGAGATTAACAATAATAATGGAATATTTATAACAATATGTTATAAAAGTTATATGAATACAGTCTGTTAAAATATCTTACTGTATTGTACTCACCCTTCCTGTGATATGAGATGATAAAATTCCTACATGATGAAATGAAATTAACGATATGTAGGCATTGTGATAGACTACTGTTGACCTTGTGATTATATGTCAGAAGATGAATCATATATTTCTAAACCACAGTTGACCACCAGTAAATGAAACCACACAAGGTGAAACTGTGATAAGGTGGGGGACTACTGTATGAGCATCCTCAAGCATGGATATTAATAGAAAAAAACCTATTTCATTCATCAGCTTTTTTCCCTTCACATTTAAAGGCTATAGGCTGTGGTTCTTTGTATACTTATTACCTTATGGTTTATTTTATCATTTGTTTTTACTGGAAGGTATTTTTCTTCCATGAGTTGGAAATTATCTGGAAGCAGAAGCTCTTGACCTCGGCATTGAAAGCTGGTTGGGGTTGGCTGTACAGTGATGCTTGTGATAGAGCACCAGGCATATGCATAGGACAGGGAAGAAATGATTCAATTAGCACAGAAAGGAACAATGCTACATAGTGTTAGAAATACATTGTGGAGGGATCCCTGGGTGACGCAGCAGGTTAGCTCCTGCCTTTGGCCCAGGGTGCGATCCTGGAGACCTGGGATCGAATCCCACATCGGGCTCTCGTTGCATGGAGCCTGCTTCTCCCTCTGCCTGTGTCTCTGCCTCTCTCTCTCTCTCTCTCTCTCTCTCTCTCTCTCTGTGACTATCATTAATAAATAAAAATTTTTTTAAAATGTTTAAAAAAGAAATACATTGTGGTGAAGTTGTAATGGATCTTGAATTTCACATGAAGGAATTTGGACCATTGAAAGATTTGAGACAAAAATGTAACATGATTCAAATTTTATTTTAGGATAAAATCTCATTCTAATAATATAAGATTTGGGGGTGTGAGGAATGGAAGAATTGGGAACAGAAAAGCTAGTTGGGGAATGACATAGTATAGAAATAGAAGAGGATAGGAAGATATTAAAGATTTCATAGATGGAATAGTCAAGATTTTAGTTGAACATGTGGGAGTCAAGGGAGAAGAGTCATACTGTATGTGGGTTTTGGACCTGGGACACTTGAACCTTTCTGATACAATTAATAGAAGGAGGAAATGTGAAGTAAGTTTGTGGGGCCCGAATGAAAGTACTTTGCATATATTCAAGTTGAGGGATTGGTTGGATGTGGATATATTCAACTGAAGCGAGAAAAGTTAAGTTACAACTTTAGATAGAAATTTGGTCTCTTTTTGTTTAGATTTCTGTCATTTATGTAATCTCACTTGCAGATTTCACTTTTTTTTTCACTTTTTTTTTTAATGATTTTATTTACTTATTCATGAGAGACACAGAGAGAGAGAAAGAGAGAGAGAGAGAGAGAGAGGCAGAGACACAGGCTGAGGTAGAAGCAGGCTCCATGAAGGGAGCCCAATGTGGGACTTGATCCCAGATCTCCAGGATCCAGGATCTTCAGCCCTGGGCTGAAGGCAGCACTAAACCGCTGAGCCACCCGGGCTGCCCCACGTTTTTTTTCTTTTTTTTTCTTTTTTTTTTTTTTTTTTTTGTCGTTTTCACTTAGAATAATTTTTCTGGTTAGCTATACGTGAACATTTATTTTCATAAATAATTATATAATCAATTTGTAAATTTTCTTCCAAAATACTCCAGGATATTAGATGAGAATTGCCTTGAACATGTAGTTTTAAAAACATTTAACATAGTTTATATATAAAGTCCATTCATTCAGTTCTCTTTTAATACTTTTCATAGAATTGTAAAATTGTCACTTTAAATTCTAGAGCATTGTATATAAAGAGAATCCTAGGTTTCTACGCTTTATGGTTTTAGTTTCTATCTAAATGATGCCTTCTTTCGGTGACACACTGATTGCTCCTTCCTGGTACGGAATAATACTATTGATTTTTAGTGTGTTCTTGTGACTGGCTACTTGCTGATTTCTCTTATTAGTTCTAATAATTTGTCTATTGATTCTTTTAGCTGTTTTATGTAATTATGACCATGTCATCTGAAAATAAGGAGAAAATTGTCCTTTTCCTTCACATCTTTATTTTTGTCTTGTTGTCTTAATACATGTCCATTTAGGATTCTGAGCAATGGAAATAACAGGCAGCATCCTTTTTTATTCTGCTGCATCCCAAAGAGAATTCTAAAATGTCCTGTGCATGTCTTTTTGTTTGTTTTTAGTTAAAAATTATATTTTCTGGGATCCCTGGGTGGCTCAGCGGTTTAGCGCCTGGAGGCGCGATCCTGGAGTCCCGGGGCGCAATCCTGGAGTCCCGGGATCGAGTCCCACGTCGGGCTCCCAGCATGGAGCCTGCTTCTCCCTCTGCCTGTGTCTCTGCCTCTCTCTCTCTCTCTCTCTCTCTCTCTCTCTCTCTGTCTATCATAAATAAATAAATAAATAAATAAATCTTTAAAAAAATAAAAATAAAATTATATTTTCTAATATGTTGCTAAAATGGTGAAATCCAATTGGAAGTTTTGAACATTAATCATCCACATTTACCACATTGCTAATAGTTTGAGTGGTTATTTCTAAAAGCCAGGAGACTCTTGAGCTTAACAATAAATTTTTCAGGATTTTTAGACATTCCAGTAAGCATTACTGCTCATGAGGAGTGGTGCCCAGTACATGTCCCGACACAACATTTTGCTCTTCACAGTGATCTGTTAGACTTTCCTAATTTAGTTAAATGTCTTAATCTGACACTGTTTCTACTACCATAATAGGGCTACTTATAGTGACCTGTATGGTTCTGTTACATTTTCTCCTATTTAAATGCATCTTCTTTTATTTATCCTTTAACTCTGGAATTCTTATACAGGGACTTCAGGAATTTTTGAATTCCATGGCATTGTTTGTAAAATGTTTGTGTATGTGTAGTTTTCTTGGAAGAAAATGATTATCAGACTCTTACAGGAGACTGTGATTATCACCTGCCCCAATTTGAAAACTAGTGCTCTGATATATCTCCTTTAATCCTTTTTTCTTTCTTCTATTTAATTCTTTTTGCTTTCTTCTGTCAACAATAGTTTTGCCATAAATAATTACAATGATTGCTAGCATTTATTGTATATTGACACATGCTAAGCACTGATTTAAGTGCATTGCATTTAAATTCATTTAAGTTGGGATCCCTGGGTGGCTCAGCGGTTTGGCACCTGCCTTTGGCCCAGGGCGCGATCCTGGAGTCCCAGGATCGAGTCCCACGTCGGGCTCCCATGTCGGGCTTCTGGCATGGAGGCTGCTTCTCCCTCCTCCTGTATCTCTGTACCTCTCTGTCTCTCTCTCTGTCTATCATAAATAAATAAATAAATCTTAAAAAAATAAATTCATTTAAGTTTCCCAGCAACTATGAAATAGCTGTTATAATCCTCACTTTGCAGACAAGGAAACAGACACAGAGAGTGAGTAAGTTGCTCAGGATTCACAGCTAGTATTTAAAGCAGCCAGGATTTGAACACATTTAGTCTGGATGCCAAATCCGCACTGTTAACATCTGAGCTGTGCTGCTGCTTGCAACACAAAGCATTTTTTGAGGAATACAGGTAATTTTCTTCTACTATTAAGTCTGTAAAAACCACTAAAATATTGCATGTTATATTCTATTTCAATCTCATGTAATTATGACTGTACTCCACCTATAGATGTCTCTTATAGTACAATAATAGGGTAATCAATTTACTGATAGCTGAATAGACATACTGAAATGGCAAAAAAAATTAAAACATCGCAAATATCGATCAATGGGAACTTGGTTAAGTAAATTGTAGTTTATTCATACAATGGAATATTCTACAGAAAAGAAAAGGTATTCTATGTACTAATGTGGAAAAATCTCAAAGATATATTAAGTAACCAAAGACAAGGCATGCTTGTATTAAATGGCAGATAGGGGAGAGAGAGTGGTATTTATATTTGCTTATGTATATAATCCCCATCACCTCTTTGACTCATCCCCCTCATCTACCTACCCTCTGGTAACCATCAGTTTGTTGTCCTTTTTAAGAGTCTGTTTCTTAGTTTGCCTCTTTTCTCCTCACTATGACCCCTTGTTTTGTTTCTTAAATTCCACATATGAGTGAAATCATGTGGTATTTGTCTTTCTCTGACTGACTTATTTCACTTAGCATAATACTCTCTAGCTCCACCCATGGCCTTGCACATGGCAAGGTTTCATTCTTTTTATGGCTGAGTAATATTCCATTACACACACACACACACACACACACACACATACATACATACAGACCACATCTTCTTTACCATTCATCAGTCATTGGACACTTGGGCTGTTTCCATAATTTGGCTATTGTAGATAATGTTGCTATAGACATCAGGGTGTATGTATCCCCTTGAATCAATATTTTCATATTTTTTAGGTAAATACTTAGTAGTATAATTGCTGGATCATAGCATAGTTCACTTTTTAACTTTTTGAAGAATGTCATACTGTTTTCCAGAGCAGCTTTACCAGTTTGCATTCCTACCAGCAGTACAAGAGGGTTCCCCTTTCTCCAAATCCTTGCCAATACTTGCTGTTTGTTTCTTTCTTTTTTAAGTTTTTATTTATTTAGTTGACATAAGAAGAAAGTATAAGCAGGGGGAGCAGCAGAGGGAGAGGAAGAAGCATGTTCTCTGCTGAGCAGGGAGCCCGATGTGGAGCTTGATCCCAGGACCCCTGGGATCATGACTTGAGCCAAATGCAGACACTCAACTGACTGAGCCACCCAGACACCCTGCCAATACCTGTTGTTTCTTGTGTTGTTGATTTCAGCCATTCTGACAGGTGTGAGGTGATATCTCATTCTGACAGGTGTGAGGTGATATCTCATTCTCAAACTTGTATTTCCCTGATGATGAGTGATGTTGAGCGTCGTTTTGTGTGTCTGTTGGTCATCTGGGTGTGTTTTTTGGGAAAATACCAATCCATGTCTTCTGCCAATTTTTTAATTGGACTGTTTGTTTTTTAGGTGTTGAGTTGTATAAATTCTTTATAGATTTTGGATTTAGACCCTTTATCAGATAGGTCATTTGCAAATCTTCTCCCTTTATGTAGATTGCCTTTTTTGTTTTGTTGATTATTTTCTTTGCTGTGCAGGAGATTTATATTGATGAAGTGTCCCAATAGTTTATTTTTGCTTTTGTTTCCCTTGTCTTGGGAGATATAGCTAGGAAGAAGTTGCTGTTGTTGATGTCAGAGAAATTACTGCCTATGTTATCCTCTAGGATTTTTATGGTTTTGGCTCTTACATTTAACTCTTTAATATGTTTTTAATTTGTTTTTGTGTGAGAAAATGGTCTAATACTTTTGCATATTGCTGTCCAATTTTCCCAACACCATTTGTTGAAGAGACTGTCTTTTTCCTATTGGATATTCTTTCCAGCTTTGTTAAAGATTAATTGACCATAAAGTTGTGGGTTCATTTCTAGGTTTTCTATTCTGTTCTATTGATCTATGTGTCTATTTTTGTGCCAGTACCACACTGTTTTGATCATGACAGTTTTATAATATAACCTGAAGTCCGGAATTGTGACAGCTCTAGTTTTGCTTTTCTTTTTCAAGGTTGCTTTGGCTATTTGGGTTTTTTTGTGGTTCCATACAAATTTTAGGATCGATTGTCCTACTTCTGTGAAAGATACTGTTGGTATTTTGATAGAGATTGTATTAAATGTGTAGATTGCTTTAGGTGGTATAGACATTTTAACAATATTTATTCTTCCAATGCATGAGCATGGAATGTCTATTTCTTTGTGTCATTTTCTATAAAAGAAATTACTGTTTTACCCCTTTCCCTAGACACTTAGTCATCATCAACTGCTATCAGTTTCCTCTGTATTATTCCAGACACGTTTTATACATCTACCAAAAAATATGTGTGTAGAGGTGTGTGTTTTTTCTTTAGTCCTCTTTTTACATATTCTGCAGCTTGCATTTTTTCACTTAAGAGTGTATCTTAGAGATAATTTCATATTCAACGTATGAAGACCTTCCTCATTTTGTTTTACAGATTCAGAATATTTCATTGTATGATGCACCAGGATGTATTTAATCAGTCCTCTATTAGTAAACATTTAGGTTATTTCTAATTCTTTGCTATTTATAAATGATACAACAACGAATCATAGTACATGCAAATTATTTTGCATGTTTTCAATTGTATTGGTAGAATAAATTCTTTGAAGTGGTTTGCTATTTCAGCTTTTACATACATTTGTAGTTCTGATGGTTATTACCAAACTGCCCTTCACTGAAATTGTATCAGTTACATTAATAATAATATATGAGTTTCCTTAATCATGTTTTCAGACTATTTGATCTTTGCCTCTAGATCTTTTGTCTGAGTAAAATATATCTCAATGTAGTTTTAATTAGCATTTCTCCTAAGCTTGAGCATTTTCATATTAGGAGCCACTTTATTTCTTTTACTATAACTTACTTGTTACATAATTCTTATTTTGAAAATGAAACTAGAAAATGAAAACAAGTAAAAAGATAATTTACTCTTTGATCTTGAAAAAAAAGTATCTCATGACTTTTCCTTGTTTACAATAATCTGCCACTCTATTTTATCTAAATCAAGTGAGAAACTTTTATTTTGTTCTTCTTTCATAAATTTTTCCTTAGCTATGGTTTCTCTCATTTTAGTGACCCACATTTGGGCTCAACATCTGCTGTATAAAGATAAGCCAAGTAATCCTGAAATAGTCTATGAATCCCAGGAGAAAAAAATGCATTTATGTAGATCTTTGTTAATTTTTATTCATTGTTGGATTTCCTATCATAAAGTTGAAAAATATTGCTATTTTTCTACCATTGGTACTCCTTTTTTCTCAGATTATTTTTGTGCCTTACATAGAAATAAATGCCCTCTCTCAATACAGCAGAAGATATAACATTTAAAAATATATGTGCATAAAACCCCAAATTGCATAAATAGAAATTGACAGAATTGAAAGAATAGACAAATCAACAGTTATAGCTGGAGACATCAGTGTTCTTTCTTACTAGTCACTAATAAGGAGACACAGTATAAATGAAACCTGAACAATACTATCAGTCAAGGTGGTGTCATTAACATCTGTAGAATACTTAACCAGACAATAGCAGAATGCATATTTTTTTTACAAGCACATTGAATGTTCATGAGAATATATCATATACCAAGCCGTAATACAAGTATCAATAAATTTATAAGAGTTGAAATCATAAAACATATTTTCTGACCACATAAAAATTAAATTAAAATCAATAATAAAAAATATGGAAATTCCCAAATGTGTGGGAATTAGGCAACATACTTTTGAATAAGTTATATATCGAAGCAGAAATTCTGAGGAAATTAGAAAATACTTAAACTGAGTGAAAATGAAAACAGCATAGCAAAAAAGTGGAATGCCACTAAATTCTTGAAGAGATATAGCTTCAAGTGCTTATATTTAAAAGAAGAAAGTTCTCAAGTCATTCATTTAAATTCCTACTTTATGAAGCTAGAAATAGGGCAAGTTGGACCAAAGCAAGTAAAAGAAAGGAAATTTTAAAGTCAGAACAGAAGTCAATGAAGTAGTTATGTAGAATAGAGAAAATCAACATCTGGTTGATTTTGCAAAGATCAGTAAAATAGGTAAACCTAAACGTTAGGAGCTCAGCTGAACTGGAAGAGAGAGAGCTGAGTTACTAGGTGTAGGTGTCAGAGTAGCTGATTAAAGCAACAAGCCAAAAGTGAGAGAGTTGAGTCTCTAATCACTTACTGTCATGGTATAAGTAAGAGGCTAAAACCAGGGAAGATGCCAGTTCCTCCTGTTCCATCTACCCTCGTGGAATGAAATGGCACACCAACTGAGGATCAAGTGGATCAGCACAGATGTGGGGAGATGTTAAAGGAGCCCCCAAATAAAAGGCTTTGGTAGTTTATGGGCTCTGAGGTAGAAAAAGGTCAGGGGAAGGGATAAGAGTAGAAGAAACTCCTTCCCAAGGCTTCAGATAAAGAAGCCTAGGAATAAAGGTACCAGAGCTAGGAATGTAAATATGTGAAATAATGTGACTGGGGGAGGTGGTCCTGAGACCCTAACTATAAATTCCTTCAGAGACTTCAATGCATTGGTTATGTATTGAGTCTGATGTAGGGAGGGCAGTTTCAACCCACAAAGCCTGTGAAGTAAAAACTTTGTAAATTGTCTATAGTTAGGCCTGAAAAAAATCACACAGATTTTTAACCAGGAGCCAGACTCCTCACTAGATGGATAAGAAAAAAAAAGAGAAGGTACAAATTATCAATATCAGGAATGAAGGAGAAAAATCCCTACAGAACCATAAGAGAATATTATGAATAACATTTGCCAACAAATTTGATCATGTAGATGAAATGGACAAATTTCTTGAAAAATGAAAATTACTAAAACTGCCTCAAGAAGAAATAGAAAATCTTGGCTAGATCTGTATCAAGTAAGAAAGTTTAATTAGCTTATTAAGCTTCTTTGATTATTATTCTTCCAAAAAGAGAAGTCAACAACTTTATACCAACAAAGATAACATCATGGTGAATTCTGTGAATATTTAAGGAAGAAATTGTATCCATACATACAAACCTTCAGAAAACAGAGAAAGAAGGAACAATCCAAACTTTATTAGGCCAATTTTATCCTGATACTCAAACCAGGAATCATGAGAAAACTACCAACCCAGATCTTCCATGAACATAGAAGCAAAAGCTTTAAAAATATATTACCAATAGAAAAGGATAATACGGGCAGCCTGGGTGGCTCAGCGGTTTAGCGCCACCTTGGGCCCAGGGTGTGATCCTGGAGACCTGGGATCAAGTCCCACGTCAGGTTCCCTGCATGGAGCCTGCTTCTCCCTCTGCCTGTGTCTCTGCCTCTCTCTCTGTGTGTCTCTCATGAATAAATAAATAAAATCTTAAAAAAAAAAAGAAAGAAAGAAAAGGATAATACACCATAGCCAAATGGATTTATCCTAGGAGTGTATAATTGGTTCAGCAACAAAAATATTGTTAATTTAATTCACATTATTATAATAAAGTTGATTTTTTAAAAGCATATGATCATCTCAGTAGTCAAAAAATGTTTGACAAAATTCAACACCTGATCTTGGTAAAAACACTAAAAAAACAAGGAAAAGAAAAGAATTTTTTCAACCTGATAAAGGGCATGCATGGAAAAAACTATAGCTAACATCATAATACTGAAGGATAGAAAGCTTGCCCTCTAAGATCAGGAACAAGACAAGGATGGCTGCCCTTATCGCTTTTTAACATTGAATTAGAAGCTCTAGAAAGAGCAGTTAGGCAAGAAAAAGGAATAAACAGCATCTAGATTGGAAAAGAAGAGGTAAAATAATGTCTATTTGCAAATGAGATGATCTTATATGTGGAAAATTAGAAGGGATCTCCAAAAAATTATTAGAGCTAATAAGTTCAGGAAGTTTGTAGCATATATGATCTATGTACAAAAAAAGTCTATTTTATTTCTTTGTACTAGTGATGAGCAATCTGAAAATAAAATTTTTAAAAATTCCATTTAGAATAGGGTGATGAAAATATTCTGGAATTAGTTTGTGATGGTTGCACAATTTTGTGATATACTAAATTATACATGTTTAAGTTAATTTTATAGTATACAAAAAAATCTCAATTTAAAAATATATTGAAAAATAATATATATATTGAAAAAGGCTTATATCCAGAATATATCAAGATTATAATTCAATAAGAAAACAAAAAACATGAAGTGAGCATAAAATTTGAACAAGCACTTCTCTTATAAGAATATATATAAATGACCCACAAGTACATGAAAATGTGTTCACCATCATTGTTGATTAGAAGAGTACAAATTAATGTCACGGTTATTGATGAGAATTTGGGGTACCTGGAACTCTGAGTCATTGCTGGTAATAATGCAAAATGGTATAGTCAAATTTGAAAAACGTTTGGCAATTTCTTTAAAAAGCGGAGCATGCACTTACTATACAACCCAACGATTCTACTTCTAGGTGTCTACCAAAAGAAATGAGAACATATGTTCACATGAAGACTTTTACATAAATGTTTAAAACAGTTTAATTTGTGGTCGTAAAAAGTGTAAACCCAGAATTCATCAGCAAGTGAATATGTGAACAAATGTTGGTATATCCATACACTGGAATACTACTCAGCAGTAAAAAGGAATGGACTGCTGATACAATAACATGAATGAATCTCAAAATATTATGCTAAGTAAAAGCAGGCCAGGCACAAATATAGATATAAATATACACACACATACACACATATACTGTTTGATTCTATTAATATGAAAGCTTTTAAAAATCCAAAACTATAATGACGCAGGATTAGTGATTGCTTGGGGCTGGAATTGATTGCATATAGGCACAAGCAAAATTTTGGGAGGGCATGGAATAGTTCTAAAGTTTTATTGTAGTAGTAGTTACCTGACTATACATTTGCTGAAATTAATTGAACTACACTTAAAAGTATGTGAATTTTATGGTATATATACTGCATCTCAGTAAAGTTGCTTTTTAAAAAGCCTTCTTTATGTAGCTGTATAAGTAGGAGATGTATAACCTTATTTCTAAGATTATAAAAATTTACATTTTTTTCAGCCTGCATATTATTTTTTTTCTCTTTGTAGCACCATTTAGAATTTTGTACTTAATCTACATAATTAGTTCAGTTTTACAAACAGATGTTTTTAGAATGTCTATAATGTGTGAAGAACTGGGAGGACAGAGCCCTTACCCCCAGGGACTACTCGTACAGTCTTACAATAAATGCTAATTTATTTTTAAATTAATTAATAGAAAATATAAACACAAGTAGAGAAGTGTTTACAAAGTATGGAGGGATTAACTTTATCTGAATGGAGCGGAGTGATCTAAGGTGCTATTAGGTTTGATCAGGAAAGGATTCCCTGGGGAACTGGAATTTGAAGGATGATAGGAATTGATCCAGTAGACCAGGGGAAGTAAACATATTAGCCTCCTAAATAGTCTTTTAGTTAAATAAAGAAGGGCTGGGAAGTATATTTTAGTGTTTATAAGACTAACAAACTCCTTTAAAACTCAGGAAATTAGTCCTTGGCTCACTGATTTTTTTGGTTATTTCTGTTGTTATTACTGAATAAAACTTCAGCTTAGCTGGTACTTACATCTCTCAAATTCTTAGAAAGTCCACCCTCTTTTAAAAAATGACTTTGTTTCACACTCATTAAGGGTCTAGGCAAATTGTTTTGTACTGCATCTTGTCAATTCCATGTTTTTACTGTTGTTCTTCATCCACACTGACAGCCTGTGTCTTTTTAACCAGAAGTCACTCTCCCTTTGCCACAAAAACATTTGTTCTTATAGAGTGGTTAGATTCTGTAGACTGTATTCATGAGAAATATGACAACACTATTTTAAAAATAAATATATAGAAGAAGCAGATGTTATGGCATTTAAGACTTAAAGAGAAATACTATGGGGATATTTGGATATACGGCTGGGAACCTATTCTCTCTACTTTGCCTCTTCTCTCTTTACTTTCCTTTAGTTGACTCAGGTAATAAGAAAATTTTCTTACTGTCCAAAAGTAATCAATGAAGATGTATTTAAATTATCTATAATGCAAAATGTTCTTTACAAAATGCCTTGAGAATTTTCTATTTCATGTCTAAAAGGAAGAAGAAGAATTTTCAGTTCTTTCCAGCTGCTTGGGACTTCTGCCAACGTTTTACCAAACAGAACATCCATTCATCAGTGCCTCCTGTCTGGATTGGCCAGTTCCAGCATTTGATATTATATCTCAGTGGTGTTTTGAGATAAATTCATTTACTGAAAGACATGCAGAACAAGGAAAGGTATGTAAAAAAGAGTAGTATTACCTACTTTGTCACAGTGGTGATATGCTAAAAGGGTAAGAGAATAATGAAGAATTATAAATTTCAGGTCATCTATTCTTGGCAGCATTTATTAAACTAATTATATTGAAAAATGGTTTACTTATATAATATTTATAAGTGTAAAAGCAAAAATATTTCAGTTAACAAAGCTAAGTTATTAATCTACTTTTGGCTTGTTTTAGGTCATCAGGTTTTATTGAATGTCTTAAACAATCATAGACTTGAAAGATACAGAGGAATTTTAAGATAGACAAGGAACTTGTAACTTATTGGAAAGAGAACTGTCACATAAAAATCAAAGATTTGGGGCAGCCCGGGTGGCCCAGCGGTTTGGCGCCGCCTTTGGCCCAGGGCGTGATCCCGGAGACCCAGGATCGAGTCCCACATCCGGCTCCCTGCATGGAGCCTGCTTCTCCCTCTGCCATTCTCTCTCTCTCTCTCTCTCTCTCTCTCTCCTTTCTCTCTCTGTGTCTATCATGAATAAATAAAATATTAAAAAAAAATCAAAGATTTGGAGTAGCAGATTTAAAAGGCCAGTCTTTAACTGTAAAAGTTGCGTGCCTGTGCTGCCAGCTGGGCCCGTGTAAGGTTTTATATTAGAGATGAGCGAATTGGAAAGGTAGGGTGGAGGCAGTGGGAGGTGGCTATGAATGCCATGGTTTGATGCTCAGATTTTCCTCTATAGGTAGAACTACGGTTTTTGAAAAATTGAATAATGTGATGATAGTGTTTTAGGGAGGTAATTTAGATAGCTTTTTAGTAGGTAAATTGAAGTAAGGAGAGAGGGAAGCCAGAAATTATTTACGTGGTGAAGAAAATCTGGCCTATTATTCTGATAGTAGAAATTAGACAGACTATAACCAAGGCAAGAGACATCTGAGAAAAATATATAGGACTTGATGACCAGATGTACTTGACTTTAAGATCTGAACTCAAAGCATTAAAAGAATAATAACTAGTAGACATAGTTCTGATAGAAATCTGATCCTGCTTAAAACACCGTTGAGGGGAGCCCCCGTGGCCCAGTGATTTAGTGCTGCCTTCAGGGGTGTGATCCTGGAGACCCGGGATTGAGTCCCATGTTCAGGCTCTCTGTATGGAGCCTGCTTCTCCCTCTGCCTGTGTTTCTGCCTCTCTCTCTCTCTCTCTCTGTGTCGGTCATGAATAAATAAACAAAATCTTAAAAAAATAATAAAAAATAATAAAACACCATTGATAGTGCCCCATTGCCTATGGAAGTCTTTGCATGGCATTCAGGGATTTTCACCATCTGGCTTGCCTTTCTAACCTCATCCAAACCACTCCCCTACTATCACCTTGGTCAAACCAGAGAAGAATGTTTCTTAGGTGTGCTGTATATTTTTAAACATCTATGTTATTGCTTATTGCTGTTACTTTTATCTAAAGCAATTTTCCTACCCTTCTCCTGTTGAATTAATCACTCATCAAGGCTATGATAAATGTACCTTTTCTATAAAGGTCTGGCTGATAATCCATCTTCTTTTAGTTCTAATCCGCTCCCTCTGTTGTGTGCTGTATGACAGTATTTTTGCGATGACCTATAATAGTCACCATATTTATCACTTTTTTTTTGTTTAATATGTCTGAGTGGAGGCTCCAAAAGCAAAAATTGTTCCTGACTTTTCCTTGAGTTCTTAGTTCCTAGAAAGTACCAATATAGAATAGTCACCTAATAAATATTTGTGGAATGGTTAACTGGTGGGATGATCTCATAGGTAGAAATAGAACTGGTGAAAGAAAAGCCATGTTTCAGGGAAAATGAGAATTTTAATTTTAACATCAAGAGACAATAAAAGATTAGTATTTTAGGTAGAGATGTCAGACTAGACTTAATCTTTAAGACAGTGAATAATAAAGGCAAGGTAAGCATAAATAATAAGTGTTTCTGCTTTTGTTCATTTCCGTTTTTTATTAAAATCCTTAAGGAGATCGTATCTCATTTTATACCGCTCCTTTTTTTTGAAGGAAAGACAATATCAAGACCTTAATTGAACTTTGTATATTATGTATAAAAATCTTTTTCTATCTAGTAATTTCTTTATTTTCAGATTATAACTGGAATCTGAAGTTAGATATTGATATCTGAAAACCTATAAGGAATGACTAGGCATAAGAGATGGGTATAATTGTAGAACCAGGACAGGAGAAAGTGATGAGTGTCCTTAAAGTTTTTGTCTTCATAGGAGTCATGGGTTAAGCAATAAATACACATTAACTCATTTGATAGTGTAATAACAAGCTTACTTACATGTTAGATGTATGATTATTGGTATGGATATTGATGGAAAATAAGAATTTATCATTTTAAAATAATTAATCGTTTTGTAAAATTGAGTGATAAGGATCTGTTTTATAGCCATACAGTAGTCATTTGTTTATTTCTACTTATGCAGAATTTTTACCAGTTATTTGAATGCACTCCCATCTGACCTGCATCCCTACTCTTGTCCCTGCTCCACTCTGTTCTATCTCTAATCCTCACTCTGACCAGGCCAACCAGATTTTCTTTACTTGGAATTTTAAATTTGAACAAGATATAAACAGTGACTGGAGCTGAATAGTCCAACAAAAATAACCTTGAAAAATTGAGTTACTGCTTCTAATTTTTTGTATCAGCTAAGATTCTTTGGTCACAGACATACAGTTGGATTGCACAGACAGTTTTGGTGTGTTTTCTCTGAAGTGCTACCACTGGATAACTGCACCTGAACCACTTTCCTTTCTTCCATGTGGTGCTCAAGATTGATATTCCTGGGAGGAAGGATCCAGTTGGCATAATTTGCATCCTATGTACACCCTTGTGATGAGGCAAGATCTTGTGATAGAGCGGTCCTATCAAACCTGATGGAACCAGAAAGGAGATTATTTTCCAAAAATACTTGTAATACTGTTAATAATATAAAAGGCAGATAAGGGGGCAGCCTGGGTGGCTCAGCAGTTTAGCGCCGCCTTCAGCCTGACTTGTGATCCTGGGGTTCCGGGATTGAGTCCGGTGTTGGGCTCCCTGCGTGGAGCCTGCTTCTCCCTCTGCCTGTGCTCTGCCTCTCTCTCTCTCTGTGTCTCTCATGAATAAATAAATAAAATCTAAAAAAAAAAAAAAAAAGCAGATAAGGTTGATAGACAAATTGAAAAACATAAATAACCAACACTGTCTTCATATCTTACCTGTTAGCACATAGACATTCTTTATGCTCATTCACAGTTTCACTTCTTCCCCTGTTCAAAATGATGTAACCATTCCATTCATAATCACAAATGCATCTACCACTTTCCCAAGTACGCAACCTGAAGTCACACCCAACAGTTAGATTACCAGACCTCTCTGAATTCAGAGGCTCTGAGAGATGTCCATTCTTTCTGTGATTTGTTGTATTTACACCCTGGTGGCCTGGAAAATTTTAATTAGCAGCTTATCACCCTGAATTCCATAATTAAGTGAAAGAAGAAGAGAATGGAACATATTGCAAGAATAAATACCACCTAAGCCAGAACATTTACAAGTGGTCATAAAGCTGTAGCTAATATATAGTCAAATATATGACTTTCTTCTTAGACCTTCTTTGACCAGAACCTTGACAGCTTATATTTATTTGACCAAGTATGTGAACTAGACTTTATTCTGAGAAGTCTGAGCTTCTGGTGATTTGGTTCTATCTTGCTTATATTAAGGCCTAATAGTTTTGTATTAAATTTTTTCCTTTCAAGCTTTGGGACATGGCGAGTGATGGGTGGATCTCTAAGTTCAAAATATACTGCTGCTAATTGTAGAGCAATATTTCTTTTCTTCTTGATAGTTAGGGTCAGTCCCTCCAGACAATGCTATAAGCCTTCCATTCTTCTCCTAGTGATATGGGGAACCTAAAAATGGCCAGATGATGTTTAGTTTCCAATTCAGTAAAACTATTATCCTATCCTCTGCTGGAGGATAATACACAACTTTTTTAGGATGGTCCTAAAACCACAGAACAATCCAGAATAGCAGGAAACAGAAATAAAAAACTGAATTCTTAGGTGTAATCATGAGATGTGCCAAACCACTTTGCACTCCCTGGTTTCTAGGTTTCTAAACTGATGAATTTCATCGTGAGAAAGTGATCACCCATATATACTGGTTGCTAGTTTAGACCATGTACTTCATTCTGTAGGAACATATACCTCATTTTATAGTTATTTTCTCCCAACTGGTACCATCTAAAAATTTATCAGCAAAGTAGTTCATCATTTAAAAGATCAACAGTTTTGTCAGATGTTTGAATATATGTTAGGAACAGTTAATTCCATAGACATCCACCTATTGCCTTATATCTCTCTTAACGAAGAAAATTCTTTAAGACCATGTGGTGTGAGCTACTGGGTAATTTACAACCTAATCTAGATAGAGATCAAGTTCAGTGAGGACAAACTGCTGTTCTTTCCACTAATGGAAGATTGCAATATAATCAACCCATTACAGAATATGCAATCTTTGCAGTCTGGTTTGGGCACTGAATACAGGCAAATAGCATATTGTAAGCCCATATATTGTCCTTATCCTTGCTTCCATGGCCACTTTGTCCATGAACTTATTGATAAACGCCAAGCTGACTACTTAACTACTACATCAATTTAAATAGATTATGGTTGTAGGTAATGTGAAATGATCACCACATGAGTTGCCTGATATCTATACAGTGTCTTGAGCTAATAGATTCATACTACATTTTATCTATTTTAAGTGTTAATGGAGAGGCATTTATTTATTTTTTTATTTTTTTAATTTTTATTTATTTATGATAGGCACACAGTGAGAGAGAGAGAGAGAGAGAGAGAGAGGCAGAGACACAGGCAGAGGGAGAAGCAGGCTCCATGCACCGGGAGCCTGACGTGGGATTCGATTCCAGGTATCCAGGATCACGCCCTGGGCCAAAGGCAGGCGCCAAACCGCTGCGCCACCCAGGGATCCCTGGAGAGGCATTTAGAAAAAAATTAGTGCTATTACCAGTATTGTACAACTGCAAATAATGAATTTAGTATATTCTACAGGGAAACTTAACTAATTTGGCATTGTTTTCATACTTGTAGCAGAAAATTTATGAAGAGTTGTAGCCTTAGCACATATGGATACAAAAGGCCTTAACAGATTGTGGTATGAGAAGATTTTACATTTTCTAAGAAGGAGATTCTAAATTATAAAATATTGAGATAAAAATAAGGGGCTATAACTATGACATTACCTTAAGAAAGGCCAGTAAAATTTTTTTATCCAAGAAAGATCAAAACTTGATTTTTAAAAGTGTTTATTTAAAATTTTACATTAAGCAAAAAAAATAAATAAATAAAAATAAAATAAAATTTTACATTAAGCATATTTAAAAACAAGTACATCTAGATATATTTCCCATGCATTCTTATTTATGTTTAGTATTTTTCTCTTAGGGTAACGACAAGTTTAAATGTTTCAGGGTGCTTAATCTGAAAACTGACATCATATTGTCAAAATGTTAAAATAGAGATTGGTAATTATTGAAGTACTATTTAAGTCATTTGTAAAATGGAAATGAGAGATTATTAAAGAAAATAAGTCACATACTTAGAGACAGATGTTTCTTCCTTATAAAGACAAAAGGCCTTTAAAATACAAGCATTTTGTGTTAGTGACTTAAGTTTATAGGACTAATGAATATTTTTGGATTTTATTTTAGGCCTTGCTTATCCAAGAGGCAAGATGGAAATTACCACACCTGCTCCAGTTGCCTGAGAATTATAACACCATTTTTCAGTACTACCATAGAAAAACCTGTAGTGTCTGCACTAAGGTTCCTAAAGATCCTGCTGTTTGCCTTGTTTGTGGTACTTTTGTGTGCCTGAAAGGACTTTGCTGCAAGCAACAAAGTTACTGTGAATGTGTATTGGTAAGCAGTAGTAAATAATATAAAATTTATGAAAACCCAAATCTACTATCACATTGAAATGTGGTATATGGGGATCCCTGGGTGGCGCAGCGGTTTGGCGCCTGCCTTTGGCCCAGGGCGCGATCCTGGAGACCCGGGATCGAATCCCACATCAGGCTCCCGGTACATGGAGCCTGCTTCTCCCTCTGCCTCTCTCTCTCTCTCTCTCTCTCTCTCTCTCTCTCTCTCTGTGACTATCATAAATAAATAAAAATGTAAAAAAAAAAAAAAAAAAAAAGAAATGTGGTATATGTAGTTAAGCCAGCTCTTCACATTAACTATTCTTTGAAGTAAATACACAGTACACAAGGATTTCATTCTTGTTCTTTTGTTCTTTTTAATCCAATAGAAGGGTTTAAAAAAACAAAAACAAAAAAAACACCCAGGGCTTTATTTAAGTGAGTAAAACTTTTCTTAAGTACAAAACTTTTCTTAAGCCATTGCATGGGTTTTTAAATGTTGGGCAATGAAACAGTAGTCAAACCTGCTATTGTGGATGCCAGCCTCTGAATCTGGTTTACGTTGGCTCTTAATTGCTTTCCTAGATAATCCTTACCCACATTCCTCCTAATGTATTATTAATCTAGTGTTAAGAATGAAATTGTAAGTTTAACTTAGATGAAATCTTATTAAAAACAAAAATTTTCAGTATTATTTATATGATATTTAACTAAGGCATTCTTGATTTTCTTATGAAGTCCATTTGATTATGAATATCATTGATGTATTTTTAATTTTTTAGCATTCTCAGAACTGTGGTGCTGGAACGGGGATTTTCCTTTTGATCAATGCATCAGTGATTATCATCATTAGAGGCCACCGCTTCTGCCTCTGGGGTTCTGTGTATTTGGATGCTCATGGAGAAGAAGATCGAGATCTTAGGTTAGATACGCATGCATATGTTTGAATGTTTATTGAAGTTTGATTAGAGGACAATGCTCCATTCCTGGCTTTGTAATTGTAATAATATTTTTTTATATTAAGAAATTCTGACAGTCATTAATTTTAAGCTCTTTTTAGTTTTTGAGATAGTTTCCACATCCACATGCTAAGGAAATATGAAATAAACCAAACCACTGTGTGAGATTTTTGCCATTAAGAATCTGTTTTTTAAAAGTATGTGTGAAATCTTCATTGGATTAAATAACTTTTAACACCTTTCTTTCCTTTTTATTTTAGGCGAGGCAAACCTCTCTACATTTGTAAGGAAAGATACAAAGTTCTTGAGCAACAGTGGATTTCTCATACTTTTGATCACATCAATAAAAGATGGGGTCCACATTACAATGGACTGTGACTCACCACCTCAGCATTGCATTATATCATTTTCATTAAGAATTTATCAACAATAAGCTTTACCTTAATTTGGAGGATTAACGCTTTTGCTGAAGGAGAAAAAGAAAACATATATTATAAAGCCTTTCCAAAATTAGGTGCTTGGTAATCACATTAATGGTATAATAAAAAATTTTTTAAATATCTGGAGAACGTAACAACAAGTTAAATCATTCTTTAGTGGTCCTTTTTTTTTTTTAAGTCCACAATTAATAAGAAGCACAACTTGTTGACAAAATCATTTAAAAATGATTCTCCCAGCAATGCATATCAGCTATTCATTGATACTTAGAGTGGGTGTGATTTATTTAAAGTTTTACTGCTTCTTTATATCTGTGTGTTTTAATTTGCATCTGCTAAACACAATGCATCCTTTCCCTCTCCCATTCTTGTGTTGATTTGAGATTTTTGCTGTATGTAATTAGAAAAAAATGTAAAACATGATTTATGTGAAATATTGTATAGTAAAAGTTGGTCTAATAGTAGGACTTTAAAATTTTTTCTTATTGTGAGGAATCTGTTAAAAGTTTAAGGCTTTGCTGAAAACTTAATTCATTCTCAGGAATTTCATAAATATTCTCCCCAGGTAAATAATTGAAATAGTTGTAAAATAAGTAGATAGCTGCTGTTAATATAATACAGTACATTTTGGGGGACATATGCGTGGTTGGGGAAGGGAGTCATTAAAAATCAAAATTTGCCATTTCAGTCGGTGAATTACTTGAGGTATTAATACACAAATAGTTTTGCTGTAAAATCAGAAGTTTTAAGAGCGTTCACATGGCAGATTTTGATTTTGTGCATGCCCACCTTTTATTACCAACCAAGTTTTTGTTTAAATGATTGAGTTGGAAATGCTTATTAGACTTACCCACAAATGAAGCTTAGTTTTGGAACTTTCCTGTCAGCTCAAGAGGTTCATCTATATTGTATTTGTGCAGCATAATCACTGCTATTTCTGCTTGGTTTCCTAAAAGGAAAAAAGAGGCTCAGTGGTGATGACCCTCACGAATGAGCCATGCATCTGCATTCTTCTTAGAAGCTGCTGCGAAAAGCAATTTATGTTTGTTGAGTTTTTTTAATCAGTAAGAATGGGAATGATTGAGCTAAAAACCCACTCTATAAATAGAGAAGGAAGATTACAGAAAAGCATGTTATATATTGCTAACAAGATTTTTCTTCCAAATGATTTAGTAATTTGATGATTATTTAATATATAGTGTTATCAAGCAATTCCTGGTACTTTGGACTTCCATGGCTTGTTATATAAAATTACATTTTTACATGTAAAATAAACTAAAAAAACATCTAATGATAAAATACAAAAATAAAGTCAGATCTATGTTCTAAAAATTATTGAATGACATGACATTACAGAATGTGAAAATGGACATTAAATGATGGCCTTGCATTAAAATAGAGCAGAACAGTACATATTCAAATGTGTTTAAAACATCAAAAAATTACCTATAGCTCTACAATAAAATACATGGAAATAGCTTGCTATTTTTATATACATTTCCAAAATATTAAGATAACTTTCTGAAAGACAAGACTGATTCTGTTTAACTAAATAGTTGTCCTTTCCAACACATTGCTACTTTTTTAAATACTGTATCATAAGTTCAGCCTGTCATATTTTTTGCATCAGTCATTCTGAATACCAGACCATTTGTAAGTGTGGTTGAAGAGCAAAATGCTAATTTAAATCTCTAGTAAATACTGTTACAGGATTCATGAACTTGAATAATTCTACAGTTTGAAACTCTGATGCTATATATACATGGTATAATGTATTCAGACTTTGATTACTACATATTTAAAATGGAATGTTTTATGATTGTGCATATGGATGTGAAGTGAAAATATTAGCCTTAACATTAAAATTTGGGTATTTGATAGTGTTTATTTTGATATTGGTGAATTAGTCACCAGTAAATTTTTAAAAAGCACTTGGTTGAAAATTGTACTTGAATTACATACATGCATGCTGCTAAACTAGAACTTTAATTTTTTTCCCCATAACTTTTATAAGTCCCATTTATAAGCCCACTTTTAAAAATAACAGGTCCAAGCTAGAGTGATGTGTGTATATTATTCAAAAAAAATGTACTGGTGTGATATCTTGTATGAATGATCATTTAAATACAGTACATTACTGTAGAGGTTAAATCAATCTTTATAATTAAGCAGAGATTACAAAACTAGGAATAATCAACATTGTAAGATATGTTAATAAAAACCTACTGTCATTTGGTTTGTGAAAGGTCCTTAAAATGTTTAATTCTTATACATGTTTCTTTTTTTTAAAAGGTATTGACAACAATATATCTAAGTGAGCATAGCAGGAAAGTTGCTTTAAGGTGGAGTTAAATATAAAAGGTTTGCTTTCCCTTATATCTTTTATTTACAGAGGTAGTTCCTGTTTCTTCTATCCTTGTCTCAAAATGGATGCAAACCTTTTTGCTAAGTATGTGTGTGTGTTCTTGGAAGTTGGGGAGAAGGAAATGAGCTTGCAGACCTGAGGAACACTGCTATAATCCTTGCTGCTTTCTGAAAATTCCAGTTAGACTTCAGAATTCTAAAGGACTTTATGATAATGTTTATTTTGAGTGATGTTTGATTTTATTGGAATTGACAGTGTTCATCCCTGCTCTTCCATACTGAAGCTCACCAGGCAGTTATCAGCTAGGAATCCATTTGTGTTCACAAACCTTTTTTTTTTTCTGTTTTATGTATTTTGGTATTTATTGATTTCTGTAACTTAGAAAGATGCTTTTCTGAAGGGTTGGAGGTGACAAATAGTATGAGAGGATATATGAAGCAAGAGTCTACTATCTCCAGGATTGTAATTGCTGATTCTCAAGTTCTTATTGTTGGCTTATCTTTGTGGTCCTGTTAAACAGCAACAAAAACAAAGCACAGCATTATTTTAACCATAATTATAATCAAATCACCAAGACAAGATAAATTCCCTGGGGGTTATTTATGACATGATGGTTGGTGGGAGGGCAGAAGACTTATGCCTATCTGAGGCCCATTCACAGCACATAGTTCTTTTCCTTTATGATCTGGCTGGATGAGCTGGAGTGGGCAGAAGGATGCCAACATGATCACTTCTTGATTTGTGACACTTCAAGTTCCCCTTGATAATGAAGCATATCAAATATGGAAAAGCTATTACCATCCTATGCCGTATGCCGTAATCAAATAGCAGTGGAGTGAATGTGACTCCAGCTGATGCAACAAAATGAAAAGGTGTACGGGACCTTATGTAGAGCTGCAATGTAAGATGTGGCAATAACAAAATTAATGTGGCAGAGCCCAAGAGCAAGCCAGAAAAGTAGGGTCAAGGGAAAAGGACAAGAGAAAGGAAAAACTTTAGAGCAAACTAAGAGGATACGTATCTGATTCCCTCTTACGTTGGTGCAAGATGATCTTGAGAGTGAGCAGGCCTAGCATATCTGGGGTTCTGAGTTAAGTGGTAGGATTTAGCTATATGCTAGGAGTGAATAGGCTCCTATAAGGAGAAGCACCACAGAAGTCATTGAGAGCCCAATGGTGTTAGAAGCCATAACATTTCAATGGAGCCAGTTAGAAAGGTTTTATGAATTTTTAGAGCCCCTGAGATCAGCAGTCCAGAACCTGAAGGGTAGAAATTAGACTGCTAAATTAATTCATAATTTGGGGATTCAAGAGGTGGGGGGCATCAGGTGGTAAGAGAAATAGAAGTACTGGTTGAAATAAGTGTGGGGTCAATGCTGGGTAAGTTGGATATAGGATTGGAATTCCTGATGAGGCTTAATGAGCAGATGTAGTGCAAGTTTTCAAAGTTTTCATTTGGAATTAGGACAAATTGCTTTTGTGTTGAAGCATTTTAATTCATTCAGTAAATATTTATTGAGCTCCTCTTATGAGCCAGCAGTGATGAATACTGGAAGTGCAATGAAAAGGAAACCAGATACTCCCTTCTCTCATATAGCTTTCTGTGTAACTAATGCTACAAATGGTGTGTGTGTTGAGGGGTCAGGGGGCTGGCTGGGAGGAGAATGGAATATAAGGTACTATTGAAGGGACCTCTAAATCAGACTTCAGAGGTATGAGGAGGCTTCCCGGGGATAGAGATGCCTATGCTGATTCTGAATACTATGTAGGAGATACTTGGGAGAAAGTGGAGGTGTGGGGAGTAGAGTTTCAGGCAGGTAAAGGGAATACCATTTGCAAAGACTCAGGGTTGAGAGAGAACTTGTAGTTACAGACCTGAAAGAGATCTTTCTGACTCTAACATAGGTGCTTTTGAGATATAAAATCTAAATTATAAAGGGTTTTTATAGGCCTTCTAAGGGTTTTAGACTTTGTTCAGAGAGCATGGAAAGCCATTTTAGGGCTTTAGACAGGAGGGTGACATAATCTGATTTGCATCTTAGAAAAATCAATCAGGCTATACTCTAGAGAAAAATCCAGAGTGGGAAGACCTGTTAGATAACTATCGAAAGAGCCAAGACATGATGGTTGGCTCAACTAGGTGAATCATAGTAGAAACGGAAGTGGAAAGAATCATGAGATTTGACAATTCAGTGAGTGAGGGAGAGCAATGACTAGGTATTAAGCACCTACTATATTCCAAATACTGAGCTAAAGATCAGGTATATCACAGAAAGAGTTAGTATTTGCTTACCATCTAATGGAAAACACCACTAAATGTGTAATTACAAGTAAATAGATGTTATCAGCAAGTTAGAGGGTTGTGGGAACCAGTGGACTCATGTATTTGGGAAGTTCACAGAAGCCTACATGGAGGAAGTGATGTTTAAGTTCAAGACCTGAAGAAAGGGGCAGATGTGAGCTAAATGAAGGAGGAAGTAGGGGAAGGGGATTCTAAAGGCCCTGGAATTACATATAGCACATGGGCTCTGAAATTAGCAAGTGCAGGAGACACTCACCAAACTGAAAGAAATGCAGTACAGCTGAAGCATTGGAAGCAGAAGGTAGTAGGGTATGTAACAAGAGATTATGCAGGAAAGGTAGGCAGGAATCAGATTATGGCCTCTTGAGCCATGTTATGGATTTTGGGTTTCATCTTAAACGTAGAAGGAAGTCATTGTAAGAGATTAGGGCAGATTGCAATGTTAAAAAGAACATTACGGCTTTAATTTAGAGCAGAGGTCAGCTAGCATGTTCTATAAAGGGCCAGACCGTTTCTGTCACAACTATTCAATTCTGCCATTACAATGCAGACCGCATCCATTAATCCGTATAAGTGTGAATAGGCATGGCTGTCTTCCAGTAGAACTACTTGTAAAAACAGGCTATGGGCCAGAGTTTGCCAAGCTTCGTTTTGGTGAAGTGGTAGAGGTAGAAGCCAAAGTATAGCTGCTGGAGGTGAGAAAGTAGAAAGTAGATAGTGAAGTGGAGGAGTAGAACACAATTTTCAAATCTCCCTAGCATGGCCAGACCATATCCCTGTCTGCAGGATGGCGGGGTATTTGCATTAAAACCTCCTTTCCAATAGTTTATGCTTTTATTCAGATGGTGTGTTTTACCATCTGAGTCTAGGGCTTGAAGTCAGCAGACCTGGGTTTGAATGACCTCACTTCACCTCAGTATATTAGTTAGGAATGTGCCCTGTTTCAAACAAAAAACCTGACTAAGCAATGGCTTGAAGAAGAGGGTTTATTAGTTTCAAGTAAAAGGAAGTTAGACCGGGAAGGAGAAGCTGCACAAGGAAATCATTATGGATCTAGACCCCTACTGTTTCTCTTTTCTACATTGTTAGGTTATAGTTTTCATCCTCATAGCTGTATACAAGCCAGCTGTTAATCTCCAGGCTACTATGAGGATGAAAAGCAAGATGGCTGCTAACCTTGTTTTCCAGGGAAGACAAAAAGCCAGAGGCTTCTTCCTAAGGCATTGTCCATGTTCAGCAAGAGAAGACTCCTCCCAGTGCACTTTTACATACATCTCAGTCAGTACTGTCAGATGGCCACTATTAAATGCAAAAAATCTGGGAAGGTAAGCATTTTAGCTTTTGAGCCTCTCTGCTAGGGAAATATAGGGTGGATAAAAGGGATTGCAAGTGACTTCTCAATGGTTAATTCAATGCAAGAAACACTTTGGTTTCTCATCTGTGCAATAGAGACAATAGCTAATATGACTGAATATAGACACTTCTGGCTTCTGTTAACATCAGATTAAGTGATTCAGACTACATTAGTTATCAATTTCCACAAGAGTTTAAGAATCAGGAGGTGGAGATCATTAGGGGCCCATCTTACTGAAGAAAACTTTAAAAGACAATTGAGTAGACAAAAGCTGAAGAAGCAACAGTATTTGTGTAGTCTCAAAGTATGCCTCTTAAAATGTTAATTAACCACAAAGGGTAAGATAGTAACTTTATAGTAGAGAAACCTGGTAGACACCACTTTATTTTTATTTTTTTAAACAATTTTTAAAAGATTTTAATTTTTGTGAGAGAGCATACATGCATGAGTGGTAGAGAGGGTAGGGGCAGAGGGAGAGGCAGACACCCTGCTGAGCAGGGAGACCGATGTAAGACTCGATCTCAAGATACTAGGATCATGACCATGAGTTGACTAGGAAGACTTCAAAAAGACCAATGGAGTAGGGGCTTTCTGGGTGGCTCAATCGGTTAAGTGTCAGACTCTTGATTTTGGCTCAGGTCATGATCTCAGGGTCCTGGGATTGAGCCCTGTGTCAGGCTCCCTGCTCAACATGGAGTCTGCTTGTTTCCCTCTCCCTCTGCATGCTCTCTCTCACAAATAAATAAATCTTAAAAAAAAAAAAAAAAAAAAAAGATGGATGGATGGATGGATGGAATGAAGGGAGTAATTCCAGCTCTAAAAAAAAGTCTTGGTCATAAACTACTAATGCTTTCCAGTGACTAGCAAAAAAAACCATCCTGTCTGGAAAATATCCAAATTATTTCTGAAAATATTTCAAATAAAGTGAAGGAACATGATGAGACAATATATATAGACCAGAATCAACAGAAAAATAATAGTAGTGGGCCACAAGGTCTCTTGATACTAAAAGTGTTATTTTTTTTTTAATTTGAGAAAGAGCCAATTAGAAATTCTGGCAGTGAAAAAAATTAAGAACTCAATGGAGCTGTTTAATATCATTTGAGACACATTTAAAGACTTGGTAGGGATCCCTGGGTGGCGCAGCAGTTTGGCGCCTGCCTTTGGCCCAGGGCGCAATCCTGGAGACCCGGGATCGAATCCCACGTCAGGCTCCCGGTGCATGGAGCCTGCTTCTCCCTCTGCCTGTGTCTCTGCCTCTCTCTCTCTCTCTGTGACTATCATAAATAAATAAAAATTTAAAAATAAATAAATAAATAAAGACTTGGTAAACTGGATTATAAGTCAGAAGAGTCTAAAAAATGGAAAGTGGGTAAGAGAGGTAAAAGTTATAGAGGGCATTGTGAAAATGTCAAATACACTTGGATTCCAGGAAGATAGGGGAGAAAGAATGTGTCAGAGACAATATTGAAAGAGATAATAGCTGAGATTTTCAAAAGTGATGAAAGACATTGAGCCATAAATTCAAGAAGTCAGTAGATCCCAAGTAGGATAACTACAAAAGAATCCTTATTTAGACACACCATAGTGAAGTTGGAAAAAAAAAAAAAAGAAATCTTAAAAGTTTCTCACTGGAAAAAGAACTACCTTAAAAAGATATCTGATTTCTCAATAGTATATTGGAAACAAATAGACAGTAGAAAAATATCTTCAAAGTATTGAAAGAAAATGACTCTCAACCAAGGATTCTCTACACAACAGAAATATTTTCCACGAATGAAGGCAAAATAAAGACATTAAAATAAAAATTGATAGAATTTAATGCAACATATCCTCCCTAAGAAAGGAAACTCTCTCTCCCCCTTCTTGAGACAAAAGGAAAAGAACCCTGGTGGAAAATTAAATTTCAGTAAGAAACAAAAAAACAAAAATTGTGGTAAATATATAACTTAATGAACATATTGCATACAATGATTATGATAATGTACTATATGGGATTTCAATATGTATGTATGTATTTGAAAAAGAATGTAAGCTACAGGGATAAATGAAATGCCTCAAATTTCTTACATTGTCTCAGAAAAGGGTAAAGGTAATATTACTTAGAAGAAAACAGTTACAAATCTTTGTGACTTGGGATGAGGCAGTGGTTTCTTAGCTATGACACCTAAAGCACAAACAACCCTTTGCCCCTCAAAAAAAAAAGATAAATTGTACTCCATCCATATTAAAAACTTCTCCTTCAAAGAACACTATCATGAAAGTGAAAACTCACAGAATAGGAAAAAAATATTTGTTAATCATATGTATGGTAAGGCTTACTATACCGAATATATAAAGAACTCCTGCAATACAACAATCAAAAGACCACTCAATTAAAAAATGGACAAAGGACTTGAATAAACTTTCTCCAAAGAAGATACATAAGTGGCAAATAAGCACTATTAATAAGATGCTCAGCATCATTAGCCATTAGGGAAATGTAGATCAAAACCAGAATATAGGGATGCTTGGATGGCTCAGCAGTTGAGCCTCTGCCTTTGGCTCGGGGTGTGATCCCAGGGCCCATGTTGGAGTCCCACATCGGGCTCCCTGCGAGGAGCCTGCTTCTCCCTCTCCCTCTCTCTGTGTCTCTGCCTCTCTCTCTGTGTCTCTCATGAATAAATCAAACAATCAATCAATCAATAAATAAATAAATAAATAAATAACAGTATAATAGTACTTCATATCCACTAGGATGACTATAGTCAGAACAAGGGACAATAAGTGCTGACAATGTGGAAATATTGGAATCCTCATATTCTGGTGGGAACATAAAGTAAGGTTGCTGTGTTTGACAGTTCCTCAAAAAGTTGAACATGACCCAGCAGTTAACACTCCTAATTACATACCCAAGGGAACAAAAAATACATTCATACAAAAACTTGTACACAAATGTTTATAGCAGCATTATCCACAATAGTCAAAAATGTTACCAACAAATGATGGATAAACAAAAGGTAGTATATCCATACGATGGACTATATTACTCAACCACAAAAGGAGTGGAGCACTAATATATGTTACCACATGGATAAGCCTTGAAAACATGCTAAATGAAAGAAGCCAAAGGCTGCACACAAAAGCTGGGATACCCAGGATAGGCAAAGCCATAGGGACAGAGAGTAGAGATTGCCAAAGTTCTGGGGGAAGAGGAAATGGGAATGGTTGCTAATAGAGGATTTCTTCTGGGGGAGATGAAAATATTCTGGAATTAGATAGTACTGATGGTTGTACAGCTTTATGAATATGATAAAAGACACTGAACCATACACTTTAAAAAGATGAATTTTGGGGCACCTGGGTGGCTCAGATGGCTATGCATCTGACTCAGTTTCAGCTCAGATCATGATCTCAGGGTCGTGAGTCACATCAGCCTCAGTGAGGAGATTGAGATTCTCTCTCTCTGCTCCTCCACCCCCCTATAAATAAATAAATAAAACATTAATTTTATGATATGTGAACTGCATCTCGACAAACTGACAGTCATGTACTTTTAAGGTATTAATATACATTATAATTTCTCTAGCCTTCATTTTGACAAATCCTTCCATGTAATAGGGTTGAAAAAATTATAAGCATTAGAGACAGGCAGATCTGTATACGAATCCAGCCCACCACTCACTAGATGTGTGATTGTGGGAAAATCAATTTCACCGAAATAACTTTCCTGATTGGGTGATAATACTTCACTGCAAATTTGTGAGGATAGATATAATGTGTAGAACGATACTTATAAAGATCCAGAGTAGCTGGATCCTTTGAAATGATGAGCCAAAACCAAAAAATTAACATGTAAAAAAGATGTAATAGACTGCTGACAATCTCAACAATAAACATATGAAATGTTTAGGTCTTTTTATAAGCACATGGTATTTACATAGTGAAAAAAAGCAGTAGTCTGAACTTCGGAGACCTGGAGATTCTTCAAAAGGAAAATAAAGGGACTGACTTGGGCTCTCAAGGACCAGACTGCTTGCTCATTTCACCTCCATGGTTTTTTACTTCACCATGGAGGTACTCAGTACTTTTTGGTAAATGAAATAAGATTAATATTGGAAAGTAAATTTCTAGGGCAATTTTTAAAATATTTCATATAGAGGGGTACTTGGGTGGCTCAGTGGTTGAGCATCTGCCTTTGGCTCAGGTCGTGATCCCGGGGTCCTGGGATCAAGTCCTGCATCAGGCTCCCAATAGGGAGCATGCTCCTCCCTCTACGTCTCTGGCTCTCTATGACTCTCATGAATAAATAAAATCTTTATAAATAAATAAAATGTTTCAAATAGAAAAAGAGTAAAACTTCCAAACTAATATGGGAGTGGAGAATGGAATAATTAAAAAAAACAATAAAAAATAACATAAGAAAGGAGTGAAAAAGAAATGTGCCAGTAGAGAGAAGCAAAATTACATAAGAAGGTAGTCATTTGAATTTATACTTACAGAAATTACATTAAATGTAAATAGTTTGAATTTCTCTGTAAGAAAAAGTTGTCAGACTAGTTTTAACAGAAAACCAACACTTGATGTTTACCAGAGACACATCCAAAACAATTATGGCTGTATTTTGAAAAAGAATTCTAGAGACATATACTGATGTATATTGTCTGGAGTTTGCCTTAAAATAATCTGAGGTGAGGGTGGGAAATGGGGAAATGGGAATATAGATAAAGGAAGGCTGATTATGTATTAATTATTGAAGCTGGAGGATGGGTACATGGGAATTTTTATATTATTATCTCAATTTTTACATAGTTTGAAAATTTCCAAATTATGACCAAGTTGATTATCTCTCAAATAACGGAAGGATTATTTAACACTAAAATACCAATCAATGTAATTTGCTACATTAACATATAAAGAAGAAAATGCTAAGATCAGTTGATCAAAAAAAAATCGTGACAAAAATCTAACATACAATCATAGTTAAAATTGTTAATAAATTAGGAATAGAAGATAATTTCCTTAATCTCATAAAGGTTGGAGAGCAAAAAAAAAAAAAAAAAGAAAGAAGAAACCAACCTACTGCAAAGATCACATATAATGATGAAACATTGAAAACTTTCCCTTTGAGATTGGGAAAAAGACCAGATGTCTTATATAGCTACTCTGTTCAACATCATACAAATGTCCTAATAATGATTGTAGAGGAAGAAATAAAGTCAGTATTCAGATTCAGTAATGATGTGATTGTACACAGAAGTGCAAAAGAGGAGAGCACCTGGGTGGCTCAGTCGGTTAAGCATCTGCCTTCAGCTCAGGTCATGATCTCAGGGTCCTGGGACTGAGCCCTGCATTGGGCCCCCTGCTCCTCAAGGAGCCTGCTTCTCCCTCTCCTCCTGCCCCTCCTCGATGCTCATGCTCTCTCTCTCTCTCTCAAATAAATAAATAAAACCTTTTTTTAAAACAGTCCAAAAGAATCTATAGATAAATTATTCCAATTAGGGTTTAGATAGGTTACTAGAAATAAAATCAATATAGAAAAATCAATTACTTTTTTTCCAAAAAAACATTTTTAGAACATACCATCTACAAAAGCACACAAGTATCCAGTACCTATGAGCTAATCTAATAAAAGATTTGTAAGACTTCTCTATTTTTTAAGATGATTGATTGATTGATAAAAGACAGAGAGGCAGAGAGACAGGCAGAAGGAGAAGCAAGCTCCCTGTGGGGAGCCCAATACTGGACTAGATCCCCAGGATTACAACCTGAGCCAAAGGCAGATGCTCAACCACTGAGCCACCCAGGTGCCCCTGTGAAGACTTCTTTGGTTAAAATTATATCAATGAGAAAAATCAAAGATTAAAAAGATAAATCTAAACAGATTTACATGTTATAAAAGTATAGGCTCATTATTTGTAAAGATATTTTTCCTTACATTGCCCACCAATCGAAATTCAAAGATATGCTGACTCTGGGTTTTATATAGAAATGCAGAGATCCAAGTTAAGCCAAGACATTCTTAAATAAGAACAGTGTTCTACTAGATAAGACTTGTCCTGTCTGTTATGAAGACTTAGTAATAGTTCAACAAGAATTAAGGTAATGTGTAGCTGGGTAAGGATAGATAAGTAGAAAGAAACAGTACAGACCCCAGAAACAGAGCCATGCATATATGAACACTTTGTTTTTAACAAGGGTCGCAACTGCCTAGCAGTGGGAAGGGTATGGATTTTTCAGTAAATGATACTGGTATCTATAATGGATCCCATCACACCATACCAATATCTGTACCAGATACATGCTGCCCTAAATGTGAAAAGGGACGTATTAAAGATATTGGAGGTTGTAATAATAATTAATGCCATCCACCAAATATTTTTTAGTTCATTTTCAGGTTCATGTGAACTCATGTAACTTGCTTCAGTCAATGTAATATAACTAGAAGTGATGTGTGCTTCCTTGTAGAACCTTTAAAATAAAGGTAAAATATTTTAGGTAAAATATTTTACCTAAAATAAAGGTAAAATATTTTATTTCAGGGTGAATGATTCACCCTGTTGTTTTTCCCATTATGGCAACTGGTGACGCTCCAGGTGGTGGTTACTCCCAGAGTACTATTGGGTCTCAGTTTGAAAACAATCCAACTCTGCGTTGGATAAGCAAAACAAACATGAACAAAAATAAACCTAGTGTTTTAATATGATGAGGCTCTTGTAGTTGGTTGTTACTGCAATATGATCTAGATTATCCCTACTGATTGCTATGAGGAATGGCATTTTTTGTGACAAAAAAATAATAAAATACATGTCAGTGGTTCAAGAGTTGATGGTAGATAGCAAGAAAGCTGATACTGAAGGATGAAGAGGAGAGCTATGTTATCCAGGGGTAAAATATTTGTTAAGCTGTTGTCTACAATAATTTATAAGATGAAGAACATACTAATGAACTTATAGCCCTAAGAGAAAGGGTTGGAAAACAGAATGCGTTACCCGCTGTTGGCTGCATTATAACAATGTATTACAAGAGGAGACGAGTTTGGAAAAGAATTGACGATTTTATAGCAGGAATTAAAACACAGTCCAGAAATTTGGGGAATTGAAGAGTTGTAAAACACAACTACTCTCAATTCCACTTACTAAGAGATAAAACTGAGTAAGTTTTGAATAACAAAAAACTCAGTCTTCTGGCCAAGATGAAATGAGGTTATGGTCTTGACATCATTGTTAAAACCTCTGATAAGCCTTTGTGAAAGTCCTTGCTTCAGAGTAAAGCTCAAACTAAGGGTGTGGCATGCAATATATCCTTCAGCCAGACAAAATGGTTTATGGAAGAGAGACTAAAAACGTGGCTCTCCCACTGAGGTCTGGTAAGTCTAACCTACCTACAAACAAGTAGAGAGGCATGAAAGCCAGAAAGCAATGATACAGAGCAAATCTAAGAAGAATGTCTAGAAAAGAAATGTTGCTAGAGCTTCTGAAAACTGGAAATGACACCAATATATAAAAAGTCTACTATGTTTTTAAGAGTTAAATTAAAAAAAAAAAAAGAGTTAAAGAAACCATGAATCAGGGTATTAGAAATCTGTGACTCTTGGGGCACCTGAGTGGCTCAGTCGATTATGCATCTGACTCCTGACTTCTGCTCAGGTCAGGATTTCATGGAATCAAGTCCCACGTCACGTTCCCCACTGGGCACAGAGCGTGCTTGGGATGCCCTCTCCCTCTCCCTCTCCCTCTCCCCCTCCCACCTCATACGTTCTCGTTCTCTCTCTCTCTCTCTCCCTCTAAAAGAAAAAAGAAGAAGAAGCAGGAAAGAAATCTGTGACTTTTCAAGACGTAAAATGACTTTGTAAGCACATACTGAAAAAAGTGGGCCGAGAGCTGTGCAGCTCCCAAGGAGACACATTCTCTTCAGTCAGTGTGGACAAGTAGTATAACAGAAAAAGAACTTATTCCCAGAGCATGGAGCCATAGGCCACAAAGACAATGGACAAAGGACATCCTCTCAAGAAGCAGAATCTGGACCTAATCAAGAAATACTATACACCCATCAGATAAAGGGCTTTCAAAATGTCTTGCCAGGCATACTTCAAAATTGCTATGAATCAATGACTGCTGTATTTCTTTAATTTTTCCACTTTCTAAGTAGAAGCGTTTACTAGAGTCATTAGTCCCTTATTATATATTTACATTTTGCTTTTCTATGTAATTAGACATTTTAACTAAAAATGTTTTTCTCTGTAACAGGTTTTTATTTGTTTTTATTTTTTTATTTTAAAGATTTTATTTATTTATTCATGAGAGACTCAGAGAGAGAGGCAGAGACACAGGAAGAGGGAGAAGCAGGCTCCATGCAGGAGGCCTGATGTGGGAATTGATTCCAGGACTCTAGGATTGCACCCTGAGCCGAAGGCAGACGCTCAACCACTGAGCCATCCAGGCATCCTGTAACCGTTTTTAATTCTTAAAATGTATACGAAATCACTTTATGTTATTAAAAAGTTCTAAAGAAAACTAATCATTAAGATAAAAACCCCAGGGATTACAGACTTTAGATGTAAAGGAGCAGATGTCAAAGTTAAGTAAAATATTTTGGTTGAAAGGATTATGATTGTTGTAAGTAAAATACATATAACCAAGTAATAAAGGTCAATGAGGAGAACATTTAGATGGAATGAAATTATGCTTTTGCCCTAAAAAGCATTTGAGAATTTCTATCTGAGGTAAAATATTTTATTTCAGTAACTATGTTACTGAGTTATTTATACTGACCCATATATTGACTCATATATTCTAGTTTGTTTCCTTCAAAAACAAGCCATCTACTTGCTAGTAAATTTTCTTTGTTGTCCAAACTAGTTGTATCACTGGATGCTTAAAAGAATCATAATTATGTAACTTTATCTTCAGGGTTTTCTTTCCTTATATGACATTTGGGATTTTTAAAGGTTATATTTTTTCAATGACCTTTACATTTCTTCAGATCAATGCCCTTCACTGTAGTTTTTCCAAAGGGGTAATCCATGATGAATGATTATGTAGAGGTAATTTCATCACTTTGGAGACCTAGAGCTACACAGATTGGTTGCTTGCCTGGAATGGACTTTATAGGCAAGCAATTTCTCCTAAATGTTGTTTATTTAAAGGAAGAGTTGCTTAAAAAAAAAAAAAACTTTCTCTGTAATTTTCCACTATTAATTATTTATAAAATAAGAACCTATGGGGGCGCTTGGGTGGCTCAGTGGTTGAGTGTCTGCCTTTGGCTCAGGTTGTGATCCCGGGGTCCCGGGATTGAGTCCTGAATCATGCTCCCTTCAGGGAGCCTGCTTCTCCCTCTGCCTATATCTCTGCCCCTCTCTCTCTCTGTCTGTCTGTCATGAATAAATAATTTTTTTAAAAAAGAACCTGTGGTTCTCATCTATTATACTATATTACCATATAGTATACTACCATATATATACTATATTATATATATAGTATATATACATTTATATGTTACCATATAATATATACTATATTACCATTTAATAATTCTGCCACCATAAAATTTGTCACACATAATTTGATTTCTCTTAAAGATGATATAAATAGTAAAGTTCTTTCAAATCATTGGGGAAATGATATTCTTGGTTTTTCTATGTCTTTTCTCCTATTTGGTGCTTCAGGGTATCAATTTAGTTTTAGAGAGGAAAATAAGACAAATCCCAGACTGCATGGTAGCTAGCAGGTGGGTCTCCTGTCATATACATGTCATTAGGCATTTCTCATACCTGTTTTGTAAGCTCACTGATATTTAATCTGGTAGGTTAGGAGATTTTTAAAAAAATTTACTCTACTATTGCAGTGCACTTCCCATAGCTCAACTATACCATAATTCATTTTACCAACTCTACTTAGAGGGTACAATAGAGAGAGCATGTTAGACTAAGACCCTGAATTGGTGGACAGGAAAGCTAAGCCTGTCAACTAATTATCCTTGTGATTGAGAAAAGCATTTGTGAAAATACTTGTTCTTATTGCAAAAATCTGAAATGGATGAATACCGAGAATTGAGTGGAATGTCCACTTCTCAGCATTTCTGATAACCTAGAGACATAGGAGAATATGGACACAATTTGAATAGATGCCTCAAAGTTGAAATTGATTGTATTATTACTCTTGGTATTTATTAGGAGGTCACACACACACACACACACACACACACACAGCCTTCCTCCTGGCCCCCACCTTATTAGATATTATTTCCCCATTTTACTTAGGAAGAAATTTGGCTCACAAAAGCTAATTGGTGCAATGTCACACAGTCAGCAAAGGAGCTGGAATTCAAACCCTAGTTTAATTCTAAAACCCATTATCTTCAAGATTTTGCTGTATCGAAAATGACTGAGATGATTACAATGTTAGGATGTTCATAAACCATATTTCTAGGCAGACTTAAGTAATTGTTAGAATGAAGTGCCATAGGAGTGCCAAGGAGGATTGATTCCATCTGGGAGGTCAAAGAAGCTCAGCGAAGAAGATGGCTTTGAATGTAGCCTTGAAGAACGCATAGAATTTCATTAAACAGGTAAAAGGGACAGTGAAGGAGCAGCAGAAGCAGGTGGCTCTAGAGCATACACTGTATGTAGGGAATGGAGGCAACAAGCTATCCCAGGAGTTTGAAGGGAGGAGTGATGTTCTCCATCCCAAGTTTTGAGGGAAAGAGCACTGCAGCACATGAAGGAGAGTCAAATTATTTTAGTGGTACACGTGAGAAGTAATCAGGGCCCGAGGGAAATGGAAGAAGAACTAGGGAACCACAAAAAGGTGCTCAAAAGCCCAGGCTATTGGATGCTGGAGGTAAGAGAGATGAGAGAATTAAAGGTTCCCGAGGCTCCTAGACTAGATGACCGGGAGAGTAATGATTCTAGTTACCACAAGAGGGAGCCTGGTCGAGGAAAGTTTTCCTGGATTAATGGAGTTGAGTTTTTGGTGCTAGTGCCACGCACGTGGAGCTACCTCAGAGAAAGTTGTCTGCAACTACACTCGTCAACTGCTCTGAATTCCATGGGGCCATGAGAATAAGACACAATAAGAGAGGTCAGAGCACAGAGTCCTGGGAATACCTCCATTTATAAGCATATGGGGGGGGGTGGTTACCTGGGGTAGGTGGTGGCACTCGTTAGAGTAGGCAGGCCAGGGTCTGCTGGAGGGATTTGAGGAGTGGGTGCAACTCTTAGTGGAAGAGAAGCCAGAGTAGGAGTGAATGGACCAGGTTGGGGAGATGGGGGGCAAGAGATGAAGTTGTGCACACTGAGGGTGATGTAGCAGGAACAATTTTAATCTCTTTCTACTTAAGAGTTTGTCGCTCAGGGAGGTCACGAGCAATGATGGGAGATCCCCAACCATGAATCCCTAACACACTGGAGAGTCTGGCTATAGTGATAATTTCCTTTCATTTACTATCTCCAGACACACCTGAATGGGCTCCCAGACCGGGCTCTTAATACGCTCTTATTACCTTCCTTAAGAGCAACTGAACTATAAAGGGGAGCAAGAGGGAGATTTTTGTGGGATGGGATGGTTCTGTATTTGATTGCAGTAGTGGTTATGCAAATTCACACATGATAAAACAGCAGAACCTCACCCATATTTTACCAAAGTTCCTTAGTTTTGATGTCTGACTATGGTTCTATAAGATATAAGCACTGGGGGAACTGGGTGAAGGATATAGGGTTGTCTCTGTACTATCTTTACAACTTCCTGAAAATCTGTAATTATTTCAAAATGTACAGTTCTTTTTGAAAAAGGCAAATGATTCTGTATAGTTGATCTCTCATTGATATCTTTGTTTTTGACCTGTTGTCTGACAACAAATTGGGGACTTTCTTAATATCCCTTTAATTGTTTTTATCAACCTCGAAGTTTATTGTATGCCCCTTGGTTTTAGTTCTACTTGCTTCTAAATCTGTCTGGCTTGCAATTCCAATAATACTCTGTCGCCCCCATTACATATATTTTACTATTTTGAAAAGGATAGAAAGATATACTATAAATTAGATATAACTGCATATGTTTGCATATATAGATTTATAGGATATAGCTTCATCAATCAAGGGGTTTAACAATGACCAGATGGGGTATTTTTTTGTTGTTGTTTTTTTAACTCACCATCCACAGGACACCTGGACGGCTCAGTGGTTGAGTGCCTTTGGCTCAGGGCGTGATTCTGGATTCCCTGAATCAAGTCCCACGTCAGGCTCCCTGCATGGAGCCTGCTTCTCCTTCTACCTGTGTCTCTGTGTGTCTCTCATGAATAAATAAATAAAATCTTAAAATAAACTCACCATCCACATGTTTACATAGGCTTTATATTCTTGTATTATTCTGTCCAAAAGACCCTGAAGCATACAATCCTCCACATTTTACCAGTAAGAAAACTAAAACAGTATCAGAAATAATTGCCCTAAGGTGATTCAACCAGTGAATGGTCGGGCCAAAGGTGGACGTAAATCTTTCAACTCTTCAATTGTTAACTATTTACTTAATTAACCACTTAAAAAAAAGAAAAGAAAAGAAAAACAAGCTATGTACTAACCATAAGCAGCAAAAGAAAATCAGGCAGTATGCCTAAAAGACACATGAAACATTTCTATCTTCCATTCTCTGTGGAAATTGATGACAGAAAGTAAGACAGAGGAAGATAGAGGTGTCTTGTGTATTTATTTGTTTTAAAGCAGCATGTATGTCTTGAAGGCCTTAAATTCAAGACCCTATGTTGCTTGTTCCTAGCAATACAAAGAATTAAAATGTCATGTACTCAGGGGGGTTATACTGTAGCTGGTGAGACATTAATTTACCTGTAAAACTCAGAATCGAAATTATAGTGTGAACCACAATTGGCTAGTATAATAAAATTATAAACATAGTATAGTGAAAAAAGTCTACAAAAACTTCCTAGAATTGAAGGCATTGATGTTATTGAGGAGTATGGACCTTGGTGAACAGGAAAGGAAAGAAGAGATACAAGAGAAGAGAAGATACAATTGTGGCAATTGGAAGACTGGTGTTCTCAATCTGCTGGAAGGAAAAGGAGGAAACTTATGAGCATAGACTTTTCTTCTGCTTACTTTGGGCTAAATTTTCTCTTCTTCCAGTTTCTGAAGATAGAAACTTGGATTATTAATTTTAGATCTTTCTTTTCTTTTTTTTTTTAAAAGATTTATTTATTTATTTTAGAGAGAGAGAGCAAGCACAGTGAGGGAGAGAGAGAATCTCAAGCCAATGAGCGTGGAACCCAATGAGCGTGGAACCCAATGTGAGGCTCGATCTCATGACCCTGAGATCATGACCTGAGCTGAAACCAAGAGTCAGTCACTTAACCACTTGTGTCACCTGGGTGCCCAGAAGAACTTTCTTTTTTTCTAAGAGATTCATCCAATGTTATAAATTTCCCTCTAGGCACTACTTACACTGCATCTCACAAATTTTGATAAGTTGTGTTTTCATTTTCAAAATATTTTAAAATTTCTCTTGAAATTTCTTTGATCCATGTGTGATTTAGAAGTGTTTTCTTCAATCTCCAATTATTATTTTGGGAGTTTTCCAGTTATCTTTGTGTTATTGATTTCTGGCCTAATTCCCTGTGGTCTGAGAGCAAACACTGTATGATTTCTGTTCTTTTAAGTTTGTGAAGGTGTGTTTTATAGCCCAGAATGTGGATTTTCCTGGTGACTGTTTCTTGTGAGCTTGAGAAAACTGTGTATTCTGATGTTGGATGAAGTACACTGTGTGTGTCAATTACATTATCCACTTGATTGATAGTTGCTCAGTTCAGCTGTGTTCTTACTGATTTTCTGCCTGCTGGACCTGCGATTTCTGAAAGGGGGGTGTTGAAGTCTCCAACCATGATTGTGGATTCATCCGTTTTTCCTAGCAGTTCTATCAGTTTTGCCTCACATAATTTGATAGTCTCTTGTGAGGCACATACAGAATTGTGATGCCTTGTTTGCAAATTCACCCTTTTATCACTATAGAGTGCTCTTCTTTATCCCTGATAACTTTCCTCAAAGTCTGCTTTGTCTGAAATGAGCTACTCCTGTTTTCTTCTGATTAGTGTTAGCACGGTGTATTTTCTCCATCCATTTACTTCAATCTATAGGTGCTTTTATATTTCAAGAGGGTGTCTTACAGACAACACCATGTTTTTTGATCCACTCAGATAATCTCTCATTTAATTGCTGCATTTAGATCATTGATATTTAAAGTGATTATTGATACAGTTGGGTTAATAGCTACCATCTGTCTTTTTATTTTAATTTTTATTTATTTATTCATGAGAGACACAGGGAGAGAGAGAGAGGCAGAGACCCAGGCAGAGGGAGAAGCAGGCTCCATGCAGGGAGCCTGACGCGGGACTTGATCCCAGGTCTCCAGGATCAGGCCCTGGGCCGAAGGTGGTACTAAACCGCTGAGCCACCAGGGCTGCCCAATAGCTACCATATTTCTTACTGTTTTCTATTGGTTGGACTTGATCTTTGTTCTTATTTTTGTCTTCTCTTTTTCCTTGTCTTTTTTTTTTTTTTTTTGGTTTTAATTGAACATTTTATATAATTCTATTTTCTCTCCTTTCTTAGCATACAGTTCTTCTCCTCCTCTCCTTCCCCTCTTCCTCTTTTTCTTACTTTTTAAAATGATTGTCCTAGAGTTTGTGATATACATTTACAATAAATTCAAGTCCACTTTCAAATAACACTATACCACTTCATGGATGGTGTAACTTATAATAGCAAAATAACCCTAATTCCTTCTTCCCATCCTTTAGACCATTGTTGTCTTTCATTTCACTTAGATATAAATATACAAAAACATATATAGGTATGTATACACACACAAAATACATATACAAGAATACATAATCCAACTATTGTTGCTATTATTTTGAAGAAATTGTTATCTGTTAGATCAATTAAGAAAAATTTAAAGAAAACTTTAAAGATTTTATTTCTTTGAGAGAGACAGAGATAGTAAGAGATAATGCAACAGGGGGAGTGGCAGAGGGAGAGGGAGAAGCAGACTTCCCTCTAAGCAGGGAGCCCCATGTGGGACTCAATCCCAGGACCCCAGGATCATGACCTGAGCTAAAGGCAGACACTCAACCCTGAGCCACCCAGCTGCCCCCAGATGTAATTCTTACCTTTCTTCCTCTTTAGGTAGCTCTTTCCTCTCTGGGTTTTTGCTTTATCTTTGATTTTCTGTAGTTTGAGGATGATGTGCTTAGGTGTATTTATTATTGTTAGTTTTCCTGCTTGGTGTTCTTGAGCTTATTGGATCTATGGTTTGGTGTCTGATACTTATTTGGAAAAATTCTCAGTCGTTGTTGATTCAACTATTTCTTCTTTTACATTGTCTTTCTTATATTCCCATTATGTGTATGTTTCACCTTTTGTAGTTGTCCTACAGCTCTTGGATATTTTGTTCTACTTTATTTTTTTTTTCAGTCGTTGTTCTTTTCGCTTTTCAGTGTTTGAGGCTTCTATCGAGATAATCTTTAGCTCTGAGATTTCCTTCACCTGTGTCCAGTCTACTAGTAACCCCATCAAGGGCATTCTTTTATTTCTGTTAAGAGTTTCTGATCTCTAGCATTTCTTTCTGGTGCTTTCTTAGGATTTCTATCTCTCTGCTTACTTTGCCCATCTGATTTCCCATGCCGTCTACTTATTCCATTAAAGCTCTTAGCATATTAATCATAGTTACTTTAAATTCCTGATCTGATAATTGCAACGTCCCTGCCATACCTGGTTCTGATGCTTGCTGTGTCTTTTCAAATTGTGTTCTTACCTCTCGGCTTTAATTTTTTTCTTGATAGCCAGACATGATGTACCGGGAAAAAGAAGCTGCTGTAAATAGGCCTTTAGTAACATGATGATATGGTGTTGGGCGAGGGTAAGTGCTCTATAGTTTTATGATTAGGACTCAGTGTTTTGAGCCTGTGCCTCTGGGTTATGAACTTCAGAGGCATTTCTCAGTCTTTTTCTCCCTCTTATCTTGGACAAAATGGCTAGAGCTGGTATTTCCCTTCCCCAGGTCAATGAGGCTCTAAAGCTACCCCAGCAGGTTCAGCTCTGCTTAACTGGTTTCCCCTGAGGGCAGGCCTTGATAAGAAGAACACTGTGCTCTGGTGCATTTCAAAATGGCATCTTTTCCCTTCCTGCTGCCAGAAACGTGAGGGAGTTTTCTTTGATACTGTGGGCACCTGATCAAGCTTCTGGAAGTAAGTCTCATAATATTGTGGGCTCCCCTTAGGCCCAGGTTCTCCTGGAGTTTTTAACTCTCAGACTTGTCCACACTGAGCCTCCAGCAAATTGTCAATTCTAGTTCAGGTTTTCTACCCCAGCACTGGTTCCCATTCGTTTTTCTCCTCCTGAGTCTCTGCTTTAGTTAGCTGCTCCTCCCTACAGTTGCCTGTCTGTCCAGTCTTGGGGGGCACTGGTTTGCCTTGTGTCCTCCCCTCTCTTATGGATCCAAGAAGAGTTGTTGATATTTCAGCCCGTTCAGCTTTTTACTTGTTATTGATGGAGTGATGACTTTCAAGCTTCTCTATGGAAAGGAAAAGCAGAAATCCCAGGGCATAGACTTTAAAAATCAGATAATCTTCTTTTTTTTATCAGATAATCTTCTAATTAGTTATTGGATAATGGGTAAGTTATTTAGCCTCTCTGGTCTCAGTTTTCTCATCTATAAAATGGGTTATAAAGGCACTGACTTCTATGCTCTTTGGGAGGATTAAGTAAATTAGAATGGAGATTGCTGTGATGTTTTAGATGCTGCAAATATCTTCCCGTATTTGGTTATCTGTGTGAACTTTGAATTCTGCCTAGACTGTTATTTTTGGAAGAAAAATGTTTAGTGTTTGATGTCAAATTGTTTACTTTGCACTTTGGGGAGGACTTGTTTAAATCAGTAAAGAGTATTTGGAGACCTAGATGAAAGATGAGCAAAGGATATGAACAGGCAATTTACTGATCCAGTAATCTCAATGACTAGTATATCTATGAAAGAAACTCTAGGGACACCTGGGTGGCTCAGTGGTTAAGCATCTGCCTTCAGCTCAGGTCCTAATCCCAGCATCCTGGGATCAAGTCCCACATCAGGCTCCTCTAGGGGAGACTGCTTATCGCTCTATGTCTTTATTATTTATGTCTTTATTTATTAGCCTCTCTTTGTCTCTCATGAATAAATAAATCTTAAAAGAGAGAAAAAAGAAGAAAGAAAGAAAGAAAGAAAGAAAGAAAGAAAGCAAGCAAGCAGAAAGAAATGCTCTAACAATCAGGGAAATACAATTTAAGAGCATAATGAGGGATCCCTCGGTGGCGCAGCAGTTTGGCGCCTGCCTTTGGCCCGGGGCGCGATCCTGGAGACCCGGGATCGAGACCCGGGATCGAGTTCCGCGTCGGGCTCCCTGCGTGGAGCCTGCTTCTCCCTCTGCCTCTCTCTCCGTGTGACTATCATGAATAAATAAATAAAATCTTAAAAAAAAAAAAAGAGCATAATGAGATACTATTCTAGAGAGCTGCATTTTGGCAGTACCTAGCAAAGATAAATGTACATACTTGGTGATCCAGCTATCCCAACCCTGGATATATATTCCAGAGAAACATTCTGCACAGGAGATGGATAGGAGGTATGCAGTGTTTTTTTATTGTTCATCACCGAAGAAAAAGATGGATAAAAAGTAGAAGATATACATTGAATAAACTCTGCAACAGTTAGAAATAATGAACTAGATGTCCACACAGCATGACAGAGAATTGTTCAAAACCATGGTGTCAGGTGGAAAAAGAAGAATAAAATCTATGGCATAAATAATTTGTATAAATTAAAATTTTATACACATAAAAAAACTATATAATTTTCCAGCTTTATTGAGGTGGTATAATTAACAAATAAAAGTTGTATATATTTAGATGCACAATGTGATGTTTTGATACACATATAGATTGGGAAATGATTACCACAATCAAGCTAGTTAACATAGTCATCACCTCACGTGTGTGTGTGTGTGGTGAGGACATTTAAGATCTACTCTCAACAAAGTTTGAGTATACAATTCAGTATTACTAACTATAATCATCCTGCTGTCCATTAGAGCTCTAGAGTTTATTCATCCTGTATAACTGGAACTTTCTACCATTTATAATTTTAAAGAATACATTAACAGCCAAGATAATCACAAGGGCATTCTCTAGTTACCTATGTCTGGGCTAGGGGGAGGACAGAGAGGGAAATAGAGGAATTACAGTTGCCGAAAACAAACAAAAGATGGGACTTGTGTAGATGGGGAGTTATCCCAACTCTCTGGCCCTAAGACCACCCATCCCCCAAATAAAAGCTTTGTAAGGAAGATTGGTGTTAGCCATTGTAACAACACTTACTGTCATTGATAGGTAATAATGTGAGGAAAATTTAGATGAGGATGATGCAAATTTTATGAAACAAAAATATTTTATAGGGATCTAATCATCCTTGTAAATTAGGTGAAGTTAAGCATTTCTCGAATCATTTGCCTAATGTTTAATCAGTTAATGGCAAATACAAACTACAATTTCAAAATGCAGTTTTATAAATGTTTCAAGACATGATAGCACTCTATATTTTCCTTTTATGTTTATCATTATTTAAAAATTTGTTATGGAGAACATAGAAAAGTATACAATTCATAGTTGTATATTCTAGCGAATGGTCACAAAGTAAATATATCACCCAAGGCAAGAAATGCAATAGTACCAGAGAAACCAGAAATCCGTTTCCCAACCCCAAATACTACATCCTTTCTCCTCCCCAGTGACATTTCTGTCTTCTAGCGCCATAGCTTACTTTTGCCTCTTTTTGAACTTCAGTTTAACACTTTTAAATGCCTTAGTACAGGGGCACCTGGGTGGCTCAGTTGGTTAAGTGTCTGCTGTCAGCTCAGGTCATGATCCCAGTGTGTTGGGATTGAGCCCGACATCTGGCTCCTTGCTCTGTGGAAAGCTGGCTTCTTCCTCTCCCTTTGCCCCTCTCCCCTACTTGTTCTCTCATATAAATAGATAAAATCTTTTTTAAAAATTGAAAAAAATACCTTAGCACAGCAGGAATTTGAAAAATAATCTAAGGCTAAATATTAAGTTTATACCCAAAACTTCATTTTATTAGTGGCATTTAAAATTTTTTGAAATTTTTTTGAATTTTTATTTATTTATTCATGAGCGATAGAGAGAGAGGGAGAGACACAGGCAGAGGGAGAAGCAGGCTCCATGCAGGGAGCCCGTGGGACTCGATCCTGGGTCTCCAGGATCACACCCCGAGCTGCAGGTGGCACTAAATCGCTGCACCACCGGGGCTGCCCCTTGAATTTCAAACTATTCATTACTAATGTATAGAAATCATTTTTATGTGTTGGCTTTGTATCTTATCAAACTCACTTATTAGTTCCAGGAGCTTTTTGTAGCTTTCTCAGGATCTTCCATGAGGACAATCATGTCATCTATGAATGGGGATAGTTTTTTCCTTTCTCATTTATATGCCTTTTATTACTTTTTTTTTTTCTTTTATTACTTTTTATTGCCTCATTGCACTCACTAGGATGTCAAGTATGGTATTGAAGAGCAGTCATAAGAGCAGAAGTCTTTCCCTTGTTCTCAATCTTAAGGGGAGAGTAATTAGTCTTTTCACCTACTAAGTAGGATGCTAGCCATAGCCTTTTTGTAGATGTCCTTTAATAGAAGTTCCTTTCTCTTTCTAATTTGCTGAAAGTCTTAACTGTGAATAGATGTTAAATTTTATCTCATTCTTTTTTTCCATCAGTTGTTACCATCTTCAGATTGTTGATAGGATGGAATACATGGAGTTTTGATTATTGAAACCAGCCTTACATTCCGAGCATAAACCCTATTTCGTGATGGTGTACTATTATTTTAAAATATATTGCTGGATTCAATTAGCTATTTCATTGAAGATTTTTGTATCTATGTTTATGAGAGATATCAGTCCGCAGTTTTCTTGGACTGTCTTTGTCAAGTTTTGGTATCAAGATAGTGCTGGCCTTATAAAATGAGTTGGGAAGTATTCCTTCCTCTTCTGTTTTGTGGAAGACATTTTGCAGAATTTGTGTTATTTCTTTAAACACTAGATGGAATCAAGCAGTGATACAATCTAGGCCTGGAAATTCCCTTTTCAGAAAGATTTTGACTATGGATTTAATTTAATTTTTTAATAGTTTTAAGACTACATAGATAGTTTAATAGTTTTAAGTTTAATAGTTTTAAGACTACATAGATTACTTATTTCATGTAGGGTGAGTTTTGGTAGTTTGAGTTTTTTGCAGAATTACTTCATTTTGTCCAGTTTTTACATGTATGAGCATTGAGATGTTCACTTACCCTATTAATGCATATTTAATCTATAGTGCTCACTATAGATGAGCATTGAGATGTTCACTTACCCTATTAATGCATATTTAATCTATAGTGCATTAATAGGGTAGTGCTCACTTACCCTATTAATGCATATTTAATCTATAGTGATGCCCTCATTCCTGATCTTGGGAATTTGTGTCTTTGATCATTTTTCTTTTCAAACTTCTAAGATGTTTATCAATTTTATTGTTTTTTCCAAAGAACCAGCTTTTGGTTGTATTTTTTCCCCACTTATGGTTTAATTAATTCCCACTCTGATCTTTATTATTTCCTTCCTTCCGCTTCCTTTAGGTTTATTTTTCCCTTCTCTTTTTTGTTTATTAAGGTGGAAACTTAAATAATTGGTTTGAGATCTTTTTCCTTTCTAATATAACCATTTATTTTATTTATTTTTTATTTTTTATTTTTTACTTTTATTATTTTTTTCTAATATAACCATTTAATGTTTGGAGAGTTTCCTGATTTTTCTTTTAGTTATTGACTTCTCGTTTAATTCCATTATGGTCAAAGAACATATATTGTATGACTCAAATTCTTTTAAATTTGTTAAAGTTTATTTTATGACCAAAGATATGGTCTGTCTTGGTGAATGTTCTTTGTGTACTTGAAAGGAATACATATTCTGCTCTTGTTGGATGGAATATTTTATGAATGTCATTTAGATTAAGTTGGCTAATGGTGATTGTTCAAATCAGCAATTATATAATCTTGCTGATTTTCTGTGTTCTGTTTCAATCAATAACTGAGTGAAGAATGTGAAGTCTTCAACTATAATTGTGAATTCACATATTTCTCCTTTTAGTTCTGTTAGTTTTTGCTTCATGTTTGAAGCTCTGCTGTTTGATGCATACGTATTTAGAATTGTTATGACTTCTTGGTGAAATGATCATCATATTTTAATAGAATTACCCTCTTTATGCCTAATCACTTTCTTTGTTCTGAAGTCTACTTTGTCTGTAATTAACATAGCCACTAACTTATTTTCCTGTTTTGAAAATGTGTACATGGTACCTTTATTCAATTTTTTGCTTTAGATTTATCTATATCATTACATTTGAAAAAAGTTTCTTGGGTATAGTATATAATTGGAGCATTTAAAAGAAAATCATTCTGTGGCACCTGGCCCTCTGAGTCTGAAGAGCATGAGATTCTCAATCTCAGGGTCATGAATTCAAGCTCCACATTGGGGATAAAAATTACTTAAATAAAATTTAAAGAAATATTCTGATATCTATATTTAAACCATTTACATTTAATGTAATTATTTATATGTTTAGATTTAAGTCTATAATCTTAGTGCTTGTTTTCTGCTTGTAAGTCTATGTTTCTGTTTTCAGCTTTGTGAGATCCTGAGCAGAAAGCCTAGAAACTCCTTTCTAGGTTTCCTAGGTTTCTGACTTACAGAACTATGAGATAATAAATTTGCGTGCTTTTAAGCTGCTAATTTTGTAGTAATTTGTCATGCAGCAATAGAAAATGAATATAGGTCTTTTGCCACATAGAATCAGTGTTAGCCTGTATGACCAATAGAATATAGAGGAAATGACAGTGTATTACTTTGAAGTCAACCTCATAACAGCTCTGTGAAGAGGAATGGAAAAAGCTAAGCCCTCCTGCCAACAGCCAGGATCATTTTCTAGTCATATGAGTGAGCCACCTTAGAAGTGGATCCTCTAAACCCAAACAAATCTTCGGATGTCCGTAGCTCCAGCTGACATCTGATCACAACTTCAAGAGAAATCCTTAGCTCAAATCATTTAGCCAAGCAACTCCTGAATTCCTGACCACAGAAACAGTAAGAGAGAATAATAAATGATTATTGTTTAAGCCACTAAATTTTAGGTCACCTTTTAATGCAGCATTAAATAACTAATATATGGCCTATTGTGTGCTAGGCCACTGTTCTACATGATAGGAATATAGCAATGAATAAAGCCAAGTGCCTTCTATCATGGAGTTTATATTCTACTTTAAAGGAAGAGATGGAAGATATAAATAGATGAACATATGCTTTGTCAGGTTTTAGTAAGTGATGGTAGAAAAATAAAGCAGAGTGAAAAGATTGGAAGTAATGGAGAGGTTTCTGTAAGATGGTCAGGAACACCTCTTTGATAAGTAGAAATTTGAAAGTGACCTGAAGTGAAAGATCAAGCTACACAGATATTTTGGGGGCAGAACATTCTAACAGATGGAGCTTCAAACATAAAGACCATGAGGTGAGAGTGTCCATAGGGAGTATGAGGAAATTGCCAAATATGTGAAGAGTTCTGTTTCTAGTTTTTTTTTTTTTTTTTAAGATTTTATTTATTTATTCATGAGAGACACAGAGAGAGAGAGGCAGAGACACAGGCAGAGGGAGGAGCAGGCTCCATGCAGGGAGCCCGATGTGGGATTCGATGCTGGGACTCCAGGATCACGTCCTGGGCCAAAGGCAAGCGCCAAACCACTGAGCCACCCAGGGATCCCTGTTTCTAGTTTTAATTGATACATTTCTAGAATGTTTGGAATGAGAGTTGCCAGATTAAATACCTGATTCCCTGTTAAATTTGAATTTCAGATAAATAATAATTTTTGTTTTTTGTATAAGCATGTCCCAAATATTACATAGATATATTTACTAGAAGGTATTAATTATTTATCTGAAATTCAAATTTAACTAGACATATCTTGAATTTTTATTTGCTGTATCTGGGAGTCTTATATAGAGCAAAGGAAAATCTGAAGACAAGCCGCTAAAATGATTACAAGGATGGAAAACACGTCTCTTTGGAGGAATGATGAAGGAGTTCCTATGTATATTCTGTAACAGGGAAGGCTAAGAGGATGCTCTCATTCCTACCCCTAAATTAGGGCATATATCAGGCCGGCTGCTCAGCAGGGAGTCTGCTTCTCCCTCTCCCTGAGCCACTCTCCCTGCTCATTCTCTGTCTCTCTCTCTCTTACTCACTGTCTCTCAAATAAATAAATAAAATACGTAAAAAAAAAAAAAAAAATAGGGCACACAGTAGAATAGAAAATGCACAGGATGGGGCACTAGTATAGTTAACTACCTTCTGGATAGCTTCTTTCAGATGTTTTGAAGGTACTGGAAACTAAAACGTACTAAATCTATGTATGTCTTTGGACAAGCATCTTCATAGGTCCAGTAAAACCATAGTGCTGGGTTTTACTGAGCTGGGTGGTTCAGTGGTTGAGCGTCTGCCTTTGGCTCAGGGCATGATCCCAGATTCCCACATCGGGCTCCCTGTGGGGAGCCTGCTTCTCCCTCTGCCTATGTCTCTGCCTTCTTTCTGTGTCTCTCATGAATAAATAAATAAAATCTTAAAAAAAATAAAAAAAACATAGTGCCAGATAATATCTGCAATCCCTTTGTCTCCAGTGCTTTGAGATTCAATGAATGGATAGAAATTGCACAATAAGTTGTTTTTTTCCATCTCCACAGAGAATAGCGCAAAGTTGATGAGTCTTGCAATGAGAGAATTGATTAAACGTAAGGAAGAATTTCTTAACTGAGAGACAATTAATCACTGGAATGGCTTTTAAGGGAGGCTATGGAGTCTTGCTCCCAAGTGATCTTCAGGAGGAGGTAGCAGCTGTTATGGGCAGCACAGACTCACAGAACACCATCTTGGAGTGGGATGACTCAACCTGCTGGCCTCTTGACGTCCAGATCTTGAGGGGATGATTCCCTTTTGGTCTAGAGAAGTAGAGGGAAATGACCCTTGATTACTCTTAGGAGTTGTACTGCTTCTCTAAGACTCATGATGTTATTGTAGCCCTCAAACAGGCTTTCAAAAGTGTCCTTTAAAAAAAATACTTAAATTCAATATAGCAGCATACAACACCCAGTGCTCATCCCATCAGGTGCCCTCCTGAATGCCTGTCATCTAATTATCCCATCCCCCCAACCACCTCCCCTTGTGCAACCCTTTATTTGTTTCCTAGAGTTAGGAGTCTCTTATGGTTTGTCTTCCTCTCTAATTTTCCCCACTCGGTTTCCCTCCTTTCCCTGATAGTAACTTTCACTATTTCTCTTATATAGAAAATATGCATTTTGATAAGTTCTCCAACTGGTCCATATGCATACTGCAATTTGAGAACCATAGGCATTTAGAAATGAGGAGCTTTCTTGTTTTACTATGAATAGGCCTTTGAGACATATATAGTTTTGCATGTGGTGACTGAGATCCCTGCCTAAGCTTATTTCTGGAGGGGAAATATATATGCTAAGAATGGAACCAGAGAATGGAGATGCTAAATGATTTAAAGAGGATTTTGGTCAGGACATTCTAGGCCAAGGGGAAGCATAGATGAGAGGGAATGAAACAGGAGTTTACTTAATCTTAACTTTTGCCAGGCACTCTCATTACAATAAAAAACTATGTCTTGAAACTATTTTTGTCCCTTTTTATCTTCTTGAAATTTTCTATCCAATCTTTTAAAAAATTTTTTGAATAGTACCTTTTTTTAAACCAAAGAGAAGGGTTTTTTTTTTCCCCCCCATTCTATAATCAGAACAGATTGAGGACCCAGAATATCCCAAGGAGCCATGGGACGGACAACCATCTCTTCTTAAATTTTTTGGAAAGAACCAATGGAGCTGGTAAAAATACAATAGAGGAAGATCTCAGGGTCACCTAGGAGGCAATTCAATGCAATTTAATATTATGAAAAGAATCCAAAGGCACACAGCATTCCCAAGTTCCACTTTGACCCTGTATTTTAAGAGTTGTTGCAAAAGTCCTTGGTGAGGAAGAACTAGGAAGGAAAGACCCAAATGTAGAACATTCCATATTTCCTCTCCATGCCAGTGTTTACTGTTTAAGCAATCTCAATGAGGCAGTTAAGCCCAAATAGAGTAAATTCATCTTTTAGCCCACATCCACAAAACTTGCCCCAGAGTGGGCTGCAGCTAGTCTTTGCCTATAGTGACTCCAAACTGATTCTAAACATTTCTTCCAATAGATTTACACAAAATAAATTTTTCCCTTGGCAGAGCAGCTTGGTTTGATTTGGGTTATTTGACTACAAAAGCCCAGAGGCCAAGCATTTGTTTAGAAATATTAGGATCAGCAGCACAAATGAGCTTTTTTTGTGAAAAGTTAAAGATTTCTCATTTAGGGAGGGAGTTCACAAAAGACCCCATTAGCCAAGCCTCACCAGTAATTAGTCTGATTTCTCAGGCAAGAGGCAGGCTAATTGTCTGCCATCCATTCCAGAGGCCTAGAGACACTTTAAAACCTACCACCCATTGAAAAATATATTTGGAGAACTTCCTGCTGCGTCTAAAGTTTTTTCTATTAACTAAATGTTCAAACTGAGATCAATATATGAAAATATTAACAAAATGGCTGATTATAAAGTGTCTTTTCAGATGGCAGATCGGAGGGCCTGTTATGACACTCAACTATAGAGAAGTAGGAAGGGGCTGCTACTTGGTAAACGATACTGTGTAACAAATGTCATTATCCAAATTTAATACCAGAGGAAACTGACTCTCAAAGGAGGTAGATAACTTTCCTGAAGTCACACGATGAGTTCGTGGCAGCGCCAGGATTCAGTGAACCCAAGGGAGCGTGGTTTCCACAGCCCAGCTTAGGGTCAGCAGCAAAGCAGCATGGACCCAGGGGTGTTGAGGCTGGCTCTTTGCCGGCTCTCTACAGACTTGCAGGATGGTCTAGTTGTCATCACGTGATATCTCAGGGACGGAGGCCCTTAGTCGGGTGGGTGTACCCGATAAGGCCAGTGTGGAAGCCAGTGTAGATGGGCCGGCTTGGGTCAAACATGGCTCAACTGAGAATCTGGACTCCTCTCCTCAGTGGCCCCTCTGGGTTGTATGTGCGGAAGCACAGGGCATGTGGACTCAGAACAGAGTCCTTGGGGGGAAGAGGCTACATTTAAACTCCATGCAGGAAGCTGCAGCAGCACTGGTGCCGGACACTTCAGAAACGCCCAGAGATTTCTCTCCAAGTATATGACGTGAGACATTGGCAGCTCTGGTGTAGACAGCTCACTCACTTGCTACCCCCAAAACTTTCTTCCTGATGCATTCAGGGGTCCCCAGGCTGCAGCACAGCACAGTAGGCAGACAGCACTGACCGCACGGCCACCCTCTCTTCTCCTGACACCAGGGGGTGGCGCCGTCAGCCTTGGGTGGCTGCTTGACTCTGCTCTTGCTCCTCCATCGCAGTGCCTCATGACCTCTGTACTTCCTCTCACGCTGCACCCCAATGCTGGGGTGAGGTGAATCCCCTTCGCCTTCTCTTGTATTCCCAAAGCTCCAGCAGACCTCCCATTTCTTAAAGAATTTTCATGGGCTGTGCTCTCTGTCGGTACCTCCTTCAGTCTCATGGGCTACGGAACCCCACAGAAATGGATCCTCGATGGGCCTCTCCTGCTGGCCCCTCAAAAACACCCAGATGTGTCTGAATATGTAGTAGAGTATGAGGCAAGTGTGTGCGTTTTAGACGATGGGGGATCTAAGACTTCATTATTAAAACGCTGATTCCAAGGCCTTAGCCCCAGACGCTCCGATTTGGTGGGTCTGGTGAGCTTGGGCCTGGAGGCTGCATTTTCAATACGCTGCTCAGGGCCTCGGGCACAGAAGGTGTTTGCGCTGCAGCTCTGCCCCGGGTCGGCTGTCCGCGTCCTTCTGTCCGGCTGGGTGCCCAGCTCCTGGTGGGCAGGGTGATGGCTCGTTCTCCTCCACAGCTGGGTGTCTGTCCCAGTGCCGGCACACAGGGGACACCTGTAAAGGCTGCGGCGTGGGTGGGTGGAGGTACTGTGTGAGGGGGCCAATCCGGGTTCCAGAACTGTCCGAGGCATCCTCCTGTCCTTGGTGCCCTGCGGTGGCGGCAGGCCTCCCTGGTTCCCACGTGCTGAGGGCAGGGTTAGACGGCGGGGAAGAGAACTTCAGGAACGGAACCAGCGCCCAGGAGGCAAACGCCGTCGGGGCACAGGCATTTAGGGCCCGGACCAGAATCCGCGTTGGCTCGAGGAAGTGTGTCTGGAATTAGGACGGAGAGGGCGTCCGGCAACCCCAAAGACCGGGCAGCACGCGGCTGCGCGATGGCCGCACTGCAGGAGGAGGGTGTCGCCCTCCGCCCCCCGCCTCCGGCCTCGCCCCCGGCCTCTCCACGCCTTCAGGGGCTCCTGGCGGGGCTTCATCATTCAAGGGCACACTCTAGATTCTTCCCGGTACTTGTCGGACACCGAGACGGTTGACCCAAGCGGAGGGATCGGTAATTCTCATACAGAGATTCGGCCTTGCTGCTAAAACTGTCCAAATCGCCCTGCTCGGTGACGCCGCAGAGCTCCTGCGTGTGCGTGTGCGTGTGCGTGCGTATGCGTGCGTGTGCGTGTACGTGCGTGTGCGTGTGCGTGCGTGTGCGTGCGTGTCCCGTCCTGACCACACAGGGGAGGAAGGCCTGAAGGGACCGTGGCTCCCGTCGGGGACGCTCCCTGGAGCAAGCAGGCCTAGTGCCGGTCTCGCGCTCAGCCTTCCTCCCATGGAGGAAACCCTCTGGCGGGCAGAAGCCGGCTGCCCTCCCGCCCTCCCGGCCAGGATGCCCGGATGCCCACATACCCGGATGCCCGGCCCTCTGGCTCCCAGGCCCTTGGGACCGAGGCGGCGTCCGGCGCAGCTGAGCGGGCTCCTGGCTCCCCGCGGTTGCAGGGCCCTCCCCGGCCTGCGCGCCTCCCCGCCACGCACCTGATCGCACCTGATCGTCCTCTTCCCGACGGCCCTGCCCCCCGCAGGGAGGGACGCCGGCCTCCGCGGTCGCCGCTGACAGTGGCGGGGACCCCTTGGCCCCGGGGCCTTCGACCCCGCGCCCCGCTCAGTGTGGACGCGGCGTGGCGGCTGCCGGTCGGGGCCCTGGGAGGCCGCCCCGCAGGACGCCCGCGGGACTTGGGGGACAGCGCGAACTGCGCCCCGGCTGCGGGGCCTGGGCCTGCGAGGCTTCCCGCAGCTGAGGCCCCCGCGCCCCGCCGGTCCGGAAGGGTCAGGGACTGCGTGAGAACTGCAAAAACTGCAGCTGTGTTTTTGAACATTTTGTTTGGGAACAATTTCAAACTTAGGAAAAAGTCGCAAAGATAAAAACAGTACGGGACGGACGCCCGGGTGGCCCAGCGGCTGAGCGTCTGCCTTCGGCCCAGGGTGTGATCCCGGGTCCCAGGATCGAGTCCCGCGTCCCGGGATCAAGTCCTGCACTGGCTCCCGCAGGGAGCCCGCCGCTCCCTCTGCCTGGGTCTCTGTGTGTCTCATGACTAAATACATAAAATCTTTAAAAAGTACAGGAGCACCTACCTGGCCTTCATCTAACCCCACTTGCTTTATTGTTTGCATGTTTCTCCTCCACTCCATATATATGTACATTGATGTAAATGGTTCAGAGAAGATGTCATATATAACATGTATCTGTACTGATTTATGCCTCTAGCTGCACACAGGAATATATGTACAACGTAGTTTTTTTCCCGAACCATGTAAAAGTAAGGTCCATAATTCATGGACTCCTGAACATGCTGCTGTCTTCTGTGAATAGGGGCATCCTCTTACATAACCATAGGGCTGACATAGTGCTTTTATCTGCTCCACCCGCCACACGCCACTGTTGTTAGTCGACCAGTCCATGTCCTTTTCGGCACCTGGCTCCAGGCTGAGGGCTCACGTTTGGCTGGCGTGTCTGTTTAGCCTCCTGTAATCTGGCTTGTATGAGGTCCATCCCCTGTGTCTCCCTCACACCATTTTTTTCCCTCACAAATTTGTGCGTCATCCTTGTGCACGGGCTTTATTCCGACTTGCGTCTATCTGCTGCCCAAGAGAGTAGCACATGCCGTTTTGTTTTGTAGCACGTTCCTCATTATGTGTTTGGTGTTTCCTCTGGTGAGATTGGCTGTACAATCTCAGCCAGAAAATGCTGGCCAGCTGAGATGTGTCCTATCCCCCACACCTGGAGCCACATGATGTCATCTGTCCCACGTAGATGATAGTTTGGACCATCCAGTCATTGGGTATAATGTCTTCGTTGTCTGCTCGCTGGTTTTCTTCCTTCCCTTGACGCTAGTAAGCAATATGTGGGGAGTCACTGCCACATGCGGAGTTGGTGAATACACGTGAGGTTTGGCGGGGGTGAGGTGCAGAGCTGACGGCCAAGAAAGAATTCTTGAGACGTCTTTGGTGCAAAAAGGTGGTTTTATTAAAGCACAGGGACAGGCAGGGCCCGTGGGCAGGAAGAGCTGCTGGGCCTGAGGGGTGGCTGGTTATATATCTGGGAGGCAGGCAGGTAAGAAAAAGGGAGATTTTCAACAACTTTTTAAAAAAATATTTTATTTATTCATGAGAGAGAGAGAGAGAGGCAGAGACACAGGCAGAGGGAGAAGCAGGCTCCATGCAGGGAACCCAATGTGGGACTCGATCCCTGGTCTCCAGGATCATGCCCTGGGCTGCAGGCAGCCGCTTCAACTGCTGAGCCACCTGGGCTGCCATAAATTTTATTTTATTTTATTTTATTTTATTTTGTTTTATTTTATTTTATTTTATTTTATTTTACTTTATTTATTTACTTATTTATTTATTTAGACACTGATTTTTTAAAATATTTATTTATTTATTTATTCATGATAGAGGCAGAGACACAGGAGGAGGGAGAAGCAGGCTCCATGCCAGGAGCCCGACGTGGGACTCGATCCCGGGACTCCAGGATCGCGCTCTGGGCCAAAGGCAGGTGCCAAACCGCTGAGCCACCCTGGGATCCCCTTATTTTTAAGTAATATCTACACCAACATGGGGCTCAAACTCACAACCCTGACATCAGGGTTCTACTGACTGAGTCAGCCAGGTGCCCCTCAATCAATGAATATTTCTTGAGTAGCTACTATGTACCTAGAGAGACAGGACACTAAGCTGGAGATAGGGAGGGGGAAAACTTCCTAACAATAAAAGGAGAAACAATTCTATTCTGATTGGGTGAATAGATGAAATATTTACTTTTCCTATCACTAAGAAAACATATAGCCTCTAATGATGTTTAGAACTATAGGATCTAAGGGCACCTGGGTAGCTCAGTCGGTTAAACATTTGCCTTTGGGGGCAGCCTGGGTGGCTCAGCAGGTTAGCGCCACCTTCAGCCCAGGGTGTGATCCTGGAGTCCTGGAATCAAGTCCCACATTGGGCTCCCTACATGGAGCCTACTTCTCCCTCTGCCTGTGTCTCTGCCTCTCTCTCCCTCTGTGTGTGTCTCTCATGAATAAATAAATAAAATCTTAAAAAACCGTCTGCCTTTGGCTCAGGTTGTGATCCTGGGGTCCTGGGATCGAGGCCCGAATCCAGCTCCCTGCTCATCGAGGAGACTGCTTCTGCTTTTCCTCCTGCTAATGCGCTCTCTCTCTCTCTCTCTCAAATAAATAAAATCTTAAAACAAAACAGGATCTAGTCTCCTAAAAGAAAATAACTTTTTTCTTTTACTCTAGAGAAAGAAAATAAAGAAACATAGGCTGATCTTTAATTACAATTGATCACTAAATCTGTGAGATATGGGGCTGCTAAAAGGGTGGTATTTTACTTTGACATTGGGCTTTATAGCTGGACACACTGCAAACCCTAGAGTGATTTGGTGCTTTCCTATGCCCTCTGTCTTGAGCTTGTGAAAAATAGGTCAAGTAAGCCAGAAGCTGCTCAGAAGGAAGAGGCTGGAAAGAAGCTCACAGGCCAGCCTGTCTGGGGAGGAGAAGGGGGGCGGCATGAGATGCAGGCTCCAGGACGAGAACCCCTGCCTCTCCAGGGGACCCCCCTACAACCATTGTGCTAACAGATGATGGATGCCTCAGCTGTCCTTTGCCAGTGGATTTTTAGGGAATGGAAGCAGCAGGGCTTTTTCTGAGCCAATGCACAGACTCCTGGGAACAGTTGAAGTTTCTGCTGTTTAAGGAATTAAATGGTTGGAAGCTCACTCATCCATTAAAAATGCTCCCCAGGATTATACTGAAGTGTTGGGCGGGGTTTTTTCCTGGTACAGAGAAATTCAGAGGCGGATGATGTGCCACAGAAGAGGCTCCAGAGAAAAAGCCCTGCTTGCGAGCCATTTCTGTAGGATGGGAATATGGTGTCTGACAGCCTAACTTCCCCTCACATCCAAACCTATGGCACAAAGTTTCTTCTTCCAATAAGGTCCGACACAAAAGCTCATGCTTTTAGCAATTCTGGCTATATTTTCAGCCAGGCGGATCCCCATGATGATATAGAAAGAATGAAGCACAACAGAAGCCTAGTCTCAGTCTTGGGAAACCTACCATTTTGTCATCCTTACCAATACAGGACAGGGCCAAGAATCACAAAGTAAGAAAAATGAAATAAACCAACCAAACCTGAGAAGCCAGAATTGATGTTACACAATGTTCCATTGGTTTGTTTATACCCTATTTTCAAAAACAACATTAGAGCAACTTTAGGTTGTTTACTTGTGAAATCTTTCAAGGCCCCATTCAGAATCCATTTACATTAACTTTATACATTTTTCTCATCCATCATCCAAACTCTCATATAAAAAGCAATAAATAATTAAATGTGGAAGAACCTACTATAGCAAATAGTAACTGACAATAGGAAATGACAGGTGCCAACAGGATGGGAGACACAAAAACTATAATAGTGTCGAGAACTTAAACCAACCATGTGGACTCATTTATTGTAGGGTTAAATAACCCTTGGAGTCTTAAATCTATATAGATTAGGCCATTTATGATAGTTTTATGAGTAACCTGGAGTCTCTAGGAAAAGAAAAAAAATTATGTTCATTTTGCCTTGTTTAGGAAATTGAAATATATTTGTTTAGGAAGATTTTTGTCTCACATCATTAAAATTCTAAAGTTTTCTGTTTAAATGATTAAACATTCAAGTATTGGAAGACTTAGTCATCTAGAAAGACTCATGGAACAAGGCTCAAAGAAGCCCAGATAGCAAATTTTTGGCTTGAACACAAGTGTATTTGGTGTTTAAATCAGTTAATTCTTGGTGCAAATTATGCTTCTCATCTTGAAAGGTATAATTTGGGACTTCACACAGACCTCTCTGCAAATAGCATTAATATGATTCATACAGTGATGAATCAGAACCTCAGGATCAATTTTTCACTTGGAATCCATATGGGCTTACAAATAGATTCAGTGCCTCTCTAAATTAAAAAGGAAATTTAGAAATAGAATTCAAGGTGTTTAATCTACTACACCTGTGTATCTTTTTGGTTTGGTTGGTTATGCCCTGGACCCCTGAAATTGGCTGAGTCTTTGGCACACTGGTCATAGTCTTTGGCTTCTAAGAGTCTATCCCCCTTCTTACTTGGAATTTTGGTGAGAAGATAGGCCCAAATATCTTTCCTAGACCATAAGGGTATAGGCATATGACCCAGGATTGACCCAGAATTGACCTTGCCCCTTGAATCCACAGGGAGTGTGCTAATAATTGGTGAAGCCTACACTCTTTTAATAAGATAGGGAAGGATGTTGGGGGAAATGACTGCCCTTGGAAAAAAGCAAGGTAGCTTGTAGGGCCAATTGCCTGTGATGTAATGTGATGTGATGTGTGACAGAAGGACCCCTAGTGTCATACCTTGAGGTATGAGTGATAGTGAGCCAAGGGAAACAGAGATAATAACAGAGAGAGACTCTGGATCTGCCCTAACATTTATATACGAGGGTGGGGCATGTGTTGGATCTAGTGATACAAAAAGTGAACATAATTTTGAATATAATAGTAACAATAGTATCTAATATTTTCGAATGCCTATTGTATGCTAAGGAACTAGCATGAATTTCTTATTTAACACTCATTGTTAACATATGTGGTGCAGCCTATTCATATCCCTGCTTGACAACATCAATCATGACTGCTATCTTGTCAAATCCAGGGACCATTCTTAAGTCCTCATTTTGATCTTTAGTGGCATAGAATATATTAATCTCTCCCTTCTTTGGGAGACTACCTACTTTGTTTTCTAAGACATTATATTCCTTGGTCATCCCATTTTCTGGCCATGCTCTTTCTTTTGTGATCTACACTTTCTCTGCTCTCATCAGTTATGTAGGGGAATATCTTGTCTTCCTAAGCCCTCACATGCTGTATAGGCAATCTTGTAATTTATAATCCCACCTATATATTGATAAAGCTCAAAAAAAAAAACAATTTATTGAGTAGTTTCTAGATTTCAAAATCTTTTCTAAGTGTTTCACTATAATAACTCATTTAATGCTCAACATCTTGAAGTAGGTCCTATTATCATCCTGGTTTGATAGATGGAGAAATGGAAGGAGAGAGGCTACTCAAGGTCACAGTGGTAAGAGGAGGTGGAAGCAGAATTCCAACCCATGTGGTTCAGCTCAAGTGAGTACAGAGCTGGAGATTATACAACAATGGAAGCCTTCTTTAAGAAAAAGAATACAAAATTATAAGTAAAAATTAAGTAGAAAAGTGAACATGTATTTAGAATGAGAAAAGAAATCATAATAAACTGAAAATTTAAAGGGCTGGCAGAGGGTTCCACTTTTGGCTAAGATGGAATAACAGGCACCACATTTGCTTCCTACCATATACAACTAACATTGCCACAAAATAAGTGACACAATGTTTTTTCAAAAGATTGGATATCAAGCAGCAAAGGACACTACACTCTAAGAAATGGGAAACAAATGAAATAAACCTTACAATTGCGCCCAAATTACTTCATTGAGTATTTCCAGGCTATAAGACAAAGAAGAAAAAACTAGGCAGAACCAGATTGATTCCCTGGATAAGAAGGCTGAACTGAGGGTCTGGGGCAAGGCAACTGAAGTTCACAGAGTACTGGAGAGGACAGAGCTGCACAAAGAATTCCAAAGAACAGATGGTTCCCTTTAAGTATTTGGCAGAGCACTCATCAGTGTGTCAAAAGGACCAGAAGGAACAATGCCTGGAATTTGTACAAGACCAATAATAGTATCTCCTCCCACCACACAGACTGGAAACCTCATAATTTTCAAAACATTAGGTAAAATTCTCAGAGGCACATTGCCTAAGTAGTGGGAAATAATTAACTCTAGACTGAAGACTGGTCTGCTCTCACCTAGGAAATCTTAAAAACAAGATGAAAAAGAATCAAACTGTTTCCTAGTAATACAACTGCGTCTCAGAAAACAGCCGATGATATTTATAGCAATTAAAAAATATCCAGCAGCCAACAAGAAAAATCCACAACTGGCATTCAATAAAAAATTATCAGGTATCAATAGAAGCAGGAAAGTATGACCCATAAGGAAAAAAAAAATTTATAAAAGTCAACCTGGAGGGATCCCTGGGTGGCTCAGCAGTTTAGTCCCTGCCTTCAGCCGGCGTGATCCTGGAGTCTTGGGATCGAGTCCCACATTGGGCTCCCCGCACGGAGCCTGCTTCTCCCTCTGCCTGTGTCTCTGCCTCTGTGTGTGTGTGTGTGTGTGTGTCTCATGAATGAATAAATAAAATCTTATAAAAAAAAAACGTCAACCTGGAACTTATATAGATGTTAGAATTGGTGGGCAGGAATGTAGGACAGTTATTATAACTGCATGATACATATTTTAAAAGGTAAGTAAAGACATGAAAGTTATTAAAAGATCCAAGTTAAATCTCTAGAGATAAAAACTATAATGCCAAAATGGAAAAATATTAGAGAGACTTAATGGCAGAAGAATTGATTGCAGAAGAAAAAAGTAGTGAACTTGTAGACAAAGATATTTGTCAGTTCTGAAATGATGTAAAGAGAGAAAAAATAATTTTTAAAAAGTGAACAGTGCATCTATATACTAACGGACATCTTCAAGTGGCCTAATATACAAGCAATTAGAGCTCTGAAAAGGAAATGGGCAAAGAAAAATTATTTGAAGAACACGGGTCCCCAATTTCTCAAATCTCATTAAAACTACATGGAGCTTTAATGACCCCAACCACAAAAAATGAAGAAAACCATACCAAAGCACATCATAATCAGATTTCTGGGAAAATCTTAAAAGTGGCTTACAGGAAAAAGGACAATTACACTCAGAGGAACAAAGATAATAATGACAGCAGGTTTCTCATCAGAAAAACACATATACACGCACACAAGCAAAGCACATGACAGTGGAGCAACATGTTAAAAGAATCGAAAGAATAAAAACCTCTGTTAATACAAGATTTTTATACCCAACAAAAATAGCTTTCAAAAAGTGAAGCAAAATAAAGACTTTACTGACATAAAATGGTGAATAAATTTATCATTTATGGACTTATAGTACAAGAAAGTCCTTTCTTTAATTTAAGAAATTAAAGGAAGTCCATCAGGCAGAAGAAAAATGATACTGGATGGAAATAAGGATCTAAAAAAGGCTAAAGAATATTGAAGGTGATAACTACATGGGTAAATATATATGACTTAATCTTATATTTAAACTTAGTTTTATAGATGATAATTAATTGGTAAATGCAAATCAAAACCACAGTGAAGTACCACCAGGACAGCTATGGTCAAAAAGACAAATAGTTACAAGTATTGATGAGGATGTAGAGAAAATGGCACCCTTATAATTGCTAATATGAGTGTAAAATGGTACAGCTGCTCTGGAAAATGGTCTGGCAGTTCCACAAATGGTTAAACGAGAGTTGCCATATGACTCAGCAATTCTACTTGTAGGTATATACACAAGTGAAATGAAAACATATATCCACACAAAAACATGCACGAGTGTTGTTGACCCCTAAAAAAAGATAACCAGTTATTTTACCAGTAAAATGAGTTTATTTGGAAATACCATTTTACCAGTAAAATGAGTTTATTTGGAAATAGCAGATAATTGCAATTTGGGACATCCAACTATGGGGAACTATAGGCAAGGTCAGAGAATAGAGAAGAGGGGTTTGCTTTTAGGAGGGAAAGAAAAAAGCTGGGAGGGGCTGTTACAGCTTCTCATTGGCTGGGCTGTTGCTGGGCAAGGAGGAATTCTTCCTTCTTCCTGATGGAGTATGTAGAGTGAGATTCTTTCTGCTGGGGAATGTGAGCTATGCTTCTCACAGTGAGTGGTAGTGCTTGAGAGGTAGTACATCAGAGCTCCTGGCTCCAGTGTAAATGGGGTTTCCTTTATTTATTTTCAGAGTGTTCATACTAACAGTATTCATAACAGTTCCAAAGTGGAAACAACCCAAATGTCCATCAACTGATAGAGTATTTAGAAAGTAATATATTTATATATGGAATATTATTCAGCAATTAGAAGGAATAAAATACTAATACATATTACAACATGAATGAACCTTGAAAACATGCTAGGTGAAAGAAGCCAGTCATTAAAGACCACATATTGTATGATTCCATTTATATAAAATGTCCAGAATAGGCAAATCTATAGAGACATAAAGAAAATTAGTAGTTACCTATGGCTGGAAGGATGGAGCATTCGATAGATATAGGCAAAAGGGGTTTCCTGTGATAAAAATGTTCTGGCATTAGTGGTAACAATTGCACAATCTCGTGAATATACTAAAAAATACTAAATTATACACTATCAAAAGGTGAATTACATAGAATGTGAATTATATCTCAATAAAGTGATTATAAAATGATAACTATTTAAACAAAAGTAATAATTAATTGTGAGTTTTGTAACATATATATAAGTAGGATGCAAGAAACATAGTATAAAGGCCCAGAGGGAAGAACTGGAAATACACTCTTGTAAGGTTCTTATACTCTACATAAAATGATATAATTTTACTTGAAACATATCATGCTATATTAATGATGTAGAGCACAGCCCCCAAAAGCTAACACTAAAATAAGAAAACAAAGAATCATAGTCAATAAGCCAAATAAGGAGATAAAATGAAATTGTAAAAAGTACTCAATTGAAAAGAGGTAGAAAACTAGAGGGAAAAGAATAAAGAACAGATGGGTCAAATAGAAAACAAAAAACAAGATGATAGGGTTAAAGCTAGCTTTATCAGTAATCATATTACATACAAATAGTCTAAACACTCCAATTAAAAGGTAGAGATTGTCAAATTGATAAAAGAAGCAAGAACTAATTATGTATTGCCTGCAAGAAATACACTTTAAAGACACAAATAATATAAAAAAAATGCAAAAAGTTTACTGTGTTAATACCATTCAAAATAAAGCTGAAATGGCTATATTTATATCAGACAAAACAGATTTCAGAGTAAAGAGTATTGCCAGGGATACAAAATGACATTTTCTAATGGTGAAAGAGCCAGTTCATTAAGAAGGCATACAAATCCTAAATATTATGCTGCTACTAACAAAGCTTTAAAATACATGAAGAGAAAACTAACAAATGTAAAGAGAAATAGACAAATCTTTGATTATAGCTAGAGATTTCAATACCCCTCCCTCAATAATCAATAGAATAAGTAGAGAAAATAAGAAAATCAGTGAGGATATAGAAGACCACATCAACACTACCAGCCAAGTAGACCTAACTGACATTTAGAGAGCTTGCCATCTAATAAGAGTGGAATGAATACACATTCTTTTTATAGTCCATTTACTAAGATAGACCATATCCTGCAGCATAAAATAGTCCCAATACATCTAAAAGGATTCAAGTCACTCAAAACATGCCCTGTAATCATAATGGAATTAAATAGGAAACCAAGAAAAGAAAGATCTCTGGAAAGTTTCCAAATCTTTAGAAACTAATGAACATACCTCTAAATGGATCAAAGAAGAAATCAAAAGGAAAATTAGAAAGTATTTTAATCTGAATGCAAATAAAACCACAACCTATTGAAGAGCAGGTAAAAGCAGCTTACAAGGAGTTATAAGGGGTCCCAAGGAAAGTTCTGCGTGTAATAACGGCTATATTCACTATCTTAATTGTGATGTGTGATTCACTCTCTTGAGGATGATAATTTCATGGGTTTATAGAAATTTCAAAACTTACCAAATTGTATAGTCTATGTGCAGTTTATTCTGCCAATTATATCTCAATAAAGTTGTTTAAAAAGTCATTTAAAAAGCTGTCAGATCCTGCAAATATAAAATAATCCAGAAAATAACATATTTTCATTAATTAACCTTCTGACACATCTCTGAAGTACTTTTTTCCTACAAAGTTTTGCTGAGTTCTCTTTAATTGCCTTTCTATAGGGCAAAGATTTTGGAACATTATGTCCTACAGCTAGAATTGAAAGAATTCAGTCTTTCCTCTATCATTGTTAATCAAAATTTGTATTTGAAAAAAATTCGTATTTGAGAAAAGCTTCAAACTATTTTACTCCACTGGTGATACTTATGCATTCTGCTTGGGAAACATTAGGCATCACCAGTATAAGGTGAATCAGACACCCTAAGATGAGATTTGCATATGTCTTTATTGATGATGTACTTGCTATTTTTAGTGCTTCTCTAAGATTGGGCCCTATTAACCCAGGAGCTTTGATATATTCTCTTTTGTGCAATTTCAATTGTATAAGCTGCATTTTAAGTAGAATTACTGAATAGGTAATTAAATAGGTACCAGGCACTGTTCTAAGTACTTCAGGCATAGCAGCAAATGAAATTAGCAAAAAAACCCAAAATCCTGGTCTTCATGGAGCTTACATTTTAATGGCAGGAGAAATAAAGTAATAAAACTCAAAAGGTATAGTATGATATACTATACATTAAGTGCTATGGCAAAAAATAAAGCAGGAAATGAGGATAAAGGTGGAATTTTTTACAGCAAGGTTAGAGGAAGCCTCGCTGAGAAGGTGACTTTTGAGAAAAGATCTGAAGAATCTCAGGGTGAGAGCCATGGGGATATCAGGAAGGGGAGAATGTTCTGTAGAGGGACAGCATGTGCAAAGACTTGAGGCTGGCGTGTGTGGGGAGTAATGGGGAGGGGAATGAAGTGGCTCCCGCGGGGTGAAGAAGGTGAGAGAAGTAGGAGAGGAAATCAGAGAGATATGGCGTCCAGAACTGTAGAGAAGTGCAGTTTTTACTCAAGGGTTGATGGGAGCCATTGCAGGATTCTGAGCAGATGGGTGACATGACCTGATTTGTGTTTTAATGCTATTGCTGTAGTGGGTTGAATAGTGGCCCCTAGAAGTTTTTCATGTCTTAATCTCCAGTCCCTGTGAATGAGAACTTATTTGAAAATAGAGTCTGTGGACACAGAAACACCCAGAGACATGGAGAAGAAGACAATGTGAAAACGGAAGCAGAGTGATGTGACTACGAGAACCAGGGAGGCCAAGGATTGCCTGCAATCCTAGAAGCTAGGAGAGAGGCGTGGAACATCGAGATCCTCCCTCGGGAGCCTGCGGAAGTCAGCGCCTCTGCTGACACCTGGATTTCAGACCTCTGGCCTTCAGAACCAGGAGAGAGTTCAATTTCCATTTTAATCCACCAAGCGTGTGGTCATCTGCTACGGCAGCCGAGCTAATGAGTACAGTAACGTTGGCTTCGGTGTGGAGAGCTGACTGGAGGGTGAGCAAAGGAAGCCTCTCAGGAGGCTGCTGTGACAGTCCAGGTGACACAGCGTGTGCTTGGAACACAGCGGTGGCGGTGCAGTGGTGAGAGCAGCCACGTTGCACAAGTAGTTTAAAGGGAGAGCCAAGCGGCAAGTCGGAGGTGGGGTGTGAGAGAAGGAAGCTTGGTGGGAAGGTGAGTGGAGGCTAAGTCGCTAAAGAGGTGGACTGTGCTGGTTCTTAAGTTCCTGTTTCTCAGCTCCTGTCCCCCTGCAGACCGCCTTTCAGCTGTGCCAGCTTGCTCCACATGAGGCTCTGCCGACAGGAGGTGCTGGAGGGGACTGCCAGCCTGAGGAAGGAGGGGGACATGTTCCATCATGTCCCTGTCAGTGACACTGCAACTGTAGCCGGTTCCCATTTCCTCACACAACCAGAACCAGCCTCACTGGGCCCCCTCAGAGGTACCAGTGCCAGTTGCCTTTGGTTCTCTCCTCAGAGGTCTAGCTCTGTGGGCCCCTCCTATGGGTTCAGATAACCCCAACTCTTCTTTCTGTTGGCCAACCTCTTAGGGTAGTGGCTGCTTCCAATGCTGACCACCATAGTGCCACCTCAAGGGTCCTCTTTGGCCTTTTCAGTTAACAACAATTTATATTCAACTCTCTCTGTTAAAATACCTGTTGTGGTTCAAGTTCCCAAACAGACTCTGACTAAAGCCGAAGGCGTCAATGATGCCAAGAGGCCGTGGGAGAAGGTCTGGAGTTTTGGTTTGGACAACTTCCTATTAGACAGCGTGAGGTATCCAGGAGCAATTTGGCTCTGAGTTTTGAGTTTCGGGGAGAAGTCTGGGCTGGGGACAGCAATGTGAAAGTCACCAACACAGGCACTGAAAGCCACAAATCGCAAGCCTATCTGGAGACACTTTGGTCTTGTTTTGCTTTTTGATCCCAGGGTCTCGGCACAGATCTTGGCAGAGAGAGAGGCTTCGTAAAGATTTGTTGAATGAAGGATGCGTGGTTAAAAGAATCAGCGAGGGCCCTGGGTGGCTCAGTCGGCGAAGCATCTGCCTTCGGGTCAGGTCATGATCCCGGGGCCCTGGGATGGAGCTCGGAGTCCAGCTCCCTGCTCAGGGGGGCCTGCTGCTCCCTCTCCCTGAGCCCCTACCCCCTGCTTGCACTCTCTCTCTCTCTCTCTCTCTCAAATAAAATGTCAAAAAAAAAAAAAAGAACCCACGAATGGCTTAGTGGAGTTGCTGGGCCTGCAGTAGTAAGCTGCTTTGAACATAAAAGAAGTTTCCTAGAAGTGGCCGCTTCTGGGACACGGGGATCATGCTGGACTCAGTGTCCACTTGCGCAGGCTCAGGTGCGAGACCGGGTGACTGGCCCCAGAGAAGAGGTTCCCTCGAACAGCAGGTGTCCCCTTGGAGTTTTTTGGAAACCAAGGCTTCATTGCTTTTGGTCCAAAACCAGCGTTTGGCAAAGGAGCCTCCAGGCTGCAGCAGTTTACGGCAAGGCCGCGCCTGGGCTTCCCTCCGGATAGAACCTGGCCTTATGTTCAGCCTCCCTCCCTCCCTTCCTTCCTTCCTTCCTTCCTTCCTTCCTTCCTTCACCTCCCCGCCCAGCTTAGGTTCCCGTGAATTATTCATTATCCATCCCTCCCAGGCCTTTGTCGCTGGAGCCGCTTCCTCCAGGCTGCTCTGCCCTGCGGTCTGCAAGCCATGGCAGGTAAGGGCCTGCTCCTCAGCCCAGGAGGGGACAGGCTGCCTGGTCCCGGGTCCCAGTGGCCAGGAGCGCGGGGGACAGGTGTGCCCAGTCCTCAGGTCCCCGCGGCCAGGAGCGTGGTGGGACAGGTGTGCCCAGTCCCGGGTCCCGGTGGCCAGGAGCACAGGGGGACAGGTGTGCCCGGTCCCCAGGTCCTAGTGGCCAGGAGCGCGGGGGGGACAGGTGTGCCCGGTCCCGGGTCTTGGTGGCCATGCAGGGGGTCAGGTGTGCCCGGTCCTCAGGTCCCCACAGCCAGGAGCGCAGGGGGACAGGTGTGCCCGGTCCTGGGTCCCCATGGCCAGGAGCGCGGTGGGACAGGTGTGTCTGGTCCTGGGTCCCAGTGACCATGCGGGGGGACAGGTATGCCCGGTCCTCAGGTCCCTGCAACCAGGAGCGCGGGGGACAGGTGTGCCTGGTCCCCAGGTCCTAGTGGCCAGGAGCGCGGAGGGACAGGTGTGCCCAGTCCCGAGTCCTGGTGGCCACGCGGGGGGACAGGTGTGCCCGGTCCCGGGTCCTAGTGGCCAGGAGTGCGGGGGTGGGGAGGGGGGGACAGGTGTGCCCGGTCCCGGTGCGGGCCGCGGGCGTCCAGGGCCCGTCCCGATTCTGCTTTCCCGCCCATCCCCTGCAGCAGCGGCGCCTGCGCCGAGCAGCGAACGGGACCGGCCGGATGGGAACAGCCCGGGGTAAGAGGCCGAGGCCGCAGGGCCCGCTCCCCGCCTGGGGCCTGGGCGTTTGCTCTCCTCCAGAACTGTCTCCCTTTTAAAAAATAACCCAGGCGGGGCCGCTCACCACGTGACCAAGCTTGGGTCGGCTGCAGCGCAGAAAACTGCACGTGAGCCGGGGGTTTGAGTAAATTCGATTTGAAATAGGATCGAAAAGTGCTCACTGTGCCCCCTCCGCGTGTATTTCTGTTGAACGTGATCTTGTGAGAAATATGCTGAGCAACAGCTGTGAATTTTAGTGCAACTGTGTCTGCAGAGTGAATATGAAATGTTTGCCTTCCTTCTGCTTGGGTCCTTTGGTGACCCGATGTTTGCTGTGCTGGCTGTGTCCCCTGCTCTTGGGGGGAGGGGGTCCTGCTTTCCAGCCCTCCCTTCCTCAGGCTGTGGGAGGCCTTGCCTTGCAGGGGAGCCCTAGGAGCATGCAAGAGGGGGGGGTGTCCACGCCGGAGGCGCCACAGACCCGGTGCTGGGGGGCCGGGGGGAAGGTGGGAAGCGGGCAGGCTGCTGAAATGCTCAGGAGGTCTTGCTCTGTCTCAGGGCCTAGAGGAAATAATCTATTTGTTTTTTCCTCTCTGGTCCCCAAATCTTAGCCTGCAATCAGTCTCCCCACGTTTTGGGAGGGCACCGGAAGGTGGTGGAAGGAAGGAGGCCTTGTCCCTTCTCTGTTCAGGAGAGGCTGAGCACCCTCCTCCTCCCCATCTCCCATGGGGCGTCTGCAGGGCAGAGGGGCAGGTGGCCCATGGACGACCACGTTGTGTCATCGGGAGAGGAGGGTGAGAGGACAAGATTCAGGACAGTGGAGCAACAGAGAGGCGGTGGCTTCCCTTCCTCTTACCACAGTCCCTGCTCCCAAACTGATAGGTGCCCTTTGGCGGGCCGCGAAGCAGGGTGGGAGCACCCTCCTGGCAGCTCACCTGTAGACAAGGGGAGATGGGGACAACCAGGGGCCTGTAATCAGGAAGCATTCACAGCGAGTCTCCTGCCCTCCCAGGCCCTGTTTTAGTGTCCACACAGCCCACTGGCAGGCACAGCCTTTCTTTGAGAATTATATTATGATTTTTAAGTGACTACAGAGCGTGTCCTATGATCACAGACGCATCAAGAACTCAAGGTGTTCACCTTTGCTAATGTTTAACAGAAAAGTGGGTAACTGGGCCCATCTCCCTTCCTGTGGGGAAGCAGAAGTAAATTGAGCAAGAACATTTTCTTCTGAGGCAGTGGGCTCTGTGAGAGCCAGGGGCGGTGCTGGCCCTCGCCTGGAACATTCGGTGCAGTCAGCTGGGAGTGGTCCTTCCCAAGCAGATGCTTCTTCTCCTGCGGACCTGAACACTTTGTCTTCTGGTCCCCAGGACCCCAGCCCATCCCCAGACCCTCAGGGGTGTCTCCTTCCGCTTTTGGGAATGACTCTTGGTGTTGTCAAGCCCTGGGTTGGAAACATGAAGGATGCTTTCTGGGAGGATATCCAGGCAGGTGGGGGGTGGTGGGACCCCTCAATGGGGGTTGTCAGAGACTTTGTTCTCCTTTTCAAAGGCAAACAGTCATTCACATGAGATCAAAACCTTTGCTAAAGAGTGAGAAATAAATTTAGTTGTCATAAGGTATTTTTTGTATCATAAGGATTTTTTGCCTGAAAAGATGATATATTTTGGTATCTTGGCTCTGACACATGGCTTGGGTGTATTTTTAACCAAAAAACATTCACTGTAGTACATTTGAATGCCATCAATCTGCTTTTCTTCAGTGATGACCTTGGGCTCAGCCAGAGTCTTTGGCTGGATTGAGATTGGGTACTTTCTTTCCTTTTTGCCAAGTAAACCCTTTTAATGTCAAAATAGGAGGTAATGTGACAAGTGAACCAGGTATTGGAATATAAGCATAAAGAAAAGCCAAAGAAATGTGTAGTCAAAAATTCATAATAGAAATTATTAAAAATTTTCCAACTCTCTATACACTGCTAAACTCATAATTCCTTTAAAATTTTAAAAAAATAAGTATTTTCTTAAACCAGTCAGGAAGCAGTGATGCTTTTTACAATGAATAGGCTCAGTGTAAATTTTTAGAGGCCTTGGGTTTGTGGGCAGGTTATTGCAGGATTGGGTTAGTTTATAGACACAGCGTGCTTGGAAGGACAAGCAGCATTGAGGCTTTGGGCTCATTAATTGGCTGGCCCAGGACCCTGAGAGTGGTGGATCCTGGAGCAGAAGGAGACCTACACTGATTTCAGGGAACCTGCCTGCTTGCCATCTCTCCCTCGCTGTTTCTTTGCTTTAGTCACTCTGTTTCTTTCTGTTTGTTTCTGTTTCTGTTTCTCTCTTTTTGGTAGACTTTACAAAATAGAGTATATAATTGCAGACACACACACACTGAAAAACTTCTGGGAATATATACCCCCTGATGTTTTCACAGTTACCTCTGAGTGAGAGGATTACATAAGATTTTACTTTCTCCTTCATATGTGTCTTTATTTCTCAGGTTTTTTTCCAGTGAGTATATATATCTTTTTTCATCAGAAATTTTTGATAAAACCAAGAAGTAGGGATGTGAAAGAGCAGGTTGCCCAAGATTCTCCCCCCACTCAGCTGTGATATCTGTTTGGGGTAGAGACAGCAGTTTGTTCACTGTCAAATCCACAGGCCTGGCATAGTGGCTTTCACGGCATGGGCTTCGACATGTGTTTGTGGGACGAATAATTAGAGAAGGAACCAGGATGAAAAGAAGGTGATTTTGGAGGAAGCAGCTTACTGGTCAGTGTTCAAATGATGCTGCCAAAGATTCAGTCTGTTTGACATTAAAAGGACAATGGATTGAAACTAAAATGCTCTAATTGGATAGAACTTACAAAGGATCTAATAACACTCTTCATTTTAAGCCCTGTAGTCCTTTGTTAGAGAGAATATTAGAGACGAGATCCAGACGTGGTTGTTGCTGTAGAAAAGAAAATCTGGCATATATTTTTTAGCCAAGAGAGCCTTTTGTTGGAATCCTAAATACCAGTATTTGGTCACATGCTAAAAATATCTATAACAGCAATTGTGGGATGAGGGGGAAGCTCCATCCTCTCTGAGTTTGACAAGACTGTTTCTTTCAAGGGGAAATAATGGACTTAGCTGGTGCCAAGCCTGCTTGTGGAGGGAGGAAGCTGACCTTACAGTCTCCCCATTCCACACAATCTGGGTGTTCAGCCAGCCGGGACTTGAGGTGTCTGCCTGGCTCAGCAAAGTGCCCTTGCAGGTAGCTCCCAAACTCCCTGGAAGCAGGCGGCTACAAGTATCTGATCTGGAGACTACAAAAGTTTAGCCACTTAGGAAACATTAACCTGCTTCAAATGGGAAACTCACCCCAGCTACAACTCTAATAGGATGTTAAAGGTCTGCCGAAGGATCTTTCCAGAAACTCCAGTTCTACAGCAGAACACTCTGGGGTTTTAATAGTAGAGAATCCACATCCACAGTCTTTCTCCTCAAACCACTTACCTAGTTGTCCTGTCTCCTCACAACTCAGTTGTCACTCTGGTGTTTTTAGAATATCTTTTGCTGAGTTGCTTAGAAAAAAAAGAAACAATCAGTAATAACTCACAGAGCTTCTGTTGGTGATAATTGTTTAAGGACTTGGGTGCAATTCTTGCTTATCAAGTGGTCACTTTGCTTACTTGGCAGGACGAAAACCATTTTGTGAGCGAGTAATTTTTATTTATTTTGGTTCTATAAAAAGACCTCAACTTTTTTTTTCAGGGTGAGTCCAAAGCAAATATATTTTTAATATCAAAATAATTAGAAAACAGACTGAAATTTCAACAAAGGGATTTCTCAAGCACCTTGTATGCGGGCAATCTGTGGTTTGCTGTCAGTCTATAAGCTGATGTGTCTAAGATCTCCTGAGCACTCATGGAAATATGACTGCCTGTGAATGGTCTTTCTCCTGCAGATGGATACCTGCTGGGCATGGATGGGTGTCCTTGTGTGTCCCTGCTGCCATCCTGCTGTGCTTATTCTAAACTTCTCTTCAGCCTTGCAACCCATTTGAAAAACCAGAGCCCTCAGAATGGAGACAAATGGATTTAGAAAGGCCCTGACCTTCTAAAGCCTTTGTGGCCACTCCTGGCCAGCTGGGAACTGTGAAAAAATGTCCATTCATCTTCCCTGCCTCCCACGCTCTCCCTGTCTCTCCCTATTCAAATATAAATTTGCTAAAATGGTTAAAAGAGTAAGTGAGTAAGTAAAAACAGTACTGCTTCCTGTGCAGAAATTACATGCTTGTTTTGATGAGGGCCATTTATTTCTTAGATGCTTTGCTGCGCATTATATTGTCTTTGCAGTCTGCTGAGCCACCTTGATTAGAACTGGGAGGAAATTATTTCTGAGTGTAATTTTGTGCTTAATTTATAGATTTGATGCCCATGTTTTTATCATTATTTCTGCTAGCTTTTAAAACCCTATTAATACTTTAATTATGAATTTTCTTTGTTTTTATAGCCTGAGGCTACTTGATGGGCAGGCAGAGTTTTATAAATAAGTAGATACGGTTCACTTACAGAGAAAAAGAAGAAAATAATCGGAGAAAGTAAGCTATGTGGGGGAGTGACTATTATCAGTTTCCTAATTTACTTTTTTTATTTTTTTAAGATTTTATTTATTTATTCATGAGAGACAGACAGAGAGAGGGAGAGACACAGGCAGAGGGAGAAGCAGGCTCCATGCCGGGAGCCTGATGTGGGACTCGATCCCAGGTCTCCAGGATCATGCCCTGGGCCGAAGGTGGTGCTAAACCACTGAGCCACCCTGGCTGCTCAGTCAGTTTCCTAATTTAAAGGAAGATCTGCCCATAGCACAGAGCTTTGCAGACCTGGTGAGACTGGCTCCCTGAGGTAATGAGCCTTCAGGAGCACCTGTTCCACCCCATGCTCTGGACACAAGTCCTGAGCCCTCGCGTGTACCTGATATGAAAAAGGAATAAAGTGGCACAGAAGCCTGAAGGCCTGGGATGCTAGTCTTGACTGATATTAATTGGTCATGTGAACTTGGGCCAGTTGCTTTCTCTAAGCCTTGGTGTCTACATCTACAGAAGTGTCAATAATAATATCTGTTTTTCCTGTCATTATAGGAGCTTTATTTTTTTAAAAACACAGAGAGAGAGGCAGAGACATAGGCAGAGGGAGAAGCAGGCTCCCTGTGGGGAGCCTGTTGAGGGACTCGATCCCAGGACCCTGGGATCACAACATGAGTTCAAGGCAGACGCTCAACTACTGAGCCACCCAGGTGTCCCATTATAGCAGCTTTATAAGGGAGAAATGACATAACAGATGTGAAACTACTTGTTAAACTGGGGAGAGTTGTGCAAATACGAGGCTGCAGCCACAAGCCGACAGCTTCCGGGCCAGGTACCAGCTGTGCATTGTATTTGGCCAGCACTGTATTTTTAAAAATAGACCTAGTATCTAAAAATAGAACAATTTGTGGAACATTTTGGGCTTCTGGCTTCGCTTGAAAAACCAAACCTTGTGACGACCTGCACCCCATTTCTGTGTGGCAACAGTTGGCCTGAGTTGAATTGTGACCTTCGCTTTAGATGGACCACATGCTTTCCAGTTCCCTTCATCTCTGCTCTTTGCTGATGACGGTGACAACACCAGGGGTTCTTTTTGCTATTTGTGTGCCTGTCTGGCTCCTAAGTGGGGTGTCCGTTAGAGTTCATGACACTTGAGGAAGATGTTGGACAGGCTGCTTTGATTTTGTGGCAAAAACCATTGGATTTGGAGTGTGAAGATCAGAGCTAAAGCCACACCTCTGGTATTTTTCAGCTGGGACAACTTGAACAGGTCACTTGACCTTTCTGAGTTTTTTTTTTTTTATATGTATAGGGGAAATTGGCAACTGCCTCATAAGGTCTTATTAAGGCTTTACACAAGAGGAGGACCTGAGCTTCTAAATAAGAATGAGCAATACATTTACATCCATATTAGTAGCTATATGGGGGATTTATTACCTCAATGAAGCATTATGTTACAAACAACCACAAAAATCTCAATGACCTCTAGCGATCTACACTATTTTTGCTTAGAAGTTTATAAGTTGGATGGGTGGCTCTGCTGATCTTGGCTGGGCTGTCATGTGTCTGGGGGCCTTTGCTGAGATACGTGTGCTGATTCAGCTCTGGTCCATGGGTCTCATCCGCCAGCAGGCTAGCCTGGGCTTGTTCTCATGGCAACGTCAGAGGAACAAGAGGGAGAAAGTGAAAATGTGTCGGTGCTTTTTCAGGTATATGTTTGTGTTATATTTGTTAACATCCCATTGACCACAGTAAGTCTTGTGGCTGAACCCAGAATCAAGTGTTGGGACAGAAAACCCCATCGAGAATGAGAAGGCACTGCGAAGTTATATAAAAAAGAGATCCAGGGAGGAAAGAGGATTTGGAGCCATTTTTACCATCAATCTGTCAAAGGAAGGGTAAGCTACACTCCTGAAACAAATAAATTCCTAAGCCATATATTGGTTCAAAAACATCATTCTTTAATGGTACAAGTCCTGGCCAGGGGGCAGCTCTCCTCACATAATGATCCAGGAATCCAGGCACCTTCCACTGTCTAGCCACATCATCACTTAGGTCCCATCATTGTCACTGTCAACCCAGGATATCAGGGGTTGACAAACTCCTTCCTAAAGGGCGAGGTAGTAAATATTTTAGAATCTGGGGGTCATATGATTGATTTCTCTTGCAACTATTCAATACTTCCCTTATAGTGCAAAGGAGCCATAGACCATGTGTAAAGAAATGAGCATGAGTGTATTCTGATAAAACTTTGTTTACAAAAATGGACAGCAGGCCAAATTTAGTCCAGGAGTCAGAGTTTGTTAGGCCCTGCCCTAGAGCTATAGGCCTGGTAGATATTGGGTGAACCTTCTAAGTTAATGTAGGCGATAGTTTTATTAAATATTTTGGCCACAGGACAAGAGAACTTTCTACTAATCCATCCTGCTGTATCTATTTCTTTGCTATCTTGGACTGAACCACTAAATCAATTCTCACATACACAGTTTTCATACAGCAGCTCCCCACTTCAAGATACCAACTTCTGTATCAGTGAAGATAACTTAACTGCTAGCACCCCACTCCACCCCAAACCCCAAGATACATAATAGCATGAACACATGCTATTCATGTGTGTAGGAAAATATGTATGTAACAGTTAAGGCAGGAGTTCCTGGTTGAAAAGTCTCTGTCCTTTGACGTGGACATTCAAGATTGTGAATCTACTTCCTTTCCCTCTTAGGGCCTTCCCACCCTTTCATTTTGGCCTGCCTCTAATGGATAAAAGAGGAAAGAGCCTGGAGGAAACATATCTACTTCTTAAAAGCTTTGATCCTCAATGGCACATGTTACTTCTCATTTTCCGCTGTGGATAATATAGACACGTGACCACACAAAAGTGAAATAGAGGCTGGGAAATCAGTCTAACCACATACCAAGCTACTATCACATTCTTTCTGTGAAAGAAAAAAATAGCTTTGGGTGGACGGTAGTGTTCTTCAATTCTTACAGAATGATTCTTAGACCATAAATATCCTAATGCCTAACATAGTGCCAGGAATAGAATGAATGTTTGGTAAATGCTTATGGAAGGAAAGAAGAAAGGAAGGGAGGGAGGGAAGCTCCAGTGTATGTGGATGCCTGTCCATTTACCAATAGACACATCTATAATGTGCTTCCCCGTTTGGCATCATGGTTTATTCTTTTCAGCACTAAGTAATTATTTGTGTCCCTTGATTTCTATAAATGGTATACCACAACTGTACACATGTTCTCTTTGACTTTTATAAACCTAGGGGGAAAAGGATTAAACATTATTCATTTAACTTAAGGAATTAACTCATTCAACTTGTCAACTAAGTGTGACAATATAAAAGCAACTGAATCACAGCCTCCTTCAGTAGCTGGGGTCAGAGTCATTGAGGGTTCACAGAATAGTGAGAGTGTGCCTGTGTCTTTCCCTTGCACCTTTAAAGTATATCTAAGTGGACTTTATTGAGGCCACCTTCATCACAAGCCCTTGAAGGAACCCAGATGGCATTCTCCAGGTGCTGCCCAAGTCTGGCTGAGGGTGAGGCCTCCGAGTACTTTTCTCTCTGGCTGCACATATGCCACTGCTCTGCTCAGTAGCCTTTCACTACCTTCTGCTGTTTTGGTGACTGTGTGGGACTGTTCTATGTTGGAATCTCAACAGATCCTGGCATCTCTACCATTGAGGACAGCATTAAAGGCCTAGGGACTGAGAGATCCTTGGCATAATGCTGAACACAATTAATGTGGGGAGGGGAGAGAAGGCTGGAAATCATGGTCACCACCCTACCTTGCTCAGGGAGAGGGAGAGCAGGAACAGAGAGGTCTACTGGTCCAACTTAACATGATGGGAAATGGGCTGCTATCTGCTTTGGGCCATGCCTCAATGTGCCCACTAGACTAAGGGTCTGAACTACTGCCTTAGCCTCACCTTTTCTCAGATGGTTGACTTCCAGTGGTAGGTATGTACGGTCTGCAGTGAGGCACAGTGAGGACTGACCAACGATGAATGATGCTTTGGCTGGGGCTCCCAACTATGAATGGTGATGACTTATTAAAACAGTGCCACAGGCCCCACAAGCACCACATCTAGGTAGGGTATGTGGGTCTACAGAGGAAGGGATAGTAAACCTTTAAAAAAAAAAAACAATAATAACAGCAAACCAATTTCCAGATAATATCAAATCTGAGCAAAGAACATAACACCCATCTAATTACTTGAAATAAATGGCCCAGGAAAGAATTCAATATTTGTCAGTCTGGTAGTGCAAAAGAAAATTTATTTTTGAGCATTTTGACATTGGCATTCTAGCCTGAGTGGAAAGGATGGGCCACAGGCTCTATATCCTGTGTTGTTCATCCCAGTGCATCCCACCACATCTTTTCCATTTTATGACATAAGTTCATGCTGAATGCTTCACAGTCTTCTTGTGTCTCTTCAAGTGGAATGCTGGCTAAGCTGTAATCACTTCAGCAACTACCAAAAAAACTACACAAAGATATACAGTGAGAAAATACATGAACAGACTTAAATGGAATACTAAAAAATGTTCAAATAACCCAGAAGGAGGCACAGAAATGGGAACTAACTGCAGCTAATAGTAATTGAAGGCAGAAATTGTCAGACTGAATGAACACACACATCCATACACATAAGAACAAGAGAGGAACTAAGTAAACAACCAGAAAACAGTAAAACAGAAGAGACCCAAATCCAAACTTACCAATAGTAATGTTTATACCCATCACCTACATCTTGTCTACAAGAAACTCACTTCAAATATAGTCATGCAGGGCAGCCCCAGTGGCACAGCAGTTTAGTGCTGCCTGCGGCTCAGGGTGTGATCCTGGAGACCCGGGATTGAGTCCCGAGTCGGGCTCCCTGCATGGAGCCTGCTTCTCCCTCTGCCTGTGCCTCTGCCTCTTTCTCTCTCTCTGAATAAATAAATACATAAATCTTAAAAAAAATAAAAAAAAACAAATATAGTCATGCAGGTACAGGATGGGACAAGATTGTATTAGCTTTCTGTGCTGTGTAACAATACAAATTTAGTGGCTAAAAACAACACACATTTATAATCTCACAGTTCCTGGAGGGCGGCAGTCTGGGCGCGCCTGAGCTGTGCTCTCTACCTCAGGGTCTTACCAGATTGCACTTGGCTCTACGCATCAGCAGGTTCTTTGGCAGAATTCATTTCTGTGGGGCTGTGGGACTGAGGCTTCAGTTTCTTATGCACATAGATTTATCATCTTAAATGAAATGGGCTAGTTAAAAAAAAAAAAAGAAACTAGCAAAACTAACCCAAGATAAAATAGATAATATGAATAGTCTTATAACTATCAAAAGTAATCAAGTCCATAGCCAAAACCTTCCAAATATCTGGTTTCACTAAGTCCCACCAGATATTTCAAAGAAGAAATAAATGTTACGTAATCTCTTTCAGAAAAAACAAAAGAAACACTTAACTCATTTGATGAGGCCAGTACTACCCTGATATCAAAACTAAATTAAGGCAGTATAGGAAAATACTCCAGACCCATATCCTCATGGACACAAGAATCCCCAACAAAATATTAGCACATCAAATCCAGCCATACAGAAAAAAAAAAAAAAAAAAAAAGAAAAGAATACTACACCACAACCAAGTGGGATCTGTCCTGGGAATGCAAGGCTGGTTCAATGTTTAGATACAAAACAACATAATCCACCCTATTAGCAATTGAAAGGAGAAAAAGCACAGGATCATATCAACTGTTGCAGAAAAAGCATTTGAAAACAAAATCCAACGGTGATTTGTGATTAAAAATTTGCAGTTAACTAGGAATAGTGGGGAACTTCTCCACCTGATAAAGGGCGTCTACAAAAAGTCTCAAATGTGGCAAAACCAATGAAGGCTGCTTAGATCCTGGACAACACTGCAACCAGACGAGGTTGCTTTCCTCATCCTACTGTGGTCCAGCGGTAAAGTCCCAGAAAACACCACTTCCAGAATTGTGCTTGTTAGTTCTGACAATCCAGAGACTAGTGGTTGGTGAGGACAGAAGTGCAGCAAAAGTGAGCTCTGCTCCTTATACCACGTAGCATCGGCATCAGGACTGCACACTGGGTGTCATTCGTGATGACATTGTGCAGGAAGAGCATGGTGAAGACGGCATTAGGCTGGTGGAGAAGCAGGTTGCTGACCAAGGACAGAGGCTCTGTGAACAAGGCCACGCGGTGGGAAGCTGGCAGGGCAGCTGAGCCTGGGCACGGCCTGGAAACTAGAACTGGCAGTCAGCCCCACCCAGGGAAACAGCAGGGACTTAGAAGTGAGAGTTCTGAAAGTCAGTAAGTAGTTTGGGGTTGAGTCAGAGCAATAGAACCAGCTGGAACACAAAGTAGCACCAAGCAACAAAGTGCCAAGAAAGGGGCTAAGGAGACCAGGGAGAAAAAAATTTTTTTTGGTAATGAAGGGACTCAAATAAAAAGCTTTCTTAATTAAAGTTACAGCCTGCCAGAGATTCCAAACAGGAGAGTCATAAAGAGAAATGTCTCATGAAGGTTATCCTCGTGTGCAGATGGTGCATTCAAATCTGTAGTCAGGCTCTTTTGTTTTTGAGCTTATTCCTGTCAGCCACGCTTCCCATACTTTCTTCTTAATGACCTGGAACTTCTGACTTTTCCAAGCTCTTCCTTGAGAAGTTCTGTCTTGGGCAGCCTGGGTGGCTGATCGATTAGCGCCGCCTTCAGCCCGGGGTGTGATCCTGGAGACCCGCGACCGAGTCCCACATCGGGCTCCCTGCATGGAGCCTGCTTCTCCCTCTGCCTGTGTCTCTGCCTCTCTCTCTGTGTGTCTCTCGTGAATAAATAAATAAAATCTAAAAAAAAAAAAAGTTTGGTCTCTCAGTTGGTTCAGGCAGAAAAAATGAGAAGTTCAAAGATGAGGCCAAGGTGGAAGTATAATTTGGGTGGTTCTAATGTTTGGCACATGACTCAAAATGGGTATGGGATATCTTTTTCTTCGTTCTACCAGAATTGCTAATGAAATGCTTCAGTTTAATTGCTCGGAGAGTGTGTCAAAGGAATGCTTACCTGTAGGCCTACAGTTGAACTTCTCTAGTTCTCAAGATGCTCTAAACAAAGAGAAGCATAGACTGTTGCAGAGGAGAAGTGGTGTGGAAAAGCCTCCAAGAGAAAGCAGCTCTTTTCAGAGGAAACCTCCCAGAGCTCTCAGTGGCCAACAGAACCCCCAAGTCCTTACTTGGGAAGCGTAGCCTGGGAGGCAGTGTGGTGTGGTGGAGAGCACCCCAGCCTGGGAGTCCGAGAGCCCGGGTTTCAGATCTGTGCTTGCTTCTGTGGGCTAGTGGTCACGGTGGGCTCTGGAGTCTGGCAGTCTGGGTTCAAAGGCTGGATTTGCTGTTTTCTCCCTCTCTCTCTCTCTCCCTCTCTTTTTCTCTCTCAAATAAACAAAATTTAAAAAACATTACGTGGTTCCTAGGGCAAGGCCCTCTCTGGTGCCAGTTCTCTCCCTTGTAAAGGTAGAGGGCTGGGTTAGGACATTTTTCTCAAAGTGTGGCCTGGAGACTTCTAGCATCAAAATAACATAGGGTATCAGTTTAAATAAAACCCCTTAGAATGGGGCCAAAAGATGGGTATTTGAAAATGCTTCCAAAGTGATTCTTAGGCATGTTTATTCAGTTGTCGCCTTCTGTATGCAATTAAACAAGCAGTAGTGGGCATTGAGGTGCTGTGGGAGGAAGGAAGGGTGTATGCCCTTCAGGGGGCAGGTGCCCCTCTGACCCGTGAATGGAAAGCCAGGCCAGAGCAGGACACAGGCTGTGCCAGTTCCTGCTCCCTTCAAAGTGGGAATTACAGCTGTAGATGCATGTGCAGCCTTTTCTATGAATGTTCAGACTGGTCGTGAAATCATCCATGCAAAGTCCCCTTCCCACTTGTATGGACTCAGGTGAACCCTTGAATCTTGGTGACAGTTGCATTTTAAAAAGTCACTTGTTGGGCATCAGAACGAATTGCTCCCTCATCTATGCCCCCATCTGCATTATTTCTGCCCTATTTTAATTTGTGTCCTCCTGTGTTACAGTGAGTACCACATGCCTCTCCCCTGGAAACAAGCACCCCTCAATTCAGGCCAGCCTCTTATCCATCTTCGTGTTCCTCTCTCCTCGCTTGCTCTAGCATTTAGCATGGTGATTTGCACATGGTCATCATTTTATAAATCTTTGTTGAATGAATCAGCAGAGGACCCAGTTTGAACCGAGTCCCTGGGATGGAGTTTCCCAGCCTGTGACCCCAGCACGTACGCTGTAACTGATGAGACCCACGGACACAAAGGCAGTGGAAAAACCCTGCCTCCATCACAAAAGCCTTTGCAATATTAATACAGTGGAAGATATAAATCTTAATTAGTAGCAGGAAAAAGTGATGATGTCTCAAGGTTCTCAAAATGTCAGCTGGTGGCTGGGCAATCCATTCATTTGCAGCCACTAACCATTGCACTGTGATACTGAAACCAATACTGCTCATTAAAGGTGTAATGACAATCAGCCAGATCGCTGCTAATTGATTCTTAATACTTCAATTACTTGTTTTTATGCCAGTTGAATTTCATCAAATGGGGTCAGCAAGTACAACGGGGCTTATAATTTTAAAAGGATTTGCATGTATCAGCTTTTATGTGTATCTTTTACACAAAATCCAAGTGAAAAAAAAATACCTCTATTTATATATACTTTACTCCCTCATTAAAGCTTTTGGAAGGTGAAGTTAAATTTTTGATGACAGATATAAATGTTTCATCAACAAGAGGGGAATTTTATTACTTTTAGATTTTGGTTCCATATTCTATTTCTTTATCATATGCTTGAAAATAATCCTAGGTTGTTTCCTACCTTGAGAAAAACTTTTGGTTGATCATGGAGCTCCCTTTCTCCATCATCTTGTTTTTCCCTTCCTGTCATTGATAGGTGTTCACGGGAAAAAGTGGTTTACAGCCTCTCTTCACCCCTGCGATGTGGTTTCTTCTTCTGCTGTTCAGGGTCTTTGAAAGCCACCATTAGCCTTCACTAGCTAAGTCAAGTGGCTGTTTCCTGTTCCTCAGTCTCTTGGTAGCCTTTATCACTACTGACCGCTCTGTCTTCGAAACCCTGCTGTCTATGGCTGGGATCCCCACTAATCCCTGTGCCAGAAATATCCTATGGAAGTGAGTTAACAACCTGCTAGTCAGGCAGGCAATATGAGCGCAGGGCCTACCGGCTTAATAGGGCAAGGAAAGTTCTGAGGCAGAAGTGGTGGCTTCTTTCCAAGAGAAAGCCAATGGCCAAGTGGGTTAGAACCCCCTGGAAGGGATCCCTGGGTGGCGCAGCGGTTTGGCGCCTGCCTTTGGCCCAGAGCGCAATCCTGGAGACCCGGGATCGAATCCCACATCAGGCTCCTGGTGCATGGACCCTGCTTCTCCCTCTGCCTGTGTCTCTGCCTCTCTCTCTCTCTGTATGACTATCATAAAAAAAAAAAAAAAAAAAAAAAAAAAAAGAACCCCCTGGAAAAGGAAAGGCCGTGGGAAACTCCAGTTCAATTCTGGGCCCACATCAGTATTTAAAGGAGCAGAATGAGAGCACGTCTCTGAGAAGGTAGGTAGATATGGGATTTCAGATGCAGAGCAGGCTGTGTGCAGTCAAGTCTCCAGAGGTAAAGAGAGGTTTCTCCACAGAGAAACCCAGCCCTAGAAATAGGATTGGCAGGAAGAAGAGAAAGCAGGCCCCCACCTGGTTTCTGTGGTACGAGACCCAGGGCAAGTCCCTATGTGGAGTTGATTGGAGAGCCCTCAGTTGGGTAATGATTTAGAAAACTTTCCCGTTTCTCCTTTACTATCACTACTTACCACATACATGGCTCTTCTGACACCAAATCTGTGGATTTTCCACACCAAGCAATTCTGATACTAACCACTTAGAGTTACAGCTGACCTAATAGGTTAAGGGCTGTGACTCTCCCCCCACCACACATGCACACTTCGGACGCCAATTGTAAGTAGTAGGCCTTTAGGTTACTCATAATTTTTGTCCACCTTGGCTACAAAACTGAGGTTCCCATGACCTCCTCCTTGGAGCATCTGCTGGAATGCTTCATAGAACTCAGGGAAGCACTTACTTACACTTACTGATTTATTATATATAAAAGATATGATAAAGGATGCAAGATGAAGAGCCGAATGAAGAAATATATAGGTTAAGGTCTGGAAGGGTCCCAAGTACAGTAGCCTCTGTCCCTGCCTATGGAATCAGAGTGTACCACCCTCCTGGCATGTAGATGCATTCACCAACCCAGAGCTTCACCATCTTCACCATATAGGCATGATCAATCATTAACTCAATCTCCAGCCCCTCTCCCTTTCCTGGGAGGATAGGGGGAGGGGTTGAAAGTTCCAAGCTGCCAATCATGGCTTAGTCTTTTTGGTGACCAGCCTCCACGCCGAAACTAGCCAGGAGCCCACCAAGAGTTGCCTCATTAGAGCAAAAGACACTTCTGTATCACCCAGGAAATGTCAAGGGATTTAGGAGCTCTGTGTCAGGAACCAAGGTTAAAGTCTAAATATTGGAACAAAGAATGCTCCGAGTGTTTTTGAGGATTTAGGAAATTATAATGTTTTAGGAGCTCTGTGCCAGGAACTAGGTACAGAAACCTATATACAGATTTTCTTCTATTATTTCACAGGTAGACTATGTGGACAAGGCCACTGCTGACCAGGGTCTTCTCCTCTTTTGACTTTTGGACATTTGAAGAACAACCCTGCTTGCCAGCTTATACCTACAGTTTGCAGATGGCAGCCTGTAGGAGCAGAATGAGAGCATGTCAAGATACTGGGGAAAGCCAGACATTGCCGTGGCTCTGCTTGGTCTCCTTTTCCCATGTTTATTCTTCATCTTTCTCTCCCTCTCTGGTATTTTGGGCTTGATGATCTGGTCTCTCTAATAGCTCCAGTTGGAGAGACCATAGACTGTGGGGATTGAGTTAGGCAGACCCACTCTGGAAAAGCTGCCCCTACTGAGCTGTTGTAGGTCACAGTTTCCCCATCTGTAAATAGCCTTACTTGGTTGTTGTGAGAATTACATATAATAAGGCATTAGAAAAACCCAGAACAGTGGCAGTCACATCGCTTGGTCATTGCATTTTAAGCTCTTCCTTTCCTCCATCCCCATATCCACATTCTCCAGCCATGAACTCATCCCCAAGCCCTGGGTTTCATACCTCTAGTGGACTGAAGGCATCAAATGGATGACTTTCTCTTTGTCAGATACTCTGCTAACCCCTGATTTAGTTACTGGGATTGTTCCATTTCAAACAAAGAGAGACTTACAGATTGTATAACTTGCCCAAAAGTCACACAGCTAAATTCAAAGTCAGGTTTGTTTGACTTTAAGGAACTCATACTTTTCATATCTACATTCGAACTCATCTTCCCCAACCAGACTTCCTCCTCTCCAGAGGAAGCATACAGATAAAAAAATTTCAAGTTCTCTTTGCCTTTTTCTTTCTTATCACTTTTGGCATCACCTCCAACCCCTCATTCAACCACTCATCACTTTATCCAGCTCATTATACTTCTAGTATGTCCCTTCTCTTCTCCTTCCATCATTGACCTGACTCAGTGCTTAGCTCCCAGGGTTGGGATTCTTAATCCACTTACAGGAGGTACATTGTCTCCTGGTTCCTTGCAAGGCATAGCACTGCAGTTCACAGCATAAACCCTGGAGATGGACTGCTGGCTGTGAATACTGGCTCTGCCCCTTACTAGCTATGTGGCCACAGGCAACTGCTCTGTGCTTTGGCTTCCTAGTATCTATCTTGAAGGGTTATCATGAGGGTCAACTGAGTCAGTGTTTATACAGCAATTAGAACTAGGCTCAGCAGTTGAGCATCTGCCTTTGGCTCAGGATGTGATCCTGGAGACCAGAGATTGAGTCCCACATCGGGCTCCCTGCATGGAGCCTGCTTTTCCTTCTGCCTGTGTCTGTGCCTCTCTTTCTCTCTCTCTCTCTGTCGCTCATGAATAAATAAATAAAATATTTTAAAAAGGTGGGGTGTGGGGGGGAACCTGGGTGGCTCAGCAGTTTAGTGCTGTCTTTAGCCCAGGGTGTGATCCTGGAGACCTGGGATCCAATCCCACGTTGGGCTCCCTGCATGGAGCCTGCTTCTCCTTCTGTCTGTGTCTGTGCCTCTCTCTCTCTCTCTCTCTCTCTCTGTGTGTGTGTCTCTCATGAATAAATAAATAAAATCTTAAAAAAAAGAACTATATCTGCTACATAGTAAGCAGTATACAAAAATATATAAATTGTGACCAGATGAATGGTCCTCGAATGCTGATTTTGGAATTCTCTTAAGAAACTTCTTAACCGGGCCCAGGGTGCGATCCTGGAGACCCGGGATCGAATCCCACATCGGGCTCCCGGTGCATGGAGCCTGCTTCTCCCTCTGCCTATGTCTCTGCCTCTCTCTCTCTCTCTGTGATGACTATCATAAATAAATAAAAAAAAAAAAAAAAAGAAAGAAAGAAACTTCTTAACCCTAAAGAATTCAAGGCCAGGGTTATCCTGAGATATTTAGCTAGGCTGACCCTGCTGCTCCCCCAGAAGAACTCTCTGCTGGCTCTCATTGATCAAACGTCCCTCGAGCTTTCCAGCTCTGAGCCTCACATACCTGATTCTTAACCTACCCTTCCCTCTCCTGTTCTTATGCATTTATCCAGGTCCCCTTCAGGATTCTCCTTTTCCATGCAATCTTCCAGCCCATAGCACTGGGCCCTGCTGGGACTTAGGGTGTATTGCACTCATTTTGTAATTCCTTGTGACCTCCCAAGTGATATGTCTTATATTCCATTCTTCTGCATTTTAATTTAATTTGTCACAATACTTATGTTTTGCCTACAAGATTTAATTATATATTTTACAGAGGTAGAGACCCTACCTTTGGCTTCTTTATGTTCTCCACTGTTTCTGGGAAAATATCTTGCATGTTATAGATGTCCTGTAAATATTTGTTGATTGCATCATGAACCATTTTAAACAAAAAAGGTAACATGAAATTTAAAAATAAAATCAAGTGTTACTTGATTTTTAATGAGATCTTTGTTTCATTTTCAAGATCTGAAAGTCTTTAATTAACAATGCATCTATCTTATTTCAGTAGTTTGAAACAGAAGATGTTAGTGTTATAGTACTTTATTGTTTTCTTGGAGTGTTACACAATGTGTAAATAGAATAGTGTTTGACTAAATTATTTATAGTTGGATATTTTAGTGCATGAAGGGAACATTGTTTTAAAAATGGCCAAAAGTGAAGTGAGAAGAATATAAATTATCACCTAATTTAATTATAAGATTACATAGAAAACCTCAAGAAAACTTAGCATCATTTAATTCTCCTTGCCTTTGGGAAGAATCAGCAATTTCAAATCTATCCATTGAATCTATAGTTTGTTTGTTTTTTCCCTCTATCTCCTTCTCCTCTCAACACTCAGCTCACTCTAGTAACCATTTAATTTCCAATGCATTTCCCTAGTAGAATTTTATCTATAACTTTAAGATTTTAAGATACCCTAAATCCAGGGCACCTGGGTAGCTCAGTTGTTTAAGCATCTGCCTTCAGCTCAGGTCATGATCTCATGATCCTGGGTTGGAGCTCCCTCCACCCTCCCCCCCCACCCCCCCTGCTCAGTGGGAAGCTTGCTTCTCTCTCTCTCTCTCTCTCTCTCTCTCGCTTTCTCTGTCACTCTCTCTCTTAGATAAATAAGTAAAATCTTAAAAAAAAAGATACCCCAAATTCTATCAAAAAGCAGAGTAAGAAGAGAGGGGGGAAAGAAGGAAAAATAAAATAAATACAGTTATTCTTACATCTGGTAGAACTCTAACATTGCAGATCAGGACCAAGTCATGTCTCTGGTACAAGTCATTTATTTAATCTTCTTAATCTTTTCTTTGCACTGAAAAACTCTAGATTCTTGAGCTTTTTTCAGGAACTTATTCTATAGCACTTTAATTTTATAGTTCTCTTTTCACCTCTCTACAGTTCCACACAAAAGTAACTAAATGGAGTTTCTGATACCCAGTACTTTTTCTAGAAGGAACTTGCTTCATTGGAATCTATCCTCCTCCCATTTCTTTTAGTGTAAAGATGAATTGTACAAGAACTAAAGGAGTCGTGGGGTCTGTTCATTATCCTAAATTAGCATGTGTCTGTGTATGTACTGTTCTCTCAAAAGACCTAACTTTATCCAACATCAATAAGAGATGCCCAAACTCTCCTCCAGGACTGGGGCTTGGGTTTCTGGGAACCTGGCCTGATAGAGAAAGTAGAATGGGCTTATGGTGAAAACATGGCTTATAGCATGGCAATCTTAAAGACCATTTAGTCCAACCTCTTCTAGTTGACATCTGTTGTTTTGCCCATTCAGTATCTTTTCTCCTTTCACCTAGGAACACAAGTCCCATTTTCCTAAGTGGAAACCATTCCAAATGGCTTGAGTGGAACAGACCCTGCCCGCATCTCGCAGGAGTGGGTATTTACTAAGGCCTGGCCAATCAGAGAGCTCCATTTCTTGATTCATAGTGATTGGTTCCGGGCTGGACACATGACCCATGCCCGACCCAGCTAGGTCTTCTTGAGACATTGCTCTTGAGCTGTTAGTCCACTGAGGGGACTACAGATGGGATACCCTGGGTTGCTGGTGGCTACCTGGTTTTCATGAAGAGATATCCTGTTTTTTTTTTTTTTTTGTTTTTAAGAGATATCCTGTTAAAAGGAAAACTCTGATCAAATCTTTTGAGTGATGCCTGAAATCCATCTATCACTGGACATTTCTGGAATGTGAGCCATGGAAACAACCTTTTAAAAAAAGGTAGCTTAACTTCTCCCCTCTTTTCTCCTTACCTTTACAATGACTACCAGTAAAATTCTCTAACTGATCACAAAATAATTCTGTAAAAAAAATTTTTTTTACCATAATGGCTACAGAGAAATGCATCTTCACCATCACCTGCAGTTCTAACCATGAGAAAAAGAGGGAAAAAAAGCTTCTTGAAGTTATGTTTCTGTCACTTATAAATGGTATCCTAATATAGGTCTCATTTTCATACATGAGGACACTGACAGCCAGACAGTTAAAGTGACTGCAGTAGCCTCTAACTTAGAATTCTTGCCACCAGGTTGAGATCCCCGCCATCCTCCTTCCAGCCTGCTTCTCCCCTTTTCTCTTTGATGCCAGAATAATCTTTCTAAACCACATACATGATTGTGTTGTCTCACTCCTTATGGTAACCAGCAACTCTCCAGTTGCCTATATTTGCAGCATGGCTCATAAGACCTTGTGGAAGTGGGTCTGTCTATGTCTCCACACCCCCGCCTCTGCTTCTGCTGGATGATGTTTAATGCTCCAGCTAAGGTACTTGTGCTTTCCCAAGCATGTCATGCCAGTTTATGCTTCCTTCTTTTGCCACCTAGAATTCCCTTTGTCTGGAATGCTTTTTATGTCCTATGCAAACTTTAAGCTTTTATTCCTCCTTCAAAATTAACCCAATACAAAAATCAGCCCAGTCATCACCCTTTCCCTGAAGGGGCTCAGTACCTAATTTGAATTCAGGTAACTTCCCCAAGGTAACTCGACAGGTAGCCAGGAGTAGCACCCAGGTCTTCTGACTTCCAGCCAAGTGCTTTCCTGCCCCTCATGATCTGGAGCTGGAAAAGCGGTGAGCCCTTAATTCTGCACTGTTTACAAAAGCACATCAGTGGCACAATCATTCCCCTCCCCGACATCTGGGACGGGAGCAGCAGACTTCATTTTACAGGATTTTTAATGTGCTACCAATTATTGCTCTCTTTCAGATTATGCTAATAGTATAAAATGCACAATGCTGCTCATTTTTCTCTAATCTGTTCGTACATAGTGGTAGCTCCTGGCTCTAAGCATCTGGCCTGCTAACTGCATAAAATATAATAGTAAACATGCTGTAAGTTGTAATGAACTACTCGAATGAAATTGTTTCTGTATAATCAAGACACTATTGTTGTTATTAATAATATCTGCCATTGTGAACAGGTGCCTGGTCCCCTATCTGGCCCAATTAAATAAGAATTGCTGAGGGTAGAGCCAGGTCTTGTGTTTTTAAGAGCTCCTGTGGTGATTCCAACATGCAAGCAGAGTTGAGAACCAAGGAGGTTTGGGGGGCTATCTGGCTAGGATTTACAAACTTTTTGAGCTATGGAACAAACAAACAAAAAATTATAAGGAGAAGATGTGACCTATTCTAAGAGTTATGAAATAGATTTACTTTTTAATTGCTGAGGCTAGATATTGTCTCCACCCCCAAACACTTTTTCTTCATTTTCATATTTTTTCCTCATTATCTTATTAAAATATCCTCATAATATGCAGCCTTATTGCCAGGACAACCTGGGGGAAGGGGGGGTGCGTGGGCAGTTGACCTAGTTAATTCAACCTTTCATGAAGACTTTGTTCTACTTGATCATACGTGGTGTTCCTGACTCTTCTCATTCTGGCAGTGGGAAGAATTTTAAAAATCTATAAAAAGGATCTGGCTTCTTTTCCCTCTTCCCTTGGTCTCCTCAAGGTCTCATTGGCCTGTACCTTCTTATCTAAATGCATTAATTGAATCATTTTGTTTCTATATCTGACTTCTCTTAAATAATAGATTTCTCCTTAAGAGAGAAATGGGTTAAGGTAACCCATATCTAATGATATTTAAAATTAAAAAATAGTTAAAAGATAATCCTCATTTGATTTTGCTATTTGCCTGGTATACATAGAGTCAGGCTCAAAGTATTCAGAGTGTATATATGTCTTGGCAAGTGGCAACAGGGCTTTCCTTGTTTTGAGACCCACATATGGAAAACCAAACCAAACTCCACAGAGCTGTTCTTGGGCTTATGAATACTGTTCTATATTTACCCTTTCTCTTGTTCAGACTTCATTATTTCCACTTCTCCAGTTTTCCCTTGCATTGGAGAAGTCAATCCATGTTCTCCTCCCGTATTCCCTACTCACAGATCTCAGAGCCCAGGACAGAGCAGTATCACAAAGGGGCAACAAATCTTTGAGTGCCTCCAAAATGAGTTATTTAAATCAGGCACAGCCTGTGTTCTAGTGCTTGTGAAGAATAAAAATGGAATTCATTTAAAAGTGTTCCTAAATTCATAGTAACTTATGACTATGTGTTTCTCCAATATCAGATGGTAAAAGTGGAGGGAAAAATTTATGAAAATTTTTGGCTCTAACTAATGAGACTCTGTCTCATTTTCACTGTTGTGCATCCAGATGCTGGCACAACGGTGCTCCTCTGCTCTCACTCTCCTGGCTGTCTGTGCCCACTTTACAATCATCAATTTGGTGAATTTAGAGCAAAGTGCCTAAATTTGAGGGGTGCAGCATTCTCCCCTCAAAGACAAGGGTTATGCTGCCATGATTCTCAACCAGTTATCTGTGCTCTCCCAGGGAGAGCAGATGGAATCTGGGGGTGGCATGGGACATAGCACAGGCAGAGATGACTTGAAAAGAGCCACAGTGATGTCTGATATTTTTACTCCTGCTCAGCTGCTTGAGGAGTGTGATTTGAGCATTGGAAGGTGATCACTATTTGATGGCAAGATCTAAGAGGGTGAAAGAGTTGGGTGCTATTTCATCCAGGCTCCTCTTTTTGTTTAGCCAACTACTATTCGTTCACCGAATTTTCCTGAGTTGCTCACAAGTGCCGAACACTGTATTAGGCAAACAAGAGAGAAAACCAAAATAAATATAAAAAAAAAATATCAACAACTCCATCTTGGAGTATGGAGAATAATTATGAATGGAGAAGGCTGAGCAAGCCCGGATGGGGCAGTTCTTTACCTGCTGGTTCTGGTCTTCTATTTATTCAGATCCACAATGTGTGTTTTCCAGAACCACTTTGGCTTCCTCCAAATGGCTTTGTTTTATATATTTTCCCACAACTCGAGCCACCTCTTTTTATCTTTGCAAAAGAAATGTTATTTGCAGTGGCAAAAAAAAAAAATTTCTCGGGGAGCTGCCTGGGTGGCTAAGTCAGTTAAGCATCTGTGTTTGGCTCAGGTCATGATCCCAGATTCTGGGAATTGAGCCCCAAATCACATTGGACTCCCTGTTCAATGGGGAGTCTGCTTTTCTCTCTCTCTCTGCCACTCGCCCATTTGTTCGCATGTGCTCTCTCTCTGTCAAATAAATAGATAAAATCTTTTTTAAAAATTTATTTTTTAAAAATAATTTATTTATTTATTCATGAGAGACACAAGCAGGCTCCACGCAGAGTGCCCGACGTGGAACTCGATCCTGAGACCCTGGAATCACGCCCTGAGCCAAAGGCAGACGCTCAACTGCTGAGCCACCCAGGCATCCCTCTTGTTTTTCTTTTTTTTTTTTAATGCAAATAGAATTTGCTCTAACAAGTATAAAATGATTATTAATAATTTAGAACTTTTAAAATTATGTTAAATGATAAAGTTCTTCAAGCATATAGAAGAGAGCAAAACATTTAAATCTAAAATGAAAAGAGGGATCCCTGGGTGGCGCAGTGGTTTGGCGCCTGCCTTTGGCCCAGGGCGCGATCCTGGAGACCCGGGATCGAATCCCACGTCAGGCTCCCGGTGCATGGAGCCTGCTTCTCCCTCTGCCTATGTCTCTGCCTCTCTCTCTCTCTCTCTCTCTCTCTCTCTGACTATCATAGATAAATAAAAATCAAAATTAAAAAAAAAATAAAATAAAATGAAAAGAAATCCTATGATCCATTAACACTATTTCAAGGTATTTAAGAAAGAAAATACATGTCCACAGGAAAGCTTTGTACAGGACTGTTCATAGCAGTTCTACTCATAATAGCCCCAAACTGGAAATAAGACACATATCCACCAATAGGAGAATGGATAAGCTGTGATCTAGCCAGAAAAGGAATACTACTCAGTACAAAAAATGAACATAAACAAGAGAATTATTGATAAATGTAATAACTTGGGTTGATATTTTTAAAAAAATACACTGAATGAAAGAAGCCTGACACAAAAAAAGTACATAATGTAGAATTCCATTAATGTGAAATTTTGGAACTAGCAAAACTCACCTGTGTGATAGAAATCTAATCAGTTGTTATGTCTGAAGGGGTTGAAGACTGCCTGGGATTGAGATGCACTTGACAAAATGAGATTGAATGGTACACATAAGATCTGACCATTTCACTCTAGGTAATTTATGTTGCAATTAAGAAGTAACAAAATTAAAGGAGAAATTTTATAAAAATAATATGTTCCTGTCCCTTTCCCCAGGATCTTGACAGGGTCTTGAGGGAAAGCGACAGTCTTACTCATTTTTTATTCTCTTTTTATTTCAAAGTTAACAACAGAATAAAGATAAAATGTTTGTTGAATGAATAAAGAAGGCTAATATCCTGTACTCATATAGTGGTTTCATATTCACAGTCTTAGTTAATCCCTGTAGTCACCCTGACTCTACAGATAAGGCTCAGAGAGGTAATGTGAACCACCTGCGGGCACATAGCAAAAGCGTGGAGGAGGTAGAGACTTGTATGTAGGCCTCCTGATAATTATAATCATCTGACTCCAAATCTAATACTGTATCCATGACAACCCAGTTTATGACATTCAAATATTACTGCATTGTTTTCTTTACTGTCTTGTCAGCTCAACATATATTAAGCACATGTAACTTCCACATTAAAAAAAAGTATAACAAAAGTTAAGAGGTAAGATTTAGCATTGTTTAATAGTCCTTTAATATGAATTCCACCATATTTAATCTTTTTTTCTGCTGATTTCACAGGTGATTTTGGTAACTTCTGGCTATAAATATCTCACCTAGGAAGTAACTGAGAATGAGAGATAAAGAGAAATCCTTTCCGTTGTTTTAAATCAGGTTGTCATTTAAGCTCCTGAGTAAAGCAGATTTTCAGGCAGCCCTGCCAATATTTAACAGTGTTGGCTAACAAAGAAAACCCAGAACTGACTGTCCATCTTTAACTTTCTGGGCCAGAGGAAACCTCTCTGCACTGAATTTAATAATAATTAACCTCATGTCAGTACAACAAAAATCAGCATGCAGTTGATTTAATGCTGCTGTGCCCTTTTAATGTATAGGTAAGAGGAATTGACTTCAATTTATTCAACACCTACTGTGTTGGGAGCCTGATGCATTATGTTTGTTTTGTCTTTAATGCTTGCAACAATAAAATGAAGTAGGTACTGTGACCCCATTTTACAACTGGAAAAAAATGGAGGCTCTGAGGGTTTAGTATGCCTTATTCTAACTGGCCAAGATCTTACAACTAGTAAGTGGCCAAAGCCAGGATTCAAACTCTGTCCTCCTTCACTCCTAAAATGTGTTCCATCTGCTATGTTACTTCTGTGCTGCAACTCCCCTGGATACTGCTTGCTGCTAACTGCCAGCCATAGTTTTTAGAAAGGGTGGCAGATAGAATTATTAATAGCTTCTCAAAGATGTCCATATCCTAATCCCTAGAACCTGTGAATGCTACCTTACATGGCAAAAGAGACTTTGTAGATTGATTAAATTAAGGATCTTGAGATGTAACGAGCACCCTGGATTTTGAGGTGGGCCTAATGTAATCACAGAGATCCTTGTAAGGAAGGAGGGTTCGGGGGTTAGAGTTAGAGAGATTTGAAGATGCTATGCTACTGGCTTTGAAGATGGAGGAGGGGCCACAAGCAAAGGAACGCAGGTGGCCCCTAGACACTGGAAAAGGCAGGGATCCTCTACCAGAGCCTCCAGAAGGAACACAGCTCTGCTGACATCTTGAATTTAGCCTACTGATACCTATTTCAGACATCTGACCTCCACAAGTATAAAGTAATAATTTTGGTTTTTGTTAATTTACAGTAGTGGTAGGAAATTAATACAGAAAGGCAGAACAGTTATGCAGTACAAAAATTATCTTGACACTTTAAGGGAGCAAATTAATGCTTTTCTTTTAGTAGGCTGTATCTTGATTAGGTATCCTTATGGCTGATAACAAATTAAAATATGCTTATACCATAAAAACATTAGTAAGATAGAAGAAACCACACTGTCGAGGCTTCTCTATAGAAATGGCAATAATAAACAAGGTAGGTTGCATTAAAATTCATAGAGTACTGAAATAATTTGCTAATCTATTACTTTCTCTACCATGGTGGACTCTATCTCTTGCCATCTTAATTTACAATATTTATTACACTCATTCATCATTCACTTAGCAATGACCAGGTGCCTACTATGCAGCAATAATCATACAGATATATGTGTAGGGATAGAGATAAGTGAGTAGATAAACAGACACAGGTAGTGCCCTGAGTTCTGACAGGCAGATTTTCATTTTCAGGATTAATTCACTTACCATCTTTGAATTAGGTGGATGTATAAATGTTTAAAAGTTTATCAGGTATCTGGTTACAAGAGAATATAAATAATTCAATATAGAAAATTACCTCTTTAGAATTGATAGAAGTGGCAGGTAATATAAATTTAATATAATATAAATGAGGAATTTCAATTTTATACTAAGTTGCTTTGATGATTAATCTTTTTTCGAAAAAGGAATTAAAACTCCTACCACTGAAAGAACACTCTGACATCTATTAGATCTTATAAAAGTTTGATTTATTTCTTTGCTATCAGAGTTCATTTTGAAAGTTAGGAGAATATCTTGGTGTTAAGTGATATGAAAAATCATTCGTGCAATATAATGACTCAGTTGGAATTCAAAGTCTCAGTCAAATTGCAGAGCTGCTCACTTATCATTACACTTGCTTAGCAGGGGACCAAACGGTTGGTCCTGATGGTTATGAGGTGCTGTTTAGAGCCTAGATTAGTAGAGAATTTAACTTACATCTGACTTTGGCTTAAGAGTGCTATTCTAAGAGTCCAGTATTCTAAGCCTCTTTTTTCCCTATTAAATGAGGACATGTTTTCTGAATCCTTTTCAACTGCTAAAATGGTATTTGATCCTAAAAGACTAAACCATAGTTCAGTTGGGGTTTCCCACCACCATCCCAATCCCAAAGTAGTTTTAATAAAAGTATCAATTAATTATCAATTAACAATATACCCAATCTAGTTGATGTGTAGTGATAGGACACCTCCATATTTAAGGACTTTGCTACCTGAGGTTGGGGAATATGAGTAAATAAAAGACGCAGAGGACCCATCCAGTGTTTTTTGTGTGAATCATGAAAGCTCTGTAGCTTTGTGAGCAACTGTACTTTTGTGACCATTAGAAAAGTTTTCCTTTTCTCTGGATATATGAAGCCTCATGCCAGGGCACATGTGTTTCACCTCCCTTTTGTCTCCTCAGCTGGGTGACTTTGGGCAGTGTACAACCTCCCCAACTGTACTTAACAACCACATAAGATCATCCCCACTTTATAATCTAATTGGGGAGATGATACTACTCTGTATTCAGTTCTTATAAATTACTTCTAATAGGTGCATTGCTAATTCAGTTTGGATCAAATCAGAGGAACTAGATTTTCATTCTTAACAGCTCTTGTGAGGAAACCACCATATGGCTGTTTGCAAACTGTTTTGTCAAGTTTGTTTTTAAATATTCAAAGTATGAATTTTACAAGCCTTGCATACAAAAGAGAGGTTGCTAAATCTCATCTATTCATTTAGCAAACATGTTTTGAGAACTGCTGCCAGGCACTGGGAGAATGGCAGTTGATGGTAAAGAAGACAGCCACCATTTCTGGCCACGTGGATAAATGGTCTTGGGGGGGTGGGGAAGTAACAAAATAGAAACACTTCAGATCCTGAAAAAGAGTCTTGTTGTTTGCTAATATCAGCGACCTAGTGAGCAGGAGTAGTTGGGGCAGTGATTTAGATGGTTTCCAAGGAAAACTTTTCCAGCTGAAAAAAAAAGGTGTGGAGCTATGGGTATGCAGATATGTGTATCATCGCACTTAGCCTTTCTTCTGATTTAGAAAAAGAAGCTGTAGGCCTCCCCTTGAAGAGATTGGATAGGCAGTTAGAGAATGCCAGCCATACTTAGAATTAGGAAGGCTAATGTGTTGGTCTTCCTGAGAAGACGTAAGCAGGTAGTTAAGACTTCAGAGGCTTCTCCCGGGGAGAGCTTCCCCAGGGGGGCTGTGTGCATGCGTGTACCATGGACAGTTCTGAAACCTGAGTAAGAAAGAGAAAGGTCTATGGCTGTCTTTTATTTAGAAAAAGAACCAGTGATCGAAAAAAAATGCCATTTATGCAAGAAATATTCTTCATATATTTAAGTATTTCTATTTATTTTGATCATTCTCTAGTCTATGCTATTATGTTTTCCCAAAAATTTATGCATAAACCTTGAGAACAAATTCTTTTTTTTTTTTTAAGATTTTATTTATTTATTCATAGAGACAGAGAGAGAGAGAGAGAGAGAGAGAGAGAGAGAGGCAGAGGGAGAAGCAGGCTCCATGCAGGGAGCCCGATGCGGGACTCGATCCCAGGTCTCCAGGATCATACCCCCAGGCTGCAGTCGGCGCCAAACCGCTGTGCCACCGGGGCTGCCCAAGTCAAATTCTTTGACCCAACAATTGATCCAGGGTGTTAGCCTAAGATCATCAGGTATGTATACAAGAATGTACCTCACCTGCAACGTGTTAGAAATGTACATTCTGGGGCTCTTCCCCACAACTAATGCCTGAGACTCTGGGTTTGGGGCCCAAAAATCTAAGTTTTACAACTGTTACGGGGAATTCTGATGCACTTTAATGTTTGAGAACCACTGCCCTATAGTGATGATTCCTAAATTTTCCTGCACATTAGACTCATCTGAGAAACTCTTAAAACTGTTGGTGCTCAGAGCTACACTCCAGAACAATTTAATCAGAATCCCTAGTGGTGGGACCCAGGAATCAGTGTTTTAAAATGTCCCAGGTGATTCCAATGTGCAACCAAGTTGGAGAACCCACCACCTCACAGGATGCATTATCTGTGTGTCTAGGCCACCTGCACTATCTTGTATTTTTTTCTGTAACACTCATGAGCACAAGGAATCTGCTTTATGTCACCAGGAACTATTACACCCTGGTACCACTGAATGGTGACAGAGTGAATCCAACTGTGGTGTGTTAGAAGGATTAATTTAAAAATACTAACACCAAAGGATTTCAACATGGTGTTATCCAAAATATGATTGGGGCAATCTCATATTAGTTCATGATGAAGGAAGATGGTCCTTTACATGACAGAGGTTTAAAAGTGTAGGAACGACTCCCCCAGACACCCCCTTCACCCATGTAGATACCTGACCTACATCAAAACCACTGTCCTCAGTCTTCGTCTTTTTTTTCAGCCATTCTTTCCTTCATGTTTTTTCAGACACAGGTGAACTGTGTGTGTGTGTGTGTGTGTGTGTGTGTGTGTGTGTGTGTGTGTGTGGCAAAACAGATGAACTCCAAGCCCCCTCATTTTTAAAATTTCAAGTTGAACGCATTATTTGCAGCCAAGTGGCTGCTCCACTTGGGACAGACTTAATATCCAGAAATCCTATCTCGTTGTTACCATCAAGATCTACTTTTTAAAAAAGTACCAGCTGATGACTTTGGCTAGGTTCTCATTTGCTTAGAATGCCATTTGGAATTGAGGGATAAAACACATGAAATGAAAATATGGATATTAAAATAGAGCAGAAAATGGATTGTTTAATCCTGCCAAAAATGCTTCTGTTTAGAGTAAAACTTAATAGAATGTTCCTTTGGAAAAATTATCCAGGGGAAGAAACCAAAAAGGTAGCTTTTTTTTTTTTCCCCCTCTTGCTTTGCAATTCTTTTTTTTTTTTTTTTGCTTTGCAATTCTTTAACCACATAGCGTAGTGCCTGGTACTCCATAAATAGATTGAAGAGACTAAAAGGTTAATCTGCAGCAAGTCATTTTAAAATGTTATGCTTTGCTAGTTTTGAAAGAAAGAATTTAAAAATTAAAGTCTTTCTTTTTGATGTACTTACCTTCTGAAAGTATTTTTACTTGTGGTGTGTGTACACTTGTGTATATACATGGGCACATATGAATGGACATGACAACATTCTTGCTATTTCTAGGTTTCTGGAAAAATAAATTTTATGTATAGATTTTTAAAGTATGTTTATTGCCTTTGATACATAAATAAATTACATTCATTCTTCCATCCTTCATCCAGTCTGTCATCTCTTTCAACATTATACAGCCACAACCAGGCCTTATGTGAGGTCTGGGGTATGTGACCTGATAGGCATCGTCCCTATCAGTGTATCGCTGACCACGTAGTGATGTCAGCACCTGCAAAAGTCATTTATGACATTTTTTTTTTCTGGGTTCTTGAGTTGTTGCTGACTTGATACATGTATATCTTATTTTTGATATTATATTATTATCAATACTATTATCATCTTGATATCATTATTATATATTTTTGACACCCTTTTTCCCCTGCCACTCTTAGATGAACTTTTTAAACAAGCTACCTTCCAATCTTATTCCAGAGCAACTGACAGTCCAGAATCAGTTGGTGATTCTACAGTAACACAAACTAAGTGTCCATTCTGCAAAATGTCTCCTTGGAGAGAACAAGCGTTAAACTACATAATTCGTGGATTTAAAATCTTCATGGTGCTTTATTATTTACCTGCATTAAAAAGAGCAGCTCAACAAATTTAAAATTAATAGATTCTATCGGGTTTGCCTATTGTTATTTTTGAGGCCTGTTACAGAAGAGAAATTATGCAAATGGCTGTGAGGCTGCTGCTACTGCACTCACACTGGGAATGCATTATATATAACTCGTTTCTTAGAAACACTTATCTGGAGCAGATCAAGCTCTCAGCCATTTGCAGGGGCATGTCCCTTCTTTCAGATGGTCCACTTTGAACTAATAAGTATTGTTAGAGGGTTGAGGTAGGAAGTAGGAGGGGGGGGGAAGGAAGGCAGGATAAATTACTGGCACTCCATAATCTGGAAGGGCCAGGGGAAAATCCTTGGTAAAGATATTTTAGTCAGTCTCCTGAAAAGGCTGTCAATGACCTTTGAAACTATATCCTGCTGGTCTTCTTGTTCTGCTCTTTCTTGAGAAAAACTGCTAGCGTCAAATTTTAACCTTCCAGGCTGCCTGAAAATTCCCCCATCAACTGATTCCTGTATACCGATTCAACTTCATCTCTTGATTATGCCTATGACCCTTCTAATGGAACCAGGTCTTTTTCATATCTTCTTCATTTGTTCATTCATTTATTCATCTGGCAAACAAATGGGATGACCAGTAAGTTCAGTCCAACTATATGATGCTATATAATTGTATAAGCTATAATGTGAGCGTCTATTATGTGCACTGTGAGGGATACAAGAACACAGAACATATTATCCTTATTCTTAAGATTCTTAATGAGAGTAAATGGAAACACAAAAGGTTGCCCTGACCAGCAGAGGAAGATCTTCATTCTCTAAGCCATGCTCTTTTTTGAAAAAAAATTTTTAATTAATTAATTTATTTTTGATAGTCGGGGGGGGGGGGGGGAGGGCAGAGACACAGGCAGAGGGAGAAGCAGGCTCCATGCACCGGGAACCCGATGTGGGATTTGATCCCGGGTCTCCAGGATCGCGCCCTGGGCCAAAGGCAGGGGCTAAACCGCTGCGCCACCCAGGGATCCCCTAAGCCATGCTCTTATAACTGTATCCTCTGAGCACTGACTCTTGGCTGATTTCCTTCCTGCCTAGTACACTAATCCTTTTCACTTCTTCCTTCAAAACCATACCTAAATTTACTCCAAGAAGCATTCCCACTGGAGTCTTGGTCCTGGGTTGAAATGGACTCTTCTTCAGAAATTATGGATGCGCTAATCCAAAGTTACTTGGCTCTTGCTGTCTGCTGCTTTGCAATCTTCATTTTATTCCACATGGGCCTCCATGCCACCTTGACTGACCAGAAAAGAAGTTCGCTGCAGGCAGGAAGGCCCTACCTTCCTGTTCTTAGCTCCTCCTCATCTTCTTAGCCTGCTGCTCTGCACATAGCCCACATGCTACTGAATGCTGTCTGTCGACAGTCACTTTTCCTTCCTTGGGAATCGAGATCAGAAACTCATGGAATGTTCCCTGGGTGCATTTGCTGCTCACAAAAGTGAACCTGCCTATAGGCTTTGTTTAGCCCTTTGCTTAGAAAAAGATGATTAGTTTGTGCCATGTCTAGAATGAATGGGTGATGCAACCTAAAGTTGGGGGGATATAAAATTGGGAGATACTACATAATGTGCAAGTGGGACCTGGGAAGATGGGTTTGATTCTGCTGCTTCTGCTGGTAGGAGACACTAAGTAGATCATTGGGTTCACAACCAATTAGCATCATGTTCATCTTGACTCGCAGGGAAGCAAAGCCACCGAGGATTTGGTAGATTTATCAGCCCCTCCCACAGAAGCTGTCTGAGGCTAGCCACTTGGAACCTGGCAGGAAAAAAGTCCTCTGGTGACAATGTGTCTGTCATACATTCTGGTCCGTGTACTCCTCGAAGACACCATTTTCTGGGCATGAAGTATTCTGCTGCTTTTTGGAGTGAGAAACCAATCTCGGATAAGCCGGATTCAGAAAATAGGTCATTGGTGTGAGTTGCAATTATTTTCCTTCCAGCTTTCTTCTGTGCTTGCTTTAGATTGCTTTTCTGCAAAGGGCAGGCGCAGCTGGCCTTGGCTGGTGTGCAATAGAGGCCCCAGACACCACTCCAGCCTCAGGCCTTTGTGAGGCACCACCCAGATTCCTGGGGCCTCAGCGCTAGCATCTATCTGCCTTTTGTCCGGGCCGTTAAATTCCTATTAAAGTCGTGAACAAATACCCTCTTTGAGTATTGATTTTACACACACACAGACACACACACAGCGTTGTTCATAGCCACTTGATTTGCCACCTGCAGTTTGTAATAGAACGGACATGTGGGATTATAAACCACTTTATTCTGCACAGAATTTCTCAGCTTGGGGCCAAATTGAAGGGCATTAGTCATCAGTAATTTGCAGTTATTTTTAATGTATTTCACTCGGAGAGGTTTAAGGCAGCTAAAGCTAAGATAAATTTCCTTACACTTTGGTGAGGAAGTGAAAAATCTGATCATTTAGTTAATCATGTGTCATAGCTGCGCTTATATATTGTTCCTAAGTGAGTGCAACATCGTGACTGACTTGTGATTTGGTAACATGACAATTTGAATGATTAAATACATTCAATTATGCCACGACTCTCCCCCGCCCCCCCCGCCCCCCCCCCCCCGGCCCAACCCTCAATATTTGTATAGGTTTAAGGTTTAAACTTCACAGAACACTAGAGAAGGGCACTTAGAGAATCACCCTGTGAAATGCCAGTTCCTGACCTGTCTTGCCCCGAGATTCAGTGTCAGCGGCCCCCGACTTGGGCTAGGGCAGTGAGCGGCGCCTGCAGCCAACTCTGGGAAGCAGTGAGGAGTTCAACCACCACCTTCTTCAGAAGAGGAAACCGAGGCACAAAGAGATGAAGAGACCTAAGATATTTGCCAGGATCCCAGAAACAGAAGCCTGCCGCCGCAGGCCAGCTGTCCTGCTTCCCGGTTCAACGCATTTCCCACCAGCCAAGCGAGAAATCCTTTGCTTCTCGCGCTCTGCTGGGGAATTAGCCTCGCACGGTGCGGCTACCTGCCGCTTCCGCGGGCGCGGAGACCTAGGTCCCTCCACGCGCACGCGCAGAGCGCAGACCTGGTTCCCTCCATGCGCACGCGCAGAGCGGACGGGAGGCCTTCCGGTCGGCCCCGCGGCTGCGTCCCGGCCTCCCTCCTGCCGTCCCTCTCCCTGCTCCCTCACCCTTCCACGGCCACCGGCCCAGCTCGAGGCTCCGGGTGAGATTCAACAGCAGAGAAGCAGCCCACAAACCAACTTTCCATGTCCTCTGCTGCCGCTTGGCACTCGGCACAGCGGGCCCGCCCTTCGCCGTGGCCCCTCACAAAGCCGGCCTCCCCTCTCAGGCGGTGCTCCTCCTCGCTCCTGCCCGGGCCGCAGCCTCCACCAACGCTGGGGATGCCTCGCTGACCCCCGCTCACCCGCGCCTCAGGCTTCCCCGAGCGTGAGCGCGGTGGTTCCAGAAGTTTCCGCGGAGGCTGAGGTAAGCAAGCGTGCCCGGAAGGGAGGGAAGGTGCTGCCAAACCGCCTGGCCGGAAGGAGCAGGAGAACACTTCTCACCTGGGAACAGCACGGCCGACCAGACTGGCCCGCAGGCCGGAAGGAAGGGACGGCCAGGGCTGCGCCCGACGGCAAGATGGCGGCAGCGGGCGCGCGGGGAGTGGAGTGCGCGGCCAGAAAGGGAGAGAGGCACCTCTCCGCTCTGCGGCGGAAGGGTGGGCTCTGTTCTGGGTGCAGTGGCATTTCGTACAACTTTGAAGAAGACCCCACGTGGGCGGCCTGGGTGGCTCAGCGGTTGAGCGTCTGCCTTTGGCCAAGGGCATGATCCTGGGGTCCTGGGATCGAGTCCCAAGTCAGGTCCCCGCAGGGAGCCCACTTCTCCCTCTTCCTGTGTCTCTGCCTCTCTCTGTGTGTCTCTCACGAATAAATAAAATCTTAAGAAAGAAAAAGACCCCACTCTTAGTGTGGAGGACAGACTGCGGTGGACGGGAACAGAAGCCATTGGCCAGAGGGAGACTGAGGCTGTGGGTGGGAGACGCCAAGGTTGCGCGGGGGTGGGGGGGTGGGGGAGGGGCGGAGAGGCAGCAGGTAGGGCCCTGGTGGAGGTGCCTGGCTGAGGTGGTGACCGGTTCTTTTTCTCATTTGTTCAAATGGCTCTGTGGTGGCTTGTGGTGTCCCCGGTAGGCGTTGTGGTTGTGGCAGACCTCCAGATTCAGGAATTTATTTTTAGAGTAGAGCTGACAGGACTTATTGATTGTCCACGAGGAGTGCCAATTAATTACTTACATACAGGTAAAATAATTTGGAACTTGTTAGAAACAAATCTCAGTAAATTTGAAACTTTTTCTTCCCATCCATCTATCGCCTTCAATGAGAAAATCCTGTAGTTTTCCATTTTGATGCACGATACAGCTTGTTGACTGTCTTTTTTTTTTTTTTTCTTTTTTTTCTTTTAAGATTTTCATGTATTTGTACCTGAGAGACACGGAGAGAGAGGCGGCTCTCTGTGCAGAGCCGGATGCGGGACTGGATCATAGGACCCTGGGATGGCTACCTGGGCTATCCAAGCCAAAGGAGATGCAACCACTGAGCCACGCAGGTGCCCCTAGCTTGTTGACTGTCTTAATCAGTTTGGGCTGCTACAACACAGTGCCATAGACTGGGTGGTTTAATCAACAAACTTATTTCTCATAGTTCTGGAGGCTTGTAAGTCCAGATCAAGGCCCTAGAACAGTTGAGTTGTTCCAGAGCCTACTTCCTGGTACACTTTGTCCTCACATGGCAGGGAGATGGCAGTCATCTCTCTAATGTCTCTTCTTATAAGGGTATGAATCCTTTTCATGAAGTCTCCATTCCCATGACCTAATCATCTCCCAAAGGTCACACCTTCAAACACTATGATATTGGGGATCAAGGCTTTAATATATGAATTTTGGGGTGACACCTTAGGTAAAAAGGTCTCATTTACCGGCCTAAAAATAGATTTCACTTGTGGAAACAATCATACTTTACAAAAACCACGAATAGCTGAAACAGCATTAATAAATAGAACACATTCTGTAATATCCTTGTTTTTACTTAGAAAATAACTTTATTTTTCTGTGGTGAAATCTTATGTTCCACGTTGAAAAGTCATTGCTCATACTCTGGAGTAAATCAATTGTAAATAAAGAAATAGATACGAAAATAGTGTCTGTAGCAATTAGTGCTTAGAACAAATAAACAGGATTATCTGAGAATAATAGAGGAAATCACATGGGGTGGTTTTTAACTCCTCTCTACCATTGTTTCTCAAAGTGGGTGTGGAGCTGAGTGGGAAACTTTAAAATTACTTGAAGGTCCTTGATAAAAATATAGATTCTTCCACCTACTATTGATTCAGAATTGCTGGGGGGAGTGGGCCTAGAATAGGCATTTTAAATAAATTGCTGGGGGATTTTTTATGGGTATTACTAGGTCCTCCCAAACTCTCCCAACCCTGGTTCCCATCCTAAGTCCTTCTTTTTCCAGCCTCTTCTATCGCTCCATCTGCCTGGCAAGCCTACCCATCTGTGTGTAGCCAGCTCCAGCTTCCCCTTAAGGTCCGTCCAAATCAGATGCCATCCCCAGATCCTCCTGGCTGGATGGACGGTCTACTCCCCCATGTTGGCTCTACTTAGTATATAGTTTACAATCTATAAGTATATAGTGTATACTTATTACTGAATGGTAACTTGCAATTGAAGCTGTATCTTTTCACTGTGTGAACCATATGCCCACTGAGGTCAGGACCGAGTCTGATTCATTTTAAAGTTTATCAGTGGCTTGCTCAGAGTGGGTACTCAGTATGCATTTTGTGGAATTGTCTGGCTAAGCGTAAGCCTACTGTCTTTGGACTTTGGATTTCTACCACTTGACCATGTACTAAGTGTCTCAATTGTAGCAGGCCAACTTTGTACTAAGATTGGACAACCGGTTCTGTGCTAAAGTTCATGTTGTAAAATGAAGGTAACACAGGAATGATGAGTGAGAATGCAGGCTCTGCCAGCTGCGGTGGAGGCAACCTGACAGAAAGGCTCCCAGTTGCACTATAATTGAATGAGGATTCCCTACAACCGATGTATTCAACAAGACATCATAAAGAGAGTGGAAAGACATCCCAAGTGCTTTGCTTGGAAAACTTAAAAAAAATCCATTGTGGTCATACCTGCTGGAACTTAGGAAGGCATTGCTCCTTTTTTTTTTTTTTTTTTTTTCTGCTAATAAACCTCCTACAGTCTACTATCTGCATAGCCACCAAAGTAACTTGTTAAAACATAAGTCAGGGTTTGCCGAAGTGGTTCGTTGGTTGAGCGTCTGCCTTTGGCTTAGGGTGTGATCCCAGCATCCCAGGATCAAATCCCACATTGGGGTCCCGGCAGGAAGCCTGCTTCTCCCTCTGCCTATGTCTCTACCTCTCTCTGTGTGTCTTTCCTGAATAAATAAGTAAAATCTTTTTATTTTTTATTTTTTTTTAAAGAAAAAGATCGTGTCAGATCATGTCCTTACTGCTCCTATCCCACCAATGGCTTTTGACCTCAGTCTCAGTAAAAGCCAGTTCCTTAACTTACAAGGGCTGATAAAGACCTGTGTGGTTTATCTGCTCCTCTCCTGTCCCATATCTCTCTGATCCCACCAGCAGTATCTCTCTCCCTTGCTTATTCCAGTGCAGCCACAACTGGCTTCTTGCTATTCCTTGAATATGCTAAGTAAACTCCTGCCTCCAGGCCTTTGTACTTACTGTACCCTCTTTCTGGAACAGTTTCCCTCCAGATTTTTATTCTTCCATGTTTTTCCTGTCATTTTTCAAACATCCTGCTCACCTGGTCCTGCTACCACCCTGCCTACCACCCACTCTGACTTTCCAGTCACCTTTCATACTTTATTTTTCTCATAGGTGTTGATCTCTACCTATCATCTATATATGATGCTCATTTATTTTCTTAATTGTCTATCCCCCTATTAGAATATAAGCTCCATGAAGCCATGGTTTTGGTCTGTTTTGTTCATTGTTATATTTTCAACACCTGAACATGCCAGACATGTAGCAGATGCTCATTAAATATTTATTAAATCAATGAGGCAAAGTGGGGTAAACAAAAAGATTTAAATCCTGGCTCTAGGCTTAAATTCCTTAACATTTCAGTGGATCAGTTTTTTTATCCGTAAAGTAGAAATAGTAATAGTGCCTCATGGATATATGACATCTGGTATAGCGTCCAACATCCAATATTTACTCAGTAAATGTTCCCTATGACAGATGGAGTTTTACAAGTCATGAAAAGAGTGTCTAGTGGTGATCCTATTTTCCAACTAGCAGATTTTTCCAAGATGTAGTAATAATATATTTTGGAAAAAAATAATGTATTTTGTGCTTTCTGTTTGCTGGGACCACCGCACAACTTTAAGGGATGAGTACTTTCATTATTTCCATTTTATGGATGAGGAGACAGAGGCACAGAAGGGTTGAGCAATTTTTCCCTTGCCAGTAGTAAGTGTAAAAGCTGGGATTTGATCAAACTCAGGACTAGAGACCATGTTCTTTACCTTTTTTTTTTTTTTTCTCCACTGCTTCTCACTGAGTGAAGCTGTTGGAAAAGAGAAGAAAAGGAGTGGTTGTCAGTTGACTTACTTCCTCCATAGTAGCATGAGGAGTTCAAAGATAGGTGGTGTTGGTTGTTCTTTTCACCTCTTTGGTGGAAGTAATTCTTTTGCTCCAGCCAGATCCTGTCAGGACTCATTAATTCCCTCTCCAGCTGCCCATGGTCTCTCTGCAATGCTTTCAATTAATCCTTCTTACCTGAAAGCAGTGCTGGGGATGTCTTTGTCTTAGTGGAAGGGGGCTTGTACGTAGTAACCTGGACACAGAATCCTGAAATATATGGAACCATCCTAGATAATGATGGGCTTTCTTTCTTGAATTTCTTTCACACAAATCCCATTCTACTAATCGAAGGCATATACTTTCTTCAGGGGTCAGCTAAAGTCATTGCTTTGAGACTCCTAAGATTCAGCGCTCTCAGTTTAACTATATTCAATCTTCTTTGTTTCACAAATGTTTGTTGACTGATAGCTCATGTAAATGCAGAGGGGACTCCTATGACTTAGTCTTTTCCTTTAAAGTGCTTGGGCCCTCGTTTGGCAATTGAGGTTTATTCACAGGGTGACACCACAGGCCAGCTTATCATATATGAGCACTATAAAGTTTCAGGGGAAAAGGAGATGCCTAATTGTGCAGGGATAAGGGAACATGAGCTGGCTCTTGAAGGGCTGGTAGGATTCGTGATTAATGGATAGGGTGGAATGAGCACTTCTGTTGGTAGAAATCATTTGAACAAAATTAAAGGTACTGACATCCAAGGATGATTCAGGAGGTGGTGAGGGATTTGGTTGAAGTTCATCATAAGCTTGATACAGGGAAATAAAAGAAGTTGTAAGATAGTCTTAAATATCTGACTGAAGAATTTGGACTATAATTAATCTAGCAGTAGGAAGCCATCATAGGTTACTCATTTAAGCAAAGTTGTGACATGAATGGATCAATGGTTGTATGTGTTTATCTGCAGTGATATTTACAGTTAAAAATGGTTATGAGTTGGGATGGTGGGATTTTGAGTGTTGTAGTATTCATTCATTTTTCTTCATTTTCTTAATGCTCTGTGAAACTACAACTCTTGGGATCCCTGGGTGGCGCAGAGGTTTAGCGCCTGCCTTTGGCCCAGGGCGCGATCCTGGAGACCCGGGATCGAATCCCACGTCAGGCTCCCGGTGCATGGAGCCTGCTTCTCCCTCTGCCTGTGTCTCTGCCTCTCTCTCTCTCACTGTGTGCCTATCATAAAAAAAAAAAATAAAAAAAATAAAAAAAAAAAAAGAAACTACAACTCTTGTGTTTTAATTAAGATGATCTTATTGGTTCTCAAAGTTCTGTTTTTTTTTTTTTTTTTTTAAGATTTTATTTATTTATTCATGAGAAACAGAGAGGTAGAGACACAGGCAGAGGGAAAAGCAGGCTCCATGCAGGGAACCTGACGAGGGACTCCATCCCAGGTCTCCAGGATCATGCCCTGGGCTGAAGGTGGCACTAAACCGCTGAGCTACCCAGGCTGCCCAGAGTTCTGGTTTTCAATCTTGTATTCACCAAGAATTTATTGAGCACTTATTATACAATGGGCATTTGCCTATGAGGCAGAAAAAATTATGACGGCATGGCCCCTGTACCTTAGGGCCCACCGGTGGAGAAGACCAACATGTGAACAGTAAATGTCAGGCAATGTGGTAACTGCTAGAAAAGAGTACATGATACAGTGAGACCATAAAGGAAAGGTCACCTCTAATGGGAAGATTAGGAAGGCCTCCTACAAGAGATGACATCTACACTTACTTGAATGGGTTCTGTGTGGCCATGTGCAGATAGGTTCTGTTTGTTAAGGCCCTAAAGATTGGCCTAGTCTCTTACCAACCTTTACCATTGTATCACACACTTGCTTATATGTTAGTTTGGAATTATACTGTAGTTTGTTAATGCTTATATGATGTTTTCTTATTATATTTAATATTTGTGCAAATTTCCCCTTTCTCTAAACTTGCACTGTTCACTTCTCAGATTTCTTTTTAAAAGCTGTTCTCTAGGTTTAAAAGCATTCTTCCATGATTTGTAATTCATATGGAGCATACTATAACATTTAGACAAAATATTCTGAATAACATACTCAGAAATGGAATTCTTCATCATAAATTTTCTCTCAGGTAGAAAATGTTGCTGGACAAGTTTCTATTTAAATCATACTTGCTAGGCTTGACTGATTGCAGGAGTTCACAGGGTACATGCTTCAGACTGCTTCATTTTCAGCAAGGTAAGGCTGCATCTCTACTATGGAGTAATGCAAGGTATTCAAAAAGGGTAGGCCAGGCTCCTTCAGGGTTGTTAGGAATTAAAACCAGCTTGTGAGGGTCTTAAGTTGGCTTGTGAGAAGAGGCAGTTTCTTAGAAGAATGAAGTAAGAAACTTCATGGACGTCCAAGGACAGACAAAGCTTATCAAGCTTCAGAAAGCCTGGATATAGAATTGGTAGTAAATCCATTTGCCAGTCCTCTTTTAAGCATGGTCCTTTTGATTTCTTCCTTCTCTGCTTTCCTCTTCTCAAGATGGGCTCCTGCAGCTTTATATGGTGTCTGTTTTCCCATGACCTCAGCAGGTCTGAGTGAGAATAATCTCCTCTATAGAGATCTGTTTGCTAAAAAGAAAAAAATTATTTTACTTTTAAAATAAAATAATACATGCAATAGCCAAAAAAAAAAAAAAAAGTAGTATAGAAAGGTCTAAATTTTCTAAAAATCATATTAATCTCCCTTTTCTAATTTCTCTGACTCCTGATACCTCTTCCTAAAGTTTAAGAGGTTTTTGGGTAGTTTTCTGGAAAATACATATATAAAGATACACAAATATAGATACACATACAAGGGCATACACATACAATAGCTATAAGTGTAAATATTCCTTTATTTACATAAAATTCTCATCTTTACAAACTGTTCAATACTTTTAGAAAACCGTATTTATTTTGTTATTCTTTCCAATTAATTGACACAAAACTTATTTTATTTCTTTTAAATGGTTACATGTTAGATAGTATTTCATTTTATGTAATTATTATGATTTGTTACATAATCTTTTCATAATGATGGACCTTAAAGTTGTATCTGGTTTTCTATTAGAAACAGTTCTACAATGAACATCCTTGTATATTTGTCTACTAGAAGTTTAATAGAGTTTCAGCTTTTACATTTGTTCTGTGATCAATTGAAGTTAATTTTTGCATATGAGAGGAAAAGGTGGAGGTTCCTCTTTTCTTTCTGTATATGGCTATACAATTGTTTCAACATTGTTTATTTGTTGAAAAGTTTTCCTTTCTAGTAATATAGAAATATGATTGATTTTAAAATATTCACCTTGAATTTTATAACTTTGATAAATTCACTAATTCTAGTAGCCTTGTTATAAATGTCCTCAGATTTTTTATGTAGATGAACATGTCATCTGCAAATAAAGTCCATTTGCTTCTACCTTTCTAATCTCCAATCTGGTTGCTTTTCTTTTTCTTGCCTTATTGCACTGCCTCCCCTACAATGTTGAACAGAAGTGGTGAGAGCAGACGTGCTTGCCTTGTTCCTGATTTTAAGGTGAAAGCATTCTGTTTTTCACCATTAAATGCGATGTTAACTCTAGGTCTTCTGCAGTTGCATTTATCAAGTTGAAGAAGTACACATATATTTCTGCTTTGCTGAGCATTTAAAAAAAAATCCTGGGTGGATGTTGAATTTTGTCAGGTGCTTTTTTGTGTCTATTGAAGTGATCATAGGGTTTTTCTTTCTCAATCTGTTAGTATGGTGAATCTAAATTTCCTCCTCTGATTAGAATTAAATTTAAAATTAAAAGGTACTGGGAACCCTGGGTGGCGCAGCGGTTTAGTGCCTGCCTTTGGCCCAGGGCGCGATCCTGGAGACCCGGGATCGAATCCCACGTCGGGCTCCCGGTGCATCGAGCCTGCTTCTCCCTCTGCCTATGTCTCTGCCTCTCTCTCTCTCTCTCTGTGTGTGTGACTATCATAAATAAATAAAAATTTAAAAAAATTAAAAAAAATGTAAAAGGTACTTGGAAAAAAGTTTTATGTTACGTATGTACTTTGATATATATATATGTTGGGTTAACTATATTGATTGTATGTATTTCCTACTATTTTGTCTTCTTCTGTCATGATTGGCTGTGTCTGTTATTATTGTTTTGTTGGTTCTAGGTGTTTTTTTATGAATTTCGACAGTTTTTAGTGGTGAATGATTTATAACATACACAAACACATTATTGATTTAAATTCTGGAGATTTCAATAGTGTATAGAACATTTCCTGGTGCATAATAATTGCTTAGTATATTATTATTATTATTAATTATCATGTACAAATAATGCTTTATGTTTTTTAATAGTTTTTGCCTTAAATTTGCTCTTTTGTGATATTAATACTATGACTCTTTTTCTTTTTCTTTAACATTTGCCTGGTTTATCTTTGATGTCCTTTTTACTTTTAACCTTTCTGAGTTAGAGTTTCTTGGAGAGTTTTATTATATTTTTAAAGATATTTGTTTTTCTTATTTATTTTTAAAGATTTTATTTATTCATGAGAGACACAGAGAGAGAGGCAGAGACATAGGCAGAGGGAGAAGCAGGCTTCATGCAGGGAGCCCGAAGTGGGACTTGATCCCGGAACTCCAGGATCATGCCCTGAGCCAAAGGCAGACACTTAACCACCCAGGCATCCCTTGGAGAGTTTATTTTATTTTATTTTATTTTAAGATTTATTTATTTATTTATTCAGAGAGAGAGAGAGAGAGGCAGAGACACAGGCAGAGGGGGAGAAGCAGGCTCCATGCCGGAAGCCCGACGCAGGACTCGATCCTGGGTCCCCAGGATCACACCCCGGGCTGCAGGCGGCGCTAAACCGCTGTGCCACCGGGGCTGCCCGGAGAGTTTATTTTAGATGTGGATCTGTACAGATTTGGTTTGTTCTGTATTTTGGTCTCATTAAGAAATGTATGTATTTTAGGATGAATGCTTCTTAATTTACATTATATTTTCTGTTTTATTTTTAAATTGTTTAAAAGATTTTATTAGAGGGAGACAGCACAAGTGGGAGTGGGGGAGGGGCAAAGAGAAAGGGACAAGCTGACTCCCCATTGAGCAGGAGCCTGCTGGGGGGCCTAGATCCCAGAACCCCAGGATCCTGACTTGAGCTGAAGGCAAATGCTCAACTGACTGGGCCACCCAGGAGCCCCAAATTTTTGTTTCTAATGATTTCCCCATTCCCAACCCAAACTCATCTTTTAGCCATGGATTGTCTTTTTTTTGTATGGGTGTATGAATGTATGCGTCATATAAGAGTAAGTGTACTTTTTTATGATAATGTCAAAAATGGTCTCTCTCTTTTTTTTTTTAAAGCAGTTTCTTTTATAAATTTACATAGTGGTTTAATCTCTTTATCAATTAACTGTTGCTTACTTACTGAGATGGATAAGAAAATTATCACATACACTTTCTCCTTATTTTTGCTAATGTTGTCATTTAACTTGGTTAACTTTATAATTTCAGATAGTATACTTAATCCTCAATTTCTTGATTTATAATCTTTAGTAAATAAAGAAATGTGAGAAAATTCTAACTTTATTTTACCCTCTACCTCTCTCCAAACTGTTGAATTTGGTTTATTATTTTTTATTGTTGAAATGTTTAACAATCTGGTGTGAAATAAATGTACTTCATACTGTTGTTTAGCCTAATTTTAATTTTTTTTTTTTTAATTTATTTATGATAGTCACAGAGAGAGAGAGAGAGGCAGAGACACAGGCAGAGAAGCAGGCTCCATGCACCGGGAGCCCGACGCGGGACTTGATCCCGGGTCTCCAGGATCGCGCCCCGGGCCAAAGGCAGGCGCCAAACCGCTGCGCCACCCAGGGATCCCTGTTTAGCCTAATTTTAAATGTATATAGGTTCAGTTCTCCCTATCATACTTTTTCCTAGAATTCCACATTTATCTCTTGGTTTGCTGGATTTGGGGCGCAAGTCATTTTTTTTTCCAAGTGGGACTTATGGAGTCATTGAGCTGTTGCATGTCTGAAAATGTTTGTTGTCTTTATGCTTGAACAACAATTTGGCTAAATATAAAAATATTTATTCACAGTTTTTTCTCCTTCAGAACTTTGTACTCATGGGTTGTGTATTTTAGTGTATTGAGTATTGAGTGATGCTGTAAAGGGAAGCCTGAGCTTTCGTTCTGTTTTGTTGCTTTTGGTTTTGTTTTGGGGGGTGTGTGTGTGTATGTGTGTGTGTGTGTGTGTGTGTGTGTGTGTGCGCGCGCGCGCGCCTGTGTTGGTTCTGTATACCTGACAAATTCTCCCTCTGCTGTGGTATTCAGTAACTCTATCAGGAAATGTCTGTCTCTCTGAGGCTTGTTCATTTTGCTCCCTGATGTAGATAGAGGTAGTAGACATTAGGCGCAATCATGTTTTATGGATATTGATTTTGTTCTTTTTGAAATATTGTTTCAAATCCTGAATTAGAGTCATCTCACCTGGCAGGAGGCATCTTTCCTGCATATCTTTGGAAATGCAATCTGCTTTAGAATGGAACCTGGTTATTTCTTCCACTTCTTTTAATGACCCTCAGAGCCTAGTTTTGAGTGATTATGCAATAGTTTCTTAATGAATTCTTATTGAAGGCATAAGTGAATGAGCCTTGATTCATTTCCCTGCTGCTAATTCTCCCTCTCTGATTACTTCTTTTTAAAATATGGAGTATGCTGAGGTTTTTCAGCATTTTGTCCATTCACCATCTCCCAAACCCACCACACTTCTGGGAGAAGAGCTTGGTTGAGAACAGCAGTGACTGTGAAGTCTTCCATCTCTCACTTTCTCTGAATGCTGCTTTTCAAAGATTATGGCAAGAAAAAATGTATCATTTCTTTTGTTTTAATTATTGCTAATATATTTTTGTTTTGTTTGCTGGATTTCAACCTTTTTGTTATTAATATTGTTCATTCATAGTTTTAGGAAAACCTGACTTCACTGTTCCATCTTGCCCCAGAAGTCATAAGGGTTTTCTAAACAAGTTTAGAACCTCAAGAGCAGAGTTGAGTTTGTTATTCTAGCCTATATTTGTCATAGAACCTAATCTAGGGCTTGCATACATTTAGCATTTAGAAACTATTTACCAAATGCACAGTAAAAAAATTTTATGGTAATTTTGTCTAATCTCTGACCTATTGTTGAAAGAAGGCGAGATGGTATATAAAAACTAGGTCACCAGGTCTAGTTTTTGATTAATCCAAAGAAGTGACAAAGCACAGGGAAAGAGCCATAGGACATGGAAGAAATGGCTACACTTCAGAATGAGGATATTTAGTGCTCACTTCAACCCTGGAAGAATTGAGTTCATCTATTTGTTTTTAACCCCATGTTGATGTCAGCTATTAGAGCCTCTGAAAGGACACAGGTGAATGAACAGGGAATTTATCAAGAACATTTTCCTCCTTTGGATTAGGGTTTTTGTTTTTGTTTTTTTCCTTCTTCAGTAAATACATCAGTTTTAAGGGGACCATGTGGAATTTGTTCCATGGATTCCTTTTTTTTTTTTTTTTTTTTTTTTTTTTTTTTGCCAGAGTCAAAGCTCACTTTGGACTATTTTTTGTTTTCCTTCTAGGCCTTTCACCAGCTGCATAGGGGCTGCCTACCCAGCGTGCTCATGTGTATTACTTTCTTCTTTTATGTGTTTTTAGCCTTGGGCAGATTCAACTTTATGCCATTGGACAGTTTCTTTTTCAGGGACATGATGAGAAAGATTATAGATATTTGTGGTGATGAGTCTTTTTGCTCATTTCAGTGTCTTAAATTGATGTTCTTCCTCCAGGAAGAAAGAATAGGAGTTGGATGGACAGAAGAAGGTCACTTGCCTTCTTCTGCCTATTGATTTTCCTGTGCTGTTCAGCGGTTCATTAGCTTCTTCTAATTATAGTTCTGTGTTTAATGGCAGTATGGGCTGGGACATCAGCCACAGAGGGCCACTGACTGTGCCTCAGTCAGCTAGAGGTGGAATGAGAAGGTGACTTTCTGGCAGTATGAGTGTGGGTGCTTTAGAGTCAAATTCTGGAGTATTTTTTTGTTGGTTAAAGGTTTATTGTTTCTTACCCAAAGTGCTAACCTGCATGAGACTGGGAGACTTTTTCGAATATTATTGAAGGTGAGATGGTAGGGAAACTCTTAAGGGAGGTAGGATTGACCAGGTGTATAAATCCCAGAATATCCACTGACAATCATTTAGTTACACTAAATTTTTAAAAACTTTTTATTATGGAAATTAAAAACATACAAAAGTAAACAATATAATAATGAATCCCCCATGTCCTCAGCTTCAGTAATTACTCCTCATGGCCAATGTTGTGTCAGGCATGCCCCTTCTTGTTTTTTCCTCATATTGTTGTACCTGTAAATATTTCAGTGTAAATTGCTAAATGATAAGGAATCTTTTTTTTTTTTTTAAATTTTATTTATTTGAAAGAGCAAGCATGAGCAGGGGGGAATGGCAGGCAAAGGGAGAGGGAGAAGCAGACACTACCCGACTGAGCAGGGAGCCCAATCCTTGGCTTGATCCCAGCACCCTAGCATCATGACCTGAGCATTAGGCAGGCGCCTAACTGACTGAGCCACCCAGGTACCCCCAAAAGGAACCTTTTTAAAAAACATAACTACAAACAAAATTAACAATGCTTCCTTAATATTATTTAATAGCTAGTGATCTGAATATCTTATAAATGTTATAATTTAATGTTTGTTTTTTGTGACTCCTCACTTTATTTCACATTTGATATGTATTTTAAGCCTCTTTTAACCTCTGTCTCAATTTATTTTTATTTGCAACTTATTTTTTGAAGAAATTGGATCGTTTGTCTTGGAGAGTTTCCTGGGGAGATTTAGAGTCTGGATTTGGTTTATCATACACAGATGGTATTGTGTACCATGTACTTTGTCTTTTTGTATTGAAATATAGTTGACATACAATGTTACATTAGTTTCAGAGTTACAAATAGTGATTGACAGTTTTGTGTATAATGAAGTGGTTATCCTGCCCTTTTCTCTTCCTGTAAATTGGCAATCCAGAAGCTTGATTAGATTCAGTTTAATTTTTTTGGTAATACCATTTCTTCCATTGGGAAGCCCAATGTCTGACTTTGTGTATGTATGTGAAATTAGAAATCTATGGAATCATGTTTGACAAAACCTAACTATAGTGTATTCTGTGGCTTATTTTTTAAAGTATGCTGTCTGCTGATAGATTGAAACCAAAACTCATAAGGAAGTCTAAACATTCAATCCTGATAAGATAAAGCAGCAGCTGTACTATTAGTTTACAGCCGTATGTGCAACTCCTCACTGCAGTGTGATGTGTAACCTGGGCAAGCCACTCCTCTCTTGTGAGAGGGATCTGGAACTGAGCTGCTCTCTGGTGGTGTGAAACCTGCCCCTGCTGTTAACAGCAAGCAAAGATCATGTTTGGTCCATTAATACTTACCAACAGAAAGAATATTCTCAACCACAATAAAGAGATATGGCTTCTGTCCTCTAGGAGTTTGCCTTCTCAAAAGAAAACAAAATAAGAAAAATGACAGTTGTTCTTAACTTCCAAGGGACTGTGTTACCATAAGGTTAAAGTCTCTTACTAAATTACTAAATCAATCAATCAATCTCTCTCTCTCTCTCTCTCTCTCTCTCTCTCTCTCTCTGCTTAAATAATGAGGAGTTTGGCTGTTTCCTAGATAATTGGCTAATCATGTGTGACAAAGATAGGAAAATATTCCTTAATGTTATATAACCCTTTTCACACAATGGGGATATCCTTCCCAGGTGATGTCATCTTTGCCTTGCTAATAGATATTAGCAAGGGTTTGGGTACAGTAGGAATAAAGGGGACAGCAGAATCTTGCTCTGAAAAAGTAGTGACTTTGATGAGAAATCCATTTGTGTTATCGATTTACATAATACTACTACATACAAAAAACAAAGTGTTCATCAAATCTTTACTTTAGAGCAACTGCGCACATAGACGTGTCTAGGCTGATAGGACTTCTGATTGGTTTGTAAACTGCTCAAGCTTACCCTGCGCTGAAAAATGTATCATTTTCTCTGCCACAACATAGGAGTCTGTTTGTCGTTCAAAGAGAGTAGCCTGTGTAACCTGAGTTTTGTAGCCTCCTGAGGTTACTCCTTCATTTCAAGTCCAAATAAAGGATGGGGTTCCTATTTCAGGAATTGTAGGAAGCCCAGGTGCCTCCACAGAGACATATGAGGTTCTGCAGAGTCCTGAGGTCTCAGATTCATCCTTTTACTTCAGACTGCCCCTGGCTCTTCTTTGCTTAATCCTGACTATTTCCATGAGGTCAAGCTCTGTCTATCTGGATCCAGGCACAGACTGCAGAAGTGCAATCTCCCCCAAGGTTAACATTCTGAACAGGAGCAGCTTTTTGGCTCTCAGAAGGGCTATTCCAGCTACCTCCCTTGAGCAGATTATCACTACTTTTATAGAGCAGTAGCATAAGCAGCTACTATTTGGTCTGAGTATTTAATCAAAATCATCAGGGAGTTGATAAGGTCAGATACTGATTTTAAAGTGAGAAGGACTGGCAACCCTGTTACTGTGCATCTGTTGTGTTACACCTTTATTTAACCTTATCTCTGGATCCCCAGATGGACATGATGGGCATGGCAGGGGAATCTGATCTTCCCTCTGTTCACCCATCTTTTTTTTTTTTTTTTTTTATTGGTGTTCAATTTACTAACATACAGAATAACACCCAGTGCCCGTCACCCATTCACTCCCACCCCCCGCCCTCCTCCCCTTCTACCACCCCTAGTTCGTTTCCCAGAGTTAGCAGTCTTTACGTTCTGTCTCCCTTTCTGATATTTCCCACCCATTTCTTCTCCCTTCCCTTATTTTCCCTTTCACTATTATTTATATTCCCCAAATGAATGAGAACATATAATGTTTGTCCTTCTCCGACTGACTTACTTCACTCAGCATAATACCCTCCAGTACTTCTTTTTTTTTTTTTTTTAAATTTTTATTTATTTATGATAGTCACAGAGAGAGAGAGAGAGAGAGAGAGAGAGAGAGGCAGAGACACAGGCAGAGGGAGAAGCAGGCTCCATGCACCAGGAGCCCGACGTGGGACTCGATCCTGGGTCTCCAGGATCGCGCCCTGGGCCAAAGGCAGGTGCCAAACCGCTGCGCCACCCAGGGATCCCTTTTTTTTTTTTTTTTTTTAAATTTTTATTACCCTCCAGTACTTCACTCAGCATAATACCCTCCAGTACTTCACTCAGCATAATACCCTCCAGTGTTCACCCATCTAACTGTAGATGAGTCCCTCTAGGTGAGTCGCTTTTGTTCTGGCGGGGACCAGAGTGACATCCATTAGGTCAGTGGGGGTATTTAGCTTCCATGTGATTGGGAGTATTTCCATCATAGAACTTTTAAGTATTTGGTGCATTGGTGAGACAGTACCATTGTTAACCAGCTAAATCCCTTCATTCTATTCTGTGGAACAAATATCACAGGATCAGGCCTAGGGAGGACTGAATTGCCTGTAAACGCTTGTGACACCAATCTAGGTTTTATTTTCTTCATTTGTAAAATTGGAGTGTACTGGTTTGCTAGGGCTGCCATAACAAAGTTCCCCAGACTGAGTGGCTCAAAAAACAGAAACCTATTTCCTCACAGTTCTGAAGGCTGAAGTCTGAGATCAGAGTATTGGCAAGGTTGATTCTTCTTGGCTTTTGCATCACCATCTTCCCTCTGTGTCTTCACATAATCTTCCCCTTGTGTATGTCTCTGTCCTAATCCATTATAAGGATACCAGTCACATTGAATTAGCACCCTGCATATAACCTCATTTTCCTTAAATGCCTCTGTAAAGGCTCTGTCTCCAAATGTAGTCATATTTGTAGGTACTGGAGGTTAGGACTTCAACATATGAATTTGGAGGGAGGATAGAATTTAGTACATAACAGGGAGTAAGGGTGGGGTGGGGTGGGGGTGCTTAAACAGTGATTTTCTAATAATACTCTGAGAAGGACTCAAAGACTATCTCAGTTGCTCAGTTCTGAGAGGTTTCCCAGGACATAGGATTTTCAGTGCTGAAAGTAAGGCAGTCCTAGGCGAACCAGGATAGTCAGTCACTCTGCGTGTCTCCCATGGGGCAAAGGGTCCCCCAGCCTGCCTCAGCCAGACCTGCACTGCTTCTTTCAGCTTAAACATCAGCATCCTAAGTGAGATTAAATTTAACAAAAGGGTTTTGTGGCTCAAAATCATTAGAAAACCACTTGATTCAGTGGCCTCCAGGGTCCTTTCCTGATGCCACATTCTGTGATTTCATTTGCATACACCAAATCCCAGCCATTTGTCTGAAACTATTAACTGATTGGAGTAAAACTAATTTGATTCTCATTTAGTTCATGGCTAAAAGTGAGATAAAACAAAACAGGAAACTGTTAAGCTTTGCCTATTCTGAAGTAGAACTTGGTACTATGCTTTTATGATGGCAGATGCCCTCTCTGGGCTCTAATTATGCTCACTTTATTCTGTCTCCATCTCCTAATCATAGTACCAACTCTGTAAAGTGGATTGCATCACTAGTGGCAGCAGTTCCATGATGCAGATAAAGAAATCAAGGTACAGAGAGACAAGTAGCCAGTTCACATATCATCATTGGTCAGGGAAGGGCCAGGATCATGCAGACAATTTGACTTGAGCACTACTGTCAGACCACTGAACCCAGATGTGAGCATCTCTGCTAGTGGGGGAACTGGCAAGTGTAGGGACTGCACTGGCAAGTATAAAGTAATTCCATCTAGCTGATGGACCCGATTCTTCTCTCCAGAAAGCACATCTCAGTATCCTCCCCTAAGCCCCCCCCCCCCCCCCCCAGCCTGTCTGGCCCTGACCAGTACCCCTGGATGGTCTAACTTTTTACTGTTGTAGAAGCTAGGCCTGTAACAGTTCTTCAAAAGTGTCAAGAGGTTTAGGGGATCTCACAATAAAGAACACTGAAACACATAGAGACAGAGTTTCCTTGCTCATTCTTTTTCTGGTCTTCTGATAATGTTAAGGAAAATTTTGTGTTTGTCTATAATTCCCCTCTATCATTTGATGATCTATCCCCCCACCTTTTTTTTTAGAAAGAGAGAACACTATCTGGCTGTGCTCTACAAAACACTTTCCTGTTTTGTAGCAGTATCTGGTTGAACTTTTGAATAGCTCTTTATTGTTTCTAGCATAATCATCTTTTTTGCAGCTAATTTTGATGTTTGGCAAATGATACTGGTTTTCCATTTAGGGTAAAGAAAAAGTGCCTTAAAAGATATTTATTCATATGAAAAAGCAAGTAAAAGATGAAGAAGCAAATAATTTAAGCATATTTTAATAAGTAATAGCATAGGTAATGTACAGATGGCAAAAATAGTAAAGATTGTGATGAGAAAGATTGATTTTGTAAAACACTGGCCAGGAGGAAAGGCTGGAGTTTGTTTGAATCTTGAAACCGGCAGATGAAAGGCAGGAGTTATTTGACCAGCCAGTCTTTTGGGGTCAGTTCCTCAGCTCTTGAGGTGCTGACTGTAGGTGACTGTAGGCTCCTTTGGAGCCTGCCAGGTGAACTCTGGAAAGACAGGTTCTTTCTAGCATCAGCCCTACAGTCATTGGGATTCTATTTTGTTTTGGTAATGGTTTTCAGTATCTTTGAAATGCCCCCATCACAAAGGGTAGGAATAGAAACCAAATTCTTGTGCCAGGTCAGAAGGCTGCACCTTGGGAAGATGCAGTATAGAAAATAATTAGGATTACAAGTGCAAATTGAAATGCCCAGGATGGGACAGAAATGCTCACACTGGGTGGCTACCAAGCCACTTTGTGAGGATCGGATGCCATGACTCTTGCTGTTGGAGCCTAATTGGCTCCTCCCCTGTGGTTAGAAGCAGACTGGGTTTGGGACCCATCGTCAAGGAGCAACTGATCTTAAAGGGGCGTTTTCATGGAGTCAATCTTGGGTGACTTTATTTGCCTGTCAAGCTTGCTACCGATACTTAAAGTACGTGAACTTCCACAGGGCTGTGTTCTTAGTAAATAGGCAAAGTGAGTTTGCAGTCAACAAAGTGAGTTTGTTGACTACTTAGTGTGATTTCCACACGAGGCTGTTCCTGTATGGATGGAGTTTGAGCTTGGCTAATCCTTGCAGGACCCAAGACCTGGTCAGCAATGAGCGCTATACTTTGATGCCTGCTAGAGTCACAAATTCCTCCTACCTAGCAGCCTAGACTTTGCACATGGAAGTTGGAGACTGGTGTACAGCGACCATCAGGGAGGCCTGCTCGTGGTTACCAGACCCTGAGCAGGAAGATCTTAGATCTTTAGCTTTCAAACACTTACCTCCCACCCCAGCAGCAACCTAGAGAACTGTCCAGTCATGACCAGACATCCTCTTTGGCCCTTTTGCTCCTTCTTATAGTACTTGTATAATCTCCTCTTTTAGAATCATGTTTTAAAAGGTATTTCAGAGTCATATTGCCCATTCCTCCACCTTCTACCCCCATTACTTAAGAAGGTTTCAAATACCTTTTTAAAAAAAATCTACTTAAAAGAGGAAAATGAAAAGTACCATAATGCTGCTAATTAAGAAATAATACTCTTGTTCAGAGAGGTGCCTGGATGGCTGAGTGAGTTAAGCTGACTTCACCTTAGGTCATGATCTCAGGGTCCTGGAATCCAGCCCTAGTTCGGGCTTAGTGGGGAGTCTGTTTCTTCTTCTCCCTCTGCCCACTCCCCTGCCCCGCCCCTCATGCTTGCTCACATGCACGCTCTCTCAAATAAATAAAAATAATTTTTTCTTTTAAATTTTATTCATGAGAGACACAGAGAGAGAGAGAGGTGCAGAGACACAGGCAGAGAGAGAAGCAGGCTCCCTGCAGGGAGCCTGACGCAGGACTCGATCCTGGGTCTCCAGGATCACGCCCTGGGCCAAAGGCAGCGCTAAACCGCTGAGCCACCTGGGCTGCCCAAAAATAATTTTTTTTAAAAGAATATTTTTGTTTTGAAAGCCCACCGCCCCTAATCTTGTGGTACATTGCACATAACGAACTTTTCTCTCCATCAGGAAACATCTGTATGGATTGTTTCATTACAACCACACAATGCTTGGACTTGAATCACTTCCAGATCCTACTGATACCTGGGAAATTATAGAGACCATAGGTAAAGGCACCTATGGCAAGGTCTATAAAGTAACTAACAAGAAAGATGGGAGCCTGGCTGCAGTAAAAATTTTGGATCCAGTCAGTGTAAGTAATGGTAGTAAATTGCAACCACAGTGTAATGTTTTGTGGACATTGAGTTTTCAACTTCTTTCCTCTAGGGATGATTTTCATGAAACCTGGCATGAAATCTCAAAATGACTCATGATTTGTCAGCTCATCTGAATGAAGGGACTCCATTTGGAGTTAAAAAAATTCCTTGAATTTCTGTTTCTTGTCCATATTACTGTTGTTTTTGTTTTGACCTTTTGGGTTCTTCAAAAGTTATTTTCTTGGAAAGAGTAATGTATTTCATTCCCTTATATAGAGTCTTGTGTTTTTGTAAGTTACAAAGTGATCTAGACTTGTGGTATTCATTCATCTTAGCCTGGCATCTTTTTTCAGAGTGCTGAACACCTAGGCTAAGCTGGGTTGGGTCCCTTCAAGCTACTTCTCCTTAACTGCTTTGAAAATTCAGACATTTTAAAGTAAAAATAAATACTTATAATGGTATTATTAAAGAAGAAAGTAATAATTGATATAATAATTAGACGGTTTTAATTGGGATATGAATGTCCATTGTTAAGTATTTTCAAGATACAGTAATGATGACATTAAAATTACAGAATAAATATGCTTTATTAAGTGATATCATACCTGTATTCTTCCTCACATGTTAGACTTAATCCAGCATGCATTTTTTACCCTGTATAGGATATGGATGAAGAAATTGAAGCAGAATACAACATTTTGCAGTTTCTTCCTAATCATCCCAACGTTGTAAAGTTTTATGGGATGTTTTACAAAGCGGATCACTGTGTGGGAGGACAGCTGTGGCTGGTCCTGGAGGTAAGAGACTCCCATTGGGTAACCATCCATTTAAACAGAGCACCAGGGACAAGCAGATGCATTGTTGCCTAAATAGTGTAAGATACACACGTGAGGAGTTGGTCCCTCCTGTGCATCACAAGTACCTTACCAGATGTGACTTTCTCCTCTGTGATTTTTACAGGTAGGCTGTGTACAGAAAATGTTCACGTTTCTCTGCTGCAAAAGTTTAGTAATCTTTTCTTCTCATACAGAGTGTATATAGGAATGCAGTTGGAAAAGGATAGTTTTTCCTTAAGCTGGGAACATTTCATAGAAAACATGTTCCAGTTGATGGCAATTCATTTTCAAAAATTGCTAACCCAGGGTTTATTTGGCGTGGCAAGTTTGGATTAGCCCATTCATGTCCATTAATCTTCATTTTAGATTGGGTTCCCTTAAAACAGACTCTTGAGCATCACCTGTGGCAGATTTATTGGCGAGTTCTTGGAGGAGCTAGACCTGGAAGTGAGGAAGGCAGGACTGGGCAGGGGAGACATGGAATAGCAGTGTGATCACAACAGAGGCCTCTGCCCATTCTCCAGAGATGGAGAGCGTCCTGGATTGTATCTCTGCATCAGCCGGTCAAAGCTATGTGCCGCCTTGGGAAGGGGTGTGACTTAAGGGGAAGCAGTTTTCTGTAGCTGGTGGAAATTCCTAGTGAGTGGTACCGCCAGGAGCTGGGAGCAGGGAACAGCCAGTATTCCAGGCAACGTCTGCTCTAAAGAGAGAATCTGAGAGGAGCACCACTGTATTCACTGTAATCCTGCCTTTTTGCTTTTTTATTAATGGTAATGAATGTGTGTATCTGGCTGCAAAAGAGTCCGTTCCCTACAACTCTATTCCCATGAGACTTAAAGTGGCAAAGATGTAATAATGACAATATATGAAATTAGTATATTAGGATAGGTCTCTTGCCTCATGCTCACTAGGCCCACCCTCATTTGTTGTGAATTCTTCTCTGAACAGAGATGCTTCTATGCCTGACTTCACATATGCAGCACAGGAGCATGTGTACACATGAGAAAGCTTAAGAGAGAAGCACTAAACAAGAGGTCAGGCCTCGATACATCATCTAGCCTCTAGTCCACATCTTTTGCCTGGCTCTGAAGAGGCCTGGGCATGGAACAATATATACTGGCTGCCATGGCAACCGTGTGTAGGGAATTCATTTGTTATATTCAAATGGGATAATCTTCAGGGAAACCAGTTGGAACATTTCTGTCATATCAATTGCCTTCCTCAGAATATAAATATGTAACGGGTTTTGGTTTGCAGAGATCATCTTTGTCTGTTTGGTTGGCTGGTTGTCATATAACATATTGTTATAGTATCTTCTTTTGGATTTTATTATTCCCTACCCTCTCCCTGAGAATGTATCTTTTATCCTGCTGATGAGCTCTAGAATGACATTAATTTTTAAAATGCTGCTTTTCTTGGGACATGGAAAGTATGGTTTCTAGGGTCTCTGATTATATTCTTCTTCAGCTCTTTAAGATGTTTTAAACCTCATTACAATTTAATAATGGAAGTACAGTGATAAGAAATCTTAGATTCAGTTGGTTTTTACCCCCTGACTGATAGAGGCTCTGTATTCAAATGTGGAGAACTGGAACTTCCAGGAATTTTCTGATGCCTTAAAAGGGGCCTCTCCCCTTGATGTGACCAGGTAGGCAGATGGGCTGCTCGTATCTGTGGTCACTTGGAGAATAAATGGCTTTTCCTGATGAGGAGTGCTTGAACATCAGCCCCTCAGGTATGGGCAAGTCAGCCAGAAAGGGCTGGGCATGGCCTTGAAAGATGAGAAGGAGCCCGGAACTATGAACTAAGCCTCCTGCAAATGCTCCCCTGCAGACTATCCTTTGCTTTTTTTAGGATGACCACAGGCAGATAATGAGGCTGCCCTGAGATACTGAATTATTCATATCTCAGCAATACAATATGCTGACATTTGTACCTTTTTCAAGTTGTTTCGGACCATGCCAAAGTTGGTAGTGCAGGGAACCAGATGTCCAGTGCAATCTTTTCTTGTCCTGGAGTGGGATGTCTTTGCCATGCTGCTGGGTGGTGAGGGATGTCCAGAGCCTACAATATGCTTATAGAAAAGGGACTCCGGGGCTCTTAGAACTGCCTGGAACTTCGGCCTTTCTCAGGTCAGCTCCCTGGTATTCATTTGAGGAACAAAGGAGTTCCAGGGAAGGAGTTACGTGGCAGAACTGGGTGGAGAACCACACTTCAGAACCTTTCTTCCATCATGTGTTGCTACTGCTATGCATCATGTGTTGCTACTGCCTATGCATCTGCTGGGTCCTTGGAACACAGACTCGGCTTCTCTGGCTGGGATCAGCAGTTTCTGGACACACACACACACACACACACAAACACACACACACACAGCAGGAAGACCATGATGGTCTACATACCACCTTGACCATTTTGCTTTATTTGCTGTTTTTTTAAGGCATGCTTTAGGAGACTTACACAATAAAATTATGGTCTGTTTAATATTGTTCTTCTTGCTGTGTATATGGAGATTAAATTTATGTTACTTTTGTTCTTTCCTTCCTGAATAAGTTAGAGGACCAGTGCGAAGCTATTCTAGAGGATAGAAAAATGTTATTAATAACCCCCTTAAATCACCACAACTCTGAAAAGAAAAGCAAATAAAAGTGTCATTTCTGAAATTCATTACTAATTATTAGCAGAAAGTAAACCAAAGCTTTCTTTCATGACAGATACCTACTACATTAGAAAGGTATGGAGAGAAAACACACATCATAATGTTTTGGAAAATTTGTGAATAAGTTTAAAATATATTAAATTTTAAAAATCTGTAAGTCCTGTTATTTCTCACCTAAATTAAATATAGGAATTTAGACCTTTAAGAAAAATATAATACTCAGAAAAAATACCTAGTGTGTGTTAAGGCATAAACTACTTTTCTCTTTTTTCCTTTTAGCATAAAATGTTCAGCAGATAGGAACTATTAATTTAAGCACAAATCACATGTTCATCTTAAATGGTTTGGAGTTGAGAGCACATAAATGAGGCTGTAAAGTAAAATATATTTTTTTTAAGTAAAATATTTTTAAAACTGGATAAAATAAATAGCTTTTTTAGAAAAATCAGTTTTTTTTTTTTTTTTTTTTTTTTTTAAATCAGAGACCTGTGTATAAGTTCAGTAACTAAGCCAGGTTGAAGTGGGGGAAGACACCTTTGTCCAGTTTTTGCTTTATTTAAGGGCCTGTGTTTAAGTCCAACATAGGCCTGAATATCATTGTAAGTGTTATACTTTAAACCATTTTCATCCACTGATACTGTGGCATGAATCAAGTTTATCACCTTAACAAAACAGGGTTGTAGCAGGGCTCTGATGGATTGGGATATAGGACAAGTACGTTTTGGATGGCCAGAGATGGTTAGCAAGCACTGCTTCAGATGCTAGCTTCTGGCAGGGTTCTAGAATGAGAGTCACTGGATTGCTGGGGATCAGGAGGAGAGTGTAGAACCTTTGGGAGTGGAGAAGAGGGGGACCTTTGAAATGCAGCAGAGTTGCCTCCTATGCACATGTACTGTGCTCAGCAAAAGCAAGAGAGAATTATAAGCTGAGGAGTGGGAGTGACTCTGCCCACCCACCACCCTCCTCAATAAGCATGTGACCTGGAGAGAGATGATATGGGAGGTGAGTCTCCGGGCCCACCTACCTCTTGGGGTGGTAGTGACATAGCTTTCATTGTAGGTGCAAGCCATTGACTTCACCTGGTGTTGGCAAAATGAACACTATCTGCCCCAACGGTGTGGTGGAGAAATATGTTGTTCTGGCCTTACTGAGAGGTGGACAGTGTCCAACACAGTACTTTCTACTGTTATACAGGGCTCTTGTCTCACAAGTTGAAGAATAAATCTTGCAGACACAAAAGGGTGAAGCAAAGTGAGAGTTTACTAAATGAAAGTGAAAGCAGAACAGAAGGAAAAAGCTCTCTAGAGTGAGAGGGGTTCTGAATGGGTTGCCATAAAAAAAAAATATATATATATATATATACACACACATATATATATATATAAATGAATGGGTTGCCATTGTGGGCTTTCAGTGGCAGTCTTTTATGGAGAACTGACTGGGAAGCTGTGGCCTTGAGATTCTTGTGCTATCTGGGTTTGAGCAAGTATTATTGATAACATCCTTATTGGCTTACTTCATCTTTGAGATCTTGTCATTTTCTGTGATTATAATACAACTGTCAAAAAAAAAAAAAAAAAAAAAAGTACTCTCTAACATTCAGGGCCAGTAGTTTGTTCCCATTATCCCTGGGTTTGTCTGTCTCAGCATTTCTCCACTTCTGAGATTGCTGTGAGCTTGGTCAGGTAGCCCCCTGTGTGAGCCAAGTCAGGGGGGTCAGGAGCCTCCTATCTCTCTCTGTCTAGACCTTAACCCTTTCCTTACTCACTAAGGCATCTTACTGAATAATTTTGATGATTCTTGACCTTGCTTTATGTCCTCTATAACCTAAAATCCTTGAAAGATTAAAATCCATTGAACAAAAGGGCACTGAAAAGAAATTCCTGTTAATTCTGCAGTCTGACTAGGTCAAATCAGCATGCCAGTACAGAATCTACTTGAAAGTTGGAGCTTTGACTAGAATAAAGGTCTGGTGATTATAATGCATGGGCCATTCTTTAATAACATGGAGGAAAGTTGATGGCTTATTGAGCAAGGAACATTTTATTGCTTGAAATTATGGCCATCTTAGCAAATGCACATACTGTGATTGAATCAATATTCAACGGTGTTTGGGAAAATAGATGTGGTACATAAATGATTTTTCTATTTTTCTTGGTTTGGAGCAAAATGCTCATTAAATTCTAGATGCATCCAGCTGCCACATTTCCTCAATGTGAAAGCCGTACGAAAGAAAGCAGGGATGGAGACACACCTCTGTTTTTGAATCTGCTGGCTGGCAGAGTAGGTGGGAATGAAGGGCTGCATTTGCCAACCTTCGGGGTGGGGCAGGGGGGGTTCGTTGCCTTCTTACAACTCTAAGGGGATTATTTATTTGATGCATTTAATTGTAATGTCTTGTCATGCTTTTGAAATGTTCATTTCATTTCACTGAACATTTACACAGGTAGGACAGTTGTCAGTGTGTACCTGCTTTCCTTTTTTTTTTTTTTTTTTTTTGTACCAGGTACCCAAAATCCTTCTTCTGTAACCCGCAGGGCTGCCCTTTAAAACTTTACTGGAGGGCTTTTCAATTTCACAGGACAGCTTCCTCTAAAGGTGCTGTGAGCCGTTTAATTATATGTTTTTTTTGTGAATCACAGGAAGTCACACAGTTCTTAAACTCTGACATTTAGTGAACAAAAGGTACCTACCAAGTAAGATCCTTTTGTTGTTTTTAAATCCACAGCTTTGTTTTGATCCTGCTACCGAAATGGCTGCTCTTAATCTCCCTTTATAGGTTCTAGGAGCTATGAAGAGAGTTTCTAAGTTGGCTACCTATATAAGATATCGTTGAGTAGGCTTGTGTTGCAAAAGTGGCCACAATTAAAGTAGGGCAGGAAAGACTAAAATGAGGTTTTGGGGGAAAATTCCAGGGTTGTGTTAGCTTGGATCATCACCCAGCATTTAATTTAAATTTTCTCTTGTAGAGTTTTATAGAGTACTTGCAATTCAACAAAGCATATGCCTCCAGGAGACAGGAGCCAGGCTGAGGGGAGGTCCTGATGAAAGTGTTATAGTGCCTCGCATTCCTATTACTGCTTTTGATGTGGTTTGAAGTGGTGAAGTTCAAAGCCAATGGCCGAGAAAGAATTCTTGAGGTGTCTTTGGTGCAAAAAGGCCATTTTATTAAAGCATGGGAACAGGACCTGTGGACAGAAAGAGCTGCACTGGGCGTGTGAGGTGTGACAATTATATACGATTTTCTATCCTTGGAGGGGAGGGTGATGTTACAGGTCTCCAGGAAATTGAGTCTGTAGTTTTCCTGAGATTGCTTTTTTCTTGTAAATCATCAAGACAGTTGCAAACTGATGGAGACTCCTGTCCTGCATGATTGCGATCTCTATCAGTTAACCATTTGTTTTTCCCTTTCCTTTGTTGTAGGGCAGCCATAAGTGCATGAGGAATGTTACATATAAACCACTGAGGGAGGGTGCAGGGTGTTAGCTTGTGCCTTGCCCTCAGCCTGCCCTCTGCTCCCTCATCACTTAGGCTTTAGAGGATCAAAGAACTTTATTGATATTTCCCTTAGTCTCATAAGATCCCTGGGCTCTCTGTCTTCTTCACTGTCTGCATCCAGTTGGCCAGAAATTATAGCAGATTCTATCTCATAAAAGCCTCCTGTATCTGTCTCTGAATCTTCATCCTCATGACTCTTGACTTTTTGACCCTTCCTTTCATGACTTCCTTTCATGCTTCTATACCTCCTAGCAGGTGTCCATTTTCTGTTGTCTTCCTGTTCTGTGTACTCTCCAGTCTGCTGTACAGGTCTTTCAGACTACAAATCTGAATAGAGACCTCTTGCCTTAAACCTGCCGATTGCTTACCATTCCTGTCCTGTGGTATTATAATACATGTGTGTATCATAATAAAATCTGTACTCCTTAGCAGGGCACACTTGTCATTTCCTGTTCCCCATCTTCCTTCTCCATCTCCCTGCGCTCTTTGTTCCAACAGTAGCTGATTATTTAGAATTCCCCTTCTTGTCCATCTACCATAAACTCATTTGTCTTTTAAATTCATTATAAATGTTACATGCTGTAAGAAGATTTTATAGTCTGTGTCCTCCTCACCCTGTCTCAGCAGAGGCCACCATTCCCTCTTTAGTGTCACCACACTCCCTTAGGCACACCCCTCCTTCCTTATGTTATATCCTAATTACTCGTGTCCGTTACTGGTAGTGAGCTTTTGGAGATCAGGGACTGTGTTGAATTCATGAATGACTAATAAGTCATAAACTGGACAGTCACAAACTTAAGAACAAGGAGGTAACTTTGTTCAATAACTGAACTTTGTTCTTGAGCCCCCAGCCTACCTAGAAGAGACAACTGATCTTAATTCATTCTGTTAAACTTAGTTCAACTGAGTGACTTCTTTGATAAGGGGCAAAATCTACTATTTATATCCCATTCTCAGAGTCTAAGTCAAAGCTCAACCTTTTGGGTAAAGGATCAGTTTGTTTATTTTTATTTTTATTTTCTTGTATATTCTTTCATTAGAGTTCGATTTGCCAACATATACCACGAGTGCTCATCCTGTCAATTCCCCCCCCTTAGTGCCCGTCACCCAGTCACCCCATCCCCTCACCCACCTCCCCTTCTACTACCCCTTGTTCATTTCCCAGAGTTAGGAGTCTCTCATGTTTTGTCACCCTTTCTGATTTTTCCCACTCATTTTCTCTCCTTTCCCCTATGATCCCTTTCACTATTTTTTATATTCCCCGTATGAGTGAAACTATATGATGATTGTCCTTCTCCAGCTGACCAGCTGACTGACTTCACTCAGCATAATACCCTCCAGTTCCATACACATCAAAGCAAATGGTGGGTATTCATTGTTTCTATAATATTCCATTGTATGTATATGTGTGTGTGTATATATATATATACACACCACATCTTTTTCGATTCATCTTTCGATGGACACCGAGGCTCCTTCCACAGTTTGGCTATTGTGGACATTGCTGCTATAAACATTGGGGTGCAGGTGTCTTGGCTTAAGGGTCAGTTTCTTTAGAGCCTCTTCTTTACTCTCCATTTTTCCTTCTCCCTCCCTGGGTGGCATCTGGATCTAGGTACAACAGATGCTCATGTAAAGCTATAGCAGTGAGGACAGGGGCCTTTTGAATTGTGTGGTGACCCCTAAGTCCCTGTACTATCTGACTTTGGTTTCTCCCCATGTCCTTGGTTTCTGATATTCCTTCTTATCCTGAGGTCCTCACTCTCTTTGTCTTTTTCATTTATACTCTAGTCTTGTTCCTGTCCCCAGATGGAGCATAAAGTTCTGAATCTTCTGTAAGTCCTGAGTGAGCTGTAGGGAACTGTTAAAATCCCAGCCTTGGTCAGCCTCACTCTCTTACTGCCATTTCCATTCAACATGGACACCCCTTTGTTGGCAAGAGGTTCCTGTGAAGAGGTCTCCCCTTAGATTTACAAATGAAAAGAGGGCTATTTTCTTTTCTTTCTTTCACAGAGAGCAAGTGAAGGCAGAGACTCAGGCAGAGGGAGAAGCAGGCTCCATGCAGGGAGCCTGTCTTGGAACTCAGATCCCCATCCCCATCCGGGTCTTCAGGATCCGGCCCTGGGCTGAAGGTGGCGCTAAACTGCTGAGCCACCCGGGCTGCCCTGAAGTTTCTATGATAATTGTGCCCTTGTTTAGAACCCCTCAAGTGGTAGTATTGTCATGTCCATCTTGTTCTCTCAAGCTTTCCAAGCTCTAGGTCACCAGCTCCAGAAGGGCTTTTCTTTTTCTTCAGAACTTCCCTTCTGTCATGTCATGATCATCATTTGACTCTCATCAGTTCTCTAGTATCTGTTCCTTGAAATATAGATTCTAGTTTAAGGAGTTCTGGAAAGTTATTTTTGTCTGTTGAAAGCTTAGCTTTTAATACAGATCATGGCACTAAAAATATATTCGTTGCCGAAGGGGATATTAGATTGAATATTGAATGTTATTTGCATGTCTGGGGTCATGTAAAACATTGTCATAATCAAAAGAATGTGGAATCCTTTGAAGACATTACCCTGGTACTCAGTGTTAGTACCATCAGAGTGATCAGTGTTGAATTACAAGTTGTATCTGACGTTGGTAATTCCAAGGCTAGATTCCAAGGACACTTTAACTGCAAATTGGTGGGACCATCGTAGCTTTCAATACATTTCGCTGCTTTTAAGGTGCCTCCTAAATCATTCCTGATAGTAATTTTGTTGTAGTTTTAAAGATTGCTAATTCTGTATTAGATTTTTAATCATATACTATTACTTTTGATCAATTTAAATAGTAAAAAAATTGGCAGATTCAGATCTAGGTTATTTTGATTGTTAATGTGTATGCAAGGTATCTGCCATGTATGTAGCAGGGAATGATACACAGGTCAAATAAAAACATCTCACCTTTGTTAAAACATTATAGGTATTTATAATTAGACGAGATCGGGCACGTTCAGGGTGGTATGGCCGTAGACGGTATTCATAATTATAGTGAAATAGATCCTAATGTATTATTTGATAAAGAGTTGTCTTCTTTTAAGAAAGGTGCTAATCGGGCAGCCCAGGTGGCTCAGCGGTTTAGCACTGCCTTCGGCCCAGGGCCTGATCCTGGAGACCCGGGATTGAGTCCCACATCGGGCTCCCTGCATGGAGCCTGCTTCTCCCTCTGCCTCTATCTCTGCCTCTCTCTGTGTGTGTGTGTCTCTCATGAATAAATAAAATCTTTAAAAAAAAAAGAAAGGTGCTAATCTGTGTTTATTCATAATTCCTTGTTTATGAAAAGCCAGTTGACTCAAGCAGACACAAACCAGGGGGACCCCCCTCACTGTTCTCTAGTTAACTCTCCCAAATCGCAAAGTACCAGAAGGAAACCTAGGTCTAAAGTGGGGTCTTATAAAAGAAAGGATGGCTCTGAGAATCTGAAGAAGGCTCTGAATTTTCTCAGCAGAAAAAATGCAAGATGTGTATACAACATGCTACCTACAATTTCAGGGTATTTACATGTCCTGCTCAAAACAAATAGAACCTTTGATTTAAGATGGCAGGTAGCAAGCCCATACCTGCATATTGACTTCTACAGTTAGTAAAAATTATCCTTGAAAACTCTTAAGTTTCCATGAAAGTATAGTATGCTTGGCTCATCTACTCTCAAATCTCAGTAATGTATTGTATAATACTTAAAGAGTAAATATGCAAGATATACTTTTACAGTGTTTTTCATTACAGAAGAAAAAGAAGGACATAAAGTTGCTGAATGCCTAAGGTTGAGTATGAGAAGGTTATATGCACAAATGAGGCAACTCTACCCCATAAATCTGACATATAATGGCAATTCTAGAAAGAACTGCTGTGGGGCTTCTGATGCCTGTAGTGCTAGCCCTGGAGACAGGAGGGTTTGAAATGAAATTCATTTCCTCCCAAAATGTCAACAGCATTCATCTTTGCCTCTTCTGGTCTTCTCTTATCCTTAAAATATGTGCATGTTTTTTTTTAATAGACAATATTCATGTAAAATGAAAAATATCCAGTAAGCCACCATGATTACTCATATGCTCTCTTTCAAATGTCTAAATAATTTGTACTTTTATATTTTACTTGACATGTACTTTCACTTATAAATCATTACCCTGAATAATACACATAAATACACTAGGTTTGACTATATAATGTAAATTTGAAGTTTATTCCAACCTGGAGTTTTGTGATCTGTAAATTTACTACATCAGGTCAATAAGCAGTTTTTCTTCTTAACATCTTTTTCTTTTTCTTTTGTATGTGTTCTCCTGCTGTATCTCTCTCCTTGGCACCTCCTCTTGCAGTTGTGTAATGGGGGCTCAGTCACGGAGCTTGTCAAAGGTCTACTCAGGTGTGGCCAGCGATTGGATGAAGCAATGATCTCCTACATCTTATATGGGGCCCTCTTGGTAAGAACCATCAAACTGGGGATGACATTAGAGGGGGCAATTTGTAATCACTGATCACCATTGTATATTAACAAGTGGAAATGGCCCGGTAATATGCAAGGTGTATAACAGCAGGGAGGTGTAGCCAAATGTGGATGTTGATTGGATTTTTAAAGGTAGGGTAATTGTTTTAAAATAACCATTCAAATTTCCCCTTTCTCTTTCCTGTTGTTTGGTGGTGGTGCGATACTATGCAGGGTCTTCAGCATTTGCACAATAACCGAATCATCCACCGTGATGTCAAGGGGAATAACATTCTTCTGACAACAGAAGGAGGAGTTAAGCTCGTTGACTTTGGTAATGACTGCTTGTCGTTTGTTTTCATGATGTGTGCACTTTAGCCCAAGGCAACAATTTATTGCAGTCTCAGAAGACTGGGGCCTCTCTGCTATCCCATAGGCTGAGGGACTTTTCCAGTCAAACAGACTGGAGAGTGGGGGGTTTACCAGATGGATCACCCTAGGAGATGCTGTTTGTTAATCTATTTTCAGCTTTAGAAGCAGTTTTATTAAAGATAGAAAATAAAAGTGTTTCAAAAGAAGAATTTGATGGAAAAACTTAGGTTTTCTGGGAAGAATTTTACGTCTCAGGGCTGTTGTCTGTAATTTACATTTCGTCATTTCTTCTTTTGCATATGAAAAGAAAGCAGTTTGGTCTTTCAAATGACTCTTTCTAGCCTCAGGCATTCTTACTCCCAGTGAGCAGAAGGTAAAATAGTCCTTTGGGTCTGGCAGCTAACATCCCTTTAAATTGTGATTATTGCAGCTACATGTGAGGCTGGTTCAACTGGAAACATTAACAGGAAATGGAAGTGTGAGAGGAAATGCAGAGCAATATTACCTAAGGCCAGCGACCTATTAAATATCTCCTTGGAACATTCATATATTGATATTCACAAACCAACAAACCATTTGGTTTTCCTTTATAAATTATTGAATGATCTAATCTTTTTTCTTTAAAGATTTATGAGAGAGGCAGAGACACTGGAGGAGGGAGAAGCAGGCTCCATACCAGGAGCCTGACGTGGGACTCAATCCTGGGACTCCAGGATCGCGCCCTGGGCCAAAGGCAAGCGCTAAACCGCTTGAGCCACCCAGGGATCCCCTGATCTAATCTTCTAAACGTGTTCAACAACAATTAGTACTTCAGTATGATTGTTACAAATAATGAGAAAACATTTACAGAAGCACTTTTTAAAATGTTCTTTATAAATGTAAAATAATAGGAGAAAAGATTGATTTTGAATATCCATTGTTTTATTCTTAAGAAAGAATTCAGTTTTAAAATGTATCAGTGAATGATTTGTTCAGAAGAAATAACTCAGAAATAAATGAAGTTACTTTAGGTGTATTGGTTTATTTTCTAATAGGGTAAGAAAAGAAAATTAGCAGAGGGATACTTTGTTCAAGTCTTATGCTCCTCCTTCTATATAAGGAATGGTGTAACCTATGAATTTGCTGTGGATAACATTAGAGATATATTTTACACTTGATCTGAAGGGCAGTCAATGTATAGTGAGAGAGCCTAGAAGGATGAGGATGGGGATTCATGCTGATTTAATCTACTCCCCAGTTTTGTGGTTTGAAGTGAGTCTCCTAATCTTGCTAGTAGAACATCCTAAACTTCCAGTTGCTTCAAAAGAAATTTCTAGAAATTAAAAACCGAAAAGTAAAGTTTTTTTTTAAACCAAAACTATAGGGCAGCCCTGGTGGCTCAGCAGTTTAGCACTGCTTTCAGTCCCCAGGGCGTGATCCTGGAGACCCGGGATGGAGTTCCACGTTGGGATCCCTGCATGGAGCCTGCTTCTGTCTCTGGCGCGCGCTCTCTCTCTCTCTCTCTCTGTCTCTCATGAATAAATAAATAAAATATTTAAAAAAAACCAAATAAACAAAATTATACTAGAGAATTTGGCAAAATAAATTATCCATGGCCAATAGAGTTTAGAGAGCCCTCTTTGGATTTCTAATAAAGAATGTAACGTCCGGCAGCCACCCATCCAAAACAACCCATGACAAATCTCTGCCTGATTCAGGTTTCTAAGTTTTCATCATCAATAGCATTAGTAGCAATGCTTGTTATTCTGTTAATGGCTGCCTTAGATTTCTGCTTGGTGTAAAAGAATACCTTATATTTGTAAAATATTTTATAATTTTTAGGTTATTTCACATACGTTTTCTTATTTGATCTTTTAGAAGAATCCTTTGTGTTAGATGTAACAGGTATCATTATCCCCAATTTGAGAATAAGAAAATTGAGGCTCAGAGTGAGGGGATCTGCTTGAGGTCATACAATTAGGGAAAGGCATAATTGGGATGGAAAATAGGTTTTCTGACTCCTAATCCAGTACATCTTTACTTCTACTTTATTCACGCGTTATATAAAGACAAAAGCTGTCTGAAAACTACGATAGATAAAATACGTTAGAATTATATTAAAATTCAGGTCCTTAGCACTGAGCCCTAGATAATAATATTATTAGTCAACTTCTTTTTCCATTTGGCAAACATGGTTTTCTTGCCAGGTTTCCAGGCTTCAAGGTAAGATAAGGGACTAAAACCTTTTTATGTTTACACTGATGCTCTATTATAGATAACACATGCCGATTTTTTTTCTCCATAAAATGAAGCACCATTTTAAGAAAGAAATCACCTGAAATAGTTTGGAAATATAATAGGAAGATATTTTGGGTTTAGTTTTTGATATTTTCTTTTTTTTTCAAGATTTATTTATTTATTTGAAAGAGTATGCACATACGTTGGGGGAGGGGCAGGGAGAGGGAGAAAGAATCTCAAGCAGACTCCCCTCTGAGCTTGGAGCTGGATATGGGGTTTTGTCTCAGGACCCTGAGGTCATGACCTGAACCAAAACCAAGAATTGGATGTTTAACCGACTGCACCACCCAGGTGCCTCTTGGTATTTTCTTTTGATTCCAGTTTTGTAGCAATACAGATAGGAATGTTCTTTAGCAGAAAAAAAAATTCAAATGATTTAGATAGAGTGGTAAGTGCTCCCACACAGTTATTGGCAAACTTCAGTGTGTCAGCTGAATCTGACCTGCCTCTTGTTATATGACCTGTGAAAGAAGAATGGTTTCTACATTTTTAGATGATTGGGGAAAAAAGATCAAAATTTTCAAAAGTGAAAATTATATGCATCTATAAATAAATTTTTATGGAGACACAGCTACTCTCATTTGTTTCTGTGTTGTCCATGACTGCTTTTTTGCTCTCCATTGGTAGATTTGAGTAGTTATGATAGAGACAATAAGGCTTTCAAAGCCTATTGACCATCTGAGCCTTTATGGAAAAAGTTTGCCAGTTTCTGGTCTAGCATCCTCCTCTGTTCTCTGCTGAATTACAATACCCTTTTCTTATAGGTGTCTCAGCTCAACTCACCAGTACACGTCTACGGAGAAACACATCTGTTGGTACCCCGTTCTGGATGGCTCCTGAGGTAGGCAGAAGGCATTTATTATGTTTGTTGAGTGTGTTGGCACTATTCCTTTTTATGGGAAAGTCATATGCTTCACAGAATTTTCAGAACTGTAAGTTCTGTTTTTGGGGAGTGATAATGAGACACATAATCTCAGAAAAGCAGGGTTAAGTCATAGCTAGCCTATAGGTTACCTTCATGCAATTAGAAAAAGGTATTGCTTCCAGAAAATGCAGCCCTCTCTGGAGACAGGTCATGGCTTGGCAAGTTCACCCAGCCTTTGTGTAAATTAGAAAAGGTCACCTTCCCTGCATAAGTGCAGCTCAGTGACACATGCTTGGTAATGAGAAAGATTTAAGCTCCAAGCGGAGTACAGCACTATATGCAGAGGTGCTGGTTGTTTTTTGTTACCAGGTAGATAGCAGCTTCTCTTGTGTACTTTTTTGGATCTCTAGTAAAACCTGGGATTTGGTTCTAATTTAGTTTTGGCATCTCACCCTCTGTGAGATGATGTATGTAGTAGTTTGGGGAATTTTCCAGCCAGATAAGACTTACCCTGAAACACTGGTACAGCTTTGCTTACCTAGTCAGCATTTAATTCCACAGTACTAAGGCCTGTGCCCTGAGCAGATCTCTGGATTTAAGGAAATGGATGCTTTTAATAAGAGGACTCAGGCAGTCAACCCCCTAGAGGCCCTACCTTCATTCTGTCCCCATGGCTGTTCTTCTATGAGACTGTGCAGGTGGTCTCCTAGCAAAGTAATCAGTTCACACCAACTGATGAAAGTTTGTCTGTGGTCCTCTTTCATACTTGGGTAATGGATAGGCCCATTTTGGGTAATGGATTGGCCCATTTTGGAGAAAAAGAAAAGCCCTGCAGACTCCAGTGTTTATGCAAATGTTAAATGTTTATTTAAGATTCTAAAAACATTAAACTAGATATAAACTCCTTGTGCCTTATATTTATAGAACTATAAAACTAAAAGGAAAAAATTTGTTATGAAAAAGCAACAAACCCGGTATCATTCAAATAAACACTTTTAACTTAATGAGACAAATGACACTATTTTATGAAACTCAGTTGTCCTTTGTAGTATGACTGTATTTTAGAGCATGACAGCATGTATTATTTTAAGTTACTTTGTTATACTTACTACTATGTACCATGTGGTGACCCAGTTCTCCCACCACTTGACTTTATTTCAGCTAGTGTGATCTTTGTTCAAACAGCATCCCTTTGGTCTCTAACTGGTACATTTCTGTTGGCTTATGCCTATTTAATAACTAAACATAAATAGGGGTACTGAAATTGTGAGGCAAATGGTCATCCAGATGATTTGGAATATGTTATCACTGTTCCTCCCATTTTATTGCTAATAAAATTATCATTGCTACAAAAATGTAAACATTTTCATAGGGACTTTGTGAATCCCACTTTGAGAAACCCTGTAGGACAGAATCAAAACTTCTTTGGATGGTGAACAAAGAGCATTTCATGTTTCAGCTTCTCTCTCCCTATCCAGCCTCATCGCAGGTTACTGTTCTCCAATTTACTTGTGCTTAAGCCTCAAGAGTAGTGAACAAACAACAAGTTTACGCCAAATCCATGTTGATAGAACATTCCTTTAAATCCTTTCATGCATTTTATCTTCTTGAGTAGCCCTCAGAACACTGAAACATGCCTCCTCAATCTTCAAGTCTCAGCTCAAATGCATCTCTCTCTTATAGGAAACCTTCCCTAATCCCTGGATGACACTGAAGCTCCTATCCCTAAATTTCTGTTGCAGCCTTTACAGCGTCCATTAGCATACTGCGATCATCCCATTGTAATTGTCAGCAGGGTCTAGGGATGTCCAGCTCTCATCATAGTGCTTGATACAGAATAAGCTCAATAAGCATTTGTTGGATAATTGAATCCATTAGTAAAAAGAAGCCAAAGGAGAAGATGAATTTTGAGGGTAGTTTGAGGAGGCTTTGGTATTAACAAATTTCTCTGTAGATTTTGATCTATCTGTTATTAAAGCATAACTTGATACAGAATAAGCTCAATAAGCATTTGTTGGATAATTGAATCCATTAGTAAAAAGAAGCCAAAGGAGAAGATGAATTTTGAGGGTAGTTTGAGGAGGCTTTGGTATTAACAAATTTCTCTGTAGATTTTGATCTATCTGTTATTAAAGCATAACTGAAGGGTGACATAACACAGAGATGGTGTTGTTCTAACTCACAGGAAGCTGGTGTTCCCAGAATCACAATGTAAATAAGAGAAGACTGCTCTTGGCTTTCTACATTTCTCAAGAGGTGTTTGTGACTTCAGTTTCAGCCAGGTTGAATAAAAATATGTGGAATGTTTCTGTAAGGGGCAGTTTAGTGGTCTGTGGTGAGCCTCGGATTGTCTGGAACCAGTTGTGTTCTCAGCAGGGAAAAGCCAGCATGGCATTCTACTGCTGTAGTGGTTAAGTTGAAGTAGGCAGATGGCAGTGTGGAGACTTGGACAGTGCCTTTTGGCAGCAAGTGCCTGATTGCTCATGCATGCCTCAAAGATTCTCTCAGGATGTGTGCTTGTGCCCGGTATGCTCTGGGTCCTAGCCTGCAGTTCTTGGGACTCAAGCCTACACAATCCTTATGTTTTTTTATGTGTTTTTTTTTTTTTTTAAGATTTTTATTTATTCATGAGAGACACACAGAGAGAGGCAGAGACACACAGGCAGAGGGAGGAGAAGCAGGCTCCATGCAAGGAGCCCCATGTGGGACTCAATCCGGGAAATCTGGGATCACACCCTGAGCCAAAGGCAGCTGCTCAACCACTGAGACACCTACGCATCCCTCATGTTTTTATTTTCTAAATGGAGAATTACTTTTTCCAAAAATGCTTCTTTTTGCATCATAATTCTCCATAAGAATGTCCACAGGAATAATCTTCCATGCAACAGTTTGATTCCACAAACGTTTATACTCTCCCTGGTGAGCAAAGCTTTGGGTCAAAGAGCAGTTCTTGAAAGTAGATAATCAGCAGTGGTTCAGATGAACATTGTCTTCATATAACAGCCTGTACAATATATTGATTTTAATATGCTTTCACTTCTCTAGTGTGAATAAGTGGTGTTGAGATTAAATATGACAACAATGCATGCAGAGCCAGTACCAGTGGAATGAAATCATTGCAAGTGACCAGCACTTTTATTTTGAAAATACAGCTGAAATATCCTTGATTCTATCTAATTTTGAGAAATGGAACCAAATGATTCTTTTCCCAATTTTATTTCCATTTTTATTTCACTAGCTTGAATAGCTTCAATAGGCTATACTCCAAACCAGGTAGGTAATAGAATGTGACCATACCACAATCACATGTTGATGAGCAGTCCAGATGCACAGTTCACTGGGGCAGCTCAAAGCTGCAGCATAAATTGACTCTAGGATTGTCATCCCTCTTCACTTATTCCCTCTCACTGCCCGATTTGGATACTACTAAAGTTGAACAATACTGGGTAAAAGTATCAACTCAGCAATATAAAATAAGAAAAATTCTAGGGGTGCCCATTATGTGATAGTACTTCATACTATGACTCAGAGAAGATAAGAGGGAAAGAAAAACACTCCACATAGAAAACTGTATTTAACAGATTACCTTAAGCAAAGTGACTTAATAGGAAATTAAGTTTCTTGAGTAAGGACAGAGGTTGGTGGTTGCAGTTTGTTGGTTCAACAGCTACGTGAAGCCATCAATAATCCAGGCTGTGACCACTGCAACCTGCATGGCTTCTCTGAGGGACTAACTTGGGGGCAATTGTGACAACCTTGCCTGTGAATATCTGAGGGGCAGTAGTGGCTCCAGCATCCCAGTAACCACCAGGGAAAGTACCCCTGGTACAAACAGACATCCCCCTTTACTTCCATGAGGCTGATCCTGTGTTAAGATTCTCTTCCTGTTCTGGGGTTAGAGGCTGTCTTCTCTGTGTTAGTTTTCTAGGACTGTCATAACAAAGTAGTACAAACTGTGACTTAAAACAACAGAAATTCATTATCTCCCAGTTCTGGAGGCTAGAAGTCCGAAATCAGGGTGTCAGCAGGATTTTGCTCCCTCTGGAGCCTCCAAGATCCTTTCTTGCTTCTTCCTAGTGTCTGGTGGTTTGTTGGTATTCTATGGTCTGTGGCTGCATGTCTCCAGGATCTTTCTTTGTAATCACAAGGCACTTTCCTGTGTCTCTGCCCTGACATGGCCATCATCTCATAAGGACACCAGTCCTTGGTGTACTAAGCATGACAGATTGCCTTCCCACATGGGTATTCAGCAATTCAGCACCTTCAGAATTTTTCTGTCCTACCTGATCTCTAGCCAAGTGTTAATTATCTCCTGAGATGTTTGACTCAGGTTACCTCTCTCAACCCTCTGATTACTTTGAGCCTCTGGTCTCCCTGCCTCTTACTTTAGCCTGTATCTTAGACATACATATATGTATTTTTAGCACGGTCTTCCTATTAGCCATGTTTATTGTCTCTTTTCTCCTTTAATGTCTCCTGATAGCCAATTTCTTATAATAAATAATATGTGTAATAGTATCACACATTTGCTTAGAATTTTTACAAATATATTTTTTTAAATGCTCACACCTATCTGTGAGGATGCCAGGCTAAGTGCCCAGGGACTCTTAAGTGGATAAGTGGATAACTGTGACTAGAATCTAAATGTTGTGACCCACTGAACTAGAAGATTTCCAGTACAGCTTATGTCAGTGATTGGTATTGCTCAGCTAGTATTTGCATTACATGCATGCCTGGTAACATCCTGGTCTATAGCAAAAAGGGATACAAGTCTACTTTATGTGTATTTATGGTGATGGTGGGGGGTTTGGGAAATGGATCCTTCATCTTCCTTTCCCACAATCACATATAGCAAAGAATTAAACGCTGTTTGTAAATGACTAAAACTCAGGAATAAGGACAGAAGTGTCAATATTTTTATTTGGGACATTTGTAGACTGTTAGAATAATGCCTTATAGTTAAGTGATATGCATGGGTGTGGCCAGCCTGATTGGTAAAACATTGAAATACTTCCATTCTGGATGGTAAGTGGCTGGCATCCAGGGCCCCTGGAGTGCTCCAGAGGTGCCTGTCTCTTTCCTTCTGACACCCTAGATCTCCTAATGGTTTGATCACTACGGGTAATATCTGGCAAGCAGGGGACCTCAAGGACCAGCTTCAGTGCCATGAGCCAGCTGAGTGTCACATAGTTTGAATACTGCACCGGCTAAGCAAATGTATGGTGGGAAGGAGACTTCCACTTGTTGAGGATCCGTTAATGTATCAGGAACCAGGTTAAGGGATACTTAACACATTGTCATTTTAACAGCTCTCTATACTAGATGCTATTTTCTCCATTTTACCACTGAAGAAAGTGAGGCTCAAAGAAGTGTATAGGAGAAGTCATGCCCAAATCCACATACCTAGAAAGTACTGGAACTGTTTGGCTTTTCAGAGAGCATGGGGATGCAAGTCCCATTTGACAGATGAAGAAACTAAGACAGGCAGAGGCTATTCTCTGTGCTAGTTGAGAGCAGTCTTGGTCCCAGAATTCAGGCTTCCCAGCCCACCAGCCCCATACTCTTTCACTTTAGTGTGTTCACAAAGGGTGTTCAGTATGCAAAATGTGTGCTGAGACAGCTCAGACAACAGAGACACGCAGAGATGTAGTGGAAGAATGCTCTGAAGTTGAAGCATGAGACACATCACTTTAAAAGACATACACGAAGGACCTATCACCTGTAATTTATAGTTGACTGCACTTTGCAGTCCTACAGTGAGAGAAGCAGCCCATATATTAAGGATCCAATTTACATGGCATCTTCCTAAAACAGCTAAAGAAAGGTCTGTTTCTGTATTCGAAAGCAGACTTGTGGATAAAGTAAACATTTGCTTCTTTTTAGAAAAAAATTTTTTTTTGTTTTTACTTCCATCTGCTCGTTGTTGCAAACAAGAGCTAATCAGCTGAGCAGAGAAACAGATGTGCTGTGACGGCTCCAAAACTGGGTCTCTCTCTGCCTGGAAAAGGGTCGTTGACAGGGGATGGTTGCCATAACAACAAGCTTACACCAATGCAGAAGTATCACAGGCTTTTTACACCACTCTTGCCTTCATTAATTATGCCTTTCCTAGCTAAATGATACAATAAATGCTATTTCCTTTGGCAGTGCCAGGACTAGAGATGACAAATGAGATATTTTGTGTTGAAGGGCTCAGAAAGCCACAAAATGCCACAGAACTGAAATATTATTGTCATTATTACCATTTTGTTTCCTAAGCTCTAGCCAATGGATTTGGTCTCCAAATAAGAGTTAACATTTATTGAATGCTTACTATGTGCCAGGTACTAAGTGTATTATGTTTTCTTTTTTTTAAGAAATGACTTTTCAGGGCAACCTGGGTGGCTCAGCGGTTTAGCGCTGCCTTCAGCCCGGGGCCTGCCTGATCCTGGGGACTTGGGATCGAGTCCCATGTTGGGCTCCCTGCATGGAGCCTGCTTCTCCCTCTGCCTGTGTCTCTGCCTCTCTCTCTCTTTCTGTGTGTCTCTCATGAATAAATCTTAAAAAAAAAAAAATGACTTTTCATTTTTTATTTATTTTTAATTGAAGTAAGTTGACACACAATGTTAGCTTAAATTCAGGAGTACAGTATAGTAATTTGATAACTCTATATGTTATGTTATGCTCACCATAAGGGTAGCTACCATCTGTTACCATACAATGTTATTAAAATACCATTGACTTTATCCTCTTTGCTGTGCCTTTCATCCACATGACTTATTCATTACATTGCTAAAAGCCTGTACCTCCCACTCCCCTACACCCACTTTGCTCATTGCCCCACCTCTCTCCCTTCTGGCAACTACCAGTTTGTTGTCTGTATTTATGGTTTCATTTCTGCTTTGTTCTTTTGTTTTGTGTTTTAGATCTATGAATAAGTGAAATCGTATGGTATTTATCTTTCTTTGACTTATTTTACTTAGCATAATACCCTCTGGGTCCATCTGTGTTGTCACAGATGACAAGTCTTATTCTTTTTTATGGCTGTGTGATACTCCATTGTGTATAAATACTACATCTTTATCTGTTCACCTACTGGTGGACACTTGTGTTGCTTCAAATCTTGGCTATTGTAAATAATGCTGCAGTAAACATAGGGGTGCAGATATCTTTTGACATTAAGTGCTTTTTATGAATTAATTCATTTATAATCCTGACAATAACTCCTTCAAGTCAATGCTATTTACTAGTCCAATGTTTCAGATAAAGTAAGTCCTAGAAAGTACTGTTCTTGTCCTTGGACAAGGTATTATGATGTTACCAGGATTTGAACCCAGCTATTTAGCTTCAAAATTCTTGCTCTTAACTACTATACTAGAGCAAACTGTGACTACCAGTGTACCAGGTAAGATATAAATTTTTTCAGTTTTAAAAATATTTTAGATAAGAATTATCCTTTCTAATATGTTCAGGAAAATGTAATAATTCAACATGACACTAGAAGTCAATGTAATTAGTGCCCAAGGGAAGGATCTGAAAAAATAAAATGACAGAGTTCTTCAGAACAGAATTTAGGATATTTGGATTTTAGTTTTAGCTCTCCACTCATTTTTAGAAAGTGGTTGTGGTTCCATTATTTTAATATGGCTTCAGTTTGGGTAGGAAAGTTAACACAAATTTTAGAGTCAGACCTGGGAGCAAATCTGAGATACCTGCCTACCCATCTAACTGTGGACGTCAGGCAAGTTACTGAATATTTGTGATTAGTAAGATAGGGAGAAGTTAAAAGAGGTAGAATGAGAAGGAAAAAAAAAAAAAAAACAGCTTCAAAGGACACAATTAAATGACATCCTGAACATGTTTTGTGTAGTCCCTAGCATAGTAAGTACTTTAAAAAATATTGCCTGAACTTCACTCCTTCCTAACTTGTTCTCATCTGTAAGAAGAGATTGGCTTGTGTGGTTTCTGCCTCCAAGCTACTCCCTATTTTTCAGAGAATATTTATAGTTTCTAGGGAGAAAAGCCTTTTCTAGCTTGCATATTCCATTGCTCTGGTATTCCTCTGATAATAAAGGCTGGATCTCTCCCAGCTCTCAGTAAGTGTGATATGATGAAAAAAGGTGAGAACATTAGAATCCATTTTTACCTGTTTTAAATGGCTGGGGCCTATTGGGATTCCATGTACCAGTCATATCATTGTAAGGGATGCAGGTTCTGTTTGCTCAAAAGATTCAAGTGAAGGGTTTAGAACCCAGATCAATGGCCAGAAGACCTATGTGTCTTCCCCCAGGACATTTATTCCTGAGATTCTGTAACCATTTGCCTTCCCTGATTCCCTCCAGACTCCTATGTCAGCTTCTAAGAGACAGAAGGAGTCCCTTCCTTCTTGTTTTGGGCTGACCCTGCCCACATCCCCACAGTGGTTCTGCCTTGAATGGCTCTGAAGCACAACCCAGGTACTTGGGGTCTTGTGGGTGAAGGGCCCAGGGCAAGGGTGAAATGACTTGAGTGCAGCTCTAGCCTTTAACCTCCCCTCAGGGACCTCTCAGCTGGAGCTTTGCAGGGAAGTTGAGTCATGTGTCATATGTTAATGCAGAGGTGGGGGGCTGGCCCTGGAGGTAGTGGTGACTTGTCATCTCCTCCTAGTGGATCTAAATATAGAACTCTATCTGAGGGCTTCAGCTCCCACATGTGCAGAAGCATGTGAGGCCAGGAGCAGAGGCCTCATATCCTCTCTACCCCCACCTTCCCCCACTCAGTGCTGAGCAAGAAGTATCAAAATAATGGCTCCTGTGAACATTTGGAGCTTTCCAGGCTGTCTTCCCACTCCTCTCGGGTGGTGAGAAGGGCCAAACTGTTCTCTCATAAGTACTTGCTGAAGGAATTTCAGACCTGGCTTTGGCTCTTCCTGAGCTTTGAGACCTAGATTACCTGGTAGCTTCTTTCCATCAATGCCTCCATCTGCCCTGCCCAGGGCCTAGGGGCTCAGCCCCATGAAAGGGAATTCATGCCTAGACCAAACCCTGCATTTGGTCTGATGGTCCCTGAGCTGGAGGAGAAAGCAAAGGGAGGAGGGTATTCAGCCTTAGGAATGGGATCCCAGAGGAGCCTTGGATGGGGGTGAGGCAGGAACAGGCAGTGCCTGGGGAGACTAGTATTTGTGGTGCCCTATTACGTCCCGGTTTTTTTCCACACCTTCTTTAGTTTTAGAAGGTTAAAAGAAATCACTTTTTGGTAGGAATGTATGACATTCCCAAGGGCATCCTGTTTTACATGGTGACATCAGCCTATTAGAGGACAGAATCCAGAGACTACTTGCAAATAAAGGGCTATGCCTATGTTGAATTGTTCAGATATTCTGTTTGATTTGCTTCCCCTCCTATTTTTCAGATGTATTATGGAGGAGTAAAAGTTTTTTTCTCCTCCATTAGCTTCTTATTGTGGGCTCATGCTTCAGTTCTATTACCTACTAACTGTGTGACTTTGGAGAAGTTTTTTTTTAACCTTTCTGAATCTTTCCTTACTGGGATAATAAAACCTGATCTAACAAGCTGTAAAATGAACTGAATTGTAGAACTGCTACTCATTCTTTTCCTTGAGTGTACTCTGGTAGAGATGGAGCACTAGTTGGCAAAGAAAGGGAAGGGGCAGCAAGGTAGTGAAAGGTGGCAGTAAATCCACCTGCTTAAGTGAAAGGTGTGCTTACATACTCCCAGTATGGAAATTACTGTGGCTGTGGCTTATGGTATATGAGATCTTTTTGATGATGACCCAGCATTCCCTGTTTAATAAGAATTCCCAAGAGATTCCTCACTCAGGAGGTGATGGGGAAACCATGGAGCTTGCTCCTGGTATGGCCACAAACCAGCTTTGTAATTCTGGACAAGTCACCTCCACACCCCCACCCACCAACTCTGGGACTTCATTTTCCAAGGGGGAATGAATCCAAAGGTCCCTTCGAGCATCCATCTCTGGTGTGGGGAAGCTGCTGCAGCAGGGGAGGGCAGTGGGGTTACCCTGGGTTTCCAAGCAAATTTGCTCCTTTTGAGCCTTTTTTCTTTTTTTTAAATAAACAACAGACATTTATTTCTCATAGTTCTAGAGGCCATAAGTCCAAGATCAGTGTGTCAGCAGATTCAGTGTCTGGTGGGGCCTGCTAGCCTCCTGGTTCATAGACATCATCTTCTCACTGCATCCTCACATAGATTCAGAATGTTTTGAGTACTAAAGACACATACAGAAATTTGGGCACACTAATTTACCTTTCACAGAGGAGTTCTGTGAATACTGATCCTGAGTTCAAATATGGGGCTTATCACATAAATAAGAATAAGTGACACATTCTTGGGGCTTTGGGGAATTTAAGTACAAAAATCAGTGTTGTATGCTGGCCTCAAACCCAAAACCAGTCCCCCTCTAACCTCCACTACCATTGTGGGAATTGGTATGGTTCAAAACAAGGGTTCATTAATTTGAACCTTGTTTTATTTCTCCAAAGGCATAAGTTGAATGTTAGCAATCCTGAGAAAAGTCTTATAGAACATTGTATTTTAGTTGGAAACCTTCCTGAATTTCATAAGGCTAGTATAATTTAAACTATATCTGGCCATTTCTCAGTATACAAAATATAGATTCAATTCTAGCTTTGAGTTTTATGAAAGAACCAAAAAAAAAAAAAAAACCCCAAAAAACTCCAAAACAAAACACCTCAACTCCATCATTTTAGTTCTTCTAGTCCACCTCCCCTTTGCAAAAAAAAAAAACAAAACAAAAACAAAAAAACAAACAGGCAAATCTCATATATATATCCTCTCTTGAAGTTATATTTCATCCAAGGGAAGAGACTTCATTTGTTTATTCAGTATCTCAGCTTGTAACACTTTATGATGTTTGTATGTAAAACTGATGAATAATATTTGCTATTAGAGTATTTATAACTGAAACGTCCAATTCCAGAGAAGTTCTATTTTAAAAATCTTTAAGATCAATAATATATATCAATTATGCTGCATAAAACGCATAAGCAAAACTAGGAATCCTATTTGCCTGCCTATACCTTTCAACATCTTATTTGCCAGTGTGTTGACTACATTTTTGGGCTCAAGGTCAGCCAGGGATTAATAGCTTTAGGTCTATTTGCCTTGCCGATTTTAAAGCTGAATTTAGCTCTTGAAATAACAGCATTTTGCCTGCGTACTTGAGTGAAATTTTAATATTGAGCTTTGGTTATAATTTTGGATCACATGATCAATTCTAGTAAGGTGAGAAATCAGAACATGTAAGGCAAACCTAACTGCAGTTTTAAGATATTTTAAAATGTTAGTGGGAAGATGAGATAGTCTGAATAACATTTATTGTTTTTTAAGTTTGGTAAGTTATTTTTTATAAGTATAAAAAACATTTTTCCTTGTTAGATGGTGCTCCTATAATACTACTTGCATGAAAGTATTGATTAAAATCACATTATTAAAAGAGTTTTCAGCCTACCAGCTCTTTGATATATAACTTGATAAATGGTTTAAGTTAAATATCTTGTTGGAGAAATCTAGGTTTTCTGAATGCAGGAGCTCATGTGTTACTGTCTTTTATCCCCTTTATATCTAATCTAATACAGGTGTTCTTTTCAGATAATAAAGACCTCGAGATGAGGAGAGACTGCTTTGTCCCCTCAGGTTCCTATAGCCCAAGTCTTTTTGCAAGAGATAGAAAGTGGATCTTACTTCTATCTTCAGAGCTTTATCAGCAAGCCCTACTCGTGTTCTAGGCTGAAATGAAACTATAATCATGGAGCACTTCAAGGGATTGTGATAGCTTGAGAAAGTGAAAGTATTACCTGTAGCCTTGTGCTTACAATAGAAAGGAATATTGTTGGGAAGGGAATTTCTTTAATTCTTCTTGTATTAATCTCATGGGAACCTAGTTTTATGACTGAGACACTATCTTTAACCTTCTAATTTGTTGATGAAGAATCTCAACGGCCAGCAAATACTCTGGATGAATGAAATGATGAATGAAATAAATCCTTGAAAATTTAGGCAAACTTTTCAATACTTATTTACATTTTCAAGACAAAAAACCAGATATTTGCTTTTTGTTATAGAAATAATTCATGCTCCCTCTAGACACTTTAGAAAATGCAAAAAGGGTTAAAGTAAATGAGATAGATATTACCCATACATCAGTGACCCAGTGATGTCTACAACTAACTTTTGATGCCATAGAAAAAGCTGGATAACCAGCATTTTCACAAGCAATATGTCAGACAAGGCCCAGGGAAAGGGGTTGCTAGGTTTGCATGGGAAGAGGTACAGGGAGATTAATTTGCTAAAGTAATCTAGTAAGGGGATAGCAAAACCAAAATGAAAATGCCTGGCTCTGGGATTTTCTTTTATCAGCCAGAAGTACAAACCTTTTCTACAATCCAAGAGGTACTAACAGTTGTTTTTCTTTGCCATTCCCTTGGTAACTGAGGAAAAGGTCAGCCATCCTCAACAAAAATCAGCTGACCACTCCCAAGGGTAGATGAGGAAATGATATATATCAAAGCAGTTGTATTATCAAGTTGTGGATTTAGTTTTACCCCCTTAACTCCTTCAGGAAAGGGGAGAAGGTGCTCCCTCTGTGGGGTGGGAAGGAATGACAGGGCAGATTGAGAGAGTCTGGAACTTTGTTAGCCCGAAGAAAGCAAAGAGAACTACCCTAACAAGGAAGATTGACTCTGCTCCAAAGACCAGTAGAACTAAACTGTTAGTGAAAACTTATTTCTTGTTCTCATGCCCTTCCAGAAAGAAAAGTTTTTGATAGCCAAGGTGGTAATGACTGACATTTGGGAGGCTCAGGCCCACCTCCTGGTAAAATAGCTATTGCCATTGGGCAGTATGTCTGCTAACGCATAGATATCGCTAGTAATCCAAGCATTAGTGCTTTTCTTCTTCCTAAAATAAGCACCAGTGTAGTTAAGTGTACCAGAAAAGCTGTAAGTTCCCATTTCAAGGTATGAACCCAGACATGCTCCATTAACCAGCATCCAAACAATTGCTCTGTCACTGAAGCTCATCTTCCCTAACAGAGGCATTATCACAGCACCAGCACATCTTTTCATAGACCTAAAACCTTTTACAAAATATTGGCAATAAAATCTCTAAGGTGCCAGCCTTCTGGTTCACATTCCACAATAACCTGTTTACTCTAGCCAATTTGCATGGAGAGGTTAGCCTCTCTGAGATCAACACTAAGCTTACTTGGAAACTGTAAAGCCATAAGAGAATAAGAGCTGGAAGGGATAGCAGAGATCATTCATTCCCATCTTTTCATTTTATAGATGTAGAAAGTGAGAGCCCTATAACTAGAAGTCTCAGCTCAGAGTTTTTTTTTGTTTGTTTTTTGTTTTGTTTTTTTTTTTCAGCTCAGAGTTTTCAAGGGACTTTCCCAAAGGCACTCAGCTGGTAAATAATGTAATTCAGACTTTCTGATTCCAATCTGAAGAGTTTTCAACACAGCTTCTTTGAAGTGTGCCACAAATTGTTGTGAACAGGAAGGGAAGAAAGATAAGAAATAATCCTTACCCTGGGTTACTTACGTTTACTTCAGGGGTCAGTTTGATGATATCATCAAGGCTCTGGCCCCTTTAAAACATTTTTAAATGGGGATCCCTGGGTGGCTCAGTGGTTTGGTGCCTGCCTTTGGCCCAGGGTGCAATCCTGGAGTCCCAGGATCGAATCCCATGTCGGGCTCCCAGCATGGAGCCTGCTTCTCCCTCTGCCTGTGTCTCTACCTTTCTTTTTCTCTCTATCATAAGTAAATAAATAAATCTTAAAAAAAAAGATAAAACATTTTTAAAAATGATGAGGTTAATAGTAGATTAACACCAAGTGGATAAAACTATTAAAACTCAGAAATAATATAAATACTCAGTGATATGCCAGAGACTTGAGGATTGTTAAAAGTGGCTCTGCAGAAGTATGTAAGGATTTATATAACCCTGAAACTCCTTGAGATTCAGATAATATTTTAATCTTGGAGCCATTAGGGCACTAGCAACTACTGCACTAGGACTCTGTCTCTATTTTGATTCATCTAAGGTTATGCTCTTAGCCTTTGCCAGGTACACTAAACATTTTGTAACTGTCCATATACATGTCTCATGGGACACTCTAGAAGGCACATTCTCTTCACATCAACCTCCCAACATGCAGTAGGACTTTGAAATCAACTCTGGAGAATCCATTCTTTATAAAATTAGCAGGTTTTCTATTCACAACACTGGATTAAAATAGATACACAAATCTGTTAAAATTCATGGTAACCTGATATCTGCTTCTGGTACTTACAACTGTGTTTTAAAACTACAAATTTTGACTAGTTGTGTTGGCATTTGACAATGGGAAGATTACAACGTATAGAGTTCTGAAATGTAAGATATACTTACTAGTCACTGAAAACATGTATTTTATTGTTACCCTTTAGCATATATTCTGCTTCTGATCTTAATAGAATTTTGCTTTTATTGCATTTACATGTGAAAAAAAAGTGAGTTCCCAAGAACACAAGTGATTTTTCTGTATCTGGAGAGGGGTTGAACTTGTTATACTGTTTGCCAAACTGACTTCTCTTCCTGATATCCCCAATGGCACCATCATTCTTCTGATCACCCAGGATCAAAATGTCTTCCTGGGTGCATTCCTTTCCCTAACCTCCCATATTAAATCCCTCTCCAAGGACGCCTGGGTGGCTTAGTGGTTGAGTGTCTGCATTCAGCTTGGGTTGCGATCCCGGGGTCCTGGGATTGAGTCCTGCAACAGGCTCCCCTCAGGAAGCCTGCTTCTTCCTCTGCCTTTCTCTTTGTCTCTCATAAATAAAATTTTTTTTTTTTTAAATCCCTCTCTGTATTAAGTCCTGCAGGTTTTCCCTTGAGCTCCCTCTTACACCTATTCTATCCTCGCTGTTCCACTGTGACCCACATCATTTAGACTCCTATGACTGAAGCAGACTCCAGGTCAAGGAGCATGTCTCCTTGTGGTGGTCGAGGTATGAGAGAATGAGGTGTTGGGGGTCCTGGCCCTGAGTCCATACCATCTCAATCTGTCTCTGTCCACTCCTTCAATATGACTTACAGAACCTGGGAAACTTGGTCTCAGCGCAATATACTTATTTGCCATTGTCAGGCTCCTTTTCTTAGTAGAATATTGGAACATCTGATTCAGAGAGCACTTTGAAAGGTTGCCTTCTCCTTGAGGCAAGGGAACTAAAGACCAGCGGACTATCTAAGCATTCTTAACTCAGCTTTATTTTGCCTAGAAATAAGAATGCTGTGCTAGGGAGAATGAGATGACTTTTTCTCATTAAAAAATAGTTGTAGATTTTGGTGTTAGTGATAAGGAACTAGATCCAGGATGTGTTGACCTTAGTCATGATGCATCTATGAATCCCATCACGCATGTAGCCCACATAAAGGTCTTTTACTTCTGTGAAGGATTGGTCCTACCAGAGACTGCTTCTGAGGATATGGGAGTTTAAGTGATAAAAATCTCAAGAAACCTGGTTAATTTATCCAAAATATGAGTGCAGAAGCTAATAATTATTTTTTTTTTAATTTTTAGAAGCTAATAATTCAACCATTCTTTGGACTTAACCTTTATTGTGTAGAACACTTACCATATTATAGTAATTTGTTTACTTGTCTCTTCTCTGCCTGGGTTCAAATTCTGACCCTGACAATGACTAGCTGTGAGTAAGCTGTTTAACTGTGCTATCCCTAGTTTCCACATCTTTGCAAAGTGATGATAGCACCTACCTCACAGAATGATTGTGAAGATTAAATTCAGTGTGGATTTAACTTTCCCTAGTACCATGCTGACTCATGGGTACTCAATAATTGTGAATTATTTTAGTAGGAAATTTTTCTGTAAACTTCTTTGGAAAGCCAAGCTTTTAAAGAATTTCTTTATTGTATTACAAGAGAAATTTTGGGAAGAGAATTTTCCCAAAAGACACATTTCTATTAATCAGATAGAACTGAAGATAATGTCTGTCTGTAAAGAGAAGTTGAAACCACATAAATGTTTTGAATATTTTATGACTGCATTTATGAAACGTTAGGATATCTCCATTCCCGCATTTGGATGGGTTCTTGGAATTGCCTTCTGTGTCCCATCCACAATGGCTAGAAGCTGATTTGAATTTTCTCCCAGAAGGTGTGGACCTGGGGCACTAGATACTTTTTGTTGTCTTGTTTCGCCTGGCATGGTCTCCCTCCAAGTATCCCAAGCATTTGGAGCTCATATCCTTTATTGTACAATGTGTACATGCTAGTACACATTGTATTAGGACACTTAGAGTTGACATGGTTTGTCATTTACTTATTATAGGTTCACTTTAAATTGTAATTGGCCTTAGCTTTTGTTGGGGAAGGACAGAGTCTTATTTTTCTTTCCCTCATAGGAACATGTAAGAATGGTGAGCTATTTGCTGATTGATAGGTCTAAAATTATGTTTGTTCCACATGTTTAGAAAAGTCATTTCTGAAAGGGAAGGTGTTGAATAGCCTTCTCTGGCAATAAATAGTGGTGTTTCTCACCTGATTGGGGCATGAAAGTGAGGTTTTGGGGCGCTTATGAAATAACTTCTGCTTCTAAAGTTGGAATTATTTGAACTTTAATTTGAATGCACATTTGAAAATCACGCATTTGGGCACCTGGATGGCTTAGGGTTGAGCATCTACCTTTGGCTCAGTTTGTGATCCTGGGGTCCTGGGATCAAATCCCACATTAGGCTCCCGGCAGGAAGCTTGCTTTTCCCTCTGCCTCTCTCTGTGTGTCTCTTATGAATAAATTAAATCTTTTTTTTTTTTTTTAAAGAAAGAAAATCATGTATTAAAAGTATGGCAGGATATTATGTCAGGCTAGTCTGTTCAGAGGATGGAGCTTGTATCAGACCAGGGATGCAGGTACATGAAAGAATGTACTTCAGTTCTTCCCTGAAGAAAAGGTGGAGGACAATTATAGTAGCAAGAGCACCAGCTCTCAGGCAAGATGGTAGGCATATTTGGCATTGCAAGTCCAATTAAGTGGGTCTGGCAAAGAGCAGGTATATAATAGTTTTCTGTCACTGCCATTATAATATTGCACACGTGAGGCTTAAAACAACACACATTTATTCTCTAGGTCAGTCGGTATGAGACTTACCTGGCTAAAAGGAACTTCTCCATCTGGAAGTCTCATAGGCATCTCAGACTTAACCATCTCTTAAATGGACATGCCTTTTAATCTAAAGCTGCTTCTCCTTCTGTCTTCCCCATCTCACCATATACCAGTTCCATTCTGGAATTGCTCATGTCAAAAACTGTCAACTCGTTTTCAATTCCTCTTTCTCATAAGCCCCAGTCAGCAAATCTAGTTGGCTCTACCTTCAAGATTATATAATCAGTCTGATTATTTCTTACTGTCTTAGTTTGGATTCTTGTAGGAGCATTTTAAGTGGTTTTGCTTCTTCTACTCATGTCCCATTTTAATGTATCCTCAGCATAGCAGCCAGAATGATCTTGCTAACATGTAGGCCAAATCTGTCACTCTGCTCTTATAGCCAGTTGGCCCATTTTACTCAGAGTCAAAGCCAAGTACCTTCTGGTGGCTGGACAGGGCAGGCAGGCTCTTCACTCTGTCCCCTCAGTGCTCTTCACTGTTGTCATTTGCCTACCTCATAGGCTGTGTGGAGCAGTACATCATCAGACCTTCACAGTGTCCTACCTGCCTATAGCCAAGGGTCATCCTTGGTTGAGGAGGCAAATTTTAGGTCAAATAGGGAGGGACACCTGGTTCTTCGACATTCTCTGGTTCACCTCCGCCTTCTTCCAACCCCACGTGACAGCCACGAGTCTCAGTGGAGGGGTTTTTTCTGTCTATCAAAAAGTTGATAGAGATTTCCCCACAGGGTTCCATGTTCCCCAGATCCAGGGACAAGCCCAGGGGCATTTTCTGGTTCTGCTGCTCTTGTACACAGTAAGGCCAATAACTGAAGGGGTAGCTGCTACTAAAATACAAACCAGTTGTTGGAGTTTGAGGAGGGGCAAGTGTTCTTAGAAAAAAGGGATGGGAGGGAGTGGTTCCTATTTTATGTTTAGCGCATCAGTCTTCCAAACATCTTTCTGCTCAATTGGCCACACTCCTGGGGATTTTGTGCAGGAAACAAGCATCTTTGCAAACTGTTCCTTGCTGTTGAATTCAGCTGCTGGTAATGAAGTGAAGGATGCAGACAAAGCCTTTCCGTAAGAAATGTCAGAGCAGGCTGAGTGAGGTATCCACTCTTGTGCCTCTACCTGCATTGTGCTTGGTACCTAGAGGGTTCAATGGATGTTTGTTGTACTGAAATGACACATTTTTAAAAAGTTAATGAGCATACTAGATGATAAGTCAGTCACACAAATAAGGTCAAGATAATACATACCTTATTTTCCCCGGGATTCACTCTCAGTGTAACCAAAGGAAATAAGAGGGGGCTAAGATCATGCAAGGGCCTTTTAGGACATCCCAGGTACCAGTTGGGGTTGATGTGTTTTGCTTTTGTCTGATAGGTCATTGCTTGTGAGCAGCAGTATGACTCTTCCTATGACGCTCGCTGTGACGTCTGGTCCTTGGGGATCACAGCTATTGAACTGGGGGACGGAGACCCTCCCCTCTTTGACATGCATCCTGTGAAAACGCTTTTTAAGATTCCAAGGTAGGACACAAGATGGCGCTCTTGGCTCATTAGTTCTTTGTGAGAGGGCTGCTTAAGAGGGATAATAAATAGTTTGTAAACAATTTCTGGCCAAACCTGAGAAAGCCTAATTGTAAAATGTATTTCTTTTGGGGAAAAGCTGGGTGGGGTGGTGGAGGAAGAAAGAGGATGGATATTCCCAAAAGATAGCACATCCCAAGAAATAAAAGGACTGTGTCGTAACCATTGCATTTATTTTCAGTACTCTGATTTTTCCGAGATACTTGTTCACTATGCTTTGCAGGACTAAACATGCGATTTTGGATTAAGTAATCTGTCTAAATACTAGTGTTTTCTTTTTAATTGTATAATCACATCTGATCGTTGTTTGAATCTTTCTCGAGTATTCAAGAAAATTTGAGGATAAAAAACATGTATTATATTTTCATATCCACTTGAGAGCACTAAAAAATGTCAGAAAAGTGAATCAGTTTATAAGACCTTGTCTCCATCCCCTGATTTCCATCTCAATGGGACATTGTGCTGAAAGAGGTCTGTTTGGAGGGTATTTAAATACCAGTATATTTTCTATTGTATGTATTCATTAGGGGTTTGTACAAGAGGTTTGGTGGTTTGTCTTGCAGCAGAATCAGGCTGCTGTTTGGCTGCTTAAGCCTCTAGTTACAGAAAACGAAGCAATCAGGGAGTTCTGTCCTGGCCAGGTTGCAGATTAAGAGATTTGTACCCTCCACATTTCTCTTTCAAAGGAAGACTCTGGGCAGGCTGAGCCGGAGCTGGAGCCTGAGCTGTTTAACTACTTTAACAATGCAAGTGTTAACCTTTCGTTATCTGCACAATCACACAGCCTTTAAAAATTTCTTCTGATTGCAATTTGCATTTCTGATTAGGTCTATTTATATGCAGATGAGGCTCTGTGGCATTCATCATCATAATATTATCGTTTTATACCTAATCCAGATGTGAATAACCACCCACCATTATTCCAAAAATGATTCTCACCCAAGTCTGGGTTGGTCTTTTTGCCTTTGCCAAAGTACAAAAACAAGTCCAGGCAATTAGAAGAATAGATGACAAAAGCAACTGACTTAAAATTAATAGTATGGTGATCATTCAAAATGACGTAAGAATGCAGGACCGGGACGCCTGGGTGGCTCAGTTGGTTGGTGTCTGCCTTCCGCTTGGATCATGAACCTGGTTCCTGGGATCAAACCCTGCATAGGTCTCTCTCTGCTTGGCAGGGAGCCTGCTTCTTCCTCTTCCTCTGCCTGCCATTCCACCTGCTTATGTGCGCTCTCTCTCTGTCAAATAAATGAATGAATGAATGAATGAATGAATAGAATAGAATAGAATAGAATAGAATAGAATAGAATAGAATAGAATGCAGGACCAAGAACAGTATTGTATGCAGTAACATGTCAGAAAATGAGAAATGGAATTTGGGATGATTTGTGTGTATGCTTTAATATTTTACAAATCATTTACTTGTCATCATTTATTTACTGTGACCAAATAATTTCCCAAAGAACAGAATTAAGGTGTGGCTTCTAATTAGCAAGATATATGTACTTTTGATAAGAGATCATCTACATGGGTGTACTTTTCTATGTTTTTAAAGTATGTGTTTGTGTACAGACCACCTGTTCAGAAATTTCATAAGGTAGTAAATATGAAGCAGCTTAGGAGGTGTGTGTGTGTGTGTGTGTGTGTGTGTGTGTGTGTGTGTGTGTTTAAATAGAATCTTTATCTCCTGTGACTCCTCTGAGCTTCTGTGCCCAGCCAAATCTCTGATCTCTAGTAATCTCTACACCTCACTTCTTCCATTTTGGGAGAAGCTTCTAGAGCTGAAGTACAAATAACCAAACCCTCCCACTGCCTCCCTCAGGACAGAGTGAACCCCAGGAACAGGACAATTGCTAGAAAAGGATCTTAGGGGCAACAAGGATTCTTATCCTAAGATAGGTTGAAACTTTCTTTTTCTCCTAATGTAACCTCCTGCCCTTTTACCATTTCTTGGTCTTGCACAAGTGATGAATCAGATTGAATTAGGTAATGTCAATAATAATCAGTCATCAGATCCTCAGTGTGATTATATGTGCTGAACACTTGAGTTGTCCCAGCCTTAACAGCCAACTTGACATTCCTAGGCAGAAAGAATGGAGGTAAAAAAAACAAAACAAAACAAAAAAGGTAGCATAATTGCATATACTACACAGCTTTTTATACTCATCAAGTTATTTGCTTAAAAATTACCCTGTCAGAATCATGCAGTTCTCTTATGAAGTATTATGGATTGACCAAGCATGTATGTACACGTGTATACTATTTTAATTTTGAGTGCTAAAAATGTACATTTCCTCAGAAAAGCTCTTTGTTAGAGATTAGAGAAATTAAGCATTTATATATTTTAAATAGGCACTCAGATTATTTACCTGTGTGTTTCATGGGGTTCTTTCTCTTACTCTCCTTCTCTCAGCATTTCTCTTCTGAGAAAGAAAAGAAATTGACAAGTAATGACAAAAATCCTTTGAATCCGTTTATTTTTTTCCTATTTGGTTATGAGTGCTTTTGGTGTTCTAGAATTCCCTTCAGTTGGACAATGAGGCCCAATCCCAGAGTATTCTGGGATTCTGAACACTGAATGTGGCTTCCTCCTTTGGCTTTCCTTACTTACTTCTTGCTTACAGTCTCCTTTACTGGAAACAAATTGAGTAAATTACCAAAATAAGGGAAGAAAAGAAAACTTTTACTGAGTTAGGGAAGATGTGACTTTCACAGGTTACAAAGGACTTAGGAGTTAATGAAGTGCTTGTTACATGTGAGGTGAAAGCCTCAGATGTCAACAAAGCAGATAATTCTATAGGTTCCCTGGACGCTATCAGGAAATATGAAGCAAGACCTGCCTGGATGTGGTTGACTTGCCTGCACACAGATCTCCTTGCTCTTTCTCTCTCTGCTTCCATTTCTTTTGGAGCACCTTCTTTCTTTTGACCTTCACATTAGAAGATGACACATGGAGTAATCGTGACCTGTCTTTGAAATACTGCGTGACTCACAGTCTTTCCTACATCACAAACACATACAAATTATCTGCTGACTGTGACAGCATCCACTATTTGCTGAACCTGTCAGTATGTGTCATCTTGTCTAACGCCTTTGCTCCAAAAAAAGTCACCCTTCTCTGACAGTCGCTGCTCTGTTGGCTGCTATTTTTTTCTAGGAGTTAGAAGAAAAGAATGAAAACCATTTCTTTGGGCATCTGTGGATTTGACAACGTCTCTCTGGTGACTCTCTCCTGAGGACTCCTTTAAAATTTCAGAGACTTAGAAGGATCTTGCAGATGACCTGGATATATTTTCCACTTAAAAGGACATCTGTTTCATAGATGTAATTATAACAAGCCATAGAGTTAGAAGAAATACACAATTATGTTGTCTCTTGGCAACCAGATATCTTTCCTTAGTTTGGAATCTTTGGCTAATGACCTCTTTGATCTCCATAGATGGGAGTCAGAAAGGCAGTGGGGATCAGTGTGAGTGTATTTATTGGACAAGGACTAAAAGTTGTGTTGCCAGTCCATTTATTTGGGGCCAAATACAGGCTGACTATTTCCACTGTCTTCCCACACATTGAGTACTTGAACTTTGTTCCTTGTAGAAAAATGCAGAATATTTTCAAGATTCCTAGCCAGGATGTCTTCTGCTGGGAGTGGATGGGACAGAATGGCCTGAACATTCTAGTCCCCAAAGCCAGTGATTTTCCCTTCCTAAAAAGAAGTTTCCCTGCAGTACACTGAAAAGAGAACTCATGATAATTACCAACTCATGTTTGGACTTGTTTTCATCACCAAACTTAGGTTGTTTCAAACTGTACCTAAACTGTACATTATTTTCCTAAGCTTCCATAACAAATTGCCACAAATTTGATGGCTTAAAACAACACCAATATATTCTCTCACAGTTCTAGAAACTAGAGGTCTGAAATCAAAATGTTGGCAGAGCCGTGCTCCTCTGAAAGCAAAGAGGAGAATCCTCCTTTGCCCCTTCCTACTTCCAGTTACTTCTCGTATTCCTTGGTTTGTGGCAGTATAATTATAATCTCTGCCTTCATTTTCATGTGACTTTCTTCCCTGTCTTTTTATGTCTTTTCTATCATGTCCTATAAGGACACTTATTGGTTTTAGAAAAACTCATCCTAATCCAGAATGATCTAATCTTAAGACCCTTGTCTTAATCATATCTGTAAAAGGCCCGTAACTCAAATGAGGTCACATTCTCAGGCTCCCAAGTGAACAAATCTTCTGGGGGCCACTGTTCAACTCACTATACCATCAACTTTCATGTTGTCTGAATTTCCTGAGAAACTAATTTGGGGTAAAATCTAGGATAGCTAAACTATGATGAAAAAATAATAGATTTAGGGCTATTTGGCAGGTACAGTGCTATGTGTTTCACAAATATAAATGCATCAATTCCTACAGTGACCCTGTGAGGTAGATACTATCACCAACCACCCTTTTTTCTGGAGGAAAAAACTGGAAGCTCAGGGAGAAAGCCCCTGGTTATGTACCTATAGAGGAAAATGGTTTGAATCTGAGAACTTTGACTCCAAAGCCCACGTGTTTTGTGACTACAGTTGATTCTTGGACAGCATGGGAATTAGTGGGAATCCATGGTTGAAAACCTGTATTTAACTTTTGAGTCTCCCAAAGCATAACTACTAATAGCTTGTTGTTGACTGGAAGCCTTACAAGATAACATAAACAGTCATTTAACATATATTTTGTATGCTATATGTATTATATACTGTGTCCTTACAATATAGTGTCCTTACAGTATAGTAAATGAGAAAAGAAAATGTTATTAAGAAAATTATAAGGAAGAGAAAGTACATTTACAGTACTGTACTTTTTTTTTTTTTAATTTTTATTTATTTTATGATAGTCACAGAGAGAGAGAGAGAGAGGCAGAGACACAGGCAGAGGGAGAAGCAGGCTCCATGCACCGGGAGCCCGACGTGGGATTCGATCCCGGGTCTCCAGGATCGCGCCCTGGGCCAAAGGCAGGCGCTAAACCACTGCGCCACCCAGGGATCCCCAGTACTGTACTCTTTATTGAAAAAACATTTGTATGTAAATAAGACCTACTCAGTTCAAGCCCATGTTATTCAAGGGTCAGCTGTACATTGAAAAGTTAAGGCCCTTTTTAAGTTATACTTATTTGTTTGATGAATTACGAGGTAAGCACTTAGGGGACTGGAGCATACAGAATTAAATAGGACACCCCAGTCTTTAGGAAGCTTATAATCCATCATCATTCTCCTTGTTCCCAATTTAAACTGTCACTATAAACCTGAGATCATTTTATTAGCATCAATGATTGTGTCAGCCATGAAGTTAAAGAACAGAAATCACGAGTGTCATCACAGTTGAACATAGGCCTTCCTTGGCTCATTGATTGATTTATGACCCCCAAACCAAAAATCCCTTCCTTTTCCAAACTTCCTTTTAAGTAACTGCCTTCTAGTTCCTAATTTGGAACACTTAAGACAAGTATTTGAACTAAAGAATTGTAGAACGTAAGTTATATAAAAGCAGAGAGGCATTTCAGATTATCATTACTGGTACCCAGAAGTTCCTATTGTATCCTAACCTCCTTGGAAAACCTGCACCTGCCACATCAGGGCTATTTCTTTTTTTTTTTTTTTTTTAATTTTATTTATTTATTCATGAAAGACAGAAAGAGAGAGAGAGAGAGAGAGGCAGACAGAGACACAGAAGGAGAACCAGGCTCTATGCAGGGAGCCGGACCTGGGACTCAGTCACTCACGCCCTGGGCTGAAGGCGGCGCTAAACCCCTGAGCCACCCAGGCTACCCAAGGGCTATTTCTAATATAGCTAGAATGCCCTCCCCTTTGACCTTCCTTTTTTTTTTAGTGGGAAAAACTCACTTCGGTTCTGGAGTAAATGGAAATCTGTTCCTGGCATCCTCTCATATATTCTCTCATGGAAACTATTTTAAATGATTATTTAGGAGGAGGCAGTGTAACACCTGAAGTTTTCACTTTGCATTATTAGACCCTTGTGGCCAAGTAGAGTTTTATGGTTCAGTTTGAGGAGTTAGCCTATCTCTAGAACTTTATGCTTATGGGAAAAAAGCTGTCTAAGCTCTAAACTACCCATTCACAAAAGTGTTTTGGAACACAGTGTGCTGGGAATTTGGGGATGCCTATGTCTTCTAACCTAGGACATCTCTAACTGTTCACTCTGATTTAGGCTCCAGTTGAACGCTTAAATTATAAGGCAGGGTTTTTGTTTTTGTTTTTCTCTCAGGAAGAATGCACTTTTACTGTATTCTTCCCTGTTCACTGTCAGAGGTGGAAAGGGAAGAAGTTGGATAGCAAAAAAAGAAGAACAAGGAGGGGAAATCTAAAAGGATATTCCTGAGGTTCCTGGATGATGTGGGTGGTGGGCTCAGAAAAGATAAATTCCCAGTTGAAATATTTGTGAGTTTAATTGAAAGGTTTCGTCAGGGATCCAGTGCCTACAATTAACTCTTGTTCTGAGACAGAATCCTTGGGCTGAATTTTTATCAAATTTCATTTGAATTTCTATCATTTTTTAAAGGTAAAGATTCTTTTTATTCTGACTTTACTAATTCACAAGCCAAATTGTTCCGACGTGGGAAGCCTGTTCCTCAGCTGTGAGAGGATGCAGAGGCAGCAGGGAGCCCTGAGTCACCAGTAATTGTCTTACTATTACAGAATTGTCACAGGACATTTTCCCTTAGGGCTGTGAAATATAAGGAAAAGAAATTAAAACTAAACTATTGTTGTTGAAGTGTAATGAGTGAGGGGGGTGAGTGTTTAATGGCACAGTAAGGCTAGATTTGCCACAGGGAATTTTGGTTTCTCTTCACCAACCCAGGTTACTTAGCTATTGGCCTTTTGAGCAATGAACTCTCACAATCTCGGCTTCACTCATAAAGCAAGAAAAGCTAGAAGAATTAGCATCATTTAGCATTTATTGAGTGCCTAACAGGAAAAAAAAAAGTTTTGAGATACTCCAGTGGAAAACAGTAGTCTTTTATGAATCTTTTTCTTCCCCCCCCTCCCTTTGGGAGATGTCTAGTCCCATTTTCAGTGGATTGTGGTCCCAATCCCTCAGGATGCCTTAGGGGTGCCCCTTCTCCCCCTGGAGTCTCCTCTCCATTTCCTTAGGAACACAGTAGCTGGAGGCAGCTGGAAGAAATGCCCCAGAAGGCTTTCACTCTGTGGAACATGTTTCCAAACTCTTTTTTAATTTGAGTTGAGCAGCTGGGGCTGTTAGTTCCTGTGGAGGTGCAGCTTGCTGCCCCCCTGTATACTGGCAGGCAGAGAGAGTTCAGCTTTACAAGGTTTCATTTGGGGATCAGGTGGCAAAGCAGAAGCGTGCCTTCAGGGACTGCTAGTCCCTATCCATGTTGAGTAAGAAGCTTATCCTGAGAGAAGGGAAAGGCTGGAGAATGAGAAGTGTTGATTTACAGCACTACCCATGCTTTCTCCCTCATTACCCTGAGTTCATTATTTTGGCACCACCAGTTTGACTAATTCCAGCTTAGCTCCTAAATGATGGAGAGATGAACAAAGACGGTAGACAAGGCAACAGAGCTCAAAATAGTACCAAAGGGTTTGAAGTACCCTAGTTTCCTCTTGATTCCAGAAATAAAATGAAGGCGTAAAGGTGAGAAATATTTATAAACTGCCTTCATAGGTTGGCATAGTGGTAGGGCAGGGCAACACAAGTATGAAGAGAGATAAGGTAGCAATATGGAGGAAGGCTTGTCACAGCTGAAGCTGTCCATTCCAGGAGAGTCCTGGAGTCAGATGACATCGGTGTCATCAGAAAGAAAATATAGCCTAGTGGTCAAGCATTGGTTTATCAGTTATCTACTAGAATGTAACAAACCACCCCAAAACTTAGTTGCTTAAAGCAGTAATCATTTATTATTTCTCATGAGTCTACTGAGTCTCAGGGTGGTTCTGTGGATCTTGGCTGGGCTTACTGTGGTCAGCTGGGGATTTGGCTGGGGATTGGCTGGTCTAGGATGGCCTCAGCTAGGATGTCTTGGCTCAGCTCCATGTGGTTTCTTATCCTCCAGTAGGCTAACCAGGGCCGTTCTCACATTGGTGACCAGGTCCCAAGCCTAGATATGGGAAGGGGTAGAAGATTGGCCCATTTTTGCAATCAGTTTACCACAGATAAGTATTCTACCGTCAGTCTATGTGGGTTCACATACCAGCTCTACCACCTTCAAGGTGTATGAACTTGACCAAGTTACTTAACGTCACTGTGCTTCAGCTTCCTCCTTGGTAAAATGGAGATGTGAATACTATCAGCTACACAAAATTGTTGTGAGCAGTTAATCAATATAAAGTGCTCAGAACAGTTTATAGTAAGCATTTGATTTTTGCTGGGTGCTACCAAAGGAAAAAAAATCTTAAGGCTATACTTGTACCTTATATAGGTTGAACATCAAGAATTGTTCCCTTGTACCTCAAGAATTGAAAACTTCTATTCAAAAGAGCAAACCATGAGATCAGTCATTTGAAAGTTTAAGTGATTGATTGATGATTATCTGGGGAATTGAGGGAGAATGAAGACTGATTTTCAGTAAATCCTTACTACTTCTAGCCTGTCTGAAGCACTTTGCCATGAATACCCATTGTCAGAACTCTTTTGGTAATAGACACGCTCCTAAGAGATACAGACTCCCCTCCTACCCCCATACACACCCATGAATGTGATGACAGCAACTGCTCATTGGAAGCAGAGCTGGCCTTAGTATCCCCTCCCACTGTGTCTGCAATGAGTGGTGGTGCTGTCATCCTCTGAAGAGAACTGAGGCCACAGTGCTTTTCTTTTCCTATTAATTCCATCTTTGTGGTGGCTTTGTGCTTGGCAGATGAGTTGTGTGAAGGGGATTTGGCTGCCTCCCTCTACAATGTCCCTTTAGCTCCCTTGATAGGTACAAACTTCCCCCAGGTTCTGGAAATTTCTTGTCCCTGGGTAAAGGGGCAGGAGTAGGAGTTCTAGGCATCACAGAGTCTAGATTGGGTTCCATTTTGCTCCCATTTTTTTTTTTTTCCCACCAAAGAGAATGACTGTTTTCTGTCCCAGCCTGGAAAAGCTAAAAAACATTGACAAATGGTGATAGAAACCCAAGCCTGTGAAGAGGATTGTAAGGAGAGCACTTAGTTGTTTCAGATGAGTTCGGGTTTCTTGGCTGGGAGGAGTGATACCTCAGGTACTGAGAGAATGTACAGGTAAGACTGCTGATCCCCCCTGTCAGTGATCTTGAAAGAATTCTGCAGAACAGGAACAGCGTTTAAAGACTGGGGAGGGAGGATATGATACCATTCTTCAAAAAGGGGAAGAAGGCAGGTTCTGCAGATTACCATCTGGTGAGCTTGACTTTCATTATGGGCTAATTACTAAGATTTTTTTTTCTTAAATAGTTTGTGAATTCTTAGAAGAAAAAGTTGTGATCACTAGGAATTAGCATGGGTTCACCAAGACATGTCAGATTAATGTCCTTGTTTGGCATTATGGTGAGACTGGTAAAAAATAGAGACTGTTTTAGACATACTACATTTGTAATTTTGCCTTTAGGCAAAATCTGTTTTGATATCTGTGGTCAAGAAGGAGAAAGATAGGCTGGTGGATAGTGGTAGTGATGGATCATACCTAAGAAAGATTGTATTAAGGAATACTGAGTAATGGTGTCAGTGTTAACATGGCAAAGGAGGTCCTGGAGGCCTTGGGCGGGGTCCTTCAGACCACCTTTCCTGTTGAATATTTTAAAATTTGTAATGAGTTGGAGGACATTGGTAGCCTGTTGGTCACATTCATGGAAGGGCAGCTGGTATGTTGGATGACAAGCTTAGAACCCTTAAAGATCGCAGTTGTCAAGAACAATGAGGGTTTCTAACAAGCAACTCAGAAACCCTGGTGAGCTCTACAGGCTGAAAGCCATGACTTCATAACCCAACAGGGGAAAAATGAATTTAATTGTGGCTGTAAGCCCGATAAGAGTCAAACAGTAAGATAATCCTACATGGTTAGCATAAGGCTTAATTGTCAGAACAAATACCACCCCACCCCCACATTGGCTGTGTCCCAGTCAGAGCCCCTTTGGAATGATGGCTTCATTCTGGGCACCACACTCAAACTATTACAAGACAGTCTTACCCAGGCAGAACTCTAATGGACCTGAAACTGGCATTTCAAACTGGAGTGGACACCTGGGTGCTGTTTCTGGTCATGCTCTGTCACCAGTCCATAATTTCATCCCTCAGAGGGACAGAAGTGGCACCACCCTTAAGCAGAATGTTTTGTACTCAGATAAGTGGGCCTATTTAAACAGCTTTCTTCAGTATCCTCCCTGCATTCTGAAGGAACTCAGTGCAGAGGAATGTGAGTAGTCCACCCAGCTGTATGGGTCTCTATAGCAGTTCCCTGCAGGAGTGAGTCTCACCCAGGACAGAGTTCCTTCATTTTAGCTGTAGGTTAGAATCCCCTGAGCACTTTTAAACAATACCAACAGCTGGATATCACTCCCAGAGATTCCTATGCAATTGATCTGGGATCAAGAGCAGTATCTATATAAATATATGATTAATTTGCACAGATACATATTTATAATAACATGCATATTGTTTTATATTTCAAAGTTTCCCCAGATGATTCTCAAATCAAATTTTTTTAACATTTTATTTTTAAGTAATCTCTACACCTAATGTGGGGCTTGAACTTCCAACACTGAGATCAAGAGTTGCATGTTCCACCAGCTGAGATAGCCAGGCACCCCTCCCCAGATGATTGTAAGGTGCAACCAGGATTGATAAAATCCTTGCCCAGAAATAACCATTAGACTGATGTTTGTTTGTTTATATTTCAAAGCTATAATATCTGCTGGGAATTCTGGTTCCTGCCATCTCCATCCCCACTCTGTTGTTGAGAGTTGCAAAAGACAGATGATAGAGATGAGAATGTATTGTATGTTATGAAGAATGTAAGAGCAGAAAAGAGAATTTCTGCAGAATAGTCAACTATGACTGCTTTGGACTGAATTGTGATGTGTCCCCCACAAAAAGGTACCGTAAAGTCCGAACCCTCCAGTACCTCAGAATATGACCTTATTTCGAAAATGGGGTCACTGCAGATGTAATTAATTAAGTTAAAATGAGTTAAAATGCTTCATACTAGAGCAGAGTGGGCACTTCATCTAATAGGACTGGCATCCTTATGCGAAGAGGGAAATTTAGACATGGACACATACACAGAGACACATGATGATAGAGACACACAGGAAAACAGCAGCACTGCCAGATGCTAAAGAATGCTTAGGCTACCAGAAGCTGAAGAGGCCAGGAAAGAGCCTCTCCTAGAGCTTCAGAAGGAGTATGGTCCTGCTAATGCTTTGATTTTGAACTTCTGGCCTCTGTAATTATGAGGGAATGAATTTCTATTGTTTTAAGCCATCTAGTTTGTGGTATTTTGTAATAATAGCACTAGGAAGCAAATACAGTAATTTTACTAGTTTTGAGTCCCTTGCTCTTGGAGCACTGACAAGGGCATGATTAAGAATGGGAGTTGGAAAAAGCATAAGATACCTAGGAATAAACCTAACCAAAGAGGTAAAGGATCTATACCCTAAAAACTACAGAACACTTCTGAAAGAAATTGAGGAAGACACAGAGAGATGGAAAAATATTCCACACTATTATTCTACCATAATGCCATTCCACATGGATTGGAAGAATTAATGTTGTTAAAATGTCCATGTTACCCAGGGTAATTTACACGTTTAATGCAATCCCTATCAAAATACCATGGACCTTCTTCAGAGAGTTGGAACAAATTATTTTAAGATTTGTGTGGAATCAGAAAAGACCCTGAATAGCCAGGGAAATATTAAAAAAGAAAACTATAGCTGGGGGCATCACAATACCAGATTTCAGGTTGTACTACAAAGCTGTGGTCATCAAGACAGTGTGGTACTGGCACAAAAACAGACACATAGATCAGTGGAACAGAATAGAGAATCCAGAAGTGGACCCTCAACTTTATGGTCAACTAATATTCAACAGAGGAGGAAAGACTATCCACTGGAAAAAAGACAGTCTCTTCAATAAATGGTGTTGGGAAAATTGGACATCCACATGCAGAAGAATGAAACTAGACCACTCTCTTGCACCATACACAAAGATAAACTCAAAATGGATGAAAGGTCTAAATGTGAGACAAGATTCCATCAAAATCTTAAGAGGAGGGGATCCCTGGGTGGCTCAGTGGCTTAGCATCTCCCTTTGCCCCAGGGCGTGATCCTGGAGTCCCCGGATCGAGTCCCGCATCAGGCTTCCTGCATGGAGCCTGCTTCTCCCTCCACCTGTGTCTCTGCCTCTCTCTCTCTCTGTGTCTCTCATGAATAAATAAATAAAATATTTAAAAAAAATCCTAGAGGAGAACACAGTCAACACCCTTTTTGAACTTGGCCACAGTAACTTCTTGCAAGATACATCCATGAAGGCAAGAGAAACAAAAGCAAAAATGAACTATTGGGACTTCATCAAGGTAAGAAGCTTTTGCACAGCAAAAGAAACAGTCAACAAAACTAAAAGACAACCTACAGAATGGGAGAAGATATTTGCAAATGATGTATCAGATAAAGGGTTAATATCCAAGATCTATAAGGAACTTATTAAACTCAACAGCAAAGAAACAAACAATCCAATCATGAAATGGGCAAAAGACATGAACAGAAATCTCACAGAGGAAGACATAGACATGGCCAACAAGCACATGAGAAAATACTCCGCATTGCTTGCCATCAGGGAAATACAAGTCAAAACCACAATGAGATACCACCTCACACCAGTGAGAATGGGGAAAATTAACAAGGCAGGAAACAAATGTTGGAGAGGATGTGGAGCAAGGGGAACCCTCTTGCACTGTTGGTGGGAATGTGAACTGGTGCAGCCACTCTGGAAAACTGTGTGGAGGTTCCTCAAAGAGTTAAAAATAGATCTGCCCTATGACCCAGCAATTGCACTGTTGGGGATTTATCCCAAAGATACAGATGCAGTGAAACGCCAGGACACCTGCACCCCGATGTTCATAGCAGCAGTGTCCACGATAGCCAAACTGTGGAAGGAGCCTCGGTGTCCATCGAAAGATGAATGGATAAAGATGTGGTTTATGTATACAATGGAATATTCCTCAGCCATTAGAAACGACAAATACCCACCATTTGTTTCGACGTGGTTGGAACTGGAGGGTATTATGCTGAGTGAAGTAAGTCAATCGGATAAGGACAAACATTATATGGTCTCATTCATTTGGGGAATATAAAAAATAGTGAAAGGGAATAAAGGGGAAAGGAGAAAAAAATGAATGGGGAATATCAGAAAGGGAGACAGAACATGAGAGACTCCTAACTCTGGGAAATGAACTAAGGGTGGTAGAAAGGGAGGTGGGTGGGGGGTGGGGGTGACTGGGTGACAGGCACTGAGGGGGGCACCTGATGGGGTGAGCACTGGGTGTTATTCTATATGTTGGCAAATTGAACACCAATAAAAAATAAATTTATTAAAAAAAAAAAAGAATGGGAGTTGGAGGTGGAAGGGAAGTACTCTGCCTAGGAGAGTCCTGGAGGTGAGGGAGGGTTAGATTGGCCAGCCTGCCACTCCATTAGCCCCTAGATGATATTTCTGTAGAAATCAAGATATTCTAACATAATGTACCTAGCATGCCTCAGTGTGCTTCTAGATAGGAAGTGGGTACATGAGAGATTCCTCTTTCGCTCGTTCTAGACCATTGAGTCAAGAACTCCTTTCCTCATCTAGATCTGCCTGGGCAGGGAAGACTCCCTTCCTTCCACAGTGATCAGTGTGGAAAGAGAGCTCTGGATTTTTTCTCTGAGTTCTTTCCTAGACTCAGGATTTCTGGAATGACAGTGGAATGAAAGGAGATGGTTCTTAACCATCAATCTTCTATCTTAGAACAAAGGGAACTACGTGGTAGAAATAGTACTTGGACATTCAGAAGTAGCTGTGGTGGCCTCTCTGAGGTGCTGTGAAAATCCAGGTGTCCACCTGAACAGAGCCAAGCACTGGGGAGTATGATCGAAGGAGCAGTACCATCTGCTTTTCATGTCTTGAAGGGCCGCCTTCATGTCTGCACAGAGGACAAGTGGGCATCTCAGGATTATGCTTCATACTGGAGTGAGATATGGGCATTTTTTTTTTTTTTTTTGAGATACGGGTATTGATCTCCACCAGGCTTCACCCAGGTTTTGTTCTTTAGCTTTGCACAAAACATGTGGCCAGTTCAGGGAATGGTAGGCATATGGGGTAGGATAGAGGGAGTCCTTCTGGACCCTTCCACCTTATTGCTTCTTTTGTATCTGAACCCTTAGCTCCCACTTACTTTGGTTTTGTATTTTTTTTTTTTTTTAAGAGGGGGAGAGCATGCCAGCATGAGTTGGGGAAGGGGGAGAGGCAGAGGGAGAAGGAGAGAGAATCTTAAAGCAGGCTCCATGCCAGTGCAGAGCCCCATGTGGGGATCTCATGATCCTGAGATCATGGTCTGAGCTGAAATCAAGAGTTGGGTGCTTAACCAACTAAGCCACCCAGGTGCCCCAGGCCTTATATTCTTGTTGCAAATCCTATCTCTGCTCTCTGGACTCCTGATTCCTCCTCCTTTTCTTTGTATGCCACCTGTCCCTTGGGCCGGAAGCTCCTGCATGCATGCTACATTTATTAATCAGTCCTGATGGGTCTGGCCTCATCTGGCTGCCCTTAATCTGTAGTCCACACCTAGGTCTGATGAAAGTATCCCTTTCTTTCCTTCTTCCTTCCAGAAGAGTGAGGGGATGAGAAGCATAGTACCTGAAGGGCTGAGAAGGTGTTTGAAGTTAGTCACCTCTAGGCCACCAAGTCACAGGGATCCTGGCTAATTTGCAAATTTCTGGAAGACATTCAGCATCTGCATGATAATACTGCTTTATATTTATGTGTTTTTAATGTCTTCAGGCCCAGTTCCAAAATAGCAAGACCTGAGTTGCACATCCCTTGTGTTAACTTCATATTGCTACTATAACGAATTATCACAAACTTAATGGCTTAAAACAACACCAATTTATTATCTTACAGTTTTGAAAGTCAGAGATCTGACCTGGGTCTCACTGGGCTAAGATCAAGGAATCATCAGGGCTGACTTCCATTCTGGAGGATCTAGGGGAAAATCTATTTTCTTGCTTATTCTAGCTGCTGGACGCATGTCCTTGACTCATGTCTCCTTCTTCTGTCATCAAAGTCAGCAGTGGCTGGTCAAGTCTTTCTCACATTTCATCAATCTGACACTGACCCTTCTGCCTCCCTCTTCATGATTTGAGGATACTGGTGATTACACCAGCCCCACCCATGTGATCCCAGATAATCTTCCTATCTTAGGGTCAGGTGATTAGCAACTGTAATTCCCTCTGCAACCTTAATTCTCCATTGCCATCTAACCTAACATAGATTCTGGAGATTAGGACATGGCATCTTTGTGTCTGTTATTCTGCCTGCAGTATCCCCCAAAGTATTGCCCAGAAATTCTTAGAAATCCTCAAGAATGTGCTCCATTTGTGCCCACAGCCATTTGAGGCACCATCATTATGTGGCTTCTGCCATCTTATTTATCTTCTGACTCTTCTTTGCCCTCATCTGTTGCTCATTCAGTCACCATCAGAATACCCTGCTTGTGGGGCTGCTGGTTCTGATTACTCTCAAAGCCTCCAGTTTCAGGATGTCAAAGTGCTACTCAGAGGAAGGGAAGTACCCCTTTCCTCAGCTCTGAGCCACACTCCCTGAGCAACTCTACTTGTGCCCAGAACCTTCCTATTTTGGTCAGCTTCTGACCTCTTCTCTTGCCAGAATAGCATCAAATCCCTCCAGAAAAGCAGTTTCTTCTATTTTTGTCCTTATTATTTTAATCAGTCTAAGGAGCCAAAGAGGAAAGAAACCCATATTACTACCTCCATTTTCTTCCATGTTTTCCCACCCCAGACCTAACCCTTTTGGCCTCATCAGTTACTTATGTACTCATTTGTGTTAATGTACACTTGAGAGAGAAAAGGAATAAAGGAGAGATACTGACTGTTCCAGTATTCTTCAACATGGGAGCATACAGAACAGTTCGTGAGGGTGCAGAGAGAAAATACTAGGACTTCTATACCTTTTTATTTTTTACCTTGTAAAAAGGTATATTTTTATTCTTATAAAAAACAAGAAACAAATTATACTTTCCTATTACTACATATGAAATTCAACACTAGTGTGTTTACTCAGTCTAAACATTGGAGGGTTTTGTCTGGTTGATCTGCAGATGAATCATGAGGGAGTTCCATCAAGGGACTGAGGAGGCCTCATTTGTGGGTTCAATTTTAGAGTCTTGGAAAGCACTGAAGTAAAAGGTGCCTTGTTAGGTGGTTATATGGCAAATGCCATCTAGTTTTCAGCTAAATAGATCTTCGCAAACTGGATCAGTGGCTTTAAAAGATTTCTTCAACCTCAAATTGAATCTAATTTTAATGTAAGTACAAATGAGCAACAGAAAAAGTGGCTGAGATGATGACACTTATCCTCCTGGGACAAGCTCTTCATCAACCACATCAGGTTAAAAACAATGACAAGCTAATCATATTTGCAGGAAATACTTTTTTAACATTCAAAATTACCATGAAGACTACCTGAACTATGGATTTATGTTTACTACTGTTAATGATGAACCTCTTCCTTAGTGAATATCATGCAGGAAGTTATTAGTATGATACCACCAAACCTCTTCAGTCTTAACTGCAGAATTTTTTTTTAAAGATTTTATTTATTTATTCATGAGAGACACAGAGAGAGAGAGGCAGAGACATAGGCAGAGGGAGAAGCAGGCTCCATGTAGGAAGCCTGATATGGGACTTGATCCCGGGACTCTGGGATCATGCCCAGAGCCCAAGGCAGATGCTCAACTGCTGAGCCACCCAGGCATCCCAACTGCAGAATTTTTTAAATTTAAATTCAATTAAATATAGTGTATTATTAATTTCAGAGGTAGAGTTCAGTGATTCATCAGTTGCATATAACACCCAATGTTCATTACATTACATGCCCTCCTTAATGCCTATCAGCCAGTTACCCCATCTGCCCACTCCCTTCCCCCACAGCAACCCTCAGTTTGTTTCCTAAGAGTTCTTACAATTTATCTCCCACTCTGATTTTGTCGTATTTCATTTTTCCCTCCCTTCACCTAAGATCCTGTCTTGTTTTTTAAATTCCACATGTGAGTGAGATCGTATGATAATTGTCTTACTCTAATTGACTTATTTAGCTTAGTATAATTCCCTTTAGTTCTTTCCAGGTCATTGCAAATTGTAAGATTTCAATTTTTTGATGGCTGAGTAATATTCCATTGTGTATACCCACCCCCACACACACACCCCTCATTTTCTTTATCCATTCATTTGTTGATAGACATCTGAGCTCTTTCCATAGTTTGGCCATTGTGGACATTGCTGCTATAAACATTGGGGTGCAGATGCCCCTTCGGATCACTATGTTTGTGTCCTTTGGGTAAATAGTAGTGTAATTGCTGGGTTGTAGGGTAGCTGTATTTTTAACTTTTTGAGGAACCTCCATACTGTTTTCCAGAGTGCTATACCAGCTTGCATTCCCATCAACAGTGTAAGAGGATTCCCTTCTCCACATCTTTGCCAACATTTGTTGTTTCCTGACTTGTTAATTTTAGCCATTCTGACTGGTGTGAGGTGGTATCTCATTGTGGTTTTAATTTGTATTTCCCTGAAGCTGAGTGATGTTGAGCATTTTTTCGTGTGTCTGTTTAACTGCAGAATGTTTTGGATAGCATTAAAAACTATTTCATCTTATCCATCTTTAAATTCAGTAACACCTGTACACAATTGATAAGGAAGGAAATTGTTACCAGTGGGTGTACTCAAAAAATTTCTTGCTGATAAAACGTATAGCCAAAAAAATAGAGACCCCACTCTAAACCAGTATCTTTGGGCCCTATTTTTGCTGCTGTAAATAGGTGTTTTTTACAATCTTTTGTCCTTTCACAATTTACATTTACTGCCATATATGTCATTTCTTTAAATCTTCACTGCAACCCTGATAGGTAGAGTTTTGGAATTGAGCATTGAGAGCTTAAAAAAGTATGGTTTGCTCCAAGACATATAGTTCATAAAAACTAGTAAGTGGGAGGGGCTGAGCTTCAAAGGGTCTGTAAACTCCCCAAGATTGAATGCAAAATGGACTATTTTTAGGAAGATGATTGTATTCAATGGATTGAATTGTGTTCCTCAAAAAAGATATGTTGAAGTCCTAACCCCAGTACTTCAGAATGTGACCTTATTTGGAAATAGGGTATTGACAGGGATAATGAAGTTAAAATGAGATCATTAGGGTAGCTCCTAATCCAATGTGATCAGTGTCCCTATAAAAAGAGGTTAATTTTGACACAGACATACAGAGGGAAGATGGTATGAGGTACAGAGAGAACAGCACGTGAAGATTGCAGTTCTACTGGGAAGCCAGAGAACATCTGGGGCTACTACAAACTGGAGAAGCCAGGAGGAATCCTTCCTCTGAAGGTTTCAGAAGGTACATGATCCTACTGACACCTTGACTTTGACTTCTAGCCTCCAGAGCTGTGAAATAAGAAATTTCTGTTGTTCTAAGCCATGCAGTCTGTAGTGCTTTGTTATGGCAGACCTAGGAAACTCATACAATGACTTATAGCTCTGAAAGGGGCCCTGGACCCCCAAACATTTAAAATCACTGATATAATCCAATGCAGCTACCAGCAGAGGAAGAATCCCAGAGGCTGGGAGTGGATTTTCTTAGCATATGGCTAAGTAAGAGAGATAAATGGCTGAGTCCCACACATTCTGACTCCTATTCAGCTTCAATGGCAGGAAGGCTAAATGTGGGGAAATTGTCCTGTCCCCTTCATCATTAGATTTGGTATCAGTCCTGCCATAGTTTGGCACAGCTCACCATTCTTTCAATGACTTTAAAGGAACAAAGGGAAGGTGCATTGCATCTTTGCCTTGATGCATGTTCCTGGAGATCATAGCCCTTTTCTGGCCCCACCCTTCACTACCTTCCCAAAGTTCACATGCCAGCACTTCTGTGTCTAAAAACAAAAACAAAAACAAAAACAAAGACAAACCGTGGTGGGATGAGGACTGTAACTACGTATGTACAACAACAAAAGAGAGTCTGTTGGCTTGGTAAAGATACACTCTCCAACGGGAAAGTGATTGAAAAAAAAATGAATACACCTGGCATAAAATCACAGGTAAGGAAAGCATGACCTCAGGGTAAGAAAAGTTTGCTAAATGAGTTTGGCAAAAAGTAAGAGCTTCTTAACAAACTGTTTCAGGTCTTAGGGAGCATGTGTGTAAGTAGTGACCTACTTAAAAATGAGGTTTGAACTGATGCTTGGAATTACTATTTAATCATTTGGTAAGCATTTATTAAGCATATGCTGTGATCAGGCACTGTATCAGACAAAGCAGTGAACAAAAGAAATTCCTTGTCCTCATGGAGTTTATATTTTGAAAGAGGGAGAGAAATAATAAAGTATATATTATGCTAGGTGGTGATAGGTGCCTGACTAAAGAAAGTAAAGTGGGACAAGGGGAGTAGAAAGTGACAACTGGAGTGGGATTTACTATCATATAAGGCACTGAGAGAAGGCCTGTCTGATAAGGGAAAGAGAAGGGTCTAAAAATGAATGAAGGAGCAAGCCATGCCTAGGGAAAGAATAAGAGCAAAGGCCCTGAAATAGGAAAGAGGAGGGCACATCTTAGGGATGGTAAGGAGGCCAAGGCAGCTGGAACACAGAGAAAGGAAAAGACGTAGGAGATGATGAAGAAAAGAGAGTGAGCTGGGTATAGACCACGCAAGGCCTTAAGCCTCCATATGATTTTCGACTTTTCTGTGAATGAGGTAGAAAGCCACTATTAATTTGGAGTAGTGAAGTGACATAAAGTGACTTCTGTTTAAAGTGATCTTCTGGATACTATATGGAGAATGGAATTTTGGAGAATAGGAGGGGGGGTGGTAGGAGTAGAGGCAAGAGAGAAAGGTAAGAGGCTCTTCTCTGTAATAATCTAGGTAAGAGAGAATGGCAGCTTGGATCAAAGTGAAGGTGGTGAGAGCTAGTTGGTTTATGGATATAATTTGAAGGCAGAGTTGATGGAATTGCTGATGGATTGGATATTAGGGGATGAGAGAAAAATAGTACATAGTAAAAATGTCAAGGTTGTTGGCTAGAGAAACTGGAAAGTAGGAATTGCCATTTTATAAGGTGGGGATGATTGTAGGAGGAGATGATATGTCAGGGCATAGGGCAGGAATCAAGAATTTTGTTTCAGACATTAGATTTGAGATGAAAATTTGTCATCTAAGTAGAGATAATGAGAAAGCAGTGAGACACAGGGTCTGGAGTTCCATGGAGACATCTGGAGTGGAGGCATAAATGTAGAGTCATCAGAGTGTACATGATATTTAATACTATGGGTCTAGTAGTCTTCACCCTGGTAGTGAATGTAGATAAAGAAGGTAAGAGGACTTGAAGTCCAGTCCTACATTTAGAGATAGAAAAGTTGGAGAGAAACTAGGAAAGGAATTTGAGAAGCAGTGGCCATTGAGACAAGCGAACAACTGAAAAAGGGCGGTGTTCAGGAAGCCAAGGATGGAGTTGAAAGAGAGAGAATGATTAACTCTATCAAATGTTCCTGGGTCAAGTAAGCAGAAATTGAGAATTGACTAGAAGAATGGTAGCAGAGAATTTGTAGCCATCTTTAAACCACCATTCCAGCTTCTGGGATTTGAATCCCTGGTCTGCCACTTGCTGGTTGTGTGATTTGGCGTGAGTTATTTGAATTCTCTTAGCTGAGATAATATCAATATTATTGGGTGCTATGAGGGAAAGAAATGATGTGGCAAAGTGCCCTAGCATTTAGTTGGTGCTCAATAAATAGTAGCTACTATTATTACCACTGTCACATGTACTTAAAAGGGTAAAATATAATGAAAATTGGGAGAAGGATGTTTGTTGATTTGACATTTAGGAGACCTGTGGTGACTGCCTAATTTTGCAAGACAAGAGTGGTGGGATGAGGACCAGAAGCCAGTGGCAAAAGTTAACTTCTAAGTGGATTTGAGGGCACTGAGCACAGCTTGTCAGTGAAAGGGCCTGTCATGTGGGAAAATCAGGTTAGGCAGAGGGGCAAGTGGAGAGTAGAAAATGAGGATCTCTGAGAGGAGATCATTGAGGAGGGCTTTAAAAAGCCTTCTTAAGATTTTACAGATTTATATTTAGAACGCTGTGATTATAAACTAGAAAGCCATTGGGTTTTGCTGTCAGATCAGGACTCAGTCTCTTTATTTAACTTTTTTGCCTCCTGATGGGGGGGCCATTTTGTTCTCACCTCTGAAAGCGTTCCTCTGGTTGGAGATAAGACACTTAAAGAGTATGTAGCTCCTCTAGATTTTTAAGTCTTGGCCTTAATTTCAGAGAACTGTTAATTCTTTGCCTATAAATCATACCACTGGGGACTCCAACACACTGAAAAGATTCATACGTACCAAAAAGATTCTAAAAGAAAGCACTTTTCTGTATAGCTTGGAAGGCAAATGTGATAAAAACCTGCATCATATGTGAATTTGGGAGTAATTATAGTATGGTTGGGCCAAAATCAGCAAATTAGACAGTGACTCAGGTCTCCATGCCAAGGTAGTCACAAGCAGAGGGCAGTCAAGGTTAGGTAAGGCAGGGGGCAGGAAACAAAGTGAAGGAGCTGACAAGTCAGAGATGTCAAAAACAGGAGCTTCAAGGTAGATAGAGATAGGGAGCTAACAGACTTTAGCCCCCTGGTTGGAAGGTAATGCCAGGTTTTGTAGCTTGAACAAAATCTGTGATTCTGTTAAAGGTTTACTTACAGCTTCTACCCTTATACCTTGATTTCTCTCTTCTCTCTAGTTAAGTATCCATCTCTCCATTACTTGGTCATTTCCAGAAGTATTTAAAACCATTTACAAAAACACAGACCTGCAACCAGATGAAATATGTGAGGAAAGGAATTTTACATAAATAGAAAACAAAGATAAGAAATAGACTTAGCCAAGGCAAGGTTGATAAACAAAATGCACAACTGAATTTCTTACTCATTCATGGACTACCCATTTGCTTCTGAGCTTTCTAGCTGCCAAGCCAAAAAGCAAAATACAATCAGTTGCACAATTTGCAGTATTCAGAAGATTAAAAACAAGCAGTGTGCTCAGGATGAGTAACATAATAGACAGTGTTTTCACTATCATCTTTATGATAAATCGAACAACAGTTTTTCAATGTAGATTGGCATCATGACTATAAAGAAAAATTCAGTTAAAATTAATAAAACAAAAAAAATTAATAAAACAATGCAGTTTACATGTACAGCTTTCTGGTGGGTTGGCCTGATATAAGATTAACTTCTGGATTTTATAGAGTAATTGAATGCCCACCTTGGGCTATAAAAATATATTGAAAGTCAGTAAAGCATTTAATTTTAATTTTTTAAACTATAATCTATTTAATCCATTTCCTGGTATCCTTGAGTTAAACAAATGGATTTCTGGGTAACTAATCAATTTGGTTTATTGCTGGTTATAAACTAACTATATTTTTGTGGTATATCCTTTGCTTTTAGAGTACTTTCAAGTAATTCTTTTCTAAAATTTTTTTAAAAGATATTTGAGAGAGAGCGAGCATGCACTCATGTCTAAGTGGAGGGGGAGGGGTAGAAATGAGACAGAAAATCTCAAGCAGACCCTACACTGAGTGTGGGGCCCCATGTGGGGCTTGATCCCATGACCCATGAGATCACGCATGACCTGAGCCAAAACCAAGAGCCTGATGCTTAACTGACTGAGCCACCCACAGATGCCCCTCTTAAGTAATTCTTTCTATGGCTCATCTATTTCTTAACAGTTTTTATGTTGGGGAAAAAAGTCAGTGCTCTGTGCATAAAAGTATGCTTACCATCCTTTTTTTCTGTGATGAGGGAAGTAGAAGGACTGATACAAGTAAGAGAAAGAAGGCCCACGCTTTTTAGGGAAGCATCATAACAACTAGGGATCTCTAATGAGTTCATAATTCCTGGTGTATGACATTCTCATTCATGGAGTCAGAAATTAAAGGCAGGTCTATAAAGCTTTAAACAGTCTTACATGGTTCTTAAGTTTCTTCTGAGAGTAGTCATGTAAAATAGTGGACATGGACAGAGTGTTTGAAAGAAGGAATCCTAATGGAAACTGCTCAGAGTATTAAATATTGAGTAATATGTAGTTATGTGCCTAAGACTTTGCTTTTCTGTATAGTAATTCATTCAATTTATTGAACATTGAACTATCTGTAACTCTACTACAAACTGGGGGCTGGAGGGGATGAGGAGATATATTTTAAAATGTAAGGCACACTTACTGCTCTTCAGTCTTAAAATCATCTAGTTGGAAAGACATATGAAGCAGTAAATAATATGAGTATATAAAGGAGTGCCAAATGAGCAATACTCAGATGGAAAGAATATATTTGTAATATGCAGAACATAAAAATTAATGTCCATAATGTAATAAAGAACCCCTTCAGATAAGAAAAAAATAGTCCGACTGAAAAAGGTGAAGAAATTGGCATTCTACAGAAGAAATACAAATTACCATTGAAAATTTGAAAATGTGCTGAAAATGTTCAAATCACTATACATAAAAATCAAGAAAATGTAAATAAAACAATGGCACACACTTGAGCTGCTTCAAAGGGGCACATATGTAGTCTAGGAAAAAGCCTGCTGAGTTGTCCATATTTGGAGTCAGTGTGTAGGTCTCCAAAGAAGCATATTCCTCAGAGATCTTCAAAGTAATTTTGATTAATACATGATTTTCACCGTACCACTTCAGACCTTGCACTTCTCCTGAACCCCCAGGTAATATGTGATTTTACTGTGCCATTTTTGTTTTACTTGTTAGACTGGTAAACCTGAGAAAGACTGCTAATAACAAGTATTGGTGAGAATTTAGGGAAACAAGCCCTACCTTTTTTTTTAAAAAGATTTTATTTATCTATTTATTCATGAGAGACACAGAGAGAGAGGCAGAGACATAGGCAGAGGGAGAAGCAGGCTCCCCACAGAAAGCCTGATGTGAGACTTGATCCCAGAACCCTGGGATCACAACCTGAGCCAAAGGCAGATGCTCAACCACTGATCCACTCAGGTGCCCCAGTGCTACCACTTTTGATGGGAGTATTGATAAACACTTTTGGGGGGCAACTTGACAGTATCAAAATCTGAAAAAAAAAAAAAAAAACCCACTTTGGCACAGAAGTTCCACTCCTAGAAATCCATCAATAGATGTACCACAGAAATTCATGATATGAATGTTCATTGCTATAGTTTTTGTGTTAGGAGAAACTATTTGTCAGGAAGACAGTGGCTAAGAATCTAGGATACCTATAGTCTGCGGAGTAACATGTATCCATTAAAAAGAATGTGGGGATCTGTATGTCCCAACCTGGAAAGATCTCAAAAGTAGAGGTTCTGAAACTTTAGTGTGCATTAGAATCAGCTGCAGGACTTGTTAAAAGATTTCAGGGCTTCCTCTTTGAGTTTCTCTGATCCAGGAGGACTGGTGTTGGGGGCAGGACAGAAGAATTTCTGTTTCCAAGCAAGTTTCGTGTGGTAATGATGCAGCTGGCCTAGGGTCCTCACTTTGAGAACAACTGTTCTAAAAAACTCAGTATTAAATGGAAAAAATCAAATTGCAGATTATTAAGTACAGTATGGTCCTAGTTACTATGAATCTCTGCATATTTTAATGGACATGAAATAGAAAAAGGCTTAAAAGGATATACATCAAACTGTTAACAATGCTTTCCTCTGAGGAGAGGCAGCACTTTTACTTTGATTCTATACTTTTCTATTATTTCAGGTTTTTACATGGAGGATATATTTATATATTACTTGTGTTAAAAGAGAAATTATAAAAGGAAAGAGAACTACTAAGTCTGTTCAGGAGTTGTATAGCTGTAAGAGACACAGGACTAGAATTTGGATGAGAAAGACTGACAATGATAGGGTGATGGAGCCATAAAATCAAGTTTTCACTCTAAATGTTGCTTATTATACACTCTGGGCACACAGCTGCTTTTAGATCTGAGGCACCTGTTTATTTCTCCCTGAACCTGTTTTCTCAGATTTTGGATGACTTTTCTGTTCCTTGGTCTTAAACCCAATGCTGTTTTAAAATGTAGTATCCAACAACTCATACAATGTAGGCTTCTGTCCTTGTGGCCCTGCCCTGCGTGGAAGTCCTGCATAGCCTGACAGTCACTGCTAGAGCCACCACTTTGTGTTGCCTCCAGTAGTTGCAAAGTTATTGGAATGGCAGCTGAGGACTGAACTTGGTGGGGTCTGAGCTGTGGTCCAAGGGAAGAGGATACTCACCTGGGGAGCTATAATTAATGGCTAGCTATTGCATGAACTTAGACATTTGGTAACTTTCATTGTATATTTCATCACCCTTTCTTTAGCTGAGCTTGTGTGGTAAATGTGAGAGAAGAGAGAAAAATATTTTACTAACTCCTACTACTGTTTCTACAATCCTGGAATTGTGTAATACTGCACCACTTATAAGCTGTATCAACGTGAATTTATTTATTTATGGAAGCTTTTTTTAATTTTTTAAAGATTTTAATTTATTTGAGAGAGAGAGAAGCAAGCATGAGTGGGGTCAAGGGCAAAGGGAGAGAGAGAAACAGACTCCCCACTGAGCAGGGAGCTTGACATGGGGTCCAATCCCATGATCTGAGCTGAAGGCAGACACTCAACCAACTGAGCCACCCAGGTACCCCATCATGTTTTTATCTTAGTTAATTCTCAGACTCTGGAAGGAAGTGTATTTATTTTCCAGATACAGAAACTGAAGCCCATAAAGATTGCTGCTGAGTAGCAGATTTGGAATTTATACCCAGTCTTACAAGCTCATGTCCTTTCCAAGAGTTTTGAAATGAGGAAGTCGTCTTCCTTTTCTCCTTAAGGCATTATTTTGGTATTTGTTAATGGGGTAAAGAAATGGATGGAGTACTGGGAATGTAAAAGTGGTGAACATGTTTTAGCTCTAAAGCTTCTAATTGGAAAATGGCATAATCTTAAAATAAATATTATCATTTTGTTTCTCAATGCACACATTTCCTTTCAACAAAATAGAATTATATAGGTAGCTCATAAATCTCTTGAATAGGGGGCCTCCGGTGCCTACAGATATAGATAAATCATGCTGAGAGGACGCTGAACCATGAAATGATTCTGTTAACATGTCATCTGTCTGGAATATATTTTCAAATGTCCAACAGAAGGGTCTAAATTATGAAGGGAGGTGGCCTAGTAAAGCTGATATTTTTGATATTTGATACTTTCAACCTCCTCCGTCTGCTGCCTCTGCTTGTGTTGAGTCTGGCTCAGTGGATAGAGTACAGCATGGGCCTAATGCTGAGAGTCAACGGAATTAACCATTTTAACAATGAACCCCAAAATTCTTTAAAATGAGTTAACTTATGAAAAGTGATGTATTAGTGCTACTTACCTGGTCTTACTAAGAAATTGTGAAAATTGCTAAGTCATAATGAGAATTTTGACTACAGAGAAGCCAGATTTAATAGATTTATGGCCAGTGCTGATTCTGATACTACCTACAATGGGATTTGGAAACCTTCCTTAAAATGACTTTTGTTTTCAAGTTACTTTGAATGTAGTCTCAGAATTTGGTGTGAGGACTGGTATTTGGGTGACAGTTTGCACTGGGTTCAGTATATAATGTGACAGTAGCTTTTTGTGTCTAGGAACCTTGCTGACTGGTGAGGGACTATTAATGTTCTACATTTTATCTGCCCCTAGTACAAAGGAAATACCACTTTTCTAAATGGGGACAAAGGAAAACACTGCATTTTTTACTTAGTGCATGAAATGTGCTCTTTCAGTAGTTCTCAAAGCTTGGTCCCTGTACCAGTAGCATCAGCATCACTTGGGAGCATGTTAGAAAAATGGTATCTCAATTCCTAACCCAGACCTACTGAATCAGAAACTCTGGGGGTGAGTCCCACATATCTGTGTTTTAACAAGCCCTGCTGGTGATTCTCATGCTCCCTAAGGCTTGAGAACTCCTTCCCAGGCCTGTACTACTGCTTTGGTATGGTCCCTCATCGACATCCCACCCAAGCCATTGGAACAGCACTCAACTGGTCTCCAAGTCTCCAGAGTCAAACTCTGCAATTCATTCTTTAGATCACTGTCAGCCTTCTTCTTCTTCTTCTTCTTCTTCTTCTTCCTTCTTCCTTCTTCTTCCTTCTTCCTTCTTCCTTCTTCCTTCTTCCTTCTTCCTTCTTCCTTCTTCCTTCTTCTTCCTTCTTCCTTCTTCTTCCTTCTTCTTCCTTCTTCTTCCTTCTTCTTCCTTCTTCCTTCTTCTTCTTCTTCGTTTTTTTTTTTTTAAAGATTTTATTTATTCATGAGACACACACACACACACACACACACACACACACACACACACAGAGGCAGAGACATAGGCAAAGGGAGAAGCAGGCTCCAAGCAGGGAGTCCAATGCAGAACTGGATCCTGGGACTCCAGGATCATGCCCTGAGCCGAAGGCAAGTGCTCAACCGCTGAGCCACCCAGGCGTCCTACTATCAGCCTTCTTAATGAAAGACTGATTTAATCTTGTCACCAGTGAACCCTCAACATTCTCCAGAAATTCCAAGTTTCCCCTCTTTATTCCATTCACCAACAAGGAGTGGGGCCCAGGCAGCACATGCAATAAGACCACAGTTAGTGATAGAGCCATGTGGGGGAGATGGTAACCATTATGGGAAGGAGCATTGGGTAAACTACTCTTTTTCCCTTTTCTTTTAGATGGGATGGTACGGTGTATGTATTTCCCTTGGGATCGAATTTATTTTGCCATCCAAGAAGTAAGATCAAGAGGGTCAAGATTTAAAAGTAGCTCTCCAGGAAGGATCCAGAGAGGTTACTCATCCTGCTTTGGGTGTAGGCTAGAGGGCTGCCCTGGAGCCAAGTCAAAAGGAGTCCTCTCAGCTTTCTGAAGTCTGGCCCATCTCACTCAGTGACTATCCTGGGGTTTGGGATCAAAGCCTCAGCTGGTAATTAACAGAGTGATTTAGCCTGGAGCAATTTTTCTGCATTTCTCTTTTGGGCAAAGGTAGGGATCTGAGAATTCTGGGACTTTGGGACTCTGAGTTCTTGCTGTTGATTAGCTCGACAAATCTAGGGTCTTTCTCTTGCCTCAAATCTTTGAATTGCTTATAGGATGAAGTTTAGATCTCTTGCTATAGCCTATAAGGCCCGTCATATTCTGGTTCCTATTTTGTTACTCTCCAAACGTACTCTGCTCTCCAATTATATCAGATTAAGTTCCCTAAAGAAGATATGCTCTTGCATGGTTCTTCATGTTTTTCACATACTGTACTGTCAGCCTCGAATGCTCTCATGTACTCCATCTTCCATGTTACCCTTGGACCCTACCAGTAGCTACATTGGTGACCATCTATTAAAACCCAGCTCATATATTAAATTACCTCCTCTGTGAAATCTTCAAACCCACCAAGCAGGATTGAACTCTTGAAGGCATTTACCAAGTAATGTTGGTCTAGTAAATATTTTTGTGACAATTGCCTTATAAAAATACCATAGATTAGGTGGTTTATAAATAGCAGAAATTTATCTCTCACAGTTTTGGAGGCTGGGAAGTCCAAGATCAAGGTGCTAGCAGATTCAGTGTCTGAGGAGAGCCTACTTCCTCATTCACAGGCAGCTGTTCTGTTGCTATGTCCTCACATGGTGGAAGGAATGGGGGATTTCTGTGGGGTCTTTTTATTAAAGGCACTAATCCCATTCATGATTTTTCTGCTTTCACGACCTGTTCACTGCCCAAAGGCCGGCACACTGGGAAAATTAGATTTCAGTATATGAATTTCAGGGGGGAGACACAGACATTCAGTCTGTAGTGATATATGAGCTGAAAGGTTGGAAAGAGTTGGGGCTGGGATGGCCACATTATATCAAGATGGATAAGTAGAACAAGTTGGGAGGGAGAGGGAGTAGGGGAGAGAGAGATGATAGGTAACATTAAGAGTTGATGAAGCGATGATACGGTTTAGGGATCCAATCCAAATTTCTTGCCTTTTCTGTTCCCAACCTGGTTCACTTGGGGCCTGTTTTTTTTTTTTTTTTTTTCCTTGGGGCCTGTTTGAATGTAATTTTTTGTTTGCAGGTTCAGTGGAGTGCTATAGCCTTAAATCTTTTACTCAAGTTATTTGGAACAGGTTTTTCTCCATGCCACCAGGAGAGCTTTGACTAACTTATCTCTGGGAGTTTTCTGAGAGAAAGCACAAGGCTTCTTCCCTTACATTCTCAGTTCCATATAGCACAGTGCCTGGTGTTATTAGGCATTCAGTAAATATTGAGTGAATCCTGCTGCAGAGTGCCCGGGAAATCATTCCGTAGAATTAAAATGGGGTGGGGACTGACTACAGTCACCAGATGACTGTGGAGTGATGGAAATGTTGTGTATTTTAATTCTGATACTGATTACATGAGACTATATGTTTGATAATGCACAGAACCATACAGCTCAAGAGGATCAGTTTTGCCGATGTCAATTATAACTCGATAAACTTGATCTAAGAAATAAATCAATCAAAAAAGAAAAAAAAGCAAAGGAAAATAGGATTCTCTTCCTATCACATATTAATTTCCTAATAATAAATCTCAAAACTTTTTTAAATTTTTTTTAAAGATTTTATTTGTTTATTCATGAGAGACACACACAGAGAGTGTGTGTGTGTGTGTGAGAGAGAGAGAGGCAGAGACACAGGCAGAGGGAGAAGCAGGCTCCATGCAGAGAGCCTGATGTAGGACTCAATCCCGGGTCTCCAGGATGACACCCCGGGCTGCAGGCGGCTGCCCCTCAAAACTTTTTAAAGTTTAGTTTTACTAAACTAAAGTTTAGTTCTCTTTATTTTCTTGTGACCGTAGGCTCTGGATAGCAGGGATGTTAATTGTGGGACATGATTTTACTTTTTGGCATCAAAAGATTGCCAAAATAGAAGTACTATTTCTTCACTTTTCTAGTTCTGAGTAGCAATTGAAACAGAAGACTATGTTCAAAGAGAAATAAATCCACATCCTAAGCTCCAGCCTCTGCTAGGCCCTCATTTAACATTTTGCCTATTAACTATTTGAGAGCTTTAAATAATACTGATTATATTAGACTATCCTAAGCCAGAATCTCCCAGAATTAAACATTGGTTCACAGAATGTTTAAATAGGCTAATTGAAAACCACAATTATGACTTATGAAAGTCCCTGTGATCAGGTACATCGGGGACATTTAGGTTTAAACAGGGTAAACAGTGTTTTTTTGGTTTGTTTCAGGATTTTTTGATATCTTAAGGTAAGAGTCCACCAAGTGAGACAGTGAAAGTTGCAAGTGTCTTAGATTACCGTCAATCCTGTTCCATCCCAAATTTCCAAATGTGATCATTTCCTTCTTACACCTTTACTTTGGAGCGTGGTTTAATTTAGTCATTGCTGTTACTATGACATATTTCATGTGTACTATGTCCTATATATACTGGGTAGTTGCATCCATTTTATTTTTATTTAGAAAGACATGGAGTTAGGGTCTTTGGAACTTCTTATTCACATACTAGTTTAGTACTACCTTATTTTAAAAATAAGTTTGGTGTTTGTAAGTAGTATACATCGTCAGGGCAAGAATGGTTTTCTTGCCTTTTGTTTTGACTTCTGAGGCATGTTTATTAAGGAATTGTTTCATGCTTTGCAGAAACACATAGTACTGTAGAACTAGTAAAATCTGCAGAAAACAAAAAAATGGATTAAACCAGTTATCTGGCATTTTATGAGGGTAAAGGAAGAACTTTTCACCTTAAATAATAGTGTTTAAAAAAAATAATAGTGTTTATATATTGTTCACATGGGACAAGCAAAGAAAAACAAAAATAATCACCTCTGAGTATCTGCATAAAGTTACAGTGGTTATGAAGCTTTAAATAATCTCCATCATTCATCCTTTTTTTAACATCAGAATTTTTTATTCTTTGCTAAATCCAAACTGCTCTCCTCTCTGCAATGAGTTAAGACTTTGGAGTTGCAGTTCCATACTTTTTCATGCTAGCCAGCATCATTTTCTGGAAGAAGTCATTCAGAGATCACTAATGAATTTTACTCCTGGAATAATTATTGTCACCTTAGACAAATGAAGTTGTACACAAAGAGCTGGTATAGATTTCCTATCTGCACCTACTGCCACAGAGGGAGATTTTTGCCCAAGTCAGGAATGGGTGATGCAGAAACCAGTTTGGGATCAAGTCCTGAATGACCTATTTCTAGTATGATCCATTGAAATAGTAAATAAAATGGTCACTTAGAGAACCTTGGAGCAATATGAATGAGTCCTCTGTTATTTATAGACTACTTATTCATAAAACCAAAGCTATATTAATTCTGGTCTTATGATATCCTTTCTAGCTTTCTAGCTTTTTAGAGTTGAACCTGTATGCTTATGGTTATCTAAGAGCTTCCAGAATCGACTTTGATAAAATGAGAAAACATTTTATATAGTGTGCAAATCCTGTAGCTTAACAGTTGTGTTATCTTAATTGTATAGTTTGTAGCAGTAATTAGGTTGTAAATGTGTGGGTAGTCACGTACATGGCCAATTATAGGAAGCACAAAAATAAATCATTAAACCATTACTAGAGTCTAAAGTGATGACTGTCAAAAGACAATTAGAGTTAGTATTCAGTTCCTCACAGGTGGATAATATAATGCCTGCCCACTATATCCCATTGCTTTTCTTGTAAATATAGTTCTTTGATCTCCATTCTCTTTTATACCTGCAGTTGCCTATGTAAATTTCACCAGCAGAAAAAGAATCAGGACTCTGTGATACAAAGGGCTATGTTTTTGCTTTATAATTAATTTATTTTTTGGATCAAAGTTCCTATCTCCAGTTTCTGTATATTTTAGTCTAAAAGATAAAAGATTGTTCTGTGACACCCCCTCCCTGTCCCCACATGTGGGCCATTTTATACATTATAGGGTAAATGGGCTCGAAAGAGAAACTGTTACTATGCAAAACCTGCTGCTTAGGCAAGCAAGGGCAGCTAAGATACAGTTAGCACCAATGCTGTTTTGCTCTAGTGGAAAATGTCCTGCTGGCAAGGTCACTGCTGGAGCTGGGTGTCATCAAGCAGCACAAGGCCCTTGCAGCACCTGAAGAGGTCCCTGCTCTGTCTGTTGTGGGTTGGGTGAGAGTCTGAGATCCGGGGCTCTAGCTGCTCCTTAGAAACTCAGTAAACCAGTAAACTACTGGTTTACCAGTAGGTTTGGTGGCTTTGGAAGTACAGATACTCTGTCCTAATGATTGTTATTGTTAATGACATTATTACTAGAGTGTTTTTTGAGTATATTATGTTTTAAATAGGATTTCCCAAGAAGCTAAAATTTAATGGTGTTTTTCATTGACCACAGCTGTTCTGTGGCGAGCTCTTGGGCAATCAGCATCTATGGCTCACACACATAACACACAAGCGATTAAATCAGTATACATCAAGTGTTGATTTTCAAAGAGATTCTTGACTTTTGCAAAATGGAATAGTAACTGTACTGTGGCTGAGTGTGATTGCACAAAGAACTCACTGGGCACTGCTTTTACAAATGAAAGCAGGTCAGAGGGAAATGTGACCTTTATAAATGGCTTCATTTATTCATTCAATTTAGGAAATCATTTCTTTTTGGCTGAGAATTTAAGGATAGCTCTGCTGGGGACTAGGAATTCTGTTTCACCTGTACTATTTTATCTGATTACAAAAATAATATATGTGGACTGCAAAAAAATTCAGATATTATAGAAATGTATGTTTTGTAGAGAATGAAAGCCTGTCTTCATCCTCCCCCCTCACTGAGGTAAAGGTGCTGCACATTTTTCAGTATTTTTCATGCAGAATACACACACATACACACATATTTCTGCAATTTGCTTTATTTAGAGGGAAACGTATTTTAGAAGGAAATTTTCTGATATAAGAGAAACTAACTTTTCTATATGTTAGATTTTTCAAATTATGTTTGTGTATCTGAAATAGCTTAAGACAGAGGCATTTTCAATGCCTATTTATCTCCATAATTATCCAAAGTCCCTGAGAGGCCATGGATGGTTTATTAGATAGATTTAGAAAGAGTAACTGCAGTCCTAAGCTTTTTCCTACAGAGTGGGCTTCCAATGTGCAAAGCATTACAATTATTTGGAGACAATCTGTAGCCTTGGAAACAATATGGCAGTAGTGACATCAGCAGCAATTATGTGTAATTTCTATCCCCAGTTTATCACCAAGGTAACCAAAGCAGGTTTCCCAGCTTGAAATTTTAAGAATGTCATAGTCCTATATACAGTGAAGATGTAGGAAAGGATTATACTCACAATCCCTTCTACAATTATTCCATTTCCCTTATAAAACAGCTCTTTAGAATTCAAAGAGCACACATTCTATTTTAGGCAACAGCTGCAAGCTTTTGAAGCTGTTAAATAAGATTCCAAATAGCCTAAATACTAAAAAAGAATTCATTATAATGTTTAAATTTTATGATATTTTTCCTTGTTAGAATATTTCCTTTTGCTTTGAACTGCAGTTATGGGACACAGCCTTCTATAGAAACAGAAGAAAGGAAACAAGCGGACTACTATCCTTTGGTCCTTTGTAAAAGCAGGCACAAACTGGCTCATTCCTGAAACCAGTTGCCACTAACAACAATCGTAATTTCCTCTTCCTGGGTTGAAAGATTCTGGTCAGTTTTCTGTGCAGATGTCTGAAGGCTGAGGAAGAACAATAATTGAAGATGGCAGTTAAAATGGCACATTATCTTTGGATTCTTGGGTTGTTCCTAATAAGTTTGGATAACTTTTATCTGATTCTGAACAAATAAATAAGTGAATGAATGAGAAGATACATAAATGTGCATTTTCATGCATTATTGCAGCAGTACACTGGCTCTTCAGTTTCCCAAGAATCCCTTTTGCTCTACAGCTGAGCAGTTCTTGTGAGTTCTTTGCTCACATAGTCTAATCCTAGCTCCTTCCATAAGTAGAACTCTGTGAAGCAAAGACCACAACAATGGTCTTTGACCAAATCACCACTGCAGAACTCCTTGATGATATAAGGTGGAAAAAATGTACCAATTATCTATCCTTTTAAATCTAAGGGGAAGAGATTTAAGAAGAGGCATAAAAGAAATGCCTGTCCTATGGAATCAGTTCAATTCACATGACCACTGAGCATCCCTGTATGATGCCCCTGCATAATGCAGTAAATCGAACATGGATACTCAGGGGGCCCAGAGTCTGGTAGGAAAGGCAGATAGCTAAATGTAATTTTCAGTGGAACCATATGCCATTCCCAGTGTTAGAATGTTTTTGACCTAGAAACAGCAGCAGTCTTTAGTGATTCAGCACAACAGCAGTGTGGTAGCTCTGATAACAGAGAAGGGTGTGAGTCCAGTGGGTGTTCCAGTCAGGGTGCAGAGGAGGGAGGGGGATAGGCAGACAGAATGAGGAGTTAGTGAGTTTTTTCCAGAGGAGTTGAAGCCTATACAGGATTTTGATGAATAATGGAGAGAAGAAGAAAGAGAAAGGAATCTTTGGGAAAGATGTTTATAATAATATATTCCCTGAAGACAGTGGCTTAAGTTTTTAAATTTTGATTTAATTATTGGGTTAAACATTAAAACATGCAGAAAAGCTTAGAAAATAATGACACCTGGGAACCTCCCACATCTGCCTAAATTATTTGTTTTTAATGAATAAAATGTAATAGATAAAGGTAAAGTACCCCTACCCATCTGATTCCTCTCCTTCCTAAAGGTGACCATCACACTGAAATTGGTATGTATCTTTCCCATGCATTTAAAAAAATTTATTACATATGCATCTGTTGATAACCTAAAACATTGCTTTAAAATGTTAATAAACTGTCTCATACTGTATATGTTCATTTGCAGCTTGCTTTTGTATGCTAAACATCATGTTTTTATCCATGTTGATACATGTAGATCATTTGTTCATTTGATCTGTTGCATAATATTCCATTATTGCACTGTATCATACTTTATCTGTCCTTTCCTTGTGGATGAGCATTGCCATTGTCATGACAAGCAATATTGTACTTCTTGTGTACATGTATGAGGATTTCTCTGGAGGACACACCTAGAGGTGGAACAGCTCTGTTATTGGATATGCACATCTTTAACTTAATCAGATAGTAGCAACCTGCATTTCAAAGGATTTATTAACTGCATTAATTTATAGGAATTATATATTATAGCTTATGGATACTGATCTTCTATTATTTTATATGTTGTAAATATCTTCTCCCCTGTGGCCTGTATTGTAATTTCCTTTATGATATTTATTATTGCGCAGAAGCTTTTAATTTTAGTGTGGTCAAATTTCTCAGTCTTTTTTGTTTTTCATTATAGAAATCACTACCTATACAGAAGCTATAAAGTTATTCTCTACATACTTTGTAAAGTGTTGCTTTTCTTAACATTTAAGGATTTTAATTCATCTAGAATTTTCAAATTTTATATAATGGGAGAGAGAAACCTATTTTTTTGTTATATGGAAAGCCAGTTGTTCCAGTACCATTTGTTAATTTGATCTTTCTGCTGTGACTTACAATGTCCTAACTACCATATGTCTAAATCTTATTATATGTAGACCTATTTCTAGACTCTCTTCTGTTCCATTGGTCTATTTGCAATCCTGGTATGAATATCACAATAGTTATTTTACAGTGGCCATAGGGTTCTTACTGCATCAGCACTGGGGCAATTGGCCTCTATCTATACCTGTACTGTATGGTCTGGAAAATTTCCCACTTGTGCCTGTTTTAGGGGCTCTCCCAAACAGATCTAGTCATGGCTACTGCATTCTTTCTCTTCCTTTTTCCTCTTCTCAAAAATTATTATGGCTATTCTTGGCATTTTGCTTTTTCATGTGAAATTTAGAAGCAATATGTCAAGTTCTAGCCTATTAGGAATTTATATGGAATTGCAAATATTTAAAGAGTAATTTGGGAGGAATGAACTTCTTTAAGATATTTAGTCTTTCTCTCTGTTAAAATGGTATAACCCTCCTTTAATTTTGGTCTTTTATGTCCTTCAGTTAACTTTTATATTCTTAATAAAAGTTTTGCATATTTAAAAAGAGGTTTGTTTTTAGATACTTAATATTTTTGTTGCTATTTTAAGTTGTATTTTTGCTTGTTTGTTTTAATACTTAATAGTTATTGCTAGTTTTGATGCTTATTCCTTATGTTGAATAGAAGTGATATGGACATCTATCTTGCTTCCTAATTTTGGAGAATAGTTACACTGTTTTATAAATATTTTTTGGTGGTAGTATTCTCTCAGATTCTAAATCTTTTCTGACTTTGCTGAAAGTTTATTTTTTACTTATTTATTTGTTCATTCATTCATTCATTCATTCATTCATGAGAGACACTTAGAAGAGAGGCAGAGACACAAGCAGAGAGAGAAGCAGGCTCCTTGCAGGGAGCCTGATGCGGGACTCAATTCTCGGACCCAGGATCATGCCCTGAGCCAAAGGCAGACGCTCAACCATTAAGCCACCCAGGCATTGCCAAAAGTTTAGTTTCTAGAATCATGAATAAGTGTTGAATTCTATCAAATGTTTCTTAAGCATTTATTTAGATGATCATGTATTTTTCTCCTCTAATTTGTCAATATAATAAATTCAATTAGTAATTATAATTTAATAAGTATATTAATGAAACTAGCTTTTCAGTCTTTTTTTCCCTCTGTTCTTTAGACTGGATAATTCTCTTTAAGTTCACAGACTTTTTCCTCTGTCTTCTCCATTCTGTATTTAACCTCTCTGGAGTTTTAAAATTTGATTGATGTATTTTTCAGCTCAATTTTTAATATATGTATATATATATATGTGTGTGTGTGTGTACATATTTTATTTCACTGCTGAAAGTTTATTATTCTTTCCATTCATTTCCACAATGTTTGCCCTTACCTTTTAGAATATTTTAATAATATCTGCTTTAAAATCTTTTTCAGATAATTCAAACATCTGTGTCATCTTAGTGTTGATGTCTATTCATTGTCTTCCCATCTGAATCAAGTTAATGGTTCTTTGTGTGCTGAATAATTAGGATTGTATACTCAACATTTTGAGTAGTGTATTTTAAAATTCTGAGTCTTGTTTAATTCTGTGGGGAACATTGATATTTTTGTTTCAGTAGGCCATTGACCTGATTAGGTTTAGGCCAAAAGTTGCACCCAGCCTTCTGTGAGTTGTGATTTTTACCACCGGTTTCAAAGCCCTTAAAGTATCAATCAGATGTGTTCAGCATGTACACCACCCCAGTGGCCAATCTGGAGCCTGGGTAGTGATTTATCTTCTACTTTAGTTTTCAGAGTTTTTTTGTATGCTGTTTAGGATCACATCCACATAGGCAAAATTTGGGAGTGTGTTCGTTAGGTCATAAACAACTTTATGGGGTTACTTTCTTAAGCTCTTCCCTCTCTGTGATCTCCATGGTACAGTCTGGCTTCCTGGAGTTCCTGTTTTATTTTATTTTTTTAAAATTTTTATTTATTTATGATAGTCACACAGAGAGAGAGAGGCAAAGACACAGGCAGAGGGAGAAGCAGGCTCCATGCACCAGGAGCCCGATGCGGGACTCGATCCCAGGTCTCCAGGATCATGCCCTGGGCCAAAGGCAGGCGCCAAACCGCTGTGCCACCCAGGGATCCCTGGAGTTCCTGTTTTAATTAGCCAGCCAGAAATGTGGGAATTTATTTACCTTTCTCTGTTAACATACTTTCTATGACTGCATATATATCTGGGGTCAAGTGACTGGATGATAGAGAAAAAAGAACCAGATATTCACTCTACCTCTCTGGGGCCAGAGCATATCTAATCAGAGAGGGAAGTTCCCTTCTTCTTTCTTCTTTCTTCTTTCTTCTTTCTTTCTTCTTTCTTCTTTCTTCTTTCTTCTTTCTTCTTTCTTCTTTCTTCTTCTTCTTCTTCTTCTTCTTCTTCTTCTTCTTCTCTTCTTTTCTTCTTTTCTTCTTCTCCTCCTCCTTCCTCCTCCTCCTTCCTCCTCCTCCTTTCTTCTTCTTCTTCTTCTTCTTCTTTTTTAAAGATTTTATTTATTTATTCATGAGAGAGACAGACAGAGGCAGAGACACAGGCAGAGGGAGAAGCAGGCTCCATGCAGGGAGCCCGATGCGGGACTCAATCCCGGGACTCTAGGATCATCAGGCCCTGGGCCCAACGTGGCGCTAAACCATTGTGCCACCCAGGCTGCATGGGAAGTTCCCTTCTTTTCAGAGTTTCAGGTGCTAGTTGCTTCTAGGAGTCCCTTTTCTTGCCTTTCAAGCCTGAATTAGAGGTAGTGTCCTGGAGTCTTCTCTGTCTATACCAATATTCATTTCTGGGTTTTAGGCTGTCTTTAGAACAGTCTGGAGAATATGGAGGGGAAAAAATGATTAATTCACCACTGGTTGAGTGCTACTTAGAATTGGAATCATTTTTCCCAATCTACCAGCTCCCGTTTACTTTTCAGAATCCTCAAATATTGTTCTATAAATTCTGTCCATGTATTGTAGCTGCATTCAGTGTGAGACAAGATTATGTGTCTTTTTTTGTTTGTTTGTTTCAAAAAATGGCTTTGGTTTGGCCAATCCTGTTATTTGTTTTCTATTTATTAATTTCTATGCTTACAAATAAAATTCCCTTCCTGCTATTTTATTTGGGGTTATTTTGTTATTTTCGTCTGTAATCTTTTATTGAAGGCTTAGGTCAATCTTCCTGTTTCCCTTCTGTTACACACATAAATGCAGCATGTCATAAAATTTCGCCTAAAAGTTGTTTTTGCTGCATTTTACAACTTTGAATAGTATTTTCAGTGTTCTAGTTACTAATTTCTATTTTTATATTTTTCTTTAGTGCCTAAATTATTTGTAAGTTTGTTTTACTCTTGCAGAAAATAGTTTGCTATATTTTAAAAAATTGAATTCTGGTTTTACTGTACTATGTTATATACTGTGGTTTGTATGACCTCAATTTCGTATCATTTATTGAGAGTTTGTGAACCAGTTCATGGTCATCTTTTGAAAATAATTCATGTATGCTTGAAAGGAATATGTGTTCTTTAGGTATAAGGAGATCCTAGATATTACCATCAAATTAAGCATATTAAAAATTCTTACACTGACTGGATTCATTTTTCCTTCTAATTTTTTCAATTTTTACAAGTACAGGACTGTTGTTTATTTCTGATAGCTCCCTTTGTTATTATGTAATCTCTTATTAATTTTGTACTTTAATGGTATGTCTTATAATAATATCAGTCTGAGACTCTTTCATTGGCTAGTTTATTCTGTTTATACTCATAATTTCTGGTAGTTTTGGATTTATTTCCACTTTTTTTTATTTTTCATACTTTCCTTTTATTGGATACATTATATTACATTGATTGAATTTCTTTATTGCTTGCTTTCTCTCCTCTGTATCATTTGGAAATTGTATATTAGATTTATATTTTAGTGGATACCCTTAAATTTTTAGGGGGTCAAGGTCTAAAGATAATATATATCTTTACCTATTCCCTAAACAATAAAAGAACCTTAAAAGATTTAACTATACATCTCTCAGTTCTTCTCTATGTATTATTCTGTATTTTATTTTTAATCCTCTGAATTAGCCATTGCTATTACTTGTTTTTAAAAATGTTACTCATGTTTACCAAATCTCTTTGTTCAACACAACTTCTTATAGCCCATTTTTTCTTTTTTCTTTTTTTTTTTTTTTGTTTTTTTGTTTTTTTTAGCCCATTTTTTCATTCAGGGTCAAGGTACAACCTTAAATAATTCTTTTGTAGTATTTGAGTATTAAGCTGTCTGTGTCTTTATCTTTCTAAAATATCTTTATTCTTTACTATAAAACATCTTTACTTTTGACGAATAACTTAATATGGGAATGGAATTCCATGTTAAAAGCTATTTTCTCTCAGTATGTTAAAGACATTATTGCAAAGAATCTTGGCCATCTGCTCCAAGCCTCTATCTGAAGCCCACTCTAGACTTTCTAAGCCAATGGGCTTTACCCATTTTGGGAGTCCTGGGATTATAGGAGCCTGCTGAAATTATATAACAACCTATTTAGAAATTGGATAAAATATTGCCTCTTAATTTGCGAGTTTATGGAGCTCAGAAGCTCATCCTTGGTCTCAAGTTAAGAAAACTTGTTACAGCCCTTCCAAAGGTGGGAAGTCTTTCCAACTAGAAGGTAGGCCCTATATCTTTTCATGTAGAATTTTGGTCTTAAACTCATCTCTAAGATCCCACTCTGATGTGCAGAGTGCTGGACTATGTGTGGATCGAGAACTTCTCTTTCCAGTATGAGGCTTAGCTGAAAGAGAGAAGAATGGTAAAAAGAAATTGAGCAGCACATCTGGGTGGCTTACTTGGTTAAGCATGAGACTTCATCTCATGGAGGAAGTCTCTCTCTCCCTCTGTGGTACCCCCTTTCCCCAACTTGTGCTTGTTCTCTTGCTCATAAACAAACAAACAAACAAAAAACAAACTTAAAAAAAAAAAAAAAAAGCTGGTCCAAAGCAAAAGAGATCTCTCTAAAGGCCATCCATGTAAAAGCTAAAGTTGAAATATTAGTTGCTGGGATGTTAGTAATCTGTGTAACCATTGGTAACTAATGGTACAGCTCCACCTGCGTGGTTTACAATAAAGTGGTATTCAATGAGCTTTCCAATAGGATTACTTAGATGTCTCCACAGCAATGCAGACCTGTTAAAGAAGATTCTTATTACCCAAGTATTGAGGAACTGCAAAATGGCATTGTGTGGGATTAAAAGGAGGCTATAGAACTGAGCAGGGCCTTGTAATAGGGAAGTATAAGGTCTTCATGGGTCTTGAGCCACTCTTCATAGCCCAAAGGAGCATAAAACCTTTTCACCAACTGCTTTCCTTTACACATTGAATAGGATTATTAATGGGAGGTTCACAAGAAGATACATAATTTTTTCTTTATCTTCATTTTCAGCAAACTTATCTGGCATCCATTGTGGCAGAGGCACTCACTGGGTACTGGGGTCTAAAAACTCACCCTAGGAAAATAATCATTCCCCGTTCCCTGTCTCACATTTTGTAGGCTGAAGCAACAGCCCCTCCCCTCCACATATCACATTGTTGCCACAGACGGTTAAGAACATGTGGGTGTTCTTATACCTTATAAAATGAATTGAACTAAATTATAGCTTCCCATTTATAAAACAGTGGTAGTCTAAAGCTGCAGAGTGCAAAATTCAGAGATTGCCATAGTAACTCTGCTTTTCTCAGGAAGTAATTGAAAAAAAGGCACTTTTAACAAAAATAGAATATTGATGTTCATATCTATAAAGGAATTAATTTACTGACTGATAGAGGGGAAAGACGAAAGATGAGCCATCGAGCTGCATTTGAATATGATTGTGATTATACACAGGGTGGCAAGCAGCTTAAACTTGTTCTTTTATTTTTGCAGCAAAGAGCACATTTCTTTTCAGCTTGGCTTGTATATAGAAATAGTTTCCAGAAATATATAGAATAATAAGGAATTAGAGAGCACATCTGGTAAAACACTGAAAGGCTCCAATTTGTTTCTTGCCATTATCAGTTTGATGAATGTTAAAATTGCTTGCAAGATATTTAATCACTGTTCATGATTAGTAGAGCAGCAATACTATAGGAATAGCTCATAAACATGCTTTTAACAATTAGGAAACTCTGACCTATCACAGGTGCCATCATGAGACCAAAGACACGACTATATGAAGGAAAAATGATTAGGCAAGGAAATAATAATGATGATAATCATGTTCTAGAAATACTATTTGGAGAGTTGATAGAATTTTGATGAAGGCTTATAAATGTGTGTATTTATATCTGTGTGATATAAATATATGCTATATATATTTCAGGGCTTATTCTCAGGGAATTTTTATCTAGAGAATTAGAATCATTCTAAAAGTAATTTGTTTTATTTCCAAATCAGGTCCCAGGTGCCTAAAGAATGATCCAAATGAATGAACCCTAATGAAATATTAGGTCCTATGGCAGGATCAGGCAGGATTAGTTTGAGGATAGGGCCCTCCCAGAAACCAGCCAGATCATATCCATGAATGAGTTTGGTCCTGGTTGGCAGGAAGTGAGAATGTGATTCTTCCATGAAGGCAGTTTTCATTTTAAATAGGTAGATCTTTACGCAGAAGGACTAGAACTCTTGGCATAAAATCTCAAGCAAGGTGATCTGGCATGGGAGTTCTGGATGGTAGCGACTACGAGACTATGTTGGACTCCACTTAGGATTTATATGTCTCATAATGTTTCTTGTGCTCTGGAATAACAGTAAGTTTATGCATCTTCTTCCCCTCCTAGATTGTGAGCTCACAGAGGGAAGACTAGTTAGTGTCTTAATTATCTCTGGAGTCATAGGCCTAGGATAGTGCCTGGAGTAGAAAGAATGGTAAGTGCCTAAATGATTGACTAAATGAATGACTACTCCACTGAGGCTTCAGGTCCTATTTTCTAGGAGCATCCCTACTCCCTGGACATTGCCACTGCCTTGGCAGACATAACAGTTACCTTTATTGCTACCATGGACTTTAAAATAACAGTTTCTTTTCGCTTAAAAAAAAAAAAAAACACAGTGTTAAAGGAATGCTTATGAGCTAGGCACTGGGTTAAGCACTTTATATATTATTGTGTACATTTATTCCTTTCAAAACCTCTGGCAGGATAGGGCTGTTAATGACCCCACTTTTCACAGGACACTGAGACTCAGAGACTCAGAAAGAATGGCTACAAGCCTTACTTTTTTTTTTTTTTTTCTTTCTGCCTCAAGCTTTATTGTTTCCCTTTGGTCCAGGGCTTGGGAGAGGGCTTCAGGTGGTCATAAGGCTGTCTGGTGGCTGCAGGAAGAGGCTCAGGCTCTATCCCAGGCACCAGGGGATCCCAGAGGGCTCCTCCCCTCAACCCCCAAGGCTGCTGGCCTCCAGAGGCTCCTGGTGGTGCTGCAGGTGAACTGTTGGAAGAGGTGCTTGCCCAACCCCCTTCCCCCCGCCCCCCCCCCCCCGGGCGGGGCCACCAGCCTGCACCGGGAGTCAGGGGGTGGCCCACCTTCTGGATGCGTTTCCCTCCCTAGGAGCTCAGGGTGCTGGGGGTAGGCGTGTGCAGAGCCTGGGGCTGGTGGCCCAGGAGGTGGGGGCGGCTTCTCCTTGGGCCCTGGTGGCTTCTGGGGTTCAGGATCCCCCGCCCGCTCTCCTTGGGGTGCTCCTTTATGTCCTGGCGGAGGCAACACTGGTGCCCTCGCTCTCCCCACAGGTGGGAGCCGTGGTCTTGCGGGGTCACAATAGAAGCGGGGCCGCGGGGGGAGGCGGCCGCAGGGGGCCTGGAGGGGGCTTGGCAGCTGCCTCCGGCCCCTGGAATAAGTCCCACAAGCCTGGGAGCTCGCGGTTGGTCCGAAATTAGGAGATGAGCCCCCAAAATGGTGTTGGCTGGTCCTGAAGGCAGAGGATGGCTAGAGTGTGATTCTGAAGGGAAAAGAGGTTGGTGATCATAGGCTGGAAGAAGGGGCATCTCCTGGGTCTGTTACACCCAAATACTCTTTTTTTTTTTTCTTCTTTAAGATGAATTTATTTTAGAAAGAGAGAGAGGGAGAGGAAGGGCTGAGGAAGAGAGAATCCCAAGCAGACTTCCAGCTGAGCATGGAGTGCCAGGCAGGGCTTGATCCCAGAACCCTGAGATCAGGACCTGAGCTGAAATCAAGAGTCATTGGCTTAACTAACCAAGCCATCCAGGCCCCCAGCCCAAACACTCTTGAAGCAAGGTGCAGATCCATGATACTGCCAGGCACACTACTGGCTAAGACTTTACAACTAGCATATGTTAGGGCCAGAATAGCAACCAACTGGTTTATCTTCCATTTTGTCCCCCTCTCTTCCCAGTGCAGTGAATATAAATGGAAATGAACCCAATTCTGGGATCTGAGAAATATGGGTAAAAAGATTTTTAGTGTGGGGAAGGGGCAGTATGGGAAAAAAAAGTACATTATTAGATTACAGGAAGAATTGTATGGGTACTCTGATGAGATCTAAAGACCTAGGAAGCATCTTCTGAATGCCAGAAAACATGCTTATATTGTTGGGTTGAGATTAGCCAGTCTCAGTGTGGCAGAGGTCTTGAATACTGTCAGTGAGTGGTGTGGCACTCATCAATAAAAGAACTCGCTGTTGGATTGGGCTTGCAGTTTTACAAAGCACTTTCATATCTTGTTTCATCTGATCCTCAGCCCCCTCTGAGGTATGCAATGGAGGCATGGTAATGATTAGAGCTGGTCTGTATTCTAGTTCCCTTCCTCCAACATTGGGTTAGATTTTATTTGCCTACACTTTCGAAATTGGGTCTGACCTTGTGAGTTGCTTTGGCCAAGGAAATGTGAATGGAGGTAACACATGACATTTCTCTGTGGTTCCCACGTTCTCTTTCCCCTGCTAATTTGATGGACAACATTCTTGGTAGTTGACCTTTTTAGTCTTTAGGCTGGAGTTCTGATATAGGGAGGACTAGCTCATATTAAAAGAATGGAGTCATTATCTGCTTATCAGCACCTCTCTTATTGCCTACCATAAAGGTGATTTAGGGCCACAAGAGAAGATTCATTTCCAACCTTCACTCTAAGGATTCTAAATTCTTTTCTAAATTCTTATATTGTATATATTATTCCAACCCCTGTCCCCAAGTCATGTCCTTCTGTGGAGTAGTAATATGGAAAGTACTAGCTTCTTGGGAGGTTGGTAGTCAGGCATAAGGGCACTTGGTGGCTAGACCAGAATGGTAAGATAAAGGACTTAGTGCTGCAGATGCAGGCATATACCTATTTCTCCTTTTCTCTTTACTACTGGGACTTAAAAAGTAGAGGGTCAGGCCTTAGAAGAAATATTAACAGTGACAAGATTGAAACCAGTTCCTGCTGGCTGTTTTCATCCTGACTCATCTAATCTACAACCAGCTTCAGCTAGTGGTTATGAAACAAAAATGAGATATATGCGGGTTATTTTTCTGCCTTTTTTTGACGTTTACCGCATTACACCTTAAATGACTTGCTTGGTAAAACTTGAGATTTAGTGTTTGTTTTTATGGTCCTCTTATCTCAAAACTAGCTAAAAGTGAAGATGAAACAAGTTTCCACACACCAGGTCTCTGGGAGAATCAAAACAAATCTGGAGAAGAGGTACTAATTACAAAAAGAGGTTTGTTCAGTTAGTTGACAAACCATGGTGGGTGCTGGCATGTAGGCATATCAGACTTTTTACAGGCTAGTAGCGTCTGTGCAGGCTGCCTGTTGAAGAGACATCCCAGCCTTGGAAAGATGTTCCAATAGATAGGGGAGCTGGAATCCACTGATGGCAATGAGAGTAATTTCCCTGAATGTTAAACCATCTGCTTGTCAGTGTGTGCTGGTCCCTCAGCCAAACAGTTAAAGACCACAGGACCCTTAATTATCTGTACCAACTTCTCAACGGGGTTTTATTTTGGTGACTGAAATCACCTAGTTGACTAATGAAGATACCCTTGACTGAAATGAATCCTAACGATATAGTCAGGTGTGCAATTTGAGGATGTTGATATTTTTGGTTACTTTATACATCAAATGCTTATCTGAAATTTGAGGGAATGAATCATGGTCCCTCGAATTGATAATAGTTATAGATTATTCTAATTTTATATTCTTGGCCCAAAGCACAGTCACATTAAGGTGGAATGTTACTAATTTCTCACATTCATATGCTTCTGCTGAATTCAGTTTATGTTTAAAATGGTCAGATGAGGAAAGAGAATCTTTTAAAGAGAATGCCCTTGTCAGAATCCCAGCTTCCACCAAGCAAACAAAACAACAGTTGGAAGTTGCTGGAGTGGTTTAATGGCTAATCTTCAATAGTCTACTTGCAATAAGAAATAATTATCATGAGTAATTGTTTCCTGATTGTATGGTACACAGTCATGCGGAAGGTGATGTTGGGGACGCATGGCCCACTATTTCAGTGCCTTTTTGTATGTCAGGGTCTGTGCAGGATGAGAAAGCCTACAGGAAACAAGCAACATAGAGTGAAGCAGGAGGCTGGATTTTCCCTCCCAGGCACTGGCTAGATAATTAGAGCCAGCAGCAGGAGGCAAATGAAAGCCTTACTGGAAAATTCTAAATAGCTAGGTGTTTGTGAGCTTTGGATACTTTTCTGAAGCCCTGAAGCAAGACTGAAATGTGGGAACAGGCATCAGCAAGTCTTTCCACCAAGCTGGTTGTATCCTTCAGCAGCTCTCAAAGTTCCTAAAACCCTCAACACTGCTACAGAGAATGAGATCTGTGTGACTTCTGATTTTAAAACAGGAATATATATACAATGAGTAATAACAGTTTCGATTGAAATTCTGTGATAAGAGTTATTTTGTATGTGGTCTTGTATTTCTTTAATTCTTACTCCACATGGTATTTTCTCGTAGAGTTAATATATAATCATATACAATTGATACCTAGTTAATATGATTATGAAGAGTTTTAAATTTTTCTAATTTTTAAAAATGATTACTATCATTATTTTTAAAGTAGACTCCATGCCCAACATGGGGCTTGAACTTAATGACCAAGAGTCACATGCTCTACTTGACTGAACCAGCCAGGCACTCCCAATTATGAAGAGTCTTAAATGGGGAGAAAAGCATTATATGGAATGGAGGTACTTGCCTTAAATGAGTTAATTATCTGTTTCCCACAATTGAATGAGTCCAGCTGTGTTTGGGACTGTACAATCAGCCTAAAGTATTACTGCCCATGTAGTGGCAACAGCCCCAGTTTCACCAGGGGATTTCATAACTAACTACTCCCTTAGAGGAGTGGTTGGCAACCTTCTTCCTGCCTCCAAACTCCTGAAGGGTATAAAATACTCCTGTTAGCAGGAGGGACTTTTTGTAGTTGTGAAGTTCATTCTACTGAAAGCCTAGATATGCCGTGGTCAGGTAGGGGTATGGGTGTTATCTGCAGGGCGTGAGGCACATGTGGTTCTAAAATATTTACCCTCCCTCACTGAGATTGTAGCTTTAGAGAATGAATCTTGCAAAAACAACTGTTGTGCTAAATGACCTCTCAGATATTGAGCATCTTATAGGAGAAAAAGCTAAAATATGGAGGTATTAACCAGGAGGCAAGGATAATGGCAGCTTTGCTGTCATGATGCATCTACATAGAGAAGATGATTTGACCCATTACTCTCCTTTTTTATCACTTGATTCCTTGATTGGAAAGGACTGTGATAGGTTTTGTTATTACAAAGATTTTGCAGTTCTGACTACTGTGCGTCTATTAGATGGCGCTACTGATTACAACTTGGTTTATATTTTTCTAGACATTTTTTCTCTTTTCTGGTATATGTGTATATGTATTTGTGTGTTTGTTTACACACATGTTTTTCTTATGCGCCTATTATATATATTTGTACAACACACTTATTTATAAATTTGCTTTTTTACCAAAACATGATCGTAACATTCATGTTTTATTCACTTTTTTTCTTCACTTAGAAATTTTATCAAAGATTTCTTTCCTTGTCAGTACTTATATAGGCCTACTTTACTCTTTTTAAAATGACTGTTTTGTATCACCTAATAGAGGAGTTTCATAATGTAGTTATTCTCTTATATATGGGTATTTTGGTTGTTTCTTTTTTATTATAAACTAAGCCTCAATGAGTATCATTATGTGTATGTTTGATATCTGTGTGTTGTGAGCATTTCTGTAGGATAGTTAATAAAAAGTGGAACCCATGAGTGAAAAAGATGCATTTATTTTAAATATTGAGACACATTGCTAAATTATTTTAAAAGATGGCTGTGCCAATTGGTATTTTTCTCCAACTGTGTATGAGAGCACCCATTCCTCTACGTTTTTGTCCATACTGGATTTTATCAGTCTTCGGCATTTTTTCCTGACATGGTGGGTAAAAATAATTTTATTTCACTACTTTGATTATTGGCAGAGTTTAACATATTTCTGTGTTCTTGGTCATTTGTACTTCATCTAAGTGAATTGTTCTTTCATCCATTTTTCTAATGGACTTTTATATATTTCTAGTAATTTCTAGATGCTTATAATATGGCTCTTAAGCCTTTGATATATATAGCAGATATTTTTTCCTGTGTTTTTTTGGGGGGAGGCCTTCTAATTTTATTTAAGATATCTTTTTCTGTATAGAATTTGAAAATTTAATGCAGTTAAATCTCAAATTTTCTGTTTATAGCTTTTGAATTTTATATCATACTCAGGAAGTTCTTTTCTATCTTTAAAATTTTTAAAGTTTTTAATCTTTAAAGTTTTATATTTAGATAATATAAATATTTAGATTTTTAGATATTTAGATTTCTGAGCTGAAACTTGTTCTTATGATTAATTCAAGTGGAAAGGTAATTAGACTTATTAAAATATGAATAACCTATTGTCCCAATACCACTGGACACATTGTTCATCTGCTACCACTCTAAAGGATAATTCATCCTTTCCCATTGATTGAAAGGTCTGTTTAATCTTACGCTAAAATATCACATACACATGGGTCTTTTTATGCACTTCCTATTCTGTTCTGTGATTAAAACAGTACCACACTGTTTTCATTACTTTAATGTGTGTCTTTTTAGCTGCAAGGTGAATCCTCATTCCCCCCCCCCCCCCCCCCCCCCCCCCGCCAAATATTTCTGGCTGTTTATATTTACTATTCCAGAGGCTGTTCGTTGTAGAATGTGGCAGTGATAATGTCAGAGGCAGTTTCCTTGAGACTACATACAATTGAAGTGTGAAGGCAAGACCCTTTGTGACACAGATGGAGAGAATGATTTGTCTCAGCTAAAAATGAGAAGTCATTCTTTTCAGTCTCCCATGTCTGGCCTGCTTTGGCTCATGGTAAGTACTCAATAAATATTTATTGAGTGAATGGCTAGGGCAAAATGATTTGAATGTACTAGCCTCCTATTTCCAGCCTTTTATTTGCCCTATTGAACCCCATTGTCTCAGAACATACTATGATAATAGTTCTGGGAAAACATGAATGTTCTGTTCTTGCAACATTGCAAGGAGATGCTGTAATTGTTGTAGGCGGTACCCCTTGGAGGCCTTTCTGACATGCAGAAACCTGAAAGCAAATATCAAAGAAACCATTGCTTCCTGTAATTATTTTTGTAGTGGTGTTGCTTAGTGTGAGACATGTGCACCTCTCTTGTCTTTCCCTGCACAAGGGCACTCCCCGTGTCTGGTGGGTATAGATCAATTCTCCATGCCCAGATTTGTGTCAATGAATGTGCAGAAATCACTACTTTTATAACAGTCTTGACTTGTGTAAGGATCATGCTGCCTTCTCCTTGATCTCAGATAGGGTCTTTAGTTCTGGGTATATGTGGATCTCTGTGCTTCACAATCGCTAATTTTATTTTTTTCTATATTAGAAATACCACTTTAATTCCGTATTAGGGTTAATGAAAGACCTCTTCCTACATTCCTGCATACCTTTTTTGATTAGACTATCATACTCCTCTCCTCCCCAGCCTTTAAAAAACACCACCAAAAGGCAACCAAACATACCCTGATAAGCTTGTTCTTTTTGGGGTGGGGCACAAATTCAAATGTAGTCAAAGGCCAAACAGAAAGTAAGAGAAACATGTTAGTAAGAAGAGGGGCTTGGGATTAGACAGGAGAGGTCATTCAGAATCTTAGTTTTAAGGCCATGCAGGCCAAACAAAATATATTTTGTGGCCGAATCTGGCCTTACTAAAGATTTACTCTCTCTGTTGAATCTACAGGGCCCTGGATATTCTCAAGGGGGACCTCTTGGGGATCTTTGAAATCATATATACCACCATGGCATATAATTTCCCTCATAAAATGCCACAGAGTATGTGAAAATTTTAAGTGGCCTCTTCAACAATAAGTGAAAATGGGGTAGTGAATATAACAAAGTTGACTAGGGTCACTCACACAGTCACACAATTTGAATTAGTATCTCTGTAAAAGTGTAAATTACTACATTTAAGAAACCTGTGGATGGCTTGCAAATAGTCAAAACTGTTACTAATAAATTTTTCACATGCCAGGGTTGTACTGGCTTCCTTTTTGGCTCTACCACAGGATCTTTGCATGCCCTGTTTCCATGGAATGGACTGTTCTCTCCACTACTGCCCCAACCCTTCCTTCCTCTCTTCAGTTATTAACTCTAACTTAGTTTTTCTGTCTCAACTCACTTCTGACATCTTCAGAGAAGCCTTCCCTGATCCATTCATTCATGGTGCTTATGCTTCAAGAAAATGATTATTTGATTAAGGTCTGTCTTTGTCATTAGACTGGCACAGGTGTGCTCACCATTTCCTCCTCAGCATAGTGCCTAATACATCATAGTATTTCCCCATTGGACCTGTTGTGGAATGAATGAATGAATGAATGTTCTGAACACACGACATAAAATTAACCATTTTAAAGTGAGCAATACAGTGTATATATTTTAGTATATGTACAGTGTTAGTGCAAGTACCACTTCTATTTTCAACACATTTTCATCTCCCCAAAAGGAAACCCTGTGCCCATTAAACAGTTATTACCTATTTCCCCTTTCCCCGAGCCCCTGGTGACCACCAAACTGCATTCGGTCTCTATGGATTTACCTATTCGAGATATTTCATACAAATGAAATTATACAATAAGTGGCCTTTTGTGTCTGGTTTCATTCATTTAGCATAATGTTTTTGAGGTTCATTCACACTGTAGTCTATCAGTATTTCAATCCTTTTTATGACTAATATTCCATTGTATGTATGTGCCTTAGTTTATCATTCATCCATTGATGGGCATTTGAGCTGTATTCACTTTTTAGCTATTGTGAATAGTGCTGTTGTGAATGTGTATGTGCATGTATTTGAGTACCTGTTTTTAATTCTATGACCATTTTATGTTAGGCTTATTGAGGCACCACCAGACTGCCACAGCAGCTACCCATTTCACATTCTCACCAGGAAAATACAAGGGTTCCTATTTCTCTGCATCCACATCCAGCATGGAACCAATGCAGGGCTTGATCTTACAACCCTGAAATGATGACCTGAGCCAAAATCCAGAGGCTGATGCTTAACCAACTGGCCACTCAGGCATCCTGTTATTTTCCCCTTTAGAAAAAATTAAAGCCGTTCGAATATGAAGTGAAGTACCTAATTGTGATTTTGATTTGTATTTCTTGAATGATTAATGATGTTGAATGTATTTTCTTTGGGGAAGTGTCTATTAAAGTCCTTAGCCATTTTTTTTTACAAGTTAACTTTTTGTTGTTGAGTTGTAAGAGTTTTATATGTAAGTATACATATATATGTACATATTTACATATATATATATTCTGAATACTAAACTCTTATCAGGTTCACAGTTTACAAATATTTTCTCCTGTTTTGTGTATTGTCTTTTTAATATCTTGATGGTGTCCTTTGAAGCACAATTAAATCTATTTTTTCTTTTGTTGTTGGTGTAAATAGTCCCATATTTAAAAATCTATTGCCAAATCCAAGGTCATGAAGATTTACTCTTATGTTTCCTTCTAAGAGTTTTATGGTTTTAGTTCTCCTATTTAGCTTGTTCATCCACTTGAGTTGGTTATTGTATATGGTTTGAGGTACAGGTCCAGCTTCATTCTTTTGCATGTGGCTATCCAGTCATTCCAGCATCCAACAGGAGGAACTGTTCTTTACCCTACTGAATAGTGTTGGCACCCTTGTTGAAAACCAGTCAGCCATGGACATATGGGTTTATTTCTGGATTCTCAATTCTATCCCATGTATCTATTTGTCCTTAGGCTAGTACCACACTATTTTGATCACCATTGCTTTGTACTAAGTTTTAAAGTCTGGAAGTGTTCGTCTTCTAATAGGTTCTTATTCTTATTTTTCAATATTGTTTTGGAATAGGATAGTTTTTCCCTTGCAGCTGAGCCTGTCATATTTCTTTGCACATCCTCTTCTCCATCCTTTCCACCACTAAGACAGCCATGTGTTTTAATATGCATATTTCTTTAAGTATTCATCTTTTTTCACAGTCACAAAAATTTTTCCAAGGAGAAGTTAGGGTTTGCTGTGGTTTTATAATGTGAACACATCTAAGACTATATAGAATAGGATGAAATGATACCAGGGAGCCAAAATCTGGTACAGCATCTTTCTGTGACCCATATAGCGGGACTCCCATGCAGCATTTTGTAATGGTCCATCTACTTATCAGTGAATGATCGGTAAGTAATTGGAACATAAAGAAGGCACTCCTAATATTTAATACAACTCCTGGCCTTCAATAAAAACTTACTACGCATACTTAGTATGTTACTAAATAAAGAACCCACACCAGGCCAGTTTTTAAATTGTGATATATGTTTGATCAAACCCAACGGGCAAATGCCATTAAAGCAAATCCTGCATGGAAGGCTGGTGGTAAAAAGTGGAAATGTTTATTTTGCAGTTAGCTAAAGATATGGGAGACTTTTCTGAATATTTTACTCAGCAGCTCCATATAGTCCATGCAGACCACTGTGCTAACCAGCTTCACTGGATGTTAAAGGCCTATTGATATCCCTTCCATCCTTTAGGAAAACTATGCCTACCTGTGGTTTGGAGGGCATGTTTATCTACAATTACTGTCTAAGTTTTAGGAGCACTTAAAGCTGGTGAGTTCCCCAGTGCCTTATATGGAGTGGAGAGTTCATACCCACATATCTACAGTTGCATATAAGTTACACATAGAGGAGCTGTCCATTTTTCATTTGTGGTGTAACTATGTTGTTTATTTATTTTTATTTTTATTTTTTTTTGTTGTTGTTGTTTATTTTTTAAACCACTATGGAATTGCAGGACTTAGACAACGGGATATCTGTTTTAGAGAAGAGTAATAAATATGTTAGCATTGTTCCCTCCACTACTTGGCAGTAATTGTCATTCTTGCTTTCCAAATTTTTAGTTTTTGGATTATAATAGAAACAAAATACTGCAGAATATTTTGTTAATTAAAAATAAAATCTTTTATTGTACTTCTGCATCCTTGATGCCTAGTCTGGGCTGCCTCTTACTTTGATATGCTATTTCAATAAGGGGAATGATTGAATGAAATACTGCAGGTACATTGCATTTAGCCTGAAGGATGACTATTAGCAAGTGAAAATGTATTTGTCTTTACCGTCCTTCCATCTTATCGATGAGTTTTTAGCAATCTAGATATATCTTTCCTATCCAAGTGAAGCTGGAAACAAAAGAATAAATGGTTCTTGGCCAGGCCCTAAAAAATAAAATGCCACACCTGCCAGTTAGGCCTGTAACCTGCATTCACTCCATAATATCAAGAAAAAGTTCAAATGTGGGCCAGTTGTTCCAAAACAGGGTTTGTTTTGTTTTTGTTTTAATCACTTTCTTATTTACTTTTGTGAGTAGGAGGCTAAGGTATAATTCAGTTAGGAGATACTCTTGAGTGGATTAAGGAAGACTTAAAAGATCTCCTGTACCCTGAGGAGTGTATGAGAATTCTTATCTCTTGGTTCTCTGATACCCAGGTTTGTTTGAAGATGTCTGACTCCTTGAATAAGCTCTGTCTATACCTGTGGTCTTTATATATTTAAAAGGCACACCCCCTTGCATTGACAATGGGAACGAACTCATAGTTAACACTCATGCTGTACCACCAGTGTGCCCTAGCCTACCCTTTTGAAATGTTTTGAAGTTGTAGGGACACAATTGCAGGTGTAGTATGTGTGGGATCGCATAAACAACCCAGAGTCTGGGCTAGTCTGAGTCAAAGTGGGAAGTAGATTGAATCTGTCTTTGCAGCTCAGCTTTGCCATTCTTTCCTGAGACCTGCCCTACTTGTGACTGTCCCCCATATTCCTCTTACAGCTCCTACCTTTGTGCTTCAGTGCCCCACTGAGACCCTTCTCACAGAACCACACCCAGTGCATAGGGCCTTTCTTGACCTCTCCTCTTTTGTATGTACCTGTTCATGTGTCCTACACTCTGGTTGACTAGTCCTTGATAAGAGGATGATAGGTTCAGTAATAGGTTCTAGTGGCCTGTGAGATAATATTTCAGGGGACCACAGAACCTTGTGACTGGATGAAGGCTCAGCATTGCACTGTGGGTGGGAGACTTCTTTTGAAGTTGATCCACTAGGGTTGCTCACCCTGACATTTAACATCCATAAGCTAGTTGTTTCACCTCTGAATTTCACTTTCTTCTTCTCTAAAGTGAGGGTTATGACTGTTCCTTCTGAGAGGAAGTGGTCTGGATTATAGGAGATATTTAGATAATGCATGGGGCATAGTGGCAAGTATATAGTATTCAGTAAGTAAATGAGAGTTCCTTTATTAAAAAAAAAAAAAAGGTGGAGTGGAAGGGAATATAGAAATTATCCAATCTCTTGGAGAGACATATCAGCTGTAACCCAGTAAAGTGATTCCAGATGTAGAGGGAGAAACGTGCAGCTGAGCCCTTTGATTCAGAGCTGTGGGCTGCATTTGTCCTCAGGACCAGCCTCGGTTCAAGTGTGATTTTGCTTCTGTATGATCCAGTGATAGCATCTTTGGACCTGAAGAACCAAAATGTTCCTGAAAGAGACCTACTTCCCACAGATATGCAGCCAGCCACCTGGACATCAGATTTGTTTTTAATATTAGCAACCGTGATCTTTTAAAAATACCTTTGAGGATATACTAAATCCATCTTGTATGGTTTCCTCCTCTCCTGACAGGGCCTCTCTTTTCCCTACACACCCACCTCTTGGCCACCCTCTCATCCTGGCAGCTGCAGAGAAGATTTCTCTCCAGCTGTCTATCAGGTCTTCAAAAGCCAGCCAGAATGTAATTGTAATCTATTTTTCCACCCCTCAATAGTAGTGGGTAAAAAACACACACACATTGCTCAAAATTGCAAGGAGACAGGAGCCAGAGCTGCCTCGTGACTCACACAGAGCCCTGCATGGATAATTACTGCCATTCATTACTGGCCCAGGAAAGAAAACAAGGGTCCAAGTGGGTTTTAGTGAATTAGAAGCCTGATGGATAAGGGGAAAAAGGGGCCTGTGCTCCCTCCCTACTGATATCCCCTTATCCAATGCATACTCATATGCCATTCTCAGAAAAAATAACATCCTGCTGGCTATTCCCCTCCCAATTCACATCTTTTATTATGCTTATTATTATGTGCAGTTTAGAATTGGTATTGTGGCCAGATTTTGCCAAGCACTTCTCTCTAGAAGGCCTCAATAACCTTGAGCCAGGACCCAACTTGCCCATTTTCCTGGATGAGGGGTAAATGGGTTCTATTTCATTAATTAATTCAACCAACAGTTATCATGAATTCACCACACAGTGCTAGATTCAATAGGAAATGAAGTTGCATTTCTCCTGAAGAAGTGTTCTCCCCGCCCTGCCCGCCCCCCACCCCCCCCCCCCCCCCCCCACCCCCCGGCCAACCTGCCTAGTAACATTTCTTGCAGACAGGCTATGATGCCATTTACTGGCTCCTGGTCAGTGCATTCTCTCCCTTCCCTAAATTCCTTCAGTTGTGCTGTTCTGTCTTGTATTCTTTCATTGGATCTTTAACTTGCCAAGGACAGAGAATATAGCTAAGAAAAGAGAGAAATATATATACAAAAATACATCAACATCAGCTCTGAGCACAGAATTTTATATATTGTTATGTATTGTTTGTAGGCCCTCAAGCAGTATTGAATGAATGAATGTTCACATAAGGAACAATGTATTTTAAGCTAAATGTCTTGGGATGGCTGTGGGGAGAGGCAAGTTCTAACAGAAGAGTAAGATTTCAGTCAATTCATAGAGATAGGAAATCCTTGTAGAATGGGAAGTGTAAGGGGGCACCTGGCTCACTCACTTTGGAAGAGCATGAAACTTTTGATCTCAGGGTCATGAGTTTGGAGCCCCATGTTGGGTGTAGAGATTAGATAGATAGATAGATAGATAGATAGATAGATAGATAGATAGATAGATAGACAGACAGACAGACAGACAGACAGATTAAGAATGGGAAGTGTTGGGCAGCCCAGGTGGCTCAGCGGTTTAGTGCTGCTTTCAGCCGGGGTGTGATCCTGGAGACCTGGGATCAAGTCCCATGTTGGGCTTCCTGCATGGAGCCTGCTTTTCCCTCTGCCTGTGTCTCTGCCTGTGTGTGTGTGTGTGTGTGTGTGTGTGTGTCTCATGAATAAATAAATAAAATCTTAAAAAAAGAAAAAATTAATGGGAAGTGTTGAAAGAAAAGCATGTCCTGCTGGAAGTAAATCTCTGGAAATAGAATGTGTAAGCCTGCATTAGTCAACATTATTCAGTTTTGTCTCCAGTTAGACTCCTCAAGGGTGGTACACTGATATCCATGTATTTCCTTTAACATTAGCCATTTCTTATAGGAACTCATTAACTATGTGGAATTTGTATTAGGTGGCTAAGGCCTTGAGTGATACTTTTAGTACAGTCAAATTTTGCTACAGATCATATACATCTTGTTGTCCCTGTTTTATTGTTATTTTTGGTACTCAAGATTCATAAACTGCACATAATTCCTCATCTGTTCTGATTTTGAAAAGACTGAAGTTTCAGGAATTAGAAGCAGCATTTAACTTAATGATTCCTGGGAGTCTGCTTTATTTGTAGGCAGAATCACTATTAATTGTCATTGAATTTTTAGGTGAAATAATTTCCTAAGTATTCCATACTGAGAACTCCAAGCATTACAACCTTCATAACTCTAAACATACATGCACATGTTTATATATACATACATACATATATTCATGTGTGTGTGGGTATAAATGATGAGGTAGGTTGGATTTAAAGTTAATTATTTGAATTCTTTTAGGTGTACCAATCCACTGAACTCTTTCCTAGTTGCTCCTAAACCAAATTATTCCCAGGAAAATCAAATGAAATTCTTCAAATGATCTCTAAGTGGATCATTTACTCTTCCAAAGAGCTTTTATGTTGTTGTTCCCAAGAACAATCTTCTCTAACCGCATCTTCTGAATACTCATAGAATATCTATTCTGAAATCTGAAAAGATTTATCTTGTATACTCACCTGTGCCTGGGCAGGAAATTATCTTAGAAAATTGTGTTTCAATTTATAATAACTTGTAGAGTATACCATACTACCTCTCTTGGCAGCTTATTGCCATTCCTAATAATCTAGATAGTCAGCAGATATTTCCTGATGTGCAGTCCACATCTCTCCTGCTGCTTTGGCTGTTCTATTTGATTGTTATGATACTGATGTTATCCTATTCATGGTCCTTTTCTCAAGTCTGGGCAATCACAGCATTTATAACTGAGTCAATAGTTATGGTCACATTCCAGTTTCCTTAAGTGCCCCATCTTGAGCAGCCCTCTGAGTCCCAATTTTTGTAATGTGGCTGAGGAGCTGTGAGAATGCCATCTGTTTGCAAGAATAGGGCCATACACTTGACTCTAAAGATGACACTCCTCATCCAAATCAAGATTTGATACTTAAGGAAGCTTGCTTGCACAGCTAGGTTGACCCTCACTTTGTAGGGAGATGTGGCCATTTGAGAGTAATTGAATGTAAGATGAGCCTGGCATGGTATTTATACAGCATTTTTGTTTATGGAGTATAATTGCTATACTCAGCTTCGTATAAAGCATGGGAGTAATAGGATCAAATTAAGGAAAGCTACTTATCTGGAATAGCAGGGAAGTTCCCTAATGAAGAGATCTGATAGACCATGGAATAGTCTTCCCCAGGAAGGCTGGTCTCATTGAGATGTGGTTACTTACCATGGAACTAAATCGTCCCCCACTGGATGCATCTCAGGCCCTTTTCATTTTGGTTTGTGACTTTGATTTAATTGGAAAAGTCTCACATCTGTTGTTGACTACCAAATGCTATGCTTTTCAAGTTCTAGTTGTGGCACAATCACCTAATGAGCTTTTTAAAATGTGAATTCTTGGGCCCCATTCCCAGAGATTCTGTTTTATCATGTCTGTGTATTATCTTAGGATTTTCATATTTACCACATTTCCTGGATGATTCTGATGTACGTGTGTTATCAACTCCATTTTGAAAACCCATGAGTTAGGGCCACTTTGGGAGGACTCCCAATCTTCTAGTAAGTACATCTGTGCATTTTGATTTGTTCCTTTTCCTCATTCTAATAGTCTACTTTGTCCCACCACCAGGGTCCCTTTTTACTTACAGAGAGGGATCATGTTTGGTGGAAGAAATGCTTGGTGAAAGGCTAGAGATTGCTCAGAGATGTTTCCTGCTCCAAAGAGCCCCCAGCCTCAATCTGATCTTCCCTGCCTTTACTGTGAGGCAGCCGGGTATAGGGCACTCTTTCCCAAAGTTCTGTGGCATATTAACAGTTATTAGAAAAGGGTTAGTGTGGGTTGGAGTCTGATGACAGCTAGCACCTATAAGCATGAGAGGTCCAGGCCTTCCAGAGAAGGGGCTAGAAAAATCTGTGTCATGTCCTAAAGTTCTCACTAAGTGGGTAGAGCATTAGCCTAGTGATGTAACTATGGTGTAATTTTAGAGAAACCCAATTATACCAGTGGAACAAACATAGTGGAACTGGAACTTGGGAAGAATAATTAAAGGGATCACCTACATGGGGCTTATTCCTCTTACACAGGATTTCAGATGTGCAATGTAAAACTAATTTCAGACCGTATCGGCTATTCATGACCAAACTCCTACATCAGCAGTAGTTATAATAGCAAAGAGTTATTGGGTGCTTACTTAATGGAAGGCTGTGTTCTAATCATTTTATATGTAATATATCAATTCTCAAACTGCTCTACAGGGTAGGAGCTGTTAGTATATCCATTTTATAGATGAGAAATTCAAGATAGAGAAGAGCCAAGTAATAATGCCTAAGGTCACACAGCTAGTAAATGGTGGTGAATAGACTTGAATTCATGAAGCTTGACTCCAGAGCTATGCTCTTTTCTACTATGCTAGACTGCTTCTATTCCACCACAATGATGGTGAAAAATATAATAATTAAAATGACAGTCACTTGAACTCAGCAGATTTAATATGGTAAAAGAAAGAATGAACAGACCTGAAAATAGGTCAGTAGAAATTAACCAGTCTGAAGAACACAGAAGAAAAAAAAAATCAAGGAAAAGTGAAAAGACCTGCAGAGAACTGTGGAATACCATCATAATTTCAACAGACACATAAAGGGAGTCCAGGAAGGAGGAAAGAGAGATAAGTGTTCAGAAAAAGCATGTAAGAAATAATGGGTGAAAACATCTCAAGTTTGGTGAAAAACATTAGTCCACATAAAACAAAAGCTCACTAAACCCAGAGTAAGATAAATACCTATACACATCATAGTCTGTTAAAGAGGAAGACAAAATCTTGAAATCAGCAGGGGAAAAAACAACTGACAGTGGACAGAGGAATATCAATATGATTTATGGCTAACTTATCACCTGAAAATGGTAATCAGAGGGTAGTGGAATGACATATTCACAGTCCTAGAAGAAATTATCAACCAATAATTTTATATCTAGCAAACCTACCCCTCAAAAATGAAGGCAAAATAAAAGTGATCCTAGATAAAGACTGAAATAATTTGTTATTAGCTAACTTGCTTTTGTAAGAAATACTAAAGATTGTCCTTCAGGCTGAAAGGAAATAACAGATGGTAACTGAAATCCACAACAAGAAATAAGTAAAGAAATGGTAAACATCTAAGTTAATGTGAAAGATTTCCTAAATACATTTTTCTTATTTTCTCTCAACATCTTTAAAAGAGAGAAGATTTTGGGCAGCCCGGGTGCTCAGCGGTTTAGTGCCACCTTCAGCTCAGGGCGTGATCCTGGAGACCCAGGATTGAGTCCCATGTCGGGCTCCCTGCGTGGAGCCTGCTTCTCCCTCTGCTTGTGTCTCTGCCTCTGTCTCTCTCTCTTTCTCTCTGTCTCTCATGAATAAATAAATAAAAATTAAAAATAAAAAAATAAAAGAAGATTTTAATGAAGCAATAATTACAGCATTGTGTTCTTAATATTAGACAATATTGAATCCAGGACCCAAACATTAAATTAGTCTAAGAAGTGCACCTTTTAATAAATGCTATTTGTTTAATGAACATATAAGAAGTATATTTATGGCATCATACTTATAAAATAGAAACTACAAACTACATAAATTACAAGGAGATATATGTGACCGCAGAAGTTATTTATTGAACTTCTTTCAATCTATGACAGACATAATAAGTAAAAAAACAATGGTATAAGTTTTTGTGAAAGTTTCAGAGGCACTTTTAAAGAGCATTCTCTCTTCATAAGGGGCAAGGTTTGATCTATATATTTTTATATAATTGTGTAGTAATACATATGTATATTACATATATAAATGTACTATACATGTGTATGCTCATTTAAAGATATATACTTATTTTTATCTCTAAAAATAATCTAAGAGGAACTTGAAGAATATATAGAACATATTATCAGAATACTATATATCAGAATTAAGGAGAAATAGTTAAAGCAGGGATTAGAGGCAAATTCATAGCCCTAAATACTTATATTAATAATCAAGAAACAATGAAAGTAAATAAATTAGGCTTCCCATCCAAGGAATGAAGAAAAAAAATTAAGCCTAAGTAAAAGCAAGTGGAAGTTAATGAAGAAAATATAGCAGTTATTTAATAAAATAGAAATGAAAGTTAATGAAGTAAAATATAGGAAGCAGTAGAACTAATATGTAAATCTTGAGCTTTTGGGGGGAGTAAAAATAACAAAATAGATGACTTGTTAACTAATATAATCATGAAAAAAGAAAGTTTAAACATGGATAATTTTAAAAAGAAGTAACCACAGACACAGAAGAAATCAAAAGAATCCTGAGAGGTACCTTTTTTCATTTCCTTGCAAATAAACTTGACTCCTGAACAGAGTACATTATTTTTGTAGGGACATATAATTTAGCCAAAGAAAGGACACGAGGCAAAAGAATGCAGCATTATCCACTAGTCACTCAACAACTAGGATGAAATGAGAGAGATTATAGACTTACCTCAGGCAGGGTCTGAGACCTTAAGAGAGGACAAATGGGCATTATGTTTACTCAGTAAGTTTCTGATGATATGATGTATTTATTCATCTTCATTTTTATTAATATGCAATCATCATATACCATTTGCTGAATATACTGTATAAATATACTTGCTGGCACTGTGTTCCTGCTAGGAGAGTAGCAGCACTATGATAATATCATATAGCCCCTCACCCACATGCACCCCAGGAGGGAACAACAGATTGATTTTTAAAAAGGAATCTGTGAAATAAATACAAATTCACTCATCAGTTATGTCTCCAGCATCCTTCTCCCATATTTCTGTTCCTTCAAAGGTTGCTAGGCAACCCAGTAGAAAAATAGCCAAAGCCCTTGTAAAGAGAAGACATGCTTACAATGTCAGAAAAATAAATGTGGGCTTGCTCACATGGGGTTGCTCACAAACTGCCAGGACTTGAGTCATAATTCATTCAGTAGCAATGATTGTAATTGATCTTAAGGATGGTGAAAACAATTGACCATAATCTACCCAGAAGAGACATGACTCAAACCACCCAGGTGTGAGAGGGGGTGCTGCTCTGGTGGTACCTTTTGCCCTTGAAAGGGGATGAATGTCCGTTGGTTCCTGCTGGGGCCAGTCTCTGCCTAAGTCTGTGTGATTCCATTCTGCAGTTAGCAACAGTCTCTATAAAACCTCTTTATTTTTTTAATTTTTTTTCAAATTTTTATTTATTTATGATAGTCACAGAGAGAGAGAGGAGGCAGAGACACAGGCAGAGGGAGAAGCAGGCTCCGTGCACCGGGAACCCGACATGGGATTCGATCCCGGGTATCCGGGATCGCGCCCTGGGCCAAAAGCAGGCGCCAAACCGCTGCGCCACCCAGGGATCCCCTATAAAACCTCTTTAAAGCTCACAATTGTTAACACTCAGACATCCTTAGGAACTGCTGCTTCATCTCCCCTCGCGTTTAGTACATCTACTTGATTTTAAGTGGAGCCTACTTCTGTGGGCGTTGGCATGCATATTGTCTCTGGGGGCCCAGGCTCAGATTGCTCTAAGAAACTACACAGCCTTCCTACCTGGTGTGTGTGCCAGGATCTGCTCACAGTGACAGGTGTTGATATTCAGCTGTTAATTTCCCCCATTAGAGACAATGTGGTAGGGTCTGATGATACAATCTGTTCATCTGAGGTCTGCCCTGGTTTTTCCTATCTAGAATATATTGCTAACTTTATTGAAACAATAAAAGAAGGAATAGATTTGCAATCTGCCCTTTAAATGGTTTTGCTTTGCTAGGAAAAAAAATCCATAGCAGTCAATTTCTTTTTGTCTATTATAAATTTATTAACAGTGTTGTAATTAGGTGCATGGCTTTGCCTTAGAGGACAAATGGTGCTTCTTGAACTGTGACATTAGTCTGATTGTGGTAAAATGACCCATTTGGTTTTACCAGCTGTGACTTTGGAGGGAGCTGAATGACAGAGGATACATAAAACTCAACAGATGAAAATCTTCTCAGCTCATACTCCTCTAATTACTGATCCTTCTGCATCTCAAACAAAACATTCTTTGGGTTTGCTTGCTGATGTCTTGGTGATCTGAAGAGTACTATGCTTGAATTGACTTACCAATTGGGCCCATATTCCCCCATTAATATGATGTAAATTGCTCTGGCTGACTCTAAAGATGTTGTGTTGTCTAATTCAACTGAGAGAAATTCCCAAGTGGGGAAGCAGAACGACGCAATGATTGCAGTTGTGCTCTCTGGGATCAGGCTGCCTGCATTGCAAACCTTCTAACTTCTCCAAAACCCTTGGTTTCTTTATTTCTGAAACAGGGAATTGTGTAACATGCCTCACAGAGTATATGTGAGGGTTAAATGAGTAAATTCTTAGCACAGTGCTTATACATAATAAGCTCTCAAGAATTAAGGATAAAGAGCCCAGGTATAATATTAGACTCTGCAGAAAAATGGGTCCAGCTGAAGAAAAGCCATGGGTTCCTGACTGGGGTTGAGAGAATAGGGAGAAGAACCGTTAACAGCTCCTTTGAGCCAGCTCACTATCTCGCACTTGTAACTATGTTGGTAGGAAAGGGGGACCCAGAAGAAAAGGAAATTCTCCTCTGTAGCCATTATCCTGGCAAAAGAGTTTTGAACCACACTTTCATTAATTCTTTTCTCGTCTAAGAGAAATCTTAGAGGCAGAGAGACAGGAAAGAATAAGATGAAGTGTCATATTACTTGACTCTTCAATTTTCAGCTCACAAAGTTGAAACCATGGAAATGGAAAATCACAGATTAAGTCTGTTTGTCGTCCTGTACCCTCACTGGTTTTTGTCTTGCGTACTTTTTTCTAATTTTTTATTCTTGTCTTGCCATTTATCCCAAGTAAAGCTTTGGCCAATACAATTTTACAATAAGATGCTTTCCAGAACATTCCCATTTCAATAAGGAACTTCTGGGATAGAAAACAGTGAGTCTTAATAAGGAAATTTCATGCATCGTGCAAAACAGATTTTTTTTAAAGATTTTATTTATTCATGACAGACAGACACACAGACAGAGGCAGAGGGAGAGGCAGGCTCCATGCAAGGAGCCCAATGTGGGACTCGATCCCGGGGCTCCAGGATTCCATCACGCCCTAAGCCGAAGGCAGGTGCTAAACCACTGAGCCACCCAGGGATCTCCCAAAACAGATGTTTTAAGTGGGGGAGGAAGAGGTTTCCATTATTTCTTCTTTACCTCTGAAATATATCTAGCAAGTGCACCTAAGGTCAGATCATACTGAACTCATTCAGTTGATGATGGCTGGAAGTAGCCGATTGCAAGCCTGAAATAGAAATTTCCTTAAAAAATTTAGTTTTATCTAAAAATAAAACAGACCATTGTAACACTCCAGCATCTGTGTTTTCATTCATTTCCTTCCTGTACCAGTTATCAATTTCTTGCTTTTCAGCTCTGACTCTACCCTTCCTTGCCCTGCTTTGTGATACTGGAGTAGCCTCCCTAAACATTCCTCCTTTGCCATATGGGAGATGTTAGACTTTGTCAGTAGAGGGCACTGGAAGGCCACTGCAAGAGGAAAGGGTCCTCTTCCCAGTTTTGGTGTACTTTTTTCTGGCAACTGTGGCTTTTGCCTCCCAGTGGCATTTGGGACCCAGTGGTGCTCACCCTACAGCAAGTTTTACCAATACTCATTGAGCAGCTTCCCACTTAAGAGTCAAAGGCATCCTGGCAGGTGGTTTCCTGTTTGCCAGCCAGGCTTTTCTCACCTCAGAGAATTTCACCATCCCTGGGCCAGAGTCACATCCTTTCCAGTGAGGTATGAACCTAGGCCTTGGTTTTGGGTCAGGGGCTCTTCTAAATTAGTTTCTTCCTTGGATATTCTGTGTCAGCTAGAGGTAGTAGCTCTTTTCCAGTATTGCTCTTCTTGTGCTTATTAGAGTTCTTTACTCCTCAGTATCTAATCCTGTATTATAAGTAATTATTTATATTACATTTTCCCCATTCTAGTTAATAGTGTTTTTTCTGCCTTCTGATTGAACCCAAATTGACAGATCCTTAGAGGATCAGGTGTGATGTAGAGAGATGATGAGTTTGGGGAGGCATGTCCCAGCACCTTTCCCTTCTCCCTTCTCTTGGGAGTTAGCCTGCCCTGGGTGATTGTTCTCAGGCGGCAGTCAGCTCAGTGGCCAAGGCTCTGCCCCTGAGTGAAGACCTATGGTGGTCCAGCCCTGGGCCCAAGGCCTGCCAGGTAGGTTTGTCCAGCTCTGTCTTTCAGTTTTAACTTTTTTAAAGATTATTTATTTGAGAGTAAGAGAGCATGAGCAGGGCAGGTGAGTAGAGGGAGGAGCAGACTCCCTGTTGAGCAGGGAGCCTGACATGGGGCTCTATCCTAAGACCCCTGGGATCATGACCTGTCTCTTTAGTTTTGCCTATCCCCTGGACCACTGCCTCATCATGGTGATTTTTCATACCAATGTATAAAGCTGTTTTTTCTTAAAATGCCATCCTAATTGCGGCATGGTTCTGTATCTCCAGAATGCTTAGACATACTATAATATTCACCTTCAATGAGTGGGACCCGCAGAACACACATAAACAGTCCCAGAATTTGGTGATAGGAAAACATTTAGAAAATTACCTGATCTGATTGAAACACATCTCTTTACAATCATGAATGACAGATTATGCATTTAAAACTGTGGGAGAAAAATAGACTTGCGGCTTCTACTCTGTGCATGAAGGACCACTGAGGAAAAGGATCATTAGCCAGCCCTTGGGTAAGGTCTACTTCCCTGATACATTGGACACTAGCAGTTGATGGCATTGCTGAGTTCTTGTTGAAGGAGGAAATTGAAGAACCAGATGTCAGCAAATGATCACATTGGCTCAGACCATGAGCCACACACCACTTGTCCCCTCCATCATCTCTGTTGACATGGCATATTTTATTGTCCTTGACTTTCTCCTGTACTCTGCATGCATGGTTGAGTTGCTTGTGTGTCATGTGTGTTTGCATAAGGAGAGTACAGTGGAGAGAAAGGTACTCCAGTGTGTTTTAGAGAGAATGAAGAAAAATGCAACTTCTACAAACATTTGAAATGTTGGTGTAGTGGCAAAAGATTAATAAAGCTCTATAACACATCCTAATCTCCAACATAGGCCAACATCCTAATAACCTCTGACTTGGGGAACATAATGTAATCTTGAGATTCTGAGATGACCTTTGAACAGATTCTTACAGGGCTAAAAAGCCAGAGGAAGTGAGTATATTGTCACTTACTGGTGGGAAATGGTTAAGAATGGGTTTGTTATGAGCACTGTAATTTGATATGGTAACTTTCTATTTTAAGAATTACAGCTTAACATTGCAAATAGTGTTATTTTAGAGATAGGGTCAAATTAGGTCATTAAGAATCAGAATCAGGAGCACCTGGATGGCTCTGTCACTTAAGCATCCAGTTCTTGATTTTGGCTCAGGTCATGATCTCAGAGTCATGAAATTGAGCTCCTCCTTGGGTTCTGTCCTGGATGTGGAGTTGCTTAAGATTCTCTCTCTCTCCCACTGCCCCACGCCCCACCCCAAATTGTGCACTCTCTTTTTATTTTTTTATTTTTTTTAATTTTTATTTATTTATTTATTTATGATAGTCACACAGAGAGAGAGAGAGAGGCAGAGACATAGGCAGAGGGAGAAACAGGCTCCATGCACAGGGAGCCCGACGTGGGATTCGATCCCAGGTCTCCAGGATCGCGCCCTGGGCCAAAGGCAGGCGCTAAACCGCTGCACCACCCAGGGTTCCCTGCACTCTCTTTAAAAAAAAAAAATACTAGCATAAAAACACTTAAGTTTAGCCATTTCTTCAGGTCTGTATTTCCTTATAAAGGTTCCCATGTCATGTAAAATGTCTAGTAAGTGAATTTGTATGCTTTTTTCTTATTACTCTGTCATTTGTTACAGAGGTCCTAGTGGGGAACTTAAAGGGTAAAGGAAAAAGTACTTTTGTTCTATGTACACCTCCTTCCAGACACCTCCTTGTCTGGTGTTCTCCTTGCAGACCTTTTCTTCTCTTTTTTCCCTGCTTCAAACGATTGACTCTGATTGGGAAATGCCTTTATGGCGATTAAGCACTTAGCATGGATGTCTTTTCCAACCTGGAACTGTCTTTCACATTTATGGAGAGTGCAGTGTATAGAATTGTGATTCCAATTTCTGTGTCATTTTCATATCATCCGTTTTCTGACTTTAAAGAAATATCTTCAACTATTTAATTTTTTTCAAATGATTCCTCTTTAGCAGATTTATATTATATGTATATTTTTCATATCATCTATTTTCTGACTTTAAAGAAATATCTTCAACTATTTAATTTTTTTCAAATAATTCCTCTTTAGCAGATTTATATTTTATGTATATTTTGAATAAATCTTGGTCTATGCCCCATATGTCAAGGTAATTACCCAGAGATACTCACTGTTCAAACCAGGTAGCAGATTCTTGTAAGTGGCAGAAGGGAATCCAGCAACAGTGTTCAAAGCTTGGTACTGGTGGAATTAAAACAGTTCAGATTTCCCATTCACAGTGTATGCTATGGAGTGGTGATTTAGGGGCACTCTTCACAATCCTACCAGGCCTTTTCATGGTCATTTCCTCCTCTGCTCTGGAATTTCTTACTGGGCCACCTATAGAAGATGAGTCAGTCAGTGCCTACTCTCTGCATTTAAGTTATGTAACAGCTTCCTAAATGTTCAGTGTTCACTACCTAAGAAACCTTTTAAACGGTCTCTAACTTTTAAAAGTCAGAAATCACACATGACATATGGCATGTGTAGACCATTTCAGCCTTCATTTTAATAGTGAAAAATATAGAAACAGCCTGAATATCAATGACTGAATGGATAAACTGTAGTATTGCCCACATTGTGGAATGCTATTTATGTATCAAGTTGGCATGAGATGATCTTTTTCTTTTCTTTCTTTCTTTTTTTTTTTTTTTTAGATTTTATTTATTCATAGAGACAGAGACACAGGCAGAGGGAGAAGCAGGCTCCATACAGGAAGCCTGACATGGGACTCGATCCCGGGTCTCCAGGATCACACCCCAGGCTGCATTAAACTGCTATGCCACCAGGGCTGCCCAGCAGGAGATGATCTTTAAACCATATTCTTGAATGTAAAATCTAAGTATCAGAACACTTATGAGTAACATTTAATCCCATTTCTTCTGTCCCCAATGTAAGAGTATTATAAAATTTATATTGTATCTATTAATTACTTAAAGCATAGCAAAACAGTCTGTATATATTTATAGAAAATATTAAAAATACATATAAAAAGGTCTGAAAGAATACAAGCCACACTGATACGGGCAAGAGTCTGAGATTGGGGGTGGTAGTGAAGAGGTATTTTGCTTTTTGCTTTCTACTGAATGAGTGTAGAATGAGATGCCCCAGAACGTGCCACTTTGGCATAAAGATTATTTTGAGTTAAAAGTGATCAAACCCCAGTAGATGCAGGAAAAGCTTTCTGCCTCTCCCTTATATGCCTCAATTTACACTGGAAAAAAAGAGCAGTATCAGGAAGAGAGCTGAGAACTGAGACTCTCCCTTACCTAAGAAATGGTCTGCATAATGGGGCAAACGTTTGTTTTTCCAAACATTTCTTCACCTCCCTGCTAATGGTCCTTTTTCCCTTTGTGTTTTCAGGCTCCTACCCCTCTTCTTAGCTCCTGTAAGCTTCACGTTGCCTCATTAGGATTCCATGTCTGTGTGGATTCCCCATAAATATACTATTAAATTTGACTTTCCCCCTATTAATCTGTCTCAGGTCAATTTGATTCTAAGTCCAGCTAGAAGGACCACAGGACAGAGGAAGGTCTTCTGCCCTAACACTATGTCCTTGCATTGAGGAATTTTCTACATTAAGATGGAGTCATGTATTACTAATAGATAGAAAATAATTTTAACTAATTGATTTTGAACAATTAAGATGTGACTTAGGGAGAAAAACAACTTTGGCTAGGGCTAGGTGGTGATACTTAGGGATGAGACACAGACACATACGTAACCATTTAATCTCATAAGTGAATCTACCAATTGTAGATCAGGATGGCAGCTCTGCTGCTGTGGTTAATACTCTCAGAGCAGTTAATTGTGCTCAGCATCTTACTTTATTACTTTTATGAGTAAATAAGTAGAATACCATTTGAATACACTGCCAAGAGTTTATTTAACCACATATTAATGATTTATTAGTTATTATACTAATGTTTTATGTCATCCTCTCTATACTTCCTCTCTTTCCTTAAAACCCTTCTCCCCTCACCAACTGGTGTATGTACCCTGTTTAGGACCTGCCTTAAAATTCACAACTTCCAGGAAGCTTTTCATAATTAACTCAGCCTCACTGAGAAATTTTTTACTCAGCATCTCTTTGGTGAGTGTGCCTTAGGTTTGAGGACTTCAGTTTGCACCTTCCAGAGGTGTTACTTGCTAATTGTTTTTCTGTCATTTTTTGCATATTTATTCTCTTAATTCATCTTCCAATGTAATGGACTCTGCATGAGATAAAATATAGAAAACAGTGAGGAGTATGGATATTGAGATAGAAATACTTGTTTAAAACCTGATGCTTCTGCTTTTTGTTAGATGTTTTAAAGAAAATTTCTTGTAAGCTGCATTTTCCCCACCTGTGAAACTGGAGTAATAATTTCTATTTCATAGGATTCTTTGGCAAGGAGCTTGGTGGTAGTTAGCACTCAACATGTGGTAGTTATTAGTATTGATCTCTTTCTATCTCCAACCCACCATGCATATGTGTATAATGGTCCTAACATCAGATAATGTCTGTGATGAGATTTTAATCATGATTTATTTCCTTTTTTTGGTCAGATATGTTCAGGGATCTGGGGATGTTTGGGCTTCAAAAGAATAGAGATGAGGCTTATATTGTCAAATCCAACTGATGTCACCACCAAAGGGGACTCCTTTGTCCCTCAAACCCTGCTTGTATGAATAATTTAGTTAGAATTTGTTCACATCCAAAGGAGCTGTTTCACTTTGTCTAATTTTATGCTGCTTTGGGGACTAAGCCATATTTTGCTCTGGCATCATTTCTTGGCTTACTTACAATAGATGTATGTTTGTGTGTATTCATTCATGTAGTCATTCATTGAGCAAAAATTTATGGAGTGCTTCTGTGCTGAGTACTAAGGATACACATGAAGCATGAGCTAGAACATACAAAGTAGACAAATTGAAGATAGCATTCTAAATGAAAGGTACAGCAGATGCAAAGACCCCGAGGCATGAAATAACAGGACCTGCTTTAGGACCTACAAATACTATACAATACATTCCTGCAGCATCAGGTGAAAGGGGGAAGTGGTTTGAGATGAGATTGGGTAGATGGACAGGCAAGGCCATTTGTAATATCATGCAGAGGGGTTGAGATTTTTATCATGCTGGCAGTGTGGATCTACTGAAGAATTTTGAACAAGAAAATAACAAGATCAGATTTGTATGTTACAAAGAAATTCTAGCTGCCAATGCAAGATGGATTAGAGGGAGATGAGGATAGAGGGAGGGAGAAAAATAAAGAGGCTACTGTAGTAGTTTGGGTATGAGATGATAAGTGACTGAACTAGGACATGAAAGAAGGGATGAGGTGATTAGAAAGGAATTTAGGGGGTAGAATTGATAGGACTTGGTCTCAATTGATCTATTAGTTTTTTATTGCTGTCATAACAGATTACCACAAATTTAGCAGCTTAACATAGCACAAATTTATTATCTCCTAGTTCTATAGGTTAAAAATCTGACATAGATCTCACTCAGCTAAAATCAGAGTGTTGGCAGGGCTGCAACTCTTTGAGGAGGCTTTAGGGGAAAATTGGTTTCCTTATTCCTGTTTTTAGCAGAATTCAGTTCCTTGCAGTTCTAGAATTAAGGTCCCCAATTCTTTGCTGGCTATCAGCAGAGGCCCATTCCTATCTTTCAGAGGCCCATGCATTCTTTGACACCTGACACCCTTTCCCCTGCCTTCAAAGCTAGCAGTGGTGAGTAGAGTCCCTTTCACACTTTGAATCTCTCCTGCCTCTTCTTTCTGCCTCTCTTTGCTGTTTTAAAGAGAGATTAGGGGCACCTGGGTGGCTTGTTGGTTGGGTGTCCGACTCTTGATTTCAGTTTAGGTCGTAGTGTTAGCGTCATGGGATTGAGCCCTGTGTCATGGTCCTTGCTCAGCGGAGAGTCTGCTGGAGAGTCTCTGTCTCCCTCTTCTTCTGCCCCCCACTCAAATGAATAAATAAATAAATCTTAAAAATAATAATAATGGACTAGAGGTTAAATGGAGTCCATCCAGATAATTCAAAGTAATCCTTTGCGTCCTTAACCTTCACCATGTCTGCAAAGTGGGAAGTAGAGTGTTCAGAGGTTCTAGGCGTTAGAATGTGGACTTCTTCGGAGGAGCCATGATTCTGCTTTCTCCAGGTGGATGTGGGGTTATGGGAGAGGGTAGAACCCAAGTTTCTGGTTCCAACAACCAAGTAGAGTGCAGATTTAGGGGAAGAAGATAAGTTTGGTTTTGAACATGCTGACTTTAAGGTGCCTCTGGGAAATAAAAGGGGTAAGATGTAGTAAGCAGTTGGATGTATTAGCCAAAAGGGAGAGGAGAAATCAAGGCAGGAGATAGAGATTAGGGAGCTGCTGACACACAGTGAGCCCTCGGGGAATGTGTAGAATGGGAAGAGAACAGAATGCTGGAGCCAGTGATATTCTGGGTACACCAGAGAGTGAAGCACTCACGGAAGGAACTCAAGAATAGCCTGTGGGGTCTCAGTTTCTTTGTGACTCAGTTCTTCCTTTCTCTGCTACCTAGCTGTTTTCTCCGCATTCCCTGGTTTTCTGCCTGCTAGTAGTTTCTGCTTCCTGAAACTTAAGCTTGCACACTGTGCTCTTTGGCCTATCCCATCTGCCTTGTCATCATGGATCTCTTAGCTTCAGCTCTCATTACTAAACTCCTTCATTCTTTGGTTTGTTTGTTTGGTGTGTGTGTGTGTGTGTGTGTGTGTGTGTGTGTGTGTGTGTGTGTGTTTAGTTCAAGGTGGGGGAAGCAACTAAAGAGAATCAGATTGACCCAGATTATCATTTTACATCATGCTATGGCATACACCAACAGTTTAAATTAGGATTGGCTATCCAGAGGCCAGGTGCCCATGTCAGTCAGACGCTTCTCCATTTCAGGAACTAGAATGGATTCAGTTCAGCTGTTCAGAAAATCAGTTTATTAGGCTTTGAGGGAAGAAGAGAAGGTTAACTTGATCTCCATTATATTTACTGGATCCAGGTAAAAAATAGGCATATAATAGGTTCAGGACTCTCTTTAACATCACCCCATTGAGCCTAGCCTCATGTAACCCTAATGGTGTCTGTGCGCAACAGATCATCTTAATAGAAATTGAATTTGGGGTCCAAGTTACAGGAATAAAATCCAGGCAGGCAAAACTCCGATCAAGTACAAGTTTCCCCTGCTACCCAAAAGTAGACTATTCTTATGAAACCTTTCTTGAGCCAGAATAATGTAAAGCAAAGAAGCAATTGCCATTGATTTATAGAAACATTTTTTAGCATTCCCAGCCCCAAAAGATAACCTCTTTTAGGTTTTTCTGATACCTTAGGACACATATTGCTAACGGATGCACAAAATAAATCAAGATAAAGTAGAAATGCTCACAGACACAATTCAAGGCTATGGCAGCTTGATGCTGAGAAGTTGAGTGTAGTTCCCAGGGAAGGAGGTTGGTGGGGCCTCTTTTTCTGCTTGGGCTTTGCACTGCCCCAGTAATGGCTTGCTGCAAAACAAACATTGAACACTATTTTCATTTTTTGCCTTTTTCTTGTAAAACCAAAATATATATGTTTATAAGCATTATCTAAATTAGAGCTGGTTATTTAGATTCACAGCCCTTCCAGCCACTCACCATTCATATATTCTGCAGGCTCTTGGCATCCATACACATAAGTGAGTGATGCCTGTTTGTCTCTGAATCATAGCTATGCACTGACTCTCCCATCACACTGAACATGAAGCATCTCATCTCGTTTTGGAGAGAGACTCTCTGGGCAGAGTTGCCCATCTTGCATCTGTAGTGTTGACAGCCAACAAGGTTTCATCGTTTTTATTTGGTGCTCTTCCTGGATGGCGAGAGAACTGGAATTTATATTGCCAGTGGAAACAAAGTACCATAAAGCCTTCAAATTCCTTTTAGTTTTCATTGCACACAGATAATAATCTTTCACAAGATCTCTATTTACTGAACCTAAGTATGATGGATCAACTCCAAGAAAAACCGGGCACCTACCTACAAGGTCAAATAAGCTTCTCTGAAACCAATTTCATATGATGCCAAGCTTCAAAGAAGATGTTTCCTTGTGTGAGGTTCATGTGAGGCCAGTGGGGGTTGGTGATGATCTGAGTGAGTGGTGATCCCTTGCTCCCTCCTCCATACCCTGCTGCAGAGTTTTAGGCCAGCTCATAAACCATCACTCTGGCCTGTAGTTCCTGCTGATAACCACACTGAAAACGGGAAAGTGCAGTGTTCTCTACACAAGAGTGGACACTTGCCATCCATTTCTCCAGTGGAACCTTGCTGGGTCATTCTTTAATTGTAGCAGAGGGATGAACTTTCATTCTCAGATGGCCAGTGTTGAGCCTACTAAGGTTGTTTTAATCAAGTCTGTTTATTTTGTCTACAGATGACTTCTTGGTCATGGTTAACTGCTTTAGGGGTGAATTAAATCTATTAGTTAGTAAATTGCTTTGAGCAGCTCTTCTCTCTGGAACTGACCTCAGTGAGAACAGAATGAGCAGAAAATGTTAGAAAAGCATGGGAAGTTCAACTTTTGGAAAGGGCTCTAGGAAATGATGTGGGATAATCTCCCTGAGAGATGCCACACTGAGGCCTACAGCTGGGGCCTCAAATAGCTGGAGCCAGTAATAACAGATCAGCCAAATTAGCACTGAAGCCAAAGTTATGTGATGGTACTTTTATTATTTAAAAAAATGCAAAGGAAATATGAAGGCAAATATTATTTAATAAAATGAATGAGATAGAGGCAGTCTCCAAAATAATCGAAGGGCAACCTTAAGGTGCTTTTTCTTTCTAGCTGGGCACACAGAGAATTTTCATTTGGGTCTTTGAATCAGAAGATCCGAAGGATAATTAAGTTCTTAATGCAGAACACAGAAATCATATACTTCTCTCTTATCACTGTTCTTCCCTCCTGCTCTCTTTCCAGATCTGAAAGAATCATGTAGTCTAGCCTCAGAAAATTACTCATGTTCTTTGAACAGCCAAACTTTTTTACACTTTTGTGATGTGGTACATTTTGTTTTTTGAGCCTGTTGTTGCTTCCGTTTCCTTCTCTGTCTTGAAAAATCCATCCTAATCTTCAGGGGTCAGCTCAAGTTCATCTTCTTTATAAAGTCTTCTGGGTCTCACCAGATTGGGCAAGTTGTTCCTTAATTGTGCTCCCACATATCTTCTTGTGTATATTTCTGTATCACTTACCAACTTATGTTCTTATCATGTAATAGGATAATACTCTGAAATATTGACTTGTTTAGGATTAATTGCATTATACCAATGGCTTAAAAAGGATGAAAGTTTGCCTCTTTCTCCTATTAAGGAAGACTAAGGGGAAACAGTCTAGAGCTGGTATGGGAGCTTTGCAGTGTCATCATGAATCCAGTTTCCTATTGGTCTTCTTTGCCATACTCAGCTTATAGCTCTCATTTTCAAGTTTATCTCATGTTCAAAATGGCTGCTCAAGCTCCAGCCATCACATTCTTATTCCAGGAGGGAGCAGAGAGGGGAAGAAGGAAGATGGCACGTCTCCCCTCTTGTATGAAGGCTCCTGGAAACACCACTGAGCGATTTTAGATACATATTGGCCAGAACTCAGTCAAATGGACACATCTAGCTGCAAAAAACTCTGGAAAAAGTTGTTTTTATGCAGCACTGTTAGTGAATAAAAGTTGTACTCAAAAAGAAAGAGAAGAGAATGAGTATTAAGAGGCAAATTACAATCACATTATCTAATACATTTTAGAATTTGTCATCCTCGCTGCTTCCCATTCTTCTACCTATTGAAGGTAAGCAATCTGTGGGTTTAGAGGCAGTTAGAACCCAGGTGAAAACAAAGATAACACATGATGTGTTTAAGATTACACTCATAACTCGAATATACAGAAATGGAGCTTTATTTGCTGAAATTCATTTGCCTAGGAACCCTTACTTCCATTTATGGCTAGGAAAAAAGCTCTTACCAATTAAAAGTAATATCAGTTCTGTTTTTAAATGTACTCTCTTTGGGTAAATATTTAGTCAAATGCAGGGCCTTTACCTTCCCCTTAGCCTACCTGTTCACCAGGAAGTGGTCTGGTTACTAGAGTTTTCCTGCAGCTCACTAGTTCTCTTGGACCTCCAGTACTTAGCTATGTTAGATGTCTGTCACCCTCTCTACCCAGGGACCCCATAGGGTCTGGAACATTGTCTTAGGTGTTTTGCTTTCTCCAGTGCCTGTTGCAGAAGTTGACATGCAGGAAATAGTTAAAAATTTGAGGAATTTATGTGTACTTTTTTTTTTTTAAGGGTTTATTTATTTATTCATGAGAGAGAGAGAGAGAGAGAGGCAGAGACACAGGCAGAGGGAGAAGCAGGCTGCATGCAGGGAGCCTGATGTGGGACTTGATCCCGGCACTCCAGGATCATGCCCTGGGCTGAAGGCAGACACTCAACCACTGAGCCACACAGGCGTCCCTATGAGTGTACTTTAAATGCATCACATAATTAATTCACATGGTAGCATAATGATCTGAAAATTCTTGTAAAATTTCTCTAAAGTCCCTAGCACTAGGTTTATAGCTTTCTTTCTTGTGGAATTAATAATACTCAGCTCTCAGTTCTAGTGGTTCTATGCTTGCCTCACCCCTCATTAGTGTCCGCTCCCTGAGGAATATTCCTGATCTGTGTAACTCTTACAGGTCCTACGGAAAACCATGGACACAGTAGGCCTTTAATCAATGAGAATGAAGGACTAAATGAATAGGGGCTGGCACCTTGTAATTTACCACTAATGAATGACTCCCACCCGGGAAGAAACAGAATGGATTTTATCAGAGCTATTTAGAACAATATCAGCGAGGACAAGTTGATATTTTGCCTTTAACTAAACACTTTTTTTTTCAATACTTTTTTTTTTTTGGTAAGAAAAATATTGCTTTTGTTTTTCAGAAATCCTCCACCTACTTTACTCCATCCAGAAGAATGGTGTGAGGAATTCAACCACTTTATTTCACGGTGAGTATTTCTTCCACTAAAAATTGCTTATCCAGCAGGGCCTTGAATAGTGATTGGAAATCCAAGCTATTGGATTTACTTGGTGCTAGAAGTTGTTATGCCTTTTAGCATGTTATGACACAGAATTTGTTCTAGTAAATGATAGAAGATGCCTCTGCAGGATTTGAAAAATAAAGGAGTTCTATTTGACTTTTGACTGTAATCAGTCCTCTTGGTCATTTGGGTCACATTTATCTGAGAATCTATTCACATTTATCAAATCTACTTGTCCTGGGGCAATTATTGCCAGTGATCTTTTTAATTTGGGAGGAGACTGAATGTCTGAAACTGAGAGCCCACACTAGGTCCTGGGAAGAGACAGAGTGTAGCAGCCTTTCACAGGGGTCTTACAGCTTAGAAGTTGGGCTTTGCTCTAGGATCTTTGGGGTCGGAACACATCTCCAGTTCCCAAGATGGTTGAGGGGCAGAGTAGGATCTCAGGCCTGAGGCACCAAGGTGAACAGCCCCAGCCAGGGCTCAAGGCAGGGAGAACAAGATGAAAACCCAAGTGATGGGTGGTATATCCTATGGGAACTATGTTACTGGGAGCTAGGCAAGCTAGAATGGGACTAAGATAGGAGAGAGCCAACAGTAACACCAATAGGATGGTGACTCAGTTCTGGGAATGTGAACTTTTGGGCTGGCCCCTAGTAGAGGACCACACTGGTCCTAGATCTGCAGAGGATCTCAGTGTGCTGGAGGGGACTGTGTGGCCCCAAACTAGGCGCCTGGTGAACTTTAGGGGGAGAGGTCCAGACCAGATGTTACAAGGCCTATCCAGGAACAGGGACTGGGAAGAGATGTGTTCATTGTCTAGTAGATCAGACAAGGTGTTCAGAGGTCATGGGAGGAGAAAAGAAGTGCCTAAAATAGGCAATAAACAGTAAGTAGGGAAAGGTCAACACAAATTTTTCTAACTTATGCCTATGGGCAGACTAGCTTCTGCAAAGAGGCAGGGTAGTGAAAGAAACTGGGTCCCTTGATCATCTTCCTTACTCATTCATAATACTGATCAGTAATTCCTATCTACAATTCTAGAATCCAAAGAGCTCTGAAAAATGAAAGTTTTTTGTACTTGACTCATTTAGCTACAAGCCTGGCCTTATGTGAACTGATTTGGTGGCAACACATGACCTAAACTGAAGTGAAGCTATTTATAGTCATTATTTATCTCACTCAGTGTGAATATTCATGTGAATTGCTGCAGTTATATTAATCTGTTTGATTACAGTGTGCTGCCCCAGATCCTGCTGGGGAATGTTATATAACATACAGTAAATGTACTGTTTTACTTCTCTAAAATTTGATAAAATTCTGAATTCCAAAACATACTTGACCCCAAGGATTAGTAGAAAGAGCTGTGAACCTATATTTAATTTTTGTTTCAAATGCATCACAGTTCAAGGTCCCTGAAATTGTTTGCTTATCCAGCTCCTCCTGGATTTGTTCCATATTCCCCAGGAGAGAAGAGTGGTAAATACTCCCAAGAACTCTACCAAGCAAAGCTGTATTGAAATGTGACCATAAAGTTCAAGGCCCAGGGTATTTTTATCACCCCTGTAGTCCCCACTCTGGTGTTTCTACAAAGCCTGAAGAATGTAGAAGCAGTCACAACTCATGGTGGCAATGTCAGGCAATGGTGAGAGGAACAACAGATAGAGCAAGAGGGATGATGCTCACATAGGAGCAGAGGAAGGGGTACTTCTGGGATTTGGGAGCCACAGAGGGAGGTAGAGGGAACTGGAGAACTAAAGATAGCCTGGTGGCTGGGAACATACCCCAGGGAGAGAAATCCAGGGCCTATGGATTCCAGTGATTTTGTTAGCAAAAGCTGGATTTAAAGAGTTTTCCTTTTCATTCCATTACTGCATATAGATTTCCTTGATTGACCTTCTTGAAGCTGTTGGCCTAGAAAAATCCGTTATATATTCACAAATATGCCTTCCTATACCAAGCTCTTGTGATGCTTCTAAAATGTGACTTGACTCACCAAATTTTATCTTCTCTATATTTTTTCAAGAATGTATTTAAACTGTGTTCTTGGTTTGAACTTGTCCTTAAACCAAACACAGTATTGCTTAGATAGATTTGGGAATAAAGGTACTTAATTGATGATGGAGTTGGGACTTTCAGGGTTAAACAGTACAGAAATCCCTCCCTACTATTGATTTTTCCTTATGGCACATACTATTATATGCCCATTTAAGTCTGCTTATGTTTTCCCTAACACTGAAAACTCTAGCTGCACTCATTCTGATTTGCTTTAGACTTAGAGGGTCTTAATACTAGAATGGAAGACAAAACACAAAAAACAATGCCTTTAGTATGCTACACTATCAGGGGCAAAAGCAAAAGCATCTTGTTGAAACCACAGGAGAGGGAGAATCTGAAAAGGTTCTTTTTTTTTTTAAATTTTTATTTATTTATGATAGTCACAGAGAGAGAGAGAGAGAGAGAGGCAGAGACATAGGCAGAGGGAGAAGCAGGCTCCATGCACCGGGAGCCCGACGTGGAATTCGATCCCGGGTCTCCAGGATCGCGCCCTGGGCCAAAGGCAGGCGCTAAACCGCTGCACCACCCAGGGATCCCTGAAAAGGTTCTTATAAACCAGTGAAAGTAAATAGAAATCAAATGATTGTGTGCTTTACTAATTTAGGATATGGAAAAATGTCATCAATTTTGTTTGTTTAATGAGTTGTCCTTAATGGTCTTATTAGTGAAAAAGTTACATATTATACTTGTTTACAGATTCTTTCCTGACTTCAGCTCCCAATCCTGCTTTCTGCATACCATCTTAGATTCCTCAAACATGAGTTCTTTTTTTACAAGATTTTTAGGAATATGAGTCTCAAGATTAGGGATTAATTATTATATTTTATATCTTTAGGTAGAAACCTGCCCACTATTCCCAGAGAATAACCTTTGGTTTCATAGATGAGCTTGCATACCCTAGACTGCCTACCAAGTGAAACTTGACTTTACTATTTCATTCTTTTTATTCAAATTTTTAATGAAATACAAACAATGACACTCACTGGGTTAGAAATGTCTATTTAAAGAGAGAGCCTTGATTTGCTTTTATACTTATCTTGCTCATATTGGGAAGAGGATAGAGGATTAAGGCCTCCGGATTATAAACTTTTCATTATTGATGGGACTGGGGTGGGGAAGAAGATTTTCTGATAATTTCGGGAAAGGTGTCTTTAGCTTGATTATTCAGATGATTGCTTCAATTCCCATTGTAGACTGAATAACAGTGCATTGTAGTAAGGTAAATAAACTGATTCTCTTTAAGAAATAAACAGGGTTAGAAATACTTTAACAGCTTTAAAACTTTTCATACCCTATCCCCATGTGACTGTTAAACCATAGCAGAGGTGATTCAGTAATTTTGATCTTTCTTGGTCCAAAGACCTGTATGACTTCTCCTTGATTGCTATGGTGGTCCAAAGGGATTGACCTGGCTCTAGCCTACTGATTATAGTTGTGTAAACTGGGGACAGGGTTGTGTGTGTGTGTGTGTGCGTGCGTGCACGCGCGCGTGTGTGTGAGAGAGAATGAGCATGTGTGTGTGAAAGAGAGAATGAATATGAATGTGCATGAGGTAGGAGGGGGTGAGGGACATGCATGCTGGGAGGTGGCTTGGTGTTTTCTCAGGTTTCTAGGCTTCTTAATTTGGAGATGCTAAGAGAGTTTTAAGAAGTTTTGTAATCTTATTAGTAAACATATTTTGTGGTTAAAAAAAGAAACAGCATTTTGGTTTTGAACCTTTGGTTGTTAGTGATAATTGACTCATTTGTATGTGTTAGTTATGTATTTGTCAAAGCATGACTCCTGACAGCTTAGTTATGATAAATTAAGCACGATATGCTCACATAAATTCTACACTGCTTTTTATCCGTATGCTGGGACCCTGTCTGATGTTTTTTGTCACCCTTGTAATGTGTAGTTGGCTTTATAGAGATTTCATTATCAGCCCTTTCCCCTATGGCTAAAGCTATTTGCATAACAAGTTTATCTGGTTCAAGTTTCAGCCAGACTTCTGTTTTGTCAGAAGACTCCATTCAGAAGTAGCCTTTTGACAAGATAACAATAATTTTCCTATGCCAATTTCATCTTTATCCTAAAGGATGTCACTTTTTTTCAATTCAAACTAATTTCAGGTCTTTAGACTAAGCTATAATACTTTACCAATCATTGTGTTAAAGGTATCTGTGAACCATGCTTTTTCATTTTGCTTTTAAAACTTTCAGGGTTTTATTAGGAAATGGGTTTAGGACTTTGTCATCAATGGCTCTGAGCTGATTAGAGAGACAGTAAAAAAGAATTTCTCTTAGTAAGGGTAAATCTACCAGGAGGACCATGGCTTGCTCAGTTTAGGATTTAGTGATGACTTACACTATATGGTCTCTCACACACACACTGCTTTCTTGGGTTGGCTGGCTTGAGCAGCTAAGCATGCAGGTGTATCTGTTTCCCAACGTGAGCTTTGTGGCTGAGCCTTGCCATTTAGTCATGTAATGAAGAGGCGGCCTTTCCTATCCCTCCAGATAACATTCAAATGGCTACAAGCAGTTATACTGCATGTTAACAAGGTGAGATCACTGTGAGCTACAAAACTGCTAAAACTAATGGGCATTTGCATAAATTTATTCCTTGAAAATGGAAACTCAGAGCTGGAACTTTTGCTTTTCCCTAGTCCTGAATGTTTATAAAGGTAATCATTTTAGGGTGTTCGCTTCCTTCATATTGATATTGATTGTATTTCCTTCAAGGCAACCACTCTTAGCTCTTTACCATCCCCCATTTTGTTTCAAGGTGGTTTTATTCTACGTGATTTTATAATGTCCATGAACAACACACTTGGAATGATAAATATCCTAACTCCGTGATTGATTAAGCTCCACAAATATTCTTGGCTTTTTAATCTTGTTAGATTCTCAGGTGGCCATGCAAAGGGTTAATACTTCTGGAGTGGAAGGATACAATAACCTTTATTTACATTACTTCACAAATTGGTAATTTTAATTAAAATGAGCAGTGGTATCTCCAATGACAGACTCTTTCCATTTTAGATTTATTTAGCCAATGATTAGCTATTATGGCTTCTTGAATTAATTAGCATCTCTTGAGCTACCGGGAATTAGTGAATTAATAAAAAACTCATGGAGAAGCACAAAATTTAAAAAATTCTAATTTAAAACCCCCTAAATTCTTCTCTCTCTTCTTAACATATATCGATCAATATACTTATGAATGCAACCCAACTTCTTTCTCATTTTGAAAAATTGGGATTTTCTTTTTCCTTTTCGTGAAATGAACAAATAAAGCTGTGTGTTTCAAGGTTATGTCTCCCTGAAAAGTGTCTAATTTAGATTACCTAATAAATAGATCATCTAAAGATACCAAGGTCCCGATTTGATCTCACTTAGACCCTACTTATAAACTCAGCCAGTAAAATCTGACTTTTTCATGGTGTAAACCAAGAAGGGATTCAGTGTGATTTAAAGTTTGAAACATGGTACAGTGTCCACATATCTCTGAAATATACTGCTATCATAGGAACTTTGGCCTTGAGGGTTTTAGCCTCATCCCAAAGAAGCAAGAGGCATAGTAAAGGGGCTAATCCAGATTCTAGGCAAGCAAGCATATTCTTATTTATTTCCCAACAAAAGCTGGGTTTGGGTCTGGTGAGAAACCAGATCTATATATGTCATAGTTTCACATTAGTGCTTGTAGCACATTATATCAGGTGACATTTAGATAGAGTTATCCTAGATGATATTCTATTCCATTTACCCCATACTGGTCGGTCCGTTGCTTGGTGGTTCTGTCTGTCTTTTTGTTTTTTTTTTTTTAAATTCATACTTGAATTTCATACTATAAATCAAAGAGTGTCTGCAATTGAAGTAAACAGAAGTGATGATGAGCTCTGTGTTGTGTGTCCATGCACATGGTGTGTAGGGGCTGGGCCTGGGGGAGGAGTGCATGACTCCTACCTCTGTCCACAGTCTGTTCCCCTCCACCCTTCCCCAGAGTACTGCCTGGTTTATCAAGAAGAGCTGTGTGTGCATTCAGCTGTGTCACTTACTATATGTGCAACTCTGGGGAAGATATTTAACCTCTCTGACCCTTGGTCCTCATTTGTCAAGCTGGGGGAGAGAAGACCTGACTCATAGGGTTCCTGTAAGGATTAAATTATATAATGTGTCTGTAGAACCTGGCAAATAACTCTTACACATACCAGCCTCTATTCTCTACATGTCCTGTAATTCAGGTAATTCTCATAGCCCTATGAGACAGTTCTAATATCTCCATTTTACAGAGAAATGAGGTAGAAAGAGATTAAGGGTTAAGACTGCAGCTAATAAGTAGTAGAGCTGGGATTTGAACCCCAAAAGACTTGTTTCAGTGTTCATAGCCAGCAATAGTTATTATCTTTTTTTTTTTTTAATTTATTTATGATAGTCACACAGAGAGAGAGAGAGAGAGAGAGAGAGAGAGAGAGAGAGAGAGGCAGAGACACAGGCAGAGGGAGAAGCAGGCTCCATGCACCGGGAGCCTGACATGGGATTCGATCCTGGGTCTCCAGGATCACGCCCCTGGCCAAAGGCAGGCGCTAAACCGCTGCGCCACCCAGGGTTCCCAGTTATTATCTTTATTATTCTTTGCATTTGGCCTATGTCACTGTTCTGAAATTGCTTTTTGAAAGTGTCACTGGCTCTCCCTCCTCTTTCTGGACTGAACCATCATGGTGTGTGCAGTTGACTCCATTCCTTGGTATATCTTCTCACAAGACTTTCAGAATCAAGCATTTCCTGGCCAAGAAACAAAAGCAGAATCATTCCATTCCCCAGTGGCTTCAGATGAAAACTTAGAATAAGATCAGTTACAACTCTAAGAGGAGACATTAGAAAAGAATGAAGCTTGATCTGTAAGGAATCCTACATGAGATACCTACATATATTTATGCTATAGCAAAGTCACTAGCAGCTTACTACATCAAACTACAAACATCACTGCTCTCTGGACAATTGGACATGTTTTATTGGGAAAATTACCTCTCCCTTTGTTTTTTTGCTTCTGTACTAGTAGTTTTAGTAATAAATATATGAGACCTTTTGTTCAGAAAAATAAGTGTCAATGACCTCATTTTTAATACCTGTGGAAGATTTTAATCTGCCACTTACTTTCTCTTTATTTAAGCTTTAGCTTACTGACTTTCACAGCTCTGGCAAAATACATGCACACACACTCCACTCCACATACACACTCCTCCACTCTATTCTCAGCGGCAACGGTACCATCCCCTCAAACTCAACCTGAGACAATCTGCTCCAGCAGAGGTCAAACCAGGAGCAGTGCCTGGTGTACACACTTATCTTTACTTCTCTGGCCCACAAACAGCTCTACCTTCCCAACCTATCCCAGGGCACGTCTTGTCCAGACTGAGTGGCTCTCTCTCTACTGTCAACCAGCCCAAGTTTCTTCATGGGAAAGGAGCAGTGGGACAGGAAATGGATGCCTGGACCCAAGGAGGCAGAATCTGCAGTGTTTGACAACTAATGATGAAAAGAGACAGGTGCTACAGAAAAGGAAGGTTAAATATGGGGACTCCAGTATTTTCAGCATGGGAAAGGGTCTTTTAGAGAATATATGTTGAGAGATTAAGAGCCCTAGATCTGAAATTGAGTTGTATTCTAGCATTGCCACTTAGATTTTTGACCTTGAATAAATTACTTAATCTTTCTGAGCCTCAGTTTCCTCATCTATAAAATGAGAGTACTAATATTTATATAATAACCACTTGGGATTAAGATAAACTCTGCTGTGATAGAAAATCCCAAGTAACAGTGGCTTAAATAAGGTAGATTTTAATTTTCTTTTCACATGAAATAAGCTGGGAGGTAGGCCATAGAGGTACTGCCGATATGGCAGGACACCTGGCAGCCACTGAGGTTTCTGCCCTTGTGCTGCCCCATTAAGTGTGATTTCCATTTCCAAAGGCACCTCATGGGCCAAGATGGCTGCTGTAGCTCCAGCATTTACCTACTTGTTAGAGCCAACTGGAAGGAGAGAAAAACAAGTTTCCTTACTTTAAGAAGACTTTCTGGCAGTTTCATGCCGCATATCATTAACTACAACTCAATCACACAGGCACACCTACCTACAAAGGAAGCTAAGAAATACAGTCCTCTAACAGGGTGGCCTTGGGCCCAGGACAGTATCAGCATAATATCTTTAAGTAGCATGAAGAGTGGATACATGGGTTAAGTCTGCACTCATGCTACCTTATGGTGTTGCAAGAATTAAATGAGATACAGACTGACAGCTCAACAAATGTGAATGATAATGATGAATATTATAACTCAATAGCAGTATCCTCAAAAGAGATATGAGAGGAAGGAGGGCCATTATGATCCATGGGGTGATGAGTCACAACAGAATGGGTCACGAGGGGCAGTCATGATCCCTGCTGATACTGATCGAGGGCCTGGGAGGGATGGGGAAAGAAAGGACAAGGTGGGGACATGAGTAGCCAGGTTGACACCCTTCCTGGATCTTCTCTTAAGAGCTGTGATGTTCTTCTGGTTCAGTGCTAAGCTCCCCGCTTTCTGCTTGCTGGTCTATTCCCTGGCTACCATAGTTTCCACTGTGGAATTTCCACAGGCTCTGGTGCAGAAGGAAACCTGGCTCTGGGTCACTAAGAATTTTAATTAAAAATGGAAATGAAGGCTCATGTCACCAGTACTACATTCTTCCAGCCCACTGATGATTTCTGGCAGGGATAAAAATAACAGACATAGCCTGTTGGCATTAATGAGAAAAGGGTTGCTTTTTTTTTTAATAGATTCAAAATTTATAACAGCGATATTAAATATAATGAGCAATCATAGATTCTCTTGGTCTTCCATCTCCTTTTAGGTATGTATGCAGCTTCCAGCTGACTTTCTAGTATTATAATTTAGAACCTCCTAAGGAAATAAGGAACCTCATCAAAAACATGATATAGGCATCATACCAGGTCAGTGAGCTAGAGGGAAAATCCCATAATTGATTGTTTTAAAGATCTTATTTGAGAGAGAGAGAGAGAGAAATGCAAGAGCTGGGGGAGGGGCAAAGGCAGAACCAGGCCTCCCACTGAATTAGGGAGTCCAATGCGTGGCTTGATCCCAGGACTCTGAGATCATGAGTTGAGCTGAAAGTAGATGCTTAACCCACTGAGCCACTCAGGCAACCCCCTCCCCCATATTTGGTTTTGAATGTGAAAGACTATTGAATTTTTTTGAAAAAAGAATCTTATTTAAGAAGGCTATATTTTAGTGAATAGTGGGAATTCTTTCCTTTAAGGGAAGCCCAAAGCTTAAATCCTTAGGCTCAAGCAGTGCTCCGCATGCATGTACAGAATGTTTGGCTTTGATGAGCCCATGTTATAGGTTGAATTGTGTCCCCTAAAACTTGCTATGTGGAAGTCCTAATGCTCAATGTCTCAGAATATAACCTTATTTGGAAAAAGCGTTATTATAGATGTAATTAGTTAGAATGAGATCATACTGGAGTAGAGTGGGCCCCTCAACCAGTGTAACTAGTGTCTTTATATAAAGGAGGAAGTAGGGACATAGACATGCACACAGAGAGAGTGCCATGTGAATAATGGAGTTATGCTGCCATAAGCCAAGAAACAACCCAAAGCTAGGAGAGAGAGGCCTGAAACAGATCCTTCATTAGCACCTTTGACAGAGCATTGCCCTACCAACCTTGAGTCTTGATCTCAGATTCTGAGCTTCTTGAGTTGTGGGACAATAAATATTTCTTGTTTAAGCCACTGAGTTTGTGGTACCTTGTTACAACAGCCCTAGGATATGAATACAATCCAAGACTTGACAGCTACAGGACCTTACCTCATTTGATTTCTCCAGAACTCTGCTTCCTTAGGTGTGGGTGAGAATAGCAATGTCCACCTGTCTACCAGTAAGGATCAAATATAAAAATTTTTATTTTTTAAAGATTTATTTATTTATTTATTTATTTATTTATGAATGAGAGAGAGAGAGAGAGAGAGAGAGAGGCAGAGACACAGGGGGAGGGAGAAGCAGGCTCCATGCCAGGAGCCTGACGCGGGACTCGATCCTGGAACTCCAAGATAGCGTCCTGGGCCAAAGGCAGGCACTAAACCGCTGAGCCACCCAGGAATCCCCCAAATATAAAAAATTTTAATACCGTGGAACATCATCACAAGGTCAAGTATTAGTATTATACCATAAAGCCATGGCATTTTCTTCCTTGCTTGCTTCCTTCCTTTTTTTCTTCCTTATTCCTTTTTGTTTTTTGTTTTTTTAAATGTCTTAAATGTCAAGGGTTTATGTTAAATTCCTCCCAAGCATAGTGCCCAATAGTAAAAGAGGGGTATTTCTGTAATCATCAATATTTGCTGACCTTCATTGAGGACTTTAACAATCAAATACATATTCTGTGCTAAGATATCTTAGTCAAATGTGCCTGTCTGAGAGGAACAAATTACATAGAAAGAGATGGCAGATTGGCGTCATCTTGTATCCCAAGACTGATCACTTGATTGCCTTCTTAGAATGCTGTGTTAGAAAAATACTGAGGCTGTGTCCAGGATAGAGGATCATGATGATCTAGTAATAGTTTTTATGACCCTGAACTGGAGTAACTGTATAAAGGTAGCTTATACCTTTGTGGACCTAGAATCCACTTTTCTTTTTATTTATAACGAAGTTCTCTGCTTTGTGAAAATCTTTGTGGCAAAACTCATTTAGCCAAAGAAAGCTCACATTCAGCCAAATCAAGTATAGCCTAAAAGATGCCTAAGAGTTAAAATAAAAATAGTTGAATAAATTTGGGTTGTATTTGTGAGGAGTACAGATAATAACAGTAAGATTTATTTAAGCTTGCTATATGTCACATACAGTGAAATGCACTTGACATGTATTATTTCAATGAATTCGTTATAACTGTGACCATATAAGGTAGGTTACTACTTAGGAAGGTGAACCTCTTAGAAAATAAGTGACTGGCCTAATGTTTCACAACTAGTAACTGACAGAGCTAGGATTCAGACCCAAGTCTGTATCTAATCCAGTACATGTTCTCAAGCTCATGGTGTTGTGTGTGTGTGTGTGTGTGTGTGTGTGTGTGTGTATTTAATTTAGGTGAAATTCACATCCATATTGACACATTTTAAAGGAAACATTCAGTGCCATTTAGTACATTCACAGTGTTGTACAACAACCTCTGTCTAGTTCCAAAATATTTTAATCACTCCCCCCAAAAAGCCCTGTACCATTAAGCAGTTATTCTCTGTTCCTCTCTACCCTCTCGCCCCTGAAAAACACTAATCTGCTTCCTGCCTCTATGGGTTTACCTATTTAGTATATTTCATATAAATGGAATCATACAGAAGGTGATTTTTGGTGTTTATCTTTCACTTAACATAATATGTGGAGGCTCATCTATGTTGTAGCAGGTATAAGTATTTCATTCCTTTTTATGGCTAAATCTCTGTTTTTGAGGCAAAATGTCAGCAATTACTCCATTACACTTTCCACTTGGAGACATGAAGAGAACCCAAGTTTGGTGGCTGAGATATCTTTTCCAGTTTTCCCTGTCAGGCCCCACATCATGTGATAGGTGAATAGACTGAGTACTGTCTTCTTCTTTTATACGCACATAAGTAAGGAGCATTTGGACATGATCTTGATCCCCTTCATATCTGGGGCCAAAGCACCTAGAGGCTGTAGGAATAGGAGCAGTGGCTATAGCCAAAATATGTAGTTTCCCTATTCTCCCAATTTAGGATAATAGTTTTGCTATTGGGCTTCTTTTGGGTGCCTAGAACATTCCATTGTACAGGTGTCTGGTGTTCTTGGGTGATGATTCAGCTCTTACTACAACTAGAGCAACAGCTTCCATATTACTATTTATAGTTCTGCAACTATAATCACTGTAAACCACCTTCCGTAAAACAGTGAAGCCCAAACTGATCGAGTCATGCCCTACTTGTTATTAGGCTGTGGCTATGGCTATCTATTGCCAGGACACACTTGAAAGGCTTTAATAACATACAAGGTCATTTAATATATGGACTCTGTATATGCAATAGTATTTTCTCCTCCTTACTTGCTGTATACATTCTAGTAAAATTGAATTAAGTGGTGTTTCCCTTTACTTCCCCAGGAAGACTCAAAGTCCCTTTCCTTCATGCTTGTGTGTCAGCATGGTGCCTTTTACAGACATTTATAACAAAGTGGGGGGCAGAGGAGAGTGGGTCTAGCTATCCTGAAATGGTTTATACATCAGTTTCCCCACTCAAACTGTGAATTCCTTAAGCACAGGAATTATATCTTTTTTGCTTTTATTCCCAATATCTGGCACAGTTTTTAGCTCATGACAGGTTTCAGTAGACATCAGTACATTTTGAAGAACCAAAAATTGTAGAGAGGAAGTGATAGCCTCAAAATCATACATAGCATATGATGGATTTGGGTTAGAAGTTGAATGTCAGTACTCATGGTCTTTGTAAATCTTTCCTAACTGCAAACATAGTATGAAGGAAAAGAATGTGAGGTTTAAAAAAAAAAAAGTGGACAGCCCAGGTGGCTTAGCGGTTTAGTGCCGCCTTCAGCCCAGGGCCTGATCCTGGAGACCCAGGATCAGGTCCTGCGTCGGGCTCCCTGCATGGAGCCTGCTTCTCCCTCTGCCTGTGTCTCTGCCTCTCTCTCTGTGTAATAAATAAAATAAATACTATAAATATTTAGAAAGAAAGAAAGAAAGAAAGAAAGAAAGAAAGAAAGAAAGAAAGAAAGAAGAAAGAAAAGAAAGAAAGAAAGAAAGAAAGAAAGAAAGAAAGAAAGAAGAAAAGAAAGAAAAGAAAGGAAGGAAGGAAGGAAGGAAGGAAGGAAGGAAGGAAGGGAGAAAAGTGGTCAAATGCACTCCCCAACACACTTTCCCAAAGAAAAACTAAAAGTTTAACCATCAGAAATATGATAAGTTTGTTAAAAGTGAATGATGTAGCCATAGTTAGCTGTGAATTCTTTTTTTTTTTTTTTGGTTGCTTTGAATATATGAAAATGATATCAGGGGATCCCTGGGTGGCGCAGCGGTTTGGCACCTGCCTTTGGCCCAGGGCGCGATCCTGGAGACCCGGGATCGAATCCCACATCAGGCTCCCGGTGCATGGAGCCTGCTTCTCCCTCTGCCTGTGTCTCTGCCTCTCTCTCTCTCTGTGACTATCATAAAAAAAAAAAAAAAAAAATTTAGAAAATGATATCAAAACAGGTCTTTCCTGGCAGTCTCAGTGGTTATACCTTTCCAACAGTTTCTGCATATTCCGCTCCATTTCCCCCCATTCTCCCTACCCTGCCACCCTACTTTCCCTATTTTTCACACCACCTACACTATCATCAGGTTCAGAATTCCAGGGAAAGGTTGAAGAGGAGACATTTCTGAACCTGGGATTAAGATAAAGAGCTATGTCTTCATGGCTTATGATGTTTCAGGACCTCAGTCAATGACGTGATCTTCTGCAGGGCTGGCAATTTCCTCCAAATGTAAACATCATGCCAAGGCTGCCTAAGGGGCAGTATGCAGGTGTGATGGATGAGAATCAAGATGTGGAGAATTTTGAAGCCTATGATCTAGACTTTGTTTCCTCTCTATAAAATAAGAGCAGGGGCACATCTCATAGTTATGTTAATACATTCTTCACACCAGTAGATATTACCAAGGGAAAATGATTTAGGAAGATGGTAAGCAGAAGATTATTGGATAACTTTGAGGGATTTTTGCCTTTAAATGTTTCAATGCAAGAATTTCTGTGAAAGGGAATCTTTAACTTTATACTTCTCCAAAAATGTAACAATGACAGGCCACATATAAAAAGGAAAGGCCAAAAATACTACTAGGGAAGGAAGGAAGGAATCTAAATATTGAGGCAGATCAGAATGGAATACAGAATGCTCAGCTGGGCTGAAGTCATAAGTCTGCTGGGATCAGAACTAAGCAGCAATGGCTTTAAGTGTGGCTCCTGTGGATAAAAGGACTAAGAGGGCTCCAAGCAATATAGCGTCCAGAATTGAACTCCTGCCTGAAGCCAGTGTATGGGGTAGTTCTTGTAGGCTGAGGAAAAGAATGGAATAAGGGAGAAGTCATATGATCCTGTGCTCTAACTATAGCAGTTTCTTCTGTGTTGTTCTCTAACACCTGGGGAAGTGCTGACCATCACCTGGGATTGTGGCTTTCAGCCAGCTTCTGGGTGAGAGAGGTAGGATATATAAGCAGCTAGACCTTCTGCTGCCACAATGATGAGCTCTTTCATATACCTAATAAAACCTTGGGGCAGGAGCACAAAATGGCATTCTAAAACCTGGTTCTGAGCTAGAGACTTAGGGAGCCAAGAAGACACAGTCCCAAAGTAATTACATTAAGAAGATGAGCACACAGAGAGAAAGGAAGAGAGAGGGCAAAATTCTCCTCATCCTCCTCAAAGTGAGCCTGACAACTGAAATTTCAAAACATAGCAAGAACTCTAAGGCTAAGAAAGACAGCTCACCACCACAACGAATGAAACATAAATTCATTTGAAATGAAATAATTTCATAGAACAGTCTGAAAGGGTAAAAAAAAAAAGTAACTTTTGAGTATAAAGAAGGAAAATGATTTGGGATGAATTATAAACAATCATAAAATTCAGGGGGGGGAGTGCATGGTTAAGGCATACGTAGATTCTTTTGCTCAAGAAGAGGAGAGAACTACTGGAAAGTTTATAGTTAAGCAAATATTTTGAACATGCAGGATAATGACTAAAACTATAGGAAAACAATGTCTAGTTTCTGAAACAGAAGGAAAAAAGGGTCTACTAGAAAATGTTATCAATCCAACAGAAGCCAGGAAATGAGAAAAAGAATTAGATGGGAAAGATGATAAAAAGATTTCTACTGATATCACAGTGCTTTTGAATTATCAGGCAGTCAGTTTTTCCCAAGATCTCTAGTCTGTGAGCAGTGATATTTAACAACTGGCTGAGTGGGGCAAGGGCGCTGATTCATATCATTTACTGATTTTGTGGTATAAATACCCCCACCGTGGCCAATTTCAGGCTACCAGTGTAACATCAATCGGTTTACAAAATTCCTGAAAATGTAATAATAATGTCTAGGGAACTTGTATATACTGGCTCAGTACACCACTATTTGGGATAGACAGGCTTTTTCTCTATGGTCTTCATTCATTCATATATTCTGCATATAACTTTTGATAATAAAATAAAAATTAAGAAAAACATTCTCTGCATTTAACTTCTCTAACTGAAACCATATGGAAATTTATTGGGAAAACAGGAGTTGGTGGCATTTTGTTATTAGAGTATTTATCATACAGTTATGGAAGGTTAGTAATTTATGATCCTTGCTTGCAAAGCCAGATCAATACAGAGATAAATGTCCTCAGCACAATAGAATTTATATCCTCCACATGATAATTGACCATTGTGTCATACATTCAATTATTCATCTCATTATGTGATATAATGAGCAGGAAGTTCAATATATATGTGATTTATTAATATACAATATAGTGTGAAACCCATGGCCTATCTAACCCATTACCTGTCCTTGGCAACATAGTATACAGTTGTCTTCTCCAGCAATAGGATCCCACAAGGAGGATGATCCACCCCTTTTAACACTAGACATTTGCTTAATTAGAACAGATGGGGGAAATGCCTGAGCTGACATTATTCCCTCTCTTCCTTTTTTTCTTTTCCCTTCTTTCTAATTATGGGTTTGTAGTTCTTTTCTTTTCTTTTCTTTTCTTTTCTTTTCTTTTCTTTTCTTTTCTTTTCTTTCTTTCTTTTTCTTTTTCTTTTCTTTTCTTTTCTTTTCTTTCTTTTTTCTTTCTCTTTTCTTTTCTTTTCTTTTCTTTTCTTTTCTTTTCTTTTCTTTTCTTTTCTTTCTTTTCTTTCTTTTCTCCTTTCCTTTCTGTTACTTCCCTTCTCTTTCCCTTCTTTTCCTTCTCTTTTTTGTTCTGTCTCTCTTTTCTTTCTTTCTTTTTCCTCTAGAGCACAAGTGGCTCATCCCAGAGTAGGGTGATGGGTAAATGGTACTGAAAGAGCCTTTCATGTTTACTGATTTACAACTTTGAGTATATTTGGCAACACGGGTCATTCTGCATCACCTGTCTGTGTATGTCACTGAGTTAAGTAACTTAAAGCTTGGGACACAGATAGTCCTAGAGCAGGGAATAGGACATTCCCAGGAGAGAGAATGAACAGGGAAAATGAAAACAGAAAACTAACCACTTAGAAACCTATGCATAGAGCTAGTTTACTAACAGTGGGAGTAGGAGCCATCCCAACCCCCACCCCCCTTTCTTTCTCAACCCCTGGGAACATTTGTTGCCTGTAACGTCTGTGCTTTGCTTTGCTAGGGTTAATCAGGGGGCCTATTATTCAGCAAATTAAAGGCTTGGCTGCCTGAGAGTTCCTTTCAGAAAAGATTAGGGTCTCTGATGAGGCTTTGATGTAATAGATGGAGCAGTTCTGCTCCTTCATATTAATGGAAGAGTGTTAAGGACTCCCCAGGCTCTCTTTGGCAGTTGGTGTCTTTACTCATTCCCTTGCCTAAAAAAGAAAAATATTTTATCTTACAAAAATTTAGTGCTTCAAAAAGGCACTGGATTGACATCTTCAGGGGGTAAAGTGTTCATTTCTTGGCCTAAAAGCACAGAGGCTCAGCACTAACTGGCTTCTTTGGGTGGCCACTTCCTCAGGAAGAGCTGTCTCTCCAAAGTGCAACAGAAGCATTTAGGTCTTGTAGTTCATTGCCCTTGAAAGCTTTTTTTGCTCAGAAGTTGGGCAGAGGGATGGGGTGGTGACAGGCATGATGATGGTTTGTGTTCTTAGGCACATAAACCAAGGCTGCCAACAGCTGTGCAAAATCCTGATTTCCATGACGTTTACAGTAGTTATTACCTGACAATATTTCCTTTAGGCTTTTCATTAGTGGTTAGGTTGTCAATGAAAATCTCATCTAGTTTATTTTCCCCAATTTAATTTCATGCCACCAATAATATTCCTATAATTGGCAATCAGCCAGTGTTTAGTCTATGTAAGTCTTTACCAAAAAAGCACACATTAAGGGAAGGATGCTAAATGTGGGCACAGTGTCAGCCAGACTGTCGAAACTCTTGGCCATTATTCTTCTCAATCTAATCTTCCTCCCACCTCCACCTCCACCATGTCCTAGGGCCTGAAATTTTAGTTGGGACTATTATTGTCATTATTTATTTATTTATTTATTTATTTATTTATTTATTTATTTTTTTAAAGATTTTATTTATTTATTCATGATAGTCACACAGAGAGAGAGAGACAGAGAGGCAGAGACACAGGCAGAGGGAGAAGCAGGCTCCATGCAGGGAGCCCGACGTGGGATTCGATCCCGGGTCTCCAGGATCGTGCCCTGGGCCAAAGGCAGGCGCCAAACCACTGCGCCACCCAGGGATCCCTATTGTCATTATTTAAAAAGCAAATTTGACAGTCCTATTGTTTCCATGCCCATTTGTGTAATGTTTCAGTCCTCTTCTTGTCCTTTCCCAAGCCCCACCTGTGGTATTAAATTGCTTCCTCCTCTGAGGAAGCTTTTCACCCATGGGCTAAATTTTTTAAGTAGTTTTCTTTTCATTTTTTGCAATGAATAGTTCAGTTGACCTTGAACAATTGTGAGGAGGGCGTTGGAAGCACCAACTCCCCATGTAATTGAAAATCTGCATATAACTTTTGATGTCCCAAAACTTTACTAATAGCCTACTGTTGACTAGAAGACTTACTGTTAACATAAACAGTTGATTAATACATATTTTCTGTTATATATATCATATACTGTATTCTTACAATAAAGCTAGAGAAAAATGTTACTAAAATATAAGGAAGAGGGCAGCCCCAGTGGCTCAGCGGTTTAGTGCCGCCTTCAGCCCGGGATGTGATCCTGGAGACCTGGGATCGAGTCCCACATTGGGCTCCCTGCGTGGAGCCTGCTTCTCCCTCTGCCTGTGTCTCTGCCTCTCTCTCTCTCTCTCTCTCTCTCTCTCTGTGTGTCTGTCATGAATAAATAAATAAAATCTTTAAAATATATACATATATATATGGAAGAAGAAATATTTATAGTATTATACTGTATTTATTGAAAAAATCCACATATAAGCGGACCCATGGAGTTCAAATCCATGTTGTTCAGTGGTCAGTTGTATATGGTATCTTGTCACCCTGCCTTTCCTTTCCTTGATGGATACCAGCATCTGTGGGCACTGCACTCAGCATTTTAAGAATCAAGGGACAGGACTAAAAACTTACCAGGTTGTTGCCAATAGAATTAGCTCTGGCTTAAGATCAGAGAGCTCTGTGCCTCCTTGCATTAGCCACTCAGGGAGAATTTTTTAAATAGCTAGTTCTTTGATAGTAGAAGACATCAGTTGGGATTGAAGAGTGTTCTAAGAAGGAGCTGTATGAAACTCACGGCCATGTTTACTGGAGGGAGTTAGTATTCATTATGTTATACAGAGTAATTTTTATGAAATCCCAGGAAAGCTATATCTCTAGTCTCCTTGGCAGTCATCATCATCATCATATCTTCATGGTTCTACAAGCAGAGAGTCTGTTTTTGTATCATGGATTTTAATAAATACAGAACAGGGGCTCCTTAGTGGCTCAGTTGGTTGGGCATCTGACACTCTGATTTTGGCTTGATTTCGGCTAGGGTCTTTAACCCAGGGTTGTGAGATTGAGCCCCATGTTGGGCTCCCTATTCATGCACACTCTGCCTGTCCCTTTCCCTCCTTCTCTGCCCTTCCCCCTGCTCCTTCGTGTGCTCCTTCTTGCTCAAATAAATAAATAAAATCTTTTTAAAAAGAGAAATTTAGAACAGATTGCATTTTCCCATTCATGTTGTCTGCTAGAGAACCCAGACCCAAATTTGTGGCCACTGCTACTAAAGTAATTTATTTGGTACTCTAATTTTCCCTTTATTTCATTTTTCTAGTCTGCTTGTAATTATTTTTTATCTTATTCCATGTACCTAAAACATGTCATTGTAGAATGCCTTAAATTGTTTCTAAACAAGATGAAGTTTTAAAAATCAATTATATATACTGATGGTGGGAATGTAAATTGATGCAGTCACTTTAGAAAACAGTCTTCTAGCTCCTCAAAAGGTTAAACATATAGTTACCATATCCACCATGATCCAGTAATTCTACTCCTAGGTACATATACCCAGGAGAAATGGAAACATACGTCCACATAAAAACGTATATATAAATGTTCATAGCAGCATTATTCATAATAACTTAAATGTGGAATTAACCCATATGTCCATTAACTGGTGAATGGATAACAATATATGGTATATCCATATGATGGAGCATTATTTAGCAAACAAAAGGATGCAGTATTGGTACATGCTGTGACATGGATGAACTTTGAAAACATGCTGAATGAATGAAGCCAGTCACAGAAGACCACATATATAATGTGAAACATCCAGATTCAGCAAATCCATAGAAACAGAAAGTAGGTTAGTGGTTGTCTGGGACTGAAGATGTTGAGGAGAAATGGGGAGTGACTGCAAATGGATACAGGGTTCCTTTTGGGAGTGATCAAAATATTCAGAAAATTGATTATGATAATGGTTATACAATTGTATGCATATACCAAAACTTTTTGAATTGTATGCTTTAAAAGGGTAAACTGTGTGGTATATGAATTATATCACATTAAAGCTATTATAAATGTCATTTGCATTAACTGATCAATTATAAACTTTGGGGACTATCTTTTGCTGATTTTCTTCTTTCTTTTTTTTTTTTTTTTGCTGATTTTCTTACACTTTTTATTTTCACTTAGTGCCAGACATGCACAAAGTAGTTAAGCCCACTTATTTTTAGCAGAATCTGCAGACTTGGAGATTGTGAATCTCTAAGAATCGGGATGTCCATCTCCAAAGGATACAAATCCTCTGCATGTTACCTAGTTCAGTTTATTTGATCCCGTGGGCAAAATCTGTTTGTTCAGCAGCAAATTCCAAGCCTGTGGGCATAAATGCTATCATTTTATTTCTACACCTTTTTGTCTTTGCCTTGCCTTTGCATACCCTCTCTCCTCTCTTTTGTCATCTTATTCTACCTGGTAGTGAAAATAAATGAGTAAGAGTGGCCAGAGAAGTAGGAATGAAGAAGAGATTTAGCATCGCACCAGGCACAGAAAGAGGAAGTTTCAAGAAGGTGGGGGCAGGTCAAAAGTAAGCCATCAATGACAGCATGAACATAGAGATGAAATAGAATGAAAAGTAAAAAAGAGACCACTGAATTGGTAATGTAAAGACTTGGGTTCCTTTGAGAGAGATTACATTTGGGCAATGAATATAAAAAATAGATTAGAATGTTCACCAAGGTTTAGCTGCAGGTACATCCTGTAAACTTAAATTTAAGTTGGCCAAAGATTTTACTAGTGGCCCCTTCTTTTTTCTTTATATACTCCTGACTTCAAGTTTCACAGCTACAACCAATACCTTTCCCTTCCCATTTCCTTAATTCAGACTGATGCTTCCTAAAGGACTCCCCTCTTTCCCTCCCTCTGGCTTACTCCATAATGTGACGCCTGTTCATTTTTTAAAGCAGAGATCTAATTGTGTTATCTCCCTGGTCAAAAAAGCCAGTTCAATGTGGCTAAGAAAAAAAACCTAAGTTTACCTGTTTACCCTCTAGGCCATGCATCTATACTCTATCTAGAGTCTGGATAAGATGTTCCCACCTCTCCCCCATGGCACTGCTCCCTCCCCATGTACCTGGCCCACCCCCCATCCTCACCCTTGTCTCTATTACAGCTGCATTATTCTGTTCTGCTTTGTTCCCATATGAGCCATCCATTTTACCAGTGGGCTTCTCTTCGTACTATACCCTCCATTTGGCATGCCCCTCTCCTACCCATCTGTCAATATCCCTTTCACCTTTAAAACCCAAGAGCCATTTCTCATGTGAAACACTTGTTCTTCTAGCTAGAGTTGTTTACTTTGAGCTACTCTGGTGCTTACACTTCTTGGCCTTTGTTATTATTTACGTTCATGTTTATTTTACTACTTGTTTATAAATTCCATGAAAACCAGCATCTCACTCTAGGCATCTTTTCCCCACAAGCACTTGGTGGAGTGCTATTCATAGTAAATACCTAATAAGTGTGAATGAATAAATCAATTCAATCCTACCTGATTCACTAAATATTTCATATATGTAAGTTTAGTATTACCCTGGAAGATACCTTTCTAATGGAGGCATATAATATCTTTTGTTTTTCACTCTCCTAGCTCTTCCACCCCCAGTCCTGAAGAGTTCTGAGCTTGTAATAGTCATGCACTGTAGTCATTCATTTCTCATAGGGGATGACTGGGTACTGTCCATTGCTTTTCTTATAGGGAAAAGTGCATACAAATGGGAATTATGGGGCATCCCTGGTGGCCCAGCGGTTTAGCGCCGCCTTCAGCCCGGGGTGTGATCCTGGAGACCCAGGATCGAGTCCCACCTTGGGCTCCCTGCATGGAGCCTGCTTCTCCCTCTATCTGTATCTCTGCTTCTCTCTCTCTCTCTGTCATGAATAAATAAATAAAATCTTAAAAAAAAAACACACAAAAAAACCAATGGGAATTATGGATTTAATTCTGGGCAGGGTAGCAGATAGGATCAAGGGAAGGATTAGAATTCATATATCCCCCAGCACTTAAGCCTGAACTAAGAAGCAGACCATAACTGTTTGTCAAAATGGTAATAGATTCTTAAAGAAATAAGCCAGACATTCAAAATCAGGAATGCCTAAGGGCTTGAACTCGAAAATGCCAGAGTTCTTTGCTTTTGCTGACTTGTGAGACCCTCAAAGTCCCTTCCTCCCCTAGAACTTTGTAAGTTCTGATCAGGATATCTATCAGACAGGAGTTGTGTCCATAGTGGTAGGAATTGCAATGAGAAAAAGTAGCTAATTTGTGGTTATAGTATTATTCAAGTCTAACTCAAGGAGCCATTGCACCTGAACGTTTATTTTAATAGCAGTCATCTCCTGCTTGGAATTGGGTATGCCATGGCTGTCTTCCCCAATGGGCTGACTTACTGTATCCCTAGCACCCCAGTGACTGGCCAATATAGCTGGCATTTATTGAATGCTCATTATGTGCCAGGATTATCTCATTTACCCCCCACAGTGACATTACTGCTTTACAGATGAAGACACTGAGGCCCAGAGAATTTTATTAACTTGTATATCAACACATATCCAGGGATCCCTGGGTGGCTCAGTGGTTTAGCGTCTGCCTTTGGCCCACGGCGCGATCCTGGAGTCCCACATCGGGCTCCCGGCATAGGCCTGCTTCTCCCTCCTCCTGTGTCTCTGCCTCTCTCTCTCTCCATGTCTATCATAAATAAATAAATCTTTAAAAAAAACAAACACATATCCATAAGAAGTAGTTAAGTTTGACCTTGATGACCGGCTTTTAACCTTTATATATTACTGCCCCAATACAAGGCACCAGATTTTTTTTTTTTTTTTATGTCATGCTTGGGAGAATGATGGTTTTGGAGATTAAGGAGATTATTATTTAAATAAGTCAACATACTAGTTTAAATATTTAAGATTGATAATATTTGATATATAGCTATATATAGGATATATGAATGTATATTATGATAATAATAAAGTGTAGTATCTTTTTAAATGGACTTGCTAACACCTAGATTATTTTGCCCTGATTCACCCACATTTTCCATAACCACTTCCTTCTGAGTTCAGCCATCACTTCCCTCTTTTATTACTCCTCATCTTCTGGAGTGCTTCAAGCAGGTATTTCCTTAATTTTCACCTGAAGCAGAGACCTTTAAAGAAAATGAAGGTCTGTGCCTGGTTTGCTGGCTGAGTCTAGGGCTGACCTGCGGTCAACATCAGCCCCTTACACAGGCTCCAAAGGAGTGCATGGCCGCTGTAGGGGACACTCAGTAGCACCTGCAGGACCAGCGAATGCCCAGATCTTTGAGAACTGACAGCACGGTAGCCTGAGAGATGGAGCCATCCCAGGATTCCCATCACCCAGAGATAGAGGCCTTTCCCAACCCCTTTGAATCAGAGGGTGGGATTTGAACAGATTATCAGTCCAATAAACTAGTCACTGAGCTGTGCAATGATGTAACAGTTCATTGTTTTGGAGGCACCCTGACTAAACTACATGGATGGAGTTGCCTGGAAAAATATTTAATTGCAAAGTGCTTTTCCCAACCAAGGAAGAAAGAAACAAAACAAGAGCAAGAAGGTGGTGAGTTGGGGCCACTGGTTACAGTTCTTAAGATTGCCTTAGTTGTAGGACACAAATATTGGGATCTTTCTTGGCTATGGTATGTCCAGTGGAGGGCATACCCATCCTGGTCTTCTGCAGCTGCCATATGATACTTCAGAAGCACAGATTAAACAGAAAGAAGTGTTAATAACGACTATAATTAAACTACCACTTCTGCTGTCACACATTCGATTGGCTTCTCTGTGGACAGCTTTTGTGTCCCCTGAGCTCTATCTAGACTTGATCTTTTAGCTTTGGCCTAGTTCCTCTTGGCCCCCTTCTCCTCACTTTACCTCTTTGCTTGGCACTTTTGTTCCTTTTTCCTCCTCCCACAGTAGTTCTACCTACTGTCCATAGTATATATTATCCTCCCTCCATCCCTGCCAGCTGTGACTCCCAGCTAGTACCCTAGACAAGCAGTACTTGAGGATTCTATCTTTTGGCTTCCAGCCACCTTATGCTTTTTCCCTAGTTGAGCTTTCTCTGGGTGAGAAAAGTTATTTCTCTCAGGTTCCAGGAAATGTAATGTTTTCCCCCTTCCATTTCCTTCCTGGGTTCCCTTGAGCTCACCTTGGACCTTTAGTGCTGCTTGCTTTATCTGAAGCTTAGGCTGACTTGCTAACTTTCTAAGCCTGCATCTGGGTTCCCTTGCCCTGGTATCTCAGGCAAGGTGGCAGCTGCCCTGTTGTCCTGTAGCCTGCCAACACAAATTCTGTGTGACCTTGCCACACAGAATCTGCACCTGTTACACATCTCAAAAGCAGACTCAGCTTCCTGTCTGAAAACGCTCTGTCCTACCAGGACTTTTTTCCTTTTAGTGAATACTATTTCTCTCTGATTGATAGCCACAGACCCTCCCTCACTGACTAAAGTGAAGGCAGTTCTGGTTCTCACTTACCTGTTTCAGGTTAGGACCTCACTTTCTTTTTTTTTTTTTTTTTAATTTATTTTTTTATTGGTGTTCAATTTACTATCATACAGAATAACACCCAGTGCCCGTCACCCATTCACTCCCACCCCCCACCCTCCTCCCCTTCTACCACCCCTAGTTCGTTTCCCAGAGTTAGCAGTCTTTACGTTCTGTCTCCCTTTCTGATATTTCCCACACATAACTCAAAATGGATGAAAGATCTAAATGTGAGACAAGATTCCATCAAAATCCTAGAGAAGAACACAGGCAACACCCTTTTTGAACTCGGCCATAGTAACTTCTTGCAAGATACATCCACGAAGGCAAAAGAAACAAAAGCAAAAATGAACTATTGGGACTTCATCAAGATAAGAAGCTTTTGCACAGCAAAGGATACAGTCAACAAAACTCAAAGACAACCTACAGAAAGGACCTCACTTTCTCACCCTAGGTGTGGTTAACATGCCGTTCCAGTATTGCCAGCAAGACTTTAAAACACACCACATGCAATATTTGTCAACTTCATGAAAACTGAAATGCAGTTAAACATTCCACCAAATGGAGAGGTGATGTTTCACTAAAATAACATATGCATCATCAACTTTCTCAGCCTGTCTTCTTTTGAGGCATTAGTCATCTTGGGAAAGTGCCTGTGTTTATCATAGTCCTGTCTTCCAGAATGGAAATTTCCTTCCAAGACAGAGCACCATGGGCTCCAATATTTAACCTATAATTAGTATATCCCCTAGAGGATTTTCTCCTTTTGATGCAGAGGCCTCTTTGTCACTCAGGCTTCTGTCTGAGAATGATAGGAACTGCAGGGCAGCAAGATGCATCATGAGGCAGGCAAATGTTTGCTCAGATCAAAAATGTTTAGATATTCTGTACCAATGCAAACACTTCACAATCTAAACCCATAAGAAAACAGCAGAAATTATAAAAGACAGAATATCAAGGAAGAAATGCGAAGAGACATAAATCCCAAGTTTTGATCTAGTTTTGTGTGGAGCAAGATTGCTTACCCTCCTGCTTTTCTTACTCAGTTCTCCCATATTTTTAGTTTTTGACTTTTCAGCTGCTCTTTATCAAGTGTGTTTTATTCATACAAACATCTGCCTGTGACTCTTGATAAATAGCTTCCTCTTGCAGGCATCTGATTTTTTGGTTATGAAATGGCAGTTTGCAGCGACAAGGCAGCTGTGTCTCGACAGTGTTATCGTTTAGGAATGGAAAGAACACAGGCTGCGCCAGCTTCAGAGTGCAGCGCACAAGCCCGACCTTGTTTCTTGCTAAGAAACATCTCCTTTTTGCCTGTCTCTGGCAGAAGCTAGGCTGGGAGATCACAGCAAACAGCTGCAACAACCTGTGTTTAATGTGGTGACACTAATGAATTCTGAGAATTAATCTTCATCCAAGAAAATATGATGGAAGGTACTAGAATTTCAAATTAGGTAATGGATTGATTTCCTTCAAGACTGGAATTTGCTTCCATTTTCTTCTGGTGGATTTCTCTATCCTATTAAAACCACCCACCATGGCCTTATAAATCCAGGGTAAATCCAGGTAGTATATCTCATGGTAGTTTTAAATGTTTAATTTTCTTGTTTTGTTCTGTCTCTTGGCACAGAGATAACTACAGCCAAATCCAGATTTTTAAAAATAATTTAAAAAATCTGGAAGTGAAAGAATTACTTATGAGTTTGGAAGAAAGCAATATCCCTAAATCTAGTCCTTATTTACCTTTTTCCAGAGTAAAGGACTCTGGGAAGAACTGAACTTGGGGAATGTATTTCCTGTTTGAGACACTGATTTCTATAAAACCGCAGCCTACAGGTGTCTCAGATGTGCAGTTGACGGTCATAGGCTTTATGTATCTCCCCTCAGTCAGCTGAGATGAGGACTCTGCTAGCATGGTGGGGGCCTACTACTGACTTCTCACAACAGCTTTTTCAGGGGTGTCATTTGCAGAGTCCTGGTTCCATTGACACCAGAAAGAGTCAGGGGCCAAGTTAGTTTGGAAACATCGACTTAAACAAGATCAAGCTGTTTTCTTTGCCCTAGAGGCTCTAAGAACATTTAATATGCTCATGTACATTATAAAACTCCAGACTTTTACTTGGTTAGACAGTTACCAATGTTTCCCAAACCTTTTGACTGAACACTAGTTGTATTTTTCAGTGGAATATGTTAGGTGCCTAGGGTTTCACTCAAGTCACCTTATGTTGGTTGGCCCACATTTCCCATTCATTCTATGCATTCCTTTATAAAAACTGCTCAGTCCCTGGCTGGGGGAAAATATTCTGCATCTGGAATTTGCAATTCCTGTTTTAGAAAGCAATCTTGAAATGAATAAGCATATTATAACTCCTTAGGTTTTCAGTGTTTGGTCTTCAAGTAGGTTGGAGGATTCTGTCATGTTTTCATAAAGGACATGGAGGCTGTCAGGTGTTCTTACAGACCCCAGGAGTCCATTCTGTCTTAATCTACTAAATTCCTGCCTGAAAGGAGAATAAGACGGAAATGGCAAGATGCCAGATATAAACAGCATGAGTTTAGAGTCTTAAGCAATAAAGAATGTACCCTAGTTAAAGTTGGAAAAGGGACTAAAGGAAAGAATTGTTGGTAGGCTTTCAAAGGGGACAGTTTTGGGGGTGCAGGGGGTTGTCCTGGTGGCCTTTTGAGTTCCCAGCTACACAGCTTGCCTAGTCTGGCTTCTTGCATTGCCCATCCAGTTTCCCGACTTTGAAATCTCTTCTACCTCTTCTTCACCAATTGAGTTCAGTTTAGTCCCAAAACTTCCTCTCAGACCTTCCTCACTTCTCACCTCCCTAGCTAAGGCCTCCCTGACTGACTCTCCCTGCCCTACCTACTGTTCTAGGCTGTTGCTTCTGTGCCATTTAAGAAAACACAGTGCAGAGGAAGAAGAGCTCTCTCATGGGAGTCAAAGGATTGGCCTCATCTCTGTCAGAACTTGACCTGAACTTCCTCACCCCATGAAAAATGGGGTTAGAACAGAAAATCTTATACCCTTAGCTCTGAAGCCCTGTGCTTTTGTGTGATTATTTCTTATTCTGAATATAGAAGCAAAAACTGGCTTTTGTTGTTTCCTATGTTTCTCTTGTCCTTCTATCTTTCCAATTAGAATGTAGTTCCTTGAGTAAAAGGGTCTTGATTCTTTATGAATTAATTTATTTTGGGTTAATTCTGGCTGTGTAATAAATGTTCGCTGAACAAATGAAATTATTGATATATGATTCCAATGACTTGGAGTCTAGTAATTGCATGACTTTTAGCCATATCTGTTCCTAAGGTAGTACTGTCCTCTATCAGTAAAATAGTAATTCCATTTCAGTCTGGCTGTTTGCTTCCCATGAGAAAAAGTATGCAAAAGTGTTTTAGAATAAGGCTATCCCCTCAAGGTCTTTATGCCCTTCTCCTAAAAATCCTCCAGTGCAGCTGGATATGTCACAACTCTGTTTAGCATTCTTCCCATATACACTCATTTTCAATTTTGCTGACCCAATGATATGACATTCAGCCCACTCGATTCTTACTGAGAGAACTAACAAATCTTTTTGATCATTGCTTCCAGAGAGTAGATTACCTACCATCTTCGTTTTTAGGGATCTTCAAGAGACAACAGATTCACTTTAGTTTCTTCCCTGCCTGATTATCTTACTTCATTATTTAGTTGCCATTTCTTACTCCCTCTGTGATATAGAGCGAGCTCCTCTCCAAAATATCAAATGATCTGGCAACCTCATTGGTAGGTAGCCTTTTTCCCCCACCAGAGGCTGAAATTATGAAACAAGATATAGCACCTTTAATTACATCCCCAAACTCCAGTAGAGACTTATTTTCATAAAACTGGAGTATGGGTTTCTTGGTCTCTGTCAAACCCTATCCAAAGAGCTTTAATTATTACAGTACCAGAAGGACCTTATTTGTAGGCCTCATCTGGAACACTGTCCCAAGGCCTCTATCCTGAGGAGGAAAGTAGAGACAGTTACATCCCAATTTCCCATTCACATGCCATGAATAATTTTCTATTAATGGATGTGACTCCCACCTTCAGTCTCAGCCCCAAGTTTACTCATTTGAAGTGTTGGCACTAGTCATCAGGCATTGAGGATTGCCCTTGTACTTTTGCTCTATGCAGGAATGATGTAGCATGACCTGCCCCAGGTCACTGGGCAGGCTTGATTCCTGGACTTCCATCCTATACATGCCCTCTGATGTAAGGAGTGTGTGAAGCTACCAATGGCATCTGTAGTAGGAACTCTCAGGGGACACAAACTGTTTTTTAGGAGTTTTAGCATACCATCCCTCAAGGCAAGAGGACAGGGCCATTACACCTGTATTATTCACCGTATAACTACCAAGAGGTTCCTTATTTTCCAGATGCTTAGGGAAAGCACATTTATTTTACTTCGGTTGTCACATATACATAGACAGATGAATAGACATGGAATTCAGGGAAGATGGCTAATAGAAGACATGAACATAGTATTTTTTAAGACTGCACTGATTTATTTTTGGTAGGAAAAGTAATAGATTATACAAAAGTCTCCTGAACCCATGAAAGTCAAATGATTGATTTCTTCCCGTGGCAAACCAGAGGTGGTATTTATAGTCGTGCAGGCAGCAGAATGGAGATAATCTAGGTTCTTTTGGCTTTTCTAACTGAAAGCTCCAGTTCCAATAGATAGGAAATCCCTTGAATCAATTCTAAAACTGACTGGGAAATTTACTGAGTATCTTTTCAGGATTAGAAGGTGAGGGATGTGAAAGTGGCTTGAAATGTAAACGACAAAGGTTAAAGCCATTTTGTAAATCCAACAGTTAAGGATTGTTTAAAGAAGTCTGCTTAAATGTTTGAAAAGATGTTCAAGATGAGGCTGATTTTTTTTTTTTTTTACCATTTGTGAATGGATTTCATTATTTAAAATATGTCATGTTTTAGATGTTGCTGGCATGTTCACTATTGGGAAAACTGGAAACATTTGTTTTATACAGTGGGCAGAATGGCATTTAGCCTTTATCCTAAGCCTCCAAAGTGAGCTAAAGACTGATAGCTTAAAAGGGCAGTTGTTGATATTTCCTTCTCCTATCAGGGGCAGCTATTCAGAATGGAAATGCAGTGGTAATTGGAAGGGTATTCATCAGATTCAATTTCACTAGAAATTTCCTTGTATCAGAATCATCTTGGATAACATAGGGGATACAGCAAAATGTACAATTGTTGTTTTCTTTGAAAAGGGCATTTAAATCTGAAACAGAAAGTGGTTACACCAGTATGGTTTTAACCAATTAACTACAGAGGAGCTTAAATGCAACACAGTTTTTACCATTTTCAATGGACTTTTTGTTCCTTGTTTGCATAATTCCATTCCAGTTCATCTCAATTATATTGTGGTTACTTCCTGTTCTGAGGTTTTTCTGCTTCAGAAATCATTAGAAATCAAGGTGCTGAAGTTTTTCTGTGAAGGTTTCTTTATGATTAGTTTCTTTCCTTGCACACTCCTGAATGTTTTTCCCTACCATCAAATAGTGGACATTTCATATACTAGGATTTTATTTGAAAGACAGTATATAATTTTATATGTTTCTAAGATACAAGACTAATCAACTTGACTTCACTGTAAACATTTTCCTGTAGTGAAAGTTCAGACAGAAAATTCACATTTTTTTTTCTCAGTGTTTTGAGTACTTCAAATTCAATTGATGGCAAAAATTTATTGTTTTCAACATGTACTTAACCCAAATTAAAATAGATTTTTGATGTACTGATTAATTTGGCCAGCAGAGAATTATTATTCTTTTTTAACCCTCTTGGCACATATGAATAAAGAGCTGTGTAAGGTTAGTGATGAGGTTTTATAAATGAACTTCTTTGCCTCTCTCTTGTATTCACAGAGGAACCAGGTATCTAAGGTTGTACTTTGGATTGTTTGTTGATTTTTGCAAACAGGTGTCTTATTAAGGATTTTGAAAAGCGGCCTTCTGTCACACATCTCCTTGACCACCCATTTATTAAAGGAGCCCACGGGAAGGTTTTATTTCTGCAAAAACAGCTGGCCAAGGTCCTCCAAGACCAGAAGCATCAAAACACTGTTGTTAAAACAAGGTATGGTACTTGGTGTCTTCCTACTTCCTCTCTCACGTTATTTATAAAAATGGCATGTCATGTGTTCTGATTTGTCTAGCATTAATACTGGTAATTATCACATCCCTGCATTTTTGAGAGTTTCATTTACATGACATTAAGTACTCCATACTCAATGGATGAGATCTAGAGCGCTTTAGAAACAAGCTGTCCATTTGTCCTCCTACGGTTAATATCTCTCAACTGTGGCTAAAAGACTGCTCTGCCCTTATGTTCTAGTTAAAAACCAACACACATATATATTTATATTTAATATGAATGTGGATTTTTTGTTTTTAACCAGTAAGGTTAGCTGTATGAAAACAGCCAGGGATGAGATTGTGTGAAAAATCTTTACTTGGCCGTTGCTGATTAGAAAGAAGAAAGTAGACTATAAAAAGTGATTTTGGAAAGATTACAAGTTAAACACTAGAAGATGTTTCTCTAATGTGCTCTGAGACCCTATTCTTTAATTAAAAATTCCTCAGAGACAATTTAGTATTTTTAAATGATTTTTTTTTCCCACAGGTGATGTCTATGCTATCCAAAACAACTGTGATTCTCCCTCCCTGCCTCTTTCTCTAAAGTGTAGATTTTAAGAAATAAATATTTATTTTCAGGGCCAGTTTCTTAAAATGGTATTCCATGGTGGTCTCTAAGAAATAGACCTTTGATTTCTGTCCAGATGGTGGCAGAATTTCTCTTTAAAAATATTTTTTTAATGTAAATAAACCTGCTTCCCAGCTCAGCAGTTACTTGGTTTTATAAAACTGGCCAGGATGCAGATAAGCTCTAATCCATTATTATTAAAAGAACATTAAAAGGACTGGAGGTGAAGAAAATAAAATTTCACTAGTCACAAGTTCTGGAAATATTCATGTATTCTGTGGAACATTGTTTACAAGTCAAAAAAGCATCGGAACTCTTGGAGCTGGAGGGATAGTTTTAAGGTGACTGTATCTTGCTGATTTTCCCTGCCACCACCACGTTCCCTTTTGAATAGCTCGAAACAAATTTTTTCCTGCTCTTTTCCCCTTTCCACTGTCATTTGTGTTTCTGTGGCTTACATAGGTAGAGAAAGTCTTATGACTTGGTACCTTTTTAAAACAGTAAGAACTTGCATTTAAGCCCTGGGGAACTAAAATCCCCTTTCTTCCCCTGTTTCTGTTCTTGTACACCAGTCACTTCCCCAAAATCACTCACCTCTCCCTCAGCACACACAGCACTAGCACCAGAAATGAAGATGAAATCAAATCAAACAGACAAAACAAAACGAAACAAAAAACCCAGCATTTAAATGCTCTAAGTTGAATCAAGCCTTTCCTCCTTTTTACAATGTTCTGAAATTTGCTGCAGAACAGTTTTTAAGACTTAGGTTGCAAAGTTATTCAGCTTTTCACATTTGCCGGACTCTGCCTGTCCAGAGGTATGTTCTCTTTTTAAAGACATTCCTTCTTTTTGTATAGAATATCAGACTCCAGTCTCTCTCACCCACTCTCTCTCATTTCTCTTTATCTTTTTAACTTCTTTGCTCTCAAAAGCCTTATATGGTGGCAGAGACTTCTTACAGAGTCTTTGTAATCTTCAGTTTCACTCAGGAGTTTGTGTTTCTTTGAAAGTCTTTAAAAAACAAACAAACAAAAAAACCACACAACCAGCGGTGCCTGGCTGGCTCAGAGTAGAGCATGCAACTCTTGATCTTGGGATCATGAGTTTGAGCCTATTTTGGGTTTAGAGATTACTTTATAGATAAATAAATAAAAATTAAAAACCCCTGCAACCTTAAAAATAAGAATAAAAACTTTAAACAGTTGCTTCCTTAAGAGGTAGGACAGTTGCTTCCTTAAGAGGTAGGAAAATTAATTCTAAAGGAAACACAGTACCTGTGAGACACTTAACCTGCCACTTCTCCCATGTTGTTACTTCCTGTTACTTCCTCATAGCAGCTGGCAATTATGGTTGGCTACATAAGTGTTTTTAAAGCCCACCCAGAAAAACTCAAATATCATTTGATGCTGGTGACTCAATATATCTAAAGTTGTGAGTTTACAAGATAAGGTTGGAAAAGAAAGAACATTTGAGGCAGTTACATAGATGAGTGAGGCAGATGCCCCACCTACCACTTTCTTGTACAATTATGGTCACCCAGAAGGCAGCCCAGTGTGGTGGTTAAAGCCACTAGCCCTGCCAGAGTTTAATCCCAGCTCCACCACTCCGGGACAGGTTGTTACATTGGTCTATTCAGAGGTTTCTTCATCTATAATATGAGGATTCTTTTGAGAGTTAAATGAGTCCATATATAAAAAATAAGTAGAATAGCTCTTGATACAGAGTTAACAATCACAGTATTAGCAGTGTAGTATATGGGGGGTCTATTTAATTCAGAGTTCTCCATTTCTGTTTAATACTACCTACTTCTTGGCTTTAATTTGTATAAATTCATCTCTTTATCATATAACATCATGAAAATAAACAGTACTTAGCTACTGAATGTTAAAAATAACAATTTCTATCTCATTTAAAATATCATTTATTCATTTATTTGTTTAAGAGACATTTATGTGTGCATGTGACAGGCCCTCTGCTGAACAGAAGGACTACAAAGGCAAATCAGATATAGTTCCTGATAAAGTACTAATAGCCCAGTGTGTGAAACAGACAAGAATCAGATAAGAACAATTCAACATTAAAAGTACCTGGATAAAGGGATGCTGGGGAACACCTGGAAAGAAAAGACCCCTGGAACTGGTGGGGAGATGATCTTTGTATCCTGAAGAATGAATAGAAGAGGAAACAGATTATTCTGGGTAGAGGAGAATAATGAGCAGTGATCAAAGGGCAAAGGTACAGAGGCTGGAGAGAGCTTAAGGAATTTGGTGAACATTTCGTTGGCATTGCTGGAGCTTGGCATGGAACAGGGAGAGGGAGAAACCAGGCAGGCAGGGGCCAGGTCATGATGGGCTACAGAGCTTCCATTTCTTTCTTGGGAACTCAGGAGCCAGTGAAGGTTTTTAAGCAGGCATGTACTCCAGGAAGGTCCTTCTGATTGCAGTATAGAGAATGGATTGGAGCTGGGCAAGGCAGGAACAGAGAGACAAGTGAACAGATTGTGACAATTTGCAAATAACAGACGATATTAAGGACTTAGTGGTGGATTTGATGAGAGAGAGCAGAGACAGAGAGAGAAGTGTTACAGGGTCTGTCCAAATTGGGCTGCCTCTCTGCCATGGTTAAGACTGCAACCAAACAGAAATTGTAAGACACTAAGGGACCCAGATCAGTAAAGAGATTATGCTTCCTTTTCCTAACCTACCAAATGCAATGCCAGGTACTTCCAGATATACACAAAGTTTTCAGCTTTCTTTAAGGGTTCTGCAGTGTTCCAAATGGCTCTGAGTCCCTCAGCTGGAGAATTGTTTAGTTTTGAGAACCAAATGCAGAGAAATGAAACCTACAGACTGTAGGGAAAACTGTCTTACTGTTCCAGCAAAGTCAGGGAATGTTCTTTCCACTTTAGTATTTTCTCCAGGGGAGAGAGAAGTTGATGGTTTGAGGGGAAGACGGCAGGTTCTTAAAGAATGGGGCAAACTTGGACAGGTGAAGTGGAGGATCTTACGTAGAGGGACACATTGAAAATAAAGAGGGAGAGGAGGTAATAGAGGAAGCAAGAGGAAGTGGGAACAAGGGCCTAAGAGAAGGGTTGACCTTAGGAAGAACCTCTAGATTGAGAAAGACACAGAAAGATTAGATGAAGATATCTGGAAAATTTGAGGGGTGAGAGTGGGATAGGGAAAGGGGGTCCTATGAGGCAACTCATGTTGAATGCCCTTTATCTTTCAAAAAAAGTAAGAAAGATGGTCTCAAAGTTGGGAGTGGGCTGTGGACACCAGGGAAATGTTAACTCTTTGGAACAGCCACTAGGAGGAATATTATAAAGGGTCCATTAAAGATGGACATGATGATTGCTCAATAGCACAGAAAACCCAAGAGGAACTTAACTGAATAGCATTCCATTGTAGTGAAGTTAATCACCATTTAAAATAATGCATGTAGAGCATTCAGCACCAGAACCTCTAAAAAAATGTACCTTTACCACCACTGCCTTTCCTATTATCTTTTGCAATTCTTAGTAAAAGGGTAGGAGTAGAGGAAGCAGATACTCTGGTCTTCAGATTGGAGGCTAACTTGATGGACATGATGGGTGGACAAGGGAGCAGAGGAATAAAGATGAGGAAAGTATCCTTGGGATCTTTTGGGGATTTGGAAGAAAGTGAGGCCAGAAGTGGCTTTTTAACCTTTGAGCCTGGTCTAGGTCAAGAGACTGGCAGTCGCAATGCAGATAAAGAGCAGATTCAGTGAGTGGTTGGTGAGTGGACTGTAGTAGAACTGAGATCTTGGGAACTTTTGAAAAATAACTGGGAACTAGTCATGGCTGAACTTGTAGAGAAATTCAGTGGAGTTAGAAAAGTTGTTGGAGAGTTGACAAGTTGAGGAACCCTGAGATCAGTTTGTGGAAAGAAATAACAAAGTGGTTGATCAGGGGTGGGAAAACCAAAGACTGATACCAGGGGAATAGAGAGAAAGGAAAATGGAGGTCAAGTGCTGGAGGAAATGATATACAGGAATGATGTGGCATTTTTAAAAGGTGAAAGATTGGTTAGGGAGAAGTATGGCTGAGAAATGCAGAGAGGAGCAAGGAAGATGCCCCTTCTGCTACCTTCTCACAGTGAGTAGGTGGAAAGTGAAGTTGGGTCAAACGCCTTATGGGGCAGTGATCTACTTCAGTTCTGTTGAGATGAGTACGTGTTCAAGAGAAGGCTAGGAATCATGGGAGCTTGTTCACTATAGACGAGGAACTGCTTGAATGGTGGTGTACATGAAGTGTGCATGAAGAATGACTTGAATGGTGGTGAAACCCCATCTCCCCTCTCCTGGATCTAAGCAGTCTAGCTCTTCAGAGTGATCTAGTTGTGTGGAAAGTGAAGCCACGATCCATTCCCCCTTTTACATCATGTATGTGAGGCCCCTATGAAGGAGCAACATTGTGTTGAGATTTGATACCCATTTGATACCCAATGCTGACTATAGTGTATGAGTGTAACTGTTGGAATTTAAGTTTTTCCAGTAATTCAATAATTTTGCCATAGCATATATTTGATTCAGGTATGATAGAGTAGTTTTGAAGCCAAGGCTTACTCTCTCAAAGGAGGTTAAAAAGCCCTAAAATCCCCTGAACAGTAGTTGGGAGCTTTATTTTTTTACTTAATCATCAGGGATGCTTTTAAGCAGTTTGGCCATTTCCTTTACATCAGCTCCCATTTCCTCGGCCTTCAACACGACTTTTCCCCCCAGGGATGAAATCCCTGACTTCATCAACTGTCTGGAATATGAGTGGAGGCAGGGAAGATGCTGGGTAGGCTGTGCTATGATTCCCTCCTGCCTTCCAACCTCCCATCATGGGCCCAACTGCAATCCTTAGTAAAATGACAAGATCTAACATGTCTTTCCCTTGTGGGTGGCTTGGGCCTAACTGAAACCACAGATTTTAAACCCTCAAATGCCAGGGGTCTACTGTAAGTAGTATTTGGTAGAAGAATTAAGTTGCTGGTTGTTTTCTGCTCTGTTTAATGGATTTTGATTCTACTTTTGCAGTTTGCCTGAGGCTGGTTAAAACAATTACCTCAGCTTTTCTGATTTTCTTTTCAATGTGCAGCAGTGACCTTTAAAAACAGATTTCTCACTGCTTAATTGTCTAGCCTTCTCCAGTAAGCCTTGCTCATTTGCTTCCTCTTTTACCTTCAAACATGCATATATATTCACATCTAACATAATACATACACTCATGAGCTCCTGGACTCTTTATGTAAATGAATGAAATTTTTTTTTTTTTTTAAGATTTTATTTATTTGAGAGAAAGAGAAAGCATGAGCAGGAGGAGGGGCAGAGGGAGAAGCAGACTCCACTGAGCTAGGAATCAAATGAGGGCCTCCATCCCAGGACCTTGGGATTATGACCTAAACCGAAGGCAGATGCTTAACCAAATGAGCCACCCTGGCACCCCTAAATGAATGACTTCTGAATGATTACTTTATCAAGTGCTGAAGATACATGACACAAAAGAGATTAAAGCGCTTCCTGTTCTCCTAACAGACAAGAAATAAATCCACACCAATATAATTAGTATCTGCTATCTATCTATATGTCTGTAACTGAGTGAATAAATTAATATTTAATTTTCTGATGTAGTCACTGATTCTTGCTGCCTAGAGAAGGTGAGTATATCAAATTTATGACTGATGATAAGATGCTGATTGATTGGAATTCTGGCCAAAATCATGCTTAGATGAAAAACTGGGAGTTACGATGATTTCCATCCAAACAACTCTATTTTTTAATCAATGTATTGTAATGTTTGCTTGATAGATAAAAACTTAAGTTCTAGGTCAAGATAGAGCTCATGTAGTTAAAGTTATCTAGGTGGTATCTCTACCCATATTTGACTCTCAGTAAAATGGTATCACACCTAGATGGTCTGCCATTGTTTTTTCTCATTTTAGGTCCATGATTATATAGTTACAGTCAAATAAAAGTTTCTCTTTCATTAGCTCTGCTATCAAAGGATATATTGAAATGTAAATAATGATTTGGAAGAAATATAATAGTACTACTTCTCCAGTTTTGAGTAATAGTTTCCTCACTATATGGGTAGAATGCATTGAATGTGGTGATAAGGGAGTTCCTCTGAACTTTCAGGTTCCTCTGATCTATCCAACTTGTCAAGTTGTGCCTCAACTCTGTCCATGGCCACCAAAGCCTTTGTCTTAGAATCTTGAGGACCACCACTTTTGAGCCTGGACCTTTTTTCTTACTACTTCTATTCTTTCCCCCTTTTTTCTCCACCTTCAACAGATTTTACTTCCTTTTGTATGTGGAATCTGATGGAAGAGTTAGTCATTCTCCATTCCTTCCAGTTCTACTCTTGGATGGAGGGGAGGGCTCTGAGCCTGAGTGTGGAGGAACTGTTGTAGAGGTATCCTTCACAATGGTCCTGTCACAGCATGACTGTTCCTAAAATGCCATCAGACATTTTTCAGTACAGCATTGAATCTCTGTTTACTAGCATATCTTCTGTAATTAGTAGGCTAAAAAGTTTTACTTCCTTCCCATCCTGAGTTATGATTTAGAGGGTCTTCTTTTGCTTTGTTCTTCATCATAGTTGGTGGTAAAGGGAAGAACGCATCCTGCTGCACCTATGTGAAGCCCCATTTTGACCTACTTACATGGAAGTCACTGCTTCCATGGGCATAGTTAACAGATGGGAAGAGGCTAGGGATTAAGGAATTACTTTCAGACAAAATATATAATATTTGTCAAAATCTTCCTATGGCCAGCAGCTTGAACAGAGAAGTCTGTAGCCCATTGATGAGATATTAAAGAGTATCATACACAAATGAGGTTACCCATAATGCAGGCATAGAGATGAAACTATAGTAAAGGCAACAGTACTTCAGGGATTTATTCCCAGAGAACAATGCCCCGTGTCTGAACCAGCTTGGTACCCTCTACAGCTTGTTTCTCACTCATGGGCTGGACCTAAGACATTCCAAAGTATCTCCCGTCTTCTACCTCATCTGTGCCTACCCTTGTCTTATAGGAACTGTTAGCCTCTGCCTATCTCACCTACTCTTCAGATCCAGTTCTTAATCTCCACCCATTTCCTTGGACTTGATGTTTCAGACTTACCCTTGTTTCCCTCTTACCTGAGCCAGGAATTCTGACACCAATCCTCCTTTTCCTGATCCCTGAAACCTAAGGTCAGTCCTACTCATTACCTACCAGCTCCCACCAACCCCAAATTCCAGGAAACAGCCCAACCCAGAGTTTTGAGTTTCTTCTTTTCTAAGCTTTACCCCCACCCTCCCACAAACTCTATTTGTCTAGGAAGTCAGGCTTTGCAGCCAACATATTTAGAGCTTCATAAAAACAAGTAAGAATCTAGCAAAAAGCAGTATGGACTTTGCTGGGATTTGAAAATGTCTTTTGAGTCGTTAAAACTTATCCTTTTGATTTAATAGAATGCCTTTTGCTATTCATCCATCCACTTACCTATTTATCCATTTCTCTGAGCTTTGAAACATTCAATCCAAGTACCTTGTAGTTGGAAATTTGTAATTTTCACATTAAGAATTCTTCAGCAAAAATTGATAATAGATGCTATTTTCAAGTAAGGCACTAGATGGAGCATGTGAATTTAAAGGAAATTTAAGCTGGTAATGACCAGTGATGACGACAAATCATTTAATGAAAGAAAACTAAAAAATTTAAACCAAATTATTTTTATTAGTTTCAACTAGAAATAGACAAATATAAAACAACATAATACTTTTTATTAATATTATTGAAAGTCCAGGATAATTTTTTAAAAACAGGTAAGAACTGGAATAAGTAATTTTTTGTCTTCAGAAGACTCCAAAGGAAAATGAAGCAGGTGGCAGTTTCAGAACACTAGTCGGGGAAGGCAGAGATGGGGCTAAGAGATATTTTTTTTCCACTGGTTGAAAAAATGAATCTGTCTTGATAGAGTGGAAATATCTTGCACCAACATCAATTTCTAGATTGCCTGCTTCAATTTTGGAAGCAAATAAGTCTAAGGAATTTGATTGCCAACAAACGTGGGAAGAGACCATATGTGGCTAATCATAGCAGGTGAAATCTTTTAAAAGTTGTTTATAAAATATTAAAAGGGGAAGATTTTTATGAGAATCAGGCTCAGATTTTCAGACAGTATCTGCATGATTCCTGGAAATTAAATCTGTACTGGTATATAGACAATCTGCTGCAAGATTCAAAAGATGACAGTTTTGATCCTGGTGGTATTACATTGTACATGTTCACCTTGAAAGTCACAACTTTATTTCGAGTTTATTTATTTGTGATATTACAAGTGAGGTTTTGTCAGTATTTGCATTTTTGGTTGGCTATAAAAATGTCATCTAGTATGAAACTTGACATCCCTGTATGTGGTTCGGGTCAGGAGTTCCTGGAGGAAAAAAATAATCCGTGGGAAACTTGCCATTGATTCAGTGGTATTTGAAATTCTGATTTCCCCAGTCTTCCTGTTATGTTTACTTCTGAAAGGCCTGTGCTTTCTGTCTAGGATATTTAGTTGTATTCAGTAGGAAGGTAGAGTGGAGAGTGCTTACTCCATCTTGACTTGAACCAGATCTGTGGATGATTTTTTTAATTCCTCATTTTCTTTGTTGAAGATGTATAGAATAAACTCTAACTTAGCCTATTTGATACAATTGTAAGGTAAGGATTTAGGAAGATTAATTAGATGTATTTATTAATATGTTGAAAATTTAGTTTTCTTAAAAAATGTGTCATGATATTTCATGATGAGCTTCAAGGAAAAAAAATGCTTAGGTTTTACATGAAGGGGATTTGGCCGGAAAATATGCACCCTTCTGCTGTTTTATTTAGCAAAGTTGCTAGCCAAAAGCAGGCAGCAGTTGAGTTTTAGTAAAAGTTTGTATTTTAGTTCAATCTGATTTCTCTTTGACATCGCTATTATATATTACAGCACAGATGAATAAACCCTTCTGTTTAATAATTTTAAAATGCTTAGGTTGTACGTTTGATTTTATTAAATAAAATTAAGCTTCAGCTATTTTGGATCTCTATATGAATTAGCAGCAAAACTGGCTCCAGCACTGGAAATGACTAATACCATGCTTCAAATACCCCTTCTTCAAATCTATCAATTATGGGAATTGGGAAGTAAAATTTAACAGGCAGGGAGGAAAAAAGTGTTTTCTTTGCCCATCTCTATCATATTATAAAGTCAAGATTTAATATGTAGAGCTATTGAATTTGCTTCTTTCTTTTTACCTACTTCTGTGAAATGCACACAACAAGGGACAGAGCGCACAAAAGGATGCCATGATGCCTACATGGTACTTACAGCAAAATGTTCAGTAAAACTAACTTCTGGGGCCTGGCAAAATAAAACTGGGTCCTGTGAAGCTGTGATGATGGTGAGCATAAAAGGTGACAGTGACATACTGTGTGGTGGTACTGCTGAACCGACGGTACCTCGAAGGCATTTTACATGTGATTTTGTTTAGTTATTGGTATTTTGAGTAATATGTGGAGTTGTGTAAATTGTTGATTCCAAATTTTGACAAGGTTGTAACAGTAGTACTTGGTACATTTTTTTTCAACTCTTTTGCATTTGTATATCCATGACTGTATTACTTTCACAGCACCACCCCCCCTCGCCCCGAGCCTCCCCCATCCTACCCCACGAGATAGATACTCATGAGAGGTTCTGTTTATAGATAGCAGCAAACTGCCATGCTGGCTGTTAAGGGAATTGCTAAGTGGCCCACGAGACATTCCGCAGAACCCTGAAACAAGGACCCAGAGTTTTAACTTCCTAGCTACCTCTTTCCCCCTATACCACATGGAGTAGTGATACCTTTATGCAGAAATTATGGGAAAGTCTACTTTGACTTGAACTAATTTTATACCTTCAAAAACTATATTTTGGTTTGCCAAAGGAGATTAGTGTTGCTTGCCAACTAAGTTTTTTATTTTTATTTTTTATTTGTGCCAACCAAATTTTTTAAATGTCTGTAGAGTAATGCCCTCTCAGAGAAAAATCTCACATATATAGACAAGGGTATACATATAAAGATACTGAGTGGTGTTTTGTTTCTAATAGGAAAAAAGTGGAATCAATCTAAGTGTTGATGATCACAGGACTGGGTAAACAAATTGGCATATATTCATATGGTGTAATATATATAACCCAGTGATTAAAGAGACTGAAATATGGATATGTATGTGTATGTCCATGTATAGAGTTAAAAAAATTACAACATTGAGTGGGGAAAAAACAATTTTACAGAATGAAACAGTATATCATTTTTATAACTAACATAGAATATGTATTTGCTCACATGTATGACCAATATTTTAAAATAGATTGGAAGGATACTCAACAAATAGTAGTCATTCAGGAAAGGGGAGTGGGATGAAATATTGGTAACAAAGGGATTTCAAATAAATAAGGTAAAATATAAACATTTTGATTCCTTGATATTTGCTATATTATTCTCTAAAATTTTCTGCAGTTTTAAATATTTTTCAAAAAGTTGGAATTGATACTGGTGGATAGCATGAGAGGACCTCAAGGATAGTACCTGGGTGAGAACTATATACCTGACCATTAACAGAAAGAACATGAGATATTTATTTCTGGAAAAGCTGCTTTGCATTTAAGAACGAATAGAAGTATTAGCTGGGCCCATTTGGCAATATCCCTCACTGTAATAGAAGGCAGGCTTGAGGTCTGGAGCTCACCTTACTCCTGATAGCTCTATAGCAACAGGGAGAGGGCCCTGCAGCTTGGGGACCTGGACTGTGCTTGCTCTTCCTCTCCCCATCTCTGAAGTCTCTGACTGAGCATATCATGTGGTAAGATTATGAATGAAGCATTCTCATTGTCTACATTCTGCTACACTTTATACTGTGTTAACTGTAATATTCTCTGGATAAATTTCTAGGCATGAAAGAATGCATACCAGAAGACCCTATCACGTGGAAAATGCTGAAAAATACTGCCTTGAGGATGATTTGGTGAATTTAGAGGTTCTGGATGAGGTACTAAATATTTAGTAGGCAATTCTCAGCGATGACATTTGTTTCATGTGAATGGTCTGACCTTTTTCTTGTAGACATGCTCTCCTAAGGTCACTTGAAAATTTAATTGTTTGTATAGCCTTGGGGTGAAGCTGAGGGAGCATTTGGTTGCTGTGACTATGATTCCATGTTGTGTTCATTTATAGTCCCCCAAATGTCCTAAATGATGAAGAGGAAAGGATTTGCATTTTTTCCAATAAAGCCCTTTATATTGTGAGCCTAAATTATTTATTAAATCACCAGAAATTATTTTCTGTTTTAGAGAAAGTGCAGTTTAATTTTTACATCAAGATAGTTGTGTGTTCTTCATAAAGAGTAGCTTTATTTAGGGAAATAGTGAAGGATAATATAGCTTGAATTTTGAATTTGAAAACTGTGATAATCCCCATTTAAAGTATGCATGTTTAATAGAGCTGTTAATTGCACTGGAACTGCTTTTGCTGATTATAACTCTAGAGACCTGTAACTACAATGCATGAATCACTAAAGTGTAACATGGAAGTGTTTAATTCCATATTCCCACTGCATAAATTTCAAGTGTACTGCTTTGAGAAATGAAGTTGCTGTTTTTTGCTATACTTTATCAATAGGAATGGCCTATCAAATAAAATTCTAAGTAGAACATTTTGTTTCGGGTAAGACAGGTTTTTCATAATAACAAAACCTTTGTTGGATATCTCAGTGTCCTTTAGCAGGTGCTAAGTGGGCCTAATTCTTTCAGTATATTCCTATTTTTTTTCTTCTTCCAAAGCAAATATCTGCATTTAGGATCCTTCGGGTCATAGTATGATTCAAATTGACGACTTTTATCTTTTATAAGAAAGCATTCTCATAAGACTAAATTTGTTATTTTTTTAATTCTTTCTTGGTTGGAAATAATGTTTACTCTCAGTACCATTTATCCTCCTCTTAGGATACAATTATTCGTCAGTTGCAAAAGCGTTATGTGGACTTGCTCATTTACACCTATGTTGGAGACATCTTAATTGCCTTAAACCCCTTCCAGAATCTAAGCATATATTCTCCACAGGTAAGAAGTGCTATTAGAATATGTTGCTTCTTAATAGGAAATTAAAAACCACAAGGGAAAATGAAAAGGGAAAAGTGAGAACAAACGTATGCTACTTTAGCGGTGTTAGCCCAACCTGCAGATAATCAACACAGAAGAAATTCTTATATTTCAGGGGCAACTTTTTAGAGCAAGATACGACAATAATAGCCAACATTCATTTAGTGCTTGCTACCTACCAGGTACTAGCTTATCTCACTTCTCATTATCCTGTGAGGCAGGCACCATTATTAAAGCTGTTGGGCAGATGAGGAGACTTAGCATGGCAAAGTTAACTTCCTTGCAAAAACTCATGAAACTAGTCAGTGAAGAACTGGAAATTGAACTTAGGCCTGCAGACTTCAGAGCCTGTGGCTCTACTCCCTTCCTGATACTACAATTCCCCTAACAAGTGACAAAGCCTTGGTTTCATGGGCAACAGGTACTGGAGCATTAGATATTTTCTTTAAATTAATAATTTTTTTCTTCAGTTTTCCAGACTTTATCATGGGGTGAGACGTGCCTCCAATCCCCCCCACATATTTGCATCAGCAGATGCTGCTTACCAATGTATGGTTACTTTCAGCAAAGACCAGGTAAAACCTCTCCTTCCTTTCCTGCCAAGTTACATAGTGGAATGTATTCTTTCTTCCTTTGCAGCTCTTATGTTTTCTGGAAAACTCCATTCTTGTTGCTGGTGCTGGTCCAAGGAAATAGGACATGAAATAGTAGGTAGTGAAACAGGAACAGTGATAAAGTTAGAGCAGCTGGAGAACATGAAAATTCTTTTGGGTAACATGAAAAATTCACATCAAGAGCACTCATTTTCCCTGATAAAATGTAATAAGAATGTTTCTAATATGAATATGAGAACATAGAGCCAACACAAACCTGATTACATGGCAATGACTATACTAAAAACAGAATGTAGAATGACATAAATGAAATTCCTTCTTATTAAGGTTTCAGAATTTTCATGGTTCAGTCCTTTTTGTATGAAATACTGCATACAGGTTGACAGTGATTGAGCCCCACACCATTTAGCTGCTGAGAAATCGTGGTGGATTTGGTAAAGACTGAACAGATTTTAAACTTAATTCTAATTAAACCCAAACCTCACCTATACAGCTTCCTTTTCTGGACCTTCAACTCAAGGTGGTAACATATCCAACCGTTGATCCTTCCTTTACATTCAGTATGTGTATTTTCCTTTGTGTGTTTAAGTCTGTTTGAGATATAAGTAATAAAGTTGATGGGAAAATTTTATGTGAGAGTTACCATGTGTAAGTTTCCTGAGACCTATAAAGTCCCAGCTTTGGGTTTGCTGAGGAATAGTTGAAACTATAACACTGCAACTTACAAAATAGAAAACATGGATTGACTATAGGTTAGAAACTTGGCTTCTCTAAGTTCTTACCTTTCCCAGAAACTTGTGAAATGACCATGGATTCCATAGAGAGGAAGTCAGTGGAGAGAGATACATGTATTTCTCAAGTTGAGAAGTTGCCCTACTGTGTTCTTTTCTGACACTGAAGGTTGTGTCTTTTCCAACACCAACCAGTTCTTTGATTCTGCAACAGCAACTGGATGTCTACCAATTCAATTTCATTCAATTCTAACACTCACCTCCCAGAGTTAGCACAAACCCCATGGTTAGGGCTCAGTCCCAAAGACTGCCCCCATTTCAGATGCCAGCCACAAAAAGGGTGGCACACCAGGCTACCCACACTTCTGCCAGTCCACAAATTCCAGAGTTTCCACAACCACCCGTGGGTCTGACCATTTACTAGAATGACTCACAGAACTCAGGAAAACACTTTTTTAAACACTTAAATTTGCTGGCATAGTATAAAGGATATAACTCAGGAACAGCCAAATGGAAGAGATTACACAGGGCAAGATATAGGGGAGAGAGGTTGTGCCAAGCTTCCATACCTTCTCTGGGCATGTCCCCTCCCAGCATCTCAAAGTGTTCATACCAGAAGCTCTCTAAATCTTGTTGTTTAAGAATTTTTATGACTTAGTCAATCTCTAGCCCCTCTGTCTTCCCAAGCAGCTGGGATGATGGAGCTGAAAGTTTCCACTCTCATCATGTATTTGGTCTTTCTGGTGACCAGCATCCATTGGAAAATTATCCTGGGTCCTACCTTGAACCATCTGGTTAGCATAGGTTTGGTTGAAAGGGACTTTTTTTTGTAAATTACAAAAGATGGTCCTATTGCCCCTATGATTCAGGAAGTTCCAAGAGTCTTAGGACCTCTGTGGCAGGAACCAGAGACAAAGACCAAATACACGGTTTTTTATTCTGCCACACCCACTAATCCTCCTGATACCTAAAGAGCTGCTAGGGAGGAATGATAAAAAGTTCAGTGTTACAAAAAAAAAAAAAGAAAATTGTCCAAGGATATGGGCTGGTCACAAAAAAGAAAATATGAATAATTTTTTTATGAATAATTTTAAACATATGAAAAGATCTCAACCTCACTGATAATAAAAGAAATGCAAATTAAAACTACTGAGAGACCATTGTTTTAGGTTTCAGATTGGCAAAAATCCAACATACCCTATTTGTGAGACTGTAGGAGAATAGGCACTTTTACCAATTGGTCCAGTCCTTAAGAAAGCAATTTGGTACTATATCTAATTTACAAATGTCTTTATCTTCTAGTTCAACAACCCATTTCTAGGAATTTATTCTACAGGAAAACCTACATGTAAATATAATGCCCTATATATAGGGTTATTCATTGCAGTATTCCTTGTAATAACATAAGGAGTATCTGTCAACATGAGACTGGTTAAATAGACTGTGGTGCATCTGTACAGTGAAACAAGCAGCTGTGGAAAAGTGGAAGAAGCTCTCAGTGTATGCAAATGGAAAGATTCCTATGATACCTCGTCCAGTGAAAAATTAAGGAGTAGAGTAGTGGATATATTGTGAAAGCCATCGCTGAGCATACAGGTTGTTTACTGTGCTATGAATGCTCCACTCTCACTCCCATTTTCTATACCAGTGCATTGTCATCAGTGGAGAAAGTGGCTCTGGGAAGACAGAGAGTGCCCACCTGATTGTTCAGCATTTGACTTTCTTGGGAAAGGTATGGACTCCCTGCTTTGTGTGTCATGGTTCAAATCCTTGCAGCATCACTGCATATTTTATAAATGGTGGAAATGCTGGTTTTCATTAGTGGTAACATAAAAACCTCCCATCTTTATTATGTTTACTTCCCGATAGCTAGGCATCTTAAGATGTCAGCATGCCATCCTTCTTTCACATAGTGAGGAAAATAATGCCAGCATGAATTTACTAGATTATCAGAAATTAATTTTTCATGTTTTGAATGTAATAGAAACATTTAGCCATTAAGTAATAAAAGTGGTTAACCACTAGGAACAAGATCAAGGACAGCCACTAAGGCACTTAAAGGATTGGAAAATAGAAATCTTTGAGCAAACATTGAAGGAAAAATGGAAATTTTTAGCTTGGTGAAATGGACATTGAAGGACTGACCTGAAAAGTGGTCTAGCAGTTACTTATACTCAGAACTAGTGTATTATGAGACTAGGATAGCATTTAAGGAGTACTTTTTAGAAATAAAGTTTATTGAATATTATAATGGATGCCTGAGAAAAGTTATGGGATCTATTTAAAACTCTTTCTAAACTGTTTGGGCATTTTATCTGTCAAGGATTATAAGTGAAGTGTGGCTGGATATAAAAATTGATTACCTGGGACACCTGGGTGGCTCAGTGGTTGAGCGTGTCTGCCTTTGGCTCAGGTCATGATCCCATGGTCCTTGCATCAAGTCTTGCATCAGGCTCCCTACAGGAAGTCTGCTTCTCCCTCTGCCTGTTTCTTTGCCCATCTCTCTCTCTCTCTCTCATGAATAAATAAAGCAATTTTTAAAAAAAAATTGATAACCTAATCTGGCCTCATCTGATGCCTGTGCCCCTGGGGAGTTGCTCATCTGAGAAGACAGTGCTGGTGGTTGGTGCTAATTTCCCCAAGTTCTTCCCGAAAGGATAATGTGAATTCTGGGGGTAGGGAGGGGTCCCTGGCAATTTTGCTAAGGTAATATTTCTGGAAGCTCCTTTTGACTGTTGTCTGTTTGGCACAGGCCAATAATCAGACCTTGAGAGAGAAAATTCTGCAAGTCAACTCTCTGGTGGAAGCCTTTGGAAATGCATGCACTGCCATCAATGACAATTCGAGCCGTTTTGGAAAATATCTGGAAATGATGTTTACACCAACCGGAGCTGTGATGGGGGCAAGAATATCTGAATATCTCCTTGAAAAATCCAGAGTTATAAAACAGGCAGTGTAGGTGCATTATTTTATGACTCTGTTTTTGCTTTGCAAGGTAGACCAAGAGGCTTTGGTAATCTTTTTCTTTTTCTTTTTCTTTTTTTTTTTTGGAGGCTTTGGTAATCTTAATGGCTCCATTTCACCCTTGTTCTTAGCATCCCTGGCCCCATCCCCACCCCCAAGCTGCCCAAGAAAAAGGAATTATTTAATTGAAGGATAAGTGGTAATTTTTTACCTAAAAGATGTTTGCAGGCCACATACAAAGGGTTGGGGTGGGAGTACTCTGGGATTAGCACACTCATTTCTTTTGAGTTGGCTGTACTAGGTAGAATTTAACAACATTGTGAATACTTTTAAAAATCATTAGGTACTGGGGCACCTGGATGATGCAGTTGGTTGAGCGTCCAGCTCAGGTCATGATCTCAGGGTTTTGAAATGGAGATCCGAGTCCAGCTCTGTGCTTGGTGTAGAGTCTGCTTGGGACTCCCTCTATCTCTCTTTCCTCTCCCTCTCCCCCGCCCATAAGTAAATAAGTCTTTTAAAAAATTCATTAGATACCTTAAAATTGAATTTGTTTATTAAAAAAAACACTGATAATATTCCACATACTTATTTTTCCCCCTAGATTGAAAAAAGAAAAAAATGATTTTAAGTAGAGCAGTCTAGCATAGTAATCAATAGTATGGAGACCTCTGGATTCAAATGCTGGTTCTCACATTTGCTCTCCTTTGTTATGTCACTTAACCTCTCTGTGCCTTATCTGTGAAATGGAGATGCTAGTAGTGCCTACCTCATGGGTTTGCTGTGAAGATTAATGAGTTCATTTATATAAAATTACTTTAAGGGGATCCCTGGGTGGCTCAGTGGTTTAGCCCCTGCCTTTGGCCCAGGGCGTGATCCTGGAGACCTGGGATCAAGTCCCACATCGGGCTCCTGCATGGAGCCTGCTTCTCCCTCTGCCTATGTCTCTGCCTCTCTCTCTCTCTCTCTCTCTCTCTCTCTCTCTCTCTCTCTCTCTCTCTCTCTCTGTGTGTGTGTGTATGTGTCTATCATGAATAAATAAATAAAATCTTAAAAAAATAAAATAAAATTACTTTAAAAAGTGCCTTGTATGGTATGTGTTATTAGGGGGCTAGCCATGCTTTTTATATTTATTGCAGGACACCAGACTTTCTCAGGAGCTTGGTCCACCATGTATTATTCAGTAATTATCCCCTGAATCCTTATGGTATGCTAGTGTTGTACTCCCTGCTTGAATTGCGAGAGTAAGCAAAATAGACAAGGTCACAGTACTCATGGAGCTCAGAGTAAATGGGGGATGGAGATGACGGAGGGAGGATCACAAACATTAAATAAATAAACTTAAATGTAGAACCATTAGGATAAATCCCAGGAAACAATATAAGGTGCTATGAAGGTAAAATAGAAGGAAGGGCACACAGCCTTGTCCAGGAGGAGAAGGGCTTCCTGTGTATGAGATAGTTAATCTGAGACACAAAGATCACTAAGAGTTAGCCAGCAAGGTGGTGCTCCTTCCAACCAGGGAGATAGGCAATGATGAGCCTGAGAGCAGATCATGCAGGCTGGGATTTTGAACCATATTCTAAAGGCAGGGCATGCTAACCCGTGGCTCAGCAGTTTAGTGCTGTCTTCAGCCCAGGGCGTGATCCCTGCATGGAGCCCGCTTCTCCCTCTGCCTGTGTCTCTGCCTCTCTCTCTCTGTGTCTCTTCATGAATGAATAAATAAAAAAATCTTAAAAAAAATAAAAGTAGTAGGAAGCCATTTACTGTTTTCAAGCAGAGGAGTCACAAAACCCAAGTTGCATTTCAGATGATTGCTCTGGCTTCAGTGGGGAAAATGGATTGGAGGGGATGCAATAGGGATCGTGTTGGGACCATTAGGAGACTGTCTGTTGCCAGATCTCTGTGAGATAGAATGTTGGTCTGGACTAAGTTATCAGCAGTAAAGAGAGAAGTGGAGAGAAGTTGATGAATCTAAAAGCTACTGTGTAAAGAGAATCCACAGCACTTTGTTCTGGGGTAGGAACTCAAGCATCCTCCTCTGTCATACATTTGCAGTGTCCTCACAAAGTAGGGGCTGGCATGCAAATTCAACAAATGAAAAAAAAAAAAAAGACAGTTACTTTAGCTTCCCTGTGGCTTCTTAGTTAATTTTTATGAGGTCCCTTGCTTCTTTCTCCCCAAATTAGGGTGGTTTTAAAGTTTACAGAGCTACCTCTGACAGAATGGAAAATACAGTTTTCTGTGTTCAAATGTAAACTGTTCTTTTATAAAGAAAATGTGAAGAGGGTTCCAATCAGAGCTATGTCACTTATTGTATATGTCACTTAATATAATATCCTCATACCTTATGTTCCTTATATGCAAAAAAGGGCATAATAAAGTCACCCGTACAGGGTGGTTATGAGAATCAAATGAGATAAATGATTTATATCAAATATAGAATCTGAAACATAATAGGTATCTAATATACCATACATTATTATTATTAAATTTATTCAATATGATAGCAGTAATGAGGTAAAATAAACTGGAAATATTGAATGAGGGGAGAAAATAGGGACTTGTGCAGGTCCTGTTCACCTAACCCTTTCAGTCTGCTCCCTTTTAGGCACATGTAGAATTATCCTTTTAGGTACTCTGAGGTTGTGAATGTGGTCATATGACCAGTTATGGGAAATGAACAATGGCAAGACCCTCTGGCAAAGTGTAAGATGGTGGCTACTGTATCAGCCTGGGCCCATGAGTGACATTGATGAGTTCACCCCCTTCCCTTTGCTGATCCTCAGTGGGACATGTATTCTGAGCAAGAAGTAACCACTAAGTTGAGTTAAGCCACTAAGATCTTTGGGATGTTTGTTATTGCAACAAAACCTAGCCAAACCTGATAGATACAGGGATGAAAACTAAATCTAATTTATGCTAAGGAATGGGTATTGGTAGGCAGTGTTCAAAAGAATTGAGAACTAGGGAAATCTGCAAAAAAAAAACTATAAGAAGGCAAGACCAAGATGGGTCCAGCTGAAGCCTGCACATTTATCAGAGTTAAAAAAAATAAGTGATATTTGTACTAGGCATACTGATTCATAAAGCCCTGAAGGGGCTTTACTGTCTTAAAATTATGCCCTCATCCCTGCATGCTCAGGTTAGATACCTAGGAGGTAGACTCCAGACCTCTTTCCCTCACCACCTTCATTCATTCTCTCAGGATGTTCTTTTACTTGTTCCTCCAAATATATCTTTAAGCTTACTCTTGTTCTCCATTATCACTATCATTGCTACCTATCCAAGTTACTTGCTTTCTCACCTGGATCTCCTAATTGATCTTTCTGCATCTATCCTTCTTAGAGTCTAGTCCTCATCCTGCAGCTAAAATGCACCTGGTTAAATACGGACCTACTCATGTCATGCACTTATAGTTCACCGTGGTTCCAGTTTAAAATGCTGCAAAGAATTCTAATTACTTAATCAACAAAGTCCTCATTATGGCCTGACAAGGCTTGAGGTGGGCTGGCCCTGCCTACCTGCCCAGCCCTTCTCACTAGCATTTTTTGTTGTTGTTCTATGTGAGCCCTTGTGTATATATTGCTCCCTGTCTTTGGAATGCTTTTTCCCTTTCTTTCTGTAGCTCCTCCCAGCCCCCACTCATGTTTCAGTGTTTGGCTTAAGTGTTATTTCCTTAGAGAGTCCTTCTCCTGACTTGACATAAATAGCCCTCATCTCCCAACATTATTCTTCATCTCAGCCTTGTGTTTGTTTCAAAGCCCACATCACAAGTTTCTTTGTTTCTTCTCAGTCTGTCACTAGAAGAAAAACTCCATAGGGCATGAATCCTCTTAGACCTGTATCCCTGTATCATCTGGTGCAGTGCCCACCATGACTGGCACTTGGTAAATTTATTAGTTAAGGGAACAAATGAGTGAGAAATGGCAAGGAGAGGCATCTAGGATACAGGGCAGGAATAAAAATATACTAGAAGAGCGTTGACAGGATAAATGGCCAAAGGAAAACCAAGATACCCAGGAGAAACTGAAGAAAAGAGTGGGGCCCATGTCGCAGAAGGGAACAAAGAATAAGTAGAAAGATTTCATTCCACAGAGCTGAATCCGCCAGGGTGAGGATTTGCCAAATCCCGGGGTAACAACAGAAGAGACTATCCTCCTCTGAGGAAGGAAAGGGATCCAGAACAGGGCTTTTTAAACTGTCTATGCTGTAGGACCAGTTAAAAAAATTCGCAATCCGTTGTAAACTAATACCTTATAAAACATAATGAATTGTCAAAAAATTATTATATTCTTGGATATTATGGCAATGTCATTTGCTATAAAATGTCTAGACATGTACTTTGAGTTCCTTATCTCATCATAGGCTAACAACAGGCCATAGACCACATTTAGAGGAGCACATATCTGAAAGGACCATGGCCACAGTGACCTATAAAAGGGTGGACAGCAGGATACTAGGGGATGGTGGATATTGCTTTAAAAGAATACAGATTTGGAAGAGTGGAAACCTCAGCTCTGGGACCAGTTCTGCTTCCTAACTCTTCCTGTCTGGGGCTCTAAAAGTAGGGAGATTGCCCGATATCTCTCTAAGCCAGATATCACTGTCTCTTAAGTCACACAGACTCCAAACAGAAAGCATGTGGCACAGACACATAGTCACTTGGACTATACTAGAAAGATCTGTAAACATGTGTAACCTGAGCTGTTATGTATGAATGTTCCATTCTCTAAAACCTCCTTCTGTGGAAAGTTAAGTGTGTGCAATCATGTGACACTGTGACAATTACTCTACTAATCCTATCACTATTACTATTCTGTAATTGGGATGTGGCATATTTAATTTGCATATTTGAAAATGCAAATTTGCTATAGGATAATATTTTTCACAGGAAGGAAAGGCTATAAATTACTTGAAATGGGGAAAGAATGTTATTAATATCTTCTTTCCCCTTTTTTCAGGGGAGAGAAAAATTTTCACATATTTTACTATATTTATGCTGGTCTTTATCACCAGAGGAAACTTTCTGAGTTTAGACTTCCTGAGGAAAAACCTCCTAGGTAAGTATCAGGGATTTTAGTTGATTGATTGATCTATTTATTTAGTTGTTGACTTTTAATGAATGTGTAACTAGCCATGGAGAAAACTTAGAAATAAATGGAACTTTTTTTCCTAACTGGGCACTGATAGTCTCTTAAGTTGAAGTATCCAGGAAGAGATGGCAGGAACTACATCTCAGCATTTTCATTTTCTGGAATGTTCAGAAACTTAACTGTAGTCATTTTACTCAGCCGTGTGCACCATTATTCCACTTGAGCATTAGATTGAAAGGGAAATGCCCTTGTAAGGAAGGAGCCCAGTGATGCCCTGGTATTTGGAGGGCTATTTGCCAAGTCAGTGCTCATTGTATTTGGTCATACTCCATTTAGGTATATAGCTGATGGAACTGGAAGGGTGATACACAACATAACTTCCAAGGAGTCTTACAGAAGACAATTTGAAGCAATTCAGCATTGCTTCAGGACTATAGGGTTCACTGACAAGGTAAGTGATTGTCAAAAGAAAAAGAAACTCCAGGGTTAATATTCTTGGGTCAGTGTGAGTAAAGATGTGTATGTTACAACTCGGAAGAAGATGCTCTCTTTTCACATGTCATCTGATCATATGTAAGTTCTTGCCTCAAAGCATGCTCAGAGGACATGGAAGCTAGTTAGGGCACTTGGATGGCTCAGTCAGTTATGTGTCCAACTTTTGGTTTTAGCTCTTTTCAATATCGTAGGGTCATGAGGTCAAGCTCCACATTGGGCTTGCATTTAGTGGGAAGTTTGCTTGAGATTGTCTCTCTCCCTCTGCCCCTTCCTGTACCACACATACTTTCTCAAATAAATAAATATTTTTTAAAAAAGAAAAAGATATGCAGGTCTCAAGAAAAATAAAAGGGGGTGGCGCCAGGGTGGTTCAGTCAGTTAAATGTCTGACTCTTGATTTTGGTTCAGGTCGGGATCTCAGGGTCATGGGATGGAGTCCTACACCAGGCTCTGCGCTGGGTTGGAGCCTGCATAAGATTTTCTCTCCCTCCTCTCCTCCTCGCCCTCCCTCTCTCTAAAAGAGAAAAATACAGGCTTGAGACTTTCACATACATCTCAGCTGAACCAGAATTTGAATTTTAACAAGATGTACAGGTGAATTTTAAAGCAGAAATACTGTTGTAAATGCCATGTGCCTGCAAATTGTTACCATTGTAGTCAGTTCACTACAGCTATGATAACGAAGTGAATTGCATAGTAGAAATATAGGGATATGTAGGTTACACCCAGCTACAGAAATTATTTATGCAAGTAGCTCCTCGCGTACCAAAACAAATTAATTTAAGCCCCTTCAACTTTCTTGCAGTCACTTCCTTCTCCGTGGTATACAGATGCACATTATTACCTCTAGCTCTAAGTACTGTACTACTCTTATCTCACTAGATACAGGCTGTCTCTATTATATATATGCCAGGAGTGACAGAAGATATTTATAACTCTAGGTTCAAATATGATTCTGTGATACATTTATGTCATAGTTTCTGGGCTTCATGCCATCAATTTGGCAAAATACACAAATTCTTTTGCTTTTTCAACAAAAGGTGGTGAATGATTAGGAGTTAGGTGAGAGTATTAAATCTTAAGGGATTAGATTACAAGGCACTCCAGTTACCCTGGGACAGCCACTCTGGGTAAAGGATTGCTTCTGTAATCTAATGAGTTTGTCCAGCCCTTCCCTCCCCAGCATGGCTGATTTTAGTCATAATAATAATACCTTTCTTTTTCTAGCCAGCTGTTAATTTTCTCAGTTGGAGTTGGCCTCCCACTGACTTTAGACTGACAGACAATGGAAAATCCCAAAGGTCAGATAAAAACAGAACTCTATATCCCTTGGCTCCTTAGAGGAAAGCAATTAAACAGGTTCCAACCTTATTAAAGGTCCTTTATGGTTATTAATTTATGGAGCTGGTTATTATCAAGATGCATCACCAGAAGAGTCCAAGCGTGGTGGAGATGGCAGTAGAGTGATTTAAAGTCACCTGGGTCATGCCAAAGTGTTTTAGGGGCATGCTACCTTAAAAGGGTACAAGAACAATAGAGAAGAATTAGCCATAAGGTTAATAATATATTGTTTTGGGGGCGCTTGGGTGACTCAGTTAAGCATCTGACTCTTTGTTTTGGCTCAGGTCATGATCTCAGGGTCATGGGATCAAGCCCCATGTCAGGCCCTAAGGTCATTGTGGAGTCTGCTTGAGATTCTCTCCCTCTCCCTTCCCTTCTCACTTGTGTACATGCATATTCTCTTTCTCTAAAGCAAATAAAATCTTTAAAACTATAATATTTTGCTTTTGATGAATATAAGGATGGTTATAAAATACCGTAAAGAGATTGATCCTAGTTCTAAAAGAAGGTATATAATGGCCCTGTTCTATAATAGAAAGGTACTGCAAGTAATAAACAGATGCTGTTTTAAGATAACAAAATCAGGGGATGCCTGCGTGACTCAGTGGTTGAGCTTCTGCCTTCAGCTCAGGGTGTAATCCCGGTCTGGAGATCAAGTCCTGCATAGGGCTTCCTGTGAGGAGCCTGCTTCTCCCTCTGCCTATGTCTCTGCCTCTCTCTGTGTGTCTCTCATGAAAAAATAAATAAAATATTTTTTAAAAATAAATTAAAAACAAAACAAATTAAATATGCTAAGTATGTGTCATTGAAATAAGCCATGCCATCTCTAACCCTTGTGGAAAAAAAGTAGGGTAGAAATGGATGACTGCATGAATAAATATGAACAGAAAGAAATGTAATAGGTAGTAAACATAATTAATTTGTGCCTGATCTGGACTGTCAAATGAATAACCAAATGAACCAGATGGTATATGCATCTATGTTCACCATGTCCCGTAAACAGTTCAAATTGGAAATAAACCAACTTATGTCAGCACCTTTGGAAATGGAAGGAAGAGACTAGCTTTTATTCCTCTGACCCTAAATTCTTTGGTTATATCTTTGTATCTCAATAGCCTATTTTTGCTGAATTCATTCAATTCATTTTATAAATTCAGGGTAGTTTGACTAAATTCAGAAAGATTTAGTTGAATGTAGTTGGGGCAGATGCCAAATAACTGATGTATCAGAACTATTAAGTTTATCTGAGGGACATTTCTAGACAGGGCATAAATGAACTGGTCAATTTAATGAAAATTATGGTCACCTTCCTTTCTTATAATGTCATTAGTTTCCTGCAGGAACCTTCATATAGTAATCTTTAGATTGACCCAAACTCTTATAGCAAAATTTTATGAGTAGGGAACCTTAGTGTGGAGTCAGGAGCATGAATTTTAATTCTGGGACACCTGCCAAAAGTATCTGAAAGAACACTTGACCCTGACTTTATTCTAAAGAAACCTCCCTGGTAGAAGGAGACTTCCACTAACAATGATGATTCCTTGCAGAGGATTGGGCAGGGATGGGGGTGGGGTGATGTTGTACCTAAAACCCTTTTATGAAGATCCATGCCTTTGGAGTCCTATTTTTTGAGTCAAACCATACCATTTTTGTTTAATATTATGCTTGTCTTACTGGGATAAGAATTACCATAACATATTTATATTTAATACTATGTGAAAACATTTTTGGCAGATTATCTGCATGATGGTCAACATTGGATATTTACTGCATATCCCTTGATGAAGAGGTTAGGGAGAAGGCTTTGAGATTAGGGCAAAATTTTTTCCATTTCTTCAAGTTAGATTATGAATTTGGGAGAATATTGCTGAAGAGAGACTGAAGGGTTATATGTTAAAATGTAAGTTAGGGATTTCCAATACCTTAATGACAGTAGGACTTACATTGACTTCTTTTTACACTATATTGATGCATGATTGATATACCTCCCCTCTCAGGTATTTTTCAACCAATCATTGGCTTTCAGGATACAAATATTGTGAGCCTCTGGAAAGGAACTGAAGAAAGGTGTTGGAATAGAGCCCATAAGGGAGAAGGCTCGTTATTGGGCCTTATGTGGTGCTTGGAGCACAACTGGTTAAAAACAAAAACCAAAACTTAGAGGCTTATAAAAAGTAAACAAGGTAAAGATATACTGAGAGGGCAAGTCAATTCCTAGGAAGGTGCCCGGAAAACCACTACCATGAGATGCTTATGAACCAGGCTAGGAGCAACTTCCTTAAATTAGCTCCAGGCTAACAGAAAACCAAGGACCTTTTCAATTTTCTGCTTATCCTCAACTTTATTGAGAGAATACCTGCATCAGTGAAAGGAGTGTTTTCTGAGAAAAAAAAAGAAGCAAAGACCATATACATCCTGTATGGGATGGAGAAAGCCTCTTTCTTCCCCACTTCTGCTGATGGTGAAAATGAATTGGGAAGCCAGCTGGAGGAGTCGTTAATTTTCTTGATAGTATTTCCTGTCCTGAATGAGCTTATTTTGTTTTTTCATAGAGAAAGTTGGAAACATAATAAATAAAAAGAAAGAGCATCATAGTAGGATTTGGTAGTAAAATCAGGGATGCCAGAAAAGACTGCATAGCTGGAAATCAGGCAAGAGGAAATGAGCAAAATGAGGAAGGTGAAAATCCTCAGACTAGCTATAGGGAGAAAAGAAGAGACTTGATCAAGAAGTTCTGGGGAGGGAGGTGTAACCCCACAGGTGAACACACTACTGATTGTCCTCTACCATGATTGTATGGGTGATGTGTTGACTTGAACAAAAAAGGTAGATGTAGGTTCCTAGCCCAGAAAGGAAAAGCTAATTAATACAAGGATAGGACTAAAAGAGGTGGAATGGCCTAGAAATGTCACATAAAGAGTACCCTACGTCTAATTCCTCCATAATGAGGTCAACATTGGACACCTTTCTCAAGTTCCCTTTCTGAACCAAGGAAGGGTATCCCAGCCTATCATGAACTTCAGTCATTTATGGTGTTTGAACCCCAAAGTTTTCCCTGAAGGTCATGGGTAGTTTTCTTTTTTAAAAGAGGAAATGTCTGAGCATTGTGCTGAAGAGAATATTGCCAGAGAAACAACCAGGGGAGAACTGCCATTTCCTTTGGGGATAATCTCCCTAGTGGTGAAATGCCTGGAAGCTCTATTTTGGGAAGTTTCATGGCTTATACTGATATAATAGGGTGTAAATGTGTGTTTTAATTAGAGGAAATACATTTCTTTTCTAAGAATATTGAGAGTTTAGGTAACTTTTTGAGAGAACTGGGGATAGAAAGAACAGATACAGAGCTCACTGCTGTAGTTTCTGTTTACCCTCTGGGAAGTTGCTTGTTTGTTGCATTTTTGAGCCTCACATTTTATTGATTAAGGTAATGAAGTGCTGTCATGTTAAATCCACACCAGCCCCAGAAAACCCATTTGGTAGATGTTCTCCTTAGCCAGTCTTAAGTTGTATGATTAAAACAGTAATTTTTGACATCAAAAACATGACCTCTTGCCTTTGATTTAGAAGTTTGAAGAACAGTATTTATAGTAGAAGCCTGGTTTAAAATCCTCATTTGTCTTTGTAGCATTATCAGGTATCCAGCAGATGTCACTATTACAGTCTGTTCAGTTGTCAGCTTTACTGAATAATGTTCACAGGAAGGCTCACTTTGGGAACAATGCTTCACCAATGGTCTAATGACAGTTCCTACTAGTTTGCTGCTATGGATAGTACTAAATCAAGTTTCTCACCTGAGTATTTTTTTGTGGAAGTAGCTTTCTCTATCTATAGGCATAAGATGCAGAAGTTTCCTGGCTATGTATTTGTCTCACCTATAGGAAATGCATAGGTTTAAATAAATATACTTTATTTTTTTTTTTTAGTGTTAATGCTACTTATCTATTTAACTTTCAATATAAAAAAGGACTTAGGTTATCTATTTTTACTCACAGTACTTCTGACATCAAATGCATGGAGTTTTTTTTCTCCTCACACCAACCAATTCTCCTATAATTCAGTTTACTTCTGATACTGTTTACCTAGAATTAACATCAGATCACACAGGTTAGGGGCTCAGTTCCACAAGACTGCCCCCACTTCAGACACAAATTGCAAATCCTAGGGTTCACCTACTAACCAAGCAGTTACAAAGTGGGAGATCTTGGGTCCCAAGACCCCAAATTTGATCATTGGATAAAAAGACTCAAAACTTGGGAAAACAGTTTACTTACTGGTTTATTATAAAGGATACAACCCAGGAACAACCAAATGGAAGAGATGCATAGGGCAAGGTAATGGGGAAGGGTGGGGGGGTACCACCTCTCACAACCCAGAGGTATTCTGAACTTCATCAATTAGAGGTTTTATTTATTTATTTTTAAATATTTATTTATTTATTCATGGGAGACAGAGAGGCAGAGAAATAGGCAAAGGGAGAAGCAGGCTCTTCATGGAAGCCTATTGAAGAACTCAATCCCAGATCCCAGGATCATGACCTGAGCCAAAGGCAACCGCCCAGCCGCTGTGCCACCTAGGCATCCCAATTAGAGATATTAATGGAGGCTCTGTTACATAAGCATAAATGATTAAATTATTGTCAGTTGGTGATTAACTCAATTTCCAGAAGGCTCCCCTCCCTGGAAGGATTCAGCTAAAAATTCCAACCCTTTAATCACATGTGTGGTCTCTCTAGCAACCGGCCATATTCTTTTTTTTTTTTTTTTTTAAAGATTTTATTTATTTATTCATGAGAGAGAGAGAAAGAGAGAGAGAGGCAGAGGGAGAAGCAGGCTCCCTACAAGAAACCCAATGTGGGACTCGATCCCAGATCCCGGGACCACTCCCTGGGCCAAAGGCAGACGCTCAACCGCTGAGCCACCCAGGCATCCCCCGGCCATATTCTTTAAGAGTTACCTCAGTGGCACAGACTCAGTTATGGTTGAAGGTATTAAGAATAACAGAGGATACTCCTTTAACACCTGTCACTTATAATTCCAGGGGTTGTTTAGCTCTTGTGCTGGAAATTGGTATGAAGACCAAATATGTGTTATTATATCACAATATCACAGATAATTTCTAGTGAGTCTGAATATTTCCTGACCTCATTCATAATTACATATTCCTTTATTGAACTTCAAAATGTTCAGTGAACCATCAGTGAATGCCTTGATAACTATTTCATAAAAGCTATATTCAAAAGTGGTTAAGGAAACCTCTGCTTTCTTATTTTGAAAAAAAGAACATACCTGAATTTAGAAGCTGGTTTTAGTTAGAATAAATGGATAAGTGGCTTAAAGAACAAAGATCAATTGTTCTTATGGAAGCATTTCAGAGTAAGAGGTTCATGTTGCAGTACAACTTTGTTCCATGTAGCATTGGTCTTAGGAATCCTAGTCCTGCATAGCTGAGACTGGGTTGTTGGGAGGTTCAGCTGGCAATAATGGGGGAAAAAGCATGGAGGAGGCATGCTTGCTTCTATAAGGCTGGACTCCGAAGTCACTCATATCATTCTACTTGCTTCTTTGTTGAGAATTTAGTTCCAGTGCCTAACTGCAGGGGAGGTTTGGAAATTTGTTTGTGTGCCCAGGATAGGAGGATGTTGGATTTTGGTGGATAACTACCAGTGCTATTGGTTTGTTGGTTTGATTGGCAATGACCAAAATGGTTCTTGCTGTCCTTTTCAGGAGGTGCACTCAGTGTATAGAATTTTGGCTGGAATTTTGAATATTGGAAACATTGAGTTTGCAGCTATTTCCTCTCAGCATCAAACTGACAAAAGTGAGGTCCCCAATGCTGAAGCTTTGGAAAATGGTAATTGTTTGATGTCTGTGCATTGTGTAATCAAAATGCATGTGTCTTTGACTTTGGTAGTTTCTAAAGATGCTGTAAAATATAGTGCAGCTGTGGCTGGTCCCTCTGCCGGCTCTGGGTGTTTTTACTAACTATGATTTCCCAAAGGATGTCTTGTAGAACATCAGTGTTCTTTTCATGAACTGCAAATAAGTGCTCTGCAGAAAAGAATTCCATGACAGATAGCTTTGGGCCATGGTGTCAACACTGGCTACTTTTGAAAATCATCTATAATTTTTCGAAAAAAAAAAAATACAAGAGGTGGATCCCTGTCTGAATCCACTAAATCAGCATCTGCAAGGGATAGTCAGGCACCTGTTTATTTCTAAAGTTTTATAGCTAATAATGGTGACACAGGAATGAGAATCCTGAGTTCAAAAAAAAAAAGTGATTTAAATAAACACCCGTTGTGTTAAAATGCAGCATCTTTTACTGTTTTTAATAAACTCGTGTGCTTCCTGGCTCTTGAATATAATCCCCAGCTATTTGACCAAAGACTATCTTCTCTCACTTTTTCTCATCAAATGCCTGTGAAGAGCTTTCAGAGTGTTTGGGGGATACTGTGTCTGTCTGGATACTTCTTGGGGTTAGGGACCTGGCTTGTTTACCTTTGCATCTGAAGTGCCTGAATAGAACTTGGCACATCGTAGATGTTGAGTCAATGCTGGCTGAATGAATGAAAGGATGAATGGGTGACTGTATTCTCTGTATCATCCTTACTCTTTATTGCAGCTGCCTCTGTTCTCTGCATCAGCCCCGAAGAACTCCAAGAGGCCCTTATCTCACACTGTGTGGTCACCCGCGGTGAAACCATCATCCGTGCCAATACTGTCGACAGGGCTGCGGATGTCCGAGATGCCATGTCCAAAGCCCTGTATGGGAGGCTCTTCAGTTGGATTGTAAATCGCATCAATACACTCCTGCAGCCAGACAAAAACATATGGCAAGTTCCCTTGGGAAGCAGAGGCCTTGGGAGAGCTGTCAGCGATCATGGTGTCTCTTAGAGTTTGCAAGAGGAAGTGTTTGGTCCTCTCCTGAGTTTCCTTTGGTGAAGCTCTGAGGTCTTTTCCTTTAAAAGGAGAATGGGATCTAGGAGAATGGAAGAATCACATGACTGAGCCATAATATGTAGTGTTTAAGAGAACAGGCTTGTCCAGGAGCTGGGCATACTGGGTTTGCATTTAAGCTCTACAGTTTGACCAGACCCATATTCCAAGTCATAGTTTTCTCATCTGTAAAATGAGAGTAATTAATATTCCTCCTCATAGTGTTTTTAGAATGAGACATCTCATGAAAAGTTTTAAAGCACCATATCTTATAGTATTATTGCTGCTGCTGCTACTGACTTTTCTTTCCTAAGCATTAGTGGTCTCTATATTGTGGGAAAATGAACAACAACAAATTCTAAATCGTATTCTTCCAATTAAGCCTAATGGGTGGGAAGGTAGAAGAATGAATGGGCAGCAGTTCTAGTCTTTTCGAACAGAGTACCTCCTCTCTAATATCTCTCTCTATGGAACTTCTGAGGGAGATTTTAAAGGGTTCTACTGCTTAAAAACAAAAAAAAAAAGTTGGAACTACTGTTGAAAGATTGAAGGAATGAATGACTTAAAACACAAACTATTTCTTCTCTTAGAGGCAGCTGAATGCTGCTTTCCATAAGTGGGTACATATATTGGTAAACATGTGGACACACATATTTTCATCATCCTGAGATAAATGTTTCTTCCACTAAAAGATTTTTTTCTTTACTCCCATGCAGTAGTGCAGATGATGGTATGAATGTGGGGATTTTGGATATTTTTGGATTTGAGAACTTTGGGAGAAATTCATTTGAACAGCTCTGCATAAACATCGCCAATGAGCAAATCCAGTACTATTTCAACCAGCATGTTTTCGCTCTTGAGCAGGTAATAGTGAACTCTGAAGTGATTAAATCTGATGGGGAAGGTGTCTGCAAGCTGCTCACAATTTGAAGCAGAAACCCTCTTAGGCTAACAGATTCTAAGGAAAATCCACCAAAGAAGCAGTCCTGTCAAAATAAATAGCCTAAAGTTAGCCTGAAAAAAGTCCTGATTTCTGTGGAAAGTTACATTTCCTCACTTGAGTGGAGCTGATGACAAGCTAGTTATTTAAATATTGCTTCCAAACTATTTCACGCACACTGTCCAAATTATTACATTCTCTTCTACTTTATTTAACAAAAAACATCCATGATTGTGTCCAAAATGACACAGGATGATCTTTAATCAGGGCACAGGTTCTCGTTCTTAACTCCCAAATAGGGCATCTCCACCCCCCCCCCCCCACCCTCATCTCCTGCACACCAGTTCCCACAGTAACTTGGAAGGGGGTATGTCTCCAGGGCAGGAGTAAACTATGTTCTTGGTTTTCTCCAAATGGAAGTCATTCTGCAATGAGTTTAATGGTAAGTAAAACAAGATGTGAAGCTGATGGGCCCAAAGGCTAGGGGACCTTCCCCTTCCACCCCAATTTCTGTCCCAAACCCAAGACTATCCTGTATGAAGTAGTGCAGCAATAAAACATTCTGACTGAGCCTTTGCTTTAGTGAAGACACACACGCTGTACTGTGATTACATAAACACAAAAACAGGAAGAAAATCTGTATTGTTTTTTTTCAGTGGAATTGGATAAATCTGTATCACCCTCCTCTCCCCTCCCACTCTGCACAAAATTTGACCTCCTTTCACTCAGGGCTCCTTGCATTTATTTCCCTGGGAAGTCTGGAGTTTTCTAGTTTTGCAGTCTGATTCCCTTGCAGAATCCTAGAATGTAGAAGTCTGCTTTTTTTTCCTGGTTTAAGCCATGTTTTATTTATCACTAAAATAACTTTTTCAGCTTCCTTTCTATTCGATGTCAGTTTCTAAATTATGACTTCCCAAGTTGGTTTTTGGAAGACAGCACTGGCCCTTCTTTTGCTGGCTTCAGCTGCCTGCCGCAGGTTGCCTATGGGTCAGACTTAAACCCAAAGTTTTAGCAGTGTTGTATCAGGAGAATCTTTGACTACACACATAAAACTGCCTGTATTCCACAGTCAGTGTTGTAAGGCTATAGAAGGCACGTGCCAAAGCAGCCTGGTGCTATGTAGACCAGTTTTGGGCTTAAAGAGATTCACAATCCATTTTCCTCCAGATGGAATATCAGAATGAGGGCATTGATGCTACACTTGTGATGTATGAGGACAATCGCCCACTCTTGGACATGTTCCTCCAGAAACCTCTGGGACTGCTTGCGCTTTTGGATGAGGAAAGTCGATTTCCCCAAGCAACTGATCAGACCCTGGTTGGTAAGTGTCTCTTGGGAAAGGCATAGTACACTCAGGAGAGAACTTGGTTCGTTGGTATTGTAAATCGGTATTTTGGCCACTTGGTAGTTTATGCAAGTGTAGACCCTGTTTTTAATGAATTGAAATTGTCAGCAAATGTCCTGATAGATCTTTGTCTTAAAGAAAACTCATCACCAAACCCTCCTCACTTTCCTATTGCTGCCTATTTCCTATCATTTTTATACCTTCAGCTCCCTTATTTCCTATAACCAATGCTTGCTTCCCCTCCTTTTTCATACCCTTCTCTCATATCTCTGCTTGGATCCCATCCATTTCTAGTCTAAATTTGTATAGAAGACCCTTCTGGTTTCCTGGCTTCTAGCTTCTTGCTTATCCCCTCTACCCTAGACGTCCCAGCTAATTTAGTCTTTCTAAAGCCACCTTTTCATTAGGTTACTATTGTCTATAAGATGCCGATAAGACACTTCCTCCTGACACTAATGGCCCCCCAATCCTCTATCCTTGTTCCTCTTGACCTTCTTCTCTAATCTTCAGTGTTGCATACAATCCCATCCCTTACTTAGATTGTGAGATATTTAGGGCAACAAAACCCCAATAATCTTTGTATCCCTTTAGTGCTTAGCACAGGGTGGAACAGAAAGTTTCAAGCCTTTTCCCCTGATAGGAACTTGATTGGTGGGAAAGATTCACTTCTAGGAGTTAAAATTGTCACCCTCAGTGGTTTCCTTTTACCTACAAAGTAATCAGAAGTTGCCGTGATAGGTTTATACCAGGGTTGTTTGCCTTCCATGGGATCTTCATGGTTCTTAAGCTAATTGGCTAGAGTTCTGGTGTCATCAGTGTCCATGCTGGGAGTTCTTAGAACAGAACAAGAGATCTTAGGGTATAGCCTGATACTAAAGACAACACAAAACAAGTAAATGAAGACTTGATTGTAAGCCCATTTCAATGGAGCATTTTTCTCCTCTGTTGTACGTATGATGATAGTATCAGGCTGCCCTGAAAACCCTTACTCTGGGTTACTCCTGGCTCAAGGAGCACCTCTTTGTTTGAAGAAGCAAACAGTTCTCATTGTAACTTTTACACATGAAAATCCACGCAGATAAATTTGAAGATAATCTACGATGCAAATACTTCTGGAGGCCCAAAGGGGTGGAGCTATGCTTTGGCATTCTGCACTATGCTGGAAAGGTAAGGCAAGTGTGATTTACTAGGCCTGAATTTGACAAGGGGTAAGTGTTCATACTACCCTGTCTGTGCTGCTCACAAAATTGCTTGAAGATTTCTTTCTCTTTTTAATTCTTCTGAACACCTAATCATAATTCCCAAACTTTCTCAGTGGTTCTGCTCACAGAAAGTCGCCCCTGGTAAAAAAGCAGTTTCTTGCTGGGGTGGCTATGGAGCTTCCATCTGCTTCTCACCTGAGGTTTGTCCTAGAAGTGACAGCTCTCCAGAGAGAAGATACAGTGTAGCGTTTGCAGTGGTTAGTGGACAATGTGTATATTCTGAAGTCCCTTGGAAATGTGCAGGTTAACAGAGGAGGGTTAATATCATAGTGGGGCTCAGTTTTTAGCACTTTAACTATATGTGGCTACAGGGCACCAAAACTGTCTAGATAAAAAGGGAAAAAATTCTCTTTGATGTTAAACTTGTATAACACTAACTGAAATTTCCATCTTTCTTAATTTATGCCTCAGTTTCATTTCAAGTTCCTGAAGCAGAGGAGTGACTAATTTAGGAAATTCTCTGGTTCTGCAGCCAATAGCTCTTTGCTCAGAGTTACTCTCAAAGGAGTCGTTGGAATCATAGCTCATTGGTTCTGGTGGGGTCTGCTGAGGACCTGGGTCCCACAAACAGGGTAGGAGTCCAACAAAAGGCATTTGGGATTTTGTTCATTTAAGATTTGTTGAAGTTGTTTTTTTATATTCATATCATGGTGTTGAAATTAATTTTACCTGACTGGAGGTTGGTTGAAAGGCAGTTCTAATATAAGCAAAGAAGATTGTGTTTCTCCCCACATAGCGTATAGTATCTGTTTTGAATCTTTGTTGAAATTGCAACTCAATTTTTAACTATTTCAGACCACCTCAGCACTGATGTCTGACCATATGTTAATGTCCCCCATGTCTGGGATACCCGCATCTATCCTGATCTCCACCTCCCATTCCTGTCCTCTTCCTTGCACCTCCCTGTCTCTCTGTCTTTTTATACCGATTTCCTGTTCACCCATATTCCCTTTCTCCCTTTTCTCCTTCCTTGATTTTAAGGGGAAAAACAAGATCGTTTTCTTTGTGGGCTCAGTGCCCTTTCCTGAATTCATTATTTCTCTGGAATGTTCCTTAAAATTCCTCTGACCTGGATCCCTTCTGTTGTGAGAACTGAAAATGACTCTGCATCCCTAAGTGATCACTCACATGTTGTGAATGCCTTCGGGAGCAGCAAGAGTACAGTTGATGATGAGCACGGAGCCCAGACTGCCTGGGTTTGGAAACCTGCCTGCTACTTGTGAAATATGTGACCATGAGCATATCATTTCAGCTTCTTGTTAAGCCTCTGTTTGCCCACCAGTAAAATGGAGATAGTAATAGTATTTACCTCATAAGGTGGGTGCTTTCCGCATAGTGGCCAATATATAGTGCTCAGTCTATTTTCATAGTTATTCTCACGTGATGTATCTTTGATATGCCTCTATTCCTCAAAAAGCACCTGACCAAGAAGTTAAGATAAATTGGCCTGTCAAAAATTACAGTTTTTTCCTCCTTATCTCATGGTCTGGATTTAAAAGCGTGGCTGTGTCAAGATAATTTCTCTACATTGGTCGATTAATGACTAACCTCAGACAGCTTTTCCAGTGTCACCAGCAATGGATGATACTGGCTAGTTTGCTATTTGCTATTCATGTTGCAGGTATTATACGATGCTTCTGGGGTTCTTGAGAAAAACAAAGACACTCTCCCTGCTGATGTGGTTGTAGTCCTGAGAACGTCAGAAAACAAGCTTCTGCAGCAACTCTTCTCAATTCCCTTGACCAAAACAGGTACTTGGAACCCCCTGACCTCCCTGGATCTGATGCTTCTACAAGCACTGCTGGAGTTTTCTTGTTAGTATCTGAGTACTTTCAGGGCTACACTACTACCATTTTTAACTTTAAGCAGGGGTGAAGGTCTATTCAACTAAATTCAAGAAAAGGAAAGTGATATTTTCTTTTGCAATTTAATTGTACAACATTAGTGTATATATAACACAGAGATACTTTTATAGCATTAACTCAGACTTCTCATTTTCTCTGCTTGCCTCTTTTCATTCTTCCAGTTATAAAACCGTATATTATCATTAATTCATGCTAAGCCCTCTACAGTGGTCTCAGTTTACCTAGAATTTTTGGGAAGATTATTTCTGTTCACATTCGATTCTAAGTGAAAGGAATGTGGTAAATCCAATGGTCGTCCAGTCATGGGGTCCTCAGAAATCACCTGGTCCAATTCACTACCCAGTCAGTGACCCCACCCCACCCCCCACTCTCTTGACCAACTTAGAATAGGTCCATCATCACTGGCCTACCTGCTTGGCCTTTGCCCACTCACAGTCATCTTCTGCTTAATGGCTTTTGTTAAGCTGCTCAGTCAGTTCTCAGGATTAGAAGCAGGAAATCAGGGCCAAAGAACCGAACTTCCCTGTCTTTGCTGTTTTGCCAAATAGATTCCCATTCTTTTTTTTTTTTAATTTTTTAAAAAATTTATTTATGATAGTCACACAGAGAGAGAGAGAGGCAGAGACACAGGCAGAGGGAGAAGCAGGCTCCATGCACCAGGAGCCCGATGTGGGATTTGATCCCGGGTCTCCAGGATCGCGCCCTAGGCCAAAGGCAGGCACCAAACTGCTACGCCACCCAGGGATCCCCTAGATTCCCATTCTGTCAAGTTCCTTTGATTTACCTGAGATCTGCTGCCTTTGGTTGGGCAGCTCACTAGGTCTTCTCAGAGCTTTCCTCTCAAGGGCATTCTGTTTTGAGGGTTTGTCTGGAAACAGCTGCGGGTACACTTTTGTGAAAGAAGGAGGAGAAGTCTCTTTATTATTGTTCATAATTTCCTTTTCTTTCGTCCCATATCCCTCTTGAAATCATTGGAAACCATGTCCAGTTTGGGGCCTTTGTATCCTAAAAGGGAGTGGCTGCCAGGTCTGATTTTTAGCAACATGCAAAGGAATGAAAAGGTTGGCTAAGAAAGAAGCCACAGTCTGCAACCTTTGCTTCATCTTAATTTGGAAAGAAAGATGAAACCAGTTCTTAACTTTCTTCAAACATGCTCCTTTAAACAAAAATAGTAGGGTGCCCATGAGAAAGCTTCCTCTACCTTTCTTTCCAGACCTCCCTTGGGCAGAGCCAGGATTTGATTCATTATCTCCTTATGAAGATATTTACCCTCAAACTGGTTCTAATGAGATTGTGCATCTTACGATGAAGGTCAGAATATTAAGCTTCTAAATTTAAAAATATCTGTATTCTATATTTTTTGGTTTTAATGTAGGAGAATTTTATTGGACAGAAGTAGTTTGTTTTGTTTTTGCAGAAATTACAAATATTTGTTTCAGAGTGGCCAGATGTGAGGAGTTCCTCACCAGACACAGGTCTTATCAGGCATCTTATGTACAGGGCAAAGATACAGCCATTATTAATACCCCTAAAATGTACTCTTTGAAGTAGAATATATCCAGATGACCTGTCAGCTGGCACTTAAACTGTCTCATAAATATGAGTAACAATTTGTCAAAAATGTTCAAAACCTTGGAATCTCCAGTTTTTCAGCTGTTGGCAAAATAAAAACAATTTCTCAGCTTGGGCCACTAGGTGGCGCGAGGCAAGAAATCAAGCTCTGCAGCAAGCCTTGTGTTTGCCCTTGCCCGCCTAAAAGGGGAAGGAACAGAAACAAAGAGCTAACCTCTGCCTTTTTTTTTTTTTTTTTTTTTTGCTTTGCTTTTTACTTTTCGCTTTTCCCTGAAGGAGTGTTCCTGCTTTCTGAATCGTGTAACCTTTTCTGAATCTTGTCTTCAAACGGAATTCCACACCTCCTGGCGGAAACAAAGTGACAAAGAAGATTGGAAACAAACATGTTTTCCTTCCTTGTATTCCTGAGTCACATTTTGTGTATAATAATTTTTTTTGAAATTCATTTGAAATAATTTATTTTGAAATCCTAAGCTTTATTTTCTGCACATTTTGAGTATAGCTAAGAAGCCAAAGAAACACATCAAAACTAATAAGCATGATTCTGTTTTCTTTTTCTGAAAGTGTTCATATAAAAATGCCTTCAATCAACATGTATAGAACAGCTTCTAATAATAAGACACCAAGACAACAAGGAGGAGATAAAGATAAAATGGCTTTGCCCTAAAGCACCTGGAACTTGCCTTTAGCTTTACTAGAATCTATGTCCTTATGTTGATACTTGCCCTCAAAACATCAGTTCTAAAGAGATTGTGCATCCAATGTTAAAGGTCAGAATATTAATTAAGATGCTAAATTTTAAAGCATCTATATTCTGTATTTTTTGGTTTTGGTATATTACAGCCTTCGAAGTTGGGAGAACCTTACTGGACAGAAATAGTTGATGCTGTTTTTACTGAAATTGCAAATACATGTTTCAGCACGTGTCCCTTATGAAAGCAGACATGTGGGGTGGCACCTGGGTGGCTCAGTGGTTGAGAGTCTGCTTTCGGCTCAGGTCGTGATCCCCGGGTCCTGGGATCAAGGTCCTGGGATCGAGTTCCGCATCAGGCTCCCCATGGGGAGCATGCTTCTCTCTCTGCCTGTGTCTGCTTCTCTCTGTATGTCTCTTAAATAAATAAAATCTTTAAAAAAAATGAAAGCAGACATGTGTATATCTCAGCATTCTGACTGGAAGTGAGGTCCCACACATCCTGGCATTTTGAAAACAAATGTGCCAATATTTTCAATGCATGAGAAACCATTTTCTTGTGTTTTTTAAATTTTTTATCCTGCTTCAGACCCTTAAACACTTGTCTTATTAAAATTAAATGGATCACGAGTTCAATGAACATAGATATAGGTATTTTACAAACTTCTTCAGGAGATGAATTACAAAGAGGAGGGGAAAAAAATCAAAGTTTGGAAACTTTGGAGGCTGATAGCCCCAGACTTTAAAAAGAGGTCCAGGGATCCCTGGGTGGCGCAGCAGTTTGGCGCCTGCCTTTGGCCCAGGGCATGATCCTGGAGACCCGGGATCGAATCCCACATCGGGCTCCTGGTGCATGGGGCCTGCTTCTCCCTCTGCCTATGTCTCTGCCTCTCTCTCTCTCTCTCTCTCTCTCTCTCCCCGTGTGTGACTATCATAAATAAATTTAAAAAATTTAAAAAAAATAAAATAAAATAAAAAGAGGTCCATTGTTGGACTCCTCAGTTTTGAGATAACATAACTCTCTAGGATGTTGGCAGTGCTCTGACTTCTGGTCCCCATGGTAGTTACATGTATGTTGGTTTATATCTGTTATGTTGAACATTTGTTTCCCACACTTTTCTGTACATGCATTCTGTTTCACCGATAGCACTGTTATTTTCAAAAAGAGAGGATGTCTTAAAATGCAAAGAGAAACTTTCTTTTTCCTAGATTTCCTGTTCCATAAAGTTGAGGTTTCCTGGTAAACTACTGCAGCCCTTTGCTTTCCCAGACAGGTATCAGAGAACTGCCATTCCTGTCTGGTTAAGTTAGCCTCCTCTCTGGGCTGCTGGGCAGGTAGCAGTCTCTCTATTAGTGTTTATAAAACAGAAGTATTGGTTCTTGGTCTAATCTATTTTTTAATTTTTTAAAAAAAATATTTATTTATTCATGACAGACACAGAGAGAGAGAGGCAGAGACACAGACAGAAGGAGAAGCAGGCTCCATGCAGGGAGCCTGATGTGGGACTCCATCCCTGGACTTCAGGATCACACCCTAAGCTGAAGGCAGGTGCTAAACCACTGGGCCACCCAGAGATCCCCCTTGGTCTAATCTCTTAAAGAGGTTGAAAGGATTAACCTCTGTGTCTTTGTGTGAAACCATAATATAAAATCAGTGCAAGGAATCAGGTTGACATTCTCCTAGTTCCGGTACCCACTTTCCTGTTCATGTTGTACATCCCAAACTACTGAAAAGGTTAAAAAAAAAAAAAAAACGGGACGTGAAGTCAGGAGGTGTAGAGTCATCAGGAGACTGGGCTCCTCCCAAATCCCTGTAGCTCCCTTAGCAGCAGCCTCTTCTTCTGGCACACAGCGGCATGTGGCAAGAGAGGTGCCTATGCCTGACAGACTGACACACTCTGGTTCCAAGGCACTCACTGGCCATCAGGCACACGGAGGCAGCTGCAGACAATAGGGATTCTCAGACTTACAGGACCACTCTCTTGCCTCTAGATGGGTCACTTCAGACATGCTGAAATTTTCTTTGTAATCCTTCCTATTGATAGGAAGTTCTCTGAAGATTTCATGTGTGAAAATTTGATGTGGCAGCAACATTGCTTTCTAACCCTTCAGCTGGGACTTTTCAAACTGAATGATCTAGGTAGAAAAACATTAAAAGGAAAGATGTTATAACAAGGTTTCATCGCATATTTTCTTGTTTGGAGAACGTTCTGCTTGCTACTAATAAACTAGAGAAAAGTTCAAAAGGCTCAAGGAAAGAAAGAGAAGAAATTTCAAAAGGAACTTGAAAAGTCCATTTCTGTCTTTGAATCATGAATTCTGACTTCCAAGGAGGGGTTTGGAGTTTTAAAGGAGTTAGGAACTTGGGAAAAAGAAAAAAAACCAAGAGCAGTGCCAGAGTGAATATTTTCTGAGCTTCCAAGACTGGTTTTGTCTCAGAATCTAGAACTGAGTTTGGTTCTATTTTCTCCTATCCAAGCTCTCCCAGGTAGTTTCCTTGGAATTTGATTTGAAGTGAAAATCAGCAGCAAATTCTCTTTGACTTCCACTGGTTCCCCTTTTTATATGGATGAGGGGGGCAGGATGAGCCCTCACATTATATCTGTAAAGGACTAACACCATCACTGCTGAAATACTTGATATTGCTTGTTCCTGGTTCTGTAACTCCCCAAATTGAGCATTCATCTCTTAAGAGGATGTCATTTGGTAACTGTCTCTGAGTTTTCATTTTCCACTTATGGCTTCTCCTCCATACTGGCAGTTCAGAAATGGGTCTAGCAGGATGAGCTGACTCTAAATGAAAGGTTCCAGGGTCACAGACACGGATACTGCTTGCCTCCTCCTGAAACAGCAGCTTTAATGAGCCAACCCGGTCAGGAAGCCCTGAGGGGTGAGTTCCTCCTCACACGGAGACCTGCTTCTATTTAATTTGACAGTGTTTTTCAGTCAGTAGATAATTATATATTCAGGGTCTGTCTGGATACGGTGTTGTGCATAGGTGCTTTCTAGAAGGAATAAAAGAAAATCCCAACCCGAATGGTCAGGGACATATAGTACGAATCCTAAAATGTATAAAGTATGCACAAAATAATGTAAATTCTGAAATAGGCATGTAAATCAATAAATGAGGACAATATAAGCACTGAGTCTATGTAAGTAAATATAGAAGAAAAAAGTCACAGAAATACATGTCAGTGTGCAATAGAACATCTTTTAATTATAAAGACTTCTTAGGAGAGTTTTTTTGTTTTCTGTTTTTTGTTTGTTTGTTTTAATGGAGAATAGAGAAAACTGAGCAGTCTGGGAGTAATGAGGCATTCTGAGCCAGGGCCTACAGCACTGGAAAGGAGAGCTAGGCAGTGGGATATTTAAGTGACTAGGACGTGAGGAAAGGACTCGGAGCAGAGGGAAGGAAGCAAGATAGATAAATGATGACAATCTACTGAGCTAAGGTTGGGCTTCCAATGCCAATCTGAAACACTGTGGGTAGTCAGGATGATCTCCTGAAGAGAAAGGTTTCAGGGTGAGAGAGGAAAACTTGTGCAGGGGTGTTAAAGACTGACTAGGGAGAACCAGGGTACACCACACATGTCTGTACGGAGCCGTGTATGAGTAGATGCTCAATAAATACTTTTACATTCTATATTAGGTCTAGCATCCATTTTGAGTTCATTTTTTATGAAGTATGAGGTTGAGGTTCATTTTTTTCCCCATTGATATGTCGGGTTGTTCTAAAACTATCGAAATGATGGCCCTTTCTCCATTGAATTGCTTTAGCATTTGTCAGAAATCAGTGCTTATATTTGTGTGAGTCTGTTTCTTTGATCTGTGTACTTAATTCTTTGCCAATATCACACTATCTTTACTATTATAGTTTTATGGTAAGTCTTAAAACAAGTAGTATGATTCCTTCTACTTTATTCTTCTCTTTCAAAATTGTTTTGGCTATTTCGGTTCCTTCACCTTTCCATACAAATTTGCAAAGTAGTTTGTCTATATCTACACAAAATCCTGCAATTTTGATTGGAATTGCATGAAATCTATAGACCAGTTTGGGAATAATTGACATCTTTATTATGTTGAGTCTCTCAGTCCACAAACACAGTTATGTCTGTTTGTTTGGATCTTATTTGATTTCCTTAATCAGTACAGTTGGCCCTTGAACAACATAGGTTTGAATTCATGGATCCCCTTATACGCCAAAGTTTTTGATAAAAATAGTACCATACTATAAATGTATTTTTTCTTCTTTTTGATTTTCTAGTAACATTTTTTCTCTAGCTTACTTTATTGTTAATATATATAACATACAAAATAGTATGTATTGTTCATATTATTCAATAAGGCTTCCAATCAACAGTAGCCTATTAGTGGATAAGTTTTGGGGGATTCAGAAGTTATTAGTGAATTTTTGATCATGTAGGGGTTTGACACTCCAGCCCGTGTTGTTGAAGAGTTACCTGTATTTTGTTTAAGCATACAGATGCCAAGCATGTTTTGTTAGATTTATACCTAGGTATTTCAACTTTTGGAACTAGTATACATTTTTTGTTTGTTTTCAGTTGTTTAGTTAGCACACAGAAATACCACTGACTTTTGTGGATTGACCTTAATCTCCCATAACCTTACTAAACTCACTAGGAGTTTTGTTTTTGCTTTTTTAGATTCCTAGGGATTTTGTACATAGATAGTTATGTTGTCTATAAACAAGAACATTTATTTTTCTTCCCATTCTTAATGCTTTTTATTTCTTTTCCTTGCCTTATTTCACTGGCTAGGACTTCCAGTATAATGTTGAATAGAAATGGTAAGAGGGGAGACATCCTTGCTTTGTTCCTGATCTTGGGGGGAAAGCATTGAGTCTTTCACCATTAAGTATGGTGTTAGCTTAGCTATAGGTTTCATGTAGGTGTCTTTGCACTTGCTGTTACCTCTATCTAGAATATTTCCCCCAAGACATACCCATAGCTTGCTTCTTCATTTTCTTTAGGTATTTTATAAAAAACCTGCCTTTCCTGTTAAAATTTTAACCTACTTAATATTTTATATACATATTTCCTGTTTTATTTTCCTCCTTAGCTCTTATCACTACCTTATATAGCATATACACTTTACTTATTTATCCTGTTTGTTGTCTGCCTTCTTCCACCATAATGTAAGTTCCAAGATGACAGGGATTTTTGTCTGGTTTGTCCATTACTGCATCCTACCTGGCATATAATAGCCATTCAGTTTATGTTTACTGAATAAATGATAGATAAACCAAATCTCCCTGTCCACCTGCAGCTGTTACCATTTCTGTCCCATCCACCCGCATCTGTTGCCATTCCTATGGCAACAGAACTATGTCTGCCCTTATTACAGGCCAGCTCTCTATTTGTCCTATTTCTCCCCTTTTCACTTTCACAAGGACTTTGATCATGCAGTTATTCCTCTTTTCTGCATCATCTGTTTATCCCTCTTAATGTAATCATTCTCATCAGCATAGTGTCTTCCATGTTTTTGACTCCTTGTTATATGTTAAATTGTGTTCCCTGACCACCATCACCAAAAAGATATGTTGGAGTCCAAAGCCCCAATACTTCACAATGTGACTTTATTTAGAAATAAGGTATCTACAGAGGTAATCAAGGTAAAATGAAGTTATCAAGGTAAGCCCTATTCCAATATTACTGCTGCCATTATGAAAAAGAAAAATTTGGACCTAGAGACACCACACAGGGAGGATGCCACGTGAAGATGAAAGCAGAGAGCAGAGTGATGCATCTACAGCTTCTCTTACCTGAACCTCTGAAATAAATTCTATTTCTTTTACACCCTAACAGCTAAAACTACAGTCTTTTCAAAAATGTAACTCTGATCATCTCACTTCCCTGCTTAAAGCCTCCAATGGTCCCTCATCACATTTAGAATAAAGTCCAAACTCCTGGGAGACCTGGGTGGCTCAGTTGGTTAAGCATCCAGCTCTTGGTTTCAGCTCAGGTCATGATCTCAAGTGACCTGAGAATGAGCCCTGTTCAGTGGGGAGTTTGCTTACCCTCTTTCTCCCTCTCAAGCTCTCTCCCCCCTGTTCATGTACTCTGTTTCTCTAATAAATAAATATATCTTTTAAAAAGTCTGAACTCCTTTCCTTTTCTACAAACTCTTGGGGCTCCTGGGTGGTTGAGTTTCTGCCTTTGACTCAGGCCATGATCCCGGGTTCCTGGGATCAAGTCCCACATTGGGCTCCCTGCAGGGAGTCTGCTTCTCCCTCTGCCTATGTCTCTGCCTCTGTGTCTCTCTTGAATAAATAAAATCTTTAAAAAAAAATACAAACTCTTACATGATCTGTGCCTGCCCTTCTCTCTGTCCCCATGTCTCGAACTTTACCCCCTCACTTTCTGTCTTCCTTCTATTCCTCAGATATTCCAAGCCTTTTTCTGACTCTGCAACCAGCTTCTCAGTCTGCCTGGAACATTCTGTCTCTAGATCTTTACAGGTCTGTCTCCATATTGTGATCCAGAATCCCACTCAGATATTACCTCTGAAGACAGGCCTTTTCTGTTCACCCAATGGGGAGTGGCCCCACACTTTCATACTCTGTTACATTACCCTTTTTAACTATCTCCATTCAGATATAACATTATCCTATCTATCTATATATCACCGCCTTCCCCCATCCCCAATGCTAGACTATAAGCTCCTTGAGAGCAGAGACCTGATGGGTCTTTATTCACCCCGGTATACCCAGGACCCAGAGCAATACCTAGTACATAGTAAGCTCTCAATAAAAGTTTGTTAAATAACTTGGTAACTCCTGTAAGGTAGAAGCTAAACCTAAAATCCAAATCTTGACTCCCAGTTTAAGGCTCTGTATTAATTTACAGGAGCTACCATAACAAGGCACCACAAATCAAAAATGGCTTTAACATGAGAAATTTATTGTCTGACAGTTCTGGAGTCTAGAAGTCCAAGATTAAAATGTTGGCAGATTTGGTTTCTTCTGATGCCTCTCTCCTTGGCTTATAGATGGCTGCTCACATGGTAACCCCTTGGTCTGTGTGTATATTATGTATCTTGATTTCTTTTTCTTATAAGGACACCAACTATATTGCATTAGGATTCACCCATTTGACCTTAATCACCTTGTAGAGGTCCTGTCTCCAAATGCAATCACATTCCAAGATACTGGTGGTTAGGACTTGAAATATGAATTTGGGTGGGGAATTCGATGCAACCAGTAACAGATCACTAAGAGCTGAGGCAGCTGTTTGATATGAGCCCTTACCTGTGGGACATGTTGGGGCTACACCTTTCCCTAAAAACCCCAGGGGCAGCTGTGACCTGCCAGAGAGTGTTTGTAGCCTCACCCAGTCAGGGAAGGAGAGTTCTGCTCTCTCCCCTTTCCTTTCTCCCTTTTGCCACCCCAGAGAACATCTGGAGAAGAGAAAAGACTCCCCCAAGCCATGAAAGCCATCAGTCTCTGGACTAAAAGGGAGAATGGGAAAAAGAGCTTTGAATTGGTATGATATCAAAAGTTAAATAAGAATGAATCTTTAAAACCAAAAGTAATCTTTAATAACAGAAAATATCTGAAAATCTATGAACTAGGGCAGAAATATGGTTAAGGGAACTGAACTGCCATCCTCACAGAAAGATGGGTCAGTGTGGGTGAGGGAAATGACAGGAAAAGGCAGGTATGTTTCTTGTTTATCCCCAATAAACTGAGATGCCTCCATATGCTGGTTTTCATGTTCTAGGCACAGCAGAAAACCACAAAGTTTTCTGCACATGTGACCCTAGGAGGCTGGCAGTTTCCATCACTACCGGAGATTCCTCCCAGCCCCAGCTTGGAGCAGGTGAAAGTCAGATTTTTGTTTCAGGGATAGGGCAAGTGACACTCAATAGGGCTAGTTACTCATGAATAACAGAAATAGCGAATGTTAATTACATGGGCTCTTCATCTCCAACGATCTGTAATCAGAATTGCAGTTCAGTGCTTGGTCTACCTAGCTATGCAATTCTGTCCCATGTAACCATCTTGTCTACCTGAGAAGACAGCTCCATGAGAACAGAGTATGTCTTCTATTTTATATATAGAACATGTAGTTGGGAGTGTTCACAGTACTTCACAGTTCATACCATTGTCCACATGAGTTCCACTTTCAGGAATTACTTCTGTTCCCCAACCCCACACTCATCATCACACCTTCCATCCTTACCCCTCTCCTGCCTCCTAATCCTTTTTTTTTTTTAATCTCCAAAACTCAGTTCTAGCCTCCCCTCCTCCAGGAAGTTTTGAGTTGGGTCCAATCCCTTGCACCACTGGAATGTAAATTCCACGAGGATAGGATTTTGTCCATGTAGTTATCTCCACTTTCCAACTCCTAGAGAAGCCCCTGGCACATAGGAGGTGCTCAGTAGTCTCTCTCTTCAGGCATGGAGTACTATTTATGACCAGAATTTCCTGTTAGTCCTGAGAGCACTAGAAGCACATCAGAAATATTGGACCATCCTGTGATTTATGGTGTTGGTGGGAAGCCCACTATCATAGGACGTCTATTTTAACAAGTTGTGAAATTCAGAGAAGAACTTCATGTAGAATTCCATAATCTGAATCTAGAACAAGTGTGAAGCCTTGTTTGGAGTCAGGTACCAGAGAAGTACAGGTGTAATTGCAGTTATATCTGGCATCTGAAATAGATTGTTAGCCCCTTTCCAGCTGGAGTGGGCTGTCCCAGAAGCAAACAGCATACACAGAATTAAAGTATAGATTGTTTCAGGAAGAGTGAGATCCATGTACTTGCTCAGAAATGTGGCCATCCTAGGGGCTGTGGGTGATGTGTGGCTAAACTTCCTTACCTTTCTGCCACAACCTCTGCTGCCTCTGTGAGGTTCCAGGAGACAGCGTCCTCTTTTGCTCTCCGACAGGCTAGAGGAGGAAGCAAAGTGTCCCGGAAACAGCTGGACAGCCCTGGGAGAAACTTCACACCTTCTTACCTCATCCTTTGTGAATGGTTTTCAGCTAAAAGCCTTACTGATGACAAAATGTATGTGTAGTGTGGTTGTGGTGGGCAGAGAGCGTCTCTTAGAATTCTCCTAGTTTTTTTCTCCCTGTCCCTGAATGCTTTTAGGTTTTGAATTTACATTTTCCAAGTACTATTTTCTTTGTGCTTAAATGTAAGCAGCGTAAGTGTTTCTTTCCTTTTTAAAAGTTGGCCTTGGGCAGCCCAGGTGGCTCAGCAGTTTAGCAGCGCCACCTTCAGCCCAGGGCGTGATCCTGGAGACCAGGGATCCAGAGTCCCAAGTTGGGCTCCCTGCATGGAGCCTGCTTCTCCCTCTGCCTGTGTCTCTGCCTCTCTCTTTCTCTCTCTCTCTCTCTCTCATGAATAAATGAAATCTTATTAATTAATTAATTAATTAATTAATTTTTAAAAGTTGGCCTTCAGTTTCTTCTATCCCATCAGCTGTGGTGGAGTAAAGAGCCCTGGACCATAAGTCAGGATACTTAGATATAGGTTGCTTATATCCCTTAGGTGTAACTCTCTGAACCAGCTTCCTGTCTGTACATTGAGGGGTTTGTATGAAGAACGTCCCCCAATTAGATGGAACCTCAAGGTCAAACAGACAAGCCCCTAATAATCTCTCATCCAAACCTTCAGTCTGGAGTTTGAAAGCTTTCACTGGGCCCTCTTTTGTTTATTGGTCTGTAGAACTATCCAGTCCAGTGTAATATAAAATGTTCTATTACTTTAAAATGTAAAAAGAAACAGGTTGTCTTAGTCTGTTCAGGCTGCCATAACAAAATACCATAGACTGGGTGGCTTATAAACAACAGAAATTTATTTCTTCCAGTTTTGGAGGCTGAAAATCCAAGCTCAAGGTGCCAGCAGATTCGTGTCTGATGAGAGCCCATTTCCTGGTTCCCAGAGCCTTTCTACTGTGTCCTCATATGATAGAAGGGTTAGGGGAGCTCTTTGAGGCCTCTTTTATAAGGACAGTGATCCATTAAGGGCTCTCTGCCTTCATGAATCACCTAATCACCTCTCAAAGGCCCTACCTCCCTTCTCACAAACATGGTCATGCAGGGGGCTTTGGGTGCATGTGTATATCATCACATTGGGGGTTAGGATTTAACATGTACATGGAGAGGGATATAAATGCTCTACAGCACAGGTGAAGATGAAATAATCTTAATAATGTATCTTGACACAATATATCAAAAATAATGTCATTTAATATGAAATCAATATAAATCTTGCTAATGTGATATTTTACTGTGTTGTACTCCGTTCTTGAAATCTGGTATGTGTTTCATGCTTATGGCACATCTTAATTTGGACTAGCCACATTTCACATGCTCAGTAGGTACCATATTGACAAGCTGTAGCTCTAAAGAATCACTACCATGGCCACAGAAGTGCCTCGTTCCTGCTTTCAAAGAAAAGTGCAGAAATGACATAGAGCTCTTCTTGCTTATCCTCCCAAGGAAAATAAAGTCTTGTTTCTTCATTAAACAATATTTTATTATGTCCAGATTTGACTTGTGACTATTTTCCTGTATTATGAGAAAAATCACTCTTCTGGATTTGCAAAGTTCCATCCAGTATAAGCCTTTAAAAATTTCCCTTGGCTCTCTTTGCAAAGATAGAAATATTCTTGTATCATCAGTAGTAAGAGCAGTGTTTCCCAAAAGGTGTTTCATGAAGCACTAGGTTTGTGGAAGTGAAGAGGTGTGAGGTGAATGAGAGATTTTCATGCTTGGAAAGTGTGGGGAATACTGATTGTGAAAATCCAATACGTATCTTTATTGCAGAAATACCAAGAGATGCCTCTCTAATGTACAAGCTTCCAAAACCAGGAAAATGCTTTTTGTGGAAAGCATCTTGAGGGTCAGGAGTCAAGTGGGACCTGCTGAGGCAATGCTGATCAGAGAATTTTCTCCCTGACTTCCTTTTCCAGGGCAACCTTGTCATGTGGGTTTTAAATCCATTCCCAGAAGTTCCTTGTGCTTTCTTTGCTCCAGGGACCCTGTTGATGCTATGCTCTTGAGAAGGAAAAACTGAGCTCAATAATGAGTTGTGATAATGGCTCTAATATTGGGAACTATTGGTATCTATTGTGAATCAGATCCACAATCTTTCCTCAACACATACTAATAGTTCTTTCATAGCTCCTAAATGTGACAGTGACTGTACATTTTATTTTAAAGTGGCAGTTCAATTTAGAGACATTTTGTTTTATTTCTTTAATGATCCTGTCAAGTATAGCAAACGTGGCAGCTGTGATTTTCTTTTTAAATGGTCAAAAATGCAAGAAAAGTAAGTTCTTCTCTCAGCATCCTTCTCATTCATAGAAAAGAAATATGTTCCCATTTAAGATGAAAGGTTCTTTGCTTTTATTCTATAGCTCATATTGGATAAAAAGTCTCAAGGCCATTTACAGTTTATTAATTTATCCTACTATAAAATCTCTTTATAATGGGGCTTGCAGGTCATTTTAACCCTCCTCCTCCTTTCCCTTACTAAAAGATAACTCCAGGCACTTCAAATCAAATGAATTAGAAACAAAGCCATTATAATTATAATTATAATCTCTCTACTTAGAGATGGATCACAATTTAACACTTTTTCCCCAGGAATTTGGGTCATATTAATAGAAACTGTATTTTTCTCTTTAGAATACAAGACTAGCTTCTGACAGTCTGGTCCATATGTTAGGATCATATAAAAGTTAATCATTTTGCTATGGTGCCAGCTTGTGTGCAAAGAAAAGCTGTAAACCACAGCTGTATGGAGTAACAATTGTGAACTTTACTGGCTTGCACATGTGAGACATCAGTAAACTAAATAAAATGTCACTTAACTGAACTTGAGAGTTGGAAGCAGGAGAGAGGACCACTAAGGTTTTATTAAGGTTTGTCTTTAGTAAAGTTGTTCCAGTCTTTGAGTTTCACACGGGTAGTTCAGGTTACACAAAAACTGAATCAACTGTTTTCCAGATGATTAAGTTTGGCTTAGCCATAACAATAGTAATTGCTTGGTAATCAGTGGGATCACTGGGTGGTTGACCTGGTTTGTTGTGTAAATGACAAAAAGAAAATCCAGACATCATCTAAAATCAATTGTGTTCAATCAGTTTGGCCAGGAGTAGTCCCATCAGTTTCTCAGTGGTCTGCCTTGGATATGATCAAAAACCCCAAAACTACTGCAAAATCTTAAATTAGGCCATCCCAGTTGATGGGCTTTCTTAATGTTGACTGCTCAGTGCACTGCACTGCTGATATCCAACCTCAGGCAAGAAACTTCAACACTCTTTGCCTCAGTTTCCTTTCTTTATGTATTGGGACCACAGCTCACAGGATTGCCACATTAAATAATTCATTTCACACACTTAACACAGTATCTACTACACTGTAAACATTCAGTGAATGTTACAATTCTTGTTTTTATTTTTTAAGATTTTATTTATTTATTCATGAGAGACAGGCAGAAGCAGGCTTCTCACAGGGAAGACTCTGTGATCTTACCCGGATCATACCCTGAGCCAAAGGCAGATGCTCAACTGCGGAGCCTTCCAAGTCGTCCCGAATGTTAAAATTCTCAAATGAATTGTTAACTCTTTTCTGATCTGGAGCTAAGTGATGTGTGGGTATAATCATTTCATTTTTTGTTATTTCTTGGATGAATATTCATTTAGGGATAAAACAAAAATATAGGGTAAAATCAATGGATTTCTTCATTTATTTCCTTATCTCTGGTGCATTTTTTAAAAAGACGGTAATGTTACATGGTACTGTGGTCTTTCTTTCTGTTAAGAGTTTGTGATTTCTGTGTTTTGAAAATAATATCTTAAACAAAAGAGAATAAAATAAACCCTCAAATCTTAAATCCTTAGTTTGTTTGCTTTCTTCTCTAGTCAGCCAACCCAACATTTAATGAGGCTCTAGGCAATAGAAAATTGGATATTCTATAAAACTCTGATTAACCAGAATCCCTAATTAATAACATTTTTGTAAATCTTAAAAGGTATGCTGAAGAAATTGTCATTGAATCAAGTTATTTGGCTTTAACTAAAACTCCTTGGCTAACTAGGACCTCTAGGGGTTCCATGTGGCTCTAATCAAATCCCCTATACCAGCAACATCTGCATCTCTACTCACCACTGAAACTCTGTTAACTATAAATTTAACAGGAACACTTTGTTCCCAAAGCTCAATAAACATTTGTACAGCCCTCTGGATGATAAAACTCAGAAACAAAGAAAGTAACTCATTCAGGCACTACTAACCAGTAAGTGGCAGAGCTGACACAAACCCCAGGTGGTTTGACCCCAGAATTCACAATCTTAACTATTTCACCACTGCAATCCAGACCTCAAATAACTTCAGCAAAAGGTCTGAAATAGGGGATCCCTGGGTGGTTCAGCGGTTTAGGGCCTGCCTTTGGCCCAGGGCATGATCCTGGGGACGGGGATTGAGTCCCGCATCAGGTTCCCTGCATGGAGCCTGCTTCTCCCTCTGCCTGTGTCTCTGCCTCTCTCTCTTTCTCTCCCTCACTCTGTGTGTGTGTCTCATGAATAAATAAATAAAATCTTTAAAAAAAAAAAAAGGTCTGAAATATGAAAAGAGTATGGCATGGACAATGGACAAAGACAAGCAAAAAGGTCAGGGTACGTGGAAGCAAATGAGATGAGTCCTCTTAAGAGTGTTGGATATAATGTTGAATAAAACTTTAATGCAGTTTATTCACTCATTCATTCAGTATATTTGCATGCTTACTCTCTGCTAAATATACCACTAGGTATAGAGTGATAAATAGAATACACCTAGTGTCCTCCCTTATGGAGCTTAGACCCCAGTGAGAGGACACAGTGTTAATTAGATTCATGGGTAGCTTTCAGTGTTACATTAAGGAACATCTTTAGCTTTGAGGAGACATTCTCTAGAAACATTTAAACCATTAATCTGTTTCAGATTCATTACTCATCCATGGTGCTACATAACTGCAAAATGGTTCACGGTCAATTGCTAATCTCCTTAGGATAATGAGCCATGGCATTCTTGGATGACTGAAGAAAGAATCTGATACTGAAGTTTGACAGGAGATGGTAGATATGATCTATCTCTAGAAGGCAAGGGTAGAAATAATCTGAAATGTTCTGGTGCATTGGAGCATCTTCAGTGAACAATTTTCCTTTAGCATCTACTATGTGTAAGGTACTTTGCAAGTCTTTAGCAGGTGGTAAAGAAATATTTCTTGATGAGACATTCTCTAGAAATATTTAAACGTTGATTGAGAATAGAAATACTGCCTGGCTTCAGAGAGCTTATAGTCTTTAAGAAATCATTCCTAAACAAAAATACCTGTGTAAGGTAGAATATTTATATATTAAGTTGAAAGGACTCAGGCACTTTCTAGCTGCAGCCTCTAGAATTAGCACAGAGTTGTGATGCTTGTAGAGTTACTTCATCAGAGAAATAATCTTTTTTGCTGACCTTTGTTCTTAATAGGTTCTGTTCCTTAAAAAAAAAAAAAGGTCAATAATTATGGCATCCCAAGGTCTGTATCATAAGGCCAAGATCTCAAAAAGGCTATGCCTGTACCTAAGAAATAAAAATAGATTAATTTTATCCTTCAACACCATGGCCCATATAAGGTTCAGTAGAACTTTCTGGGCACTGCCATTTTATGAATTGGTAACAACAAAAAATCATGTATATAAGAGAGAAATGTGGGTATATATGTAGATGTTCAGAAAACCCATGGCAGTATAGCTTAGGTATGAATAATGCTGGCCAATTGGGCATGTTGTACGTTTTGTTTCCTGCAGAAGGTTGCCTTTTTCTCAGTATTCCCTTCCTTATTTTCTGGATTCTGTAGTTTTTTTCAAAGATGTGCACTTTGCATGTTCAGACTGGGTCCTTTAAAAAAGGAGCTAGGTGATAGGGAATAGTCATTCCTTGAAATAAAGCAAAATAATTGGTAAATGTGAAAAATAGAATTGGATAACTACAGATCAAAAGTTAACCATGGTTGCTTACAGAGACTCAGTAGAAAAAAGATTTACATACGTGATGATTACATTCATATTAGTACCCAGTTTTTCAAAATGGTGGGTATTTACTAATGTCCCATCTGAAAGAACCTTGATTTTTTTTCATAGGAGAATATATATTATGAAGATGTTGAAGATAAGCACATTGAATTCCTTAATCTTAAAAACATTGCAGGGAGGGAGAAATACCTATACTTCTGTGCCCTCTCTCATGTATTAAGAAGAGTGATATAAAAATTGGAGATCCGAATAAGCTCACTGTAGCCACAGTAGCAAAGTGAAGGAGGAGTAACTAAAGACATGACAGAAACAGAACCATTGCTAGTTGCTCAGGGTGATCAACTATGATGAGAGTATTGACAAATTATATATCCAGGCCTTGGTAAAAATCATTTATACTTGCTCCATTTATCTAAGCCATACTGTCATCACCGCCCGCTCCTCCTTCTGTTGCCTATCCAACTGCTAAGAAACAAGACATTGTGCAGATTTTAGTTCTGTCCTCTTTATCTCGTTCGTTCTTATTTTCCCCATCTCAGGGTTCTTTTATGATTTTACAACTGTAGGTAGAATTTCAGAGCTGAATGGAAGCCTAACACTAGTTAACCTTTTTTTTTTTTTTTTTACTGTAATTTGCATCCACAATTGTTACTCATTTACTTGTTGGTCAGCATGATGTTGCTTTTTAAAAACAAAAACAACAACAAAACTACTTTTTAAGAGCAATTCCCTTCACAGTAACCTTGAAGGGAAGGAACAGAGATTTTCCCTATAACCCCTGCGCATACATCTATAAACTCCTTCACTATCAGTATCTTCCATCAGAGTGGTACATTTGTTACAATGGATGAACTTATATTGACACATCATTATTATTCAAAGTCTATAGTTTACATTAGGGTTCACACTTGGTGTGACAAATGTATAATGACATGTATCCATCATTGTGGTATCACACAGAGTATTTTCACTGCCATGAAAGTCTTCTGTGCTCTGCCTATTAATTCCTTTCCACAACTCTTGACCTTTTTTCTTTTTTTAACCCTTGATCTTTTTATTGTCGCCATAGTTTTGCCTTTTCCAGAATGTCATATAATTGGAATCATACAATATGTAGCCTTTTCAGATTGGCTTCTTTCACTTTGTAATGTGCATTTAAGGTTCTTCCAAGGCTTTTCATGACTTGATAGTTCCATTTCCTTTTAGTACTGGATAAATATTACGTTGTCTCGATGTACCTTAGTTTATCCATTCACCTGCTGAAATACATTTTGGTTTCTTCCAACTTTTGGCAGCAGGGTTTTGTGTGGACATAAGTTTTCAACTCTTTTGGGTAAATATTGAGGAATGGGAGTAGTGGATCATCGTGCTAAATGTATGTTTAGTTTTATAAGAAACTGCCAAACTGTCTTCCAAAATGGCTATACTGGGAGGCTCAGTTGGTTAAGCATGCAACTCTTGATCTCTGCTCAGGTCTTGATGTCAGGGTTGTGAGTTCAAACCCCATGCTGGACATGGAGCCTACTTTAAAAAAAAAAAAAAAAAGATAGCTATACTATTTTGAATTCCCACCAGCAGTGACAGTTCCTATTGCTCCAAATCCTTACCAGCATTTGATGTTGTCAGTGTTCTTGATTTTGGCTATTCTAATAGGCATGTGGTCGGGTCTCATTGTTATTCTAATTTGCATTTCCCTGTTGACATATAATGTGGAGCATCTGTGTATATGCTTATTTGCCATCTGTTTATTTTCTTTGGTTAGTTCTCTTTTTAAGATCTTTGGTCCGTTTTGGGGTGCCTGGTTGGTTTAGAAGACCATGCAACTCTCAATCTTAGGGTTGTGAGGTCAAGCCCAACCTTGAGTGTAGAGATTACCAAAAAAATAAAGTTTAAGGGAAAAAAAGTCTTCAATCCATTTTTCAAATGGGTTATTTTCTTAATGAGTTTTAAGAATTTTTTGTATATTTTGGATGGTAGTCCTTAATCCGGCATATCTTTTGCAAATGATTTTCTCTGATACTGCTCTTTGAGCAGTATTGTTTATTGCCCTGACCAGGTGTCTAGTTTATAGCCCAGGTAAACTTCTCATATGTCCTGGCCACAGATGTCACACAAGCTTTTTGGCACCAGGTCGACATTACACAGTTCTTGTAGTTCCCTCTCGAAAAGGTTCTACCCCTCTTAATACCACATTGCCTGGCACTGATCTGCATGATGCTGTGTAAGCACAAAGGGTTTTGCTCCAGGGGCGCCAGGCAGAATGCTGTGGCATACAAATAGAAGACCACTAATATACTCCAAGTCCTCATTTGACATATAATATAAGTGAGTCCCAGAGAGTAGAGTGATCTAAAGTCAATGGCAGGCCTGGGATAGGAATCTCCATTTCTCACTTTCAAGTCTAGCAAACTTTTCATTGCTTCCCTGCTGAAGAGGGAGAACCAGAGAAGCATTCATAGTTTTCAGTACTCAGTTGTTACCCTGCACAATGGGAGTTAACAGCATCTTATTTCCTAAAGCCATGTGTAGCTTTCTCAGTCCTGAGAACACAAGGAAACAGAAGTATTGTGCTTCATACAAAGAAAGCATGCAACAGATGTATCATCAACAAATAAGGTGTATTGACCATAACTTCTAGGGGGTGATTTTTAAATCTGTAGTGATCAGTTTATTCTCTCCTGCCTGGGCATTTTATTTTGGATTCCAGTCTTCGATGTAGAATGTCACTTTTCTCTGTGCAACTACCTGATCCATATGAGATTTTACTCAAGACTTTGGCCTCATTAGTACTTTTACCAACTAAGTGAGATGAGTCCCCTACTGGCTTATATCCAAACCATCCAACCAAACCATCCCCTACTGAGTCCCCTACTGGCTTATATCCAAACCATCCAACTTTGGCCATACCAGTGGTAGAGTACTCTACCTGAAGGCCATTGGAAGAGCGAGATAGCAGAGACTTTGTCCATGTTTGCAGTGACTTGCAATGCCTTAGAAAACCTTTCTTTTTCCATGTTTTTCCCCCAGAAATTGCCTTCATAATTAGTATTTTCGTTGGTAGGAAGGGCAAGTAACTTATGTTTATGCTTATAAGGATAAAAAAATAAATATTTTTTGCTATTATTATATGTCTAACATAAAAATGAGAAGCCCCTTGGGAGTTAAATGTATAGAGTTCTCTGGAAGTTTTATTTATTTACTTATTTATTTTTAGTTTTTTATATAAGTAATCTTGACCTAACATGAAACTTGAACTCATGACCCCAAGATTAGGAGTCACGTGCTCTTCTGACAGGCCCATCCAGGCACTCCAGTCTCTGGAATTTTTTTAAATTTTATTTATTTATGATAGTCACAGAGAGAGAGAGAGAGAGAGAGAGAAGCAGAGACACAGGCAGAGGGAGAAGCAGGCTCCATGCACCGGGAGCCCAACGTGGGACTTGATCCCGGGTCTCCAGGATCGCGCCCTAGGCCAAAGACAGGCGCTAAACCGCTGCGCCACCAGGGATCCCTAGTCTCTGGAATTTTTAAAGATTTTTCTTCTCACTAAGCTTTCTGCATCTTCCAGATAGATCTGTTCCCTTTCCTGTCAAACTCCTGTTAATCCTTCAAGATATAGCTCATGGATTGCCTGCTCTTCAGCCTTTTTTTTAAATTTTATTTTTTAAAATTTATTTATTCATAGACACAGAGAGAGAAAGGCAGAGAAACAGGCAGAGGGAGAAGCAGGCTCCATGCAGGGAGCCCGAATATGGAACTCGATCCCGGGTCTCCAGGATCACACCCCAGGCTGCAGGCGGCGCCAAACCGCTGCGCCACTGGGGCTGCCCTGCTCTTCAGCTTTTTTCTCATTCTTGCAAGAAGACTTGGTCTCCTACCCTCTCATGTCACTCTTTTAAGGTTTATTATAACCCTTTCCACTTCAAATTGCACTGACTTATTTATATGTCAGTCTTTTCCCTTTCCCGGTAGCTTCTCTGGGCTGCCCAAGACCTGAGATGAAGAACATCTTTGGAAGAACCATAGGATGCTCTTCATGGCTTATTTCAAAGCATGAATAACTTGAATACCATTAACTGAAAGAGCCTCTACTTCCAAACCATCCTCTGACCCAGACACTGGACAGTCTATAGGTACCCAACCTTGCCATCAACAGATTCATTCCGTAAATATTTTGTTCCTAGAATGCTTCTATACTATGCACATCTTACCTGAATGAAGTAATACATTTCTCTACCCATGAACAAATGAGATCTGGATTAGTTGTCCGAGAAGAATAGTAACCTGAAGATTTGGAACATAGGAGAGGTTTGATGGAAGAGGTCTCGACTGAGAGAGTTCAGGAGTGGGACAAGGAAATGGGAACGGGCCGCTGGAGTAAAGAGGAGATACAGCATTAAAGCCATGTTGCAGCTGCAGAAGTGGAAATGGGAGTGTGAAAAGGAGTGTGTGGAACTTGAATACATCCTTTGCCTAAATTAGCGTTTCTAGAACCAGTATCAGTTGGACTAAAGCCTGCTCTGCTGCACATGGATGTTTCTAGGAGGCTGGAATAAGCAAATCTCACATGCCAGTGATGAGTGGCTTCTGGCAGATACATGTATGTGAATTTCTTTCCTTTTTTTTTTTTTAATACTAAATGGGTCAGGTTTTCTTTGATAGATATCAACAGTCTAGGCTCCAGTACTTTTGTGAACACATCATGTCATTTACAAGCAAACTCCACCAGAAAAATGTGGGGAAGGCAGGCAATCCTCAGAGCTTTTGTTTGTTTACATGGCTCTGCCTATAGGGAGATTCTTGTCATGAGGATAGATTGAACTGGCGCTTCTGCCAATGTGGCAATAAAATGCAGAAAACAGAGCGCCTCAGCTCCACTGTTGACTAAGTTAGGAGAGGGAGGCCTTGTTAACCTCCTTGAGTTCTGATGATTCAGGACGGTCCTTTGGTGGGCTAACATCCTGTTTATGAGCTTTAAAGCTTAAAGAAGGAAAGAAGGAGTCACTGTTTTTCCTCAGCTCTACAATTTTGAAATCGCTGGGTCACCAGTCTTTAAAGCTGTAGTTCACATTCTAAATGAAAACAGAAAAAAGCAGCAAAAGCATTGGTTTGGCTTCCTTCAAGCAGATAGTCCAGAAGTGTTAATTATGCAGAACTTCCTAAGATGCCAGACAACTGCCAATTAAAAGTCAATATAGGAAGGAGAAACGGGTTTCTTTTGGGCTTTGAATTACCCATGTGTGTGTTAAAGGTTGTGCACTCAGAAAAGAGAGTGAATTTGTTATGTGAGCATCTTTCTTCTATAAAACAGCTGGGAGGACAGGCTGGTGTTTTATTTACTAATGTTGCCTGCCCTCCATGAAAGTACAGCTCACTCGATATATTATCAATGTTCTTTTCTTGAGAGATTAAGTGGGCTGGGAACCCTCCCACCTCCCTCTGCCCATTTATTGATGTTAACACACAAAGCCATAGACGAATGCCAGGGGAGAAAGTTAAAAATTTGCAGAAGAAAGTCTAACAACACACTTTTTCTGTTGGCCTCCAGAACTGTTTCATATGTTTTGTAGCTGTTTTAAGTTACCTCAGTGTATCAAATCTAAAACAAATCCTTATTATATTTAGTATTGACAAGTATATAAAAACAAGCTTTTTTGCATACAAAATGCTATAGTATATTTTCTAAAACTACAGAATTTGACTCCTTGCATTTTTATTCACTATGGTGTTGTTAATGGAAATTAGAACACTACAGTCATGGCAAGTATCACACCGCCATGGGTCTGTCCCACGCTGACTTTGTAAATATCACCCTCACAACCTATTGATGAAACAAACTGGAGTTCATTATTTACCACAATAATGGAAACCACCACCTCTCAAAGTTTTGGCAGTGCCCAAGAGAAGGAAAAGCAGGGTCAGAATTTATTGAGAGATAAAGTTCTTTAAGATGAGTCTTTCAAAGTGAGCAGGCTTAATAAGGGTTGGGTAAAGATCACAAAAAACAGAAGTGTATGACTGGTGGAAAAAGCAAGGTGAGGATTTTTGGGCCCAGGGGTTCACAGAATCCTAAGGCCAATCACTGTTGGTATTTTTTTTTATTGAAGATTTGATGGTCTTAGGTCTTTCAGGAAGTTCCTGTGATGAACAATGAAACCATTGCCTGGAAAAAAAATTATGCTAACGGAGATAGGGTGGTACAAGGTTATTTTCCTGTAGACACCATGTTGTGTTTAGGTTCTTAGCATCCAGACTGATTTTTGGATCAATGGTTTCAGTTCTCAGGTCTACTCAGATAACTTACTCTGGTAATAGGTGAACTGAAACATCTGATTTTCTTTATTTGCAGCTTCTCTTTTAGTAGCAGTTTGACATGAGACTTTTACATTTCAGCATTGCTTTGCAGTAATTTATTAGTTTATGAGCCTATTCCTTGTGTTAGGGAAAATTAAAACAGGAAAATTTTCTAAACAAATACCTGCTAGCAGTCACCACTGGAACCCTGCAACAAATTCTGTAAACCCAGAGAGGGCAGCAGAGGGAAGCCAAATTCTGTGCGTGATTATTTAAATAGCAACCATCATTTTGGACAATTCTTAAGAAGCAACTGAAGATGAAATCATGGGTCCTGGTTGCTTTCCAAGAGATGAAATCCTCTAAGCAGGCAGGAAATTGCCATTGTTAAAAGTTCCAGCTCTGTCTTCAGACCGCTTGTCTCTTTCTCTTTAAGTTGGAAGCAGAGAAATTGTGTGGGATCACTGTAAGCTCCATTGCAGATTCTTTCTTAACCCAGTTCCCATATTGGATATAAATTCCACTAGATGCCTCTGTCTTCCATTTTCCTTTCCCAATACACATCAGTACTCACAGTTTTGGGAAGCACAGGAGGGTGCTCTGGGGCAGTGAGGCATCCTTAGCCAAAGAGGCTGTCTAGGGGTGAAGCTGAGAGGATGCTTTGAAACAAATATGAAAGCTATATTTACATTTAAATTAAAATGGAAACTTCTTATAGGTTAGAAAGGTGTGTGTAGTGCATCTGCTGAGGTCTATTGTTTATTCATGCTGTAAATCCTTTGAAATGTGTTAAAATGCTTCCCACTCATTATAAAGCTCCTGCCACCCCTGGATTATGACTTTGATGTCACCAATCCTGCTTCAAAGGGTTCTTTCTGGGCTATTAATCACAGTTTAGCCTCTGAAGATATCGCCAGAGAAAACATTTGGACATCTTTGTGCTAGACTTGCTAAAAACTTTGAAATCTTGAGTGTCTTGCATATGCACAAATTGGAGCATTTCCCTTCATTGATAACTTTTTATTTTGCCACAGAATCAAATGACATCGTAGGTAAAAAAGCAAACAGAAATCTTCAAGCACTTAGTTTGGGAAGCTAAGGATGGGAGAGGAGATTAAGAGTAGGTGGGTGGTAAGGGGAGAAGAGAGTCTGAACAGGCCACTCAGCTCCTTCAAAGGTAAAAAGCATTGGGAATCAGTGTGGCGGTTCATGGAGGTTCAGAGGCGGGGGTGGGTGGGGGGTGGCCTTATCATTTTTTCTCATCTTTCATTTGTTTTTTGACTGACCAGTGCTCACAGTAGCAAATTAGTAAGATTCCTTAGTGTTCTCTCACCTTCTTTTCACTGTTTTGAGACATGTTTGAACACTCTTCATAGCAAATAATAGTAATATGATTATTAATACTATTAATAATCAATACTGGCTAACATGAATTGAGCACATGCCTTGAACAATCCCCATGTTGACAGTGCTAATCATGAATTACCCTCATTCAATGCCCATAATGACTCAGAATGAGACAATACTGTCTTCATGTTATAGACAAGGAAACTGGGAGCTCTGAGATGTTAACTAACTTGTCCACACCCCGGGCAAATGCAAAAACCCATTAGTCCCCAGGATTCTGGCTGATGCCCATGCTCTCTGTGTCCTCTGGTTCACTGCATGGCAGGCTTTTTCCCTGTGTGCTGAGGGACCCATATACCAGATCTGCCAATCACTGTCTGTGTCTTAAACCTTCACAGTGGGGTTCTCTGTTGCCCAATTTCTCTTTTAAGAAAACTCCCAGCTTCTTTTTTCTTGCTATTTATGTCTTTCAAAGACTAACAGTGCTCTATTTGGAGACTTTTTTTTTTTTTTATGGTGGTAAAAACACGTAACATGAAACCTACCCTCCTAGCACATTTTTAAGTAAACAATACAATATTGTTCACCATATGCACATTGTTGTAGAGCAGACTCTGAACTTTTTCATCTTGCATTACGGAAACTCTATACCCATTGAACAGCAATGCCCCCCTTTTCCCTGTCCCCACAGCCTCTGGCAACCAATATTCTAGTTTCTGCTTTTATGAGCTTATCTAAGACTGGCTTATTTCACTTAGCATAATGTCCCAAGTTCATCTATGTTGTCTCAAATGGCAGGACATCTGGCTGTATAATATTCTGTTGTACATATATACCGTGTTTTCTATATCCATTCATCCTTTGATGAATATTTAGTTTGTTCACTGCTTGGCTGTTGTGAATAGTGCTTTGATGAACATGGGAGGCAAACACCTCTTCATGATTCTGTTTCCAGTTGTTTTGGATAAATACCCAGAAGTGGAATTGTTGGATCACATGGTATTCTATTTTTAATTTTTTCAAGAATCTCCACACTGTTTTCTGTATTGGTTGTACCACTTTATATTCCCACCAGCAGTGAGAAGTTCCAGTTTCTCCATATCCTTGCCAACACTTGTTATTTTCTGTTATTATTGTTATTGTTTTATATAATGGCCATCCTAAACAGTATAAAATGATATCTTGTTGTGGTTTTGATATGCATTTCCCTGACACTTAGTGATGAGCATCTTTTAATAAAGTTTTTGGCCATTTTTATGTCATCTTTGGAGAAATACCTATTCAAGTACTTTGCCCATTTTTATTTTTTTATTCTTTTTGTATTAAAAATGTAATTAGGGGACCCCTGGGTATCAGCCGTTTAGTGCCTGCCTTCAAACCAGGGCGTGATCCTGGAGTCCTGGGATCGAGTCCCACATCAGGCTCCCTGCATGGAGCCTGCTTCTCCCTCTGTCTATGTCTCTGCGCCTCTCTCTCTCTCTCTTTCTCTCTCTGTGTGTGTCTCATGAATAAATAAATAAAATCTTGAAAAAGAAATTTAAAATGTAATTAGTTATTTTGGAGAAGAAGCACGTGTGTGTACACACAGTGAGGAGGGGCAGAGGGGGAGAGAGAATCCCAAGCAGACTCCCCACTGAGCATGGAACCCAATGTGGGCCTCGATCGCACAATTCTGAGATCATGACCTGATCTTAAATCAAGTGTTGGACATTGAACCAGCTGGGCCACCCAGGAACTCCTCCTTTGCCCAGTTTTAAATCCAGTTATGTTTTATTTTATTTTATTTATTTTATTTTATTTTATTTTATTTTATTATTTTATTATTTATTTTATTTTTTGCTGTTGAGTTGTAGAAGTCTGTATAGATCTTGGAAATTAACCCCTTATATGCTCTGCAAATATTTTCTCCCATTCTGTAGGTTTCCTTTTCCCTCTGCTGATTGTTTCCTTTCCTGTGCAGAAGCTTATGATTTGATGTAAAGCCTCTTGTCTATTTTTGCTTTTATTGCCTGTGCTTTTGATATCCTATCCAAGAAATCATTGCTAAGATCAGTGTCATGACGCTCTCTCCCTATGTTTTTTCCTAGGAGTTTTATAGTTTTAGGTCTTACATTTAAATCTTTAATCCAATAGGAATTGAATTTTGTATAAGATAGGGTCCAGTTTCATTCTTTTGCATGCAGATATTGAGTTGTCCAAACACGATTTGTTGAAGAGACTACCCTTTCCCCATTATATAATCTTGACACCCATTTTAAGGATTACTTGACCATCTATGCATAGATTTATTTCTGGGCTCTATTCTGTTCCATAGGTCTATATGTTTGTCTTTATGCCAGTACCATAGTATTTTGATTACTGTTGGTGATTAATACATTTTGAAATCAGGAAATGTGAAGTTTTCAGCTTTTCTTTTCCTTTTCTTTTTTCTTTTTTCTTTTTTTTTTCTTTTCCTTTTCAAGATTGCTTGGAGCTTTGGGTCCTTTGTGGTTCCAGATGAATTTTAGGGTTTTTTATATTTCTGCAAAAATGCCATTAAGATCTTGATGGGGATTATATTGAATCTATAGATCCTTGTGGGTAGCATGGACATTTTAACAATATTAGATCTTTCAATCCATAAACACAGTAAAGGGTAGCAGAGTATGCCACCCTAAAATATGCCACTTTGGCATAAAGATTATTTTGAGCTGGAGGTGATTGAGAAGAAGATATAAGAAAAGCTCTCTGCTTTCCCTTTGTTTACATAAAAGCAAGACATAAATTTGTAGAAGTATCCCCCCACCCCTCTCTACCAGGAAGGACAGAAGTTAATCACCAGAGAAAACTCTAGACCCTTGTCTGCCCAGAGATAGCACCAGAGGAATCTGTATAACAAAATTTTACTAACTAGTCCTTACCTTCCATTAGCTTCCTCATATATTTACCTTTCCATAATTTACTGCTCCTAGAAATTCAAACATCTTTTGTCACTTACCAAGAAATTTATTATTGTTTTGTTAAGATGCTTTGTGAGCCCAATTCTAACCACCCCTTGAGTTACTTATCACCAAGTACTCCTGTATGTATGTGTGATGCATTAATAAACTGCTGTTTGCTTTTCTCTTGTTAATCTGTCTTCTGTCAATCTAATTTGCAGAGCCCCAGGAAATGAACATGAGATGAGTAGAGGAAAATGATTCCTTTCCTTCCCAAGAACAAAATACCTCTCCATTTATTTGTGTGCCTTCTTTAATTTCTTTCAGGAATACTTTGTAGTTTTCATAGCACAAGTCTTTTGCTTCCTTGGTTAAGTTTATTTCTAAGTATTTTATTCTTTTTGATGCTATTATAAGTAGGATTTTCTTAGTTTCCTTTTCAAATTTTCATTGTTAGTGCATAGAAATGCAACTGATTTTTCTATGCTGATTTTATATCTTACAAATTTGCTGAATTGACTTACTAGTTTTAGCAGGGTTTTTTTGTAGGATATTTAGGGTTATTTTTAATATACAAGATCATAGCACCTATGAACAGAGATCATTTTACTTCTTTCTTTACAATTTGGGTGTCTTTTATTTCTTTTTCTTGCCTAACTGCTTGAGCTAGGACTGCTAGTTGAATAGAAGTGGTAAGAGTGAGCTTCCTGCTCTGATCCTGATCTTAGAGGAAAAAGCTTTCAATCATTCCTGTTGAGTTGTTAGCTGTGGGCTTTTTATATGTCCTTTTTATGTATGGCAATTTTCTTCTTTTGCTAGTTTATTGAATGAATTGGAAAGTTTTTTTTATTGTTTCTGTTTTGCTTATGAAACTAATATAAATTCAATTTATATTATAAATTATAATTTGTTTATATCATTAAAGTTTCAAAATCTAAATTCTTCCAAATTTTTCATATTCAGAGCAGATTATTTGGAAAATTAATAAAAATGCAAAAACATAAAGACAAAAATTGTCATAATACTATTCCTTAACTTTTCCTTCACTTTAACTTTTTTGTCTTTTTTGCTCAGGTAATTTGGCCCAAACAAGAGCCAGGATAACAGCAGCCTCAAGATCTTTGCCTCCACATTTCAGTACTGGGAGAACCAAGGTGAGTAGCAGGTTTGTACTCAAAATAATGTGGACAGTGGGGTGCTTGCTCCTGCCTTTGGGATAATCCTAGGGTAGACAACTTTAGTTTATCCAGCCCACTGCTTGGGTAATCTGGTAAAGAGATGAAGGCATTTAGGAAATCAGCAGTTAGGAAATTTGAAACAAAAACAGTGTCATGGAATTCTTAAAGTACTGTGTCAGGGGAGAAAACTTTTCCTCTACTCTCTTAACTTCAGTTCTTGGGGGTACTGAATTAAACTCAACCTGAAAGTTTAACAGGAGAAAAAACAAATTTTAATTATGTGCATTATTAGGAACTCTCAAAAAAGTAACTCAAAGAGATAATTAGAATTTGAGGCTTATATGCCATCTTAATAGGGGATGAATGGGGCAAGAGGAGGGAGAGATGGGCACTTGTGGGAGAACAGATGACTTTTGGGAAAAACAAATGGTCCCTTAGGAGAATAGATGGGAAGTATGATGGTTCTGTGACAGTGTCTGGTTAGGCAGTTTCTTATCCCAGTGTTCATTTCTCATCTGTGGTGATAGCAGTCAGTCTTCCATAACAGGTTGTGAAACTGCCAGGGAGGAGATTTATGACAGTTGGATTATTTTGAGAGGCCCTGTTTTTAGCCAGATAAGGCGAGTTCAGGAAAACCTCTTCTTGCAACTGTTGATTTTCAGATGTCTTCAGCTCAAAATAATACCTATGCCAGTGTGGCATATTCTGGACCCCTTCATTTGTGAGTCTCAGAAAGACAACTTAAGATGCAGAACAATGACACTTGCACATAAAGCCTCTCTAGGAAGAGATAAAGCACTTTTCCTAGAGGCCATCACCAACCTACAGAGGAGGCTAACAGGGACCAAAATGGAGTTAGCAGAAAGGAAAGAAACCAAACCATTTCCTGTCATTCTGTTTTGCTCTCTGAAAAATGAGAGGTGTACTTCTCTGTGCAAAGGGAATGTTAGAAAGGTTAATAAATATCCCACCGTAAAGTATTTTTAACTTATATCCTTTGAGCTAACGTTTAGCAAGGATCTCAAGGATTGGCTGGCTAATGCTCTCTGTATATACTAACACCAAAACCCAGTTATCTAAAAGGTGAAGCTGTAATAAAATAAATAGATCATATCTCTGAATTTTCATATATTTTATTTACATTAAATATTAAATTATTTAATAAAGAATAATAAATTCAGCCACATAGAATACTATTGAATACTATCTCAAAATTGATACAAACATACATATTCAAATTTTCTTTGAAAATGAAAGACTTACCTATACGTAATAAGACTCAGATCATTTTTGTTAGCAATAATTTTTATACCCACATTGCTATTATAACCACATGTATTATTCTACTTTTCTACTTTTCAGTCTTGTGAATTCGTGGCAAGATATTAGGACTATATAACATGGTTTATACAGGTCCCTACAAGAAATTTACATCAGAGTTTTAGTGGTTCTAAGAGCCTCTTGATACTATTACATGTAAAAAAATTTAGTTGATTCTTAATTATTCATGCAATCACATTCTATAAAGTTGCTGTGAATACTGAGTCAGCAAACACTACAGCATTGCTCCTAGGGGAAATATGTGGTTAGGTTCCTGAAAGCCTCTACTCGCAGCCTCTACTCGCAACATTGTTGTCAACCAATTAGTGCACAATCTTGTTTGATGTGTTTTTCTATTTAAAAGCACATTATTTAATGTATATTTCTTACAAATAATTATATGCAGTATTTCTTTGTATAAAACAATATTTTATTTTTTAGAAGATTTATTTATTTATTTTAGAAAGAGAGAGAACTAAAGCAAGAGCAAATGTGAAAATGGAGGCAGCAAAGGGAGAGGGAGAAAATCTCAAACAGATTCCCAGCTGAGCATGGTGCCCAGCACAAGTCTCAATCTCAGGACCCTGGGATTGTGACCTGAGCCAAAACCAAGAGTTGGACACTTAACAGACTGAGCCACCCATGACCCCCTAAAATAATATTTTAATTGCAGTATTTGTGTCATTGAATCCAAGGCCAACAGCACTATAACTCATGCCCAAATGAAGTTTGTCTAATACAGGTATGTTTCCCAAGAGGTATTTAATAGCTTTCTTGCACTTAGGAACACTAGACAACACTCCAGCACTATGCTTGGGGGCTCTTTTTAAACAGTGAAATCACTAACCAAAAGTACAAAAATGCAAAGCACATGGCACTTAAATAAACCTGGATTATAGCATGAGAGCTAAAACAGAAAGGCGGAATGTCATCTTGTTCAACCTGAGCTAGAAACAGGTATATTGGGTAATCAGTTTTCACCACTCTGTATGTGTGTAAATCATCATGAAAGCACTGCAGGAACTGATTTGGGGTTTAAAAATAAATATTAGAAAGTAGGTACATTAACAAATACAGAATCCACAAATAATGAGGATCAACTTGTCTGTGTTTTTTGGAGTCATTGGCTCCCACTAGATTCTAAAAGAGATCATGACACAAAAAGATTAAAGACTCCTGGGTAATATTCTCATCAGGCCACATTACCATCCTTTCCTCAATTTGCTGTTGTGGCTGTTGGATTCTGCAAGGACTCCATTCCCCTGCCTTCCACACAGAATACCGGCACAATGTTACCTTTCTCTCTACACTGCATACTGTTGTTCAGGCCTTGTGTGACAAGTGTGCCCTCTAGTATGTGGCATATATTTACATCATCATAATAATGTATATAAATGAGATGAAAATGACTAGTGATTTGTTTTCATTTGGAAGAGAGATGAGTTGAAAGTTCTAGTTGAGGCATCAGAAAATAAGTGTAACAGTAATAAAAACACTCCAGCAGTTTTTCTCTGCCTTATCCGAGGTAAAAAAAACACAAGTGATCTTATAGGAAGCTGACCTCCAACACATTCAGCACCACCACATTGATGATGTCAATGCCAGTCTTGCTTTTCCATTCAGGGCTTTGAAGGCTTTGAGAGGAGTGATGCTATATAGGGTTTTTTTTCCTTAAGGGGTGGATGGATTACTTGATAGCATAAAAATTCTTGACAATAGATGATGTCAAGAAGATAAATAATAAGCACTTTTGAGGTTTTAGAATCCAAATAGTGGGTACTTACTGAGACCAGGAACAAAAATCTTTCCATTTTTCACTTATTGTTGAAACCTAGGTGGTTTTTAAGACTTCTGGAATCTATGTCTTTATCCTAGAGTAAATTTAGTTGACAGATAAGGCAAGTCTTTTTAATAATACCATGCATTTAGATTGATTTTATAAGTTCTATCAAATCACATAGAAAGGCAGTATATATAATGTTTAAGAAGTAAGGTTTTGGAATCAGACAGAACTGGATTTAGATGTAGGCATGGCCAATTACTAGCTAAAAGACCCTGGAAATTTTCCCTAAAATCTCTTGAGCCTTAACCTCTTCGTATGTACCATAGGAATAATAATAGTACTTAACTCATAGGGTCATTTTAAGACTTTACTGGCATAATATGGGCAGAGTGGTTCCTACAGTGATTTTTACTTTGGAACAATGGATGCTTTATTACTCGTGTTTTGGTAACCATCTAAAACTTCATGTGTGGAGTCCATACGTATACTGAAGCTTGCTCATTTCCTGTGGACTTGGAGTTTATATTACAATTTGTAAAGCTTACTCAGGACTACTTTGAACACTAACCGGCACCTCTCATAAGAAATTGGGCAGGACATTTGTCATGTGGGCAGAAAGCAGCCTTGCTCAGCTCCAATTGACTTGTATTGTTATATAAATTGAAACTGGAAGAGAAAGGATACTGGGTTAGACAGACAGTGGTTGGATCTAGAATATTGGTTTTACTAATCATCTTGAAATTGGTTTCATTGAAAGTATTTTCTTGGGCAGCCTGGGTGGCTCGGCGGTTTAGCGCCACCTTTGGCCCAGCGCCTGATTCTGGAGACCCAGGATCGAGTCCCACGTCGAGTTTGCTGCATGGAGCCTGCTTCTCCCTCTGCCTATGTCTTTGCCTCTCTCTCTCTCTCTCTGTCTCTGTCTCTAATGAATAAATAAATAAAATCTTTAAAAAAAAAAGTATTTTCTCTGCCAATAAGTTAAAAAAAATCTTGCTGTGTTGCATGGGTGCTAGTACTTGCCATCTGCCATTGAAGAAAACCCTGCATCATTGATGTTCATCACTAAACTAAAACTAAATCGAGCGTGGTAATCATGGAAGGGAAACTGATATACTTCTTACATGTGTGCAAGGCAGTAGCTTTTAACCAGTTTTCTTAATAAGGAAAACAGGTTTTGAGAAGCAAAGAGTCCAAGTCCACACAGGTTAGTTAAGTTGAATGGCCAGGATTTGAACCAGGTGTGTCCATTTCAGAAACTCTGTGTTCTATAACATATATCCTCTAAGCCCAGGAAAGCTTTTCTAGTGTGTTTTCCCCTATCTGCGGTAAAAATGATAAGATACTCTGGGGAAAACTGTTTGTTGTGAATTCCCCACCTTTGGGAAGGACTAAATGCTAGCTGGTATCCCTAATGAAATCTATTTTCTGGATTCTTTCTGAAAAAAAATTTTTTTAAAGTAAATGAAGCTACTTTTAACTAAATTAGCACAGGATGACAGACTTTTAAATCAGACAACAACCTTCATTTATGTTTTTGTTTGAATTTTTTTGGAGTTTCTTAGAGTTCATAGTAGACCTAGTGCAGACAGAGGTGAGGTTTGTGCCTAGTCTCCTAGTTTGAAGGACCAAGAGATTCAACTTCTGGTATATCCCTTATCCAAAATTTCCTCTTTCAGATCCATTCCATGCTCAGGAGAACTTTGTGACTATACAAGAAGTCCTTGGCCAAAACAAAACATTTCCGAATTCCTAAATTAGAAAATACCTCAATAGCATGTTATTTATGTAGTACTAAAATGTAGTACTAAATATGTAGGTGATAAACTGTGGACAAGCATTAGCACTTCCAGGCTGTATGTAATAGCAAATAGGTTTTTACTTACTTTCCCAGAGTTATTCTGTATGTGAGTAGGACAGAACTCGGTCATGCTGGGTGGTTAGATAGGGGAGCCCACCAGCCTTATAACTTTTAGAGTGCAAATTAGTGCTTCATTCTGTATTTTTCCAGTTTGCTGCAGAGGACAGGTACTGATCTTGAAAACAATATTTATTGTACCTTTTAAATTATGTCCCATCCATCAAGGATTTTCTGATCACTAAACTGTTAAATTCTCAAATGCTAAGAGCCTATTGTATATTCTGAGGGGAGTTAACAGGTGAATTCTAATAGAAAAATATGGATGAGTTTTTAAGCTGTCCTTTTTACTGTGCCCTAGAGCCCACTGAGTCCTTTGAATAAAAAGGGAGGGAAATGAGGGAGGAAAAGCAAGATTCAAAGAAAGATAGGATTATTCAGAGGGGATCCCAGAATAAAAGGAAGTTATAAGGAAGTGGTGGAGAAATTTCCAAGTTTAGACTGTGTGTGTGTTTATATGAAGGTCAGATTGAGGGGAAAGAAAGTAAGGAGAAAAAGTTCAAGAAAACGTAGAATTTACAATTCAACAGAAGGCAGAGCCTAGCAAGATCCTCTCTTCTGCAGTTCTGATTTGCTGGCCCCAAACCTCAGCAGCTCCATCCTCCAAACAGGGATGAGATGGGGGAAGAGGACCTTCAGTGGGTCCTCGCAGATGCCCATGGAAAGAATGCAATACAATCTCTTCAGATGTGGTGGGTTTGTAGTGTTGGTTTTCCCCTTTTCTATATTAGAAAAGCCTTCCTGCTCAACACCAAGCTTTCATGTCCTCCTTTCTCATTAAAAAAAATAATAAAGTTAAAACCTACAGGCTGTACCATAACTTTAGCTGCATGCAAATAAACTGATGGCTTTGGGAATGCATCCAACATGCAGCCTAGAAAAGGAAGCTGCACTGCCCCCTGATATCACTTCATGCAGAGATAGCCTCATATTCCTGCTCACTATTTAGGTTGCTTTTCTGGCTATTGAAAACTTAGCTCCCCGTTTATTCCCTTTCTTAAACTGTTTTCTTTAAGCCAATTGAAGCATTTCCTTCCATTTTGCACAGTCTCCTAAATAGCCCTTGAGGTAGGGCCTCATTATTTGCCCCTCATGCCCTCAACCCTTCTAGCACCCACTTTGCACTTTTGTTGAACAAGGCTGCAGACATCCTCACCCCATGGGGAGGTGGCCGCCTGGACAGCAATTCACCAAGCAGAACACACTTGCTGACAGCAGCATCTTCCAGTTTAAACATTCCTGCTTCATACTCTTGCCACCTGTTCAGAGCAGATGGGAAGCTGCCATGGCAGAGGCTGGTGCTAAAATGCCACTTGTGCACTCTGTAAACCAAATAGCTTGTATGTGCAGGAGCAGGGTTTTTATTGTTAAGATATGATAACAAAGCAGGTTGTTTCCTACATTTGTTTTCATTCATAAATTTCTTCTAGTCAGCCCAGGTAGTTGAGATAGATGATTGGGAACATGTGTATCTCAAGCTCTGGGCTACAGTGACCATGTGGGAACTGTGGGGAGTGGGCGGAGTAGCAGCAGGGTTTGATGGCAGGAAGGTAACTGGAACCCATCTAATTCCCTGAGATCCAACATGGGCTTTGGGCCCATGTCTTTTTTTTTTTTTTAATTTTTATTTATTTATGATAGTCACACAGAGAGAGAGAGAGAGGCAGAGACATAGGCAGAGGGAGAAGCAAGCTCCATGCACCAGGAGCCCGACGTGGGATTCGATCCCGGGTCTCCAGGATTGCGCCCTGGGCCAAAGGCAGGCGCCAAACCACTGCGCCACCCAGGGATCCCTGGGCCCATGTCTTTATAATCATCCAGCTTCATGGGTGGTTGCCCAGTTTTCTTTTGAAAAACTGTTTGGGGGCACCTGGGTCGCTCAGTGATTAAGCCTCTGGCTCTGCCTTTGCTCCTGTTGTCATCCCAGGGTCCTGGGATCCAGTCCTGCATCAGGCTCTGGAAGGAGTCTGCTTCTCCCTCTGCCTATGTCTCTGCCTCTCTCTGTGTCTCTCATGAATAATTAAATCTTAAAGAAAAGAAAGAAAAAGAATGAAAGAAAGGAAAGAAAGAAAGAGGAAGAAAAAGAAAGGAAGAAAGAAAGGAAAGAAAGAAAAAGAAAAGAAAGAAAGAAAGAAAGAAAAGAAAGAAAAAAGAAAGAAATTGGTTTCATGCGACATTATTGGAGAACTTAACAGGGGACCATTAGAACATCAAAAGATATAGAAATAATAGTGATAGGTACTTACACCAAGATCATATGGTACTTTGCAGAGTGTGGTTATTCTCAAGTGAGTGGAACAGCACAAATTCTATTTTTCTTTTATATGTCTTAAAACTTCTCCTGTAGTATTCACTGTCATGTTCAAAACATCAAGGTCCCTCAGGTATTGAACCAAACAGATTTTGGAAAAGCCAGAAAATGTCTATATCCTTAGACTACTTCCCTCTGCCTCTACTCTAGGTGGACACTCTGGAGGTGATACGGCATCCAGAAGAAACTACCAACATGAAGAGGCAGACCATGGCTTCTTACTTCCGGGTATGGAGTCTTTTTAATCTCTATTCTGCCTATTTCTAAAAAGGACTCCCAATCCTTCATATAAGAGGCTCAAATATGATGGAATTATTGAAGAGCAAAGCACAAGAGTCAGTTAAGAAAGGTAGGAGTGAAGGGAACCTACCTCTGTTCTCTGATTTCAGGAAGATCAGATGAAATCCCATGTGTCTACAGAGAGGACCCTCTCTGTCACTGACACAAAGCTTTGTCCATTCAGTGTGCTGATTCTATTAGCATTTGACCCACTTCCTGGCCTTAAAGCTACTGGAACCAGCTGCTTTCCCAGCATATTTACTGAAAAATAAAGTATTTAATAAAATTCCAGAAGGTCGCTTATTAATTTCAGATCCTGAGGGAATCCGTCTTAGTTTTGACTTTATTTTTCTGGATCAAATTGACCCAGACCCAGTTATTTCCCATCTCTGCTGCCCCAAGTCTTGATATTTCATCTAGTAAAATGATTCCTTTGAGTAAAAACATTGTGCCTAGAAAGGCTCTGCTTAGATGCACATTATACCAATTCACATAGATTTATCTTCACAGTATAAAGCACTAGGGTTAGAAACCCCTTGAGATCATGAACCACTGGGAGCTAAGGTCTAGGCAGCTTTGTGGTAGAGAAGCTATTAGGCTATAGATGATATTACTGATCTCAGGTTGTAAGGTGGAGTTGCAATTGGAAGGAGCTCAGTAGGGATGGGAAGCCAGGTGGTCATGAGCTGGGGTTGCACCATGGGTGGAAGGCTCCATGGAAAGCTGGCAGGTTCAAGAAGGACCCAAAGCCAAAAAGTCTGATCTAGTCAGCTGTACTTCAGAAATAAACTAAAATTGGGCTCTGAGGGTATGAATTGGGCCCAGAGGCCTTTGAGTCCAGTATTCCATCCATGCAGTGATTCTTGCCACAGCTTCTCTGACAGGTGGACAGTCAGCTCCTGCTTCATCACTCTCATGGTTGGACATTTCTGATTGTCATTTATTTCTTATCTTGAGATTTACCCTGGTCCTCTCCCCTTTAGTAGCTGTATCTTCCTAGTGTCTTGAGGGGGCAGTGTGTCCCATGGGATTTGGAGACTCTGAAGAACTGTGTGATATCATCTTCCAGATCCTAGAATCCCACTTTCAGAAGAAGCCACCTTTACCTTACGATTTTTCAGAAATGTATCCATGACAATCAGCTTGGTGTCCCCCAAATGTTAATTCTGAGAAAAAGAATGCATTGACAAGCCAGGTAATACCATTTTGGGTCAGTGGTTATGAAATAACGGGACTGATTTCTTGTGTGGCTTGTAATTGCCCCTGAAGCTGTGTCTAAAAGAGAAACTCCAAAAATGGATGCCCCTGAGGAGCAGCTGAGGCTATTCCCACACAAGCAGGGCTGTGCTTTTCCATGTGCCCTCTTGCTGTGAGAGCCCCCTGCCAGTCATTCTAAAGATATGGGTTGATCTTTACTATAATCAACTTCTCTCCAATTGTCTTGTTTTCTTTGCCCTTTTTCTATCTGTTTCTTCTTTTTCTTCTGCTTCATTACCAGTACTATCAGTAAGATTTGCTTAGACTTTCTGGTTATTCTTGGGCTGAAGAAACAACTGACCCCTTTCCTAGTAGCTAGACGTTTTATTTTATTTTTTAAAGATTTTATTTATTCATTCATGAGAGAGAGAGAGAGAGAGAGAGACATAGAGGGAGAAGCAGGCTCCCTGCAGGGAACCTGATGCGGGACTCTATCCTGGGACCCCGAATCATTCCATGAGCCAAAGACAGACGCTCAACCGCTGAGCCACACAGGTGTCCCAGTCAGACATTTTAAATTACAGGCAGAGTTTATGGAATACTACCTTAGAGTCCTAGAGACAAGCTAGTTCTGGCGATAGAGTTACTGGGTAACCTAAGCATGTCCTTAGCTAAGTTTTTGCCATAAGGATATTGCTTGGCACTAGGTGATATTTATTTATTTGTTTGTTTGTTTATTTATTTATGATTCATCTATTTGTTTTCTTTCTTTATTTTTAAATATTTATTTATTTGAGAGAGAAAATGAGAGCACATATGACCTGGGAGGAGTGGTTGAGGGAGAGGGAAAGGGAGAGAATCTCAAGCAGATTCCCTGCTGAGAGAGGAGCTCAAAGCAGGGTTCAATCGGATGATCCTGAGATCATGACTTGAGCCAAAATCATGAGTTGAATGCCTAACCAACTGAGCCACCTAGACACCCCTCATCTATTCATTTTAGAGAGAGTGTGTTAGTATATGAGCAGAAGAGAGGGTCAGAGTGAGAGAATCTCAAGCAGAACTCCCCCTCCCCGCCACCAAGCTGAGCAGGGACCCCAACAAAAGGCTCAATCCCATGACCCCAAGATCAAGACCTGAGCTGAAATCAAGAGTCAGATACTCAGCCAACTGAGCCACCCAGGCACCCTGGTACTAGGTGATGTTTAAGGAATGCTTTTGAATCCACAGGCAGCTATAAGTATTCATTAGAACCTATATTATCACCCTGTATTACTGGCTTCTTTTTTGGCCTCAAAAAGGTCTGTGAGTTGTTTACAAGCCAACAAACTGCTCTAGAGGCCCCTGTAGGCCTCTGTTGTAATTATCTATTATGTTTGTGGTAACCTCATTTCATGGGTATTTTTTCCCCTGATAGTACTCTCTGATGGATCTGCTCTCCAAAATGGTGGTTGGACAGCCCCACTTTGTGCGCTGCATTAAACCCAATGATGACCGAGAGGCCTTGAAGTTCTCCCGAGAGAGTGTGCTGGCCCAGCTCCGTTCCACAGGGATCCTGGAGACAGTCAGCATCCGCAGGCAGGGGTATTCCCACCGCATCCTCTTTGAAGAATTTGTGAAAAGGTCAGGTGGCATCTTGGGAAATACATTATGTTAAATATAGCTGTGCTGTGGCTGTCCTAGTCCGCTGGGATTGTTCCTCCTGCATGTTTGCCTCCTAACATGTAATTGGCTGGTTACCAGCTACCATTTACTTGCTTAAATGTTTGCATTTTTATTGTGCTTCAACTAAATTGCAGTGCTCTGGAGGACAGAGTAAGCACCCTTCTTATCGCTTAAAAAAAATAAAAACGTCCATAGGTATTTATATAATGTATATATCCTTGGATTTCAGAATTTCCAGATATTTAATTGATATTTAATGATGAAAGTGTTCCTCCATAAGTGGATCAAGATTCTAGTGGGTGTGAATACACCCAGGCACCCAATCCTTAGGCTAAAAAAATGGCATGATACAAAAGCATAGCTGATATTTGCAAAGCACCTAGAATGCCCTAGGTGTATAATCTCATTTGATTCATAGAACAGTCCTGTGAGCTATACTCTATTATTATTCTCATTTTATAGATGAGGAAATTGAGGTGCAGAAAGAAACGTAAGTGACTTTCCCAAGGTCCCATGCTAGTGAATGGTAGAGCAGACATTTGAACCTAGAAGTCTTCATCATACACTTTTATCTCCTCAGTTCATTGCAGTCAACCAATGTCTATTGAAATAAATTGTTTTGGAGCTTTTTAGACCTAGAAATTGACTTTACCTAGGAGTGAAAATCTGTTCCTTTTTATATAGCGGCCATAGAGATGCACTGTGTATCATGTGATTACAGGTAGAATTTTTACAAAATTTTCTGAGAGGAAATAGAGGGCAATGTTAACAAAAAGCCACCTGTGAGATGCATTGCTATCTGAGGATGTCCAGAGAGAAAAATTAAAACCCACTATAAAATCTGCACCCCGTCAGTTTTCTTTTTACCTCCTTTCTGAAACTTATGCCCAAGGTCATTTTTCCAACTTTTTCTCTGGAAGAATGAATTCTAATACAGTATTTTGCTTCATCGAATCTTCCAAATGCCACTACCTTCCATGGAAAAGAAAGGGCAAAAAAAATTTCCTTGCAGTGAGAGTTTTTAAATTAAAAATAACAAAATGGCTTTTAAAAAGGAAGTGTCTTTGAGCTTCTTTTTCCTCTTAAATTTGGAGGTGGAACAAGAAAAAAAAAGACTATTTTAGCACATGAATGTGACTAGTCAAGTATTTTTAGCCACTGAGTGTGAAATACATAAAAATATTTAAGAAAACAGGTCAAATGCTAAACAGATTGGCACTTCTTTGTTCGTAATCAGAAAGCCATTAGGCAAGTATGAACAAGAATTTCAAAATGTCAGTAAATCTGAAGGTATCAAAGATTTCTGAGCCAGCAAGTTAATTGGTATTTTGATCCTTTTGAGCAATTTAACAACAAAATGGATGAGTTAGCAGTTTTCTTCCTTGATGTTATTCAACAAATAGGTGCACCTCTTATCTTCCTATTGGGGAGTGCTGTTTTGTAAACTCTTAGCGGAAATATGCAGACAAGACAATCAAAGGCAGGGGAGTCATTCAGGGTTTATCCGGTAGAGGTAAATAAAAGATAAAGACTTGTTTTATGTTACTTTTTACCTTTTTGTATTTTCTGGCATTTGGGACTGAATCCTGAAAGACAGTGTTTGGGGCATTATGTTGTAGAGTTCCTGAGTAGGAAAGTATTTCCCCAAGTCACCCAAATCTGCCACTTGGCCAAACCTAAACTGCTTCCTCAATCCACCATTTTTTAATTTTTTGGCAAAATGACTTGGAAGTGCTCTTCCTATTTTCCATTTATGGAGCCTTGTGGGAGAGAGGTTGTTCCCAACACCTTCTCTTCAGTGAGCCAGGTGAGTTGGCAGTATTTATCTCTTCGCAGATAGGTATGAAAGAAGTCACCTGGCAGTGCTAGGCAGGTAGCTGAAACCTCCTGAAGTCATACTGTTGAGGGACATCACAGAAAATGACTGAATATCAATTGGCTTCATGGTCACTGGGCTCTGAAGTATAGGCAGCAGAAAGTCTCTACTGGGGTGAACATAGGACAGTGTGTGTTTGTGTTCTGGCAAATGTCTATAAAATAGGACTGCACATTCAATTCAAAGTCTTATAATTTGTTTATTAAATTATTGAAGTTTAATAGTGCAATTTTGTAATGAGTTCAGAGTTCTGATCTGCTTTTGGATATAGTATTTGGCAAGTAACTTGACATTTCTGTAAAATATATTTCCTTGTCTGCATGAAAAGGTAGGAATACACAGAACCCACATCTTGAAGATTTTCATGGATTACATACAGATTCCTTGGCCTTAGTAGGCTTTAAGTCTTCCAGAAAGGCTCACTTCCCCCAATCAAGCTCATAGGGGGGAGAACTGTATCTCCCAGGACCCAATTCATAATAGCTATTAAATCAGTATCTGTTAAACAGAGTAACATTCACTCTCCTGACCCAGGACTTCACAGTTTTGCACCTCATGATGTAGGGAATTTCCACTTTAAGAAGATTACTTATCTTTCATGTGGAATTTTATATACTGTAATCCTAGGACTATTTGAGATCTCCGTAATGTACATAACACCTTAAATTTTCTTTAAGATCTTCCCTTTCAATAGTTTACTATTTCTCATTATTCTCTTCCTATGTTTTCCCTTTGTAATTAAAATGAAATCACTGAAGTATTCTAAATTTGTGGAAGTCCCTGGCAGTGGGATAGATAGAATATACAGTGACATAGAAGAATTTGAGTCTAAATGTTTGGTTTAATGGAATAGATATTAGTTTTTCATAATCATTGAGGGTGGAGGTGATCCTCTCAGCAGATGCAGAAGCAAACATACATTATTTCCAACAAACCGTGCTGTTATTCAAAGTATTTTTTATTTGGAGCTTCCTTCAGAACTAAGCACACAATTATTTTATTTGACTTCTGGGAACACCCAGTGTGACCACCTTTTCTATTAGACTTGGCTCTCAATCTTAGCTGTTTCTGAAAATTAACACACGTACATGACAAAAATTTACCAACTTTGAGGCTTTTATTTATTTATTTTTATTGGAGTTTAATTTGCCAACATACAGCATAAATACCCAGTGCTCATCCCATCAAGTGCCCTCCTCAGTGCCCATCGCCCAGTCACCCCCACCCCCTGCCCAACTTTGAGGCTTTTAAATGGAAGTTCAGATATAGATTCTAATAACAAGTCGTTGAAATGTTTGTGGCAAAGAGACCCTTCTTAGAAATGTAATGTCCCAAGGAATTGGAGAATGAGTAATCTTTAAAAGGAACCACAGGGCAGCCCGGGTGGCTCAGCGGTTTAGCACCGCCTTCGGCCCAGGGCCTGATCCTGGAGACCCGGGATAGAGTCCCACATCGGGCTCCCTGCATGGAGCCTGCTTCTCCCTCTGCCTGTGTCTCTGACTCTCTCTCTCTCTCTGTGCCTCTTATGAATGAATGAATAAATAAAATCTTAAAAAAAAAAAAGGAACCACATTTATTAGGACCTTTATATTAGTTCTGGTGTGACTTTTTTGTGAATGAGTTACCCGATTTTATAACCTCCTTCCAAGTAGTACCAGAATCTCTAGCAGCTACAGAAAAGCCTTGTGAATGCCAAGGATTATGGACAAAATTGTTGTTTTTGAACATTTGTGAAGAATCAAAGTGCCCTCATGAGAATTGTCTTCTAAAAAGTCATATATACACCTCTGCCTTTATGTATGTTTCCATACCTCTAGTAGAATGCCTGGCACAGAATAGGTGCTCAAACCTTCATCCCCTTTAACAAAAGTGCTTTATTCCTGTTGCTTTTTTTTATTTACCGCTTTTATTTATTTATACTCTAAGAAAAAAGACACACAAAACTCCTCATTGAGGGCATCACCAGAGACGATGAATTGACTTCCTTGGATACTAGAGCAATCCTTTGAGACCCAGATGTTTTTGCCAGTGGATGGTCTGGAGTGAGTTTAGAAATCCAGACATTTTTTACTCAGTCACTTCTGGTGTCGTGCTTGGTATATAATGTGTGTTCCAAGGTGTATGTTTAGTGTTTCCCAAATGAGGGAATGTATCAGTCAGGAATGCATTTGACTGTGAATAACAAACATTTTCAGTGCTTGAACCAGGGTTTCTCATTCTCAGCACTGCTGACATTTTGGATCAGATAATTCTTTGTTGTGGAAGACTATGTCTGTGCCTGGTAAAAAGTATAATGTATCCCTGGCTCCTACCTATTAGGATGCCAATAACCTCACCCCCCACCCACAGTCATGACAGTAAAAACAATGCCTCCAGAAATTGCCAAATGTCCTCTGGGGGGCCAAATTGCCCAAATTGAAAACCAGTGGCAAATAGGTTTGTTTGTTAGTTTCCCACAAAAAGAAATTAAGAGGTAAGCTATTTTTAATATTAGTTCAGCTGTTCAGTGATGTCACTAAGGACCTGAATATACCTTCTGACCTCCTTCCATTCCTTTTTACAATCTTTACTTATGTGGGTTGGCTTATAGTCTCATGGTCACAAGAGGCTGCTGCCTCTCTAGATCATGTCTATATTCAAAGGGAGAAAGGGGCAAGATGAATGATGAAGCCAGCTCTATTTGCCCCACCCTTTATTGGGAAAGAAAACATTTTCCCAGAAGCCATTTCACATTTCTTTGGCTTAAACAGAGACACGTAATCATTCCTAGTTACAGAGAGGGACTTAGAAAGTAGGGAACAGGGATCCCTGGGTGGCGCAGCGGTTTGGCGCCTGCCTTTGGCCCAGGGCGTGATCCTGGAGACCCGGGATCGGATCCCACATCAGGCTCCCGGTGCATGGAGCCTGCTTCTCCCTCTGCCTGTGTCTCTGCCTCTCTCTCTCTCTCTGTGACTATCATAAATAAATAAAAATTTATAATAAAAAAAAAAAGAAAGTAGGGAACAGGGATCCCTCTCTCTCTGTGACTATCATAAATAAATAAAAAATTAAATTAAATTAAAAAAAGAAAAAGAAAGTAGGGAACATGACTGGGACTGGGAACATTCTCACCCAACGGAAAACTACTGATCTTTTAGCTAGGAAGAAGTGAGAATGGAAGTGAAAGATGTTAACTATGCTTATCACAGAAAAGAAATCTCTTGTTTATTAATTGAATGAGGGGAGGGAGTGACTGAATAACCAAGAGGCTAAGTGAATTTGAATAAATACTTCCAGTTGCCTACAATTCTTTGCTACTCAGCTGCTTCTTCAAGATTGTAGTTTAAGAATTAGCAAATACAGAAGTGCCTGAGTAAAAACAGTCGAGAAAGATATTCAGAACCCTTTAATTCCATTGCCATGGAAAGGTATATTTGCAGTTTTGAGCCTGCAACAAATTCTTTTAGTTCTTGCAAAATGAACTGAATATCATCAGTTACCACTGTGAAAACTTCACCTGAAGACAGGGTCCCTGACATTCCCTTGAAGAGACCCAAGGTTAGCACTGGCTCATAGGACAGGAATTGAGAGAAAAACCAACTCACAGAAGAATCCACACATCTCCAGAGAAGCTAAAATCCAAGTTTCAGTTTTCAAAGAATAAAGCTTCTACTTTTTTCTTTGAGTACTGAGAAAGCACAAATCCTCCAGGAGCTAGGATGGTGATACCAAGCCTTGTCTCTCACAGGACATTCCCGGATTTCCTTTGTTTTTACCTGTAACTACATACGTGAGAGCCTGACATAAAATAGATCCTAATGTGCCATTCAGATAAACTGGTAGATTTGCAGCAAAGTGAACAGAATCCTTAATTCCCTACAAATTGATTTGCATGCTAGTGAGGGACACATTATGAGAGAATATGTAAGGAAGAGAATGACGAGCTTCAACATTGTGAGTAAACATACTACATGCTTATGTGAACAGTCTCTGCATTTATCTTCTAAGGGCAGCAGTAGAGTGGTGGCATTCTCTGGGAGGGGGTCTCGAACAACTGCTGTCTTTGTATACTATCATTCCTGCCCATTGTTCTTTGTTTAATTGAGGGAATGAGTTGGCCACCCCTCCCCAACTGTATGTGTTCATGCCTTTTCTGTAGGTGAGATCTTGGATGACTTCTTTCTCTTAATTCTAACATTACCATTTTTATAATCTTCTTAGTGCACTAAACAAAAAAATAAAAGAAAACTTTAAAATCGCCTTTTGTAGTATCATTGAAAGACTATAAGAGTACCTCTAGGAGGTAGCCTGGTCCAACTTTCCATTTCATAGATGAGGAAGCTGAGGCTAGAGAAGCGAAGCAGCTCTCCAAAGGTCCCACCTCTAGGAGTCTCTATGACCTCCTCTCTCTATTCTTAGGGAGCAGAATGGGCTCACATTGGCTTTGCCTAGGCTGTGAATTCTTCTCAACTTGCCTAAGGCTATAGATGATTCAAAATCTCAAAACCCATTCTTTCAAGGTCCTGCCTTTCTCACAGAGCACACAATTGCTGACAGCTGTCTTTCACTAGTCAAGTATCGGAAAAATCATTTCTGTAGTTGATAGCTCTGCAAATTCAGCCTGAAATTTATAGTGGTGATTTGAGAAGTTGAAACAAGAGGTAATATCAATCACACTGTTCTCCAATGTACTGAGTGGAGACAGTTATGATAATAATAGGCTGTCTTTCCTGATTTTTCTAATTCAGCACTGTGGGCAGACTCATGAGCTAATTTAGTTACAGGAAACAACCCAGGAGGACACAGGAACACAGTGGGCAATGGCTATGCTGTGGCAACAGTGCAGGAAGAAATAGCAAAGGAAAACAAGAAGAAAGATGTTCCAGAGGTGTTAGACATTATCGATGCAGTTGAGAAGACTGCCAGTCTGGAGCCTTGGGATTGGCTGCCCAGCTTACTCTGAAAATCAGTGGCTGAATTAAAACTCTGTTTCCCTGCTTAGAGGTTCCTTAAAACAATTTAGTAGGACTACATTATGCTAGATAATGATAATGATGGAGCAGCAAAAACAAACAAGAATAAGGACAATAATGAATGAAAAGGAGAGAAAGCAGAAGACAAGAAAGGTGAATGTGAGGAAACCTAGCACAGAGATGACAAATGAGCACCATGTCTCTTCAGCCCCAGCTGCAGACTTGGCTCCTCAGCCAAGGCATATTGCCTTCATGCCCAGATGCGGCCCTGGAATTACCCTAACATGGTGCCCTAGGAAACCACTGCCCGCAGTTGACCTCATACCCATTCTAGCATGTTCTGTTCAATTTAAATATCTGCCCATCCCAGAGCATCATGGACTGGGAAAAATTAATAATTTTTCTTACTGTAAAATAAACTAATCAGTATAAAGTTTAGCTTTCTATTACAAATTAATTAATGAATAAACTCAGCCTCAACCTTTAATTCTTAGTGTCTTTTAAGACAGTCCTCATTTAAAGCTTATGAGGAGTCTGCAGCAGCATGTGAAACATTTATTAAGTACCTACAGCTGAGTGCTGTAGTAATATTGAATTAGAAGGAATTTACAGTCTCAGGACTTCTGCAATCTAATAGCACAGATCAGTCTGACTTCTTACTCTAAGACCCAAATTTAGGAGTCTTCCTAAAAATTACTTCTTTTTTTTTTTTTTTTTTTGGTAGCAGATGGTAGCCAGCTGTTCTGTCTTTACTGAAGGCCAAACACGAAGGAAAAATTAAAATAAAGGGGCTTATGGTAAATATAAGAAAGAACTTAAAAAACTAAATCTGGATTTTCATACACACTAAAGGGAAATGGGCAATTGTGAGTAATTATCAAATTATCCAAGCCAGAATCAGTTCCCTCCATTATCGACCTAAGAGAAAATTCTTTATATGGGTTGAATTGTTCAGATAATTGTCCTGTATTTTGGATATCTGAGTAGACAATCTGGGTGGTCACTAATGTTGATGGAGGGTCCCTCAAGGAATATTTTTTTTCAAGGAATATTTTTAAATATGAAAAGGATTGATATATTTGCTGCCTAATTGGGGATATATCCACTTAGGTGCAAGCAATAGTGATCAAATTAGTAGATACATGATTCTTTGACCAGGATATAGGCAAATTGTAATTAAACCATAATAATTTTTATTTATGTTTGAAATTAACTTTCAATTGCAAAAATAAAGTGTGAATAACTTTTCCTGTAAAATTTTTAAATACTGCATATAAGACTTAAGTCTTTTTTTCTGCATTCCAAATTCCATTTCCCAGTATTCTGCTTGCATCGTGGCCCTTCCTGGTAGTTACTATTATTCTTTCGGTAGTGTTAGCCTCTCAGAATACACACATACCTGTATACACACACAGAGGGAAAGAAAGAGAAAGATCAAGAAAGGGAAAGAACCCTACATTTTTGGTCAACTTGAATCACATATTTTATACCATTTGGCAATTTCCTTTTCTATTTTAACAGTATATATTAGGGATAAATCTATGTTCTTTCATAGCTCCAATGCATTTTTTAAAAGATTTTATTTATTCATTCATGAGAAACCCAGAGAGAGAGGCAGAGACATAGGCAGAGGGAGAAGCAGACTCCCTGCACAGAGCCTGATCCAGGACTTGATCCCAGGACCCCCGGATTACAACCTGAGCCAAAGGCAGATGCTCAACCACTGAGCTACCCAATGCATTCATTTTTAACTCCATTATTAAAATTGGTAATGTTCATGTACCCATTCTTCTATTGGTGGATATTGATATTGTGTCCAGTTGTTTGCCAGCAATGCTCAAATTATCTTACATATTAAACCTGTGTGAGAATTTCTTTAGGGTGGATTTTGCAATTAATTGACTTTCAGGGGATCATGATGTGCTCCAGAAAGTCATTTATTCCTAACAAAGAGAAAAGATGATGAAGAGACATGGGAGCCAGTGTCTTTCCTCAGATGGATTGTGTAACTGTAGGCAAGTCACTTCACTTCCCTGGGATTTTGCTTCTCTGATAAATTAATGGTTCTTCAACTTTCTCATGTATGAGAATCTCCAGAGGCCTTGTTAAAACACATATTGCTGAGCCCTACCTGCAGAATTTTTGGTTAGTAGGGGGCTGTGTGTGCAGGTTTCCAGGTAATACTGATACTGCTGATCAGGAGACTAATCTGAGAGCCATTGTTCAGGTATGTTGAGGAGACTATCCTGTGAAAGAGATCATAGTTGAAATTCTATGAGCCCCAAACAGACTATATAGGGAAATTTTAAGTCCTGTATTTTACTCAGTTATAATGTTAATAACTGAAGACTTGCGCTACAGTAACAGTATAGTATTGATGATACACATCAGTTTTATATTTTTAAATTTAAATTCAGCCAACATAAAGCACATACTTAGATTCAGATGTAGTGTTTATTGATTTATCAGTTGCGTATAACATCTAGTGCTCATCACATCACATGCCTTCCTTAATGCCCATCACTCAATTATCCTATCCTCCCACCTACCTCCCCTCCTTCAACCCTCAGTTTGTTTCCTATAGTTAAGAGTTTCTCATGGTTTTTATCCCTCTCTGATGACTTTCTATTGTTTTTACTCCCTTCTCTTATGATCTTTTTTTTTTCTCTTATGATCTTTTGTGCTGTTTCTTATATTCCATGAGTGAAATCATATGATAATTATCTTTCTCTGATTGACTTATTTCACTCAGCATAATATCCTCCATTTCCAACCACATTGATATAAATGGTATTTGTCATTTCAGATGGCTGAGTAATATTCCATTGTGTGTGTGTGTGTGTGTGTGTGTGTGTGTGTATCTCACATTTTCTTTGTCCATTCATCTGTGGATGGTCATCTCGACTCTTTCCACAGTTTGGTTATTGTGGACATTGCTGCTATGAACATTTGGAGTGCCAGGTGTCCCTTTGGATCACCATATTTGTATCTTTGGGGTAAATACCTAGTAGTGCAATTGCTGGGTCACAGGGTAGCTCTATTTTTAACTTCCTATGGAACTTCCATACCGTTTTCCAGAGTGGCTGCACCAGCTTGCATTCCCACCAAGAGTGTAAGAGGGTTCTCCTTTTTCCACATCCTCATCAACATTTGTTGTTTCCTGTCCTGTTAATTTTAGCTGTTCTGACTGGTATAAGGTGGTATCTCATTCTGTTTTTGATTTGTATTTTCCTGATGCCAACTGATGTAGAGCATTTTTTAAAATCAGAGAAGCAATTCTTTAGGCCAAGAGATAAGTCAACTTAGCATCTTTGGTGGAAGTAATCCTAAAGGGCCATCTAATTCAAGTACCAAGCTAAAATTAGAATTTCTTTGGCAATATTCTTGACCTTCCATCCACTTCCCTTTGAACAGTCTGGGGTCTAGGAATTCACTCTTTGACTCCTGAGACAATCTATTTTGTGGTTTGTTTTTTTTTTTTTTTTTTATCACAACTGTCCTTCCTAACCTTGACCAAAATCATCTTCTAACTAGTATTGCAATTGCTGGGTCACAGGGTAGCTCTATTTTTAACTTCCTATGGAACTTGCATACCATTTTTCAGAGTGGCTGCACCAGCTTGCATTCCCACCAAGAGTGTAAGAGGGTTCTCCTTTTTCCACATCCTCGTCAACATTTGTTGTTTCCTGTCTTGAAAAAATTGGCTCCTTTCTCTATTTGAGTCAGTTATCATGTTCCTCCCAAGTCAGCAGTTCTCAAACCCTATGGTGCCTCAAAATCACCATAGAAGCTTATTAAAATATAGATTCCTGATTCCCAGCTGTAAAGATTCTGATTCTGTGTCTGGATATGACCTGGAATCCACATCTTTTATGAAATCTCTCAGTAGATCTGATGCCGGTGGTCTGACATAGTTTAAGAGACTAATGGTAATGGGGTTCAGGACATACTTCTACAGAATATGATACCTTGGCATATCGAATATTTCAAGCTGAAGGAATTTGCGAAATGACATGAGCAGGAAGGACTTTCTGTCCATTCTCTGAAGCAGGTCCTATACCCTCATGTGAGAGGTGCCCTCCCTTTACCAAAAGGAAAGAAATATCCTCATCTCTGAAGACAATGGATACAGAGAAGGATCTGCATGACCAGTCTTGTTAAGTTCCCCCCCATTTACCACATTTTGTTCCTGCCTTTGTCCTATCACCTCTTTCTGTGGCTCTCTACTCTTCATCAAATCCACCGTTAAAACACCCAGGTTTAGCCATCTCTTCAGGTCTTCATTTCCTTCTGAAAGCTCCTGTGTCATGTAAAACTTCTATTAATTGACTGTGTATGCTTTTTCCTGCTAATCTGTCTTTGGCAGTCTAATTTTTAGACCCAGCCAGAGACTAGATCTAGGAAAACTTTTTTCCTTTCTTATAAGGCCCAGTTAAGTCTTCCTTTCTAAACTCAATGCTCCCAGTATTTTCAACAGTTCTTCATATGACATGGCTTAAGTTCCCTCACTGTCTTGGTTGCCAAATGCCACCTGCCAAAATACACTACAAAATATACCCATAAACCCCCCACTTCCTTATCCTGACTTAATATTTTTCGTAGCACTTATCCCTACCCAAAATGATGCTCTTTATGTACTTAATATTTGTTTCCCTGACTAGAATATATGTTTCATGAGGGCAGGGGAATTGTCCACCTTACTCATGATATTCCAAGTACTTTCATCAGTACCTTTTAGGATTGCTCGGTAGCAATGGATCTACAAACATATGATGACTTTCTCCCTCAACCTGCCCATGTGTTTGTGCTTCTTTCGGCCAGATGTCTATACCCTAGGTTTTGTACCTCTTTCTTACCCTTGTTAAAGATAATTTTCAGAAGGTAACATCATGATTCACATAGAGATATAAAGATGAATGTGTTTAAAGAATTTATTTTATTCATATGAGATGAGGGAATCAAGTAGATAGTATCATAGGTTCAAAGGAAAAGTCAAAATAGCGCAAGCTTTATATGAATTAAAAGAATGTTGAGGTGAATTGCAAATGGAGATAAAACTGGGCTTTCCACAGTGGGAAGCCAAAATCATCACTGGACTGGATGGAGTTTATGTATCTATCAATTACATAATTTACAAAGAGATGCAAACTAGCTCAAAGAAGATGAGCAGGGCTAGAACCCGATAACACAAAAGGATGTGCTAAAGATGGTGTACATAGTTTTCCACTGAACTACCAATGCTTTACTGATAAACTAGTCAAAATAGAATATTGTTGGATCCCCCATACATGTGTCAAGGATCACATGACAGCTGGTATTCAGATGTAGGAAATCAACACTTCTCCCAAGCCAAAAAGCCAATATTCCAGATCACTATAGACACAAGTTCCAATGAGCTGAAAAGTGCTAGAGTACCAAAGGTCCCTCTTAGAGAGTCACAGATACTATCAGGTGTATACAGTATGAACTAAGAGTAGATACAGGTTAGGCGAATGTAAAAAAGCCTAAACTTAGGAGTTAGAAGACATGGGCAAGCCTCCAGCCTCCACTTACTGCTCTGTTACCTTCAGCCAATTCTTCCTCTCTGGCTTTCTCTTTTCTACAAAACAAGAATTTTTATTGATGACTCTAAGTTCCTTTCAGGATCTAAATGTTTATTAGAAGAGAAAGCCAGTCCCTTCTACAGCTGGCCCTGTGGGAATGCCCAGGCATGAAGAGTTTTGACAGAGGGCAGGGCACATTTGTTTGTGAACATGAGGAAGAACAGCTGGACAGGGGGTCCTAGATCCCCGGTGTGCAGTGCAGAAGCCCCAGCATCTGTGCGAAACTTGGAAAATTCAGCGACAAAGGGAGAAGAAATGTTACAGAGGAAGTTACTAAAGAACAACCTGCACCGTTATAGGAAGTATATCACCAACATTGGCTCTGTCTCCACTCAAAAGGGAACTAGTACTGTATTAGGGTTCTCCAGAGAAACAGAAATGAGAGAGAGGGAGAGGGAGAGAGAGAGAGAGAGAGAGAATACTGAAAGAAAGGGACTTATTTTAAGGAAATTGACTCATGTAGTTGTGGAGGCTTGCAAGTCTGGAATCTACAGGGTAGATTGGTAGGCTAGAAATTCCAGCAGGAATTGATGTTACTGTCTTGTGTCCAAAAGGACTCCAGAGGTGGTATCCTCTCCTCCCCAGGGGAACACAGCCTTTCTTCATAAGGCTTTCAACTGATTGCATGAGGCCCACCCACATTATGGAGGTAGTCTGCTTTTTTTTTTTTTTTTTTAAGATTTTATTTATCCATGAGAGACAGAGAGAGAGAGAGAGAGAGAGAGAGAGAGAGAGGCAGAGACACAGGCAGAGGGAGAAGCAGGCTCCATGCAGGGAGCCTGATGTGGGACTCCATCACAGGTCTCCAGGATCACACCTTGGACCTAAAGGTGATGCTAAGCCGCTGAGCCACCTGGGCTGCCCAAGAGGTAGTCTACTTTACTCAAATATTAACAGTATTAATTTTTCTGACTTAAAAACAGAGCATCTTTCTCCATTTGACTAGGTTGTCTTTAATTTTTCTTAGCCAGTATTTTGTAGTTTTCATTGTACAGGTCTTGCGCATTTAGTCTCGGACTTATCCCTATTATTTCACATTTGTAGTGATATTATTTTAAATTTCAATTTCCAGTTGTTTGTATATAGAAATACAATATATTATTTTTATCTTACAACTTTATTAACCTCACTTATTAGTTTCGATATGGGTTTTTTTGACATTTGGATTTTCCACACAGACAATTGTGTCATCTTCAAATTAAGACAATTCTATTCATTTTTAGTAGAGATACTTTTTCTTTCTTTCTCTGGTCCTATTGCACTGGCTAGAGTCTCTGGTACAGTGTGGTACAGTGTGGAAGTTGTAAGAGTGGACATCCTTGTCTTTTTCCTGATCTTTGGGGAATAAGCATTTAGTCATTCACCATTAAATATGTTAGGTTTTTCATAGGTTTGTCATTATCAGGTTGAGGAGGTTCAATTATTGTATAAGTCTGTTGAGAAGATTCTTTTTTTTTTAATAGAATCAGATGTTTGATTTTGTCAAATGTTTTTCCTCATTTATTAAGATCATGCTTTTTTCTTTTGGCTTGTTAATATGACAATATTCATTATTATCCCTTTAATATTTGTTGACTCTATAGAATATCACACATTATGTAATATTATATAATTTGTATCTTCTTTCCTTTCCCTCCCAACCTATATAGCTAGAAGTTTACCAGTTTTAACCTTCTGAAAGAACTGCTTTTAATTCAATGTTTGCATATTTTGTTTCATTGATTTTTCACTGATATTTTTCGTGTCCTTTCTTTTGCTTACTTTGAGCTTAATTTGGTCTTTTTCTAACATGATGGGGGCTGAGCTCATGTACCTGAGAATGTTCTTTTATTTCTTTTCTTTCTTTTTTTTTTTAGATTTTATTTATTTATTAGAGACACAGAATGAGAGAGAGAGAGGGAGAGGCAGAGACCTAGGCAGAGGGAGAAGCAGGCTCCATGCAGGGAGCCCGACGTGGACTTGATCCCTGGTCTCCAGGATCACGCCCTGGCTGAAGGCGGTGTTAAACCACTAAGCCACCGGGGCTGTCCTCTTTTTATCTATTATAGATGTTTGATAGTATAATTTTCTAAATACTACTTTAGCAGTTTCCCATTAATTTTGATAGATTGTTTTCATTTTCATTTGATCAAGAATGTTTTTAAATTTGTCTTTTGATTTCTTCTTTGACCTATGGGATATTTAGAAGTCTTCTCATGAATATTTGGGGATTTTTCAAATATCTTCCCATTGTTGATTTTTAATTTAATTCTGCTGTGATCAGAGAACCTACTTTGTGTGATTTGAGCACTTAATTTATTAAGTCATGTTTTATGGCCCAGGTATGTCCTATTGTGGTAAATGTTTCTGTATTCAATTGGAAAGAATGTATAGTCTGTTTCTTTTTTGGCTGGAATGTTTTAGAATTTTCCAGTCAAGTTTGTTGTTTAAGCCCTCTGATTCCTTGATGATTTTTTTGTCTGCTTGTTCTAACAATTATTGGGGAGGGTATTGAACTCTGTGAGGATAATTGTGGATTTCTCTGTTTCTCCTTGCAAATCAGTTTTAGCTTCATGTTATTAGGTACAAAAATGCTTGGGATTCCTAGTTCTTTTGATAGATTGACCTTTTTATCACCATAAAATAAATATCCCTGGTAATATTTTTTGCTCTGAATTCTGTTTTAGTGTTAATATAGTCAGTTACTATAGTTTTAATTTGATAAGTGTTAGCAAGGTATATCTTTTACTTTGAACTTACTTGTGTCTTTATATTTGTACATTTTTTTGTAAGCGGCATATAGTTATGCTTTGCTTTTTTATTCAGTCTGAAAATTTCCACCTTTGAATTGGGATGTTTTGGCCATTTACATTTAACATTATTTGTTTGGCTAGGTTCAATAATTTTGCTATTTATTTCCCAAACACATTTGTTTGATGGGTTCTTTGTTTCCTCCTTCTTCTTCTGATTTTTCTGTAAATTATTTTATTTCATTTTATTTTAAGTAGGCTCCACACCCAATGTGGGAGTTGAACTCATGACCCCAAGATTAAAAGTTACATACTCCAACAACTGACCCAGCCAGACACCTCCTCCTTCTAATTCTTTTAGATTTTTGAGCATTTTATATGCTTTCACTTTATCCTCTTTGTTGACCTATTAGCTGTAGTTTTTTTTTATTACTTTGGGGTTGTTTTATGATTTACAATATACATCTTTAACTTCTGCAACCTATCTTCAAGCAGAATTATTATGTCACTTCACAAATAGTATTAGAATCTTACCATAGTTTACTTTGTTTTCTGAATCTTTTAAAAAAGAAACATTTCTTTATAATGGAGATCATCTGATGATGACTTCTTTCAGCTTTTTCATGTCTGAAAAAGTTCTTTATTTTGCCCTTATTTTTGAAAAATATTTTCACTGAGTATAAAATTCTCTTTCTTTTAGTTCTTTAAAGGTTTTGCTCCATTATCTTCTCACTTACATTGTTTCTGTTGAAGACTCTAATGTCATATTTATCTTTGTTCCCCTGTATGTAACTTGTCTTTTATTCTCTGGTTGCTTTTAAGATTTTCTCTTTATGACTGTTCTTGAGCAATTTAATTATGATATCCTTTGGTGTAGTTTCCCCCAAGATTTATTTTATGTGTGTGTGTGTGTATGCTTGGACTTACATCTGTTAGTTTGTAGTTTTCATCAGATTTGGAAAATATTTAGCCATAATTTCTTCAAATATTTTTTCTGTATCCTTTTTTCTTTCCTCCTCTTCAGGGACTTTTAATTTCATGTATTGAGGCCACTTGAAGTTGTCCCATAGTTCACTAATGCTCTTTTTATTTTTTTAAATTATTTTTTCTTCTGTGTTTCATTTTGTATAGTTTCTTTTGTCATATTTTCCATTGTCATGTTTTCAAGTTTACTAATCTTTTTTCTTCAATGTCTCAATTGCTGCTGTTCTGCATATATATATGTGTGTATATGTGTATACACATATATATATTTGATTTTTTGGTCTCAGACATTGTAGTTTTCATTTCTAAAAATTCTAGTTGGGACTTTTTTGTATCTCTGTGTCTCCATTTAACTTTTTAAACATATGGAATACAGTTAAAATAAATGTTTTAATGTTCTTCTCTGTTAATTTTATTATCTGTGTTACTTCTGGATCCATTTCAGCTAGTTGACTTTCTCCTTATTATAGGTCCTATTTTCCTGTGTGCCTGATAATCTTTGACTAGATGCCAGACATTGTCAGTTTTATCATTTTGGGTGCTGGATATTTTCATGTCTCTATAAATATCTTTGTGCTTTGTTCTAAGATAATGTTAAATTATAGGCATATTTTGTTTTATTGCACTTTGCTTTATTGTGCTTCACAGATACTGTATTTCTTACAAATTGAAGGTTTATGGTAACCCTACATCAAGTTTAAGTCTAGGGCACCATTCTAACAGCATTTACTTGCTTTATGTCACTGTGTCACATTTTGTAATTCTCACAATATTTCAAACTTTTTCATTATTATATTTGATATGGTAATCAGTGATCACAATTTGTTGAATGCTCAGATGATAGTAACATCTTTTAGCAATGAAGTATTTTAAATTAAAGTATGCACTTTTTAAAAAACATAATGCTATTATACACTAGTAGACTACTTAGTAGAATAGTGATCTATAACTTTCAAATGAACCAGGAAACCAAAAAGTTCATTTGACTTACTTTATTGAAATAGTCAATTTATTGCAGCAATCTAGAACTGAACCCATAGTATCTCTGAAGTATGCCTATACTTGGAAATAGTTTCATCCTTTTGGATCTTGTATTTAAGATCTGTTAGGTAAAAGCAGAGCCATGTTTAGGGCTAATATTTCCTCACTACTGAAGCAACACACTTCTGAGTACTCTCTTCAGTGTAGTATGAATTATGAGGTTAATGAGTCTGGCTGGTAGAAACAGGCACTATTCATAGCCCTCTATGACCATCAGGCACTAGTCTCTCTAATTAGATGGTTTTTTTTGCCAGCCTTGGGTAGTTTCCCCTCTTGCATGTGCTAATCAATACTCTGCTGAATACCTGAGAGGCCTTCCACAGATGTCCAAGGTTCTTTGTTAGCTCTCACCTAGTATTCTGTCCTATATATTCTAGCTGCCTTGGTGTCTCCCAACACATGGGGGTCGGCTTTGAAATACAATTGGCCAGATGTAATCCCTCAGTTCTGCCCACATTGTGTGTGGAAGAGTTCAAGCCTGGCTCTTTACAAGAAAGAAAATAACCTCACTGGCAGCTGATCAGGAACATGCAAAAATTCCAAAATTTCTTTTCTTTTGCAATTAAGGTTTCTTTCAGTAGGCCCAGAGCCCATCTTGAAGGAAGTCTAGGACCATTTCCATCTTACTCCTTCTTTATAGTCTCCTCAGTCTTTTCTGCCTTTCTGTTCTCTCTGGAGGATCCTACTCCCTCTGAGGGAAGCCTAGAAGTTCTTAGGGATTTTATAGGCTTTTGTTCCTGGCTCTACCTGGCTCTACCTTAGAAGTACATTTGGCCATTATGGTTTCCAAGACATACGTCTCTCACAGTTTTCTGAGTGCAACACAAACGAGAAAGCCTTTATCTTGCTTATATGGACCAGGTCTCCTAGGACAACTTTGCTGTATTTAAGTCTGTGTTTCTTTACTCTGTCTTACCAAAGACTTTGTCAGCCTGCACTAAGGAAGAACACAAGAAAGGAGAAATGAGGAAAATAAAAAGCACTGTTTTGCCTCAAAGGGACTATTCTTTTTTTCTTTAAAGATTTTATTTGGGATCCCTGGGTGGCGCAGTGGTTTGGCGCCTGCCTTTGGCCCAGGGCACGATCCTGGAGACCCGGGATCGAGTCCCACGTCAGGCTCCCGGTGCATGGAGCCTGCTTCTCCCTCTGCCTGTGTCTCTGCCTCTCTCTCTATCTCTCTCTCTCTGTGACTATCATAAATAAATAAAGAAAAAAAAAGATTTTATTTATTTATTTATTTATTTGAGAGAGAGCAGAGCTAGAGAGAGAGCACGTGCATGAATGGGGAGGTGGGGGTAGAGGGGCAAAGGGAGAGGGAGAAGCAGGATAACCACTGAGCAGGGAGTCCGATGCAGGACTTTATCCTAGGACCCTGGGATCATGACCTGAGCCAAAAGCAAAAAACTGACAGAGCCACCCAGGTGCCCCTCAAAGGTACTATTCTTCATATTAAATAGTTTAAATAGGCTTTGGAGGTCAGTCTAAGAAATTCACCACTATTGATTTGTGGGGATGTATCTACATTCCAAGCAATAGCTTTTGTTGAGGGCTTTCTGCAGAGAGCATGATTTTAATACGAAAAAACCATTGTACCTAAATAGATAACAAAATTTAAAAAGACCAATTCTTCCCAAATTTGTAATGTTTTTATGTAAAAAATTTTTATCTTTATGTAGGCAAATTTATCAGTCTTTTCTGATGAGAAAATGTATTCCCTTTACTCTTTTTTTGTTTCTCCCCCTTACATCAAAAACTAAACTTTATTAACTGGATTCGCATCAGTTTTTTTTTTTTTAAATCAATAACATGGAGGTCCAAAGACTTAAATAATAATCTTAGCCTTTGTCATATATTTGTTGTCATCTTGGACAAATCATTTCATCTCACCAAGAACAGTTTTCTATACCAGTACAACAAAGATTTAATGTTCTATAGAGATTCTTTGTGGTAGTTTAAAAATATATCCACAAATTACTTAATATTCTTCCCTTCAAGAGGTGGAACTTAATTTTTCTCTCATGGAATGTGGTATGGACTAAATGACTTACTTGTAATGAATAGAAGATGAAGGAAGTGATGGTATGTCACTTCTAGGCCTTGGTCATAAAAGGCATTGTGGGTTTCTGCTTGATCTCTCTCTCTCTGGGATCCCTGCTTCTGAGGGAAGCCATCTATGTTATGAAGTTACTGAAGCAGTTCTCTGTAGAGACCCATGTGGCAGGGAACAGAGACCTCTTGCCAACAGCCAATAAAAGACTGAGACTTTCTACCATTAGCCAAGTGAGTGCGCCATCTTGAAAATAAATCATACAGCGTTAGTCAAGTCTTTAGATGACTGCAGCCCTGGTAGACATCTTGACTATAATCTCATGAGAGATTCTGAGCCAGAATTACCCAGATAAACTGCTTCTAAGTTCTCAATCCTTACAAACTGAGATAACAGTTGTCTGTTTTAAGACATTACATTTTAGAGAAATCTGTTGTGTAACAACAGAAAACTAATGTATTCTTATAGACATTATAACCTTATAGATACTCCCTGTTTATGATCCTATAATTTAAATGCAGGAGGATGTATCTCTAGTTGCCTGTTGCTTTTACTAATAGTTTACAAACTGCTTAGCCTATTATAATTTAAAAACTCTTCCTTGAAGAGTCTGTATTCCATATACCATTTTAGGCAGAAAACTAAACATATTTGAGTAGAAATATTTTCCAACTGGATATTTATTTTAATAGCTTATATATTTTAATGAGATGAGACCTGGGGAAAATGATCACTTTCCATAGAGTTCTAAAGCAGGAAAGGGCTCTTCGGTCTTTGGAGGGCCATCAGGAGCTATGTAGACCCCTTGCAATATGTTAAGAACATTTCCCTAAGAGAGGTAGGTGCCTGGGTGGCTTGGTTGGTTAAACGTCTGCCTTTGGCTCAGATCAGAGTCTGCATTAGACTCCCTGCTCAGCAAGGAGTCTGCTTCTCTCTCTGCCTCACCCTTTGCTCATGCTCCTACTCTCTCTCTCTCTCATAAATAAATAAAATCTTTTTTGAAAAAGAACATTTTCCTAAGAAAGAATATGGATTCTTTTTACTAAGTTTTCAGAAATTCTTCCCTGCCCCTGTCCCCCTAGAAGAGTTTAGAACTACTTATCTAGTTTCATTCCCATCTCTGGGAATTCAGGTGCAGAGAGGTAAGTGATTTAGGATTACCCAACAAAGAGCCTCTCACTCTTAACTCAGTGTTCAGGCTCCAATCTGAGGCATCAGTTCTACCTACAAGAGGCATCTCAGGGCCTGGTCTTTGCAATGCTTTTAAGTGCCTAGACCCTCAGGACTTTAACAAGATATGCTATTACATATCTCCTTATTTAATTCATCAAACTGCTTCAGAAGTGGGTGTGAAATAGATCTTCCCCAAAAGATCCCTCTTGCTGATAGATCTTTTGTCTTGTTTCCTGTCAGTTTTGCCCTTATATTGAAGCACACAGGAGCTCAACCAAAGTACTTTTTTTTTTTTTTTTTTTAACCATGGTACCTTCCAGAATTCAAAACTACTCTATGAGGGAAATCTATTATACTTATCTGACCTGATTACTACAGACATATCACTTATATGTTTCTTCAGTACTTTTTAAAACCTTTACTTCTTTGCAGGATTGTTACCCGTCACTTTCTAAACTAAACCAAATGTGAATATTATAATAAATTAAGAGATTTGGGTTGAAGGACCAGGTATCAAAGTTGAGTTTTAATATTTATGTTAGTTCTTAATTCATTCTGCCTATCTTTTATTAAGATTTTATTTATTCATGAGAGACACACAGAGAGAGAGGCAGAGACATAAGCAGAGGGAGAAGTCAGGCTCCTCATAGGGAGCCTGATGTGGGACTCGATCCCTGGACCCTGTATCATGCCCCGAGCCGAAGGCAGATGCTCAACTGCTGAGCCACCCAGGTGACCCTCATTCTGCCTATTTAGAAATTAAAGATTGCTAGGAACCATCTATAGACGCCTAGAAAACAAGTAGAAATCCGTGTTTGAAGAGCTGGAATATATCTTTCATTCATTTTATATCTTGCACAGGACTGGTCATTCATTACATTCTCTTTAAATACTTCATCATCACTAGTATCAAGTCCGAACTGATTAAAGCTAAGGGAGCTCATGCTATAAATGACTAGTCCTAATGGAAAGAATGTAGAAATTCTGGTTTTACCTCTGACTTTTATACCTAAACTACCTGTACTTCAGCTTTCCCAAAACATTCACCTATATAGATTTGCCATCCATTCCCACCATCCCCATAAATTCCAGAACACAATCTTTTTACTTCAGCTAGAGCCAGATCAGAGAAACCACAACTGAAAGTACAGTCCTGAAAAAAGTGAGATTGAAGAATCTGTGAGAATGCCATGAACTGCCCAGATAGGCCTACGCCTGACTCCCAGCTGTCCCTCCTCCCGCCTAGCTCCAGTAGGTATCTTCTGTGAACAGGTTCCTGGGTTTGGCCAAATGACCTAGCATGGTCCTGGCCACCATTCAGGGTTCTATGAGAGCACTACTCCTTCTCCTCGATGGTGGAAACAGAGACTCAAAGCCTTGGAAACATTCCCCAAGATCTCTGAATGCAAATGTTTCTAGCAAATTCAGCATTATATCCTAACTTGTAAAACAGTCTTGTAGCACAAAGATAAATGACCAAAGTGCTAATCAACTATGTTTATTTTTTCCATAAACAGAAAGATATGGGAATATTTGGCAAGTAAAAGGGTCATATTTTGTATTTAGGTGATTTAAAAAAAAACAAACAGCTCTATACTTAAAAGTACAGTAATTCCAAAATAACAGATCAGCCTTGTCTGAGGAATGGCAGGAAAAGCCTTTGACAAGGAAATGAAGTTTACTTTTAAACTTCAAGGGGTTGAGTTTAATTATAGATGGCAGCAAAGAGCAGAGAAAAGATCCTTGAAAGTTTTTTCAAGAAAAACTAAGGTAAAGTATCTGTTCTATAAAGACTGTATGTACCACTGTGTGTGTGTGTTTTAATAGGGAGAATAAAGAAAAGGAGAGGGAAAAAACTCTTTGTGGTATTTTTTGAATTTATCCAGAAGTATGGAAGTTCATTAAAATGAGTAATTTGGGAAGACAAATGTGTTTTTGGTGATGACATCAAAAAATATACCTACTTCAGGGACACCTGGGTAGCTCAGTTGGTTAAATGTCTGACTCTTGGTTTCAGCTCTAGTCATGATCTCAGGAGCCCTCATCTGGCTCCACGCTCAGTGCAGAGTCTGTTTGTCCCTCTCCCTCTGTTCCCTGCCCCCTGCAATAAATAAATAAATAAAAATTTTAAAAAAATACCCACTCTGTACCTTGAGATGGACATGTAGCTCAGCAGACTGATTCAGTAGTATTAGGCTATGATCACTTTTGCTATCTACAGATTGCTTCAGAGGGGACTTTTCAAAGCACAGTCAAAATTTATACCATGGGATTACAAATTATTTTGTAATAATGCTAAAATAAAATGATGACTTTCACTAGAATTCTAAATTTAAACTGTCTAAATTTCAGTTTTATTAAAGGATTAGGTTCTTTGATTTTACATGCAAAAGACACCAAGTATTCATGAACATGAATTATAAAGCAGTATTAAAAGGGAAATACTCATAGCAGAAAATATAAGAGCCAAGTTAAGAAGCATTAATTATATACCTTTCACTACCTAGTGTGCTAATATTAGTGCTCAAGAAATATTTACTATTAAAAAAAAAGAAATATTTACTATTAAAAAACAAGGCATCCCAGTGGGTCCAGAGCATATCTACTATACTGAATCAAATGATAACTAAAAATGTTTCATTTTGCTCTTTTATTTTGTAGGTATTATTACTTGGCATTCAAAGCACATGAAACACCTTTTGCTAGCAAAGAGAGCTGTGTTGCTATCTTGGAAAAATGCAGATTAGATCACTGGGTGCTGGGAAAAACAAAGGTAGTTCTTTCTTTTTTGTTCAGGTTGTCACCCATGATGCTCTTCTGTGTATGTTTGTCTCTTGTCAGTGATATGAACGGCTTTGTAAGTTGTGTAGCTTAGCAGACGACACCCCAACCTAACAATGATCTTTGAGGGTGTTGGGTCAGGAGTCCTAGAACCTCTGGACAAGAAGGGGAGTGTTTGCCTCCTGTTCTGCATGTAGAGTGAGAGAACCATTTAGCATTTCTAGAATGAGAACTTTGAGCTCATTTTAAAGGTCCCTTTTTAAAAAAATAACAAAAATTAAAAATGTCCTTTTTAAAATGTTGCTTATTCCAGCATCTCATGGAGATTCACAAATCTTATTAATGACAATAATGAGTATCTTTTACAGTTTTGTCCATTTTTCATTAGACTCATGTTGTGTTTTTTACTGTGTACCCTGACTAGCTAGTAGCCTCATTGTGTATAGCTTTTCATTTAGGGAACATCTCATCCTGCATCCCAGGTTTTTATTATCCATTCTGAATTGCTGTACAAAGCCAGTCTTAGCCTTGAGTGTTGTGGCCACACCATTGTTCCTCAGCAGGAATTAGATCACGGTGGGTCATTTGGTTGTGCTCCTTCCAAACTTCCACTGCTGGCTATGGATCAATTCTGTTGGTTAGTGCTTCCATTAGAGGCTGTGGCGATAGACAGTAGAAATCCAATTGAGAAAATAGACCTCCTGGCAGATATAAAGCAGGCTTGGAGAACATTTGGGGTCTCCTAAATTCCATTAACCTCACCATCTGTTTGTATCAATAATCAAGGATTGGCTCAACCTTAGAAAAGAGGTATTGTGTTTGCTCCCAGGAAGTCAGTAATGTTAGCATAAAAGAAGTCACTGTAAACTTTATGTAGATAGTGGTTTTAATATTTTTATTAAGAATACTCTGGAGTAGACTGAATCTGTTTGGGAGCCCATATGTAATGCTAAAACTAATATGTCATTTCAGGTTTTTCTCAAATATTACCATGTTGAGCAGTTAAATTTGCTGCTGCAAGAAGTCATAGGCAGAGTGGTTGTGCTGCAGGCATATGCCAAGGGGTGGCTTGCAGCCAGGAGATACAAAAGAATCAGAGAGAAGAGAGAGAAGGGGGCTATTGCCGTCCAGTCAGGTAAGTGCTCCTGAATCTTGCATTTCCTCAAGTACTGGGGCTTTTCTCAGTGGCTTCTTATCTTCTTCCTACCCTTCCTCTCTTCTTCCTACCTTTCTTCCTTGCTCCAGCAAATATTTATTGAGTGCCGGTTGCAGGCCCTGTGCTAGATGCTGGGTATAAAGCCATGAGTAAGACTACCATGGTCCCTCTGATGTTCACATAAGCAAACAAGCTGTCACAACACAGTGTGATGAGTGGCAAGGTAGAGGTAGTGTGAAGTGAGTAGAGGTAAAAGCCAAATCACACAGACCTGCATCCCTTTTCCCAGATGACTGATGTAATACACACCCCAGGCCTGTTACCAAGTTCTCAGCATCAGAATGACTAATGCTATTTCCCAAAGGCTTTTCTAGCACAGAGAGAGCTTATAAACCAAGGGAACAAATCACCAGGCTCTCTGATATGCCCAGCCCATTCAGTGTCTCTGCATGTGTGTGTGTCATTTATATTACAAACAGCACCTGAGTTCTATGCCATTGTTGAGTGGTTATGAAAACATCAGATCTTGAACATAGTGGACTATTTCCTTTGTGTTCTCATAACCCATATTGTCTGGACTTCATGACCATATTCAGCAACAGGGAGAGCTGTGATGCTAATGGGAGGGAGAAAAGGTGATGTGATCATGCTCCTAGTGGGCAGCTTAATGCCCCAGTCCTCTATCTATAGGACTCAGAACACCCCCAGAGAAACACCCCTTTCTCTTCTCATCCATTTTCCTTGCCTTTTGCCTTAGTGTTGCGTATTTTCTTCTCCCAAAGCACAGTTTTTGGCACATGGTTCACTCTCACCAAATGCAGGTGTTGTGATACTAATTATTTCCTTTGACTCCCTTCTTTATTTCATTCCTTCAAATTCCAGGTTCATATCTTCCTCCCAAATAAAAAAAAAATTTGAACAGGTCAGGCTATGCCAGTTCTTCCTACCAAACCACCCTGCTCCCAAGTCCTGAACCACAGCTTCCTCCAGGGATTGGGATAACAGGGAACTGTCTCACCTGGGATAGAGGTCCCCAGTGATTCATATGTAGAATCCAGAGTGTTCTGGAAACTCACTGCCAGAACAAAAATAATTCCTTCTCAGAAGCATCTTGGAGGCCCAGCTAAGTACAGAGAGGCCTCTTGTTCCCCACCATCGCTCACGTATCTCTGCTTATTTTGTTCAGTGAGAAAGCAGGAGGGAAGACGAGAGGGGTAATAGATTGGAGGGAAAACAGCTTATATCAATTCACTGGCACGTTCCTAAATTAATGTCATTCCTAGCACATGGTTTTATATTTTTAGCCTGGAGAGGATATGATGCTCGGAAGAAATTTAAGAAAATAAGCAACAGAAGGAGTGAGTCTGCGGTTCCTATTCAAGCAGGTAATTAAAACATCATTTTCATAGCATCCACTTGAAAATATTCTGTGATTGAGTTCATATGATTTTAGAAAGCTGAGAGGTTAATAATTCAGGAGCACTGGAGTAAGAGTTAAGAGTTCTAGTTGGGGTTCTAGTGCTTGCGCTGACACACCCCCTGTATGATGATCATAAGGCTGACAGTGAGCATTTGCTGCTTGCCATATTTGTGTAAGGATGCTCTCAGTAAGTGCTCTTATATTCTTGAGTTTATAGAGAGGGAAACTGTCATAGAGAAGTGCAGTAGGTTGTCCACAGTCACACAGCTGGTCAGTAGCAGAGTCAGCATGTGTGAATACAGGCAGTTTGGATAAAGTCAACTTCATTACTCCCAACTGAACAAATTTCTTTCCTTCTTGGAGTCACAAATCTGTCATTTGTGAAACTAGAGCACATGCTCAACTCTAGTTAAGTGGGAAGGTGTCTAGTAACCTTGGAATTCTCTGATCAGATGCAAAACCCGTCTTTCAGCATCACAGAGATAAGAATAGCTCAGGGACTTTCCCAGCAAATGGAATTTCCCACACCCTGGGCTGTAGGTGGCTAAGGTGCTCCTCTGTACCTCATGGGGTTACCCTGTGTTGTGGCTCAGCTTGGGCCTGGCCGCCTGAGTGCTGAGAGCTCTGGTTCTTGCCTCATCGGACCTGTCCTTAGCTTCTGGGTGGCTCTGCTCTTCTGCAAATGGCAGTATCCACGGTGGCTGCCCAGCTGGGTTCCCTTCATCATTTGAAGCCGTATGTGCCTAATTGAGGGCCTGGAAGAAGTAGGCCCCAGAGCATGCCTGGAGCTCTGAGAATGTAAAAAAGTGGAGACAGAATGAGAGAGCAGGAGCTAGTCTCTTGTACTCCACAAGCCCAAAGAAGGATAGGGTTTCAGATACTGCTGCCTTGCGGCAAACTCTTAAATACAACAGCTGCAACCTTTTTGAGGTCGTCCCTGCCCAGAACCTGGCTCCAGGAAAGCTTCTCAGAACTCTCTTCACCAGCCGCTTAGAGACCTGACATCTTCATTCAGAACCAAAATATTTGGAAGAAAGGGATGTCATTTAGATGTAAATGTGCAAGTTTTAACACCACCCCCTAGGAATTTTAAGCTCTACAACTTCAAAGAGTTCATTGGAAGAGGGGTCCAATTCTAGTTGCAGCTTAAGGAAGATAACTCAAAGTGCATTTGTTCCCTACTTGCCCACCTCCACACACCACAGCACACAGCACATGCATGCAAAGCCCCCGCCCCTCCCAGTCTGATTTCTAACCTTGCAGTTTGGCTCAAAGCCCAACATATGTTTTAAAATACAAACTTTGGGTTATATATTGTTGATCCACTGAGTCCAGTGTGAAGGATCATAAATCATATTTTCCCTCTCTGAAAATGATCTTTAGAGGGTTCCCTGTTTACACTCTGTTATTGCCAAATGAGGGCTGCATGAAAACAGAGACAGGTTTGCTTCATCATCCTATCAGGCCAGTCATGATTGCATCTTTTAGGTAGAGCACCTATGTGGTAGGTACCACGGAAGGATAATTTTGTTTTGTGGAACTGGAGGAGAGAACACATATCTTCAAGGTGCTTCTTTTTTTTTTAAGCTTTGCAAGCACCACCTCCCCTCCACCTCTTTTTTTAAGCTTGGCAGCTAATGTTCCTACTTATCAAGTGGCATTGGGAACTTCCATTAATCGAGTCTACAGGGGCTTGGGCAGACATGAGGACATTGAGGGTGGTACTAATGCCACCTCTCCCTCTTGGAAGTAGTGTGGCAGCCAGAGCAAAAGCAGAGTCTCTCTGCCCTTCAGCTAACACCATGGACAGGAATTGAGGTGCTGGCTTTGTGTTAACAGAAAAGATGCCTGGATAAGGTAACACCATTTACAATTTTATGGACAGTTTACTTTGACTTGAGAATGTTTTTCTGATTTTTATATTGGAAGGCATGGTTGTGTTTATCTAAAAAGCAAAGCATCTCATTCCAACTTCTCTGTTTTGGGGTGTGCTTTTCCCAAAGCATAATCTTCTCATTACAAGCTCTTCTTCACACCACTAGGATGTTTCCAAGTAGAACAAGCCCCAGACCCAGCAGTTCCCTTACTTGTGAAACCTGCAGGAAGTGGCTTAGGGACGTTCATTAGCATAGCACAACCATTTATGATTATTTTCAAGATTTACTCTCTAATTTTTTTTTTTCAACAAATCATTTCACTTGAAATTTAGATTCTGTGGAATGCATTTCTTTGTATTTCGAGTTCCGGCCCATAGCCTTTTTTTTTTTTTTTTTTTTTTTTTTGTGGTGTTGCTAAGATATGTTATATATTTTTAAAAGAGCAGCCCTTGAAATTTAGGAAGCATTTGGCCTACATGTTGCTACAGAGCAGCGCATATTGAAATTTGTTTTCCTTTCATCTCCTTCCCAATAAAAGCAGCCGCACAGCTTATCCCTTTAGCTTCCTCAGAACTTCCTTTCAGAATTCCCGATCTATTACGGCACGTTCACATACCAGAAACAAGATGCCTTTTCATGCTGTCAACCTTTTTCATCTGAAATGTAAATTAATTCTTGCTGGTATGCCTTGACAGAGATCAAAGTCCGGGTATTAACCTTCCTGGTCTTTTCCAGGAACCCATCCCCAGGACTGGGCTGTGGCTGCTGAGAGGCCAGTGTCCCTATTATAGGGCCCTCCTCCAGGCAGCCCTCGGTCCAGGAGCCACTATTTCAAAGATGCAGAGTCCTTTTGTAACTGACCTCATCATTACTTTAAACTGAGTGAGAAATGATCTGCCTGGCTAATTCCTGAAAGAGAGAGGGAAGGAGATATACATACACAGTCCTGTTCATTTTAATTGTGGGCCCTTCACTCAGATTCCTGGAGCTTGTTTAAGTGGTTTTGACAGCGAGTGATCTCGGTTTGATAGAGGGAGGGACAGGGCTCCAGATTGGAAACCTCTCCCCTTGCTCAGTGGGTCATTTCTTGCCTGTCAGTCTTTGAGGTAGGCCACATTTGCATTTTCAAAATAAACAGATGCCTTTCAAATACATGAGCTGGTAGTCTAGAGATCTCTGTGGGCCCAAACAGTTCACCAGCCAGTGATCAAATGCTGGAAGAGAAAACAAACGGAAAAAAAATACCCTAGGTACATATGCATCCATTTCCTACGTGTATAACATTGCACGTCAATAAAATGCCTCTATGAGATGTGAGGAATCTGAGAGAGAGAGGAGAGCTGGAGAGCCCCAAACAAAAGTGTAGTTTACCAGTTTCCTTTTCTTTTTTTTTTCTTTTCTTTTCTTTTTTTTCTTTTTTCTTTTCTTTTTTTTTCTTTTTTTTTTCTTTTCTTTTCTTTTCTTTTCTTTTCTTTTCTTTCTTTTCTTTTCTTTCTTTTCTTTCTTTCTCTTTCTTTCTTTCTTTCTTTCTTTCTTTCTTTCTTTCTTTCTTTCTTTTCTTTCCTTTCCTTTCCTTTCTTTCTTTTTTTTTTTTTTTTGCCAGGGGAACAACTTTGAATGTCATCTTGGTGAGAAGTGACATGTTTTGTGTGTTTTTATTATTTGTTAATGTTAATAATAAGCTCCTGCCAAAGGAAAACATATTCTTTTAAACACCAAAGAATTTAAAGTTACATACTTTTTTAATCAGAAAGTTAAGATTCACATATTTTCAGATAGATGGGGTATTCTAAAAGTGACAGCTATATGTGTCATTCCCTTACTAAACTATTATTTTTTTAAAGAACTTCTTCTGTTAGAAAGTGGATATATAACTAGATTTGTTAAAATAAAAATGCCTACATTCTTCAATAAATACTATCAACACACATAACCTGCAGGGGTTTTTAAGAGGTCTATAATATGTCATTCTTTCTAGTTTTTGGAAGCACTGGTTTTAAGATTGCTCCTCTAAATTCAAGATCTGTTTTTTAAAAGAGAACAAAGTAGTGAGCTTCCCCATCTCAGGGAGAAAATGCCTCAGGTTGGTAATAGTGGAGCCCTAGGGGCTGGGAACAGAATGTCGAAGAGTGTCTCTTCTTCCAGCCTCCCTTTCCAGTTCTCCCCCAGCCCCCAGGAGCAGAAAGAGCCCATTGGTTTATAGCACATTTTCATCTAATTGCTTCAGTGCAGTGGAAAATGTTTCCCCCTTTCTCCATGTCCTCCATCAGCTTTCCACTTACTCCCCCCTCCCCAGCCCTTGCAATAACAGAAATAATGACCATTTCACCTTCAGATGCCTTTTAGGGTGCTTTTTGGAGCCTTAGCCATGACTCTGCCAAAGTGCAGGCTTCCTTGAGCCTGTGAACAGGTATTTTAAACCAGATTCAGCTGGAACCTCTGGGCATATCATGTGACATGGCCAATGAGAGTTGCTTTAAATGCTGTTTCCAGAGGGGAAAGCAAGCATCATGTCCAGATAGGTTCCAGCACTCTCAGATACGATTTCAGATAGCAACCTATCAGAGGCTATTGTACTTCTTTTAGAAACTTGACCCTACTTCTAACAAAACCAAATTTCTAGTGTTTAAAACTGCTGAACTTTTAAGCCTGTGTCAGGTAAGGCCTCCTTTTGGTCTTCTCTAACTTTAAAAGGTTGGTTCCTTTAGCACTGTTGATGAGTTGGCAGTGACTGGGTGGTTATAGTAATTTCCTGGAATGAGATCTCCAGAAATATCCCTAGGTGTGCAGAACAACTATATTTTAAATTTAGAAATTTCTTTCTTCATTTACTATTTATTAAGTATCTGTCCTGAGCTACCATGGTAAACAGTGAATTTAATTTGGAGCTTCATATTTCCCATCTCCAATATAGAGGGTGATAAAACATGCTGTTCCTCAGAAGAATGCTGTTTGTATAAGTCGAGTACTCTATATTATGTCAACACATATTGGGAGAGAGTTCTGTAAAACTCCAGTGCAATACAAAGAGTAGAAATCATTATAAAATATAGCTGAGGATATACATTGAAATAACCCATGTTTCTTGAAGGTAAATATGATTACAGGAGATATTTTTCATTCAAACAAAGCTGTGCATAAGCAGATTGTTGATCACAAGCCAAATAGAGGAAGGTCAAGTGAATGTACCACTGAAGGATGAGGTCCACCTTGAACTAACAAAAGGAGATCAAGCACGCCTTCGATCACTCCACCCCTTCAATCACTCCCCTCCTTTCTTCTCTCTTTGCTATTCTACCTCTATTCCATTTCTATCTCTTAGAAAGATTTCTGGTCATTTCACATAAACACTTCCTCAAAATGTGAGAGAAGACAGATTCCAAGCTCTTCTGGACAGTTGGGCAGGAGCCAACTGTCTTTTCTTTCCTGTTGTTGTAGGTCATACCTACACAAGAATAAAGCAGTGTCTAGGGGGAAGTGTTAACTGATATATTCAGGCTTGAGATGAACTATGAGGTGCACATTGGCTCCACTGCCTTCTAAACCTTTCTTTAATTGAAAACAGCGTACCTTCAGGTTTATGCAGAGAGTCCGGCCCAGTCCACCTGCACACTGCCTAGGTTTCTCTAACTCTCTGTAAGTAAAAAGTTGGGACTGATTTCTGACAGCTATAGGCTTAACATTTTGGAGGGGAAAAGTGTTTGTGGGGATAGATGTTGTGCTTTACTTTAGGAAAATATGTCCTGTTTGTAAGCAGGACACATAAACATAGAAGACATACAGGACAGGACATACAGAAACATACAGAAACACTTCCTCTAAAACAAGCTTCAGGGGCTATCTGAAGCTTGTTTTAGAGGAAGTGGTGCATAGCAGAGAGAAGGCCCTGGCCTGTGGCTTCAAGGTTTCTGTCAAGACATGGGCCCTGCCAAACCTCACTTGGGCATAAACAGTAGAATTCTTGCCATGAAATAACTTGGAATGCGTAGGAATGTCCTTTGCTATGAAATCAAATTATTGTCCACGTTAGAATTAAATGCCTAGAGTACTATTCACCTAATGCGCAGAGAGGAAGCTGTGAAGAGCCAACATGGGCTTGAGGTCTGTTTGGGACTGATACCATGTTGTCATGGCACAGAACTGCTTCACATGAAACTTTGGTGTAGCAGTCTGCACCACCAGGACTCAAGATTAAAATTTCAGAGGAAGTCCATGAGTACTTCAGTTTTGAATCAGCTCCTCCATTTTGGACTTCATATAGAGCTCCAGAATCTGGCTGTAAAGAGGTGCTGCTTGAAGTGGCATCTTTACCACCCCAACCTGTCAACTATACTCAACATGATCAATAATGCACTTAAGTTGCCTTTATTCTATTATCTTTAAATTTTTTCAAGTTTCATTTTTTTTTTTAAGACTTTATTTATTCATGAGAGACAGAGAGAGGCAGAGACAGGCAGAGGGAGAAGCTGGCTCCGTGCAGGAAGCCTGATGTGGAACTCCATCCCAGGACTCCAGGATCATGCTCTGAGCCAAAGGCAGACACTCAACTGCTGAGCCATCCAGGCGTCCCTCAAGTTTCTTCTTTTCATATGGAATCATAATTATTTAAGTTATATACACGTAATAGTAAAGAAACATTTAGGAAAAAAAATTAACTGCTCTGACAAGTGATTGGCCTTCTTTTTCTCAAAAGACTCCTGTGTGTAGAAAGGCAGATTTTGTTTTCCCCCTTAACAGATGAAACAGAAGCACAGAGAATTATGTGTTATGAGCGTAAGAATTGGCTGGGGTGGCTGAGGTGCGTGGGTGGCTCACTTGTGTAAGTGTCTGACTCTTGGTTTTGGCTCAGGTCATGATTTCATGGGTTATGAGATTGAGCCCCATGGCAGACTCCAGCCTCAGTGGAGAGTCTGCTTGAAGATTCTTTCCCTTTGCCTCTCCTCCCTTGTATGCTCACTCTGGCACTCTCTCTCAAATAAATAAATCTTAAAACAAACAAACAAACAAAAAAAAACAAGAATTGATATCAAAGCCCTCTTCTCAGTCTTTATCCAGTGCTCTTTCCAGGAGACCACGTTCTGTCATTAGTTTTCATCTTGGATATGGCACATGGACACAGGGTACCAGTCAAAGCTTTGGGAAGAGTTTCATATACCAACCTAAGCAAGTGGACTTTGGAGTCAAAACAATTTAACCAAAACCCCCAAAAATCTGATTAAAAAATGGGCAGAGAACCTGAATGGACATTTTTCCAAAGTAGACATATGAATGGCCAACAGACACATGAAAAGATGTTCATATCACTCATCATCAGGGAAACACAAATCAAAACAACAGTGAGTGTCACCATACATCTGTAAGAATGGCTAAAATCAAGAAGACAAGAAATAACAAGTGTTGGCAAAGTACATGGAGAAAAAAGAACTCTAGCACTATGCTAGTGGGAATATAATTGGTGCAGCCACTATGGAAAACAGTATGGAAGTTTCTCAAAAAGATAAAAATTGAAATACCATATGATTCAATAATTCCACTACTGGGTATTTATTCAAAGAAAATGAAAACATTAACTCAAAAAGATATATGAACCCCTATGTTTATGATAGCATTTTTTACAGTAGTCAAGATATGGAAGCAACCTAAATGTCCTTTGATAGATAATTGGATAAAAAAAGTGGTGGTATATATATACAATGGAATATTATATAACCATTAAAAGGATGAGATCTTGCCATTTACAACAATATAGATGAACCAAGAGAGTACTATTCTAAGTGAAACAAGTCAGACTGAGAAAGACAAATACCATATGATTTCACTTATATGTGGAACATAAAAAACAAAACAAATGATAAACAAAAAGTAGAATCAGACCTATAAATACAGAGAACAAACTGTTGGTTGCCAGAGGGAAGAGTAATAGGAAGATGGACAAAATGGGTGAACAGGAGTGGGAGATACAGGCTTCCAATTAAAACATGAATAAGTCTTGGAAATGAAAGGGAAAAGATACAGCACAGGGAATATAGTCAGTGGTATTGTAATAGTGTCATATGGTAACAGATGGTAGCTATACTTGTGAGCATACCATAATGTACAGAGATTTTAAATCACTGAAACTTATTATAATATTGTGTGTCAACTATACTCAAATTTTAAGAACAAGGAAAGAAAAACAAAAAATCAACTTTAAATCCCTGCCATGCCATAATTTGTCATATGGTTTGGAGGGAAGTTACTTAACTTTTGAGTCTCAGTTTCCTCACCTGTAAAATGGAACTCATTAAGGTCTAGTCCTCAGGATCATTGTGGAGTGATTACAGATAATACGTGCAAAGCATCCTGCATGGTTCCTGGCATGTGGTAGATATTCAGTAAAAGTTAGTTCCCTCTCTGTATCCCCTTCCTGAGTATTAACTCCACTGGGAAAGAAATCCACGTGTATAGTCCTTTTCAATGGTAAGCATAATAATAATATAACTTCAAAAGATGAAACCATTTCTCTCACTTTTGGAGAAAAAAAATAGTACCTGTCAAATCTTAAAGGCAGTTAAAGAAAATTTTTATAAAAAAGAATTTTCTAAATCTTATGTCTTGCTTATCTAACGGGAAAATTAAAATACAGTAATATCCTATGAAAGATTCTTTTTGTTTTTGCAAAGAACTGTGCTCCATCATGCCAACAGCTTGATTCATTTGTGTAGATAAATTTTTCACTGGCCTCAAAGTTGTTAAGATTAGGTGGTATGCTACTGACATCATTTTTCCCACTCACTGGCTTGAGCCCTTCTGCAACTTGTTCTGTAAAATAGTAAGTCCCCCGCCCCACCACCAAACCCCCTTCCATGAAGTTAGAAATTCTAAAATCCAGGAGTTAAATATCACCCAGATTTGCTGCCTGCTGGTGTGGAAAGCAAGTCGCCTTTCAGATGTCTAAGGAGTTGGAAGATCTCAGTGTGCATATCATGTTTAACCCACAGTGACGGGTGATTGGCAGCATAACAGCTGAGCGACAGCCATTTGGCTAGGAGTTCAAAACCCAACACGAAGAGCCATAGCAGGATCATGGCTTGATTTGCTGTGGCCATGAAGTCTAAATCACCAAGCACAGAGGTGGAGGCAGAGGTGACAGCTGGTAGCCATTCTCGTCAATAAAGTTGTGATGGTTGAGATGTACAAGCAACCAGAGCCTGCTAATTTCATAGCCTTTGAGCCAAGTACTTAGTGTCAAAACCAGCTATGGTCAATGATACAAATGGCTGTGAAGGGTCCCTTGTCAGCAGCAAGGCTCTCCCAACCAGACACTTTCCACCTAGTGGGTTAGAAATGGTTGGATCCTGCTTTCCAGGAATAGTCAGTTTGAGAAGACCTTATCTTTTCATTTTTTTAGGTTCTGGTAATTTTTTAAAGGCCTATTTATTGAGGTATAATTTATATACAGTAAAACTCAGTTTGATAAAATTGGATGAATACAGTCAGGTAACCCCCTTCACAATCAAAAGGAAAAAAAAAAGAAAATTTCCAAAAAACTGTCTCATACCCTCTCTGTTACCAGTCTTCCCCCACTCTTAGCTCCTGGTGACCACTAATAGATTTTCTGTCCCTATAATTATGCCCTTTCCCAAAATGTCATAGAAATGGAGTAATATAGTAAGTAGACTTTTGCATCTGGCTTCTTTCACTTATAATTTATCAGTGTTGGTATATTTAACAGTAATTTGCTCTTTTTCATTGCTGAACAGAATTCCAGAGTATGGATATACCACAGTTTTGCCAATTACTAGCTAAATGACATTTGTTTCCAGTTCTTGATGACTATGAATAAAGCTGCTATAAACATCTAGAATTTTATCTTTTTAGGCAAGATTTATAGAAAAGTAAATAACTTTGATTTACAGGAAACCAGAACTGTATAAGCTGGAATGATCATAGAGGTGGGAGTTATTCCCTTGTTGATTAACAGAAATATTTATCTTCTTAGCATGCTATTCTTTTGCATAGCAATTTCCAGTTGATACAAGGCAGTTTCACTCACCTTATTTTTGTAATTATCACAGTAACCCTGTGACGTAGGTTGGGGATCTTACCCCATTTTACAGATGATGGCTAAGAAACCTCCCTGCAATCCAGACTGCCTACCTTCTGATCTGGTATCCTTCCTCCAAACATTTTCTGAATGTCCTCTCTATGCAGAACACTCACTAAATGCTTTTGCAGTAGCCACACAAGCAACATAAAAATGTTTTTTCCCATCAAGAGGGGACAGTCTGTTACTCTCTATCATATATCAGTAGGTAAATGTAAATTAAAACAACAGTATACTGTTACACAACTATTAGAATATCCAGTGACAACAAATGCTGATGAGGATGTAAAACAACAGGAACCTCATCCATCGCTGATGGGAATACAGAATGGTACAGCTACTTTGAAAGACAGTGTGGCAGTTTCTTACAAAAGTAAACATACTTTTACCATATGATCCAGTCATCACAATCTGTTATTTACCCAAAGGAGCTGAAAACTTATGTCCACACAAGAACCTGCACACAGATGTTTGAGGCAGCTTTATTCATAATTGCTAAAACTTGGAAGTGACCAGGATGTCCTTCAATGGATAAATAAATAAACTGTAGTATATACAGCAATGGAATATTATTTAGTGCTAAAAAGAATTGAGCTGTCAAACCATGAAAAGGCATGCAGGAAACATAAATGCCTATTACAAGGTGAAAACCAGTCTGAAAAAACCATGGACTGTATGATTCCAATTATATGACATTCTGTGGAGACAGTACAAAGATCAGTGGTTGCCACAGGTGTGGAAGGGGTTAACAGGCAGAGCAGAGGATTTTTACGGTAGCGAAATTATTATATGATATCATAATGATAGATACATGTCATTATAACTTGTCCAAACCCATGTAATGTACAACATCGAGAATGACCCGTAATGTAAACTATGGGTTTGGGGTAATTGAGAAGTGTCATTGTAGGTTCATCAATTGTAGCAAATGTACTGCTCTTGTGGGAGGTGTTGATAGGTATACATATGTGGGAGCAGAGAATATATGGGAAATCTCTACCTTCCCCTCTGTTTTGCTGAGAATCTAAAACTGCTCTGAAAAATAAAATCTTTTAGAAAGGAGATGGGAGCAATAGTTCCTCAAATGGAACCAGGATGGACACATCTGCCTCAGGTTTTTTTTTTGTTTTGTTTTGTTTTTTAAGATTTTATTTATCTACTCATGAGAGACACAGAGAAAGGCAGAGACACAGGCAAGGGAGAAGCAGGCTCCATGCAGGGAGCCCAATGGAGGGCGCTAAACCACTGAACCACCAGGGCTGCCCCTGTTTAAGAGGAGTGCTAAGCTAGATCCAACTAACACAACCACAAGAAGCAAACAATCTATGAAGCTTCCTACAGTCCTTTTTGGAAACAGGCAGGGCATAAATTTTAAGAAGTAAATGCCATCCAAGAAGAGAACAGAGTGGCAGTTCCTGGCTGCTTGAAGGCAGAGGGGAATTCCCCAAATGGTGATATTCCACGGCAAATAATAAACGGATCTCTAGGATAAGGGAAAACCTTCCTCCTTAGTCTCCAAGTTAGAGAAAGCAATTACCAGACAATGCTTTCTTTGAACTCAAAGTTTGACCGAGATAATGACTGGAATTAAGTACTGGAGAATCAAAGTAGAAAGTGTTCTTGTAGGCCTGAAATTACCAGAATTGTTTCATGTGGAGACCAGAATATCTGATGTGGCTGTTGAAAAAAACAAAAAATCTGTCCATGAGATTCTATTCTTTAAAAAAAAAAAAAAAGAATTTTACTTTCTCAGTGCTGCTTTTGGCGGCATTTGCCTGTCAGACCTCCCACAAGTTGGCCTCTTTATATTCTGATAAGATGGCTGCTGACCAGCTGTCACTCCAGCCAGAAATGACACAGGCTCCTTGTGCAATTGGCCAGCAGAGGTTAGGAGGAGAAGGTTGGGCTTTTGCGCCTCATCTGTATGCGCCTTCCCTGCCAGATACAGTAGGCACCATTTGCCAGGTCCATTATGAGGGCAGGAAAGCCCAGATCCCCAACCAAGAAATCTACCTAGACAGTGCTTCTGCTGGAAACCAGGCTTCTGGGTCTATCCTCTGGGTGGGTCATCAAATGCCACGCCAGGCTGGGGCCTCCTCCTATAGCAGCTGATCTGTGGGAACTTAAAGACCCAGACATGTGAAAGAAATAAAATCTGAATTTTTTTTTTAAGATTTTATTTATTTACTCATGAGACACAGAGAGAGATAGAGACACAGGCAGAGGGAGAAGCAAGCTCCATGTAGAGAGCCCAATGGGGACTCAATCCCAGGACTCCAGGATCACACCCTGGGCCGAAGGGAGGTGCTCAACCACAGAGCCACCAGGCATCCCTAAAGTCTGAATTTTTATTTCCACTTATAAAGGAAAGAGTAGAGGTCAATGGTTTTTAAATGTTTACATAAATGGGGCTGCATTGTGTAATATTTAGGAATTCAGACTTTAGGGCAAAGCTGCTTGGGTTTGAACCCTGGCTCTAGGGAATCCCTGGGTGGTGCAGCGGTTTGGCGCCTGCCTTTGGCCCAGGGTGCGATTCTGGAGACCCAGGATCGAATCCCACATCGGGCTCCCGGTGCATGGAGCCTGCTTCTCCCTCTGCCTATGTCTCTGCCTCTCTCTCTCTCTCTGTGACTATCATAAATAAATAAAAATTAAAAAAAAATTTATGAACCCTGGCTCTGCCACTCTTCAGCTGTGTGTGATTCATGGGCAAGTCATTTAAGCTCCTTGGGCCTCAGTTTCCTTAACTGTAAAATGGGAATAATAGTGGCCTCAATCTTTTAGAATTACTGTGCAGATTAATGAGTTAATTTTTGTAAAGGGCTTAGAACACTGCATGGAACATAATAATTCATACATTTGTGTTTTTAAATGATAATAATGGATATTTCTCTAACTCTTGTTCTTAACACCACCACCAATGCTCCAGCCAAATCAAGCTGAATACTACATGTACCTAATCTTTTCCTTCTATTTCTGTTTTAACATCTGTCAGCTTTACTTCTTCATATAGTTCCCTAGGGCTACTACAACAAATTACCCCAAACTTCATAGCGTAAAACAACAGAAACCTTTTCTCTCATAGTTCAGGAGGCTGGAAGTCCAAAATCGAGAAGGTTGGTTTCTACTGGAGGCTCTGAGGGAGAATTCTTCCCATACTTCTGGTAGTTCCTGACAATTCTTGGCATCTCTTGGATTATAGACCCATCTCCACTCTTAGCTTTCATTATTACATGCATTCTCCCTGTGTCCATGTCTTCACATGCCCTTCTTATAAGGATCATTGGACTTAAGACCCACCTTAAGCTAGTATGACCTCATCTTAAACTAATTACATCGATTTCCAAGTAAGGTCACATTCTGAGGTTCTCTATAGACAGGAATATTGAGGGGACCCTCATCTATCCAGCTCACTCCCTTAAAACTGTTAGGGTATTTTTACATCTGTTATCTCTTTTTATTCTTACTCTCTCTGTATTAGAATGTAAGCTGCATGGGAGTAGGGACTGTACCTCTTTAAGTATAGTCTGAGACAGCTTGGCACTGCTTAATGTGGGTTTGCTGGGCCACCGCAAGGGAATGGAGAGATGTGATGCCACCAGGCTGGGTGTGGGAAGGTGGTGTTTGAGGTAGTAGAGTCACTCAGAAGGAGAGAGAGGGATAGGATGGGAAAAAAAAAATCTCATCCAAGAAAATAAAAAAAGAGAAAGGTCAGAGATCCCAAATATTCTAATATAGTATGTCTGGAAGTACTGCCAGCAAATTAGAAATAGCCAGAGTCAGAAGGAAGGTGCAGGATGAGAGAGAACAAGGTTTATATCACAGGTCAGAAGAAAAGGAGCTAGGACAGTTAGTTGACTGCCTCAGGGCAAAGCCTACAGCATATCTCCTCTGTGAGGGAGGAGGGGCCCTGCTGCCAGTGTGGTTTCTTCTAGAGCCAAGGGATCCAACTGGAAAGAACCAGCCCTTAGATACCTGAGGTAGTCTGAGATGGTGGAACATCTTCAACCCATCATGCCCTCGAGGGTCATGGAGAATGGAAGAAGAGATGTGACAGCCAGGATAGACCCTTCAGTATTTTTCTACTCAGGTCTTGCTTGATCTGTTTTGGTAGAGAAGTATTTAGATATGGATCAACATGAGTTAAGCTGACTGGACAATGAAAAACTGCAATTGTGATAATTGTCAACCCAGCGGAATGTGTAGTCTCTCTTTTCCATGATAGCTTTATTGGTTGTTAATGACCCACAACAGTCAGTGAGCAGGGCTATAAGCTGAAAGGAAAGGACAGATGTGCCTGAGGGGTAGAGATGCGGAGGAAAGGAGGAGACCTTGTCCACCCCCTGGTGGTACAACTGAAAAGGAAACAGGAAAACCAACCAGTTGTCAAAGCAGAAGCCCTGGTCTGGTACACTTAAGACCTCTGTTTGTCACCCAGCTCCGTATTTGACTAATACAGTCATTGAGACAGAGGTCCAAATAACCAAGTCACCAAGTTAGTAGTGAGTCCAATCAGGACAGTTACCAATTCCCTGGTTTTCTGCAGGTACACCCTTTCCAGCCACATTATTAAATCTTAAAAATAAGCACCAAATCTGTTGGAAAGATTTATCACATTGGAACCTCAAACCATAAGACAGGTATGGGTTTCCCTAGCCACATTGTGTCACCCACGTGGGTAATTCATCCAGGTGTGGGAGCATGAACTTGGTAAGTTTCTCCTGTGTTTCATTCCACAGGGTACCCTTCAAACCAAAGCAGTGATCTGCAGCCTACTGTTGCAGGAGATACTAAGGGAAGTGCCCAGGATCAAGACTGCAGCGAGCCCGGTAACCACACAGATGAAATTGTTAGAGGTTTGGGTTAGGTGTCCTATATTCAGGGATGTTCCAGAGAAGGTTCCAGAGATGGAAATGACAGCTTGATATGGGCCCTCTATTTTTCAATAGGAGATAGCTGCTTAAATTCAGGGGCAGCCTTACAGAGGATCCTCTTAGGTGATTTCACAGAAAAGACAGAGATAAGCTCAGCTTCTCTGCAGCTGCCCCCTCTGCCCACTGACCTGTTTACAGGGGAAACTGGTCTAGTTGTGTCTCTCCTTACCAATTGTCTCTCCTCAACTCTTCCTCTTGGAGTAGACGCTAACACATTTCTGTCTGATTTACCTGGGAACATATCAAAGTGCAGCTTCTCAAGAAGGTTGTCTCTCTGTGATCCTGGTACATTGACCTCAAACTGATGGAGAACATTTATGGTAGGGAGGCGCACCAGAGATGAGGAATTAAAACTTGATTATCTGTTCCAAGCCACCCTCCATTAGTTAACATCATTGCAAAATGAGAGCATTAGGCAGACTATATCAGTGGTTTTTAAACATTTTAAAAATATTAGAATCTTCCCTTTTGGTAGTTTGAAGTTTCTAGACTTCTGCTGGAAAAAGAATGTTTTTCAAAAATATGGCCTTTAATGCTAATGCCAGCATTTTCTGAAAAGTTAAGATGGGTTGCCCTGGATTTACAGGAGAGTTACAGTTACAGAATATCTGCCAGGCCCAGCAAAGAGTTTCTGGGCATTTCCCCCTCCTTTGGAATCTGCAGCCCAGCTTCTGTTTCAAGGAAATGCAGAACTGGGACTTTGCCTTGGAGCAGGGAAGTTAGGGAGTGGAAGAGACGGAAAAGAGAGGGGAGCCCAGGGAGCAGCAGCGTTTCTGGAATTTGGGAGTGGAGACAACTACACACTTTACATCTTCAAAAACAGGATGCCTAGCTGTTAACTGACCCATGGTCTAGACCCTTTCTCCCTAGCAGAAGTCACAAATAGGCGGTCTTCCAGGTGTAATCAGCGTGTGGATATGTTTTGTTTGGCCAGATGGAGTTTTAAAAAAAACTTTGCACCCAAATGTCTTTAGGTGGGGCATACATTCTCTGGTTCATCACAAACCCCAGCTCTTTCCACCCACTTTGCCTGACAGTGCACACTTTTTTGTTACCTGGGTGACCCAAAGGCATTTGAGTTTGCACTGCCTGCTCCAGTGTCTTCAGCCAAATGCCTTCCTGTCTGATTCCAAAATGGTCCAGTGGAAGATTAGTTGGACTTTCCTGGGAAATATGAATGGCCCATTGAGCTCAATCTGACTTTGGAAGGATTTTTTTTAAATTTATTTTTTATTGGTGTTCAATTTACTAACATAAAGAATAACCCCCAGTGCCCGTCACCCATTCACTCCCACCCCCCGCCCTTCTCCCCTTCCACCACCCCTAGTTCGTTTCCCAGAGTTAGCAGTCTTTACGTTCTGTCTCCCTTTCTGATATTTCCCACACATTTCTTCTCCCTTCCCTTATATTCCCTTTCACTATTATTTATATTCCCCAAATGAATGAGAACATATAATGTTTGTCCTTCACCGACTGACTTACTTCACTCAGCATAATACCCTCCAGTTCCATCCACGTTGAAGCAAATGGTGGGTATTTGTCTCCTTCAGAATAGTCCCTCCCAGCATTGCTTTATTTCATTGAACCAGAACACTTAAGGATACTTCTCTGAGGAAAGGAGACACCTGTCTGGAGAGGCCTCTATTGCCCTACCTACATGAACCTCAAGTCTGCTATTCAAGCTCATCATTTAATTTTTTCAGCCATGTCACTGGTCTTACTCCTTTTAATTTGATCTATTCACTTAGAATGGACTACCATATTTTACCTTTCTGTCCACATCTTTGTTTCTTCAATCTCCTTGTTCAATTAATTTGCCAAAGAGATGCCAAATGATTCCAGCTGTCACCAGGACATACTTAAAAATATTTGACAATACTGAGTTTTGCCTTGAACTCAGTAGTTTGATGGCCTCTTTCCTGTTTGTGTTTTTACTGACTCAAATCCTTCTCCCTGCTCTTCAGGCAAAGCTGGGGGATAGAGCAAAAGACTCCATCTAAGCTTTATTAAGAATATTCTGTAAGTTTTCTGTTTGATTTTTATACTTCAAATAACTCTTAAAAATCAATATTTTGATGACTGAAGTGTAAATGAATAAGAAACATGGAATAGGTTTTCCCTTCAGTTACATGAACAGAAATTCTGTGGGTTTTTTTTTTATTGGAAACCCAGGCAAAGGAACTGGGGGCATTTGCTAAGTTCCAAGATGTTGAAGCTTCCTCTCTGGTGTTGGACATGGCACCTTTCTCCTGAGAGTCCCAAACCAGAAGAGGCTTGGTGATCTTTTCTTGCTTTACCTTTTCCTCCCTGAATTACTGTTAAATTGCTCCATTTTATTCTGAAGACCTCAGATAGGTGGAGAGGACAGCAATCTCAGCTTTCCACGTGGGTGATACCATTTGGGCTTTGATCAGTGCATGGTAGCTCTTAGCTCTTGCTTCTGCCAAATTGGGCCAGATCACAAGGTTAAAGATTATTCCTGTCAGTGTTCCTTCTTAATAAGAAAACAGAATTATTTGTGCCACTGAAGTAGGCTTCTCTTTCTCCTTTTTAAAGTCAGTTCTTGCTTTTATGTTGCTTATCACAGTATTACAAGGGAGCTTAGGCCAAACAGTGTTTTAGAATCTCCAGGAGGGAGAAACCTGTCTGAGCCTTTTGCTGGAGGAGTTGGTCAAACAGGAGATAGTGGGGAATGGGTTAAATGAAATTCTGGAAGGCTGCAGCTATTTTTCTTGATTTCTTTTTTTTTCTTCTTTCAACATTGTTGTCTCACTGTTTGGTCTTAATGTTTTTGTGTGCAATAATAAAAATGTAATAATGTTCCACTTAAAATTTTATCTTTATTCTTTTGGTGTTTATAGCAATAATAATAACAGCAACAACAGATGGTCTTATTTACCACTGATAGCTCAAAGAATTACATTTCTTTTATACAAGAAATATTTATGTCTAAGGAACCAAACTAATAGAGAATCAGAGCTTACTTTTTCCAGGATAGACAACGTGAAACTATTGATTTCTGTATTTCTTTTTCTTCACTCTATCTTTGTCATGCTGTATGTTCAATCATTATAACTTCAATATTATACATTTTTTTAAAGATTTATTTATTTATTAGAGAGCACCTGGGAGGAATGGAGGGGAGGGGCAGAGGGGAAAGTAGACAGAGTCTTAAGCAGACTCCCCACTGAGTACAGAGCTCCATTCAGGGCTCTGTCTCATGACCCTTGAGATCATGACTTGAGCCAAAACCAAGAGTTGGGTGCTGAACCAACTGCACCACCCAGGTGACCCTAACCTTATATATTTTAATGCATCTTCTGCAGTATGTCACAATTGCTAAGTTTACAGATTATCTTCACTGTTCATATTTTGGTTTGGACCTGAAATAAGGATAGCAAATAGGTGCAGTCTCTCCTCTGTCCCACTTGATCAGTAGTGACTGTGTGAAACTGTAATTCTCAGCCCTGACCACATGTTAAAATAATCTGGAAAGCTTCTTAAAATTGACACCAATCCCACCCCAGGGCAGTTTCAGAATCTCTAGGAGCTGGACTTACATATATTTAAAATCTTCCCCGGTGATTGGAATATATAGCTAGGATTAAAAATCTCTGATGTAGATCAGTGTCTGCCAAACTTCAGCATGGATCCAGGTCACCTTGAGGGCCTGTTAAAAACACAAATTGCCAGCTCACACTACTGGACATTCTGATTCACTAGGTCTTGGGTGGAGTCCAAGAATTTGCATTAATAACAAGTTTCAAAATGATGTTGATGCTTCATGTGTTGTCCTCATGAAGTCATGATCACATGGCATCTGCACCATGGGAACCAGTGATGTAAAGTGTGTTGAGAAGGAACTTGAAGCTGGAGCACATGGGTGGCTCAGTTGGTTGAACATCCAGCTCCCAATTTTGGCTCAGGTCATAATCTCAGGGGTTGTGAGATCAAGCTTGAGTCGAGCCCACACCCCTCCTCCATGGGCTCTGCACTCAGTGGGAATCTGCTTACGATTTTCTCTCTGTCAAATAAATAAATAAATCTTTTAAAAAATAGGAAATTAAAAATAGGAAATTGAAGCTGAATTAAGATTTAGTGGGAAAGAGGGGCATGATTGGTTAGTTATGGCTGGGCAGACATAGTCACAGAAAGGAGGAATCATATTTGTTACTCCTTAAGAAACTGATCAGTAAACTGCCCTCATTCACAGTGTAGAAATGAGTTACTCCAGGAATGATTTCCTATGTATAGTTTGTCCTACCCACATTGTGACAGTCCATTCCCTGATGTACATTCTGCACCAGGCAGCCCCACCCTGCCCAGCTGAGATTGGAAGTTGGTCTGCTGTCTAGCCCAGTGCCATTCCAGCTCCTGCATGCCACCATTGCAGTTGACCTTACTTAGGGGCCTCTAATCTCTGTCTACTATCTCAATCTATTGCCAGAGAAAGGTAGCTTGTTTTCACATAACTATGAATTATTTTACCCACTTGCTGGCTGGGATCACAGAACAGGTCAGTCTTGATGACATGTGGTAGACAAAGGCTGCAGAACAGCATGAGGGCAGGAGAGAGCTGCTGCGGAGTATGGTTGGGTGCTAAAACCTAACCCTGCCTCCGAAGCTCTCCATGGATCCCTAAGTTTTTTGTTTGTTTTCTTGTTTCCTCTCCATTCTGAGGGCCTCTATAGATCATAAAAGCAGTCTGCAAACAGAATTCAGCAGTGGCCATGGACAGACTTCAAGCAACTCTCTTGCTGTCACTGAGAAAAATCGGTGAGTCTTATCCATAGTGTTCCCAGTCTTAAACTGAGTTGTTCTAGTGGACAATGGACAATGAAACAAGTATTTCTAACAGTGTGTTATTTTGGTGAGTTGGAGAGAGTAGAGCCAAAAAAAATTTTTTTAATCAGATTCTCCCAGGTCAGAGGTCATTACTCTGTGGGTAGAAGTCTTTATTCTATAGGGCAACCTGAACAGAGTCCTGCTTTTTGGGTTCTCCTCGTGGTAAAACAGGTATGTGGCCTCATTAGGTTAAAGCAGTTTTTCTCAATTGGGGACAGTTTTAACCATCTGCCCCCTGGGACATTTGGCAGTATTGGGAGATAGTTGTGGTTGTCACAACTTTAGAGGGAGGAGTTGTGCTAATTAATGTCTAGTAGGTAGAGACCAGGGATACTGGTAAACATCCTACCACACAGCACAGCTCCCTCACAACAAAGAATTGTCCAGCTCCAAATGACAGTAGTTCCAAGGTTGAAAAACCTTAGGTTTAAGCTAAAGAAAAAAGGGAATACCATTTCCTATTTACCTGCAGTTTCTAGTTAAGTATAATTCAAAATAAGTAGAGTATTATAGCTCTAGGCCATCGTGCACCATCTTCAGTGTAGATTTCACTGCTCAGGTCTAAAGAAAAGAATGCTCCTGGCTAAATGTAGGCTTGGGTCGCTTTAAGTCAGGCCAGGCCTTGATATCAAGCACTGGAGACTCAAGGAACTCCTAGGCTTCCAGTTCTCTAGGGATACCTCCATAACCTACATTCTCCCAGAAAAGGTATTTAGGGCTTGTCATACATGTCACCAGGAAGAGGACAGAACTACAGGAAGGAGTAGATCATATCAAAAGTCCCTCATTGAGAATGGAATGAAGCTTGCCTTTCTTATTTTCCTCTAAATCATTTGTAAGAACTTTTTCCTTAAAAGGACGTGGAGAAAGAAGCAGATCATTAGAAAGTTCTGTGTATCTTTACTTGGAAAAAGAAATGGTTTTGATTTATAATTTTTAAGAATATTTCTTAATTTTTAAAAATTTCTTATGAATATTTTTGAGACCTGACAAATTACATTATCAGTACTTTTCTAATGGTATCAAAGTGTTGTTGGACTGCTTATAAAGGAGACTGCTTTCCCAATAGAATAGCTCGTTCAAGGGTACTGGAGGAAATATTATGGGCCTGTCACCTCAAACTAGAATAATAAAGTGTAGAATTTCTGATGCAGCAGAAAGACCACTGAACTTGGCAGGTGGAAGACTTGGGTTCTGGTCCTAGAGCTGACATTTTCCAGCCGTTTGACCTTGGACAAGTCAGTGAACCAGTCTGGTGCATGGCTCTGGCTCCAGCCCAAGCCTGACCCCCCCCCCAGCCTCAGCTGGTGGCTGACTTTACGCAGTATCAGGACAGTGCTGCGAGCAACTGCAGCTTCACTTCCCTGCATTTCAGACTTGCTCTTTCTCTTCAGCTGTTCTTTCTTCCTTTGCTCTCATCTCAAAAGATTACAGGTCCTTTCCTGGCACAGGCTAATGCCTTCCTTCATGGTCCTTTCCTCCAGCTGCCTCCTTCCCTCACCTGCCCCTCCCTCCTCAATGCTGAAATCTGATCTGGGCCCTCCCTGTGTCTCTACAACTGCTCTCCCAGGTGTTAGAGCCTCGTCTTCTACATACTTTGTGGCATCAGCTCCGAGGGCTATGCTGGCGTCAGATTGCCCTTTTCCTTGGGTGTCTGTGGACCTGCAGGCTTCAGGCTCTTCCTCTAAGACATTCTTGGTCTCTGTCTTCTCTGGCCCCGTCCTCCTCAGCTGCCCACCATTGAAATGAGGCAGTTCTCCAAGTCCTTGACTTTCTTCTTTACTTACTCCTTACCTGGATGATATCCTCTCACTGGTGTGTTCTGGTACCAACTCCCAACTCACTGAGCACAGTTCTCAGGTCTTTTCTGAAGCCCTCACTTCCACTTCCAACCCTCTTGGCCCTGTTTGTTTGTTTGTTTCTTTCTTTCTTTCTTTCTTTCTTTTTTAAGATTTTCTTTATTTACTCATAAGAGACACAGAGACAGAGACATAGGCCGAGGGAGAAGCAGGCTCCATGCAGGGAGCCTGACGTGGGACTTGATCCTGGGTCTCCAGGATCAGGGCCTGGGCCAAAGGTGGCACTAAACCGCTGAGCTACCTGGGCTGCCCTGGCCCTGTGTTTCTGATTGATGCACCAGGCCCTCAGCAGGAAAGTCCCCAGCAAACCACCTTCTGTGCCTGACCCTCTCACTGTTGTGGGTTGTGTCAACACTCTAGTGACCTAGCCTTGAAACCTGGCAGTCATTTTTTTTCTTTCTGGCAGTCATTTTTGATCCCTGCTTCTCATTTAACCTCACCTTCAGTCATTTTCTTAGCCTCCTTCCAAGTCCAGGCCTGCCATTATCTTGTTTTTTCTCTCTTGTGATTTTCTTCTTTATAGACCAGCTTTTATTTCTGACATCTGATCAATGGTCCTAAAGCATATTCTGACTTTTCAAAGAACTTTAATGGCTTCCCATTTTAGACCAAAAGAAGTTCAGACTTCTCAGCGTACCATATCAAGCCTCTTTCTCCAACCTTGCTGTACTCTGTCTTCCAGACTCACCTCCAATTATGCCCTGATATGCCCCCTGTGTGATCGACTTTTTTTTTTTACTAGAGCACCTACCTCTGCCTTTGCTCCTGCCTTTCTGTTCAGTTCTTAGCTATCTCATCAAGATATGTTGTCATATCCCTTTCCTCCATGAAGACCTATTCTCTTCAATGCTCCTTGAACCTTTTTATTTCATTTTAACATAACTACTCGAAATGCTGGTTCACGACCAGATAATGAACTTATATCAGAATGTAAATCAACCCACTGCTTTCTTCATCAAGAAAGTCTTGCTATGAAAAATATATCAGCTCAGCTAAACAATGTCCTTGGTGATAAGTTGATTTACATTCTGACACAAGCTCCTTACGACATTGTGAGCAGTAATGGCTCATAGACAGGGTCCTCGGACCACACTTCGGTTTATCACTCTCTGTAGCTCTTCATGTATTGCCCAGTGTTGTGGTTGACTATATGCTAGCAGGTCAGCTTCTCAAAGGTGAAGGCTGAATCTTCTTCCTGTGTCCATTACATGCAGTGGGTACTTGATAAGTTTATTGAGATAACTTCCAACACCACTCTAAAGGCTTAGATTTTTATGAAAGAAATATTCTCCTTGTTCAATCTTTGGGTGATGGCAGTAACGATAGGATCTGGATTGATTCATCAGATAGTCCATCAGGACATGCCTATTCTGGGGAGCTAGGGGACTCATTTATTTGTGCCCTCTGTGTTTGATGGATCAACTCAGGGGTTGAGAGGAAAGAAACTGGGGGGAGGAGGAGTGACAGGGAAAGAGATGAGCAGACCAAGAAAAAAGCTAAGTCATGCCAATGATGATGCTCTTAGCAATTAATATACCGTCCAACTAATATGTTTAAGAATCCCTCAGGATAGAAGTCTAAACACAAAAGTTCCAGCACTGGCTCAGTTGCTCAGGGATTCATTAGGGATATGGGCTCTCGTCATCTCTTTGCTACTTTCAGTGCATCAGCAATGCCCCCACTTACGGTCACAAGGTGGCTGAAGCAGCACTGAACCTTACTTCATGTGGAAATGTCAAAAGCAGGAAGGAAGAGGTGGATGGCCAAGGTGCCGTCCTCAGGAGTCTGTCTCTGTTTCCCTAAAGTCTCTAGGACACTGTCCTCACATCTCACTGGCCAGTGATTACCAATTTGCCCAGGTGGCTCTGCCAAGGAGCTGCAAGGAAAGCTGGGAATGTGAGCATGGGCATTTGCAGCTTTGCGGGAGAGAGTAGGCAAAGAAGAAAGGGGTTGCAGAACCAACCAACACCGTGTGCCAGAAGAGTCCTGAAGGGGTAGTGATGGGAGTAGATAGGTACCAGGGAAAGATAAAGGGAAGGCAAAATCAAGAAGAGGTCTTAACGAAGACCCAAACATGACAAGAAATATTGCTGAGAACAGAACAATATAATCATTCAGACTTACTCAACATTTGGGGGGAGGAGCAAGATGGCGGAAGAGTAGGGTCTCCAAATCACCTGTCTCCACCAAATTACCTAGAAAACCTTCAAATTATCCTAAAAATCTATCAATTCGGCCTGAGAATTAAAGAGAGACCAGCTGGAATGCTACAGTGAGAAGAGTTCGCGCATCTATCAAGGTAGGAAGACGGGAAAAAGAAATAAAGAAACAAAGGCCTCCAAGGGGGAGGGGCCCCGCGAGGAGCCGGGCTGAGGCCGGGGCGAGAGCCCCGTCCCGGAGAGCAGGAGCTGCACCGACCTTCCCGGGGGAAAGGGGCTCGCGGGGAGTTGGAGCAGGACCCAGGAGGGCGAGGATGCCCTCGGGTTCCCTGGGACAGTAACAGAGCAACTGCGCGCCCAGGAGAGTGCCCCGAGCTCCCTAAGCGCTGCAGCGTGCACGGCGGGACCTGGCGGGACCCGAAGCAGCCAGGAGGGGCTCGGGCGGCGGCTCCGCGGAGAGGGCTGCGCGGCCCCGGGAGCAGCTCGGAGGGGCTCGGGCAGAGGAAGAGGCTCCGTGCAGAGGGGCCTGCGCGGTTCCAGGAGCAGCTCGGAGGGGCTTGGGCGGCAGCTCCGCGGAGGGGGCTGCGGGGCGGGAGCGCGAATCCAACAGCGCAGGCTCCGGAGCACAGAGCGCCGGGACACAGCCCAGGATCCGGCCTCCCCCGGGACAGGCAGAGGCCGGGAGGGCCCAGGACAGCAAGGAAGCACCTGTCCCGAGCTGAGCAGATCAGCGGCCCCGCCCCGGAGCCTCCAGGCCCTGCAGACCGAGAGCTCCGGAGTTCCTGCGGGGGCTGAATCCAGGTTTCCAGAGCTGGCCCCGCCACTGGGGCTGTACCTCCTGCGGCCTCACGGGGTAAAACAACCCCCACTGAGCCCTGCACCAGGCAGGGGCACAGCAGCTCCCCCAACTGCTAACACCTGAAAATCAGCACAACAGGCCCCTCCCCCAGAACACCAGCTAGACTGACAACTTCCAGAAGAAGCCAAGGGACTTAAAGTACACAGAATCAGAAGATACTCCCCCGTGGTTCTTTTTTTGTTTTGTTTTGTTTTGTTTTGCTTTTTGATTTGTTTCCTTCCCCCACCCCCTTTTTTTCTCATTTCTTTTTCTTTCTCTTTTTCATCTTTTTTTTTTTCGTTTTTTTTCTTCCTTTTTTTTTCTCTTTCTCTTTTCTTTCCTTCTTTCTCTCCTCTCTTTTTCTCTTTTTCCCAATACAACTTGCTTTTGGCCACTCTGCACTGAGCAAAATGACTAGAAGGAAAACCTCACCTCAAAAGAAAGAATCAGAAACAGTCCTCTCTCCCACAGAGTTACAAAATCTGGATTACAATTCAATGTCAGAAAGCCAATTCAGAAGCACTATTATACAGCTACTGGTGGCTCTAGAAAAAAGTATAAAGGACTCAAGAGACTTCATGACTGCAGAATTTAGAGCTAATCAGGCAGAAATTAAAAATCAATTGAATGAGATGCAATCCAAACTAGAAGTCCTAACGACGAGGGTTAACGAGATGGAAGAACGGGTGAGTGACATAGAAGACAAGTTGATAGCAAAGAGGGAAACTGAGGAAAAAAGAGACAAACAATTAAAAGACCATGAAGATAGATTAAGGGAAATAAACGACAGCCTGAGAAAGAAAAACCTACGTTTAATTGGGGTTCCCGAGGGCGCCGAAAGGGCCAGAGGGCCAGAATATGTATTTGAACAAATTCTAGCTGAAAACTTTCCTAATCTGGGAAGGGAAACAGGCATTCAGATCCAGGAAATAGAGAGATCCCCCCCTAAAATCAATAAAAACCGTTCAACACCTCGACATTTAATAGTGAAGCTTGCAAATTCCAAAGATAAAGAGAAGATCCTTAAAGCAGCAAGAGACAAGAAATCCCTGACTTTTATGGGGAGGAGTATTAGGGTAACAGCAGACCTCTCCACAGAGACCTGGCAGGCCAGAAAGGGCTGGCAGTATATATTCAGGGTCCTAAATGAGAAGAACATGCAACCAAGAATCCTTTATCCAGCAAGGCTCTCATTCAAAATGGAAGGAGAGATAAAGAGCTTCCAAGACAGGCAGCAACTAAAAGAATATGTGACCTCCAAACCAGCTCTGCAAGAAATTTTAAGGGGGACTCTTAAAATTCCCCTTTAAGAAGAAGTCCAGTGGAACAGTCCACAAAAACAAGGACTGAATAGATATCATGATGACACTAAACTCATATCTCTCAATAGTAACTCTGAATGTGAACGGGCTTAATGACCCCATCAAAAGGCGCAGGGTTTCAGACTGGATAAAAAAGCAGGACCCATCTATTTGCTGTCTACAAGAGACTCATTTTAGACAGAAGGACACCTACAGCCTGAAAATAAAAGGTTGGAGAACCATTTACCATTCGAATGGTCCTCAAAAGAAAGCAGGGGTAGCCATCCTTATATCAGATAAACTAAAATTTACCCCAAAGACTGTAGTGAGAGATGAAGAGGGACACTATATCATACTTAAAGGATCTATTCAACAAGAGGACTTAACAATCCTCAATATATATGCCCCGAATGTGGGAGCTGCCAAATATATCAATCAATTATTAACCAAAGTGAAGAAATACTTAGATAATAATACACTTATACTTGGTGACTTCAATCTAGCTCTTTCTATACTCGATAGGTCTTCTAAGCACAACATCTCCAAAGAAACGAGAGCTTTAAATGATACACTGGACCAGATGGATTTCACAGATATCTACAGAACTTTACATCCAAACTCAACTGAATACACATTCTTCTCAAGCGCACATGGAACTTTCTCCAGAATAGACCACATATTGGGTCACAAATTGGGTCTGAACCGATACCAAAAGATTGGGATTGTCCCCTGCATATTCTCAGACCATAATGCCTTGAAATTAGAACTAAATCACAACAAGAAGTTTGGAAGGACCTCAAACACGTGGAGGTTAAGGACCATCCTGCTAAAAGATAAAAGGGTCAACCAGGAAATTAAGGAAGAATTAAAAAGATTCATGGAAACTAATGAGAATGAAGATACAACCGTTCAAAATCTTTGGGATGCAGCAAAAGCAGTCCTAAGGGGGAAATACATGGCAATACAAGCATCCATTCAAAAACAGGAAAGAACTCAAATACAAAAGCTAACCTTACACATAAAGGAGCTAGAGAAAAAACAGCAAATAGATCCTACACCCAAGAGAAGAAGGGAGTTAATAAAGATTCGAGCAGAACTCAACGAAATTGAGACCAGAAGAACTGTGGAACAGATCAACAGAACCAGGAGTTGGTTCTTTGAAAGAATTAATAAGATAGATAAACCATTAGCCAGCCTTATTAAAAAGAAGAGAGAGAAGACTCAAATTAATAAAATCATGAATGAGAAAGGAGAGGTCACTACCAACACCAAGGAAATACAAACGATTTTAAAAACATATTATGAACAGCTATATGCCAATAAATTAGGCAATCTAGAAGAAATGGACGCATTCCTGGAAAGCCACAAACTACCAAAACTGGAACAGGAAGAAATAGAAAACCTGAACAGGCCAATAACCAGGGAGGAGATTGAAGCAGTCATCAAAAACCTCCCAAGACACAAGAGTCCAGGGCCAGATGGCTTCCCAGGGGAATTTTATCAAACGTTTAAAGAAGAAACCATACCTATTCTCCTAAAGCTGTTTGGAAAGATAGAAAGAGATGGAGTACTTCCAAATTCGTTCTATGAAGCCAGCATCACCTTAATTCCAAAACCAGACAAAGACCCCACCAAAAAGGAGAATTACAGACCAATATCCCTGATGAACATGGATGCAAAAATTCTCAACAAGATACTGGCCAATAGGATCCAATAGTACATTAAGAAAATTATTCACCATGACCAAGTAGGATTTATCCCTGGGACACAAGGCTGGTTCAACACCCGTAAAACAATCAATGTGATTCATCATATCAGCAAGAGAAAAACCAAGAACCATATGATCCTCTCATTGGATGCAGAGAAAGCATTTGACAAAATACAGCATCCATTCCTGATCAAAACTCTTCAGAGTGTAGGGATAGAGGGAACATTCCTCGACATCTTAAAAGCCATATATGAAAAGCCCACAGCAAATATCATTCTCAATGGGGAAGCACTGGGAGCCTTTCCCCTAAGATCAGGAACAAGACAGGGATGTCCACTCTCACCACTGCTGTTCAACATAGTACTGGAAGTCCTAGCCTCAGCAATCAGACAACAAAAGGACATTAAAGGCATTCAAATTGGCAAAGAAGAAATCAAACTCTCCCTCTTCGCCGATGACATGATACTCTACATAGAAAACCCAAAAGTCTCCACCCCAAGATTGCTAGAACTCATACAGCAATTCGGTAGCGTGGCAGGATACAAAATCAGTGCCCAGAAGTCAGTGGCATTTCTATACACTAACAATGAGACTGAAGAAAGAGAAATTAAGGAGTCAATCCCATTTACAATTGCACCCAAAAGCATAAGATACCTAGGAATAAACCTAACCAAAGATGTAAAGGATCTATACCCTCAAAACTATAGAACACTTCTGAAAGAAATTGAGGAAGACACAAAGAGATGGAAAAATATTCCATGCTCATGGATTGGCAGAATTAATATTGTGAAAATGTCAATGTTACCCAGGGCAATATACACGTTTAATGCAATCCCTATCAAAATACCATGGACTTTCTTCAGAGAGTTAGAACAAATTATTTTAAGATTTGTGTGGAATCAGAAAAGACCCCGAATAGCCAGGGGAATTTTAAAAAAGAAAACCATATCTGGGGGCATCACAATGCCAGATTTCAGGTTGTACTACAAAGCTGTGGTCATCAGGACAGTGTGGTACTGGCACAAAAACAGACACATAGATCAGTGGAACAGAATAGAGAATCCAGAAGTGGACCCTGAACTTTATGGGCAACTAATATTCGATAAAGGAGGAAAGACTATCCATTGGAAGAAAGACAGTCTCTTCAATAAATGGTGCTGGGAAAATTGGACATCCACATGCAGAAGAATGAAACTAGACCACTCTCTTTCACCATACACAAAGATAAACTCAAAATGGATGAAAGATCTAAATGTGAGACAAGATTCCATCAAAATCCTAGAGAAGAACACAGGCAACACCCTTTTTGAACTCGGCCATAGTAACTTCTTGCAAGATACATCCACGAAGGCAAAAGAAACAAAAGCAAAAATGAACTATTGGGACTTCATCAAGATAAGAAGCTTTTGCACAGCAAAGGATACAGTCAACAAAACTCAAAGACAACCTACAAAATGGGAGAAGATATTTGCAAATGACATATCAGATAAAGGGCTAGTTTCCAAGATCTATAAAGAACTTATTAAACTCAACACCAAAGAAACAAACAATCCAATCATGAAATGGGCAAAAGACATGAAGAGAAATCTCACAGAGGAAGACATAGACATGGCCAACATGCATATGAGAAAATGCTCTGCATCACTTGCCATCAGGGAAATACAAATCAAAACCACAATGAGATACCACCTCACACCAGTGAGAATGGGGAAAATTAACAAGGCAGGAAACAACAAATGTTGGAGAGGATGCGGAGAAAAGGGAACCCTCATACACTGTTGGTGGGAATGTGAACTGGTGCAGCCACTCTGGAAAACTGTGTGGAGGTTCCTCAAACAGTTAAAAATATACCTGCCCTACGACCCAGCAATTGCACTGTTGGGGATTTACCCCAAAGATACAAATGCAATGAAACGCCGGGACACCTGCACCCCGATGTTTATAGCAGCAATGGCCACGATAGCCAAACTGTGGAAGGAGCCTCGGTGTCCAACGAAAGATGAATGGATAAAGAAGATGTGGTTTATGTATACAATGGAATATTACTCAGCTATTAGAGATGACAAATACCCACCATTTGCTTCAACGTGGATGGAACTGGAGGGTATTATGCTGAGTGAAGTAAGTCAGTCGGTGAAGGACAAACATTATATGTTCTCATTCATTTGGGGAATATAAATAATAGTGAAAGGGAATATAAGGGAAGAGAGAAGAAATGTGTGGGAAATATCAGAAAGGGAGACAGAACGTAAAGACTGCTAATTCTGGGAAACGAACTAGGGGTGGTAGAAGGGGAGGAGGGCGGGGGGTGGGAGTGAATGGGTGACAGGCACTGGGGGTTATTCTGTATGTTAGTAAATTGAACGCCAATAAAAAATAAATTAAAAAAAAAAAAGACTTACTCAACATTTGTTGTGAATCCAGGTCTTTTCCCATAATCATCTCAATATGATTCTCATTCTAGCCTCTTGGGTGGCATTACTGACTCCATATTATTGATAAGTAAACCAAACCAGACAAGGCTGAGATAAGTAGGTCCCAAATGGTGGCCTAGAAACCAGTCTTCTGAGTTGAAGATATCCGATTTACCTACTCCTGCCCCTAATTAGCTAATCTGGAAGTTCACCCATGTCACAAAGAGAACAAATGGCAAGTCTGGGTTTGAAATCAGAGCTTCTCTCTCCAACAGTAAAAACAACTAACATTTGACACTTATTAACAAATTCATGGGCACTGTATTAAGTGTTCTACATGTGTTACCTTATTTAATCCTTATATAACTATGCTATGAAAGAGGTACAGATTTTATAATTTCTGACATTAAGATATTACAAGTAATTTGCTTTCTGGTGGTGGAATCTGGAGAAGACATGCAGAAATGGCACCTCCAAAGGGAAGGAAGAACAGGTCATCAGCCTTGGACCTCAGGTAGCTAAAGGAGAGAATGTGTTTGGTATCTGACACATCTTTGCATTCTTCAATGACACTTCTGTTCATGTCTGAAACCATCTGCCATGTGACTGGTGGGATGAAGGTGAAGGCTGACCCAGATGAGTCCTCTCCCTATGCTGCCATGTTGGCTGCCCAGGATGTAGCCCAGAGGTGAAGTTGCTGGGCATCACTGCCCTCCACATCAAACTCCAGGTCACGAAGGAAATGGAACAAGACCCCTGGACCTGGGTCCTAGTCGCCCTTAGAGCCCTTGCCTGTTCAGGAGTGAAGATCGGGTGGATTGAGGATGTCGGCCACATCCCCTCCAACAGCACCCACAGGAAGAGGGGGTTGCTGCAGTTGCTGTTGATGAACAGGAGTCCTCAAGTTATTATTTTCTATTAATAAATTGCCTTTGTGGAAGCTTTAAAAAAAAGATATTACAAGTGATTTGCCAACGTTGTTTAGTAAAATGATAGAGTCAGGATTTGGATGTAGGCCTTCTGAGTCCAGAGATGACACTTTTTAAGATACTAGTACATTCTGCTGCCAATCTAGGTTCCAGGCTCCAGATACTTAGCCTATGGCTTTTTTTCTGCTCTGTGCTCTTCATAACTGTCATTGTAACAAATCTTAAATCACAGCCAGCTAAGGAATAAACCCTAATTGGCATAAAACTGTTATCCTGTGATTGGTAGAAAAAATAATTCCAGCACGGAAGTCTCGGGATAAAGCTTCATGGAGAAGTTGCTCTCATCTGCATATGGTGAGGTGGGAGCTAACTTGGCTAAGGAGAAGGCAATCCAGGTTGAAAGTAGAAATCAGGGATCCCTGGGTGGCGCAGCCTTCTCGCGCCTGCCTTTGCCCCAGGGCGCGATCCTGGAGACCCAGGATCGAATCCCACGTCGAGCTCCTGGTGCATGGAGCCTGCTTCTCCCTCTGCCTATGACTCTGCCTCTCTCTATATATATATATGACTATCATAAATAAATAAATAAAAATTAAAAAAAAAGAAAGTAGAAATCAGTGGTTGGTATGGCACTTCTCTGCTCCACTTCCTACATTAGCCTGTAACTATGTACAGTGAATGACAGAAAGGAAATAGTCTTTTATGTCATGGGGCTTTGTTCCTATGATGGTAATCCTGTATTTTAATGCTGGTAAGTACAATGGTGAGGATTATGCTCCTTAATTTAATTTGGCCTGCATATGGCAAAGCCATCACAAGGCTTTTATTTGACATTCTTTAGCACAGCTAGCCTATTGTTGTGTAAAAAGAAGCCCCTACAAGGGAGGCAGGAGATTGATAATGCTGGTGCACATGTTTTTACCCGGCAGCCTGTATGTAACATACCTCCAGAGAAGCTGCTTCGTGTGGGCCACTTCAGTGAGGATTCAGACTCAGAGTGATGGGAATCTTCATGACTCAGGCAGCTCGAGAAGAGCTGGCACCTTGCAAGAGGGGAAAATGAGCACATATTTCTCCCGTGTGTCATCCTTGCAGCTCTGGGGCTTGGAGCCAATTGGGCTGACCTCAGAATCGATGAGCCAGAGAAACAGCCTCCCAGTCAGGGCCGACTGTGGGCCAGATTTTCATGTGGGCTGTGAAAGTACAGATTGCCACATATCTTGACAAACATTCTGCGTGGGGGGTCATTGCAGAAATATGGGGCACAGCTAAGAAGATTAAACAAAACAAAATTTTTCTTACGTATCAGGAGGACCTTTCCTCTCCCAGCCTTCAGTCCCCATGCTCAGTTTTCCTTCCACTTCCATTTCACTCCCTCAGGAGGCTAGTGCCCTCCAACAAACTTTCTACCACTGTGGCCAAATCAATGCACTAAAGCATTAGAAGACCTCATATGGACCCTAGAGGAGGTAGGCAGGAGGAATGAGAGCAGTGGTAGAGATGGTGGCCTTCTTTTATGAAACACCAACAGTGTTACTCTTTGTGTTACCTCATTTGGGTAGAAGCAGATGGGCCTCGGTGACAGTCCCAGGTTTAAATCTTAGTTCAACTCCTTATAAACTCTGAGTCTTTGGTCAAGTTCCTTCATCTTTCTGATGAGTGTAAGGATTAGAAATGATCTATGCAAGGGAACTAGCATAGTTCTAGATGCATAATGAATGCCCAAGGGTTGATGACAAGCTGCTGTTGCTTGTAGTAATAGAAGTGGTAGCAATAGTGGTAGTAATAGTGGTATTTAAAAGGTTACTGTGAAGCTAACCTGATATGAAGGGTCAAAACTCCTCTGGCTTTGCTCTAGGGCTTTAGATTAAAAATAAGCTTCGAGGATTCCAGCACTTTAAAAACTTTGAACAATGATCACTTTCTGCTTTTAACTTGAGAGCCAGATTTTATTTTCTTGTGTTCCTGGCTTTTATCTCAGGAATAAATCTGAGGTTGACTTTGGACCTGACTCACCCTTGCCAATATGGCCAGGATTCCACTGGCACACCCTCACATGATAACTTTTCAGAGCTTACTCGATTATTAGGGCCTTCTTAGAGTTGCTTGATTTTTAAAATATTAATTGGTCACATTTATTTTCAAAACCTTTTTGAAGCCAGAAACCTTATCACCAGCTGAAAGGAGCTTCAGTGAAAAATCTGTTTTGAGTTATATTTTTCCTTGTGGATTTGCCTATGGCTGTACATAAATATTTATCTGAACTATTTCAACAAACCTTAAATCATCAGTGATCCTTATGCAAAGGAGCCTTTTAGAAGGATTGTGGATGTCAAGAATGTCAGCAGTCTAAATTTTCTTTATAGGACCAAATTCCAGAGATTGGAGGCCTCTGTTAAAATATTTGGAGCTGTTTGGTGGTTTTTAGTAGGTCTTTTGTTTTCCAGTTTCTGTATATCTATTTGTGCTATTCCTTTGGAATAGAATTTCCTTGCCAGTTCTTTCTTTACCTGTTATATTTTACCCATCTTTCAAGGTATCATGCATGTGGCACCTCCTGCAGGGCCTTGAAGCAGACTAGAGGTAGGAGAAGAACATCCCAGGTGGGAGAAAAAGTGAGCTGTGGTCCAGCCGTGAGACAGGATGTTCAGGGGGTGTTCTGGGAAGGTGAGGTGTCCAATGGGATAAAGGCTGAGGGGGAGAGGGGTGGGAGTGGCATGATGCAGAGAGTACTACAACAGGCAATAAGGCAGGTGGGAGCCAAGACATGGGAGACTTAAAAGATGCGCCAAATATTTTGGACCATATTCTATAAGCTGAAAGATGTACACATACAGTCATTGAGTGGAGGAATATGGTCTGCAGACATATTTTGTTTGGCCTGCACAATGTTTTTGAAATTTTTAATTAGTTTCCAACATATAAAAATAAAAAGATTTCATGGAACAATTCAGATTTTTGATGGCTTTTGAAAAATTGGAATCTAGCAGCAGTCTGCTGGAACTGTGTAGAAGTTGTCTTTCATTGATACCTACTCATGGCCTGCTTAATTCATGGCCTGGCCCCAACAGTATCTGAGTCTGATTCCTGTCCAGTGTGTGCAGAGGCACCATGCAGGCAGAGGAAGCAGTTTAGGCTACAGACTCTAGAGCCAGATTGCTTCCATCTAGGCTCAGGTCTGTGTCTGACTAGTTCAATGACCTTGGGCAAGTCAAAGCATATGTCTAATAATAGTGTCTTCCTCGTATGGCTGTTGTGAGAATAAGCTATAGGAAATGTTTAGAAGACTACTTAGCATGTAGTAAATGCACAAAAATGTTAACTGTTATTACTATATGAGATAATCAACTCCAGGGTTGAAACTGTCACTTACTTCTGGATAGCTCAACTAAATCTGGATCTAGAATCATGGGCCATTATAAGCATAAAGGTAATTGATGAATGGAGTAATGAATGTGTGCTCTTTGAATTTTTATTTCTGTTGAATCCAAAAGTAAATTTTATTAGTTTGACCTTAAGAAATGATTCTTACTTACATTGAGTTTGACTTGAACATAATAATTGATTTTTAATAAATTAGGAATCTGGCCTTCTCAGAAACAGCACAGAGCTAAAAAAATAAGTGAAGAGAAATGTTAACATTGTCTCATTTTTCTGTGATGGATCTAACTGCCTAACTCAAAAATAAGACACAGATTTGGGGAGATGCTTAATTATGTGTTTTCCTTTATGAAGCTCAATTATTGGCAGGTAACTCTCTAAGATTAATTTATCTTAATTTAAGGATGGTTGAGGGGTGCCTGGGTGCCTCAGACAGTTAAGCATCTGACTTTGGCTCAGGTCATGATCCCAAGGTCCAGGGATCAAGCCCCATGTCAGGCTCCCTGCTCAGTAGGGAGCCTGCTTCTCCCTCTCTCCACCCCCTGCTTGTGCTCTCTTGTGCGCACGCTCTCTTTCTATCAAATAAATAAGTCTTCTTTTTTTAAAGATTTTATTTATTTATTCATGAGAGAGACAGAGAGAGAGGCAGAGACACAGACAGAGGGAGAAGCAGGCTCCATGCAGGGAGCCCGATGTGGGACTCAATCCTGGGTCTTCAGGATCACACCCTGGGCTGAAGGCGGTGCCAAACCGCTGGGCCACCAGGGCTGCCCAAATAAATAAATCTTAAAAAAAAAAAATTTAGGGTTGGTTTCTAGAAACCAGATATAGTAAACTTAAGCAGAAATGACGTTAGAACACATTTTTTACTTAGGTTCTCTGACCACTGTCCCCTCCCCCACGCCTACATGAAATCCACACTTCAAGGCAATGTTTTATGCCTCGTGTATCAGACAAACATGCAGCATCTTCAGAAATGATTTGGACAGTTTGGCATGAAAACCAATTTCTGATATGTTCAAAATATCTTATGTATAGCTGAAGTTACACCACCACCCCACCAAAGCCTATAATGTAAACACCTGAGGACACGAATACATTTGCCATCAGCAAATAAGGCTGTCAGCAAATGATGGCATGAGCTCTGCAGAGTGGACCTGTAAAGTTGGATCACTTTCTAGAAAATGAACATTTACAGAAAACTTTGGTCCAGTGACATTTAATTTTATTTGCATAAATATCATCTAAAACTAAATCATGTGTTCAAGATTCCAAAAAGTCACTTTTTTTAAAAAAGATTTTTATTTATTTATTCATGAGAGACACAGGGAAAGGCAGAGACCTAGGCAGAGGGAGAAGCAGGCTCCATGAAGGGAGCACGATGTGGGACTCATCCCAGAACTCCAAGATCACGCCCTGAGCCAAAGGCAACTGCTGAACCACTGAGTCACCCCCAGGCGTCCCTAAGAAGTTACTCTTTAACTTTGTACTTTATATGTCAAATAGCTCTCTTTTTTTAAAAAAATCGTCTTTTTAGAATGATGATGCCTCTACTTTTTTTAAAGAAATCTTTCTTTAGCTCTCTCCTTTTTCTTCTTTCTTTCCTTCTCTCTCTCAATATCTCTGTCTCCTTACACAGTTAATACCTACACCTCTAAAGTTCTGGTTTCCAATCTAAGGACAATTTCAAATAATGACAAACTGGCAAATTCTTCTGACTATTTCATTATCCCTTGTTCCCATCCTACAGTGTCAAATTTTGTGAGTATAGGAATTTCTAGAAATTCAGTATATGTCTGATAACCACTTTGCTTGTATCCTCATCCATTCCCTTGTTATATACAGACTCAGAATGAGTTTTTGACAAAAATACCTTTTCATATTGAGCCTATTAGAAGAAAAACACTTGGAGTAAAGAAAACTTGCTCAAATTGAAAATATTGCAGGAACAGAATTTGTGTAAAAATGAATTGCACAAGAGTGTTTTATCATCAACACTTAAGGAAACCTAGATTATAATCCTGCGGGTTGAAGGAGGATTAACTTTTTACATTTCCACAACTTTACTAACTTTATTTCATTTTCTTCTCTGGGTTAAAAGGAAAAAAATATTAGTGTTTCTGCTCCATGTGTAAAGTTTTGTGAAATCAGTGGCTTCTACCTGAAGGGTGCAAATATTCCAGTATATTTCCCATTAGCATTGCCCTAGTCACTTTAAACTAAGAAGGAACCAGGAACATAAGTAAGTGTTCGCCACAGAAGCTGTTGATGGTAGTAATGCCACACTTTTTCTCTGTGTATCTCAGTGACTTCTCAGACTTGTCTCCTTGATGAGTAGACAAAACAGGAGGAGGGTTGAAGTTTTTTCATCTGAATGGTTTAGGTCAGGAAGACAGGAATAGAGAGCTTTGGTGAAACAGGGCTCTAGCGACCACTGTGATTGGGAAATTAGATAATAAACAGACCCTGTTACCAAGATTCTAATGGCCTAAAATCAACACAGTCTGGAGACGCAGGCAGGAATGGCCTTCCTTGCTCTGGCCCAGACCTTCCCGGGAGAGCTCTTTGTGTCAACAAGAACAGCCAGCGCTCCTGGCTGGCTCCCAGCACTCAGAGTGGGGCTATCATTTTTGTTTGCTTTGCAAATATCTTAATGGGAAGTGGTTCAACACCACCTATGGGTTAATCTGAGGGGTTCTGCTTGGCAGCTGTTAGCTCTGAGAACCACATGGCTGCTCTCGGGTGGAGGGAGTCAGGCTTTACGGTTAACTACCCAGCGCCAGGTTGAGGCATCTCCTTTGCTTATTGGATTTACTGACTGGCAGGAAGCACCTTGTTGTCTTTTATTTTTAGTTTGTTCCTCCTGGGAGTGTGAGGATGTTGTTCTCAGATCCAATTGTTTTTCTCTCTAAGGCAGGGCAGTTGTTTACATTAGTTTCACTAGCATGCCACATACTTTTTCACCTAAGTATGTTCTCATAGAATATGAAGCTTGATATTAAAAGTGGTGATGTGGTGGTGGCGGAAGCAGTGATACTGTTGCAGGAGAAGGATCTGGTATGTTAGCCTGCCAGGAGGACAAAGCTATAGCCCTGTCTTCACCTGGGATCTAAAGACTCGAATACATACTACTTTCTTGAGAATCTCTGCTCTACTCTTACCTTAGTTTTCTCCTCTCTTCTTGAATTTGACTTTCTCTTGTTTTGTCCCATGGGTATGCTTCCCTGGGTGACTTGGCCAACTCATGTTTTTCTGGATCTATATCAATTGACATTGGCAAAAATGAACTCTTTCTTTATGCTTTCCTCACTGGATTTCAGGCAAGGGTGGACAGTTTCCATGGTGCAGGTTAGAGAAGGTCCTGGACTGATGATGGACTTGTAGACAGTTTCCAAATGCCCCATTTATAAAAAATGCAAAAAGTTCAGATGACTTTATTAAATCCTGGAACAAATGTCCAGCTACCCCAGTAATAGTGCAGACTTGCTTCTAAGATTGTTTCGTTTCCTGAAGGTTTCCTCACTTACTTGTAGGGCTGCCTGGTGCTTGAGAGCAGGGGCTCTCTATAGTCCACTAGACATGCTACCACTAAGGGTAAGACCTTGATGAACTTATTTTCTCCATTTCCTCGTCTTTAAATGGAAGACAAAATGGCACAATGTCTACCTCACCAAGTCAAGAAAGTTCAATGAGATAATATATATATAAATATACAGCATCTCACCTAATGCCAAAAAAGCACTCATAAATAGTGAAGAGGGAGTTCTTGTTCTTCCAGAGGCATTCACCTTTCTCTGTGTAATTTTTAGTGTTCTACTTTTCTGAGGCATTCATTTTGAAGCCTGTGACTCCTAACCCTTTAAAAATAAGCCAGTGCCAGGGGTGCCTGGGTGGCTCAGTTGGTTAAGCATCTGACTCTTGGTTTTGGCTCAGGTCATGATTTCAGAGTTGTGAGATCGAGCCCCATGTTGGGCTCCATGCTGGACATAGAGCATGTTTAAGATTCTCTCTCTGACCCTCCGCACCCCTCTCTCCCACCGCCCCCCCCCCAAAAAAAATTAAGGCAGTGCCAAAATGAGGACAATTTCAGTATCCAACAGTATCCAAGTATTCAGTATCCAAGTAGATAATGATAATAAAAGAATATAATGTATTGAATAAAATAAGAGTCCATTAATTTGCATTGATTGAAAAAAAAAAGGAAGAGAGGAAGAAAATGTAAGAAGGAAGTGGGAAGGTAGGAGAGAGAGAAAGGATGAAGAAAGGAAGAAACAGGGTAAACCCTTGCAATAAAATGTGAAATAATATGAAAGGAATGATGAAAAACATAATCATTGGCAACTTCCAAAATAATCATTGTTTTAGATAAAAAACCTCAGTGGATGCTAGAACTAGGTGAAAGTCTAAGGAGTCACAAGCTTTTTACATAGTCGCAGAGTAAAGCTCCATGAGATACTTAGTAATTAGGAAATGGCAGTGGGACGATCTGGCAGCCAGCACTTTAACCAAGTGATGAAAGTTAGCATCACCAATAATTGGACAAATTGACAGCATGTGCCTCCTGAGAGGATGCACAGAGAAGAACACAACATCACTTCTGTGGATTTCCTGCCAAATGTGCATAACCTGAATCTAATCACGAAGAAACAGCAGACAGACCAAACAGAGAGACCTTTTCCAAAATTTCTGACCTGTAGGCTTCAAACTGAAAGACGAAAGGTGACTGAGGAACTATTCCAGATGAAAGGAGACTAAAGAAACATGACTACTGAAAATGCAGTGTACAGTCCAGAATTTTCCTTTTCAATAGAAGACATTATCGGGGCAGTTGGCAAAATCTGAACATTATATACGTTGGATGATAGTATTGTATTAATGTTAATTTCCTGATTTTGGTTATTGTACTATGGTCACATAAGAGAGTGCCTTTGCTTTTAAGAAGCATGCACTGAAGTATTTAGGGATAAAGAAACATCAGGTTCAATGGACTCTCAAATGGCTCAGAAAAAAATTACATGTGTATGTGTTTGGGTATCAGTATACATGTACCAAGAGAAGGAGAGAGCAGAGAGAAAGGATAAGGCACATGTGTACACTGCTAATATTTGGAGAATCTGCTCCAAATATAGATACAGAATCTCTTCTGTTATTCTTTCATCTTTACTATAAACATGAAAATTAGGTCAAAATAAAAAATTAAAGAATAAAGTCAGTGTCACTTTCCTCCTTTTGGCTGGGCAGTTCATCAGCCACTTAGTCTTTAAATCCCACTCCCTCTCAATCCATACCTAAATGTGTATTCACATCAGTATTGCCCTGCATACTGTCTGCCCTTGAGCTTCTCCACTGTGAAATTGCTGACTGCACAATCTTGTTGAGGGATTTTCACCTAATTTTTAAAAAATTCCTTGAATTGTTTCTCCCTACCCTCCCTATCCTCTCTCTCTCTTTTTAAGATTTTATTTATTTATTCATGAGAGACACAGAGAGAGAGGCAGAGACACAGGCAGAGGGAGAAACAGGCTCCATGCAGGAAGCCTGATGCGGGACTTGATCCCTGATCTCCAGGATCACACCCTGGGCTGGAGGCGGCGCGAAACCACTGAGCCACCCGGGCTGCCCTCCATACCCTCTCTCATCTGTCTTTGCGCCTCGTTGTTTCCAGACATGCTCATCATGCACTTGATATCAGGATTTCTTGCTTTTCTTTCCCTGAACTGGGCATTGTTTTCAGAATTCAAAGAGGGAAACTAGGCTAAATAATATCTTTTGAGGGTGTACTGGTGACGAGAGCATCATCCAAAATGTAGATATGAAACCCGTCTCTTCCTCTGACTTATGTGGACAAGTCACATCAGCCTTTCTGAGCCTCAGTTTTCCTAGTTACAGCATGAAAAAGATGGGTAATTTCCTGTGCCCTGGCCTAATTTAGGCTTTCAAGTGTAAGTCAAGCTGTAACTCAAAATTAACTCAACCCAGAGGCCACCTTGTAACCCTGCCCAAAGGAGAGACAGGGGTTACAGAAAGGAAGCCACCCCAGATACCTATTGTTATCTTTCTCCCATCTGTCAAGCCCAAGTGTCCCAGTTCAGGGATTCATCTTTCAGAAGCACAAAATTCTAAACATGAATATAACGCCTTGCTTTGTGTGTGTTTCTAATTTCTGACCATGTATATATCTCTTAAGTCCTTAAAAATCCTACTATCTTTAAATTTATATTTTATTCTGCCTACCTAAAAGCAAAAATGGACTCCTTTCACCCGTTTGGCAAGAATTTTTGTTTATATTTTCCTGATGAAGAACCTGCACAAGTTAGGGTTGCCATATTTAGTAAGTAAAAATGCAGGATACTCCAATCTGAATTTTAAATAACCAGGTTTTTTTGTATATGTCCCATGGAGGATTTGAAAAAACTTATACCAAAAAAAATTATTGTTGTATACTTAGAATTCAAAATATACCATTAGGTGGGTGTGTTTTAGTACTAGCCCAGGTGCTTTGGAACAAATATGTCATGAATATATACACATATATCATAAATACATATCATAGGGTGTGTTGTTAAACCTTCACCAAGTGTTTACAGTAGTTGTCTAGCCTCTACGTGCTATAATGTAATGTTTTTTACCCTTTAGGAGCTTTTGCTTGAAAATATATGCAAAGACATCAATTCCTGTTTATTTATTAAGGGCTTATACTCAAGTATCATTTCCTGCAGCCATTCAATCTAAAATTGCAGACCCTGCCTCCAACACTTCTTATGCCCCTTTCCTGCTTCAATTTTCTTCTTTGGCAGTTCTGCTTAATGTGCTAGCATATTTACTTATTTCTTTCCTTTGTTGTCTGCATTCCCCACTAGAATGTAGGTTCTTAAGAGCATAGGAATCTTAGATTTCCTTGTCACTGCTGTATCTCCGATAACAGCAAGAGACAAAGGTTCTCAGTAAATGTGTAATGAGTGAATGATGTCTGGGAGGCTGTTGTTTTTATAATTATACAGAATCTTAAGTCTTTCCACCAAGTTAGAATCTTGAGTGTGATACAGTGTACTTCATCTTAATATTAGTCCATGGATACAAGGTAAATAAAAAGTCAGTAGGTCAGGGATCAAGGAATATCTCTAGATACAGTTGAGCTTAATATAATTTACTTCCTGGCAAGTTTTCTAGAATTAAATGTTAGTCGCTCTAAGCAACATTTATTAAGTTTCCCAAATATGATTGTGTGACTGTCTGGAAGAGTCCAATAACAAAATGGTGCTGGAGGCTGAGAACACAGGTCCTGTGTCCACTGGATCTGGGTTTAGATCAGGATGTCCAGATGCTACCTAGGCAGGTTATAAAATCAGGCCAAGCTTCAGCTGTGAAAAAGGGACTCAAGTAGGACCAGTGCTGCTAGCACTGACCTGAGGATTAACCAAGATGATCCAGTCAGATTCTCAGCACAGTAAAGTGTATTCAGCTGCATTGGCTGTGCTGTGGCCCTTAGCCCACGGTCATGCATTTCTTTGGGTCACGGTGTTCTTCCTCACCACTGCCTTTGAATCCCATTTCTGGATCTGAGGCTGGTTTTCTCTTAGCTCCTTTCGTTGCTGACAAAGAACTGAAGTTTTATAGGTTACATTAAGTATAGGTTATTTTAAAAGCTCTTAGTTGAGTGTCCTTTCCCAGTAAGGCAAGCTTTTTCAGCAGAATGAAAAAAGGCCTCCTACCCTTACCTTAGACTTGACACATGACAGCTGCTTGCAATAAAGTAGTAAAGGATAAAATAAAAAGAAATGAGATATAAGAACTGACAAATTAAGGCTGTATAGGCTCACGTTTGGGGAAAAGCAATGAGACAAACAAATATCAAATTTAAAGGACTCAGTGGGACTTGGGAAATTAGCATAAGTACATATATCTAACTAGAGTGTTAACTTCAAGCAATGGCATTATGAAACATTTACCAGGCTTTTTGAGCCCTTTTGATGAATTTGTCCTTGAGCCATGTTCTAAAACTTAAAATAATTATATGTCCAAGAACAAATTCATCTATTTAAGTATAACTTGCATATTCAACTTATTCAGCAATGATACTGATGGGGATACTAAGAGACAGGATATGCCTTTAAAATCTTTATAAAAATTACCAAGTAGCCAAACCTAGTGAAAAACAGATAATACAGAAGCTGTGATCATTCTTGTTTGCTTTTTTTTCCTGTGATCTCATTTTGTATGATTTTACTTTCACTTCTTCTGTACTCCTTATGTTTTCTTCATGTCATATATCAAAGCCCAGGAATAATGTTTTCCTTGTTTAGGAATCAAAAAATTCCTGAAGTGTCCCAATTAAACTAATAATGAGGAACATCCCCCCCTTTTTTGGCCAAAGAGGTAAACAAAGGTTAAAAAAAAAAACTGGTAATACCCAGTGTTGATGGTATGAGGGGAAGTGAGGGTCCTTTGGCACTTTTATAGGTATGAATGTTAGTTTTTGTCACCTTTTAGAGAAGATTTTGGTGATATACTTCAAAAGCTTTAAAACAGGCAAAGAATTTGCTCACTCTTTGACCCAATAGCCTCAAATTAAGATTTACCTAGGAAAATAATTGGATGAGTACTCATAACTGTATGCATAGAATAATTCATGATCCATTGTTTATAATGTCATAAAATTAGAAACAATTTAAATATCCAAAAATAAGAGATTAATTAAATCATTTATGATAATCACCCAGTATAATATTATCAGCCATAAATATGATATGCACATTTGTGTATGTGCATATTGTGCACAAATATGTCGAAAAATGCTTGTTACTACCAAACTTAAGTTAAAATAGCAAACATATAATGAGCCTTTGTTTTTTTAAATATATATTATATACATCTGAAAAGATATATATAATATTATATATATTAGATATTAGATATATTATATGCATCTGAAAAGATATATATCACGATATTAATTGCAGTTATATCTGGATATGGAAATTATCCCTGATTTTTATTTTCTTCTCCTTGAATATCTATTTTAGATAGTACAACAGTGAATATATGTTATTTTTTAATCAGAAAAAAAAGGAAACATTTTGCCACCAGTTATTTCAGTCATTTACCTTGGGGAGAAAGTCAAAGATCACTACACTTTCATTGATTAGTGATTGGTGAATATTCAGACCTTTTAGGAATTTGGAGTGTTTTCAGCAACCAAAATATAAAGAAGAAAAGATAAAACTGATGAACACAGCAATAAGAACAGCTCTGATATCTCAAAGCCAAGTGGCCTGTTCTTTGCTCTCCCTCCCTTAATCAAAATTTGATAAAGCTTACCCTCTGTAGATGATGTGCAGTCACTTTTAATTGGTCAGGATATGGCACCAGATGAGTTAGTTACAGTACCAAGTTTTCAGAGTGGTTAGGCTCAGCAGATTGTAGAAATGCACTAGGGAGCCTCCAACTCTGCCCAGAGTGGAAGAGGTGTCCAGGGTGGGGATGGGGCAAAAAAGCTCTTCCAAGAAGCTGACATCCAGGCTAAAGGATAAAGGTGCAATGGCCAAGTGGGCCAGAGAGGAGAAGACATTCCAGGCAAAAGTATAAAAGTATGAATAGAACCCTAAGGAGGTTCAGTGGGGGCTTGACAAATGCTTATTTGTTGTGGTAGTGGTGAATAGAAAACAAAAGCATTCTAGGGGCACCTGAGTGGTGCAGTCTGTTTAGCATCTGACTCTTGGTTTCAGCTCAGGTTGTAATCTTGGGATTGTGTGTTTGAGCCTCATGTCAGGCTCCATGCTCTGCGTAGAGTCTGCTAAAGTTTCTCTCTCCCTCTGCCCCTCTTCTCCTCTCTCCCTCTCCCTCAATAAATAAAAATCTTTTTTGGCGGGGGATCCCTGAGGTTAAGTGCCTGCCTTCGGCCCAAGGCATGATCCTGGAGTCCCGGGATCAAATCCCACATCAGGCTCCTTGCATGGAGCCTGCTTCTCCCTCTGCTTCTCACTCTCCCTGTGTCTCTCATGAATAAATAAATAAAATCTTTAAAAAAATCTTTTTTTTTTAAAGCATTCTAGAAATCCTAGCTTTCCAAGTTTTATAATATGCACTATCTTACACATTCTGGGTACCTTTAAATTTAACATGATAATTTGTGTTCTTTAAAAAAAAAAATTGTGTTCTTAGGACATTTTCTTATCTTCCAATCCTCTGTGCCTTCAAAGCTGTTTAAATAAATATAAGTAGCAAAAAGAATATATAGTGACACCTAGTTGATGCAAATCAGGGAAAAGTAGGTGCATAGTGACAATAAGTGGACATTCAGATCTGGTAGTGTTCCACATTTATAGCCTCAGCCCTCACAATGTTCAGATTGCATGTAAGAACTAGATAAGAATGCTTCACTTGCCAGTTGGGGTTTGATCTGAGACCAGATTGTATAGACATCCTGTTAGCACTCAGGTTAGCTTGGGATCTTTTACAAAGGACAGTGTCTTTTCTCTGATGTCATTTTTAAAATGGTTTATCTACCTTACCTTGAACTTACTGAAACCATTTACAAAGATGTTTACGTTTTCTATTATCCTTCATGGTAATTTCCGTAAGGAAAGTTGTATGACTTGTTTATCTAAAAGGTGCCTCCCTCGTGATTCATGGGGATCCTACTATGTTGGTCTGGGCATATCTTTTGCAGAGTGGATTGGCTGCTACTACTTGGGAACAAGAAATTGACCTCTTCTTAAGAGCTCCATATACAACAGATTTTTTTTTCCAGAGCTATTAAAGAAGCAGGAATAAATTTGCTTGGTTATGCTGATTAGCCTTTCTCCCAGGGCTACCACGGAAGACACGAATTTACAATTAGAACTAGTCCCAAATCTAGAGACAGCAGGAAGCTAACAGAAATCAACCCACAATGAATTAGCTGAAACCTATCCTGTTTTGAAATTAGAATATGCTGTCAAGTGTGAACGACTAATGGGTTTCTTCATTTGTCTACAAGCCATTCTAAATTATAATTGATAAAAGATAAGACATAATCTGGCAAATTTTATCAAAGTTTAATAAAAACTGCAAAAAGGAATTTAAGTGAAGTTTATAAAATGGAGGGTCAGAGTATAACCAGTGTGTCTCTACTCCCATCCAAGCAAGAAGTTACCAATTCTAACCCTAAAGTAAAAAAAGGTCAGTTACAAGACTAGATTGGTTGATCAGTGCTCCAGGAGTACTCTGCTTCCTTTGTTTTAATTCTAAAATATATAAATCTATCTCTAGATTATTTCAACCAACTAGTGAGGGGGAAGCAAGGGGGAGAGTATAGTCCAGATAATACTACTCACTGTAAAATCACACGCTGGTATTCTGCTTTTCAAATATGACTCTTCTAAGTTTGGTTAATACAACTCCACTCTGAAAAAATCATCACCCCTCAGTGAACTGGCAAACTGAATTTTGGAGCCTATCAAAGCTGAGACCCAGTTTTGGAGTGTGATGATGATGACTTCACCTAGTGCTGCCAGCCCAGCATGACAAAGCCAGCTGGCCTCGTGAATCTTTGCTGTAGAGGAGAGATGCTGGGGCATTCTCAGCAGCCATGTACTTGAGAGCCAGCATGCACCCAGCCTCTCATCCCATCACATTGGGATCAGGGTTTAGAAAGAATTAGATGTGAGTTTCATTTTGGGGGGCTTTTTCAGGGCAGATGCCCAGCAGAAGTGCTGTCAGTGAGGAGTTAGATTTTTGTGTCTCTCCCAGAACTCACAGCTGAGTGAACTGACTGAAGCAACGTAGCAGAGCTGCCGAGCCCTGGAGGCGATCTGCTTAAAACTTTCGTCATGGATTCGGAGAGGCTAGAGGAGCCCTTGGAATATGCAGAGAGTCATATGTAGACAGAGACACCTACCTCCTATTCACTGATTCTGCCATTTAGCATGTGATTCCTAATGGAAGCTAAGGACAGTATTATATTTTTAAATTTTCCTACAGATTCAAAATAATATCACACTTTAAAAATGAATAATTCCTGGAGCACCTGACTGGCTCAGTCAGTAGAGCATGCAACTCTTGTTCTTGGGGTTGTGGGTTCAAGCCCTACATTGGACATGGAGCCCACTTAAAATAAAATAAATAAAAATGAATAATTCTTTAATATCATCTAATACTGGGCAGCCTGGGTGGCTCAGCGGTTTAGCACCACCTTCAGCTCAGGGTGGTATCCTGGAGACCCCTGCTTCTCCCTCTGCTTGTGTCTCTGTCTCTGTCTCTCTCTCTCTCTCTCTCTCATGTATAAATAAATAATCTTTTAAGAAATATATCATCTAATACTAATTCATAGTCAAAACTTCCCAGTTGTCCTAAGAATGTTCTTAACACCTGTTTGTCCAAGCCAGGATCCAGTTTAGGTCATTACCTTGGATTGAGTTGTTATGTTCCTAAATCTCACTTAATACATAATACTTACTTTCTCATTTTTAAGAGATTGAGCCAATTATCCCATAAAATAGCTCACCTTCTGTATTTGTTTGCTTGCTTCTGTGTGGTCTTAGTTTGTCCCTCTATACCCTGCGTTTTAGGTAAACTGTGAGGTTTAAAGCTTTGATTACATTCAAGTTCAATGTTTTTGACCAAAACAAAAAATATAAATGTCAAACACTTCGCATTGCCTCACATCATAAGACAATGTTGTCTAGGCATCAGTGGTGCCAAGACTGTGCTGTATTAAAATATACTGTTACTATACTGTTACCTTGTTCCCCTTGTGACCTGAAAGAAGGACTCGATGTGCTGATGCTTTGACACCATATGAATGTCCTATTCACCACCAACCATTTGTCTGAAGTTTTAATGAGCGCTTGATAATCCTTGTGGGAATAAATAATTTCCCTGTGGAGTCTCCTTTTTCTATGTCAGCAGGCTTTATACTGTAGTATATTTTTTAAGTTTTTATTTTGATTCCAGTTAATATACAGTGTTGTATTAGTTTCAATATACAGTGTTGTATTAGTTTCAGGTGAACAATTTCATACATTACCAGTGCCCATCAGGACAAATATACTCTTTAATCCCCATCACATATTTAACCCATCTTCCCACCCACCCCTCATAACCATCAGTTCTCTTTTCTTTTTTTTTTTTTTTAGTTTTTTTTAAGACTTTATTTATTTGACAGAGAGAGAGTGCCATGTGCACACACACAAGCAGTGGGAGTGGCAGGCTCCCTGCTGAGCAGGAAGTCCGGTGTGGGGCTGGAGCCTGGTGTGGGGCTTGATCCCAGGACCTTTTTGGATCATGACCTGAGCCAAAGACAGATGCTTAACTGACTGTGCCACCCAGGTGCCTCTGTTCTCTATAGAGAATTATAATTAAGAACGTTTCTTCTCTCCCTCCCTCTCTGTTTTTTGCCCCTTTACTCATTTGTTTGTTACATTCTACATATGAGTGAAATCATATGGTATTTCTCTTTCTCTGACTTATTTTGATTAGCATTATACTCTCTAGCTCTATCCATGTCATTGCAAATAGCAAGATTTCATTTTTTATGGCTGAGTAATATTCTGTTGTGTACATATGCCACATCTTCTATTTCCATTTTTCTGTCGATGAACAAGTACATCCATAATTTGGCTATTGTAAACAATGCTGCAATAAACGTAGGAGTGCAGGCATTCCTTTGAATTAGTTTTTGTATTTGGTGGGGAAATAAATACCCAGTAGTGCAATTGCTGGATCATAGAGTAGTTATATTTTTAACTTTTTGAGGAGCCTCCAAACTGTTTTCCACAGTGGCTATACCAGTTTGCATTCACACCAACAGTGCAAGAAGGTTCCTTTTAGTCCACATCCTCTCCAGCACTTGCAATTTCTTGTGTTTTTGATTTTAGACATTTTGACAGGTGTGAGGTTTTAATTTCCCTGATGAGTGATGTTGAGCATCTTTTCATGTATTTGTTGGCCATCTAGATGGAAGTTGAGTTGTAAAGTTCTTTATATATTTTGGATACTAACCCTTTATTGGATATGTCATTTGCAGGTATTTTCTCTCATTCCATAGGTTGCCTTTTAGTTTTGTTGATTATTTACTTTGCTGTGCAGAAGCTTTTTATTTTGATGGTAGTCTCACTAGTTTATTTTTTATTTCATTTCCCTTGCCTCAAGAGACATATCTAGAAAAGAGTTACTATGCCCAGTGTCAAAAAGGTTACTGCCTGCATTCTCTTCCAGGATTTTACAGTTTCAGACTTTACATTTAGGTCTTTAATCCATTTTGAATTTATTTTTGTGTATGGTGTAAGAAAGTGGTCCAGTTTCTTTCTTTTGAATGTGATTGTCCAGTTTTCTCAACACCATTTGTTGAAGAAACTGTACTTTTCCTGTTGGATATTCTTTCCTGTTTTGTCAAAGATTAATTGACCAGATAGTTATGGGTTCACTTCTGTGCTTCTGTTCCATTCTATTGATCTGTGTGTCTGTTTTTAAAACAGCACCATACTGTTTTGATCACTGTAGCTTTGCAATATATCTTGAAATCCAATATTGTGATGTTTCCACATTTTCTTTTTTAAGAATGCTTTGGCCATTCAAAGCCTTGTGGTTCCATACAAATTTTAGGATTGATTGTTCTAGTTCTGTGAAAAATGCTGTTGGTATTTTGGTAGGAATTGCATTAAATGTATAGATTGCTTTGGGTAATACAGACACTTTAACAATATTTGTTCTTCCAGTTCATGAGCATAGAATGTCTTTCCATTTCTTTGTGTCATCTTCAATTTCTTTCTTCAGCATTTGATAGTTTTCAGAGTATAGGTCTTTCACCTCTTTGGTTAGGTTTATTCCTAGGATTTTATTAATTTTGGTACAATTGTAAATGGAATTGTTTTCTTAATTTCTCTTTCTGCTGCTTCATTAGTGATGTATAGAAATGCCCAGATTTCTGAACATTGATTTTGCATCCTGCACCAGTACTGAATTCATTTATCAGTTCTAGCAGTTTTTTTGCTGGAATATTTCAGGTTTTTTTTTTCTTTTTTTAAAGATTTTATTTATTTATTCATGAGAGACACACACAGAGAGAGAGAGAGAGAGAGAGAGAGAGAGAGAGAGAGAGAGGGAGAGGCAGAGACACAGGCAGAGGGAGAAGCAGGCTCCTTGTGTTGCAAGGAGCCCAACACAAGACTCCATCCTGGGACTCCAGGATCACGCCTGAGGGCCGAAGGCAGGTGCTAAACCGCTGAGCCACCCAGGGATCCCCTCTTCCAGGTTTTCTGTATGTCATATCATGTCATCCGCAAATAGTGAAAAGTTTTACTTCTTCCTTTCTGATTTTAATGCCTTTTATATCTTTGTTGTCTGATTGCTGTGGCTAGAATTTCCAGTACTATGTTGAATTAAAAGTGGTGAGAGTGGACAACCTTATCTTGTTCCTAACTTTAGGTGAAAAGCTCTTGGTTTTTCCCCATTGAGGATGATGTTAGCTGTGGGTTTTTCATATATAACCTTTACTATGTTGAGGTATATTCCCTCTCCACCTAATATGTTGAGGGTTTTTATCATGAATGGATGTTGTACTTTGTCAAATTATGGTACACTCTTTATGCACTAATTATGACATGAACCAAGTCATTAGCTTCTTGATCCCTGATTCGCTCACCTGTAAAATGAGTATAAAAAAATGTAACCAATTCACATGGCTGTTGGAAATATTATGAGATAACCATTTATCCATTCTTTGGCCAGTGCCTGATAACATACATGCATTCAGTAAGCATTAATTATTTTTTGTTATTGGGCTTTTTTTCTTATTTCAGCAGTGACAGCTTATGGAACATTATCACATTATCATTCACTGCCAGTCTCAGGTCCTTGGAGCAAATGACATCATATCTGATAAATTGCTGCAACGAAGTTGAGGCAGTTAGACTTTTAAGAAAAACTTATACCATTTTTTAAAGGCAGATTGGAGTTTGTTTTAAATAAGTGTTGCTCAGATTAGATTGGTTCCTAAGGCAGGTTATAGAAACCAATAGGCCTCCATCATGCTCCTTGGGAGAAGAATGCCATTGTTAAGATAACATCTGGGAAATACTGTGTATTGTTTACAGCTCGTGAGGTTTCATTGTAGATGGTATTAAGCTAAAGGTTCTGGAAAGCCTCTTGGGAAAGAAACCTGCTTTAATCAAGTATTTGCTTAATCAGGTATTTTCTAATCTATTTGTCTTTGGACATTACCCATCTCACCTCCACTTTTATAAAACCAAGTAATACATATAAACATTATATTGAGCTGCCTTAGATTCTTCCAAAGGTGTGAATGGAGACTCAAATTGATGACCTGACCCTTAGTGGAAAGTTGGAAGATATCTGCCCCTGGCTTTTGGATCCTACAAAGCCATGCAAATGAGCAGAGTTCTTAAGAGATTTCATTTCTATATTGGGGCAGGTAGGGCAGAAATTAGAGAGCCCATCGTAATGTGACAGCTAAACTCTCTTCCTTAGATTGTCTCCAAACCTTACCAGGACTCCTGGAGGACCTCAGAGTCCATCTCTCCTTTAGGTGTTCCAGAACCATTGGGACTTGCCTAGGCTGACAGGAATGAGTTCCTTAGCTTGATGCACAAAAACCAAAGGGTATAAAAGATGTCAAGTTTCAGAGGAAGACAGAGGATTTGAAGTCAGGCTAACAGGCGTCAGTGTCTTCCCTCTGCCAGGTAGTCACCTGATCCCTGGCCACATCCCTCTCCCTCTCTCAACAGTTTCTTTATCTAGATAATAGGGACAATCAAACCACTTAGATCAAAATTTCAAACGGCTGTGAAATTCTCATTAGATATATAAAAGCATTTGAAAAAATATGAAGTATTATATAAAAGCTCATTAATTTACTGTTAACATCAAGGGTATTATTGCTAATCTGCAAGGCACATACTTGAAGGTCCATGAGTCATTCTTTTATTCATTCGACTTGTCAAATATTTATTGAGCCCTTTACAACATACCAGCCCCTAGGGTTAGGTGCTGATATAGAGTATAGAATTAAGCAAATCCGATCCCTGCCTTCTTGGAACTTGCATTCCATAGTGGGAGACATAAGATAAATGTATCCATTTATGGATACATGTATCCATTTCCATGTATAAATGTACATGGAAATATATGTATCATTATAGTCCCCTCTCCCAGGGTATTGATGTGATATTTTTTAAAGGGAGATATTTCTTATACCTATATATAGATGCATTTTGAAGATATTATCTGTGAACTGTTCACAGAAAAATCAGAAAATGAATTTATCAGTTTAAATAAATGATAAGATTTTTTTCACATAGAACTAGAAGAGACCTTAGTAATAGTTTATCTCAATTCCTTCATTTTGCAGATGAACCCTCAATACTACAGAAATTTCCCCATTTGGTATGTGTGTGTGGGTGAGAGAGAGAGAGAGAGAGAGAGAGAGAGGGTGTGTGAGAGAAAGAAAGACACCAAGGATCTTGAAGCAGGAGTTAGAACCCAGATTTCTCTTCCCCTAGTCAGTGCTTTCTTTTATTTTATTTTATTTTATTTTTTTGGGGGGTACAAACTGGACTTTATTTGAGCTAAGAAACACCTTTTTTCAAATATCTCCACACCCACTACAGCAGGCCCTTACTGTCTGGCCAGCCTGGCTAACATCCTCCTTCCCAGACAGAGCATCCGGGCGGGCCCTGACAGTGAAGAGGGGAGCCCCAGCTGAGCCCTAAACCTGCCCAGAGTGGGTCCTGGTCAGGCCTCCTCATCCACGTAGGGCCCGAGGGCCTCTGGCTTTTAGTCTCTTGTGAAATAGTGTTGTGCCTTAGTCAGTGCTTTCTATTCTGCTGGGGTCCATCTAAAAAAGACCAGCTCATATTTTAACAGTGAGTAATAATCATTACACTTTTATAAAATGAGTTTCAATTACTAGAAATTGGGGACACAGCACAATCGATTTTTCCCATCTCTGCTCCATGAAACATTAATATTTTAATAGATGTTAGTAGGTTATCACTTTTTAAGTTGCTTGGTCAAATTAGTTTAAGAAACACTGCACCCACTCCGCACCCCCCACTTTAGGAATCTGGAAATGAATATTTTGATTATAAAAGATCATTCCTGCAGTATGGAAGCCTCTTAACTATGTAAAACTCCGCATTTTCCATACTTATTTGACTACAGAATCTATTTTGAATTATCTAACCATTAATATGATTACGATGTGCTGGTTGGGAAGTACCACCTTAGTGTCAGTTTTGTTGGCTTCTTAAGTAAAGTTTGTGAATGCCTAATAGTAAACCAGATTATACTACACAGCTTTAAAAAGGGCAGCTTCTATGGTCTTAGGACCTCAGGCTGTGAATAAAGCAACAGCACTTAGTAGGATGCATTTTCTTAAGTTGACCATGTCCTTTTAATCAAGGACTGGAATGGGAAACAATGGAAATTCAGTAACAGTGTGTTCTGATATATCTTTGGAGAGAAAAAATCTTCAAGTTCTTAAACATTATTTCAGGCCTTTTAAAATTTATTATTTTTATTTTTAGGCATCCACAAGCCCAAGGTTCTCCAAAAGGGTGTGATGTCTCCGTAGGACATCCAAATAAGGTAGCTGGACATCTTCTGGAATGACTGTGTATCTTTATTTCAGACTTGTCCAAGTCGATGACTGTGAAGCTTGTCTGTGACTGCTTGGTCAGGTCATCCAAACATGAAACTGTTAGTGATATTTTGAAGTCTTTGAGACAAAAGCCCAGCTTGCTAAAGAACTTTGGTTCAGCAGAGAGACAGGGAGGTACAGTGAAGAGAGAATCAAAAGCCTGGAAATTTGCTGCTGAGAATAAATGCTAGCTGCTCCCCGAGGTGATTTGTCTGTGCACTCCACTCTCTACAGATGTTAGAGCCTCTTTTTGAGTAAGGACCCGAGGTTCTTTGGTAGCACTTTGATATCCTGCTCGAATTCAATATGTGAAATGGAGGCGTCTCTCTGTGACTTGGAGCCCACAGCAGGCTTTGAAGTCTGATCCAATTTTTGCTGCCTACTATTTGATGTTGAAAGGATGAAATGAAGAAAATGTACAGTTTTTGCCAGTAACTCTGCTGAGCATATGTAAGATTAAAAAAACAAAATCCTTTGGATGATGTACTTAGAAATGTTAAGTAGATTAATACCTTCCTATAGGTTTTCTTTTTTCTTTCTTAGGGATAAAAATTAAGCATAGGAGAAAATCAGCACATAGCTGTTTTTTTATATTCTGGACTATAATTAATTTAAGAGGGGGCTAGGTTGACTTGTTCAGAGGAAGAAATTAATGAATTAAGCAAAAGGTCCTGAGACTTTGCTACTAATTGCCCTAGGGAGAGGACCTCCACTCAATTCTAATGCAAGACGGGGGCAACTCACAACATGACCCCAGTATACTTACCTTCTTCTCCATATCATCAAGGTTAAAGGTCCCTTAGTTAAATGTAAGCTATGTCCTTAAGGCTGCTTCATCAGAAGATAAAAGTATGTTTCTCCTATTGGGTCTTTCTGAAGCACTCCGTTTCTGGGACTGATCTGCTGTCTTCTTGGACATGCCATGCTGCCCCAGGTCTCCCAGGACCAAGTCCCTCGAGGGGAGCCCCTGCAACACCTGGTAAGAACATTTTGAATTGCATGCTACTTCTACTTTTTGCATGCTTGTGTATTTTTTGATGAGTTGTTTAGGCAAAACTGTCCAGAAGGTAGGACTCATATAGTAATATGATCTAGTGTTAGCAAAAAGTTCAGATTTGTGCAACCATAAAGGTTGGAAGCAAAATTTGTGTTAAAGGAGCCATTTACTGCCTTCTCATCCCACTCAACTTTACTTCTCTGAGGGAAGAGAATAAATATCAAAGGCCATTATTTCCCTTTAGCTCTTAAAACCTCAAATTAGGGACCTGCTTCACAATATCATTTCGTGAAAGGAAAGATAAACAATTGACCCAGCTTTCAGTAGAACAGATCATTTTGGGTCAAAATCTAGGAGTTGGTAAGGAATATGGATTTAGAGAGCAGTTGTGCTCTTTTGGCAACACTACCATTCTTTCAGCAGGAATACACACATCTTGCCATACACTCCTTTGGGAAATAGCTTTTTATGTCCCCTTTCTAAATTCTTTTCCATAGAACATTGTGAAAGTTAGTTTGGGGGTTTATGTGTGACTATAATCAACATTCTAGAAGACAAAATAGAAGCATGATCATAAGAAATATATATGAATCAGAGGATACTAAGAGTAGTGTGGACCATTCCAAAGAAAGAATGCATTTCAACTTAAAACATGGACATTACACTTAATGTCAACTTCACCTATTTTTCTGAAATATGCAGTAGATATAGCCTTTCCTGTTGCACTTATTTTTTCCCTCCAGTCTAGATGGTTTTCTCTTTGGTCTGCCACCATACCATCACTATTACTTTTCCTTTCACTCTTGTAAATAGCATCCTAAGTAGTCTTCCTGCTTCCATTCTTTTCCTCCTCCAACTTATCTTCTGCAGATACCTGAGGAGTTTTTCTAAAGCATACTCTGATCTTAACATTCCCTTCTTCCATACTCCTCCATGGCTCCCCATTGCTTCAGCATCAGCTGTAAACTTCTTGATGTGACATTCAAGGCTATCTCTCTTATGGTCATAATTTTCCTTTCTAGCTGTATCTTCCACTGATCTCTCTTTCTCATTCTGTGCTTTAGAATATCCAGACTGTTCTATATTCTCCAAGTATGTCTAGTATGTCTTTTCTCTCCTCTGTGACTTCGCTCACATGGTGCCCTCTGCCCCATCTATCCTTCTTCCCTGTCCATTTTCAGTCCTCTCCATTCTCTTTTTGTTTTAGAGAGCATGAGCATAGTGGGGGGGGGGGGGGGGGCGGGGTCAGGGGCCTACGGGGAAAGGGACAGAGAGAGAGAATCTTAAGCAGGCTCCATGCCCAGCACAGAACCTGATGCAGAACTCAATCTCAGGATCGTGAGATCATGACTGGAGCTGAAATCGAGAGTCAGATGCTTAACCCACTGAGCCACCCATTCTTGATTCCCCGTGGTTCCCTCTTCTGTGCCCTTTGACTTCTCTTGTAGTACTTACCATATCCTGCCTTACATTACATTTTCATTTACCTACTAGATTGTAAACTCTCTGGGCTTACATCTTTTCATTTCTGTATTCTTTCTCCCAGCCTAGCCTACACCCTCTAACTGAATTCTTGAGCATACCAAGTCATGAAGAAATATAATGGAAGCAAGAATGTAATGAAGCTCTTGAATGAGTCAGTGAAAAGTTTTATTTATTTATTTTTTTAAAGATTTTATTTATCTATGAGAGACACACACACAGAGAGGCAGAGACATGGGCAGAGAGAAGCAGGCTCCCTGTAGGGATCCCAATGCGGGACTCAATCCCATGACCCTGGGATGAGGGTCCTGAGCCGAAGGCAGACGCTCAACTGCTGAGCCACCCAGGCATCCCTAGAAAAAAGTTTTAAATGTGTTTCTAATAATCCTGGAATAAAATGTCTCTTAGTCACCCCCAAAAAAGGTATAGAACACCAGTGGAACAAGCTAAAATGATCCAAGCTGTTTTATTTTTTTATTTTTTTTCTAGTTGTTTTATTTTGTTGCTGTTGCTTTGAGTGGCATTGAAGGATAGGTTTAGGCAAGACAATGCATTATGTAAATCAAATTCTCCTTGACCTTAGAAAGCAGCAAAGAGAGATTGAAAAACAAAAGCTTTCCAGTTTTATGTCTTCAAGGTTATCAGCTGCCGAAACAAGAGTATATTCTGTGAGACATATTTTAACAAGTTATACCTTTGTGTTTAATTTTTTTGCCTTGAATTAGCCATTATTTCAACCTATATTTCTGTGAAAAAAAGAGAATATTGTGATCTTTTCGGTGTAAAAAAAAAAAAAAAACCCACTAACATCCAACAAGTTTGCTTTGTAACTTGCAATGGATGCTAATAACTTCACTGTTGTATGAAGTTGTCTGGTGGGGTGGGGGATGAAGGGAAGCAGGGAATAAATCTAAAGTTAGGCCAGCTCTGTTCAGGGCAGGCATGCAAAGAAGTATACAGATGTGGGGCTTGTACAAAGGCTGTCTTCAGCCCGTTAGTCAGGGAGTCTCAGAAGTGTCCTTAATTGGTACATTTGAGCCTGACTCATTTTCGCATAGGAGAGGAAAGCACAGTACACTCAGGAAGTGCATAGTACGAATCACTTTGTGACTAATCCAAGTAGTGAAATTATTTAATTAGACTGATAGGCATAAATGGACCTGATTTTCCTGTTTAAAAATGTGTTCTTTAGACCTTTGTCCTTTTACTTATTTCATCTATTTACTCAACAATTATTAATAGTTACTAAGTGCCAGGAACTGTCCTGTTCTCACACTTCTCATGCTGTTTTAAAAGATCAGTTTTAGCTTGATTGTTTTCATTTCCAATTTGCACAGTCAGATATTTTTGTGAATACAATAAAAATGAATATAACTGATCCTTCAACAATGCAAGGGTTAGGAGTGCTGACCTTTGCACAGTCAAAATCCATATCTAACTTTTGATTCATCAAAAACTTAACTACTCATGTTGATCTGAAACCTTACTGATAACATAAGTAGTTGATTAACACATATAATGTATGTTGTATGAATTATATACTATATTCTTACAGTAATACCTAATTTTTTCCTGTTGATCTGAAACCTTACTGATAACATAAGCAGTTGATTAACACATATAACGTATGTTGTATGAATTATATACTATATTCTTACAGTAATACCTAACTTTTTCTTAATTTTTTCAGTATTTCTAAACTGTGCAGTTCATCTGTTTTTTCAAATTGTCACAAATCTTATAAAAATTTCCAATATATTAATTGGAGAAAAAAAAACATGTATAAGTGGACCTACCCAGTTTGAATCCATGTTTTCAAAGGTCACCTACTAGATACATAACCACATATTTGGATGTTGTGTCAATACCAAATTGATCTAAACTTTTCTTAATTTCTTTCTCTAAATTAAATTACTCTTTCTTTACTAATCTTGTTGGGACAAGTAGCAAGTCAGACCACACACCACACACCACACACATCACTAACCCTGTTCTAGACATATGTGATCTATCAGGGCACAACAGTACAAAATTCCTGTCCTTGACGATGCTATGTTCCAGCAGAGGGAGATGACAATAAATAATAAGCATAGTACAAAAGTCAATTGTATAGGATGTTAGAAGAGTCAAGTGTTATGAGGAAGGAAATACTGTAAGTGAGATTAGAGGTGGCCAAAGTAGGGAAGATGGGTTTGGGGGATGGTTGCACTTTTAAATGGGGTGGTTAGTGTCAGCTTCATTGAGAAGGCTTGAAAGTGGTGACCTAATTAGCCATGCAGTATTTGGGAGAAGAGTATTCTAGGCAAAGGGAATACCTATGGCAAAGGCCCTAAGAGGAGAGCCTGCATGGAATAGGTGAGAAGGAGAAAGAACCCCAGGTGATGGGAGCTAGGAGAGCAAGAATGGTAGAAGTTGAGGAGCCAGATGATGCAAGTAAGTACTTCTTTTTTTTTTTTTTTTAACTTTTACTTATTAAGTAATCTCTACCTTCAGCTGGGGGGCTTGAACTCACAACCCCATGAATCAAGAGTTCTATGCTCGGGGCACCTGGGTGGCTCAGTTGAATGTCAGACTCTTGATTTTAGCTCAGGTCTTGATCTCAGGGTCTTGAGTTCAAGCCCCACAGTGGGGCTTGGGTGGGGGTGGGGCCTACTTAAAAGAAATTTTTAAAAATTAAAAAAAAAGAGTCACATGCTCTACTGACTGAGCCAGCCAGGTGCCCCGTCAGTACTTAAAATGAAGACTCTGATTCAGTAGGTCTGGGTGGCACTAAAGATTCTGCAACACCGGTGAGCTTCCAGGTGGTGCCAGTATTGTTGCTCTGAGGCCCACAATAGTAAGAGTATAAACTTAGTGTGTGAAGTTGGCTGAGCATTTTTAGCTTAAGAGTGATATGAACTAAGTTGTATTTTAAAATGATTACTCCAGCCCCTGGGTTGAGGATAGACTACAGACCTCATCAGTGAATGAAATATTCTGGCTAAGTGTCATTTTCCAGGTAGTTGAAATTTTCTAAAACCTATGACTTCCTTTCATACTAAATATAATGAACATAATTCTTTAGTGTCTCAGGACGTGATCACTAACAACAATTATCACACCGGGCTATAATGCAGAGTCCTGGACACCATTGTGAAATGGGACCACCTACCCTTTCTTGTGGTAACTCACCTAAGTGAAGCAGTTCTTCCCTTGGTTATCTTCTCATCTACAAGTAGTATAAATTATTCATATTTCTTTTTTTTTAATTTTTGAAGTAAGCTCTACACCTAGGGTAGGGCTTGAACTCATGACCTCAAATGAAGAGCTGCGTGCTATACCAACTGAGCCAGCCACATGCCCCCATATTTCTCTTTGAAGGTCAGAAAGTCATTGCACTTGCTACATTGCATTTTAACTACATTGGCTCTTAAAAATGGAGCATGGCACATTTGTAGGGAGCTGAGGAGCAAGTGGAATTGCACTGGACTCCCAAAGGAAGCCCAATGGCATTGCACTGTGTTGGACGGTGATAGAGCCCTCAGAGTGTCTAATGTCAGGTTTAGTGATCTGATTTCAGATCTGAAGTGGGCTGTCCGCCCCATACTTCTACCCAGTCTAATGCCATCTCCCTCATTTTTCTTTATCTTTCTTGTTGCTCATTACTGTTATTGATATTGGCATTAGTTCAGCTAGCAGAAAGCAAACTTGGGCTCTATTTTATCCTTGAAACTCTTGACCAAACATCTCCGTTTTCCTGGAACTGAAGGGTTTTCCAAGATGTGGGGTTTTGCCTGCTAATGCTAGGACAGTCCCAAGCAAATGGGGACAAGTTGGTTACCATATTACAATATCAGAAGTTGAACTTGCTTTGGGGAGGAACTGTTTTTTTCTTTGAAACCACTGTTTCAGGCAAGACAAAGCCTTAGATCCATGTGATAGAATTGCCTCCCACTGCCTGCCTGTGTTTGGAAGGGGTTACAAGCAGTTTGCCATACCGCAAGCACTGTGACGATAAAGGGCTGGGGTGTCATCACCCATTTGACAGAAAGAGTGTGTTCCTAGAACAGAGTCTCAAAGGCAACATAATCTCTCTTGAGAAAGACATGTAAACCAAACCCTATACAGAGGGAAGGCTACTAGGCCTCCCTTACCCGCATCCGATGCCCTTATGGAATGCCACACACAAGACTTTGAGACCTCTCATATATGTGTAGTCTGTGGTACTCTGAATCCCTCCTCTTTTGGGCTCCCATTGGCCTGAGATAGCTTTTCTTCTTGCCCGGGTGCCACAGAATTCACTGTAAACCCTCATCAAGGAGACTGGTAAAGCCTGTCTCAGGACTTTTCTTGGTGAGATAGTAGAGGAATTACAGGCATGGAATTCTTATTCTGTTAGCATGGGAAGTGAAAAAAATACCTCCTTGTTAAAAGACCTTTTTTGATGAGTAGTGTTCAAACTTCAGTGTGCATCAGAATCACTGGACCCATTCCACAGCCTGATTTGGGGTAGAGGAGAGGGGGATTTTGCATTTTTATCAAGTTCCCGGGTGACACCACACAGCTGATCTGGGGGCTACCCTTTGAGAACCACTGCTCTAGATGTCCCCTATCTCTATGATATTACATTGAATCAGAGAAAGTGAACTGTACATGTACAAGGCTTTCTATTCATTCAAAAAACAGTCATTGAGCACCTACTGCACATCAACCACAGGCCAGGAAGTAAAATAAAACACTTAGAGAGTAATGTATTTCTAATATCTTGGTTTTTGCAGCTGTTGTTTCCCAAACCAGGTTTGGGAAATACTTTAGTGTCCTTATTTATTTCCAGTGGTCTCATTAAATTCTCAGGAAGTTGTCAAGAACAAAGTTATATTTACTTGTAACTTTGCTATAGAGGAGGCAGAGGGGAGTGTTCCAGGTTTTTTATAATGTCTCAATTTCTAAAATTATTAGGAATTATTGCTTTTAAAAGATATTCTACTTTGCAAACTCTGCCAGCCTTTGCCAGCTTCCCTTAAGGCAAAATTGCTCTAAACTCCACCACATCTGAATATTTGCACAAATCTCTAATATGTATGTCATCACTATAATCTTTGTGTTCTGGTTTTTTGCAAAAGAATTTAGGCAAGGCCAGCATGAGGATTGCATGGTTTGAGGCTTGTGGGCATAAGGGTAGAGGATGGAAGGAGAAGGAAGAGAGGAGATTATAGCTCTCCTAATCCCAAACCTCAATTCTAATTTAGCTCAATTTATAGTAATCATATGCCTTTCTTGTTTTTACCAGATCTGGATTTAGGGCTCATTTGCTTTTATTCTGCTTTTTTTGTAATTTTGGAGAATTCAAATGGAGTGCTGGCTGGCAGTCATGGCAACTGAGGCTTCTGTCCAAAATTATTACTTTCAGGAGGAACTTTGTAGGTTAACTACCACGAGGAGAACATCCATTTTGGTACCTCCATTTTCCCTGAAATTTGGGGTTCTGGATGATAAGGAGACATAGGTCAGCACCATATCTACTTCATCAGCCAGTTGAGGCAGTGAGATTCTGACCCTGCCAGAGGAGTTGAGGCCAGAGGGGAAGTGGCCACAGCCTGGGAGGTCAATTGTCAGCTACCATTCCCAAGGCTGCATGGCTCAGGGAAGGCCTTGTGACAGTCTGTTCTCAGTCCTGCAACTCATTAATGCACATTATGAAGTTGCATAGTTTGGGGCCATTATTTCTGCTTAGATTGTGACTGCAAACATATCTGAAGAAAGTTCAGCAGGAACTTTTCCGGTGCTTTCCTGAGTGTGTCAGGTCAGGATGCACTTTTTGCCGATGCCAAGTGAGGTTCTGGCGCTGACCCAGGACATCAGGCGTGCAGCTGCCAAACAACACAAGGCGCGGGATGTGGGAGGCGAGTTAGGGTACTTGGCTTCCAGAATGGGATGCTGACGGCATGGCTGTAAAACGTGCTGAGAGGAATTTTATTTTTAAATTCTTTTCTTATTTGAAACAGCACATACTCTATAGACTGCCCTGTTAACCTTGACTGCCTAGTTTATTTTATTTTAAAGGATTCTTCTAACTTTACAATTAAACATAGAGTTATATAGTCATGGGAGTAAGGAGTGGAGTGGCTTTTCTTCTTTTTACTTTTGTTTATTTTCCAAGATTAGAAGTGATACTTTTGTGTGTGTGTAATTAGTAGATTTTTTTTTTTTTTAGTAGTAGTTTTGGGTTTTCAGAAAATTGAACAAAATGCAGGAATTCTCATATAGCCCCTTACTTCTTACCCTCCTGCAAGCTTTGCCCATTATTAACACCTTGCATTATTGTGGAGCAGTTGTTACAATGACAAGCCACTGTTGATACATTTTTCACTAAAGTCCACAATTCACATTAGGGCTTACTCTTTGTGTTCTACAGTCTGAGTTTTGACAAATGGGCTGACATGTATCCACCACTACAGTATCATGCAGAGTAGTTTCACTTGCCTAAAAATTCCTTATGGGCTCCAACCTATTTATTCCTCCCTCCCTCCCCATAAGCTTGTGACAACTACTCTTTGGGGGGTGAGAGTTGCTATTTTTCGTTTGTTTTTGTTCTTTTACCGTTTACAAGTTTTCCCTTTTCCAGAATGGAAATATACTTGGAATTATACAGTAAATAGCTTCTTCAAATTGCCTTCTTTCAGTTAGCCATGTGCATTCGAACTCTTCTGTGTCTTTGCATGGCTTGATAGTCCATTTTTTTTTAATCCTGAAAATACTCTGTTGTGTGGGTGTGCCAGTTTGTTTATCCATCCACTTCTTAAAGGACATCTTGATTGCTTCCAAGTTTTGGCAATTATGAATAAAGCTGCTATAAACATTTTTATTCAGGTTTTTGTGTAAGTTTTCAACTCTTTTGGGTAAATACCAAAGAGTGGGATTGCTACGTCATATGGTGAGAGGAGCTGCCCTACTGTCTTCCAGAATAGCTGTACCATTTTGCATTCCCACCAGCAGCTAATAAGAGTCCCAATTGCTCCACATCCTCACCAGCATTTGGTGTTATCAGTAGTTCTATATTTTAGCCATTTTAATAGATGTATAGTAATATCTCCTTGTTGTTTTAATTTGTATTTCCCTGATAACATGTGATATGAAGCAATTTGTCATATGCTTATTTGCCACCTGTATGTCTTCTTTGATGAAGTATCTATTTAGATCTTTTTCCCATTTTTAAATTGTTATTTGTCTTCTTATTGTTAAGTTTTAAGAATTCTCTGTATATTCTGAATACCAGTCCTTTGTCAGTTATGTTTTACAGATGCTTCTCTCAGTCTGTGGCATGTCTTTTCATTTTTTAAAGTGTCTTTAGTAGAACAGTAATTAATTTTTATGTGTATATAATCAGGGAGAAAAATGTTTTCGAATCAGCCTAACTCCCATCTTGGCTTAGCACCCATTCCCCATCCAAAAAAGTAAAAGCAGTCTGAGAAGAACAAGGTAATCTGTTATGTAGAAGTTGAACATACGAGAACATGACACAAGTGTGTTCCCTAAGTTAAATGTAATCAATTTTAAGTGCTGTAGGGAGGCAAGACAGACGTAGTCCAAAAGTAAGAAAAAAAAATCTTGGTTATATGACTATATGCAGAACCATACTAAGATTTTTCTCTAGTTTTCATTTTTCTGTGAGTTTCCTATTTCGTTTTACTTCTTAAGTAATTAGAATTCCTAAAATGACCAGGTAAACTCCAGTTGTCAGCTTCTAGTAAAAACTATTTAGCAGAAGAAAAATTAAAAATTGTTGGCTTAAAATTAGAGAGGACTGGCAGAGAGTGAAATGCATCCTTATTACTCATTCATTTAGATATTCTCAGCAGTGTTTTATTGAGTACCTACTAAGTGGCAGGCGCTATGTTGGATGCTGGTGTACAAAAAGGCAGCAGGATCCAGGCTTGTCTTTGTGAAGTTTACATTCCAAGAGGGAAATAGACAAGGAACTCCAATATCAAGTCTCCTTTCACTGAGACGTTACTAAGAGTGAGCGCTGGATCTGAGCCACAGCAAAGATCCTGGGCCTTGGAAGAGTAGAGAAGGGTCATACAGGCTTAAACCAAAGCTGAGAACTGAAAGGGGGGATCAAGAATTGGCCAGGCAAAGAGGGGAGAAGGGTGTCTCCAACCTTCTGACTGTCCCCTCTCCACTAGGAAAAGCACACGTAGGAGATATAGGAGATCTTGGTTGTTCTTGTTTTTATAATTTTTAAAATTCTGAAATATGCATACAGAAAAAAAATTTAAAACAGAGATGGGCAGTGTAAGAATTATTATAAACGAATCCCACACATAATCACAACTGAGATTGCAAAGAGAACTTGTCCACACCTCAGAAATGTTCTGCACACCCTTTCCTGATTATGACTCTCTTTTTCTTCCAAAGTATGCATCCTAAATATCATAGTTCCATTTTTGCCTATTTTTAAACTTTGCATAACTAGAATCATACAGCATGTATTCTTTGATTTCTAGCTTCTTCTTCTTTTTTCTTCCTATCATTATATTTTTTAAAGATTAACTTATTTATTTTCATTGCTATAGAGTATCCTTTATGTATCCAGTCTTCTGTCACTAGGCATCTGGGTTACTTCCAGTTTGGAGCTCTTACAAAAAAGAAATGTCCATGGTTAATGGTCTTGGCAGTATGGCACAACATGCTTTGGAGTCAGCCTTAAATGGATATCCCAACACTGCCACTCTAACAGTTTTGTGACTTTGGGCAAGTTACTTAACTTCTCTGTGCCTCTTTCTTCTCATCTGTAAAATAGGAATAATAAAAATACCTATAACATTGGATATGCATGTAAAGTGCTTAACACAACACTTGGCATATAGTAAGCATTCAACAGAGGTTTGTCCTGCATGGGGTTCTGTTTCTTACTCATGGGAACATTTCATTTTTGGGAGGGTAAGTTATCTACCAAGTTTATATGGCCTGATTTCTCTGGATCTAGAATTCTAGAAGCCTTTGAGATGCATCTCCTCCACCATCTTATTTTACAGATGAGGAAACTGAGCCCCAGTTGGTTAATACAGAGCTGGGATCTTGGGAGAAATCAAGGAAATGGTGCCTCTGGACCACTCCTATGGCCCAAAGTATTCTTGATAATAATTATTTCTTTAGACAGCCACTTTAGCTTCTTACATGTATTTTCCTCTTTGTTCTACAAGAGAACAGGGGAAAAAAGAAAGCTCAATGGATTGAACAGTTAGCTCTGTGTATAGCAGTAGACTGTGAAGTCTGTTACATTATGTCCAAGCTATTTGATTGTGTATTGGTCAGAGTTTATGATTTCTATCCTGGTTAGGTTCAGAGGCAAGCAGGCAAAATAAGGAACATGGAACCATGCCTTGGGGATTATTGGCATTAAGTATAGGTGCTTTGTTGAGCTTGGAATGCTGTCAAATTCACATTAAAATTACTTGTTATCTTTTTAAAGGAATAGATGCATTTTCTTATTAAACTGTGAAGATGAAGTTGGGGTAATGATAGGAAGGAGAAATTCAAGATAAAAACTGACATTAAATGAGTCCACAATTTACTTCCAAGCAAGAACAATTCACAGTGACTTTCTGTTGCCTTGCTTCAAGTCTGCATTCTATCTTAAACCTGAGCGTTGCCCATCACCCCCGCCCCTCCCCCGGCCCAGACCTTTCTAGTCGCATATTTTACCTGTCTTTCCAGGACTTTACTGGTTAACCCCTTTATTAGCCTAAACTTCCTTGGTCACTGACCCACATTCCGAAGAATTTGTGCACATGTATGTGCACAATGTGTGTGTGTGTGTGTGTGTGTGTGTGTTTATATGTTTGTGAGCTCTGGCAGCTTTGAAGGAACTTGAGGTCAGGACTTGTCCTTCAAAAATAAGGCTCCAGGGATCCCTGGGTGGCGCAGTGGTTTAGCGCCTGCCTTTGGCCCAGGGCGCGATCCTGGAGACCTGGGATCGAATCCCACGTCAGGCTCCTGGTGCATGGAACCTGCATGGAGCCTGCTTCTCCTTCTGCCTATGTCTCTGCCTCTCTCTCTCTCTCTCTCTGTGTGACTATCATAAATAAATAAAAATTAAAAAAAAAATAAGGCTCCAGATCATCAATTTAATGCATGAGAATAGAGCCTGGCACAAGGTAAGCACTTAATAAACATTTAGCTGCTGCTGCTGCTGCTGCTGTGATTTCTTACCCCTCAAATGAGAATCCCTTCTGAAAGTACCATTTTCTTTTTTTCTTTTTTTCTTTTTCTTTTTTTTTTTTTTTTTTCTTTTGGAGCAGCCCAGGTGGCTCAGCGGTTTAGCACCGCCTTCAGCCCAGGGCCTTTTTCTCTTTTTTTTTTTTTTTTAATTTTTTTTTATTTATTTATGATAGTCACACAGAGAGATAGAGAGAGACAAAGAGAGGCAGAGATACAGGCAGAGAGAGAAGCAGGCTCCATGCACTGGGAGCCCGACGTGGGATCTGATCCCGGGTCTCCAGGATCACGCCCTGGGCCAAAGGCAGGCGCTAAACCGCTGCGCCACCCAGGGATCCCGTGAAAGTACCATTTTCCAAGTTAACAGCTCCTCCTTTCATTTCAAATTGTCAAGACTTATGGACTATGCTAGGATTTCTGTAAACTGCTCTTGGTTTTTCCTTGATGTCACCACAAGTCTCAAGAGTTTATCACTTTGAACTTTTACTGCATTTAAGAAGAGTAGGACTAATTTGTTGGTATTTTCTAGGTCTGGCAATTTGTGTAATGGGAGGAGTTCTGTTTCCTTAATCCACCTAAATAGTATAAGGACTATACCCCTCCCACCAACTCAGATCTCCATTTCCTTTCTTCACTATCCAAAAGGGTCTGTTCAGTTGCTTAGCAGTGAGCAATTAGAACAGCCAGTCTACCTAGACATTAGGCTGGGTTTGTCTGACATATACATGAAGACTCAGTGTTCCCAAAGGGACTCTTCGTTTTTAAAGAAAGAAATTAATGATATCCCTTTTCATTAAATTGGTGCCAGGTATTTTTTCTAAGCAGCCTATTTAAAAGAACAAATTCAAACAGGTCCAAGAAACAAATGTAAGAGCTCTACAAAGCTCTTAAGGGATGAGTTTACATACTATCCTAATTTCAAAGGATAAGTTTTTATGCCCAGACACAATAGCTGGGCTCTCCCAGTGGGCACACACCAACTTTAAATGTCAAACTCTACATTTGTGCAGAAATCAGATAAGTGCAAAGAACTCTAGGCTTGTTCTGTTCTTAACTGATTTGTCCTCCAAAGGACAGTTCATATGCTAACTCATTACACAAGGTCTTGAATGTTTGGGGTGTGGGTGGGGGACAGAACATCCAACGATCCACTCCAAATCTCCAAGGATCAGATTACAAAGTGTCTATTCCATTTGTCATTCACTGCTATATTTACCCATGCTTAGGGTAGTTCAGCCCACAGCATCACACTTGTACCCTGCCTTCTGATTTTCAATTTGGGTTGCCATTTGGGGACCAGAGTTCTTCGCATCTCTTATGGGCTGGCCATTCTTTGTTCTACACTGCATTCTTAATCACTGTTTCTGTTTAACACTGTGGGAAGGCACTGGGAAAAAGTACATCCCATTGTCTCTCCTCTCGGGGAGTTAGCGGAGATGCTCCCTTTAACCTACCACTCTGAGCAAATCAACCCAAATAAGCATAGGGGACACCTGTAAATAACTGCTGAGTGATTAAAGGACAGAACACACCCTGTATAAAGGCTTTGTTTACATTATCTGTAACTTGCAAATTATAAACATTGACCTTAGAGGGATTATATCTTCAGTACTCTTGACAAATGTCATCCAGGATGATTTCATACATTCTTTTGCAGACCTTTTTACATTGTGAGCTTCTTGGAGAAGCTAATGGAATCCATGCATTCTGACCCTAGAAATATGTTGCATATGACATCAAGGACTCTGAACACCTTCATGTTCCCATCAGTGTCTTCATCCCAGGTTAAGAATCTCTATACTAGGGATCCCTGGGTGGCGCAGCGGTTTGGCACCTGCCTTTGGCCTAGGGCGCGATCCTGGAGACCCGGGATCAAGTCCCACGTCGGGCTCCCGGTGCATGGAGCCGGCTTCTCCCTCTGCCTGTGTCTCTGCCTCTCTCTCTATGTCTCTTATGAATAAATAAAAATCTTAAAAAAAAAAACAAAAAGAATCTCTATACTAGTGAGAGGAATTGGCTAATTTTGAAGACTATCAATTTCATGATTAGAGAGCTTAATAGAAGGGTTTCTTTTTTCTTCCCAATAACTGAACAAAAAAAATGGCTACTTCTTTTAACATATGGTAGTTCTTCAAATATTAGTAGGTTGCTATAGCTTTTTCTCAGACTTCTCTTTGAGTTCTTTGGCTCTGTAATTCATCAAATGACCCTTAAAAGCTCTGACTGCATCAGGTAAGTTTTGTGCCAGGATCTAAGGCCTGGGGACTAGACTAGAAATGTACATGCCATCTAAAAAAGTATAGAGCTGTGGCTTCTCAAAAATGCCAAGGGAGGTTACTATAGTCTTTTCCTTCTTCATTAATAAAGAAAAAAAATTGATCCCTTTTAAAAAAATTTAAAAACTCCAAATTCTTGAAAAGACCAAAACATTGAGCCCTGTATTTATTTCTCCATCATATTAGCCCTTTTTTTAAATAAAAAAAATTGCTCATCTGTTGGTCAATTTTTCATATTTAATAGAGAAGGAGGATTCTTAAGAAAATTCTAGAATGAAAAAAAAATTCTAGAATGAAAGTTGGAACATAAAAATTGAGATAAAATCATTTTACGCTTTACTTTGAACTCCCTACAAAGTAGAGTTAATGTTTTCTGAGCTACTTTAAATGCTCAAATAATTTATGTGCAACATATATTAGTATTGTTGTTCTCCTTGAAAGCAGTTTTTTCCTGATCCTTATTGATACCAACCTGAACTTAGATGCTACCCTAGGACTTATTAGGCTACTAATTTTAATAAGAGCAATAGTGGTCCCCCAAATCTCATACTGTGTTTTGTAGATTTAAAATTGTCTTTCGTTTTTCTTTCATTTAAAGCTATATTGTAACTATGTTCTTCAGAGAAGAACCAGGACATGGTGGGGGGGACACAAAACTCTTTAGACCCCCAAATAACAACAACAAGCCTGACTGAACAACTAGAGATAAGGTATTTGGATTTGGTTTTAAGCAGTAAATTAGCCCTTACAGAAAAATGAGTAGGTTGGACCAAGTCATGCCTGAATTCCCTAACATTACATGATTCTATAATGGGAAGATGCCAAGGGTGAATAATGAAGTTCTGTGCATTGACAGATATTTATCATCTTCCCCACCACCAGTAAAATCATTGCAGTCTCTGCTAAATCTAAGAAGTGTTTTTCAAGACTTGTGATCCCCACTTTTCATTTTACACACTTCCTTCAAGTCTGCTCACCCCCTAAAAAGTGTTTTCCTCCCTGTCCGGTTACAGTTGACTCTCTTTACCTTGACGTGGAAGCTGGCAGGTATGGGCCTATGCCCTTTACTCAAATATATATGTATGTTTGTATATGTATGTATGTGTGTGTGTGTGTGTGTGTATAAAACAAAGAATGTATCAGACAGAACAAATTAGGATAAATTGGGTATGGTTAAAGACATTGTATTAAGAGATTATGGGCAGGAGTGGAACTGTTACCACATATATGTACCTAAAGGGGCCAAGAAAGGGCACAGCATCTGGGACCCAGAAGGATAGGGCCACGTGAGGATGGGAGATGACTTTCAGCAAAGGACATATTCAGCACAAAACACCACAGAGAGGGACCTGGGAAATAAGAGTATTTTCTTTCTTTCCTCTCTTCCCTCTGATTTCTTGTTAGGGCTGTTTAGCTGCCAAACCATCAGGAAACCAGAGTAGTCCATTCAGGTCAGCTTCTGGGGCAAAGAATATGATAAGTATGGATGGAGAATGGATCTATATGGATGGAGAATGGATCTATAAGGAAGGAATGCTACATCATTTAAAAGGACTCTGTATAGGGGTGCCTGGGTAGTTCAGTGCATTAAGGGTCCAACTCCTGGTATGGGCTCAGATAATGATCTCAGGGTTGTGAGATCAGGCCCTGTGTCTGGCTCCACAAGCTGGATATGGAGGCTGCTTAAGATTCTCTCTCCTCCTCTACATCTGTGCCTCGGTGCCCCTCCCACCAAAAAAAGGACCCAATATAACTTCAATTCCTAATACAAAGTTCACATCATGTCCCATAAAATGAAAAATACTTATCTGGAAGATTTTTTTTAATAGTGCATCAGGAGTTGTTCTCTGCTTTAATAAACACTGAAATATAGTCACTTTGATAGACAAATGTTTGTTTTCTTTATGTCACCAGAAGTCCAGGGAGGTAGGCAGTTTCTGGCATTAGTTCAGAAGATCAAGAATATCAGGCAAGGCCAAGCCTCTGCAACATTCTTGGCTTTTCTTACAGGATCTCAGGAAAGCTGCTGGAGATCCAGCCATCATTGTTACTTTCTTTGCAAAAGGGTAGAAAGGATTTTCCTGGATACTCCACCCAATGACTTGTGTTTACATTTCATGGGCTTCCTTTATCTACATGAGAATCTGGAAAACATATTTAAGTTGATCACATTGTGCCCCATATGATATAAGGGTTCTATTGGAAAAGAAACAGGGAAGGAGGGAAGTTGAATAGACAACTAGTAGAACTTAGTCATCCATCTGAGGCACATACGCGTAGGACATTGTTTTATCCTAGTTTCTAAACTTGGGAATTCTCAAGTCCTATGAATTAGACACTCCCTCCTGAGTGATCAGATTTAGCCTCAGTTCCTTCATGGAATGTCAAGGCTTAAAGGCAAGAAAAAGGCCACTTATAAGAGATGGTTTTAGAATTCCAAGGTACATAATCAAGTGTCTCGTGGACAAAGTTTATGCAAACAAAATGAAGCTATTTCTGGTGGAATCTAGAAGTAGGAGAAATGAAAAAGACATTTGATTAGCATGCTGGTGGAAGTATAAAGGAACAATTTTTGTCCAAAATATTTTGCATTAGGGGGATCCCTGGGTGGCTCAGTGGTTTAGCTCCTGCCTTCGGCCCAGGGCGTGATTCTGGAGACCCAAGATCAAGTCCCATGTCGGGCTCCCTGCATGGAGCCTGCTTCTCCCTCTGCCTGTGTCTCTACCTCTCTCTCTCTCTCTCTCTCTCTCTCTCTGTGTCTCTCATGAATAAATAAATAAGATCTTTAAAAAATATATTTTGCAGTGTATATTGAGAACCTTTAAAAAATTGTTTAGATCCTTTATCCCAATAATTCACTTGGAATTTGCCCTTTTAAAAATTCCAGAAAAAGTTAAAAGAACATTTAAGTAAATTTGATACCATTCTATTGTAGAATAATATATGATGATTAAAAACTACATTTACAAAGCGTGAGTTGGTTTTATTGTCATAATAGCCTAAGGTTCTGCTGTGGTTTTGCCCGAGTATTCCAATCCTCTACGTCTCCCGTTCCTTTAATATCCAGCTGGAAGGGCTGGAGTCCCCATCCTAGTAGGATTTATGCTTTCTACTCCATTGCTACCTGTCGCCACCTCAAACTTCAAGAAAAAAACTAAACACTTCTTTTTTTTAGAAGATTTTATTTTTAAGTAATCTCTACACCCAATGTGGGGCTCAAACTCACAACCCCAAGATCAAGATCACATGCTCCATTAACTGAGCCAGCTAGGCACCACCAAACACTCCTTTAGAAAGAAACTGATAAAGAACTTAAAAGACAGTTCATAAAAGGAGAAAATGTAAATGACTTATGACTATATGCAAAAATTTTCAACTTCAAAATTTAATATGAGAAATGAAAAATTTTTTTAAAGATTTTATTTATGAGAAACACAGAGAGAGGCAGAGACACAGGCAGAGGGAGGAGAAACAGGCTCCATGCAGGGAGCCCAATGTGGGACTTGATCCCAGGACTCGAATCATGCCCTGAGCCAAAGGCAGACGCTTAACCACTGAGCCACCCAGGCATCCTGAAAATTTATTTTTTGCCTGTCAGTTTACAATGGAAAAAAAAAAAAAAAAGGTGATGCATGGGCTGTCCAGAATACAAGGAAACAAGCATTCATAGCATTGTTTGTGTCAGGGCAACAACTTCTTTGGAGGCCATCTGCTAATATTATCGTTTGGCCTAGCAATACCTGCTTTATAATCTTATCCTTTATACATGATTGAATAAGAATATTGGAAGCTGTGCATACTGTTCTATGACTGGCTGTATTTATGTAAAAATGCAACTCAGTGATGTTAATTCTTGGCCACTGTCACTCAGAGGATGATGGTATGAACAGAGAAACAGAAATATGCTTGACATGGGACATGGTATCTAGCACATAATAGGTACTTAGTAAATATTTATCAAGTGATAAGCTAATTCAGATGCAGGAAATTAGTTTTGTTTCAAAAAGCATCTTGGATCTTGCAGTTTAGTTGCATGTTGTAAATATTTCTCGTCAACAGTTGTAGCCGTGGGACTAGAGCTTAGGAGATGGGGCCCAGCCATCTGTCCAGAACAGTGGGAGACTTTAAGAAATGATTTCTTTTTTTTGTCTTTTTTTAAATACAGTCAAATTCATTTTGAAAATGAATGCAGGGCAGCCCCGGTGGCTCAGCGGTTTAGTAACTACCGCCTTTCGGCCCAGGGCCTGATCCTGGAGACCCGAGATCAAGTTCTGCGTCAGGCTCCCTGCATGGAGCCTGCTACTCCCTCTGCCTGAGTCTCTCTCTCTCTGTCTGTCTCATGAATAAATAAAATTTAAAAAAAAAATGAATGCAGTCTCCAAATAAAACTGGAGAAAGAGATTAGTAGTGGGCCTTGGAAAAGTCTGTAGAGGACAACCTGATTCAGTCTAGAATCAGGTTGCTCTGTAATTTGTTTAGCTACATCCAATGCCTTGGATGAGAGGAAACTAAACTGGGTCATCTAATTGGGAAGCATAATCATTTTAGATAAATTTAGCATGGTCTGGAGAGATGGTCTCAGGCCCTACTAAAAGGAGGGTGTAGCTGGCTTTAAAGTCTTTTCTCCCCCTCTGCTCAAATATTTTTCCCACAACACCTGAAAAATCCCCAAACCTCTGTTGCAAAAGAATTTGGCTACAGTAATCAGTGAAGACAACTTGAGATATTAGTCTTTACATCAGCACATTAAAATACCCTTGGATTTTAATGATGAAAATATGTTGAATTAGAAACTTCTGCAAGTTTCATTGTTTATTTTCTTAATAATTCCCAACAGAGTGTGTTCAAATCACTTAATATAAGAAAGCTCTAAAATAGGTTAAGAGACTTATGCTTAACTATTTCTCTTAGAGAAGGACGAAGTAGTGTTTTTCAGTAAGACTCTGGACAGAAAATACCATTAAGGCACATAACATGGTGACTAAGAAAAAATGAGTTTTATTTGTTTATTTTTCAATTTTTTTTTCTTTTTTTAGAGAGCATACATTTGTGAGTTGGTGGGGGAGAGGACAGGGCAGAGCAGAGGGAGAGAGAGAATCTTAAACAGACTCCACACCCAGCCCCGGGCCCAATGTAGGGCTTGATTCCATGAGCCTGAGGTCATGACCTGAGCTGAAATCAAGAATCAGACACTTAACTGGCAGAGTCATCCAGGCGCCCCCCCAAAAAATGAGTTTTTAAAGTATGCTTATAGCATTATTATTTTGTTGACTGTAACACCTGAGAATTTTTACCATGTGAATTGTATAAGCAATAATGTTAAAGCTTACATTTTAGTCTCATTTTAAATATACATCACAGCTAGAATTGTATCACTCGAATTTTTCTAAGCTCTGCTCATCCCAGCAACTAAATATTATTATCCATCTTATAGAGGCAGTTATGAGTGGCCAGTAAGAAAAATTCTATTTCTTTGACAACATTTTTCACTAATTTATTATTGTTATCTGCACAAATCTTACTAAAAATATTGAAATCAATGGCATTATTAAATCAGGGTAGTGAAAGAAAGCTCAATTTTTAAAAAATTATGCACCAAGTGTGAATGGGTTTAGCATTTTGAAAAGGGTCTCACTCTCAGTAAGTAAATCTTCTTCGTATAATTCTGAAGTTCAGATGTTTCTGATTAGTGTCCTGCTGTCTTATTGGTACCTCCTGGAAGGCAATAAGATTAGTAGCGTGCATGAGTTCCTCATATCTCGGCATGATTGAGTCCAGGTTTGAGAGTGAGGCAGTAACCCTGATGAAGAACTGCAGCATTCTGTATGTAAGTCACAGACTCACGTCCTTAGCACTTTAACGTGGGTGTTTGTCAACCATCTAACCTTTGATATTGACAGTTTTAAATGAGACACTTAGCCCTTGGCATGTGGGAAACAGGTCATACAATTTTTGTAAGCAACCTTCAGTTAAAACAACAATTTGAACAGTATTTATTGCATTTATTGTCATGAAGAGGATGTATTACCTTTCCAGTGTGTTTCCTTTTTTTTTTTTTTTAAGATTTTATTTATGTGTTCATGAGAGACGCAGAGAGAGAGGCAGAGACACAGGCAGAGGGAGAAGCAGGCTCCATGCAGGGAGCCCAATGTGGGACTCAATCCCAGGACTCCGGAATCATGCCCTGAGCCAAAGGCAGGTGCTCAACCACTAAGCAACCCAGCACCCCTAAAGTCTGTTTCCTAAGAGTAAAATTAGATGATGTGACAGAGGGAGGAGAGGGAGTGATTTCAGTTATAAGCTTAATGTTTAATTATAAATCTGATTATCATACTATAATAATACTATATTTGATATAATAAGTGTAGGGCGACCCAATCAGGTGGAGGCTGGCAGCACAGTGATGAAGGAATTCACCTGAGGCAGAACAGAGGCAATAGAAGTTTATTGAATACACTGCAAGGGAGCAGTGGGCAGGATAGCAGAGGAGAGATTGTGCTAGGAGCAGTGGTAGGGGGCTGTAGTTATGGGGGAAGTAAGGAGTTATGTGAACGTATGGAATTCTCCTTTTTTGGTGCCTCTGTCTGGTTGTAAAGGAGCCCATTGGTAAGCTAGGGTTATGGATATCTTGAGGTGGATCACTGAAACAGCCTGTTTGCATTCTGGCTGGTGGTCACTGTGGGCCCTCTTATCTTACTCAGGTTTCCATTGCTCAAGCCTGATACCTAAGAGCAGCTTCTACAATAATTATAGTAATACATTCTACTGAAACTGTCATTCTGATCCCAAAATCATAACTAGAAGAGTGTTCACAAAATCAATAAGAATTTCAATACGATCTTTGTGAATTTAAGTTTCTCGATTGGAAATGTAACTTTTTCCCATACCAGTGGATTTTAGGTGATTCTAATGAAAAACTAGGGAAATTCAAAGAAAAGGACTTATAGAAATATTTGAAGCTCTCTTTGGACCTAAAAATATGACATTCCTTTGTGTACGTAAAACGTCAAATAATGAAATGTTTAAGACCGTCAACAGGGTACAGCTCCAGTCGGAGGGGCAAAGAACAAGTCACTGAGCTTCGCTTCTGATCAACATAGGCTGTTTTGTTTGGGGCCTTTGGCTGAGGTTGCAAGGGAATGGTCTGCTAAATGGCTCCACTATTAATGCTGAAAGGCCTCCAGGCAGAAAGTTCAATGGAAGAAAATAACACACAGCCAGAGTCACAAACAGAATGTCACTGTAGAAAAGCCACCTTTTTATTGTTTCTTACAGGGAACAGAAACAACTACAAGTATTTGGAAATAGGGTCTTAAGTAGTCTTAACACAGCCAAGTCGTAAAAAACTTGATGAGATTTAAGAGTGGGATGAAGAGTCACGTACATTTTTATGTGATTTCAAATTAAAATTTCATATTTCATTTAGCAACTTTTTAAAGAAGTAATAGTATTAACATTTCCTGGAAACAAATACATTTTACAGTAGATCTCCAAGTGCTGCATTCTGGTGCTCTGCTGGGCAGTGGATAAATTATGGTTATACCAAGATACTGAAGCAGTCGGGCAGAACCGGGCAGTCTGCACGCTCTGTCTGCCTGGTTGTGCCATACAAATAGTATAACTTTCTGTGTGTGTCATGACATGGCAAAGACTACACGCTAGAAACCTGCTTTGCAAATATGCCTTGTAAAATCCCTGAATTCTAAAAGAAAGAGCATGTTAAATTATCTGATTATCATATGAGTAAATACACAGAGGCAGAGAGAGTATAGTGTAGCTTCCCCAAATAGAATGCACAACATGCATGGTGATAACAGGGCACAGTATGAAGGAAGGCCAGTGGAGGAAAGCCAACGACTTCCCATTGGGCTTTTTTGCTTCCTTTGCTTGACCACACTGACTTTCTAACAATAAATACTCAAATGTTCTAGCAAATGTTGGGGAGTGAAGGCATATGGAGTGTTTGATTTTGTTTGTGTTTAAAATATGGTTTCCACACACATGGCATTGGTTTAGCTGTTGTGTGACTTTATTTGGATCTTCTTTTGCTCAAAAAAGAGATGAGAACCATAGCTCTTTGAAACGTCCAGCTCCCAGGTTTGTCTTCTGTAGTTTGCTTTACCACATTTGCAGAGGCATAACTTTTGTCCCTAAAATATCTTCATTTGTGAGATTACAGTGACTTTCAACAGTGATTTCAGCTGGGTCTTGGAACATTAGGATTAAGGCATAAAAGGAGGCTGCAAAATTTCATGGATCATGGATTTAAATATTTAGATTTTTAGATTCCAGAGTACGGTTACTGTAGCAGGAATCTGGCCTTGATACTAGAGCTGATGAAGGCAACTATTTCTTTGAAAGGTTGGATGTCCAGAGACAAGGTCTACAAAAATGAATTCACTGACATATGTGTCCTATTAAATGAGTTGGTGTTTAATATCCAAAGATATTTTTAGATATCCAGTCTTCCATTTTTCTCTTTCAACCTTGGGGAGGACAAATGGGAGGAGAGAAAAAAACAAAAAAGAAAATCTTAAAATACTAGAAATTCATAAAATTGTGACTGTCACTTTTTTTGTGTGTTAATCATTATACCTACACTTTTACATGACTTGGGGCCTGAATATTATTGCAGAGAACACTAGAGTGCTAGCTTTATTTCCTCTTGTCTGTATTTAGCTTTCCTTTTGTCTCTATTCAGCTTTTCCTAATAGCTCTTCACCCATCTTTCCAAAAGTAAGCTAAAGTCAGTGTCTCACTTCAGCATTTCCCCACGGAAAAAAATGCAGCTTCCAGCAACATTCAAGTAATGTGTTTTTCTCTTCACACCAATGTGGTATCTTAGGTTAAAACAATTCTATAATAAGACACCCCCTTAAATCAACACACTTACATCAACAGCCTCTGAAGGATTTTGCAGTAGAATCCATGAAGCTGCACTTGAATTGTGTGTTAACCCATAAGCAGAAGAGCCATTTCCTTCCTGGAACCTAATGAAAGAAAGAGAAAGAGATACTCTGTAAAGCCAATATGGATTATCTTCTCAAGATTTAAGTTTTGAATTGTGGTCCATAGAAAACAGACAGAGTCATGGAAATGTTTTGCTTATATTTCCTAAATCCTAGAATTCAGGTGACTTTGCCAGGTTTTTTGTTTTTTGTTTTTTTTCCTGCAGGAGCTGGTTCTTTTAACAATGTTAAAAGGTGGTATGGATTATTTGAACATGAGAGTATTTAGTAAGTGCTTCATCCACCTAAACCTAATTTAACTAACTTGGAAGAGGATTAAGGAGACTCAGACACTGGTATGATTGTGGGGGGAAGATCCAAAATTAATCTCCTGAGCTGCCACAACCATTGTTTCAAATGTTTGGAAATTTTCTTCAGCATTTCTTCTAAATGAGATTTAGATCTCATACACAATCTTGGCTGAAGACAAAGGGTTTTCCCTTTTGGAGAGAGAACCGTCTTCTCCCAGCTGTTGCAACTAGTTTGTGTTTCAAGGAGCTGTGGTGTTTAAAGGAAAGCATATATTGGTTTGAAGGGTTGAACTTGAGTTGGTTTGTCTTTTTATTTAGCTTCTACTCTCATGCCAGAAAACCTTACTTTCCTGGAGATAAAATTAATATTTTTTATATTAGATCTTTGTGAGCAAAATAACAGAATGCCCCCATTTCACAGATGAGGAAACTCCTGCTTCTAAAGCTTAGGTGCCTTGTCCACACTCATGCAGCTAGGAAGTGTCAAAGCCAAGATTCCACACAGACTTTTCTCACTGCCAAGCCTGGACTCTGAACCACCATGCTTGGTTGTCTTCCATGGCAACTATATTTTATTCTACTCAATGTCATAAGATATATCTTCATCCATTTGGGCTGCTATGACAAAAATACCACAGACTGGACGGCTTAAACAACTAACATTTATCTCTCAAAAGTTCTGGAGGCTCAGAAGTCCATGATTAATGTGCCAGCACAGTGTTGGGTGAGAGCCTCTTTCCTGGTGCACAGATGAAGGTCCTTCTGCTGTGTTCTCACATGACAGAAATGATTAGACAGCTCTCCTGCATCTCTTTGCTAAGGGCACTAATCCCATCCCTAATCACCTCCCAAAGGCCCATCTCCAAATATACACTGGGGAATAGGATTTGAACATACAAAGTTTGTGGGGGGGACACAAACTTTTAGTCTGTAGCAGACGCCTACCCCTGCTTGCGGTGGCTTTCCTTAATCATTATATGGCTGGCTATGCTGATTTTCTTCAGCAAGTGACTATTCTGATTATTTGTCCTTAAAGAGACAACCACTTGTGTATTATTCTGGCTTAGTTTTTGGATACTTCATTTGCAGTTCTTCTTAATGGTTTTGCAGATCTCCAGGCAGTTCTTAATTGTTACTTAGATATCAGTATACATATTTATTCAAATTAGTTGCTACAAATTAGCAGCACCCCAGAAATCTATCTGTAAATGAAAGGCAGGAATTTGAAGTTGAAGTCCAATAGCCTTATCCTTAAACCTGTTGCTATCCTTGTTCCCTAATATAGTGCTAGCAACATAGTTGGGAGTTGTTATAGTCATAGTTATAGTTATAGTCATAACCATAGTTCCTGACATAGATGTCTACCCCATCATCCTGAAAGACTCACCAATAACAGCTCCCTTACTGATTTAGAATTATCTCCTAAAAGCCTGCTGCTAACATAACCTTACATTTCTCAAGAAAAGGTAATACTTAGATCTTATTTATCAGACTAGCTAGCTGGCTTTCACCTAGCGATGTGTGATTTCTGAAGGAATTGGAGATGTTGGCAGACATTTTTGAGCAAGAACAACTTAAAGGCTTGTTCATTTCTTGAGTATACATTCAGTCATCATCTACTGTGATCCAGGCCACAGAAGTAGAAAGATGACTATGATTCTGTACTGGCTCTCAGGTGGGATCATTGTTATTATGTTGTTATACACAGAATGAAATGGGAGCCCAGTACTAGGGCATTTAACTTGGACTTGGGAGTTAGGGAAGAGGCCAAAAGATGAGTCTGAGCTGGTTCTTACTACTTGTCAGGGCTAGCAGATGGAGTTGTCATGTTGAAGTGGAGACAGTCCTGAGGAGCAGTTGGAGATGAACTGGAGAGGTAAGTGAGGTGTCAGATCAGGAAAGGCTGTGTGTGGTGAACTGGAGAGTGCCATCTTTGTTCTGGAAATTATCGGGAACCATTGAAGATATTGAGTAGAGGATGACATGCTCATTTAGAAAATTGCCTTTGGGTACTATGTAGAAAATAGAATGGGGCAGACCTGAAGATGAGACTAGAGAGAGGCAGTCGCTGTGATCTAGGCAAGGGTTGATAAGGCCTGAATTAAAGCAATGAGATAGATGGAATGATTCCCACAGTGGGGATAGATGTGGAGTGTACAAGGCCTGGTGACTGATGTATAGTGGGACTAGCAGAGGGAGGAATCTGGAATGGAAAGCTTTGTTTCCGGATTGTGCTGTTCCTGAACACATTATAGAAAAATGGTGACTTCTCAGCAATTTTTTAAGGCACTGAGTTTCAAAGGCAGCTGAAGATTATGATGAAATGATGCTGGAGAGGTAAGTTTGAAAACAAGGGCCAGTCTTTTGATAATGAAATGAAACACTGCTGGTCAGGTGGTAGAGAGGTGGAAAAGGTTGTCAAAGGTTGGCATTTCCTCTGCCCACCAACAGCACAGGCCCCACCCTCATGGCCAAGGTTGGCACTTGCTTACAGTGATGCATCCCTGGTGCAACATGACAGATATTCCACTGGGTGATGCACTTGCCTTTTTTTTTTTGAGATTGATTGATTTTAGAGAGTATGAGTACAAATGGGGGGAGGGGCAGAGTGAGAGGGAGAAGGAGAGAAGCAGACTCCCCACTGGGTGGGGTGCCCAATATGGGACTGTGTCCTAAGAGCCTGAGGTCATGACCTGAGCTGAAATCAAGAGTCAGCGCTTAACCAGCTGAGCCACCCAGGCACTCCTGTGTGATGCACTTCTTGAAATAATTTCAACAAACATAAATATCTATAAACATACGGCTTAATTGGAGAAACAATGTAATATGTGTTGTAAATCTATGCCTGGTTCTCATTTTTCTAGGTCAAACTATTATGAGAAATAATTCATGTCACAGTTAGTTTTCCTCTAGATATTCCTGGCCCTTTTATCCCTTAGTAATTTGCCATATAATTTCCAATCTTTCATATTTGATATCCCAGCCATGCCTCACACAGTTGGTCTCTCTCTGTTTTATTAGTCAGGGATAGGGCTCAGGTGAAAGCTTTATGTTTTCTAGACTAGATTGTAAACTGTCTAACGCAGAACCACTCTCTGTAGAAGATACCTGTTATTCTAGGAAATACTATATGTACGTAGACATATTTGTTGTACCAACAAAGTTTGCCTAAATTGAGAAACTGCATTATCTAATAACTAGTAGAATGTAGGATGCTTTTCAAAATACAGAAAGTATAGAGTAGCAACTGAAATTATTAATTCAAAATGAACACATGACTGCATTCTTCCAGAGAGAACTACATCTGGGCTTAAGAACATAAACCTTGCCACAATCCAAGAAGGCTATCAATTCTGAGTCTGGGAACCTGTTTATTTTTTGAAGTAAAATGAACAGCTGGCAAAAGGCAATTAATCTTGTAAATAAGGAATGATTTCTTGCATTTTGTGGCATGCAGGTTATAGACCTTTGACTGACATAAAATTCTCCCAAAAATTTTTTGTATCATTAATTGAATGAGCTCTAAGGGAGGGGAATGACTGTCCTAGCATACACTAGGAAAGTATTTCAAGTTAAGAGGTGAAAAGATAATGCCAGTGTATTTTTCACAGTATATTTTTTTTAAGAAAAGAGAAAAGTCTAAATGACTCAGTGTGCTCATCAGTGGATATAAGTGGATATATAAATGGTCCTACTTAAGAATAATTTCTACCAGCCAGTGGTAGTTGTCTTTTCCCCTCTCTAGTTTTTCTTAATTAGTAACTATAGTCCCAGTTAAGTTTAAAGTTCCTTTAAAATATGTTCAATAACTGCCTTGTAATTGTTTCTTGTTAGTGATTAGAGCTGGAATATGTCTTAGAATTCATTAGACAATCATCCCATTTTATGGTGGAAGAGACTAAGGACCAAAAAAGTGGAATGAGTTACTACTGCTCAAAACAAACAAAAAGACTTTCAGAACACTGAAGCACTTCGTATAGCACGTATATATTTGTTAATCAGAATATCTTCCTTGTGTTCTATTTACTGAAGTGAAGTAAATTACAAAGCCCGAACTAGTTTTATTCAGAAATGTGACCATCTTGATGATACACACACGGTGGGCACTCATTACCCTTTGTCAGGTTTAAGCAATATTTAATTCTAATTGACTTCACTTTCAGTTGGCCATTATTTAATTTATTGAGATTGACCAGTGTAATATATGGTTTTCAGGATTTCAACACAATTTGGGGATTTTTTGCAATGCAGATATTTTCCTTTTGCCCAGGGCAATAATAGACAGGGATGCAAACACTGCTTTAAAGAGGGTGTCTGCTGATTTACATATTTTAAAAGTATTAAGATCAAAGGTAATGAGAATTTAATCCATATGGCATGCAGAAGATAAATAAGAATATTAATACTTATCAAATACTAATTAAAAGAAACACATGGATCTAATTTTAAGAATGTAACACAGGGATGAAATACTCTTTGTAAAGTTAAGACCTGATTCTTTTGTAAAGAGGACAGTTGTGGTGAGTTGGGTTTTCCCCCTCAGGGTAAATGACTGGCTGGTTCATATATAGAGCTTTAATAGAATCATGATAATAATTATGAGATAGTGATTGTGCTGTAACAGTTTACAAAGTGCTTTCACATCTTTTTTTCCTCAAAGCAAAACTTTTAGTTCCTAGAACTCTTACCCCCATTTCAGTTTAGTGGAAATAGGCTCATAGAGGCAAATAACCCTGGACCTAACATCAGTCTCAATCATCTTCTCCCTCCATCTTCCCCATGCCCTCTTTGCTCTTCCCCATGCCTTCTTTGCTCTAATTACGATTACTCAGAAGGATACAGAGAAATAAGCACTTTTATTCATGGAGAGTATTGGGTGTGTACATTGGTACATTTTTAGAGTATCTGTACAACTGTATACTTTATGCTAGTCATCTCACTTCTAGGAAGCTAATTTTAGGAAATAATACAGTCAAATATTAATGCCAAAGGATGTTTGTGGCAATTTTGAGAAATTTTAATAAACCAAATGTCCAACAAAAGAGTGTTTCGATTTTAGTACATCTTACATGATGTAATATCAGGGAGCTGGTAAAACCTTGTTTACAGGGATCCCTGGGTGGCTCAGTGGTTTAGCACCGCCTTCCGCCCAGGGCCTGATCCTGGAGACCCAGGATTGAGTCCCGCATTGGGCTCCCTTTCTCCCTCTGCCTGTGTCTCTGCCTCTCTCTGTATCTCTCATGAATAAATAAATAAAATCTTTAAAAAAAAAAAAAAATTCCTTCTCTTTCTGCCTGCTCCTCTAGCCCCTCAAAAAAAAAAAAAAAAGAAGAAGAAAATGTAGAACACATAAGGTAAGAATATTAAAGTAGAAAATAAGTACCTCTTATAATTTTGTTATTCAGAGGTAATTGACTATTTTAAGGTATTTCTTTCCATAACGTAAATTATAATACTCTTGGGCCAAACTTGCTGTTTTTGTATATGGCTCATGAGCTAAGAATGGTTTTCATATTTCTAAAAGGTTGACTAAGATCAAAAGAGTAATAGTTTGTGGCACATGAAAATTACATGAAATTAAAATCTCATTGTCCCTAAATAAGGTTTTATTGGAACATGGCCATGATTATTTGACTATGTACTAGGTGGCTTTACAACAGCAGAGCTAAGCAAGAGACCCTATAACCCACAAAGCCTAAAATATTTACTATCTGGTTCTTTACAGAAAATATTTGCTGATCTGTGATATAGATAAAACAAATATAAATATGTGGGTATATATAAATGAAAAATTATGTATCTTATATTCTACTTTTTTAACATTTAAATATAAACACTTGCTGGTAACTGTTGTGCCCAACCAAGATTGCGAATCCGAGAAACCACCAAGGAGCTGACACACGAGGGTTTGTTAACGAGCTCAAGCTTGGGCCCAAATATACCCGACACTGTGGAGCAGGGACTTGGACCCCGAAGTTAGAGGCGTAGCAGTTTTGTAGGGGCCAGTGGCCAATGAGATTGTAACACACACAGAAAGTTGCATAGTCATGTCAGACTCACACGCAGGTGGCCAGTTGAATTACAATTTACCCTAATAGTGACTGTTTGAACTAGCCTATCACTCTGGTCAAAATTGGCATGCAGGTTTGGTGGGCAAAAGGGGAGATTTACATTCTCTGGAGGCTAGAGGTTCCGCATTCCTATATGAGCCGGTTTCCGGTGAGGGTGTGCTCAGCGGCTTGACTAGGGTGGGGGAGTGCCTTAAGCAATAAGCAGGTCGTGTGGGGGTTATACATGAGATGGCAGGTGTAGCACAAAATGGAGTTAGACCTGCTCTGCTTGTCCAGGGGTAGGGGATTTTTGTTAAATTCCTTGGGTACCACAGTAACTGTAAATATTCTTTGTAAACATGTTTGTTTGTTTGTTTTTTAATTTTGTTTATTCATGAGAGACACAGAGAGAGGGAGAGGCAGAGACACAGGCAGAGGGAGAAGCAGGCCCCAGGACTCCAGGATCACAGGCTGGCTGCCGTGCCCCCCCTTCCCCCCCCCCCCCCCCCCCAGGAATCTTAAGCAGGCTCCACCTCCAGCAGAGAGCCCAACACCAGGCTCAATCTCACAACACTGAGATCACTACCTGAGCCAAAATCAAGAATCTGAAGCCACATGGAGGGAGGTCCTTTAAATGCTAACAAGTGTTTACAAAAAATGACGTGTATTCTTTTCTTTCTATTATATGCATACTATTGAAAATGCAAAGGGGGGGATCCCTGGGTGGCGCAGCGGTTTAGCGCCTGCCTTTGGCCCAGGGCGCGATCCTGGAGACCTGGGATCGAGTCCCATGTTGGGCTCCCGGTGCATGGAGCCTGCTTCTCCCTCTGCCTATGTCTCTGCCTCTCTCTCTCTCTCTCTCTCTCTCTCTCTCTCTCTCTCTCTGTGACTATCATAAATAAAATAAAAATTAAAAAAAAAAAAAGAAAATGCAAAGGGGCCCCTGGGTGGCCCAGTCACTTGACCTACCTACCAGGACACAGCCCCTCCCACCATATGCACACTTAATCTTCTCAACTCTTCTACTAAAGAATTTGGTCTTCACCGTGTCAGGCTGTTTGGGGGAGCTTTCCCTTCCCCCAAATTTTGTAGTAGCCCAGTGACACCACATCAAAGATAGGAACAGCTCCAGTCTTGTTTTTGGTGGCATTGGCCAGCATCTGCTCATTGACCAAGGTCCATACTTTTTCATTGTTGACAGTTGAGCAGAAGTTCTGGTTCCTGTTTAAGTGGTAATGACTCATACCAGCTTTTCCAGAGTAACCTGGGTGATACTTGTCAAAGTTGATCCTGTGATGATGCATGCCACCAGCATTAGCCTGGCCTCCTGGGTGCTTCTGGTGCCTGACAATGCAGCCGTGGCTCACATGGCTCTGAAGTTTCCTGGTCTTCCTTAGTCTGGATGGCATCTTGGCAGCCCAGACAAAAGAGCCACGTTATTTTTTAAAAGAATTTGTCCAAGTTTAACAAATGGTGAGTGGCAGGGGCAAGGTTTGAACAGAAAACCCCTTTCTACCATGCCCATTGACTCCTAGAATCTCCTGGCTAGAAGGATCTTTAGAGATCTATGAATAGTCCAGTCCTTTAATTTACAAAAGGAAGTGAAGACTCCAAAATGTTAACACCTTGCTCAAGATACAAGGCAATCGGTGCAAGAGTCCCAGCAGGCCCCAGGCTTCCAGACTCCCTGACTCCCTGTACAGTGCTCTTTTGACTTCCTCCCAAGGCACCATTAGGTGTAGTAGGCAAGATCAGTAGATTTGCGGAGTTTTTTTTTTTTCAACCTCCAAATCACTTTTATTTTGTATGTTCCCTTTCCTTTGTGGTTTCTTTTTTAAAAAATACCCACAGCCAGTTCTGTAGTCTGATATGTGAAAATACTAGAAGCCAGGTATCCTAATAATCCTTTATAAAAGGACCCCATATGTGGAACAAGGTAGCTAGTAGAAGAAACATTCATATAGTCAGCTCTGTCAAGAATAGAATCAATCTGGAGTGTCTGGGTGCTTCAGTTGGTTAAGCGGTTGCCTTCAGCTCAGGTCTTGATCACAGGGTCCTGGGATCAAGCCCCTCATTGGGCTCCCTACTCAGTGGAAAACCTACTTCTCCTTCTCCCTCTCCCTCTGCCCCTCCCCCACTCATTCTCTCCCTCTCTCTCTCAAATAAATAAATAAAATCTTTTTTAAAAAAATAGAGTCAATCTATGAAGGCTTGGCTAGGTGGTTAACTGTCAGCCCTCCTCTATGAGAATATATCCCTGGCCAGCCCCCCTCCAGGGGAGCTTCTCTGCTGCCTCAGGTACCTTCCAGGTCTTCAGAGCTTCTTCTCATAGTTGGCCTACTCTCTGACTAAAGCCTCACCTAGAAAAAGGGCAGGAAACTAGAACCAAAGGCCCTGGGCGCTGATCCTCATTCTACCTCTTTGCTTTCCAATCCCAAGAATGTTTTAAGGAAAACTGCTCAGCTGAAACTCTCTTGTCCTTCATTTTTATTCACCAGCCAACATTTCCTGATCACCTAGAATCATATCAAGGTCACTTTGCTAGGCTGGGCTGAGGACAGAAGGAAAATTCAGTCACAGCTCTGACTCTTGGTATCAGCAAAGTGTCGGTAACTCCCCTGTCCACTTCTCAGAGAGCTAGGTCTCCAAATTAAATTATCTATATGAAATATTTTTAAAACTCAAACACTATGCAAATGTGAGAGGCCTTTTTTATTAACGTGCCTTTGTTTCTTGCTAAAGAGTCAAAGGCGAGAGGCTAAGGTTTTCATGATGTTTAGCCAGTGAAGGAGGGCAGAGGGAGGCCGTGAGAGAGTTTCAAGATTTCAGGTTTCTAGGGATAAGAACCGACTGGCCTCAGGTCTTTTCCTCCTACTGACCTATCAATATGCTAACATGAAGAGTTGAAGGCAAAGCTGATAGAAGTTAAGTCACTTCTAGGTTGTGATTAATTTAGACTTTTATGTGTCCTAATGGCTCTGAATTCATATCCCCAGGATATTGGAAATACCAACCAAAAAATTTAAAAAACAAACAGATTCCTATGTCCTTATGACCAAAAGAACAAATTTAGAAAATCTTTTCCTATTCAGATAAAGGTTTATGGTATTTTTAGGGAGTAGAGAAGACAGGTTATACAGGACAATTCTAACTGAGATCAAACAAAGGTCAAGGACTTCACCACTTTTAATATTTTACCATATTCACCTTATATGGGCTGTATACCCTGTGAGTAGCTAATGCATATATATAAAACTGCACCTTAAAGAAGCCTGCATGGTCCTTTATGATTACACATATGTTTAATTACAAGATGACTTCATTGTAAGGCTTTCGCTGGCAAGTAATTGCACACCTAACTCAAACTAGCTGAAACAATAAAGAGGATTTATTGGCTTACTTAAACGAAATGTCCTGAGTACGTGGGGTACAACTTGGTCAGGACTTCAGGCTCCGTTCTTTGCAATTCCCTTAGCTCTGCCATCCTGCATGGGTTAGCTTCACCTTTAGTTTGGTTCTTTTTAAGATGGCAAAAAGCTGCCATCTTAAATTTGAGTGAACTACCTCCCCCACCCCAACCACTCCCTGGGGCCAGAGGAGTGCTGTATAATAATTGGCTGGTGCCCAGATTGTATGCACCAATTACAGAAGGGAAGGGAATGGAGTTACTCTGACATGGACCTATTAGGACCCATCTCTGGATGTGGGGGTGGCCTCAGTCTCTCCCAAATAATGACTGCTGTGCATTATGGAAAAGGTGGAATGGACTGGGGGAGATGACAGTGTTCACTGTATCAGTCATGGTCCCATCAGGAAACAGGAACCACACCAATTATTTTAACATAATTTAACAATTCTTTAGTTGTTAACCAACACTTAAGAACTGAAAAAAGTGAAAGGGAGGCACTGCAGTATCCCAGAGATAAAAACTTTAGGAAGTGGGTACCATTCCTAAAGCTCAAGGAGCAAAGAGAAGATCTGTTTTAACTTAGACTTGGGTGAGTGGCCTCATAGAGCTGAAACCCAGACCTCTGAATAGGGTCGTGTCCAGCATGTCAGGGAATCCAGTGAGACTGGTTCCAGTAGCATGAGAATGAGACACTGCAAAATGGAACTAGCCACAACTGTTGGATTCAACCCCCCACTGCCAGAGTGAAAAATCTGTTGCTGTGGATGATGACAGGAAAGAAAAAAAAAGCAGGAAGGATGGGCTCCCTGGGTGGCTCAGCAGTTTGATGCCTGCCTTTGGCCCAGGGCATGATCCTGGAGTTCTGGGATCAAGTCCCATATCAGGCTCCCTGCATGGAGCCTGCGTCTCCCTCTGCCTATGTTTCTGCCACCCCTCCCCTCTGTGTCTCTCATGAATAAATAAATAAAATCTTAAAAAACAAAAAAAAAGCAAGAAGGAAATGTGTATCACTGCTGTAGTCCTTGTTACTGTAAATGAAATGCTCATTAAGATATATGTTGATGTTTATCATTTCCTTATTTCTTATTCTGTGATCTCTTAGTCAAGATCTCACCTTGTTGAGATTCTTTAAGATAAGCCAAACTTCATTCCTGAAGGGTTTGAATCTTCAGTGGCTTTTCATATTTTTGCTTACTGTTGTTTCCCATTAACTTTTACTATTGGACCTGGAAGTAGTGAGAGGTACCCAAAGAATATCCTGGGTCCCAGACAGAGTCCCCTTTGCTCCCATAGCATAACTCCAATTCCCTGATCATCAGGATCAATCCTTCCAGTAGAGTAATCTCCTTCTTCGTCTGGTGATTCAGTGGCATAAGGGGTCCAAAATGCCAACTGGCAGTCTCATCTTCTGATTTAGTAGGACCATTATTGCATCTTCTGGTGGAAGCATCTCTTTCTTGGGTACCTAGACCTTCGAACCAGGAAAACTCAAAGTTGAGGGACAAGAAAGCAAAAATTCTATATAAAACAATTTTAATTATTTAGAGGGTAATAAAAAAATCTAGACCCATTATCTCTGATTTAGTACTCCCCTGAAAATATATTTTTAGGGATGTCATGGCTCAGCAGTTGAGCACCTGCCTTCAGCCCAGAGTGTGATTCTGGAGTCCCAGGATTGAGTCCCACATTGAGCTCCCTGCATGGAGTCTGCTTCTTCCTCTGCCTGTATCTCTGCCTCTCTCTTGCTATTCATAATAGATTATGAATAAATAATTAAAATCTTTTTAAAAAGGAAAGAAAGAAAGAAAACATGATCTCAAACTTTAATTTCCCAGTGGGCAAAGTCTGTGCCTGGTTCGTATTTGTATGTCCATGGGAGCCTCTTATAACACCTGTGTCATGATAATAGGCAGTCAGTAAATGCTGGTTGAATGTGTAGGTAAATAGGTAGCTTGATATGGCCTGATTAGTATCAGAAGATGAAAAGTCTTTTCATTTTCATTTTATTAATGCTAGTGCACACATGAAACCTAAGTTTCTTCAGTCTCTGGACTTAAGTAAATTCTGATATCTGACTCAGCAGCCCCATTTATATCAGTATTGGGTTGAAGATTTACAAGTACATGAGTTTCTCAGAGGAGATAGTAGGTCTCTATTCCCCTCAGAGTCTCATGGCTTTTGGGTAGTGTTTAATACTACTATGCACTTAAAAGTGGAGTATCTTAAATTTTAGAAGATTCATTTTCTTGTATGTGACTTTAAACAGGGAAACATTTCATTAGCTTCTCTTCCCAAGTCCTGAGGAGCTCCTGAAATGTGAACCAAAGCAGTCTTCCACTGCCTGGAGCTCCTCCACAACATCAAACGCTTAATGAAAATGTTTTCCTCAAACCTCAAGCATTTCCAAATATTAAATGTGAAAAGGAAAGATTTTGCTCTAACTGCAAATATTCTACAACTGCAGGGTATGTGAAAATGTGTGTGTGCATGCGCATGTGTGCATGTATGTTTTCCTGTTTAATACTTCAGACATAAACTTAGTATTATGCCCAAATACTCTAAACACAGCCATATAAATACCTGTTTGAGGTATTATCAAGGGTCCATTAGGAAGAAGTGGGAGGAGTATGCATCCTCCCCAAAATACAGGCAAGCTGTCAGCCTGAAAGAAAGCATGCGCGTGCACACACACAGTCATGATGCCCTCTTAGGGCTGTCATGCCTGGAGACCTAACATGGGTTGTTTGGGGAAAGAGACATGGGTGGACAAAAGGGATGACCAAGCAGATTAATTTTGATTAGATCGATTTTTCTAAAGCACAGTTTTAAGGGTTGGCCTGGACTTTAAAACAGAACAGCTGTTCTGCATTTGAAATTTCACCCTCTCCTGAGCTGCTGTGAAGTAGTTTGTTTCAAATAAGTAATATCGAAAGTAGTTCCCTGTGAGGAGGTATTGGAAACTTAGTGAACATTTTCTGTTAAAGGATTTCAAAAGCATCATAAGGTAAATACAGCGAACTCTCTTAATTACTGCTAAAATTTGCATTTTACGTAATTTATACTTTGTTAAAACTGTATTAAATAGCCTAAGCTGTTAATATATTCACTGTATTATCCACAATTTGCACTCATTTCTCTGAACTAACTGCTAAAATATTCACGGTGTTCGCTTGTAAATCTTGCTATGAAGAATAGATGTTATGGTCTAGAACAGAACCCCCCGCCCCCCCCCCAATGGTGCTATCGCCCCCTGGTGGTAGCAGGACTGAAGGAGGCCCAGACAGCTTACTGAAGGCTTGGGTCTTTAGTAGTAGCTCCAAAGAGCTTAGTGCTCTCTTAGAGAGAGAACTTTGTTACAGAAATTCTGTGTAGTGTAGGGAACAAGTTAGTGTTTTTAAGAAATTCATATTCTAATTAGTCCCTAAATCTTGGGCAAACTAAAAGTTTATGGTTTGAATGTAACTAACTACTCAGCATGTTTTTAGAGCTCATCACTGTAGAAGCAACTATTCTAATATAAAAACAATAAAATACACTTCTTGGTTGTATAATAAGATGGAGAAACTATGAAGCAAAGAACAGGAGAATCAATATCACAAAATTTAAAGATTTGTAAATAATAAGCAATAATCTTTTTAGAGAAGACCTTTTCAAGTTATTTTTTTTTTAAGATTTTATTTATTTATTCATGATAGACATAGAGAGAGAGAGAGGCAGAGACACAGGCAGAGGGAGAAGCAGGCTCCTTGCAGGGAGCCCGACGTGGGACTCGATCCCAGGACTCCAGGATCACACCCTAGGCCAAAGGCAGGCACTAAACCACTGAGCCACCCAGGGATCCCCCCTTTTTGAGCTATTTGAGCACAGTGAGGGCTTCCCTGAAACAGGTGATAAAACCTTCATGTGAGAAGTGCCCTCCCTTTACCAGGAAGAAAAAAGCATCCTTATCTCCAAAGAGAAGGAACACAGAGGGATCTGACCCAACAAGCTTTGCTAATTTTCCTTAGTTTGCTACACTTGCTTCACCTTTGTCCTGCCACATTTTTCCACAACTTTTCACTCTTCAGCAAACTAAGCATAAAAACAATCAGGTTTAACCATTTCTTCAGGTCTTCATTTTTTTATGAAGGCTCCTGTATCATAAAATTTGTATTAAATGAATTTGTTTGCTTTTCTCCTGCTGATCTGTCTTTGTTATTTTAGTTTTCAGACCCAGCATAGGGACCCCAAGAGGGCTGATGAAATTTTTTCCTCCCCTATAGAATTTACCCTGAATTTACTTGAAACGAAAGAATCTTAGGCTCAGGGGTACTCACTCGCATTGCCTCCTCTCAAGGCCCAGTAGTTGTGAAGGCCACTGTCAAAGAAGCAGCCCTGGCAACAGGCTGGGAGTCTGGAGCAACACCCAAGCCTGGAGTGCATGACCCTGGGGCTACCACGGCCAATCCATGGCCTCACAACTCCCAGCAGCCAAAGATGTTCTGCCTCTGGCTCTGATCTCATCATTGAGATGAGATCATTCAACCTTGGGAGGAGAATCTGTTTCTTGCTTAGGGACTATGGTCCAGGTTGCTCTGGAAGCCCTGCCTAAATAGGTCAGTTGGCCACTCTACTATGCAAGGACAGAAGTGTCAGAGTTGTGATTGCTTAAAGAATCTTTTCTAGTCTATCTTTTCTTTTTTCTTAAGTTTGTTGTTGACCAAGCATGCTAGAGAAAAGATGGAAAATTATCTTTTTATACTTTCTATTAGAAAATATATTAAAAATTGGAGCCAGAGAGAATATCATAAAGAGGTATCAAATTGTTATTAATATTACACTGTTTTTCTGATATTATTGTATTTGTCAGCATTTAAAAATGTATACTTGTAATTTTTTCTTATTCAATATTAATATTCAATTTTGTACCTAGTTTGTGTTTATAATTTTACATTCTTTTTCCTAAAGGAGACCTTCCCCCAATTATTTAAGCTTCAGGCCCCACCAAAGCTTATAAATATATGAAAGCACTTTAAAGAGTATGTGGTTTTAAATTTTATATAAATGCAGAATATATCACTCTCCATGTTTAGTTTTCCCTTTAAGTGTTTGCAGTATTTATCCATGTTGATACATGTAGCACTGTTTTATTAATTTTATGAATGCAACATTGTATCTATTCTCTTTCATTGCCATTTAGGTTGTTCTTGAGTTTCACTTTCACTATTACAAATGAGGCTAGGATGGATATCCATGTTTCCTTATGTATAAGTACAAGACATTTCCTTGGTTATCTGTTTCTCTAGAAACATGTCACTGGGTCACACAAGATATACATCTTCTACCATTCTGAATATTGCCAAATTGTTTTTCAAAATTAAAATAGAAATTTGTACTTACACCAGAAGACTATGAGCCTTCCTTCTCTCTGTAACCTCACCAACCCTAAGGATTTTCAATTTTTTTTCCAATTGGAAACATACAATGTATCATTTTCTTTGCTTGTCTCTGACTAATAATAAAGACAAGCACTTTCTCATATGTTAATGGGCATTGGAATTTCTTTTTATGAACTGCCTAACAAACATGTCCTTTGTCCATTTTTCTATTGGGTTATCTTTCCTTCCTTGATTTATCAGAATTATTTCCATACTGTGGATATTAACTTTTATGTGTTAGATGCACTGCAGATATATTCTGCTGGCCTATGTCCTGTCTTCTATATTTATATATAGTAATTTTTATTGAACAGATGAATTTAATTTTAACATAGTTTTATCAGTTTTTTCTTTACAGCTTGTGCTTTTTGTGCCCTAAGGAATCTCTCTCCAAGTTCATAAAGGTATTAAACTTTTTTGAAAATTTTTAATATTTTGCTTTTTACTTGTTAGGTACTCACTCTACCTCAGATTTATCTTTACATATGACATGAGAGAGTGATCTAGTTTTCTTTCTTTCTATATGGATAACCAGTTGGTCCTACTGCATTTGTTGAATAGTATATCCTTTCCTCTCATTTGTAAGGTAGATCGTATTCTTTTCTGTTGCTCTCACAACAAATTACCACCAGTTTAGTAGCCTAAAACACCACAAATTTTTTATCTTACAGTTTTTGAGATCACAGGGCCAAAATGGATCCTGATGGGGTAAAATCAAGGTGTTGGTTCCACTGCATTTCTGGCAGAGGCACTAGGGGAGTATTTGTTTCCTGTTTTTTGTTTGTTTGTTTGTTTGTTTGTTTGTTTTGTTTTTTTTTTTTTCTAGCTTCTGCATGATTTCTGCATTCCTTGGCTCATGGCCTCATTCTTCATCTTCAAAACTAACAGTAGCCAGACTAAGTCCTTCCCACAGTGCCATCTCTTTGGAACTGACTCTTCCACCTCCTGCTTCTGCTTTTCAGGAGTCTTGTGATTACATCAGGCACATCCAGATAAACCAGGATAATCTCTTTATTCTAAAACCAAGCCAGCTGTTTAGCAAACTTCATCCCATCCAAAGCCTTAAATCCCCTTTAGATGTGACCTAATGTTTCACAGATTCTGCAGAATCAAATATGGACATCTCTGGGGTATGGGTGGGGAGGAAGGAAGGTAGGTATAGTAATGCCTACCTTATAGATCAAGGTTCGAAGTCTGTTTCTGGGCTTTCTGCTGTTCCACTGATTCCTGTCCTCCTGTGCCAGTACCACATTATCTAATGACAATAGCTTGATGATAAATGTTGATATCTGGGAGACAAGCTCCATTGCTTTCCACACACCTGGTGTGATGTTCTTCAGATTTTTCTTGAATATTCTTGCTCTTCTGATCTTCTGTATGAATTTAAAATTCACTCACTCATCAAGTTGCATAGGAAGTGGGCTGAGGTTTTTGCCCTAAATATGTAGTTTAAATTGGAAAGAATGGACACCTGGGTGGCTCAGTGGTTGAGTGTCTGCCTTTAGCCCAGGGCATGATCCTGAGGTCCCAGGATGTGTCCCACATTGGGCTCCCTGCAAGGAGCCTGCTTCTTCCTCTGCCTTTCTCTGTGTCTCTCATGAATAAATAAATAATCTCAATTAATTAATTAAAATAAATTGGAAAGAATGTCCTTAGAAGTAAAGGATATTTATTCAGTTTATTCAGTTTGTCTTTTACATCATTCCATAATGTTAATAGAACATTTTCTTATTAAAAGCCTTTCATATTTTTTCTTAACATTTTTTAATGAATTTTTGTTAAAATTGTTTATCTACTGCTGCCTAATTACCCAAAACCTAGTGGCTTACAATAACAAGCATGTGTTCTCTCACAGTTTCTGAGGGTCTCGAATTCAGAAGCAGCTTAGCTGTGTGATTCTGGCTCAGGCCCTTTCATGTGATTTAAGATGTCAAGGGAACAGTAGTATTTGAAGGCTTGATTGTGGCTGGAGGATCTGCGTCCAAAATGGCTATTGGAAGGAAGCCTTAGTTTCTTATTGGCTCTTGGCAAGAGGCTTCAGTTCTTCACCACATAAGTCTCTCTTTAGGGCTGCTTTTTTAGTGTCTTCATGACAGAATGACTGGCTTCTGGTGACAGGGATCCAAGAGAGAAAGATTGAAGCTACAGTATTTCATGTGACCCAGCCTTAGAAGTCACAGACCATTATTTCTGTGGTATCCTATTGATTAAACCGAAATTCCAGGAAGGTCAGGGTAGGGCTACTGGAGGCCCTCTTAGAGGCAAGCTACCACACTTATATTTTCTGTTGCTATTATAAATCGGATTCTTTTTGTATTATATTTTTGAATTGCCCATTACTGGGATATGGAAACACTATTGATCTTTGTATGTTGATTTTGAACATCAAATTGCTCCACTCTTATTAATTTCAATAGTTTGTAGATTATCTCAGTTTTCCTGTGTGTCCATCATATTGTTGCAAATAATAAAAATTTTCCTTTACGTTTCCAATTATACCCTTCTTTTTCCCTGCCTTATCACAATGTGCAGAAGCTTCAGTTATAACATTGGATATAAGCAGAGTTAATGAGCATGAGTGTCTAGTTCTTGGCTTTAGAATGCTGCAAGAAGTTTCATCCCTAAGTGTGATTTTTCCTGTAAATTTTTAATAAATTTTATGAGGTTAAGTACATTATCTTCTATTCCTAGTTTGATAATACTTGAGTGTTATATTTTGTTGAAAGCTATTTCTGCATCTATTTAGATGAACCACCGAACTAAAGTTCTGCTTTAGAGCCTATAGTTGAGTCCACTTTAACTTTCTAATTAGTGTGGCATGTTGGTATTGTACATTAGTAGACTTTTCAAATGTTGAAATCCTTGAGATCTTGAAATTCTGCTTGATGTAGTGTGTTTTATATAGACAACCAAATTTTACTTGCTAATGCTCTGTAGCACTAGCTATAGTTTTGTAGTTTCTCCTCAGAGCTTAGAATCAACGACTTAATAAGTAAATGTTTTGCAGAGGTTTTTATGCAGAACCCTGCTAGATAGAGCTGTTGAGTGCTCTCTCACTGTGATGCTTTCGGGCTGCCAGAGTACATGTACCATCATCTCATTATTAGTCATTATACTGCAGACAACTTGCCTATGGAAGAAAAGCAGTCAAACTTGTATCCTGTGTCCTTAGGGGAGAAAAAATATGTAAGCTGGAGCTATAGAGGAGAACAAGATTTGGTACTCAGAGATTGAGTTCTTTGTATGCATTCTCATAAACAGTAGCTAATATCTACAACAGTAGCACTGACCCATGGAACATTGTTCAGTATTAAGAGAACCAGAAATTGGCAAGTTCTGGTTTGGAATTTTTTTTTCTTAGTTGTTGCTGATGGGATTTAATTTGTGGTACTTTAATATCTACACACACATATACACTCTGGCACTTAAGTAATTTTTTTCCCTTTCCCTGCCATAGGAGCAACTATTATGTGCTAGGCATGAAGTAGTAGGCTAATGGGACATAGTTATAAACAAGACAGATAGTCCCTGCCCTCATGAAATTTACAGAAAGGAAGAAAGGCATTTAAAAATTGTAAACATGAAAGGAGAAGTCCAGGAGCCAATGGGAGCATATATAGCAAAGTAACATAGCCTAGCCCACAGAATCGAAGACTACCCTAGGAAGGCTAAAACTCAGGTTAGACTTAAAGGAGGAGTAGAAGTTAGTGTCGTACAATATAGCAGGAAATCTGTTTTAGGCAGAAGGAATGATGCAAAAGCACAGAGAAAAAGAGAAAGAGAATATATAAGGAACTGGAAGGACGGGAGAAAGTCCAGTCCACCTGGCACATAATGTACCATTAGCCTGCAGAGGTAGGCAAGGGACAGGTCTTGAAATCAGGCTAAGGATCTAGGATCTTATACTACAGGCATTTTCTGTGACCCTTTAATAGGGCACCTTGCTTGCTCTTAGATACTAATTAACGTTTGTTAGAGGATTGAATACGAAGGTCAGTTAGATTTCCTTCTCTCTGTGCATCTCCTTAGTAAATGGAAAATTTCAAACACTGCCTCTCAGTGTTTGCCTCATAGCCACGGCCGTTGAGGCTCCAGAATCCCCACATGGGCAGATTGTAGGGACTGCAGGCTGGGTAGAGAGCTGCTAAAAACTAACCTTAAGGCTGTGTTACATGGTAGGCACACTGCTTCTACAGAGATTGTGTGTTGACCAAGGTGGTTGTGGAAGGGGTGCTGGTATGGAGGGGGGCCCTGAAGCTGTGCCAAACCATCATTTGGCTCTGTGATTGGCTGAAGCATCCTCTGCAAATTTGGATTTTGCTCAACCATCATAACTTTAGTGACATAACTTAACCTTTTGTATGATTTATTACAAAAGCTAATATTTATGTATAATAATAACATTGTGCTTCTGATGGTGGTGGTATATGTTAATGAACTGTCTTTTCAGGCAAGAATCTTTTGTGGCAATTTTAACCAAGCTATAAAAATACATTTATGCAGTGGGAAAGAACTGGAAAATGTGTGCATTATAATAAGTTCAAAACAGCCTGAAAAGTTTAGGATCATATTAATCTAAGATATACCCCAAGATTAGGCAGTCAGTCATTGCAAAGCAGACTGTTGATTTCTAAATTACCTTTTATACACTTTTCAGGAAGAAAAAAAAAATCTTTGCAGGGGCAAAGGCTGTTTCACACACCATAACTTTGTGAAGAAGTTCTAGGGCTGTCATCAGATTCAGTTTGTAATGGCTGGAGACATACTACCAATAGGTCTGGAAATTTCCCAGTAAGCAAAGGGACAAAGAAGGGAGCTTCTGGGATTTGATGTCACTCAGAGAAGCAGTTTGGGAAAAGTTGAGAGTGAGGATGTGCAGTGCAGTATATAACTGGTGCTTCCTCTCTTAGAAAAAGAGAACAAGGTATGGTTTGGGGCAAATGTGTGTGGGTTGGAGGCAGGTCTTGGAAGAACACTGTTTTTGAGGGAAGAACACCTCATTACCCTTCTCTCTAGTCCTTTGCTCACTGCTGGGGTCACTGCACTCAGCCACATCTTCCCTAGTTGGGCTTGCTCAGAACCATGCTAGGATGGTAGCTCCACCAGGGTGGCCCCGACACACAGGCACCCAGTGAGGACTCCCTACTCTCCCTTTGTCTCTTGGCCTTTCCCCACAGTTCCCCCTTCTCTCATTCTGCCTGTGTTTCCTTCTCCCCTTCTCTTCCTCTTCACATTTTTCTTTAAAAAAAAAAAAAAAAAAAAAACTAGGCAGGAGTCATGACCAATATGTCCCCCCGAGAAAAGTGAAATAAGTACCCCGCAATGGGCGTTCAACATTTAAGCCTTCTGTCAAGAAAAACAGTTGTCTCTGTTCTCTCTTGGGGCCCAGGGGAGAGAAACAGTGGAACTTTCTCTTTCACAGAATTCTCTTACAGAATCCCTTCCTGAGCTTGTTCAACAGACCCTTTTTAGCAGCAGCTTGCTTCAGAGGGTGTAAAAGTCACCGGTTGGTCAGGACACACAACCCCTCTCCACAGCTGCCGAACTAGCCCCGGCCAGAGGATTGGGAGCCCAGCCTTGCCCAGGGCCTGCAGGGCACTCCCGCCACACTGCAGAGCCCTAACTTGGATGGACTCCAGCTTTAGTGTTTGAGCAGATCCGTGTGTTTAACTAACACTTGTCTCCCCTACCAGGTTGCCAGATTCTTGAGAGTGGGGATCAAGTCTGGTTCCACCTCTGGTCCCTGCTGAGTTCTGAGAAGAGGTCTCAGCCTCACCTGTGGTCATGTGGCAGAGACCCTCAGCCATCTACTCCCTCCTTACACACTCTTCTCCCACGGGGCCCTGGGAACATTGTTATCTGTTCTAAGTTTGGCTTCACCATACCACTGGCAACACTCAGGATCTCCATGAGAAACGGGAATGACAGGTCAAGGTTGAAGCATCACTTTTCTGAATTTTCATTTTATTTAGAGTCACTGGTCTCTATTCACATCTGAATCCAGGTCTTTGCTCCGAGGGATCCATTTTTGAAGAGTTAATTTCTCCCTAGAAAAATCAAGATAAAAAGAAAAATCAAGATGGGTTCTAGGCTTATCTACACAGAGTAAATAACAACAACAGCTATTTCATGAGGATTTTATTCTATGCCTGCACCTGGGTTAAATGTTTTTCCACAAAGCGTCTTAAATAAGAAAACATCTTTTTAAGTCCCTGATAGGGAGGGAGGCTTAGAAGCTTGCCCAAAGTCACACAGCTGGCGAACAGTACTGCCTAACCTCTAACTTGGAGCTTGTAGTGAGGAGGGAAAATTTTCCATCTGAAGATGTTATTTTTTATAGAGAGCAATAGCCTTTGAAAAAATTAAACCTCAAAAAGGAAGCCGATTTCCAAGGCACCTGTTTGGTGTTCAGCGTAGCCTAGCAAAAAGCCATTTTCATCTCCTGGGCCTGTCTTACTTTCTTTGCCTCCGCCTGCTGTCATAGTCACACAATAGTATGCAGCTGGTCCAGGATAAAAATGTGACAACACCCAGATGAAGGATATCTTTTTTACCTGCTACCAGGCATTGGTCAAATGAAACGAATCTGGATTTTTTAAGCTTGATTTTAAATTTCTCATTGTGGTCTCTATTTTTGTGGTATATCTCCCTCTAACAAACTTGGAAAATATTATAAATTGAAGTGGATGATATGTGGACACTGCTACCATAGCTAGAGATAAGGCTTTTTTTTCTGGTTTATTTTTTCTCAGACTCTGTACACCCGTCAACCATTTTCATGAAGTATTTATTTACCAATTAGTCAGCACTATGAACTGGTTCATTTAATGATCTCTCCTATGATTTATGCATAACTTTTATTAATTGAGCCTGTGGAGATGAAGGGCAGATATAAATTAGTGTGGAAAATGTATCACTTGTCATTCCTTTAAGCAAATACAGTTCTCTTCTGCTATCTTTGCTTTTTCCCATTAAGTTTCTTGAATTTTTAGGTAAAGGGGTACATAAGTACCAGGGAATACTCAGGGGTTTGGTGTTGGTTTGGACCTTTCACACTTGTTAACATGGTTAATGAGACCTTTTATTGATCTGTAACTTGATTCTTAATAGTTGCAGTATTTCAAAGGGAAGAGGCAATAAGCTAAAGTTAAAAGGCAACTTAGAATTTCCAGCATTGCCATCAGCCAAACAGGCTGCTGATGAGTTATTTTTAGGCTGTCTGCCTTTGATTCTGACCCTTAGGAGGAAAAGTGAAATGAGTTTTCAGTAGACATTAGGTAAGTTACTCTGGAAATCTGGGATGCTTTCAACAAGTCAGCATAACTGAGAACGTTTCCACCCTTCTCAGCTCTGAGCCTCAGATCCATGCTCCTGACTGTTCCTCCTATAACACAGTACTTCTCAACCTTGACTGCAAATTGGAATCATCAGGGAAGCTTTAGAAAGTATCCACCTGCCTGGGACCCACCTCCTGAGATTCTGATATAATTGTTCTGGGTGTGGCTGGTCACTGGGATTATTTCAGAGTTCCCCAGATGACTCTACTGTACAGCCAAGGTTGAAAATTACAGCTCCAAGAACATGCACAGAGAGGAAGCCTGATAAATAAGTCTTACACATAAATTCCAACATGTCCTCAGGTTGCAAATGTTTCTGCGAGCCTGAATAATACATCCCAGGTGAACAGTGTATTACTCCTAGTGATTCTTTGTGTCCTGAGCCAAGAAGGGTTTTAGGAATCACTTGGGCATGTCTTTCTTTTATGGAGGAGCAAAAAGTATCTGTTCTTATACCTGGCTCAGCTCTGGAAAGCCCAGGACAGGAAGGAGTGGCATGTATGAACAATCTGTTTGCTTTCACCACCTGCCTGCATTTTAGTCTTAACTCTTACAGAACCGCCCTCACTTTTGCATACCCTTCCATGGTTTTCCAGGAGTGAACATTGGGCACAGATAGGCTCTCGGGACTTTGTGTCATGTGTGAGATGACCAGCCAGCATTAGGGGTACCATTTGCGGGCCACAGAATAGACCCAAGCAATCAGAAACCTATAGCTGTGACCTCATCAGCAGTTGGCTCTGAACAAACAACTGAGTAAGGAAATAAGTAGGGTCACAGCTCTTGGAGTTGGGAATCATGTTAAGAAATCACACAGTGAAAAAAAAAAAAAAAAGAAATCACACAGTGTTCAGGGAGTGGTTTTATTATCTTCACTTAGGAAAATGGCCCTGTTGTTGAAGTGAATTTACTAAACAGTGGAATGAAAACTAGAAACTAAAAGCAAGTCGTCTTCTAATACAGACTTTATCTATAACCCGGTTGTAGATCTCTGCATGTCTTTGGCCTTTGACTTTGTAGTATGCAGCCATTTGTTTTGTTCCCTTTACCTAGTGACCTAAGGTTCATAGGCCCAGTGGATTTTCAGTTCCTCTGCACTAGACCTAGCAGAAATACCAGGCAGAGAGAAGTACTTTCACAGCAGGCCGAGCCTCACCAAAGTGATTTATGTGTTTTTACTTGGAGACTATATTTTAATGCCGAGATTTTTCTGATTATCTCTTTGTGTGCACCCGCTCACCACATGGGCTCTTAATTTAGAAAATATTCAGCAATTACATGTGGAATTGATACTTTACATAAAAGCAAAAATGGTGCCTGTTATGTATGTTACTGAAAAATTTCATGTCTTTTATTTTTCTGGCAATAGAGATATGTGACCCAGAGAAATTGCTCATTATTTTCCATTTTCTATGAGATGAAAAGTTCTTAATTTAAAAATAGAGCTGCCCCTGAATAAAGGTCACATGGTGGAAATTTTGGTTTCAGTGGCCCTGAAGACTTTGCCAGGCACCAGAGATACTGCTGTGTTCTCATAAAATGTAATTATTGATCTGATGACCTTGAATCAAATCTAAATTTGATTTAAGCTAAATCTGAAATTTTTGAAATTAATTTAGATGTCAAAAATCAGGTACCTCAGGGGCCTTCTGGCTGGCTCAGTCGGTAGAACACATGACTCTTGATCTTAGGGTTGTGAGTTTGAGCCCCACCTTGGGTGTAGAGATTACTTTAAAATAAAGTCTAAAAAAATAAAAATAAGTTAAAAATAAAATCTTTTAAAAATGAAATAGATTAGCTTCATAGAACACAATTCTTCTAGGAACTACTACTTTGACACTTGATTATCCAAATATTTAACAGTTTGTGTAAGCAACACTTAAGTAAAAGCTTTGGTACTCAATTTGGATTTTTTTTAATGAATGAGTATATGTTTTTCTCTGCCCAGTGCCAAACAAGCTGAATGTCAGCATGTTTGCTGTAGGGGCACTTTGTGATGCAGAAAAGTAATATCAATCAACTGGAACAGAAAGCATTTAGATGGCATTTCCCAACTACAAAACAATGTATGACATAGGTCTTTAAAGTTGTTTTGTTGAATTCACACTTACACAGGTAACAGAAAGAAACAAATACTCCCAAACACAAAACTGCAAAGGATTTATGTCTTTATTAGGTTGGTCAAAATATAACTCAAACTTGTCATTTTCTGTAATTAACATCCTTATCACAACCACTGTCCAAATTATGGTGAACTCAGAGGCAAAAGATATATATACACATATCTGTGTGTGTGTGTGTGTGTGTGTGTGTGTGTGTGTGTATAAAATACATTATTTCCTTTATATATAATTATATGCTTTTATATAAATTAAAAGGAAATAGGTTTCTTTTCTTTTCTTTTTTCTTTTTTTTTTTTTTTTGGAAATAAGTTTCTGTCCAGAACAAAAATCTTTGTAGAGTTACTTTCTTTGAAAACAACCAAAAGGCATAGGAGAATAAATGTTTCCTATGAATAAAAAGACCAAGATGCAAAATTTGAGGGCTTTTTTTTTTCTCAAAAGTTTCTCTTTTGAGTATAAGAGTTGATACCCAAGCTGTTTGGAAACAACTGGGAATACTCTTCTATAATTTTGTTTTATATCTAATGAAATTTCTCATTATACCCCCACCCTCACATTAACATATTTCATTTTTAAGCTACCTGTATTGAGGGAGCCAGACACAAAGCAGATGGCAACTAACCAAACACTACTCCTTTCCTCACATCAGCTAAGGTTGCTTTCTTTAAACTTTGTTCCAAACATTTCCATTTCTAATAGCAGAAGTAATTCACTCTATGCACTCTATGTATTTTTTTTTGCCCCCAAACCCTCTGAATCAATACAATCTAATAACCTAACATCTTTCTTTATCTGTACAGTTTCCTCCATAAAGGACAGGACATGGAAAAATCTAGCTTAAAGGGAAGAAGTAAAAAGGAGGGGATTAAAAAAAATTAAGAAGTCTGCTGTCTTTTAAAGGCAGGCAAGGAGGATTGGAGGGGGTATTAGACTTTTGTCTAACTTGCAAATTTAGAATTTTCTGGAATGTGGGCTGTAGTATTCAAAACGACTTCTTTAGCACCAGGATTCTACAGGGAAAAACATTGGGCAGAACTGCTCTCTTCATATCACAGCCCCTCAGACTTTTGACTTTGCCAAGGTGTCCATGTCAATTAACTTGAGAGAATATGTCTCAATATTCAGAGGCCACAGATTCCTGCTCCATTGGGCTGGTAGAAGAAAAAGGTCAAATTACCACCTTTGCTCTCAACATTTATAAGTGTGAACATCATCAAACTGAGCCCTTGGATACTTTATTATTTCTCCCTCCCTACTCAGAACTTTTATTTTTTCCCAATAGCCTCAGGCATGATAATTTTCTCTTTCCTTAGCGAAATCTATTGATACAATTATTTAATTTAGGTTTTTGATTGCTCTCCTTGGAGCACCAGCGGATTCCTGTGGATTTAAGAGCTTGAATCGTGTCAATATGTGCCTGCAATTTTAGACCTTCACAAATGCTAATCTCATTCCCAGAAGGCCTAAAATTCTTGGGTCTCTGTGTTAGAGGTACATAGGGCCTCTGTTATTTCCCATGATGATGCTAAATGAGTTCAAACCCCATTCTCTGAGATCAAAAATAAAAAATCAAAGAGGTGTTGGGCTGTAAACCACACCTTTTCACATTTCAGTGGACGAAAGAGATTTTCTATGAAAACGTGAGTTTAATGACAACAGAGGTCAGTGATACAAAGGATGGCTAACAGTTGTCAGTTGGCAGATCTAGTGTGGGAAGGGAGAGTGAAGCAGAGCAGGACAAAAGCCTTTCTTTTTTTTTCTTTTTTGGCAAATTTTCCCAGAGATTTTCAACAAAGCCCGGAATCATAGAACTTTAGAGTTAAAAAGGATCTTAGAGGTTATCTAGTACAGCTCTCTTATTTCACAGGTGAGCACCATACACCATACACTCTGGTTAACTTCCTTAATGTCTCTTCCTCTAGCTTTTGGCTAAAAAAAAAAAAAAAAAAAGTATATACAGAATACACAAATTTTATGTATTAAATTTATTAAAAATGCACTAAGCTTGATAGCATAAATTTAGAGCTTTACTTCCCAGCAGAAGTCTCTTACATCTACCATTTTGCAATTAACATGCACTTACTTCTCAGGGTAGTATATTCCATTTTCTAATACTCACTCCACACCAGGCATGCTCCACGCCCCCCCCCCCACACACACACATTATCTTATTCAATCCTCACAGTGACCCTGTTGAAATAGATTATTTTATTCCCATTTTATATGTGGAAACTGAGGCGTGAAGAGGTTAAATCATCTAAAATCCCATAGCTAAGTGCTGAGATTTCAGCCACACCAATCTGAACCAAAGCCCTATCATAATCACACTGTATTGTAACATCACTCTGACATATGCTTTTCTGTTGATAGAGGTACTTTTTGAGGACTTTTTTAGGTGGGGTGGGGTAGAAATATCCCTAACAAGTTTGCTAGTGGGGTCAGGATGATGGTGCAGGATCAGCTTTACAACAACAATGAAGCTGCTCTTCAAAGACAGGACTCAAGTAGTAGGCCCCAGTGAGATTCCCTTTAATAATCCCATTCTCTGTGCCCTAGGTAAGAGGAAAGGGAATCTAAGATTTGCAGAGCTTTTAGAGCAAGAAGAAACATCAAAAGGTCTCTTCACCCCCTTAATAAACCCATAAGAAAACTGAGACTCTGAGAAATTAAGAAACTTGATACCATTTTTAGGTTTAGATAAGATGAGTAAATGAATTGGTAGGGGAAGGGAAGGCAGCTCATGTTTACTGAGCACTTACTATGTACCAGGCTCCCGTGTCAGGTGCTTTTTAAATATCATTCCCTTTCATTTCTATCCCTTCACTGAGGGCAGGGATGCTATTTATCCCATCTAACCTTGATGCCCCTCACACAGCCATAGTAGATGCTCAATAAATATCACTTGCTGTTCAAATATCACTCGCTGTTCAAAACCTCCCCAGTTTTAATGATAGCCTCACTATCCATTTTACAAATAAACAGGTTCAGTGATCTACATTCACAGTTTATCCACTGACTCCAGAGCCCACAACTCCTTGTACCCGTTAGTATAAAGGTACAACTCCAAGCAGATAAACAGATCTGAGTATCAACTTTCCCTGCCTCTCTCCCACTTCTTAGCAAGAGCTGGAGAACAAGAGATCGGAGTAAGGTCTGTTAGTCCTATGATGTCATTATTCTCGCAAAGTATGCTGGGATCCACTTATAGTATGCTGTGAGGTATCATAAATAATTAAAAGAGAACTGCACATCTTAAAATAAATGAGCTCCATACACTTGAACATGATGCAGCCTTGGATTTCCACTGTTTTGTTTCCAGCTCTCTCTCTTGTGCACCCTGGTAGTCATTAGTCAGGAGCATCTGTAAGATTTTCCTATGTCATGAGACAGCTGACCATTTTTCATGGAAAATCCGTATTATTTCATGGGGCTCACTGAAATACAGTGTACATGGTGATAGTCCTAATAACACTGTAACTAACAACTGTTAGTGTTGCCAGCTCAGCATTCCTTCTCCTTCCCTTCTTCCGAAGTCACCTTCTTTTGGGAACTTGTCCCCTCACACACATACTTCATGTGGTTCTGATGAGGCTCTCAGGCAAATTATGCTAACTCCTGGTCAGCATGTTGGGTATGTGCCCCAGGACTAGTCTATCAGAATTGCTTATCCCCCAGCCACTGTGATTGGTCCAGGATAGGACATATGCTTCAAGTTAGGCCTGATATTTTATATATGCCTACCTCCCAGCCCCCAGATCACATCCTCCCACCACCACCACCGCTACCAAGTAGAGAAAGGCTGTATAAAGTAAAAGAGAGCATTGTCGATGCATAGGAGGGAGCAGAGCTAAGAGATGGAGGGTATGTAAGGGACAGTAGGGCATGTAAGGGACAGTAGAACAGAGAAAACCCAGGTTACATAACTTAAACCCCTGGAATCCTGGAAGCCAGCTCTTCCTCCCAAGACTATTCCATCAAATGTTTCCGGTGTTACATAAACAAATTTAAGATTTTTTTTTTTTAATCACTAAAGCTAACAGACGTCCAATACATTTTCTAATACCCGATGTATTTGGGGAATAAACAAAATAGCTAAATTTGTGCTATGAAATCATTACCCTGAGGATGGCAGGTCCCAAGCAGCCCCCTGCTCTCCCATCAGCTATGTGTCAAGCTGACCTGCCCCTCCTACACCAACCTCAGGGCCACCTGTGTCTCAGCCCCACCTCCTCCTTGCAGCCTTTCTTACTCACTTTTCCCTGTTGCTTATGGCTGTTCCACACACATGCACTTTCCCAGCACATACGCATCGTCATTGCTGAACTGGATTTATACACTGTCACTTTTTCAACTATTTTCCTAAAAGTAGCACAGAAGGTATTAAATCCTCACAGGCTGCTTGACTCAGCTAAAGGGTGGTATAAGAAGGCCTGAGGACAGAGTTGTGCCCCAGGCTCCAGAATACATGTGCAGGAGAGTTAAAAGGGTTCTGGTGCCTAACAATCCCAGCTGCTTCAGCATTCACTAGCTGTGAGATCTCAGACAAGTCACCCTCCCAGAAGCAAAGTTTCATCTGTAAAATAGGAGTAATAAGCACCATCTTACAGGGTTGTGGGAGGAGAAAGAGAACCAATGCCAATCAGGCAATCCAGCCCCTAGCATGTAGGTGTTCGAAAAATGAACCACTGTTGTCTTACCTAAAGATAACCACATGGTTTATGAGAATAGCATGGTCACTAGGAGGATAAGCTGTCTAGCACAGCTTTAGACCAGCAAGACTAAAGATTTTTTTTTTAAGACTTTATTTATTCATGAGAGACACAGAGAGAGAGAGAGAGAGAGGCAGAGATACAGGCAGAGGGAGAAGCAGGCTCCATGCAGGAAGCCCGACGTGGGATTCAATCCCTGGTCTCCAGGATCACACCCCAGGCTGCAGGCAGCACTAAACCACAGTGCCACTGGGGCTGCCCCAAGACTAAGTTCTGAAACCGTTCTTCATCCGGTATCTCTGCATCCCTTTAATTTTGCCCCCTTACTGTTTACTGTTATTCTCTAAGGGTATTTCTGGGTCTCCCAGCTCCAGAAAACACTCCATTTGGGCCTTCATAGGTCTTCCTTCTCATCTTACCCTAACCAACCCCTACTCCTTTCTCAGCTAGTCTTATGAATGATTGAGGCTCCTGTGGTCACTATTGGTAATTAATTCACTCTTCCCAAATATAGTTGCATTTTAGTGGGAATCTTTTGCAGTAAAATTGCCTGAATCTAGGTGTTTGCAACATTTTTGCCATTTTTAACAACCTTATTCTCTTGTGCCATATGTTGAAATGTATATCCTCTCCTAAGGGTATAATTTATTTACTAAAATTAATTTTCTCACTTTATTAATTTTAGCAGTGCTTGCCATTAGAGCTTAATTCATCAGTGTGATGCAGTCAGTACTACTACATTGAGTGAGTTCATTTCAGGCCAAAAGGAAAGAAATTTGAAGTTCCAGTTAGCCTATGATTTTGGCTGGGTTTGTTGTAATATGAAAATAATCCGTGAAGTCCCAATACAAGCATGCTGAGCAGCATCCCTATTTTATTTAAGATTTTTATTTATTTATTTTTTAGAGACACACACACACACACACACACAGAGAGAGAGAGAGGCAGAGAGGCAGAGGGAGAAGCAGGCACCACGCAGTGAACCCGACGTGGGACTCGATCCCGGGTCTCCAGGATCACGCCCTGGGCTGAAGGCAGAGTTAAACTGCTAAGCCACGGGGGGCTGCCCAGCATCCCTATTTTAACCACCCCCATATCCCCCACCCCCCACCAAGAAAGCCATCATTTCTGGTACCAGGCCCTTGAGCCCCTCACATCTTTCCTCCTAGGTGGTCCCTCTGTGGACTGTTACCAGCCCCTAGGGCTCCCTCTGCCTTCTCTAACATCTGAGCTCACTTTTACCTAAGTTCAGCTGTGCTTCAGAACACAACGTAAATCGTGCAGAACACTGTTTCTAGCTGTTCCACATACCTAAGCATTATGGCCCATTCCTAATTGGACTTGATTAGGCCATGAAATTCCTTAATTCTGACTACATGTTTTCTCCCACCCAAAAGATTCATAGGAGGAAGAAGGACTCATTTTAAATAAGTATCTCTTCTTCTATTCTTTGTTTCTCTCCTCTATGCTGCCCCACCCACCAGGACCACACCATCTGCTCTTCAGGGTGGGGCAGGCCCTTTAAGGGGATAAGAAACAATGCATTTTGTAGAAGGCAGTCTCCAAGCTAAGTAGGCCTGAGAAGCCATTGTTCTTAACACACATTCACCAGCCAGAAGCCTGTGAAATAAGTTTACATTTCTGCAGAAATGAGCCTCTTTCATTTGCCAGCCCCAGCTCATTAGGTGCTGTGATCAACCTTTGCCTTGGATTGACCCTCATGGAATTGTTTTTCTGGCCACACATTTTTCTGCTTAGATAGGAAAACATGACTGGAAAATGAAAATTGATCTCCGCTTTAGGAGCGTGGTTCCAGAATTTTTGGTTGTCTAGTGTTGACCTTGCCTTACCCTCAGCATCCTCATCTTCCTTGGGGAATTTCCCCACTGTCTAGATAGGAAGTAGGAAAATACCATTCTCTCTTACACTATAGAGTGGCCATAATCAGCCCTTAAAAGAGGCCCTCCCTGACAGTGGGTGGTTCAGTCAGTAAAACGTCTGCCTTCAGCTCAAGTCATGATCCTGGAGTCCCAGGATGGAGCTCTACATTGGGCTCCCTGCTGGGGGGAGGGGGGGATCTGCTTCTCCTTCTACTCCTCACCCCGCTCATACTCACACTCTCTCTCTCAAATTAAATAAAATCTTAAAAAAAAAAAAAAAGAGGCAGCCCGGGTGGCTCAGCAGTTTAGCACCGCCTTTGGTCCAAGGCGTGATCCTGGAGACCCAGGACTGAGTCCCGTGTCGGGCTCCCTGCATGGAGCCTACTTCTCCCTCTGCCTGTGTCTCTGCCTCTCTCTCTCTGTGTGTGTCTCATGAGTAAATAAATAAAATCTTAAAAAAAAGAAAAAAGAAAAGAAAAGAAAGAAAAAAAAGAAAGGAAAGGAAAAGGAAAGGAAAGGAAAGGGGAAAGGAAAGAGGAAAGGAAAGGAAAGGAAAAGAAAGGAAAAGAAAAAAGAAAAGAAAAGAAAAGAAAAAAGAAAGAAAAGAAAAAAGAAAAGAAAAGAAAAGAAAAAAGAGGCCCTACCAGGCTGGTGCTCCCCAGACTCTTAAGCCAGCCAGGCAAGGACATTACCTGGCAGTTAGCCAGGCTTCTTTCCATTCTCTGGTTCTCCAAAGTGCCCCTTGATCCTGCCTCTTGTCCAGCTCTCTCTCTCTGCCTTCCCATCAATTTTGTGAATCCTTGTCTTCATTTCAGTAAATTCCCTTTTTACTTAAGATGGTCTCCATTGATTTCTGATGATTATATATCCAAGACCCCTGACTTATTCTGGTACTAAGGGTTTTGGTGAATCAACCTTCTGGTCAAGTATATACAATAGTACCTATTAGTGATGGTTTTGCTGCCAACATTTCTGGCTTTGTGGTTCTGCTGTTTATTGCTCATCAACTAAAAAACTTTGATTCTGATATAATCAATTATAATAAGATGCTAGACTAGAGAAAGATCAGGACAATGTTGGAATAGAGAACAAACAATTTGAAAAGGGTCTAATTGTGCAACTTATTTCTCAACATAGCATCTAAACATCATAATCATAGCATTTGGGAACAGCAAAAATGATTGATTTTGCAGAAAATATTTGTTGTTTAATTACAGGATCATATGGGTCTTTTGGCAACCAGCAGATGCCAAAACAGACTTTAAGCACCATCTTAAGAAACTTGTGATTTGCTTAGTGTGCTTTTAATTTAAAGCATATGGCTTCACATTCAACTGCAATGTCCAAAATGAAGACATTAGTAATGAATCACTCTATTGGAGAAAACACAGTGCTCCCAGATCAGGTCTTTTGGTCTGTGTACTCAAATGGTTCTGTTTAGAGGCATAAACACGAAGCAGCTCTCTGCTTTAGCTGGGTGTTCCTGGGATGCATGTGACATCAAAGGGCCTCACAAATTCTCCTGCAATGTACAGTGCTTGGCACCAGGGCCCGCCTCCATCTGAACAAAGTACAGTTTGGTCACTAGAAAGAATGCCAAAAAGACCATTTAGTTTATGTGGTCTTTCCTTTTTCAGTCTGTCAGACTACTAGCTTACCCTGAAGCTTTATGGCACTTGGGGAATCCAGCTATCCTGTATGGAAATTCAGAACTGCAGCCCTTCTAAAGATCACATTTGTGGCTGCAGACAGAGGACCTCGGTTCATTGAGACCACATGTGGCCTACCTACTGGTAAGGGATGGCCAGGGAGGAAGCATAAAGCATAGTGGTAAAAACATGGGCTCTGCAGTCAGATTTGAATCACCTGGCCATTTTCTCGTCATGTGAATTTGAGCACAGCATTTCAGTTTCCAATCTATAAAATGGGGATAATACTGTCAGTCTTACAGTGTTATTGTAGGATTTAAATGAAATAATCCATGTCTGATCTAAACTAAAAATCTGGTACCTAGGAAGCTATAATAATGTAAGTAGCTATTATTTTAATTGTTATTAAAGGCAGAATCTATTTCATCTCTGCCTCTTTGCTTCTAGTCATGTCATGCCTTTGCTTAAATTCAGTACATATAAATTTAAGAAAGTGCCTACTGCAGCCTGGGTCCTTTATTTAAATGCTGTTACATCTTTCCCAGTGTGTTGTGTTGCTTGAAAAATACTTAGTATTCTACTGATTTTCTTCAGTGTTTCCACCCATCCTGCCTTTATTTCACCCTACAAGACCTTCTCCCCTACCTCTGTGGCATGTTCCTTAGTCACCCTCTATGTCCCTACTACCCAATAGAAAGGACTATATCAAGCTGAGGCATAATTCTGTTAGCACTGGGAGTAAGCATTTGTCCGCACTCTGGGCAGTTGTGGCTGGCTGCCTTTACATCAAAGGAGAGACACTTCAGAAGGTGTATCCAATCTGCTTTATTCTCCAAAGGGAGCTTGGGGTAGGAAAACAATTGCTCACAAAGATTTATAATAGCTCGTAGTTATCTGTTGTTAAATATAGATGTTACAAATATTTTCCACTTTATTTTTGCCTTTAGGTTTAGTTTTTGTTTCTGATTTGGCGCTATTTTTGTTTATTTTACTGTTAAGGGTTCCTTGGGTTTTTTTCTCTTTTTAATGTAGTCCACTAATATTTTCCTTTAGATTTTGGTCTTTCTTATTCTTAGATCTTTTCTGCTCCCATCATTATATATTCACCCGTATCTTCTTTTATCATTTTAACAACTGTTTTTAATATTTAGATTTAATATAAATAATCCTTGCAACATTTACCTTTAAGCTATCAGAATTTACCTAGCACAAATGATTAACTTCGTAAATCAGTCATCATTGTTGACTATTTTCCCTTCTTGGTGGTCTTGCCTTGCTATTTTATGACAGTGATGGCTCATGGAAGGCACCAATGAAAGGAGGTAAAAACTGGGATCCCTGGGTGGCACAGCGGTTTAGCGCCTGCCTTTGGCCCAGGGCGCGATCCTGGAGACCCGGGATCGAATCCCACATCGGGCTCCTGGTGCATGGAGCCTGCTTCTCCCTCTGCCTATGTCTCTGCCTCTCTCTCTCTCTCTCTGTGTGACTATCATAAATAAATAAAAATTTAAAAAAAAAAGGAGGTAAAAACTAAAAGCATTCCATCCAGTGTGCACACTAGAAAGTTCTGAAGACAATCACTTCCTTGTTTACGTATAATTTAGTGATTTATTGTGACACACTTAAATGGCTTAGCATTTTAAGTGAGTTTTCTGCTGCATTTATAATAAAAATTTTAATACAGAGTGAACAACTGTTAATTAATGGAATTTGTTGTACTTCACAAGGGTGCTGGAGCAGAGAAAGAGGGTCAAGATCCATACTAGGTCCTTTTTACTTTTTGTTTCTGCTGTTCTCACTCCAGCCAAAGTTTTCATCACCTTAGCTTAGACTATTGCAGTGTCCTTTCTTATTCTTCCTTTAGTCCCTCCCCCAATCCATTCTACGTGCCACTGCCAGTACTATGTCACTCTCCTGATCAGAAGCCTCAGCATGTCCCCAGGGCCCAATGAAATAAAAGATAAAAGCTTTAAAACTGACTTCCAAACCTTCACAACCAAACTTTATTTTATGTATTTCCTTTTTTTTTTTTTTAAGATTTTATTTATTTATTCATGAGAGACACAGAGGGGGAGGGGGCAGAGACACAGGCCGAGGGAAAAGCAGGCTCCATGCAGGGAGCCCAACGTGGGACTCCATCCCAGGTCTCCAGGATCACAACCCGGGCTGCAGGCGGCGCTAAACCTCTGAGCCACCCAGGCTGCCCATTTTATGTATTTCCAAAGGAAAATCTCCACTTCCCTGCCCCCGAAATACACCTTCCTAATTAGTGGTGATTCTAGGGGAAGGCCTGCAAGCACTTTGCCTCCATGACACATTAATTAGGTCCATGTAAAAGCTCCCCCAAATAAAAGTAGTAATAGTAGTATTTGAAATTGCAAATACTAATTGTCCATGTTCTATAAAGTGTGAAAAAAAATATCTTTAGAAACTTGCCATTTTGAGAAAAATCTAATAGCATATTATCCAAGAAAAAATAAAACACCAAACACTTGCTACATAAGCCATTTGATAATCCATATCTCTTTATTCCAAAGGATTATTTTTCTAAATGTCTTAAAACTTTCATACTCATTCTCTTAGTATTCCTATGGCTTATGCATATTATTCCTAATGGCCATGATCACTGATATCCCCAAATTTCATAGATGAAAGAGTCACAAAACACCAGCTATCTTTTATCATAAACTGTATAAAAATCACATTTATTCCCAATCTAACTTGCTTTGGGATTTAGACTAACAATTGTTTAATTACTATTGGGTAGAAGTTTTGTGTATTCACTTAAGTTTTAAAACTCACTTGGTTTTAAAATGCTGCAAAATCCTAGGGGCACCTGGCTGGCTCAGTTGATAGAGACTCTTGATTTCAGGATCATGAGTTCAAGCCCCACAATGGGTGTAGAGATTACTTAAAAATAAAATCTTTAAAAAGATAAAAAAATAAATGCTATGAAAAACTTAAATGGTCATCAGTGGAAACCTTGTTAAATGGCAATGGAGTCATAAAAAATGGAGCCACAGAGAAGAGTAAGGTATATCTCTATAAATGTCAAGTAGCCTCCATGTTACATCAAAATATGAGAAAAGCAAGGCATAAAGTATAGAAGTATGTTCACATTTGAAATTTTATTGTGTTGTGGTTTTGTTTTAGGGACAGGAGCTATAGAGCCTTAGGATTATGTCTACATAGACTTTCACACAATACAGCAATGGCAGTGGTTGACTCTAGAGCAAGGTCTAGGGTTCTGAGAAGGACTTATTTTTCATTCTACAGTATTTTGTGCTATTTGACCTTTTTTCCTATTCCTAAAGTATGTGCATTTTTTAATTAAAAATATTAATTAAACATTTTTGACTAAAATTTCTAAATTTTTTTTAAATTTTTATTTATTTATGATAGTCACAGAGAGAGAGAGGCAGAGACACAGGCAGAGGGAGAAGCAGGCTCCATGCACCGGGAGCCCGATGTGGGATTCGATCCCGGGTCTCCAGGATCGCGCCCTGGGCCAAAGGCAGGCGCCAAACCGCTGCGCTACCCAGGGATCCCCTTGACTAAAATTTCTAATGAAATTTTACTCTCATTTAACAACCCTTAAGCTAACAGGGAAGTGAACTATACCAAGAGATATGGAAATCAACTAGGTCAGCACTTTTGGAGTTAGAGTGGAAAAAATAAAAGTCTTAAACAGAGGAACATTCTCCAATGATGGCGTATTTTCCAGAACTTAAGAGACAAAATAAGATCAAGCAAGGATTGAAAAGCTGTATTAATTAAAGTGACCCAAACAGACTCCTTCGATATATAGGAAAAGAAAGTGGAGGATTTGACACTTGTGGAACATGCATGGTATTGCAGGGAGGCCACATAAAGCAGATGTGCAAGATTATAACAGTTCAAACCTACATTTTTGCTGATAATGGAAAAAAATCCGGTAGCTTCCAGGTAAACGCAATCATTTCCAGGATTTTTTAGAATATCTCTTTATTAAATACTGTTATTTCTGGGCTCTCCTCCCTCACCCTTTTTTTTCTGATTCTCTTCTTAGCCAAATTTTAAAATATTTTTAAGTATACCTATTGCCTATATTCCCTCCCCTGTAGAATCTCTTGGGCCTATCACTCTCTTGAAACACACTTGTCAAAGTGACTAAACCCTCCAGGCTACCAGACCCAGAGGACCTTCTCTGTCCTTTCCTTACTCTACCTCTCAGCAGCTTTTGATAAAGCTGACCACTTCACCCTTTGTAAACCACTCTCTTTTCTCAGTGCCTGTGAAGATCACCCCAACCCCCCCGAGCTGTCCCCCAGCCTCATGGCTGCTCTGTTTCATACCAAAACCTCGAAATGCTAGAGTTCCTCAGGCCTCCAAGAACCTTTTTTCTTCTCCCTCACCGTTTATTCCCCAAACCTGGTCCATTAATGGGTTGATGACACTCCAGTTCATATGTCCTGCCGCGATTGTTTCTCTGGATTCCAGACATGCTTCCCACTTGACACCTCCACTCAGATGTTTCTCAGACATCCCACACTCAGCACGTCCAAAACTGAACTCCTGATTTCCTCATGGCCTCGGAAACCTTAATCTTCCCTTGGTGTTTCCTAGTTCAGTAAATGGTCTACCATCCACCCAGTAACCCACACCAGAAATCTGGATGTCATTATTAATTATTGCCTTTCCTTCAACCTCCACATCCAATCCATCAGCAAGTTATGACTTCCTACACATATCTTCATTTTGTCTACCTGTCTCCCAGATCAGCAAAACCTGGTCCAGACAACCATTGCTTCTGACCCACAGTAGCTGCCTCAGTGGTCTTGTTTCCATTTTTGTGCCTCCACTTGTATGGGACTCCCACCAGAGATAGTGATTTTTTTTAAGAATTTATTTATTCATGAGAGACACAGAGAGGCAGGGACATAGGCAGAGGGAGAACCAGGCTCCCCGAGGGAAACTTGATGGGAGACTCAAACCCAGGACCCCAGGATCACAACCTGAGCCAAAGGCAAATGCTCAATCACTGAGCCACCCAGGTGCCCCAAGATAGTGATCTTTGATAAGAAATAAACTGTCTTTGTCTTTTCTCTTCCCATTTTCCTTCAGTAGCTTCCCATTGACTTAAATTTCAAATTCCCTCCATGGCCATCAAAGCCCTGCATGACCTGTCCACAGCCCATTTTTCCATCTTCATTATGATCCCTTTTCTAAACCTCATAGTCCAGCCTGGCTGGTTAGATCTGATCTGCCTCCGGGTCATGAATATGGTATTTGCATATGCTATTCCTTCAGCCTGGAATCTCTCCAACTCTCTCACCTTTACCTCTTTTCACATGGCTAGCTGCCTTCATTTATGAGGCCTCACCTTAACTGTCACTCTTTTGAGGGGCTGTCTCCTACCACCCTATCCTTTTGTCCCCTTTCCTATGACTGAAAACAACCTACTTGTTTCTTTGTTTGCACTTATCATGAATTATAGCAGCTTACATCTTTACAGTTGAACACCATCACTAGAATGAATGAAATCTCCATGAAGGCTGAATCATGTTTGTTTGCTCACCAGTGCATCCCTAGGAACTGACACATGGAAGACTATCTCTCAACTGATTATTGCTCTCGCTGTGGATTTAGGAATGTGTATTTTTTTGCAACCCCTTTTCTAGCTCTGATACGATCTTTTTAACAAAAAGAATAAATAATAAATATGCTCTTCTCTGAGTACTTATAATTTGGAAGAAAAAGCATACAGGAGTAGGAATTTATATTCCAATATTTCTCTATTATAATAAATTGAATCATATGAGATTGCTGCTGTTAGATCATTTTTTACTACCAAATGGAATGTCATAAGGTTCAAATTAATAAATAAATAAAGTATATATATGTAGTTTAAGCTATTGGTCAAAAGAGCTTATATTATGCTGCAGAAACAAACATCCTTCACATTTTAGTAGTTTGTCACGGAGGCTTATTCCTCACTCCTGCTATGCCACTCTAGCTATGGCTCTGCTCTATGTCATCTTCACTTTGGAACTCAGGCTGATATAGCAATTTCTGTCGAGATCATTGCTGTAGTTGTGGCAGAGACTTGACCAATTATATCCTCTCTTCTACCTAGAAATACACACATCCTTTTGAGATACATATATTTCACTGGCTAAGGGATGCCACATGATCACTCCTGAGTTCAGCAGGGTGGAGATGTGAATCTTCCTGCTGAGAGAGGCACTTTAGTGGTAGCAACAGGAATATTTGGTATAAAAGTAACACTGTCTACTACAGTCATTCTGAGCAACTACTGCTTTCATTTGACCATAGGTACCTGAATTTCAGACGTATATCCTAGCAGTAGATAGGACCAGATTTATGCCATTTTGTCTATTAGTAAAAGTAATATTACAAGTAAAAATGTCTACATTAGTGTTCTGACTTGTACCTCACATTTTATAAGTAATAATGTAGGTTTGTTGTATTTAATGAGAAGCTCTAGGTCAAGGCACAAAGCAGGTAGAATCAGAAATTCTAAGAGTGATAAATCTACTTGGCTTGCTGATTAGAAAGATGTGGTTTGTGAAGGGAAAATAATATAACTAGAGGTCACTGATTTCTGATGTACTACTTTATTGTTTTTTAAGATTTCATTTTTCAGTAATCTCCATACCCAGTGTGGGACTCGAAACCACAACTCCCAAGATCAAGAGTCTCATGCCCCACCAACTGAGCCAGCCAAGCTCCCCCTGATGTACTGCTTTAAACCTGTACACCTTTAAAACTACCAGTAGACAAAATCCAAGGATGTTTAAGGAGTTGCCTGAATTCGGAGGACAGGTGCCTTTCTAGAGGCTTTCTATTCCGCTTAGTCCAATAACACAGATAGTTAAAAGGCATTAGGTTGTTTGGAAGCATGTAGGTTCTGGGCTAATTTCCATTCTTACCTGCTGTTCTTTCTCTTTCTGCAAGATACAGATACATATAGTGTGTAAGTTCCACAGACTTCTCAGTACAGTCCATGAGCCACAAAATAACAGAATCAAGTAATAGACATTAAAAGGATGGCACTTTGTGGGCATTTGAGTTTCCAGTGGGATTATACAAAACAAAAGGATCCAAAACTCACCGAGAAGTTTCCACAATAAACAGTATTTCTTATACTTCAGATTCTTATGACTATCTAAATGTCCTCTACATAGAAGCTCTTGGAAAAAGATAGCACCCAATAGAAAAAAAAACTCATAACTTTTCTTTTGGCCTTACTGTGTTCTGACTGGTTCATTCAAGCCTGAAGTGTAATTTTTTTTTTCAGTGCTTCCAGCCTCTTTCTCATGAAATCAGCCATTGATCTGAAAGTCAGAGATGCAAATCCAGAGAAAACTGGAAGCATTCCAGGGCCCACAAATAAAAGTTAATTACCTAAGGAAAAGTACAAGAAAGACTTTTGTTTTCCACCAAAATCTCCTCCCCAGGCTATTAGCTATGTCGTACATGGGCCCGATCAATATATTAGCGCTTGAGAACCAAAGTCCCTTGGAATAAATTAATCTGTCAGGGAAAGAAATAAACAAAGAACAAATTAACATGTTTTAAGACATTGCTTAAATTTTCATAAATATAGACCTTGAGATGGGATGATGAGTTCCCAGGAGCCAGAGCTAATATTTGGTTGTAATTAAGAGTTGCTCTTTCATGTTTTGTCTGATGTAGGTGGGAAATCACCCACGTGCTTGCTGAGTTCCTCGCTCATGCTTCCTCACAAATGCCTCTGTTTACTTCATTAATAAGAAATGGATGTCTCACAAATTACACTGGCATGCTTAGCTTGTTTTACCTCTAGCTAATATTAAAATAATGAAATGCTCTACACACACATACACACACCATCCAAGCGGGTGTTCCTTCAGGGACATCCACATACTAATTTTTAGTGGCTCAAAAGGACCTAATGACCTAATCCATGATACCCTAGACTTGTCTGAGAGGCTAAGGCAAAGGACCCCAGTGTGCTCCTCATTGGGTGCAGGTGTGGAGTATCAAAGCTAATGATTATCAGGAAGGGCAATACTATGTAAGTTACTCATTCATAAAAACTATGGAAGGATTCATTTAGATGTGAGAACCAGAAACCCATCTCAAATTAGTCCAAAATGTAATTGATTGGGATTCAAACAATGTCATTACACCTCTCCCTCTCTCCTCTCTTCCCTCCCCTCTCTCCTCTCTCTCTTTCAGTGCTGCTTACCCTTTTGAGCTATTATTTTTCAGTGTTAGTAAAAGGGTCACTGACAGCCCTAATCCTGTCCCAAGATCCCAAAGAACAAAGGCACTCTCTCTTCCAGTACCTATCTCAGGTCTCCTAGAGGAACTTCAACCCTGCCTGGCTTGCATGCCCACTCCTGAACGAATCACTGTGGAAGGGAAAGGGGAGGTCTGCTGGACCAGGCCTGGGCTACATGTTCAACCTGACTTAGGAGGGGAGATCAGCCATGTGCAAATACCTCAAATGTGTTCCTCACAGTAAAGAGGAAGCTCTCTAACCAAATCAGAGGGCAAAACAGCGTCCACCTGGAGAATTTCCAGTTATATTTGGCATGCTCTGTTGCTAAATGTAGCTGATTTTCAGAAGGGGAGACCAAGGCAGAGATCTCTCTGACTGTATAGCAAGTCTGACTTCTGTTGACAAAGTTATTGCCCTCTATCAGGTGGTCAGTAATTTTCTGTCAAGTTCTAAACAAAAACTCCCTGGGGATCTTGAATAACAGAAATGAAACACCTAAGGGCACCTGGGTGGCTCAGCAGTTGAATGTCTGCCTTTGGCTCATGGTGTGATCCCAGGGTCCTGGGATCGAGTTCCATATCGGGCTCCCTGCAGGGAGCCTGCTTCTCCCTCTGCCTATGTCTCTGCCTCTCTCTGTGTGTCTCTCATGAATAAATAAATAAAATCTCTTTTAAAAAAAATCCCACCTGCATGCATTCCTTTTTCCAGCTATGGTAGCTCTGTCAAAAAAATTAAAATAAATGTCCTTTTTACTTCCTGCAACATTTTTAATTGTTCTACTTTTGTTATTGCTCTACTTCATGGAATATATTGGCTCTAAATATCCAGTACTTACTAAGTTATGTACAGAAAAAAGTAGAGTATAGTACTTTTCTATCAGTTGAGAATTTTTTAAATGTTAATTTCTATGTTTGAATAATTTCCTAACTCAGCACTCTTGAGAATTTTGCATTTGGGTAGTAGATAAAATCTGAATTGCATATTTTGATGTGAGATGCTTGCTCTAATTATTGAGCAATTTATATATTGTGAAGCTAGTTTATATAATTCTCAGTACAAGGATCCAGAGGTGGAAATATACTCTTCAAAGCTGTATTGTCACAGAAAAGAGACTAAAGTCTCTGAAGCAAGTAGTTGCAGGTATGGGAGGTCAGATAGAGTCACTGAGGCTATTTGCTTTTTAGGAACGGGATAAGCATAGCTTGCACTTTCCTAACCTTCATGTAGGACTCGCAGATTAACCCCAGCTAACATCATGGCACAGTCATCAGGACTGCAAACAGCATGTTCTGGAATGGATAGAATTAGCAGGTCAGCCCTGCTGGCAACTGAATGAAGCACCACCTAGATCTTTGAAAAGCAGAGATACGGCTGATTAAAAACATTCTGCCTCAAAATTACTTACATAACATCACATAGACATTTAACCCATAATCGGGGAATCTTATTTTAAGGAAAGGTCCCACCAACAAATGATATGTCTTCAATGATTATGCTTTTGGGTTTATTTTTTTAAGGACAAGGGCCAGGGTCATTCATTTAGCAAAGTGGAATCCCCAATAACCAGCTCTGGGGATCACATTTATTGTGGCAAAACTGTATTTGCACAAAACGAGAGTGTCAAGGACATTAGAACCTATGAGAATTCTACAGATTAGAAATGGAATAGGAGTAATTTAGTGTTTCCTCTCTGAGGGCTCCATTCCTAGGGATGGAGGAAGACAAAGCAGAATTCTAAAGCCTGCTATTGTTGCATTCAATAAAATAAATAAAAGAAGGCACACTAAAGAGAACAACGATGACATCTTATAAATCTTTGAAAATAGTAACCTTGGGTATAGCACAGTTAACTTCCATATACCTTCCCCTGTTTGTAGGAAACATGTCAGAGTCTCCCTCCCTGTAGCTTCAGTGAGGGGCGTATGGGTTTTCTTTGCTTTGCTACAAAGAATGTATAGATTGAAGCAGAGTTTCTTCTTCCTCTGTGGACTTCCATTTCAAATTTCATCAATTGGTTTTTGTGACTCTCATTTCCTCATTGGCTCAAGGATCCTTGAAGAGCAGAAAAAACATGATGTCATTGGCATCCTAGTGGATCCCCAGGGTACTGAGTCCCACCCAGGTAGCAGCAGTGGGTTCCTGGCTGAAACCTTCCCTGGATACCTGAACAGGAAAGAAAGCCTGAACTAAGCCACCCCTTCCCTACAAAGCTGCACTTCCACCAGGTAGCATAGATACCAATACGTCATCTTCTCAGTCACCTGGTCCATAACTTTGGTCCAGCCCACATGAGCCAAAAATTTTACAAGAGAGAACATATGAGGGCAGCCTGGGTGGCTCAGCGGTTTGGCACCTGCCTTTGGCCCAGGGCGCGATCCTGGAGACCCGGGATTGAGTCCCACATCGGGCTCCCTGCTTCTCCCTCTGCCTGTGTCTCTGCCTCTCTCTCTCTCTGTCTCACATGAATAAATAAATAAAATCTTAAAAAAAAAAAAAAAAGAAAGAAAGAAAGAACGAACGAACATATGACTGGCCAGGTGAAGCCTGGTGGAGAAAAGGTTACCTGTGGTGTATATTTGCATCCAGGGGTTTGTGGGAGTGTCATCAGACCTTGGGGAAAGGAAGTCTAGTAGCATTAGGGTTCAGGACCTTAAGGATAATGGGCTAGTCATTGTGCCCTGCCCTATTATTTTGTCGTTGTTAATAATCTTCATAAATTACTAGCATATACCATATTATTCATTATTCTTTGTTATGTCTCCCCCACTACCAACTGGTGAGTTCCTTCAGGGCAAAGACTTTTGTTCACTGCCACATCCCCAGGGCCTGGCACAGAATAGGACTTGAATAAAATTGAATAAGCAGTAAGGGACAGATTTCACCTTCAGGGAGAAAAGGACATATTTACACTCACCAGCAGTGCCAGGGGTTAGCAGGGAGTCATGATTCTGGGTATGGCATGACAACTGATATTTGAACTCATCTCACTGCACCAAGACTTGTGGCAGGCACTGTTGATGAGGAAGACACCATGTTTAGGAAATGAACATGAGACCTTGTTAAATTCCATAATACTTAAGGACATCCAACAACCCCTTCTTAGTCAAGCATGACATGAGTACCTCATTTCTTCCCCCTTCTCACTTGACAAAGGGTAGAGTCCCACAGAGCAGTTGGGAGTGGTAGCCACATCTCAGGCTGGCTAGATGGCACTAAACTGGTAATGGGATAAAAAGGGTCATGGTCCAGCCTCTCTCTCTACCCACCTGGTCATCAGTGTTTCTCTTCTCTTTTTCTTCTGCCCTCTCATTTTTTTTCTAAGTCCCACAAATTAATCTACTGGTAATAAATCAATCATTATTAATCTCACTCCCATACTCAGTATCTACTTTTCAGGAGTATGAAAATAACCTCTCATCAATCAATGGTCTGGAGCACTGGACCACTCAACCTGCTGGCACTTAGTTTCCATACCTGCCAGGGATCTAAGTTCACACTGGCACTGATGGAACTTCACAACAGAGGTTATTCCATTTGATACTTAGGCTGACTTTCTCCTGCCCGCCTTGCATGCTGGTCACCACTGGCTACTGCTCAAAACTCAGGCCACCCTAATCACCCCATGCTGTCATTGCTTATCCCATTGTTTTCTGGGTTTCCTCTCCTCTGAGTTATCCTTTCTACTGGCCACCATTTCCCCTGAGGTCTTGAGTGGAGCCCCATCAGCAGGACCTTGGGGTGGAGGAGAGGTCAGGGATAAAATCCACATCCTGCTAACTTGCCATTGCTATATATGTTCCCTTCAATCATCCTTTGTTCCCGCTGTTTACTGACCATATCCTGGTCACTTTACATTCAATGAGTGTTTGGGTGTTTATCATCTTCTCCATTCCCAAATCTCACCACCATCTAGAGAGATTTTTCCACAGCCATCCAACCTATCCAATTCCTACACTTTACTGCTCCTTACCCCTTCACACCAATTACCTTCATCTCTTTTCCACCCAGGCATCTAATTCCGTGGCTAGAGTGACCCATCAAGAGCAGTTCCCCATAGTACCACCGCCTCTCCTTCCAGCTCTCTCACCGCTGTCTCAACTGATTTTCCACTGTCTCCCAAGCTCTGCTGGTTTCCCTTCTACCTGCCTAGAGTTCAGTTACTCTGACAAACACTAGGTCCTTCCGCCCACCATGTGGAATACCCAAGCTGCAGATTAGTCCTTCTTCCTCTGTCCTACCCTTGCACTGTAAAGATTTATTGCTGAAAAGCCTACCCAGGCAGTTTTGTGCCAGTCAAAAATAATCATCTCCCATCCTAGCTGGGCCTATAATGCACCCCAAATACCAGTCCCAGACCAGGACCCACTCTCATTCCATTCTGCATCCATTTCAAGCTTTTTCCACTCTTCTTCAATTCCCCTACTCTTCCACTCCTCCCACCAATAAAGTGTAGGGGAGCAATAGGCCATAACAAAAGGGGCATGGCCTTTGGTGCCTGTTGAATCCTGAGTTCTATCTACTCTCTGCTTCTCAGATGAGTAAACTTGAATAAGTTTGAGTAACAATCTTCCATACTAAACCAGTGTGCAAATATTTTATGACATTTGTATGTGAGATTAAGCAGTAGGCATCAAGTTTGGATATTTTTACTGAACTATTTAAAATAAACCCCTCATATCCATTCCCAGAGACCCATAACTCTAATCAGTACTGGGTTTCCATGATTTGAAAGTCATGTTCACATAGTCACACTTATATACCTAAGAAAACTAAAAGCTTGTGGGAGAACTGTCAAAATTAGCCTGAGCTCAACCAGAATACCTTAAGAACAGGATTTATCCATGCCTTACACCCACAATGTTCTCTCTCTCTGGGGATTTGTATGTCTCTTTTTAAATTCTGTTCTTTGTGACTGGAGCTTTATTTAAAACTGTATTTCTGATAGGCTGGCCAGTAAGATATAAATTTATCCAAAGTTTAGGATAGGATAATTAAAAATCATTGAGATTCAACTCTGAGAATTGTGCATTTCTGCTGGTCTGGGACCACCTTGATTTCTACCTGAATCAGCAGCCAGTGTCATCACCACCCCCCTCACATGACTCTAAATCTGAAAGAGTATAGTGTCCTAGATCTTTCCCATTACTTTTTCCCTAGCCCAGGCATCTAGAACCTTGCCTAAAGCTTCATGAGGATAATTTTAGCTACTGTTCATTCTTAACAATATTGGGAAAGTACATTCACCATCCAAAAACAAATACAAGCCTGAGCTGTTTTCCTTGCACTGGCTGCTTTGTACTCAGAACTAAAGATATCCTGAAGATTAATGTTAAAACCATACAATAATGAGCTGGAATGCAAATTCCTCTTATGAATTCAACTATAATATTAGAGATTCCTACAATAAGAATAGCAGCTCATTCTAAATTAATATCGTAATACATCTTAAAGTTCACATTGTAAGTTGTCTTTGTTCTGTAAGTCTAACAATCTATGATCAAAAGAAATAAAATTCTGTACTTTAAACATTTTTTCTTTCTTACATATGTAGTTAAGGAGGAGAGGCACCCAAAAGTCTAAAAGGAAAAAAGGAGAGAGGCAACTTAATAACATAAGCCTGGTCAGCGACCAGATATATGCAATATGTGATATCTATGACTGCCAAATCTTTGTACAGATTATTTTAGAATGACCTTAGAAAGTGAGTCCCAGTTTGTTTTTAAATTTTCATTGTGTCAAAAATTACAATTTAAATTATCAACTTGGAAAAAATAAATAAATAAATGATCAACTTGGTCACATCCTAAGTAAAGCTATCTGGTTTTCTCCTTTTAATTACGGATCATACTATAGTGTGTAGAATACAGCTAAATGTGTTATTTGGTGTGAGCCCTGCCCCTACACTTCAGGCTTCACACATGCCCATTGCCTCATTGTCCAGCATGGATGTTCTGATTACTAGCCACTATCACACCATTAGAGTTTCCTGGGCTGGTCCCAACTCAGGCATCAGTGAATTGTCATTATGGACAGAGATTGATCTGAAAAATGTGGCTACCTGGCCCAGCTCTCAAAAATGAAGGACCCACCTTGAAATCAATGTTCATGTTTGTTTCTTCAAGAAGGGGTCTTTATGAAGTTTTTTTTTTTTTTTCTTTTTTTTTAATCCAGCTTTGACAGCCTCTTTCTTTCCAGATGGTGCATGGAGCCAAGCCTGTCAGAGACCCTTAGTCTCCTGCTGCCTTTTAATGCTGGTCCTTGATTGCTAATGACCCCCAGCTGGACTGGCTCCCCAACCCATTTAACCCCACTCTGCTGGGTCCCCATCTCATGCAGGGTGAGAAGCAGTGAGAGCTGGAAGTGGGAAGGTGCCAAGTCAGCCAGGACCTCCCGCCCTTTGAGAGGTAGTGGCGCGTTTCCCGGCGCCATCACGGATGTCCAAGATCACTCCAGTAGAGCACTCCTGTTAATATGATTTTCCCTATATTGTCAGATAAATGCTACCAGGTTTCAGATCATTAATATTTTATTTGACTAAGCCAAGATAACAGAATACCTGAGACAGTGTTTTCTTTAGGGTCCAAGGGATGAGAACTGCTGATATAGATCCCCTAAAATTTGTTAGTTTGGAAACTTAAAATTAAATTCACTGGAACTGTCATTTAAGCCTGGTCAAACTAGTGGTTAGAGCAGCTCAAATGTGTCAGTATACAAAGTCACTGCAAAGAAGCCTGAGTGAAAATGATAATTAATTTCCTTGTCAAGGCCTAAATCATTGTATAACACAGGAGATACCCATTTTCAGATATGCTGGTAACAACTGTATTTATTAAGCTTGGTTTGTTTTTTTATGACATGCTGGAAAGTGCTTATAGCTATACTAGCCAAGTGACTCAGAGATGTGGGATTTAAACAGAAAAAAAGGTTGATGACATAAATTTGTTGAGAGATCCTGAGTCCTATGGAGAGACAGACTCATGTCACTTATGACCTTCTCATGACAAGATAACCTCCCATGAGAGTAAAGGGAAAGGGAGGGTATGCGAAGCCGTCAATCTGTATATTGTTTCCATAATGGATTTTCATTAAGCTCATCTCAGATTGTAAGAAAACAAGGCAAAGAAACTTAGTAGTTCTAGATGACCTGGAAGAAGTAGAGTCTAAACTCTTCATCAGAGCAAAGAAATGAGACCTCTGTGTCTCACTACTTTTATAAATCTTAAAGGTGTACTGGATAGTTAGACCAAATTTAATTTACAGTGTACTAAGGAAATTTTTTCCAAAGTGAAGCACAGAAATAGGACAATAACCCAAATTAGTTATTTTCTTCTTAATTTTATTTCCCCCAGATACATCCTATTTTATTGGTTTCTGGAAATTGAAAGAACCAGAGTAATCTAATTTTTCATCACTAGTACTGCATTGATTCCATTTTTGCATCTCATTAGTTTAATGCAAACAAAAATCAGACCTGTGATTTCATTCGGGTCTGTTATTCTATTCACATTCTTTACAATTTCACACACAGTTGCCAATCATTTGTGCATATACTCTCCCCCAAACCAAGTCCATCAGGCTAATGACTATTCACTACATGAAAAATATCTTAGAATTTGTGAACCCGTGTAGGTGTTTGTACAGCTGTACAGTATTAACCTGTACATTATAGTTTTTGTTCATAGCTGGGAAGGCTGGGTGAGATTAAATGTTGTCTTTTAGTCCATCAGTAATCAAATGACCAAGAAAGGGGTTCGGATGAGCACCCCCTTGTGCAGCATTGTTCTCTAAATGAATTTAAAGAGCATCCTATTATGATGAAGTTCTGGTATAGTTACAGAGAACTTTTCATCCTGAAGCCTGATTGTATTTTGATTGGTCTTCTTTAAATGTCTTTTTTTTTTTAATTTTTATTTATTTACGATAGTCACAGAGAGAGAGAGGCAGAGACATAGAGGGAGAAGCAGGCTCCATGCACCGAGAGCCCGATGTGGGATTCGATCCCGGGTCTCCAGGATCGCGCCCTGGGCCAAAGGCAGGCGCTAAACCGCTGCGCCACCCAGGGATCCCGGTCTTCTTTAAATTTCAATGAGGCCAATAGGGTCAATAGTATTTATGTCCATTTTGAAAATGAGTGGCTGGAACTCTGCAATCAGAGCATCTTAAAGTTGGCAGAGATCTTAAAGAGCCTCTTGGCTAACAGTTTTCTCTTTTCCTGCTTTCACACAACAAACTCTCATCGAGCACATCTTGCACTACACACATGCACTGGCACACTGGGAAGGAGCATGACTTCAAGGATAACAGCTAGGGTCTCTGGGCAAGAACATGTGCAATGTGCCACGCCACCACCCTTTGTCAAAAAACCAATCTGTCAGTTCAACTCCTTGTTTTACATACAGATAAAACATGACAGCCAGAAAAGTAAGCAGTTCACCTGGGTCACAGACTAGTAAATTCCAGAAATTAAACTATGCCCAGGCCTTCTGACCCCAAGTCCAGTGTCGGTTTCTCTACTGCTGACCTGCCCTTTGCGCACTAACAGCAAGAAGTGGAACCAGGTCCCCAACTTAGAGAGCAAGGCAGAGCTGGAGATGAATGCCCCAGGATCCCCTGCCATAAGGAATCAAAGAACCAGTCACAATTAGTTTACTAAAACCAGCACTATCTGGTGTCCCATATCCTCAAGCATTTAAAATGTCGTTCCAATCTTCAAAGACATTCTTTCGTTCCATTTTTATCTGCTTTTACCCAGGACATTGTTTCCTAGCTCCCGACTAGTTCACTAGGTGATTTGCATCTCATTAGGAGCTCCAGAAATGACATCTCCCAGCCTGCCGCCTGGCATTGTGGGCTGCTAAGCATCAGATCAGGTCTTAGATTTTTTTCATGTTGACACTTTTGAAAAAGCTGAATTAATACTGTTTTTCACTGGGCAGAGATTGGGTGGCCATTTTGGCCTTAATTCCTGCCCCCAGCCCCCAACAGGGCCAAAGTTAGGGAACAGCCATGGTTAGGGACAGTACAGACGAAGTCAGTCATCTCCACAGGAGTCAGTCATCTTCCACAGGAAGACACCTGGCTAGAAGAGAATATTGCAAGACCTCAGAATAAGCAGTTTAAAAACTCCTAAAAGCAGAGAGATAGGACATGATACTAACATGTATATTCTGAATATACTATGCAAAGTAAAGCTAAAAGAAAGAAACCAACAGCAACTCATTGCTGATTCTGTATTACTAATTCTAAGCTTGTGCCTTTTAAACATATTTGACTAGTTCCAACCCTCCCAACACCCCAGAACTTTTGCCTACGTTTATGTCTGATTTAAAAAGAGTTTAGTAGGTCAGAATGGCTTTTCAGCTTTGTCATTCATTCATACGAAAACCTGCTGAAGAGCACTGAGCAACATCATACCTCTGGAAACCAGAGATAATGTTTCCATGGTCAGCAAAATTGTTCTCTTGGAATAAGAAAAATAATTTTCCCAGTGTCCAGGGAAATTAGCGTTTTCTTGGAGCTCAAGCCATCTGATGCAACTTCCAGTGCAAAAGCTAATACCAAACAATGCTAGGAACCCTCCTGGAGCTGCTGCCCAATTGAAACTTCTCTGACCCCATGCCAACTTTTTAAGATGGCAGCTAGTTGATCTGCAAAATCAATCTAAGTTTTTAAGAGAGGTTTAAGCTCTTAGTTTTTCCAAACCTGGCTATAAGTTAAAATCATCTGGAAGGGGATTGGGGAAAAGGGGTGGTGGGGTGGTGGGGTGCTGTTTTTAAAAGCAGTAATACTGGAGTCCTCCTACCCTTGACTAACTGAATTAGAACATACAGGGGTAAGACCAAGACATCTGTATTTTTTATAATTTCTTCAGAGGATTCTAATGTGCAACTAGGATCGTGAACCACTTCCACATAACAAAAATTATGATAACCCCTTACGAGCACCTACTCTGCCTCGGGTGCCCAGGTTTTCTCTCTTCATACATTATCTGACATATTTACCACAACCTTAGTAGGGTTGTCATCATCACCAAGTTCAGACTCTCTAATTAAAGTGCTAGAGGTGGGATTCATGCTGTACTTTTTCTAAACCTTGTGGGGTTTTTTCTTCCACAACACTGATATTTCTCAAAGTGTGGGACATAGGCCTCCAGTGGTCTGCAAATTGATTTTAGACAGTGTGTGGATGTAACCTTAAGTAACACTGAATCATGTAAAAGAAGGTTACTCCTTCTTCAATTCTATTTAAAGTCTTCATATTGAGGAGAAAATCGTAGCTATATTAATATGTCTTAAATTCCTCTCACACTTACCTCTCTTTTTTTAACAAGCCTTCTAAAGAAGCCCAGAACATTCTGTTGGAAACACAATCAACAGAAACCAGTTCAGGTGTGATAGTACTGTTTTGTTTTCATTGTATTTACTTTATGATTTACTTCTATTTGTGGCAAATGACACTGGCTTTCCATTTAGTACACCAGTGAATAAAAATTCATTTTTAAAGAAATGTGTTTAAGTAAGAAAAAAAAGTACTTGATTTTAAGAATGCTACATGAAGAATAGTTCAGGTATCATAAATATAGCAAAAAAATGGTGGATGACGACAGAAGTTTGAGAAATGCTTTGCTACAGTATGCTAATTTTCAAAGGAGGTCTCTCGACACCTGTTAGCCAGTGGGAACTCTCATCTATCATCCCATCACAAACAGGCAGGCAAAGCTTGTTCCATGCAGGTTAGGCCCAGCCAGGAACTATGAACTTTGCTACTGCTTTCAGCTCCAGAGGAATCCTGAAACACAGATGGTAATAAACAGGGAGAGGGAAAAGCTAGACAATCCTCCTTTCAAGTAATCAGTGAAATGCAACTCAAAATACAAATGATGTGCCATTTTTCACCTATTCAGTTATCAGACTTTTTCTTCAAGATGCTGTCCCACGCTGGTGAGGGCCTCCAGAAATGGACAAATCTCAGGTTCGGGTGCTAGAAGTATATTTGCTGTATACTTTCTGGATGGCAATTGGGATGAATCAAATGGCCATAAATCATAACTTATAAGAATATATATACCTTTTAGCCAATAATTCAACCTCTAGGAATTTATCTTAAGAAATTAATGTAGATTATTATCAAAAACCAAACTATGATATGTTCCTTATAATACTGCTTATAGGAAAACATTGGAAACAAATTTCATGCTCAATATAGGAAATGATATAGGTTAATCATGCATCATTCATTAAATGAAATACCATACAACTATTAAAAATGATCCCATTTAAACCAATCAGGAAGACAAGAAACTGGTTCCAGGATTTACTACTATTTTAAGGATGGGGTCATGGGATGCAGAAAAAAGATGGACTTTTTATTGCTTAATTTATTTGAACATGATGTTCATTTATTACTTTAAAAATGTAACTCAAGGGCACCTGACTGGCTCAGTAGGTAGAGCATGCAACTCTTGAACTTGGGGTTGTAAGTTTGAGCCCCATGTTTGGTATAGAAATTATTTTAAAAACCAAACCTTAAAAAAATGAAACTCTCAAAGAAATGTACTATTTTTCAAGTAGGTTAATATGGAAAATATGACTTTCTTGTTAAGTAGGGGGAGAAAGCAGTAACAAATAAGTGACTGAATTTTTTGTTGTTAAGAAAAGTGAGGGGCATCTGGGTGGCTCAGCAGTTGAGCATCTGCCCTTGGCCCAGGGTGTGATCCTGGAGACCCGGAATCGAGTCCCACCTTGGGCTCCCTGCAGGGAGCCTGCTTCTCCTTCTGCCTGTGTATCTGCCTCTCTCTCTTTGTCTCTCATGAATAAATAAAAAAGAAAAAGAAAAGTGAATGCAGGGATGCCTGAGTGGCTCAGTGAGTTAAGCATCTGCCTTCAGTTCAGGTCATGATCTCAGGGTCCTGGGATTGAGCCCTGCCACTGGCTCCCTGTTCAGCAAGGAGTCTGCTTCACCCTCTGCCTCTACCTCCTGCTTGTGCTTGCTCTCTCTCAAATAAATAAAATCTTTCAAGAAAAAGAAGAAAAGTGAATGCATAGTCCTAGAAAAATATTGAAAAGATATTAAGAAAAAAATACTAATCAACTTTGTTTTTAAGAGGCTGGCTTCATCTCTCTCCTTGGTAGACTAAGTTTCCCAGAGATGTCCTAGGATAGGAAAGGCCCTCTTTCCTATTGGAAGCCTTGGCAATAATATCTTGATTGACAGAACCAAAGAGTGGGCCACATAGATGGAACAGATCTTAAGAATAGTGAATGGTCACTATGCATTCATTCATTATTTGTTAAGTGTGTGCCAAGCCCTGAGCTATAAAATAGTTTTAGGGGAAGTTATTTCCACTTCCCTAGCTAGTAAGGAGAAGATTTCACATAGACAATTTATAACTCCACCATCTTCCGCAGGCACTAATTTAACTCAGGGATGTTTTCTTTGTAGCAATTTTGCAATTTTGAAGAAGATTGTTCATGACATAACATGGCAACTGGGAAAATTTGTAGCTTTCCTTTCATCTTAGAAAGGAAGATCTGAATTACATGCACCCCAGGAGAAAATCTCTCTTTCTGGTTGTGTGTGTGTTTTACAAAAGCCCACTGAATTCCTTAGTCCCTCCTGAAGTTAGACATGGTGAGGTGAAAACTTACAAGAATGTCTCAGTGAAAGAACAAGCATCATTGTAAAGGCCCTGGCCTAACTTTGGGATTTTGAGTCAAAAGACCTGAATTCTAGTCCTGTCTCTGAAGGGAGACCAGCAGAAGGGCCCTGCTCCCTGGGCTCAGACGACTTAGATATAAAAGGAAGGGGGCTAAACCACAGAGATTAATCATCCTTTATGTCATAGCTTAAACTTGAAAATCTGAACTCCCAGGGCATCATATCTTCCCTCCTATTCCCTGTCAAGGCTCCAAGCATCCCCAAATAGCCTGTGCCTCGGGGTATATCAGAAACAAGCGGTTTACAACATGTTGAGAAGATTCTTCCATAGACAGCATTCTTAAGGTAGTACAGATTATTGCAGACTCTGCCAGTGTGATTCTTATTGGTAAGGAAAGATTTCATGTGATCTAGTATAGTGGCTCTCAACCCTGGCTGTACATTATAACCAATCCAAGGAAATTTTTGTTTTTAAATATCAACACCTAGGTCCTGATCTGGGCACCAGCATTTCTAAAAACTGAACGACTGGTGTAACGTAAAGAGAATGACCCACAGGAATTTGCAATTGAATTTTCAGTTATACTTTGCCTCTAACATGCTTTGCAATCCCTTATTCTCCCTGTGTCTCTGTTATCTCTTTGGGATTAGTGTCCTTTCCAAAATGAGATGAAATGAAGATAAAGCTACTTTGTAAAACAAGATTTGATACATAAAAATGAAATGGTAAGTAGAAGAGCCAGAAAAAAGTAATCTCATTGGAGGCTATTTCATTAAGTGTCCACTGGAGTACCATGTGGCATGATCAACCATCACTGAGGAGAAAGATTATCCAGCTGACAGCTAGGCTACTGTCCCCCCCCCCCCCCCAGTTGCCCTGAGAACTTTGGTAATAGAAATGATGTACCTCCCTTTATGCACAGAGTTGATAGAGCTCTGTAAGTTATTTGCATAACTCTAATGCTATTTCATGCTCCAGGGATATATCTAGTAACCCCATATGGGATTTGCCATCTGTAAATCTAGAACACTGAACACTGTTTGCTTCAAGGGGATGTTTTACTTGGCAAGTCACCCTGGGAATGCCTCATCCACAAAATGGCAATCAGATCAGCAGTCTAACCACTCAAAACATATTCCTGCCTGCTGAGGGCCCACCGGGAGGGTACATAGGACTGTGGTTCTCCCAGTATGCTCCTCATTTTCCTCCCAGGAACCCTGCCCACTGCCTGTCCATTCCTTAGGGGTCCAGAATCCATACTGTCCCATCAAGCAGGGGAATATTTGGGCTGTATGCCCCATCCTACCCTCCTTTGCAGTTATCCTTTCCTCATTTGATCCTGCTAGAAAATTGATCAGAATGGCACATTTGTAAAGGGTGAAAAAAGTATTTGTAGCCAAAATAGCTGTAACCCAGCAAGTCAGAGTGAGGAAATAGTTTCCTTCTTCATCTCTGAGACCCTAAAAGGAAACAAAAGATCTTGTTTGTGACTTGAAATTGTGCTTGAATTAGGGTTGCCAGATTTAACAACAACAAAAAAGTACAGAACACCCAGCTAGATTTGAATTTCAAATGAATAACTGATCACTTTTTAATACAAGCATGTCCTGAATATTGCACAGGATTTTATTAGATTAAAAAAAGTATTGGTTGTTTATCTGAAATTCAAATTTAATTGGGTGCTCTGTATTTGATCTGGCAACTCTAGTGTGGATATACCTGCATGTTCAATAAAGAGAACTGAAATATGAAATCTCCAAACCAGTTGTTTGAAGTTATGTAACGATGCCATCAACTGAATTCAGCTGTTTGTCTCTCACCAAGGGCTTAGCCAGTTGTGCAGCCACACAGTGTGATGATTTGGGGTTAGGGAGCAAGGAGTATGCCTGTCCTGGTGCTCCTAATTGAAATGCCATTTACATTTCTTGCATTTTGCAACAGATTTATCTCCAGTTTACTATAAAGTTCTGGGAAAACTCAGAAGAAAAAGATGTGTTCAGGTCTCAAATATGAAATAAAGAGGCACAAGGGGAAAAGGTGGTGCAGGGATTCTTGAAAGGGAAAGAGACCTATGTTAAAACATACTCATGGCATAAGATACTTTCAAAAAGCTTTGTGAGGAAGTAGCACGCAGAGTACTGCAAATGGGAGAGTTTGGCTTGGCTTACATAGAAATAGGCCACTTTCAGAATATGAACATCACTGTCTTCAAATAACACATAAACTAATGTTTATCTTCAAACTTGAATTGCCCATTTTGTCTACATAAACTAGTCAAACGAACTAGTTTGGCAATTGCCAGATAATCCTATTGTTTTGTATCTCTTATAAGCAAACTATTGGCTCAGAAGTCAAAAAGATAAGGATTCCAGCTTCCACTCTACCACGTTTGAGAGTTAGCTTTCTTAGCCATGGTGTCTTCATCTATTGGAAGAAAGAATAATTTTTGTCCTACATTCCTCATTGATTTCTTTTAATTTTTTAAAAGATTTTATTCATTCATTCATTCATTCATTCATGAGACACACAGAGAGAGAGCCAGAGACATAGGCAGAAAAAGAAGCAGGCTTCCTGCAGGGAGCCCGATGTAGAGCTCTATCCCAGGACCCTGGGATCACACCCTGAGCCAGAGGCAGATGCTTAATCACTGAGCCACTCAGGCATCCTGATTTCTTTTAATTTTTAAAGAAAAAAATTCATGATGAACTTCTCAGTGTGCATACATATTTTTTATAATAAATTTATTTTTTATTGGTGTTCAATTTACCAACATACAGAATAACACCCAGTGCTCATCCCGTCAAGTGCCCCCCTCAGTGCCTGTCACCCATTCACCCCCACCCCCCGCCCTCCTCCCCTTCCACCACCCCTAGTTCATTTCCCAGAGTTAGGAGTCTTTATGTTCTGTCTCCCTTTCTGATATTTCCCACACATTTCTTCTCCCTTCCCTTATATTCCCTTTCTTTTTTTTTTCTTATATTCCCTTTCACTATTATTTATATTCCCCAAATGAATGAGAACATATAATGTTTGTCCTTCTCTGATTGACTTACTTCACTCAGCATAATACCCTCCATATTTAGAGTTAATACATGTTCTATATGCTGCTTTGTATTTTTCTTCTCTTTCTGGATTTTGAATTTTTATCTATCAACAGCATACCTTAAATTTATCTTTTTTGTGCTTTCATGGTATGATATTATGTTCATATCTCAGAGTTAACTTCTCCCTAGTTATTAAATATTTATCATGTTTCTAGCTTTTTTTTCCTACTACAAAAAGTGTTATCATAACCCATCTTCATACACATTGTCTTTTTCTCTCCTTCTGGTTTTCTTCATTAGGACATGTTTCTTGGAACAAGTTGCTTAGCTTTCATTATTTATTGTCAAGTTGCTCTTCAGGAGAGATGGAGCTTATGGACTCATGTGTATGTGAGGCCACTTCCACATTGTCTTTTGATCTTTGATTTATCCTAATTAATAGAAAGGCAGTAGTAGTTGTTTTAGTTGAAGCTCTTTGTCAGGATGGCTAAGTATTTTTCATTATCTCATTTCATTAATTGTATTTCAACATGTTATAAATATTTCTCCATCTTTCTCTTGCTTCAGCCTTTCCACATTATGGATAGTGGACTTTCCTGTGTCTATGTTTTTAAATTTGTTTTTATCTTTCTGTTGCATTTCCTTTCATCCTAGTTTCATTACTGTCCATCATAAGAATATTGAACTCATCCTTGTCATTAATATCTTCTTGCATAGTTAATTAAGATAGTCTATTTCATTCCCCTTTAAGGCTTTTATAGGAATACTTAAAATGTTTAACTATATAAGTCATCTGGAATTTATTGTGGCCTGCAAGAATCAAAAAGCATATTGAGAAAAGTAAACAATTTAGATTTTTTTTAACTAACTTGAGTCCAGCAGCACTCTTATGATAAGTCACTTTTTTTTTAAGTCACTTAACCTCTTAAGACTCTGTGCCCTCTACTAGACTGAAAACAGGGATCTTATCTTACTTCTATTTGTTTTTCCCCACAGTATCCAGCAAAGCACCTTACGTATAGCATAAATTTTATAAGATCTATACTCAAGTCATATTTTTGCATATAACTATCAAATTGTTCCCACACCATTTATTTTTTTAAAAGATTTTATTTATTCATGAGAGACAGAGAGAGAGAGAGAGGCAGAGACACAGGCAGAGGGAGGAACAGGCTCCATGCAGGGAGCCTGACGTGGGACTCGATCCCGGGACTCCAGGACCATGCCCTGGGCCGAAGGCAGGAGCTAAACCACTGAGCCACTCAGGGATCCATTTATTTTAAACAATGACTCATTTCCCAAATATTTGTTTGGTTGCTTATTATTGATCACATATCAGTGATACTCAGACTTGTTCCAATAGCAAAACACTTGGAAGTTATGGCATTCTGCAGAACATCATGAAACATGGAGATATTTAAGTTAAAATAATGAAAATTAAAATTTGATGCTATATCAGATACCAGTTTACAGTAGATTCTAGTATACTATAGATACCATCAGACACCAACAGTTGTTTTTTTTTTTCTTAACTTATGGGAGAATTGTTAAAATTGAGAAAATTCTACCCAATAATTTAATTCCTACTAAGAATCTGGAAAATAAACACCCAGCCATGGAAAAGCAAGTTCATCAAGAGCAAAAGTTGAGAGCCACATCTTATATTAAGCATACCCAGTGGAGAATATAAATAAAAGCTTCTGATCAAATGTGAACACTACATGAAGTCCAGCTGAACTGGGCTGAACTCCAGCTGAACTCAGAAACTATTTAAGATCAGTCTTTTGCATTTCCAAGGTTGGAATTCCCGTAATATTAGGAAATCTAAGGGAGAATAGATGTTAGATCCCCAGTGTGTGTTCACACCAGCAACCTTAACTCTAGACACTTCTATTCATTAATCTATAAATCAGAGGAGATGACACAAGGTACCTTATATTCTACCATATCACAGCATATGGATTTCACAAAGCAAGCAGGAGATAGGTATGTTGGAACTATTAGAAAGTACCTATTTCCATTTTGGATTCCTTGTACTCTGAGGACAGTGCTAGCGCAAGAGCTGAAATTCCTGTCCTTTGCAAAGATTTCCTGAAGATGTGGGCAGGGAAATCTTTAAAGACTACTGGAGCCCTCTGCAAGCAACGTCATCGTGCTGTGCTAATTAATATGTTTTCACAGAGCTTACTTTTACTTAGACCTCAGCTTCCAAAAAAATAGTTTCAAAAAAATAAAAATAAAATAGTTTCTTGTTAGAAAGACAATATGCTATAATTTTAAAAAGAACACTTCTAGAACAAGAGGTAAGAGTCTAGGGTTGCATCCTCACTATGCCACTTCATCTGGGATGAGTCATTCAGCATATGTGGGCTCAGTTTTTCTCCCCCTGTCCCCCCAAAAATGGGTATTTAGAATAAATGATTCCTAAAGTCCTGTATGGTTCTTATAGTCTTATTCAATACAGATGTGTTCCAGTTCAAGAAAAGTAAAGATACAAAACTTCACACTTAGGAAACTGATAATTTGCTATTCAGAATGGTCCATGCTCAGTCATTCTTTACTTAGAAAACTCCCCCCAGAATTTCCCTAAATAGTAAGAACCTCTAGTAAATCAAACTATGATTCCAAGGACAAATCTCCTTGGAAGAATATGCTGTACATACAGTAGAGGAAAGTGCTATCTTTTCTCTGGACAATGAATGTCACAATATTCATGAACAATATTCTGTGGCAGCTCTGGGGTATGTGCATGTGTGTTGGCAAGAGGTTAGAACTGCTAAATCCTGATTCAGATATAGTGCCAAAAGGACAGCAGATTCCATGAAAATCATCTGCTTGGACGGGAAATAAATCATGACTTCATTGGACACGTGGTTTTTTAATCTCCAGTTCACTCTTGGTCCAGGGTTCTGAAATCGGGACTAATACGGAGAGGCTGCTCTGTGAAATCATGCAATTATCTTTTCCCCTTCTCCTTTACACTATCTCCAGAGATTGCATGGATCAATGGTATTGTTCAAAGCATTTCAGTAAATACTAGTTCAAGCCATTTTCCCTCCGAAATGTATCCCACCAAAAGGTTTGCTTCTCATCTACCCAAGAGTGTGTGTGCTCCAGATGTCTTTGAACCCTCACTGTAGGATGTGGTGCAAACTATCCCAGATTGCCTTCATTGTCCTGAGTTATCCCACTAAGATAGGGCTCTGTACTCTACAAAGGCTGACCACCAACCTCTACTTCACCAGCATGGACAAAGCAGTTTGTTTTCTGTCACTCTCGACAGCTGATTTAGCTAAGAGAGACAAAGGCAAAGTTAGAATGGCCCTTGTTTTTACACTTAGCAATTCCTATTTGTGTGCATGTGTTTTAGGATGACATCTCTGCCAATATTAGCAGAGTTCCAACATACCTATTAAAATGGGACACAGTTTCCACTAAGTGCATTTATGTAAAGAGCATTTTTTTCCCAAATTTTCCCAATACCTCGGATGGTTTACAGTAAAGTTTTGCTGTCTTATCACAGTTTCAGAAAATGGTCATATACAGAAGCAACGAACACCTCGCCGAAGATGTCAGCAGCCCAAAATGTTGAGTAGCCCTGAGGACACCATGTACTATAACCAGTTAAATGTGAGTTCAAAGTGGCCATAAAGCTGTTTCACTGGCTTTGTTTCCAGTTAATAATTCTGTTATTAATACCTGTTCCAGCCCCTCCAGCCCCACCCCCACTCTCTTATGCTCTCTTCTTGAACATGTGCTTAGGCTCTTTATCTGTTGCTTTCATGTCAGGATGTCTGCCTTCACGGTGAATAATTGATGTGGTTTATCAAAGACGAGCAAGATGCATGCTTCATCAGGCTCACTTGAGCCCTTTGATCAAAAAAATTATGCTGTGACTTCTGATATTATCAGCATCTGCTTGCATTCAACACAAAATCACTTTGAATTAAAAATTAACGACTTGCTGCTTTGCTTTGACTGTGTGTTCTTGGCCCTCTCCACAGGGAACTCTAGAATATCAAGGGAGCAAGAGGAAGCCAAGAAAACTTGGGTAAATATCTGTCTTCTTAGTTCTAAGCAACTGTAAACAGAAGGGGTCCTTTGTGATATTACAGAAAATGCAAAACTTTCCAGAGAAGCTTCTAAAAATATGCAAATAGGGATATGGCCTCTATTATTGACATTGGAAACTACTTTTCACAGTAGCAGCTATATAAAACTTGAATCTATTCTGTCCGAAAAGGCTGAAATTGCCACCTCAAGGCAAATGTTATTTCTCACAATTATCCCAGGAAATTGTGGTTTCCCTTATAATTGCAGATGTAGCAGATTGTATAAAACTCTCCCACAAATAAGAGCATTGCACACAGTGCAAATAGGCCTCTTCCCACATCACCCTGCCCCTGAGCCTTAAAGGTACACAAAGGAAAATCTCCCCCAGTGGTTAGACAGAGGACACTGTCTAAGGAGTTTGTGGCTCATCTCATTGTTAGCCACGCAACTGAGAATATAGTGACACAGGTTACTGGTACTAGTTTGAGAACCGGAGGAGGGCAGGAAGGGAACATTCTCATCTAGAGGGAACCAAACAGGGACAGACCAGTTAATTCAGGCAGACAAGTTGTAATATGATCACAACTTCCAGACACCACTAAATTGAGCCTGTGATCAGCCTGTGACCCGGAGGTGAAAGGCTTTGTGGATCAGACATCAGTTCCTCTGTTCTAGGAGACCCTGAGCTACTTGCCCTAAGCTGTCCTTCCCTTCCATGGGGGAACCCAACCCTGTTCTTAATATTCACACAATTTCAACTGCTCCAGTGATGACTGTGGCCTTTGTCCGCTTTTTCTGCTAAAAACTCTTTTCTTTGTTGCAGCCAGATCAAAGTGCTTGATGGGGAAGATGAATATTACAAATCCTTGTCACCTGTGGACTCTATTCCCGAGGAAGACAGCCCATCCTGCCCTTTCTTTTCTTCCTCATCCTCGAAAGGAGCATCTTTTGCTCCACACTGAGCTGAACTTCCTGCGCCCCATGTCTGTTGAGGGTAAGAACAATCATGATAATCAACTGATTGTCATTTAATAAGAAAGTACTGCAATGGGGTCAGCTTCTTTGGACCGGTAGCCTGGGTCTGAGCCTTACTGAATAATGTTCAGATTCCTAACCATTTCTCCTACTCATTGCCCTCCCCACATCTGCAGTGCAGCCTGAGCTGGGCAGTTTTCCCTTTTCTCATCTCATGGGTACCTGTGGGACCCTGAACACGTCTCAGTGCTGAACACTACAGCAGGAAGTGTCATTTGTGCCCTCAGTGTCTAAGAGGGTAACAGATAATGTCGCCATAAGCCATTCATGAATGCTGATATTTATTTTTCCTGCCACATCAGGCCATGCAAAGTTTGCCCCTGCAAAAATCCAGGCCTCCCTTTACACCTCACTTCTCTCCTGCATTCCCCTCCTCCTTTGAGAAACCCTTCAGGCCTCTTTCCAGAGTCAGAGTTCTGCAGCTGAGTGTCCCCATCCTGAGGAAGTGCATTAGTCAAGGTCTCCAAGGACAGGATCATTTTTTGTGTTTAGGAGGAGAGGCCTAAATCTTGCTGTAAGGCAGATGAACCCCTCTCTTGCTAAAGCCTTTGCCTCTTTACTCCCATCACCTTAGGAGTGGAAAGAAAGGAGTTAGAGGGAAAGAAAATTTGGACCTGCCATAGTCTATTTCACATGGTTTAGTACATTTCCATTCTCTGGGAATTCAGCAGTGTTCACTAGGCTATGAGTGATTGTAGGCAACGGATCTTGTCTTGCCTTACTTTGTGAGCACAGAGCCTACAGTAAGTAGTTCCTGGCACAGAATGGACATCCAGTAAATGCCCTTAAGTGAATGGAGAACTTCACTTAGTCACACTAACATTTGTGACAGGTAAGTATCTTTCAGTTCTGTGTTCTACATGATTAATCACTTTTTTTTTAAGATTTTATTTATTCATGACAGACACACACACAGAGAGAGAGAGAGAGAGAGAGAGAGGCAGAGACACAGGCAGAGGGAGAAGCAGGCTCCATGCAGGAAGTCTGACGTGCGACTCGACCCCGGGCCCCCAGGATCACACCCTGGGTTGAATGCAGCGCTAAACCGCTGGGCCACCAGGGCTGCCCAATTAATCACTTTTCTTACACCATAAGCTCTGATTTTTCACTCCAGGTTGGGCTAGTCCTATTATAATAATGTTATACCATTTATTATAATACTCAATATGAGTCAATACAACAAACATCTTTTGAGCAACTACTCTATGCAAAACAATCTATGAGATTGCTGTGTGATGTGAAAAGCCCTATAAGACCTTTTCTTTAGAACAGATGTTCTCAACATTTTTTTTTTTTACTTTAAAATGCTTGGCAAATCAGACATGTGGGAGTACCCAGATTTTGAGAAAAATTAACTAGAAGAAATAGAAAAAAAATCATTATCAGTTATAGAGGGGAGAATTATGTACATTTTATAAAGATAAAATAATGAAATGAGGCATTTAAAGATCTCAGAAATTATATTTTATAAGAAAAAGAAATAGAAAAGGCTAATTATTCAATAGTTAAACTTTACTTTTTAAAAAAAATAAACCTTGAATTTTTTCTCCTCACATATTCACCCCAAAGGTAATGTTTCTTAAGATACACAAATAGAGCAGAAGAAACACAAATAAATTTTGTTATTTAAAAAATATCTAGTATAGGGGCACCTGGGTGGCTCAGTAGGTTAAGCATCTGACTCGATTTTGACCCAGGTCATGATCTCAGACTCCTGGGATTGAGCCCCACATCAGGCTTCCTGCTCAGTGAGGAGTCTGCTTCTCCCTCTCCCTCTGTCCCTCCTCCCTGCTCATTCTCTCTCTCTTTCTCAAATAAATAAACAAAATCTTTAAAGAAATACCTAGTGTAGATTTTTAACATTTTAATATAAGTATTTTAGTTTTGTAGTATAGTCATACAGCATAGTGGTTCAACAGTTTAATGCATAATGCAATGTTTACTACTCTAAGTGTAGTTACCATCTGTCACCATACAACATTATTACAGTATTTTTTACTCCATTCCCTGTGCTTCACTTTTCATCTCTGTGACTTATTCAAAACTGGAAGTTGGGCTGCCTGGACGGCTTAGTTGGTTAAGTATGTGACTCTTGATTTCAGCTTAGGTCATGATCTCAGGGTCATGAGACCAAGCCCTGCATTGGGCTCCATGCACAGCATGGAGCCTGCTTAAGGTTCTCTTTCTCCCTCTGATCCTTCCACCTCCCCCAAAATCAGTCTAGAAGTTTGTTATCTCTTAATCCCCTTCACCTATTTCCCCTATCCTCCCACCCTCCTCCTCTCTGAAAACTACTCGTTTTTTTCCCTCTATTTATGAATCTCTTTCTGGTTTTTGTTTGTATGTTTGTCCATTTGTGTGTTTTGTTTTTTAGATTCCACATGTAAGTGAAATCATACAGTATCTGTCTTTGATTTATTTCACATAGCATAATACCCCTCTCAGTCCATCAATATTGTCACAAATGGCAAGACCACATTCTTTTTTATGGGTAATATTCCATTATGTGTATGAATATGTATTTATACACACACATACACTACATCTTCTTTACCTATTCATCTATCGATGGATGCTTAGGTTGCTTCCATATCTTAGCTGTTGTAAATAATGCTGCAATAAACATAGGAGTGCATAGATCTTTTCAAATTGGTGTTTTCATTTTCTTTGAGTGTGGAATGGAATTACTGGATCATATGGTATTTCTATTTTTAATTTTTTGAGGAAACCCATACTTTTTTCCACAGTGTTTGCACCAAATTATATTCTAGGCAACAGTGCATGAGGGTTCCCTTTACTCCACATCCTTTTGCCAACTCTTGCTATTTCTTATCACTCCATTCTGACTGGTGCAAGGTGATATTTCTTGTTTTGGAAGTTTTACTCTTATCATTGACTTGTCTACTTTTGATTTGCTAATATTAGCTGTTTTTCAAACTGTTGAGTAAAAATTTGTCTGTGTACAATGTAATAAGTATCTGCCTTGTCTCTAATTAAATATCTCCAAAATCATCTCAAAAAAATTTCCATAAATAAGTCAAAAGGAAACAAATAATTATAAAATTATTATTTAGAAGCTCTGCAATAATTAGTCGTTGCTACAGCTATAACTCCTAACAGTAGTTCAGAAATGAGGTTCTCGGGATGCCTGGGTGGCTCAGTGGTTGAGCGTCTGCCTTTGGCTTGGGGTGTGATCCCAGGGTCTGAGGATCGGGTCCCCCATTGGGCTCCCCATGGGAGCTACACCATCTACATATTGTAGATTTTATTCTTGGACTGGTCATATTGTCACAAACTCAAGAAGTAAGTCTTAAGTGAAGTATATGAGAATGATGCAACCTGGAATCTCATAAATGTCCTGTTAGATTTATCAATGTAATATGCACATAGCAAAAACAAGACAAAAATCAAAGAGTGTAAAGGGTTTATAATGGAAATTGATCTTCTTTTCCCTGTCCCTACTTTAGTCCCTCCCCCTAGAAGCAACCATTTTTTATTATTTCTAATTCTAATTCCCTTACTGGTTTCCATCATGTGTGTGAATAATTTACTTCCATCTTCTTGGTTTATCATTTTCAATAATATTTACTCTCCCCTCTATGAAAGATGGGCACTTATTTCAATTCTATCTTCATTCTCATACTTCTTCCAGTGCTTACAATTGCATGTTTTAAGTTTTTGTTGATTACCTTTTACACTTTAAATTATATAATTAAACACCTATTTTTGTATGTCATTCACTTTAGAAAGTATCTCTGCAAGGATACCTGACATGAAGAAAACCAACAAGCTGAAAGATACTATCAAGACAAAATAACTGACCCTGGACAAAATAGAAATCATCCTAGGAATAGAACAATTTTTAAAAGCTTCACTGCAAGCCCTTGGTATTCATGTTGTGAGCTGCTGTTTTTCCTTAGTTTTGGTTCATCTGCAGATATGCCTCCATCTACTTTAACTTTCTTTTTAAATGTCATACAAATACAGAAAAGGACACAAATCAGAAGATTCAACTTAATAAGTTATCAAAAAGTGAATATCCATGTAACTGTCCCTACCTACAGTCAAGTTATCTATGTAACCACTCCTATAGTCTGAAAAATTATTAGAAAGTAATGTTCCAGTGGAACATTGTCAGCATGTTAAAAGTCTCCCTCTTGTCCATTCACAATCACTCACCTCCCCAAAGACAAGCACTCTCATGACTGTTGTGGTGAATACTTCCCTTGGTTTTCTTTATAATTTTACTACTTATACTGTAGTTAAATTTTGCCTCTTACAGTTAAGTTCTGGGAACTTTATATAAATGGAATCATGTAGTATATAATCTTTAGAGATTTGTTTCTTTTATTCAGTGTTACATTTATGAGATTCATCTGTGTTGTAGAATATAAATGTAGTTCATTCATTTCCAAGACTATTTAGCATTCCCGTATATGAATATGGCATAATTGACTTAGCCATTCTGCTTTTGATAGACAAATGTGAATTATTTCCAATTTGGGGTTATTCTGGACATTGCTACTGTGAACATTGTTGTGTGTTTCTTGATGTCTATTTGTATGCATTTCTGTTGGCTGTGTTCCTTGGATTAGGATTGCAGAGTTCTAAGGTACCTATATCTGCACTTTGGTAGGTGATATAAAACTGTTTTCCTAAGTGATTTTACCAATTTACAGTCACACCTGCGACATAAAAGAGCTTCCATTGTTCCATATTCTGTCCAATGCTTTTTATTTTCAGTCATCTTCATATGGGCACTCTGATGGGTATACATTAGAATCTCACTGTTGATTTCTAGCTTACATATTTCTGATTAATAATGATATTGAAGTCAATCCCATTTACAATTGCACCCAAAAGCATAAGATACCTAGGAATAAACCTAACCAAAGATGTAAAGGATCTATACCCTCAAAACTATAGAACACTTCTGAAAGAAATTGAGGAAGACACAAAGAGATGGAAAAATATTCCATGCTCATGGATTGGCAGAATTAGTATTGTGAAAATGTCAATGTTACCCAGGGCAATATACACGTTTAATGCAATCCCTATCAAAATACCATGGACTTTCTTCAGAGAGTTAGAACAAATTATTTTAAGATTTGTGTGGAATCAGAAAAGACCCCGAATAGCCAGGGGAATTTTAAAAAAGAAAACCATATCTGGGGGCATCACAATGCCAGATTTCAGGTTGTACTACAAAGCTGTGGTCATCAAGACAGTGTGGTACTGGCACAAAAACAGACACATAGATCAGTGGAACAGAATAGAGAATCCAGAAGTGGACCCTGAACTTTATGGGCAACTAATATTCGATAAAGGAGGAAAGACTATCCATTGGAAGAAAGACAGTCTCTTCAATAAATGGTGCTGGGAAAATTGGACATCCACATGCAGAAGAATGAAACTAGACCACTCTCTTTCACCATACACAAAGATAAACTCAAAATGGATGAAAGATCTAAATGTGAGACAAGATTCCATCAAAATCCTAGAGAAGAACACAGGCAACACCCTTTTTGAACTCGGCCATAGTAACTTCTTGCAAGATACATCCACGAAGGCAAAAGAAACAAAAGCAAAAATGAACTATTGGGACTTCATCAAGATAAGAAGCTTTTGCACAGCAAAGGATACAGTCAACAAAACTCAAAGACAACCTACAGAATGGGAGAAGATATTTGCAAATGACATATCAGATAAAGGGCTAGTTTCCAAGATCTATAAAGAACTTCTTGAACTCAACACCAAAGAAACAAACAATCCAATCATGAAATGGGCAAAAGACATGAAGAGAAATCTCACAGAGGAAGACATAGACATGGCCAACATGCATATGAGAAAATGCTCTGCATCACTTGCCATCAGGGAAATACAAATCAAAACCACAATGAGATACCACCTCACACCAGTGAGAATGGGGAAAATTAACAAGGCAGGAAACAACAAATGTTGGAGAGGATGTGGAGAAAAGGGAACCCTCATACACTGTTGGTGGGAATGTGAACTGGTGCAGCCACTCTGGAAAACTGTGTGGAGGTTCCTCAAACAGTTAAAAATATACCTGCCCTACGACCCAGCAATTGCACTGTTGGGGATTTACCCCAAAGATACAAATGCAGAGGCAACTGGACAAGGGGAGGAGCAAGATGGCGGAAGAGCAGGGTCTCCAAATCACCTGTCTCCACCAAACTACCTAGAAAACCTTCAAATTATCCTGAAAATCTATGAATTCGGCCTGAGATTTAAAGAGAGACCAGCTGGAATGCAACAGTGAGAAGAGTTCGCGCTTCTATCAAGGTAGGAAGACGGGGAAAAAGAAAGACACAAAGGCCTCCAAGGGGGAGGGGCCCCGCGAGGAGCCGGGCTGAGGCCGGGGCGAGTGTCCCCAGGACAGGAGAGCCCCGTCCCGGAGGAGCAGGAGCTGCACCGACCTTCCCGGGGGAAAGGGGCTCGCGGGGAGGTGGAGCAGGACCCAGGAGGGCGGGGGTGCCCTAGGGCTCCCGGGGACAGTAACAGACACCTGCGCCCCGGGAGAGTGCACCGAGCTCCCTAAGGGCTGCAGCGCGCACGGCGGGACCCGGAGCAGCTCGGAGGGGCTCGGGCGGCGGCTCCGCGGAGGGGGCTGCGGGGCGGGAGCGCGAATCCACCAGCGCAGGCTCCGGAGCACAGGGCGCCGGGACACAGCCCAGGATCCCGCCTCCCCCGGGACAGGCAGAGGCCGGGAGGGCCCAGGACAGCGAGGACGCTCCTGCCCCAGCTGAGCAGATCAGCGGCCCCGCCCCGGAGCCTCCAGGCCCTGCAGACGGAGAGCTCCGGGGTTACTGCGGGGGCTGAATCCAGGGCTGCAGAGCTGGCCCCGCCACTGGGGCTGTTCCTCCTGCGGCCTCACGGGGTAAACAACCCCCACTGAGCCCTGCACCAGGCAGGGGCACAGCAGCTCCCCCAACTGCTGACACCTGAAAATCAGCGCAACAGGCCCCTCCCCCAGAACACCAGCTAGACTGACAACTTCCAGGAGAAGCCAAGGGACTTAAAGAACACAGAATCAGAAGATACTCCCCTGTGGTTCTTTTTTTTTTTTTTTTTTTTGGTTTTTTTTTGTTTTTTTTTTGTTGTTGTTTTGTTTTGTTTTTTTTTGTTTTGTTTTGTTTTGTTTTGCTTTTTGATTTGTTTCCTTCCCCCACCCCCCCTTTTTTTCTCCTTTCTTTTTCTTTCTCTTTTTCTTCTTTTTTTTTTCTTTCGTTTTTTTTTTCTCTTCCCCTTTTTTTTCTCTTTCTCTTTTCTTTCCTTCTTTCTCTCCTCTCTTTTTCTCTTTTTCCCAATACAACTTGCTTTTGGCCACTCTGCACTGAGCAAAATGACTAGAAGGAAAACCTCACCTCAAAAGAAAGAATCAGAAACAGTCCTCTCTCCCACAGAGTTACAAAATCTGGATTACAATTCAATGTCAGAAAGCCAATTCAGAAGCACTATTATACAGCTACTGGTGGCTCTAGAAAAAAGCATAAAGGACTCAAGAGACTTCGTGACTGCAGAATTTAGAGCTAATCAGGCAGAAATTAAAAATCAATTGAATGAGATGCAATCCAAACTAGAAGTCCTAACGACGAGGGTTAACGAGGTGGAAGAACGGGTGAGTGACATAGAAGACAAGTTGATAGCAAAGAGGGAAACTGAGGAAAAAAGAGACAAACAATTAAAAGACCATGAAGATAGATTAAGGGAAATAAACGACAGCCTGAGGAAGAAAAACCTACGTTTAATTGGGGTTCCCGAGGGCGCCGAAAGGGACAGAGGGCCAGAATATGTATTTGAACAAATTCTAGCTGAAAACTTTCCTCATCTGGGAAGGGAAACAGGCATTCAGATCCAGGAAATAGAGAGATCCCCCCCTAAAATCAATAAAAACCGTTCAACACCTCGACATTTAATTGTGAAGCTTGCAAATTCCAAAGATAAGGAGAAGATCCTTAAAGCAGCAAGAGACAAGAAATCCCTGACTTTTATGGGGAGGAGTATTAGGGTAACAGCAGACCTCTCCACAGAGACCTGGCAGGCCAGAAAGGGCTGGCAGGATATATTCAGGGTCCTAAATGAAAAGAACATGCAACCAAGAATACTTTATCCAGCAAGGCTCTCATTCAAAATGGAAGGAGAGATAAAGAGCTTCCAAGACAGACAGCAACTAAAAGAATATGTGACCTCCAAACCAGCTCTGCAAGAAATTTTAAGGGGGACTCTTAAAATTCCCCTTTAAGAAGAAGTTCAGTGGAACAGTCCACAAAAACAAAGACTGAATAGATATCATGATGACACTAAACTCATATCTCTCAATAGTAACTCTGAATGTGAACGGGCTTAATGACCCCATCAAAAGGCGCAGGGTTTCAGACTGGATAAAAAAGCAGGACCCATCTATTTGCTGTCTACAAGAGACTCATTTTAGACAGAAGGACACCTACAGCCTGAAAATAAAAGGTTGGAGAACCATTTACCATTCGAATGGTCCTCAAAAGAAAGCAGGGGTAGCCATCCTTATATCAGATAAACTAAAATTTACCCCAAAGACTGTAGTGAGAGATGAAGAGGGACACTATATCATACTTAAAGGATCTATTCAACAAGAGGACTTAACAATCCTCAATATATATGCCCCGAATGTGGGAGCTGCCAAATATATAAATCAATTATTAACCAAAGTGAAGAAATACTTAGATAATAATACACTTATACTTGGTGACTTCAATCTAGCTCTTTCTATACTCGATAGGTCTTCTAAGCACAACATCTCCAAAGAAACGAGAGCTTTAAATGATACACTGGACCAGATGGATTTCACAGATATCTACAGAACTTTACATCCAAACTCAACTGAATACACATTCTTCTCAAGCGCACATGGAACTTTCTCCAGAATAGACCACATATTGGGACACAAATCGGGTCTGAACCGATACCAAAAGATTGGGATTGTCCCCTGCATATTCTCGGACCATAATGCCTTGAAATTAGAACTAAATCACAACAAGAAGTTTGGAAGGACCTCAAACACGTGGAGGTTAAGGACCATCCTGCTAAAAGATAAAAGGGTCAACCAGGAAATTAAGGAAGAATTAAAAAGATTCATGGAAACTAATGAGAATGAAGATACAACCATTCAAAATCTTTGGGATGCAGCAAAAGCAGTCCTAAGGGGGAAATACATCGCAATACAAGCATCCATTCAAAAACTGGAAAGAACTCAAATACAAAAGCTAACCTTACACATAAAGGAGCTAGAGAAAAAACAGCAAATAGATCCTACACCCAAGAGAAGAAGGGAGTTAATAAAGATTCGAGCAGAACTCAACGAAATCGAGACCAGAAGAACTGTGGAACAGATCAACAGAACCAGGAGTTGGTTCTTTGAAAGAATTAATAAGATAGATAAACCATTAGCCAGCCTTATTAAAAAGAAGAGAGAGAAGACTCAAATTAATAAAATCATGAATGAGAAAGGAGAGATCACTACCAACACCAAGGAAATACAAACGATTTTAAAAACATATTATGAACAGCTATACGCCAATAAATTAGGCAATCTAGAAGAAATGGACGCATTCCTGGAAAGCCACAAACTACCAAAACTGGAACAGGAAGAAATAGAAAACCTGAACAGGCCAATAACCAGGGAGGAAATTGAAGCAGTCATCAAAAACCTCCCAAGACACAAGAGTCCAGGGCCAGATGGCTTCCCAGGGGAATTTTATCAAACGTTTAAAGAAGAAATCATACCTATTCTCCTAAAGCTGTTTGGAAAGATAGAAAGAGATGGAGTACTTCCAAATTCGTTCTATGAAGCCAGCATCACCTTAATTCCAAAACCAGACAAAGACCCCACCAAAAAGGAGAATTATAGACCAATATCCCTGATGAACATGGATGCAAAAATTCTCAACAAGATACTGGCCAATAGGATCCAACAGTACATTAAGAAAATTATTCACCATGACCAAGTAGGATTTATCCCTGGGACACAAGGCTGGTTCAACACCCGTAAAACAATCAATGTGATTCATCATATCAGCAAGAGAAAAACCAAGAACCATATGATCCTCTCATTGGATGCAGAGAAAGCATTTGACAAAATACAGCACCCATTCCTGATCAAAACTCTTCAGAGTGTAGGAATAGAGGGAACATTCCTCGACATCTTAAAAGCCATCTATGAAAAGCCCACAGCAAATATCATTCTCAATGGGGAAGCACTGGGAGCCTTTCCCCTAAGATCAGGAACAAGACAGGGATGTCCACTCTCACCACTGCTGTTCAACATAGTACTGGAAGTCCTAGCCTCAGCAATCAGACAACAAAAAGACATTAAAGGCATTCAAATTGGCAAAGAAGAAGTCAAACTCTCCCTCTTCGCCGATGACATGATACTCTACGTAGAAAACCCAAAAGCCTCCACCCCAAGATTGCTAGAACTCATACAGGAATTTGGCAGCGTGGCAGGATACAAAATCAATGCCCAGAAGTCAGTGGCATTTCTATACACTAACAATGAGACTGAAGAAAGAGAAATTAAGGAGTCAATCCCATTTACAATTGCACCCAAAAGCATAAGATACCTAGGAATAAACCTAACCAAAGATGTAAAGGATCTATACCCTCAAAACTATAGAACACTTCTGAAAGAAATTGAGGAAGACACAAAGAGATGGAAAAATATTCCATGCTCATGGATTGGCAGAATTAATATTGTGAAAATGTCAATGTTACCCAGGGCAATATACACGTTTAATGCAATCCCTATCAAAATACCATGGACTTTCTTCAGAGAGTTAGAACAAATTATTTTAAGATTTGTGTGGAATCAGAAAAGACCCCGAATAGCCAGGGGAATTTTAAAAAAGAAAACCATATCTGGGGGCATCACAATGCCAGATTTCAGGTTGTACTACAAAGCTGTGGTCATCAAGACAGTGTGGTACTGGCACAAAAACAGACACATAGATCAGTGGAACAGAATAGAGAATCCAGAAGTGGACCCTGAACTTTATGGGCAACTAATATTCGATAAAGGAGGAAAGACTATCCATTGGAAGAAAGACAGTCTCTTCAATAAATGGTGCTGGGAAAATTGGACATCCACATGCAGAAGAATGAAACTAGACCACTCTCTTTCACCATACACAAAGATAAACTCAAAATGGATGAAAGATCTAAATGTGAGACAAGATTCCATCAAAATCCTAGAGAAGAACACAGGCAACACCCTTTTTGAACTCGGCCATAGTAACTTCTTGCAAGATACATCCACGAAGACAAAAGAAACAAAAGCAAAAATGAACTATTGGGACTTCATCAAGATAAGAAGCTTTTGCACAGCAAAGGATACAGTCAACAAAACTCAAAGACAACCTACAGAATGGGAGAAGATATTTGCAAATGACATATCAGATAAAGGGCTAGTTTCCAAGATCTATAAAGAACTTATTAAACTCAACACCAAAGAAACAAACAATCCAATCATGAAATGGGCAAAAGACATGAAGAGAAATCTCACAGAGGAAGACATAGACATGGCCAACATGCATATGAGAAAATGTTCTGCATCACTTGCCATCAGGGAAATACAAATCAAAACCACAATGAGATACCACCTCACACCAGTGAGAATGGGGAAAATTAACAAGGCAGGAAACAACAAATGTTGGAGAGGATGCGGAGAAAAGGGAACCCTCTTACACTGTTGGTGGGAATGTGAACTGGTGCAGCCACTCTGGAAAACTGTGTGGAGGTTCCTCAAACAGTTAAAAATATACCTGCCCTACGACCCAGCAATTGCACTGTTGGGGATTTACCCCAAAGATACAAATGCAATGAAACGCCGGGACACCTGCACCCCGATGTTTATAGCAGCAATGGCCACGATAGCCAAACTGTGGAAGGAGCCTCGGTGTCCAACGAAAGATGAATGGATAAAGAAGATGTGGTTTATGTATACAATGGAATGTTACTCAGCTATTAGAAATGACAAATACCCACCATTTGCTTCAACGTGGATGGAACTGGAGGGTATTATGCTGAGTGAAGTAAGCCAGTCGGAGAAGGACAAACATTATATGTTCTCATTCATTTGGGGAATATAAATAATAGTGAAAGGGAATATAAGGGAAGGGGGAAGAAATGTGTGGGAAATATCAGAAAGGGAGACAGAACGTAAAGACTGCTAACTCTGGGAAACGAACTAGGGGTGGTGGAAGGGGAGGAGGGCGGGGGGTGGGAGTGAATGGGTGACGGGCACTGGGGGTTATTCTGTATGTTAGTAAATTGAACACCAATAAAAAATAAATTAAAAAAAAATAATGATATTGAGCACATTTTCATGTTTAAGTGGTCATTTTAGATATCTTCTTCTGTGAAATGCCCATTTTTAATTGGGTTAACTATATTTTTTCTTTTAATTTGAAGAACTGTGTTATATATTGTTAGAAGTGTTGCAATATTTTTTCCACTAGATAGTTTGTCCTTTCATTCCCTTAAAGTATCTTTTGATAAAAAATTTTTATAATGTTAACATAATTCAATTTATCGGTCATTTTCTGTTTGATTAGTACTTTTTTATAGCCTATTAAGAAATCCTGTTTAGCCCCCAAAGTCATAAAGGTACCCTTAGGATTTTCTGAAGGCATTATTGTCCTGCCTTTCATATTTAAATCTTCAACCCATCCAGAATGGATTTTGTGAATGCTGTGTAGTAAGGGCCAATTTTCTTGTTTTCTAATAATGGATATTCAGCTGTCATAGGCTCATTATATAAAAAGGCCATCTCTTTTCTACTGTTCTAAAATACTACCATTTACATAAATCAAGTAATCACATATCTGTTTCCAGATTCTCTATTCTGTTCTGCTGATCTATTATGTTTGCTGTAAATCCTATACCTTTCTTTATAATAGGCTTTGGTTTACGACAGAGCAAGTCTTCTAATGTGGTCTTTCTTTTACAAGAGACCTTTGATTAGTCTGGGCTCTTTGCATATTATATATTCAAATAGTCTACTTATGAAAAAAAATGTTGGTATTTCTTTGGAATTACTTGAATCTGTAAGTCAATTTGGAAGGAATTGTCATGTCTGTAATATTGAATTTTGCAAACTATAAACATGGTATATCTTTCTATTTATTTAGTTATTCTTTCTTTTCCCTTAATAATTATAATTTTATGTGAGAGATCTTACACATAGTTTAGTTTAGTTTATTGGTATGCACCATATATAATTTTATAGTATTTAAGTTTTTTTTTAATTTTTAAACTGTTTGTTGTTTGTTCTAGATTATGCTTAAATCTAATTCCCAGTGTGATGGCATTTGTTGGTGGAGCCTTTGGGAAGTGATTAAATAATGAGAGTAGAGCCCTCATGAATGGGATTGGTGCCCTTTCTAAGACTTTGCTTGCCTCCACCACATGAGGACACAGTGATAGGATGGTTTTCTGTGAAACAGCAAGTAGACTGTCATGAGACATCAAATCTACTGGCACCTGGATCTTGGACTTCCCACACCTCCAGAATTGTGAGAGATAAATTTCTGTTGTTTAAGCCATCCATTCTGTAATATTCTGTTATGGCAGCCCAAATAGACTAAGACATTGCCGTTACATGAGAGTGCAGTTGATATTTTATATTTGAGAACCATTGACTTTGCTAAGTCATTAATTCCAATAATGTATCTGTAGATATTTTTGGATTTTCTACATATGCAATTTTACCCTCTCCAAATAAGTGTAGACATTTTCTTCCTTTTTCATACTTCATACTTTCTTTTCTACTTTGCTTTTTTCTTGACCCACTGTCTGTTTTATAATGTTTTTGCTGCATTATAAACCACCCCAAATTAAGCACATATTTCTTACAAGTCTTTGGTTGGCTGAATATTTCTGCTGATTTGAGCTAGTCTTGCCAGGATTCATTTGTGCATCTGCAGTTAGCTGGAGCTAACATCAGCTAAGCACCTTTGCTGATGTTGGCTGTGTTTCTCCCGTATCTAGGGCCACAGCAAGGATAGCTGGGCCAACTTTGTTCTATTCAACATGTTTTCATCCTCCAATTTGTTATTATTCCCAGTGGCAGTGCCAGAGTCTCTGAAAAAGAGAGGGAAAGAGGTCTCTCTTTCTCTCTCTGGCACATTGTCAATTTAACCATATTCTTTTAACCAAAGCAAAATATAAGGCCAGCCCAGATTCAAGAGGGGCTTCAGAGTCCAGTTACATTACAAAAGGTGTGAATACAAGGAAAAGTAGAGAATTGGGGTCTTTTTTTTTTTTATTATTAAAATGACACACTGACCTGGCTAAGATTTCCAGTACAAGGTTGGTTAGGAGAGCTAAAAGAAGACACTCTTGTCTTTTTTGCAATCTCAAAGAGGGAAAGCATTCAGTATTTTATCATTAATTATAATATTTGTTGTTCCTTTCTATTCTCAAGTGCGTTTTTTCCCTTATAAGTGGATGTTAGGTCTTATCACATTTATTTTTTATGTATCTAAATAATTCTATGATTTTATTCCTTTATTTTGTTAATCTCCTGAGTTATGCTGGTTTTTTAATATGAAAGCAGCCTTGTATCCTTGCAATACATACAACTCTATCATGTTACACTATCTTTTTACATTTTGCTGCATTTGATTTGTTAATTTAAAAAAATTAATCTGTGCTTATGATGAAATTAACATGTGAATTCTTCTCATAATATCCCTACTTGCTTTTGGAAGTAAAAGAAGAGTTGTATAAGAATGACATTAATTCTTTCTTAAAATTGTTTTAATCCACTAGGGGAGCTGTCTGTGCCTGCAGTTCTTTATGAAGGAAAGTTTTAATTATGGATTAAATTTCTTTAATAACTTATGATGACTTGTATCTTCTATTTCCTCCTGTGTCAGTTTTGTTAGATTTTAGTTTTCTAGAAATTTGTCCCATGTTTCCTCCATTTTCAAATTTGGTTAAAATTGTTCAAAATATTTCTTTTTTTAAAAGATTTTATTTATTTATGAGAGACAAAGAGAGGCAGAGACATAGGCAGAGGGAGAAGCTGGCTTCTCGCAGGGAGCCTGATGTGTGACTCAATCCCCAGACCTGGAATCACACCCTGAGCTGAAGGCAGATGCTCAACTGCTGAGCCACCCAGGCATCCCTGTTCAAAGTGTTTCTTTTTTTTTTTTTTAATTTTTTTTAAATTTATTTATGATAGTCATACAGAGAGAGAGAGAGAGAGGCAGAGACATAGGCAGAGGGGGAAGCAGGCTCCATGCACCAGGAGCCCAACGTGGGATTCGATCCCGGGTCTTCAGGATCGCACCCTGGGCCAAAGGCAGGCGCCAAACCACTGCGCCACCCAGGGATCCCTCAAAGTGTTTCTTAAGATATTTTTAATATTGTAGAATTGTAAGATCCCCTTTTTTCATTTGCATTGGTGATAATTTGTGTTTTCTTTTTCCTTGATTCTTCTTGCTAGATCTGTCAATTTTATTAGTGTTTTAATGGAAACAACTTTTGAATTTGTTCATTTTTTTTCATTACCTATTAGTTTCCTACTTCACTAACTTTTGCTCTTAGGCTTATTATGTTTTTGCTTTAAATTGGCTGTTATATTTTCTGATTTCTTGGGATTTTAAGACTTCTTTTTTAATATATTCCTTTAGCTACAACTTTCCCTCTAAGTGTGGAATTAGCAGCAAGCAGAGTATTTTTATTATCATTCAGTTATGATTTTTTTGACTCATAAGATTTTCAGAAGTTTATTAATTTCTAAACATACATGAATTTTCTCCTATATTTTTCTTGTTGAGTTCTAGTTTAATTATTCTTATGCCCAGAGAACAAAATTCAGTATCATTATTCCAAGACTTTGATATTTATTGAGACTTTATGACTCAGCATATGACTTTTTTGGTAAAACCTTCATGAATATTCAATATATACTTAGAAATAAGGTATGTTCTGCAGTCTTCCATATATGCAGAATGTTTGTTAACAGTCATCTTTTCCAGGCTCACTGATATTTTTTTGCTGATTCTTCTATCAATTTAGAGAAGTTTGTTAAAATTTCTCACTATGATTATGAACTTGTCTATTTCTCCTTTTAGCTTGGTGTGTATATTATATAATATATAATATTAATCTATGCATATTAAACCTATATTATTAGGTACATATACATACTTTTACTTTTTTTTTGCTACTCAAGAAATTACAGGGCAGCCTCGGTGGCTCAGTGGTTTAGCACTGCCTTCGGCCCAGAGTGTGATCCTGGAGACCCCGGATCAAGTCCCGCATTGGGCTCCCTGCATGGGGCCTGCTTCTCCCTCTGCCTGTGTCTCTGCCTCTGTGTGTGTGTGTGTGTGTGTCTCATGATTAAATAAATAAAATCTTAAAAAAAAAAAAAAGAAATTACAATGTGCATCCTTGATTTAACCAAAATCTAATATTACTGAGTACTTTTACCCTCTTCTTGGACAATTCAAGAATTTTCAAGAATTGACAAGAATTCCGGGACCTTAAAACACTAACAACATCTCTTTCTATGTTATATATACCTCCTTGATTATATTGCCCCTATTGTGGTATTTCTTTTTTAAGTAGACTCTACACCCAACATGGGGCTCGAACTCACAACCCCAAAACCAAGAATCACATACTCTACCAACTGAACTGCCCAGGTTCCCCTATTGTGGTGTGTTTTAATTCCATGTATATTTTAAATCCCACAAGATATTATTATTGTGCTCATTGCTCTTCATTTCTTCCCACATCCCAGGCCTTTATTCTGAGATCCATTTCCTTCTGCCTAAAGAGCACCCTTAACGTTTCCCTTACTGTGAGTTTGCTGCTGTAAGTTTTTGTTTAACTAAAAATGTCTTTATTGCATCCTAATTCTTGAAGGATATTTTTGATGAGTGTAGAATAATATATTGGCAGTTATTTTCTCTTAGAACTTTAAGGAGCACTTCATTATCTTCTGGTTCTCATTGTATCTGATGAAAAGTCAACTGTAATTCAAACTGTTGTTCCTTTGAAGGTAATCTTCTTCCCTGACTGCTTTTAGGGTTCTTCTTTTCATTTGGTTTCTAGCAGTTTTATTCTGATGTGGTTCTCATTTATGTTTTCTTATTCTCTTGGTTATTATTTATTGCATATTGGAAATTATAGTTTGAAATTGTTTGTAAAGATAATTTGAGGCCCAGGATAATACTCCCTTCCTCCATAAAACAGTAGTATTTGCAGGGAGCATTAATAAATCAGGACCACTTTAATCCAGCTGCAGAGCCTATAATGATTTGAAACTGACCTGCAATCCTTATAAGAGCAGCCTACATCTGGTTCACTATTTCCTAGAGTAGAGAGCTCTTTGCCATCCCAAGTCAGGGTGTGTGTGTGTGCGCGTGTGTTGGGAAGGTAGGTTTTTAAGACTCCAACTTTTGTCCCCTTGGCTGCCCCTGCTGCTCAGCCTCACAGCTTCTTAGTTGCCTCTTCTGGAATTGGCAAATGCCTCTCTGAAGAAAAGTCCCCCCACCCCCCCTGCCCCGTGTCAAGCTCTTCTCTCAGAATTTCTGTTTTCTTCTAGACTTTGATTCAATATTTTTTCATTCTCTTGTTAGCTTTCCAGTATATTTCCAGGAACACTATTTGACTCAAAAAGAGGACAGTTTGAACTACCTAGTCCTTTATTACTGGAAGCAGGTGACTTCTATCCATTTTTCATCTTCTAGGAATATATTGAAATCTCTCTTCCCTTGATTATTCTTCTCCTATTCTCATCATTATTTTGACTGTATTCTTTTTAGTTCTACCTTACTGCCACTTAAATGAGATCTCAGGAAATAGGAGATACAAATGTATGTATGGTATATCTGCCATGCTGTAATCTATACTGCTTAAAATTATTACTAAGTAAATAATTTACAAATACTAGTTTTTGAACTATTATTATAAGAGTTTTATTGAGATATAAGTCACATACCATACAACCCACCCTTTTTAAGTGTACAATTCAGTATATTTGAACTATTATTAATAATAAATTATTCGTTTTGCACAATTACTTTCCAGATATTGCTGTTTTAAGACATTATCGGGATGCCTGGGTGGCTCAGTGGTTGGGTGCCTGGCCTCGGCTCAGGTCATGATCCTGGGATCCGGGGTCGAGTCCCACATCAGGCTCCCTGTGAGGAGCCTGCTTCTCCTTCTGCCTATGTTTCTGCCTCTCTCTGTCAGTCTGTGTCTCTCATGAATGAATAAATAAATCTTTAAAAAAAAATAAGACATTATCGTTGAGCAGATGTAGGAGTTTACAATATAGAAGAGGAGATGTGATAATACATAGATAATTATAGTAGAAAATGGCAGATTAAGTAAGAATAGAAAGGAAGCATAAAGAAAATGTTTTGTGAAGGAATCAGCATTTAACCTGAATCCTGAATGGTGGGTAGAGCAGAAATGGGCAAAGGTAAAATAAACTGGCATCCCATAAAATAAAACAAAAGGGCAGCTGCTAGCCCTTGATGTAAATTAGGAAAAAAAAAAAAAAAGGTGCCTCTGCCCCTCTGCATCCCCATTCTTTTTTTTTTTTTTTTTTTTTCTTTTTTTTTTAATTTTTATTTATTTATGATAGTTACAGAGAGAGAGAGAGAGAGAAAGAGAGAGAGAGGCAGAGACATAGGCAGAGGGAGAAGCAGGCTCCATGCACCGGGAGCCTGATGTGGGATTCGATCCTGGGTCTCCAGGATCGCGCCCTGGGCCAAAGGCAGGCGCCAAACCGCTGCGCCACCCAGGGATCCCTGCATCCCCATTCTAAGTGCCCTTGTGGAACTAGAACAACTAAGTGTCCTGGAAGAGCCCAGTCGACTGAAACATCAGGAAAATTCAGGTCCTTTTCTGGTTTGACTGGAGCATAGAAAGTAAATAAAAGGTAAAACTGGAGAAGTTGACTGTGGAGGACTTTGAATACTGTGCTAAGAAGTTTATACTTTATTTACTGCAACAAGAAACCCTTGGAGATTGTGTTCAGAGGAATGCCATGAACAGCTGAAATTTGGAAAGAGCTTGTTGGCAGTAGTGCAAAGGGGTAAGAAGTGAGAGGCAAGGAGATCAGTTGGAAGACCTACGCAGTGGTAGTTCAGCAAAAGATATTAAAGACCAAAGCTAGAATGATGGAAGAAGAATAAAAGAGGTATGAAATCAATACATTCTGTAAAAATATGATTTGTAGATTGTGTTGTAAGGGCTTGGGAAGTAATGGGTGGAGGAAGGACAAATTAAAGATGATCCCTTGCAGAAGAAATGAGTTGAAATCTGGAATTTATCTGTAATTTATCAACCAGGTGACTGGGACAGTCACTTTAGTTTCTTGTGGCAGCTGGCTGATTTTCCATAAACTTCATGGTAAAAGGAAGGAAAGAGGAGGAAAGGTGATTCAATGGGGTTATAGGGTTGGTCAGATTTGTAGAATAGAAACAAGATGAAGAGAAGGATTAGGATTAAGGTTTACGCTGAAGATGGGCAAAAGTAATTTTTTTTGTTAATGAAGTGGCTAAGAGTCAAAAGTTAAATAAGAATCAGTGTAGTAGTTGGACTGTAGACACTTGTTAATCATTAAAACAGTTTTGGAAAGGCGGTTTGCTGAAAGCTGCTGTTTGTTGGTTTTTCACACTGCCAATGTTGATTTGTGAGATTTCATAAGGTATTTATTGTCAGTTCCATGATGACAGTTAAAATAACCTTCAAGAGAAAGAGACTGTTGTATATACTATCTTTCACATATTTCAAAGTTCAGTGACTATTCCTAAAAAAAAATGTGGGGGGATCCCTGGGTGGCGCAGCGGTTTAGCGCCTGCCTTTGGCCCAGGGCACGATCCTGGAGACCCGGGATCGAATCCCACGTTGGGCTCCCGGTGCATGGAGCCTGCTTCTCCCTCTGCCTATGTCTCTGCCTCTCTCTCTCTCTCTCTCTCTCTCTCTCTCTCTGTGACTATCATAAAAAAAAAATGGGGATTCTTTTTTTTTAATTTACATATGTTGCTACTTTTCTGTGTAGCTATTTTTGAATTACATTAGTCTTCACCCTAATCAAATTTGTGTGAAGTACAAATTTTAGAAAGATACTGATATATTTTCTCTTAAATATTTTATTTGTATCCATGACTCACTCACAGTACCACATCTAATCACACCCAGTGGTTTGAATCATTTGATCCATTGATGATTTCTCAGTAAGGCATGAACTGATTATTGATCAGGTTAATAGGTTGAATGACTAACCTGATCATCAGTTCAGCTGTGTCTGTGTGTAAACACTAGATTGGCAGTTTAACTGAAGTGCCCAGCCAAATCATGTTTTTAGTATATTCAACTTACGATAAAGGAAGAGAAGGATTTTGTGCATTTATATATGACATACATGAACCAGTGATGACTTAGGAATAAAATGAGTTGGGGAGGGCATGCAAAGGTAGCTATAGGCACGTAGCATCAAGAGTGGCCATAGACAAAGGGAAGCTGAATGGAGAAAGGGAAAACTCTGGACGAAACTCCGCTGGCTCTCAATTCTGCCTATAGTTCTGACTCTAAAAAACCGAAACTAAAAAACCCAGTCCAATATCCAACACTATACTAATGTAACTCTAAATATACAGTGTCTCTATTTTCAAGTCTTTCATTGAAAATAGGATGCTAGGGATCCCTGGGTGGCGCAGCGGTTTAGTGCCTGCCTTTGGCCCAGGGCGCGATCCTGGAGACCCGGGATCGAATCCCACATCAGGCTCCCAGTGCGTGGAGCCTGCTTCTCCCTCTGCCCGTGTTTCTGCCTCTCTCTCTCACTGTGTGCCTATCATAAATAAATAAAAAAATTTTTAAAAAAAGAAAAAAAAAAAAAAGAAAATAGGATGCTATTCCTATGTCACATAATTTTCAACTAATAGTTGCTTTCACTTTCATTCACAGAACATTCAGACCAAAAAAAAAAAAAAAATCAAGAATGTATCTCATCAGCCTTTCTCCTCAGCTATCCAGTGTTTAATATCTGGGTAGAAAAATAAATAATACCAAATCTCTCAACTACTGAAATGCAGAAATTGTTCCTAATGTTGGCCATGCAGGGAAATGGCGTTTCTCAGGGCTAAATTTTGACAAACTACAGCATAAGGGGTCACTTCTGTCTCATAACCTCTTTTTATGGATAAAGTTTTATTGGCACACAGACACACCCATTCATTTGCATATCATTCATGGCTGCTTTCACCCTACAATGGCAGGCCCAGAAAGCCTATAGTGTTTACTATCTTGCCCTTTACAAAAGTTTGCTAACCACTGCTCTAGATTGTTACCTAGAGAACTGGAGGGAAAACGTTTTTTCTCACCACTTTCCAGCCTTTCTCGGGGGACACCAAATAAGTTTGGCCTTATGGAAAATCTTTGAACAAGAAGCCTAGTAATATGGTTCTGTTTCCTTTTTTTTATTAAGTTGCATGATTAATATTATACTATATAAATGGGATTATAGAATATGAATGAGCCCATGATGTAATCCTATCTAATGAACCATGTATTGGTCAATAACTGTGGGAAGAAGGAAGACAGTATGGGATGCTTAATTGATCACCAAGAACCCTTCAAAAAAGGGGGAGAAAACATGGTCAAAGAGACCAGAATCCTTTAAGAGTTTTAGTTCCCTCACCTATCAAGTTAGGGCATTAGGCTTCTCCATGGGTCTCTGTCTGAGTTTCCAAGGACTCTCAATTATTAGCTTACTTGGCTTTTCCTGAACCATTATAAAATCCCAAGACTTTATGTCTTGAAATCCATAATCATACATTCACTCCCAGATTTAGATGTGTTCTTGAATGGCACCATCAACCATCATCAAACCACTGAAGCATCCGTTGCGTATGCTAGGTCTCTCCAGTCACTTACGTGTAATATGTCTGTGATTTAACAACTTTTAATTATTAGCAAATATACATCTTTTCACCAATACTAATACATAAGCTTAATATAACAAGATATTATTCTCATCTGAGCACTGCAAGACTCCAAAGTTCTATAAAACCTCAGTAGTATATTCTTAACAACTAATTGCAAACTAACCTATCCATTTGGGGTGAAGTTAAGAGCATCTAATAATGCAACTGGGTAGCTAAATATTCTTGACAATTATGGCAAGTAATTATATGACCAAATAGCTCAATTGAGATTGGAAAATTGTCATAGGTCTCTGAAGAGGTGTAATAGAAATTGTGTATCACTTATGTCTATATTATGCAGCTGAAAATAGGGCTTGAGTTCATTTTTAAAATATATTCATATATTCAGCAAATGTGTGTTAAATGACTATTCTAGAGGCACCTGGGTGGCTCAGTTGGTTATGGGTCCAACTCTTGATTTCAGCTGAGGTGTGATTTTGGAATCATGGAATCCAGCCCCTCATGGGGGTCTACACTCTGCAGAGTCTGCTTCTCTCTCCTTCTGCTTCCCCGCCCACACTGCTCTCTCCCTTTCTCTCTCTCGCTCTAAATACATAAAATCAAAAAAAAAAAGTTTTTAAATGATTGCTCTATGCCAGGAATTAAACTCACACCTCCAACTATGCAACTACACATATGTGAAACCCTTACACTATTTTGTGTTTCTTTTATTTCCATGTTCCTGTTAAAATAAGCCACACTAAGCAAGTTCTGTGACTTTCCCGCTAAATACAGAGATGTCCACTTGAGATTTTCACACAAACATCACAGGGGGGAAATCACTTCCTGCAAGGACATCAGGGGCATTACTCACTTTCTCCTAATGGCTTTAGCTCCAGGGGGTCAGAATGTCACATCATATTTAAACAATACTTCAGTGATAGTGCCCACTTTTTCCCATCCCATTGATAAGTGGAAAGGAAGGTGGCATGTTTAGCTTCAGGATATGTATGAAAGAGCCATGAGAATGAAAAACAAAAGGGATGAGGGGGGTCATAGAAGCCTAGTTGTCTCCTTTACCTCCAGAGAGTGGAGAGAAGTGAACCACTTTTCCTTCTTCGGAAATAAAAGAGAGATCAGAAGTAGTTCTTGGGGCCTAACCCATCCAGGAGACATCAGAATGAGAATTACAGGGCAGCCCCTGTGGCTCAGCAGTTTAGCGCCGCCTTCGGCCCAGGGCCTAATCCTGGGGACCCGGGATCCAGTCCCATGTCGGGCTCCCTGCATGAAGCCTGCTCCTCCTTCTGCCTGTGTCTCTGCCTCTCTCTCTCTCTCTCTCTCTCTCTCTCTCTCTCTCTCCCATGAATGAATAAATAAAATCTTAAAAAAAAAAAAAAAAAGAATGAGTGCTACAACGGTACTCTCCAAGTAACTCTCCAGAATATCAGAGTCATTGTGGGAAGCTTGCTAAAGATCGCCTTTTTCTGGGGCCCACCCAGACCTGGGTGAGCAGAACCTCTGGAGGTCACATGAGGAAAAATTTCTACCCCGGTGACTCCCATGTACAAAAAAGTATGAGAACCTTGTTGCAAATCTTCATAGATTGAGTTCATTTATGAGTCCTGAACTTTGAATGAACTGAAACATTGATTTAAACCAGTAGGGAAGATACTAGAATGGAGTTTCTTAAAACTCAAGTCCTCAAAGCACCATCTTGAGCAACAAAACTTAATGTTGGACTGGGGATCTAACTTTTTCCCTTCCCACCCTCCTCTTTCCAAATTCCTTCTCTCTCTCTCCCCATTCCTCCATCCTTCTGTTCTTCCTTTCTTCCTATAGGAATAGGCCTTAGCTCTAACAACTGAACAACTGTAGCAGCAACCAAAGACTAAACATCAGATTAAGAGCAAGAGTAAGCTTTTCTAACTCAAGGCTAACAAAATATCCCTGGCAAGAGAAAGAACAGAGGAGGCAAAGCCTTTGCATTTCTGTTGTAAACATTTCCTCACTATTTAAATATATACTACCTTCTATCTGTAAAAAATCACAGGACTGGAAAGCTTATCCCTAAAATAGAACTTCCTCCAAGATTATCTCAGAAACTCAACTTCTTAATAATTATTACAACAGTGTGTGCTATAATCCCTACCATGAGAACAGGATTTTCCCTCAATCTCTCTCCCTAACATATTCTTGGGTTGTCTAACCAGACTGACACCCAGTAGTCCTTTCCGTCCTCATTCTGCTGCTCTCAGAAGCCTTTTACTCCATTGGCAACTCTTCCATCCATGTCCAGGTCCTCTCTCTACCTTCCTAACGTAACCTATTGTCCCTATGTTCCTTCTACACACTCTGCCTGGTTTTAGAAAGAGAGACACCTTCCAATTTCATGCCATCTACAGAAGACAACTGTCAAAGACACTCCAATCACATGTTCAACTGTAAACATAGCTCTTTCTGGCCATGCTTCCTCTTGTTCCTGTCTCTGTCCCACCTTTAAGTGTAAAATTTTTCTCCCAGGCTCTTTATTTTTCTTCAAACACAGTCCTTTCCATATATTACTGAAAACATTTCCCAAATGAGACAGAGCTCCCTTTGGGGACATTGGGTTAAACAGAAGGCATTTAATGATAAAGTCATTTGAAATAATTACTTAAAGTAAGTACAAGTGCCACCTGGGCTTCTAAGAAAGGGAACAGTTGGCCTAACAATATTGTCTTATGGGGTAACCTGTCAAGACAAGTTTTAAATTACACCAAAATAAGGGAGAGAGATGAATGGGAGAACAATGTAAGAACTTATGTTTAATCCTGAAGAACAGGCTTTCCAATGTTCCTCCTGACCATATGGAAAATCCATGTGGGTATTAAGGTAGATATTATATATATATGGTAAAGTGAGAAAAGTAAATGGAAACTATGCAGGAACTAATTCAGCATGAATTATTGGTTAATACCTGAGAGAAGAAAAACACTAGGGAGAACTTTAAATCAGACCATGAGAAGGGTATCTATAAATTAATATTTTATTTATTTTTTTTATATTAAAAACTGGCTTTATTTTTTTTTATTTATTTATGATAGTCACAGAGAGAGAGAGAAAGAGGCAGAGACACAGGCAGAGGGAGAAGCAGGCTCCATGCACCGGGAGCCCGATGTGGGATTCGATCCCGAGTCTCCAGGATCGCGCCCTGGGCCAAAGGCAGGCGCCAAACCGCTGCGCCACCTAGGGATCCTATAAATTAATATTTTAATCCATGGCTCCCCAAAAAACAAAACCTATATAAAAAAATAACAAAATAGAAATAGAATAAAATAATAAAACCATAATAGAAAATTATTATTTTCCATATAGTAAATAGAAAACTTTTTCTACTGAAAAGTGAAATTGCTCTCCAAGTTAAATGAGTCCACATTTATCCATATTAATTGTTAAAAAAACAAAAAACAAAGAAACATCCCAAAATGGAGTCACTTGTGCTAAGCCTCTTGCCAGCAAACCAAGACTTGATACCTAACCTAATTGCAGTTGGGGCCTCCCCAGGGGTATAGTATTAACCAGTCATTCTGGAATAACTGAGTCAGTGCTGTTGAGGTCCTCTGCCTGATAGAGCCCTGCCCTCCTCCAGTGGAAGGTGACCTTGCCTAAATAATCCACCTTCCTAGAATAACACTCTTGCCCCACCTTCTTTGGCCTATAAAAGTCTCCCTTTTGTACAGCTCCTTGGAGCTCCTTTCTATCTGCTAGATGGGATATCGCCTGGTTCATGAATTGTTGAATAAAGCCAATTAGATCTTCAGATTTACTCAGTTGAATTTTGTTCTTTAACAGAAGGAAAATAGCACATCAGCCTATTGTGCCAATCAAAATAGCATTACTGTTAGACTTTGGAATATATTTTGAATTATTATTTTTAACAGGGATTGGTGGGTGTTCTGAGAATTCACCAAATTCCAAATTACAGAGTCACTGAATCAGGAAACAGCATATTCTATGTATAGAACATACAACAAAGTGCCATGGGTGTGGCGGAGATTCAGAGCCTTATGAGTTAGCTTAGAACGCTTTTTCACATTTATATAACATTTTTCCCCAAAATAAATTTCATGTATTTATTCATTCAGTGTATTCATCCATTTATTCTTCAGTTCATCGATTCAGTGAATCTTTATTAAACACCTACTATGTGCCAAGCACTGACTGCTCTAGGCCATGGGATATACCAGTAAACAAATAAATAAAAACAGACAAAAAGTTCTGCCCCTTTGCTGCTGTGGAGCTTCAGTTTGGGTTGAGGGACAGCCAATAAGCAATAAGCATAATAAATAAATCAATTACATAGTGTATCTCGAGTGACCAAACATTCTGGTTTGCTCAGGAGAGTCTCAGATTATAAATATTAGTCTGCCCCCCTCCAGTTCCAATTAATGCTCCCTTTCACTTTCAAAAGTGTTCCATTTGGTCAACAAATTGTGTGGTCACTCTAAGTATGTTTGAAGATGATAAGGACCATGGAGAATGGGGAGAGCAGAGTGGATTGCAATTTAATGGGTGGTCAGGGTGGGTCTGATTGAACCAGAGACATTTGAGCTAAGATTTAAAGAAATGTGGGAGTTGGCCAAGAGCGTATGATTTTAAAAATCTGTATCCTTATTATAAAACATTGAAATAATATACACATTTCCATGCTTTTCTTTAGCATATATAAGCTTTGAAAACATACATTATGTCACATTGCACATACTATATGGTGTTTTTGAATCAATAACTTATTATGGACAGGTTCACATCAGGGTATACACACAGTAGTCCACTATATAGTCCTACTCCTTTCCCACTTCTACACATCTCTACATCTAAATGAATTCTGCTCTAGTAAAAGAAGGGAATGGCAGTTTTGGAAAAGAGAGAGAAGGGGGCCAAGGGTTAAACCTTTCTTGGTAATTGAATCTATGCTAAGTTTCCATGCTTCTTGCAAGGTACAGCAACTTTCTAGAGTAAAAATATACAGAGATAGCAAGGGTGAGCACAAAGCAAGCAAAACAGATTAGGAATGCTTTAAGAGTAATATTTCTCCAAAATGTAGAAACTGATCATTTCTTGGGGCACCTGGGTGGCTCAGTCAGTTAAGCATCTGCTTTCAGCTCAGGTCATGATCCCAGGGTCCTGGGATGGAGTCCTATATTGGGCTCCCCACATGGCAGGAAGCCTGCTTCTCCCTTTCCCTCTGCCTGCCATGCTCCCTGCTTGTTCTCTCTCTCTTTCTCTCTCTCTAATAAGTAAAATATTTTTTTTCTTTTTTTTTTATTGGTGTTCAATTTACTAACATACAGAATAACCCCCAGTGCCTGTCACCCATTCACTCCCACCCCCCGCCCTCCTCCCCTTCCAACACCCCTAGTTCGTTTCCCAGAGTTAGCAGTCTTTACGTTCTGTCTCCCTTTCTGATATTTCCCACACATTTCTTCCCCCTTCCCTTATATTCCCTTACACTATTATTTATATTCCCCAAAGGAATGAGAACATATAATGTTTGTCCTTCTCCGACTGGCTTACTTCACTCAGCATAATACCCTCCAGTTCCATCCACGTTGAAGCAAATGGTGGGTATTTGTCATTTCTAATAGCTGAGTAATATTCCATTGTCTAATAAGTAAAATATTTTAAAAGAAGAAGAAAAGAAATTGATCATCTCAACAAAAATGCAATCAGTCAGTGAAGAAGTCTTTGAGAGATTTCATTGGAATAATGTGAAAGCACTTGGTTCAGTTCCCATCTTCACTGGGGTCCATTCCTTTCCCCCTACAAATAGGAAAGGGACAGGTAGGTGTCACTGACAAAAAGGATTAATTTCTATTTTGTTTCTCCTCCTTCCTGACCTGTCTTCCACCCGCATCTGAAGGTTAGAGCCATCCTGATGACACCAAGCTAAGGGTATCCTTAGGGATAAAAGGCTGGGAATAAGGTCATTATTTATGACAGAAACACCTCTCCCTGACCAGCATATTGTAAGCTCCAGTGGATCAAGTTGTGTCATTACAAGTTAAGTGTGCAGTTAATTTCTTTGAGGGATATAAGTTTGATGACAACAATACATCTTATGGTACAGTCTGTCACCAGGCACTAGTTTGCTAAAGAGGCTATATCACTAAGGCATGTAGATCCAGATTCAGAATATTGTAGCAATTGATTCTTCTCTTGGATGACTTATTATTGTAGAGGCATACAAGCTGGTACTTGGGGTTCCTAACTTTAAAACTATGAGACTAAGAAATGAAAAAAATCTATCACCTGGACATTGTAGCCTATTATATACCCCAGTCATCATCAGACTTTTTCCCAGTAGTGTCAACATGTTCCCTGTGTCTCAGGAGGACAGAGCTCCGGGACTGGCACCCCTATTTGTCAGTCTTGTGTTTGGGGCAGACAGACATAGCCCATTATAGAACCATAGGAAGAGAAGGGAAAAGCATTTAACAAATGACATAAATCCTTGTTAAATTTTACTAACTTAGAGTATATAGGACTGTCAGTAGTTCAAGTAAAATTCCCTCTGAACTGTCAGGATCTTACTTATTCATGAATAAGAAGAATCTGATTAACTTCAGTAGCCTTCCCAAATTAGGAGTTCAGGGAAGTAAGCCCTGCCCTCCAAGTGTGAGTGCAGCAAGAATTCATTCTCATAAAGTAGTGTGTTTACTAGTTGGTAGTATAAGTCTGCCATGAACTAGAATGTAGCTTTCATTAGTGACTTAGTTTTCCTCACTAGAGTCTATTTTATATCAGATGGTATCTTATGTATACTTTTCTTGAAAATGTATACAATTTCAGCCTCATACAAAGTCAGCCTGTCTATAGTGCACACACACCCCATTCTAAACTAGTGAAGTTTGCCTGCAGTCGCACCATTACGCAGAGCAATGTAAAATAGCACAAGTGTTTGTGTGGCTCACAAGCTAAAACTACTTGGGAAATGGGGGGGGGGGGCAAAATGGGTGTCTGTCCCTCATTCCTCATAGTAAATGTCCTTCCCTTTGGAACTTTCTCTGTTATTAGACAAGAAGAGAGAGATCAAGGTGAAAATAACAAGGAATAAGAACAGACAAAGCTAAGATAAAAGAAAGTTTGTCAAGCACCTGCCAGATGGGAAAATCCTTACAGTTTACGAGCACCTGAATTGCCCAAGATTTTTTACAGAGAAACAGAAGTTCTACATAGAAGATAAATTGCCTGAGTCTCAGACTCACAAAATCTCTAAGACCACCTAATGCTATAAAAAAAAGTATGAATGCATGTATCTCCATTTTTACTTCATAATCTGAGCTAGAGAAAATTTACTGCAGCATTATCATCCAGGCCTCATTACCTCGCAGTTAATTAGCTAACATTTGTAAAGTGCTTTGAAGATGAAAAGCATCATATAAATGCTAAGAATTATTAAATAATATGAGAGGAAAATCATAAAATAGATACATTGTTAACATTAATTTGTATTTTATCTTTCCTTATTATCTGCTCCCCAGAATTTGACATTTGGGGCTAAACTATCTATAAAGGCTGAGGGAGGGGGACGCCGGGTGGCTTAGCGGTTGAGTGTCTGCCTCCAGCCCAGGGTGTGATCCTGGGGTCTCGGGATCGAGTCCCACGTCGGGCTCCCTGCATGGAGCCTGCTTCTCCTTCTGCCTGTGTCTCTGCCTCTCTCTGTGTGTCTCTCCTAAATAAATAAATAAAATCTTTTAAAAATAAATAAAGACTGAGGGAGTTGCCCGGTTTTTTACAGCCCTGAACTAGGGTATTAAACTAGCTCCAAATTAATACCTGGCAAAACATGAGTTCCCAAGTAGAAAGAACTGTCCAGAGAAATTCCCCACTTGTACTAAAGAGGTACCTAGTTAGATATTCGTCCCCTCCAACAGTTGAAAAGGGAAGATGGGGATCCCTGGGTGGCTCAGCGGTTTAGTGCCGCCTGCAGCCCAGGGCGTGATCCTGGAGTCCCAGGATCGAGTCCCACATTGGGCTCCCCCCATAGAGCTTGCTTCTCCCTCTGCCTGTGTCTCTGCCTCTCTCTCTCTCTCTCTCTCTGTCTGTCTGTCTCTCATGAATAAATAACTAATATCTTTTTGAAAAGAAAGAAAAGGAAAGATGTATTAATTCAGAGGCAATTAGTAAACGCTTCTGCTTTATTCAAAACAATGCACAACAGACTAATGAATGGTAGGGGCAGCCAGGCCGTTTTGTGTGAAACATATGATTCTACTTTGCGCCCGCGCTCCAGTCGCAGAGCCTGCTGAATAGCTTAGGACGGTATATTATGTAGTGTTGACTGTTCCCTACATGTTGCTGTCATCAAAGTGAGTTAAACTTTTCTCGAAGCGGCAGTTCCACTCCCTGTCATCTCACCTCCTCCTTCCCCAACCCTAAATGGACAGAAGGACAGACAGAAGCAAACCTACCCTACGAAAGTCTTTGGCAGCCTGCCAGGGACTCATCCACAAGGAAGAAAAAGCTATAGCCAAATATCCTTAAAATATGCTGTATCATGAAAGCTTTCAGCGAAACAGGAAATAATAGATCAAGTGCATTCAAAGTATTTGCAAACTGTTTAATTGGGGAAAGGCAAGTCAAACCCTTCTCATCGCGGCAACGTCGTTATCGGAAAGCTCACTTCAGTGATACTAAAGTTAATCCCAAATCCTGTTACAGGAAACTTATCCTTATTAAAGTAACATTAAGTGCTCCTTTTTTATTGATCTTCCCCTTCAGCTTAATGATAGAAACTTACTGATGTTTTAATAATAACCTCACAAGCTTTCTCTCATTTTACTTTGCGTTGGTACTAAAAGATGCGGTGGAAACTAACTTAGCATAAACATTTTGCAGATGTCTTTAAAGGCCAGGGGGAGGTTAAAAAAAAAAAAAAAAGATTCAATTGAGCTGAGTGTTAACAAAGATGGCTGAAAAACTAAAAGATAAAAGAGAGGCTCCAGTGTGAACATCAAAGAATTGTTAATGACAAGAAATACCATTAGGGTTAGCATCTCCTTTGTTTCAACCCTTTCACACCTGCAATGTGTCGTGAGCTAAGCCTTTGTTCCAAAATCTGAATTACCTCCATTAGCATTTATAGAAAAATGGTTGCAAAACAAGGGAAACATACTTTTGGCATTCCCCTTTTGCTTGAAAAGTCAGAAATGAGGTATCTGTGGGTTTCCTTCTTGTGGCTGGGTGTAACTATACAGACTGTAGAGGTGTAAAGTCATGGGTTGCAAATAAGCTTGGTTGAAATGTGAGAATAGCTTTGTACCTAAAAAAGAGAGGTAATAGAAACAACATGGAGAAGCTACATAAGCAGCTCAGGCATTAGCAATAGCAAAATCAGAGCGTGAAATTCAGATTAGCCCTCCCCAGGCTGTGAGAGGAAGGGGGTATGGCGAGACTTGGCATGGCTAAAGGTGTAACCTGTTTTATTTGGCCCCTGAAAAATTTTAACAGATGGTGGGACCAGCTGTCTTTTTCAGCCATTTAATAAACTCTTCGGTGGTAACAGTTTGGAAAGTGGGGGTTTTTCGTTTTAGGCCAGAGGAGAAAATAAAGAAATCTGTCCCAAATTGTCTTTGCCAAGTAGTAAAGCCTGGAAACATTATGAAAAGTTAAAGGGGAAAAATCTAATCAGCTATATTATCGTCACTGTATCTTATAAGGGAACAGCAACCAAAACAAATTCCTCTCTGCCAAATTAGATGACTAACTACTGGCAAAATATATTTTGTTTTGGTGCCTTGTCTGTGATTGTGTCCTTATCTGGGATTTTAATTTCGATCTTTCAAAAAGAGATGCCTGGTTATCGTGTTTGAGGCTCATTGACAAATTAACAGCACTTTAAGGCAACTATCCACAGCTACAAAAAGAAGCAAACTAAACATTTATTAGAAGTTAGTACACATAAACAATAAATACTTTGTTGTAATGAATGAAGGAGTAAATTCCTTCCAACTTACATAATTAGTCTGAAATGGCATACAACCCTCCTAATCGTGTCCTGTAAATTAGAGAGCCCAGCTCCAGACCTTGGGGAATGGGGAGAAAAAATGTTCATGTCAAGTTCCTTTCAGGACAAGACTTAAGAGATTTTGCTTTTGTGCCTAAAATATTTTGTGAAATTGGCATTTTTCCCTACCAGTGAAATAGCAACTCTCAATTAGGAGAGAGACAGAGTTTATTTACAAAACTTCTCCCGTGATTGGCCGCAAACACAATTCTTCTTGCAAATGTCGGGGATTGCTGGCTGAGGGACAGCCGCTTCCATTGACAAAGCTTCATTCTATTGACAGGCCTATTATAGACCTGAGAGTGTTTGCACTAAATAAATAAATTTTTTACTAAAGATTTTATTTATTTATTCATGAGAGACAGAGAGAGAGAGGCAGAGACACAGGCAGAAGGAGAAGCAGGCTCCATGCAGGGAGCCCTACGTGGGACTCGATCCCAGGACCCCAGGATCACACCCCAGGCAGAAGGGGGCGCTAAACCGCCCAGCCACCCAGGCTGCCCAAATAAATTAATTAAACAATAAAATATCAACTCTTTTAAATTGGGAGAAATTACACACACCTTTTTAGATGCCTAAAGCATGTGCAAGTCTTCATTATATGTAGTAAATTTTGCTTAGCTTTCAGCTTGCCTATTTTGGGGACAGCTGGTGATGTGTGTCTTCTAAACAGAAAGGTGTACGTAATGGAGAAAGGAATAATACAGAGTAAGTCATCTGGAATAAGTTAGTTCAGTTATCAGTCTAGTCTCCAGAATTAACCGAATACCATTTCCCTAATTGCCCCTAATTTGTGAAATGCCTTAGATAAGTTAGAGTTCTTCCTTGGAGTTAGAGTTCTTCCATTTTTCGCTAGTCTAACACCACACCGCCACTCGTTCAACGCATTTTTAATGAGCACCTACTTTGGGCCAGGCTCTGTGCCGGGAACTGGAGATACTGAGGTGAACACGAGAGACAACACTCCGGTGCTCTGAGAGCTTGTATAACCTCCAAACTTCGTCACTGTGTAAAGAGTGAGAAAAATGCTATAGACGTAAAGCCTTCCACCCCCAGAAGGTTTAGGCTTGGTCTATCCAACTAAAAGAATATCTAAATGATGCAGATGAGTCTGATAATTAAATATAGGGGAGGAGGAAATTGCTCTCCGCTCTCAGTGGAAAGCCACTGAGGAAGGGAGATAGAAGTAATAGTGGGCTCTTTCCGGCAACCCTTAGCAAACCTCTTTGCATCATTTTTGTTTTCCAGTCACTGGTTTCACACCGATGTCATTAGCCCCTCACTGAAGTGTGATCTTCCCAGAAATCCTATGTATTATCCTTACACAATAGAGTGCTTTTCTAAATTATTAAGACAAAACAGTTTCAAGTGGGGAAAAAATAAAGAAATGGAGCTTTAACTGATAGGAGCATTAACACTTTCTGAAAACTAGGCTGATGTCACGGCTAGAATGTGGATCATCTTGCCGTCTAATTCCAGCACCTACCTCCAAAATTTCAACATCTTTATTTCTGTCTTATGAGCCACCTACAGGAAACACAGTCCATTTAAATACTGTCACCAATTCATCAGAGTTTCCAGAATGTAGAAATGTAGTTCACCATGAGTAAGGGAAAAGAATGAACAAATTCATGAATTTTACATGTGCAAGATAATTCACGTTTTTCTATAGGGTAGTATACTTTTATTTTTCTTTCAATAGGATCAGGTGAATAGGTGATAGGGGATTAGTGAACGACACGGGATCTGGGACTAGTGGCCATTTTTAAATGCCTAAAAGTCAGGATCCCTGTCAGTGAGGGGAGCATCCGAGCTTGCTGCCGCAGCCATGGCCTTAGATACCTACCACCAGGGCTGACCATGTCACCTTCACAGCCACCAGGCAGGGCCCCAGCAGTGATCAGTGGAGCAGCCCATGGAAAAGCAGGTACCAAAGGCAGCAACCCCAGGAATAATCTCAGTGACACTCGAGTAGCAGTTGTGGTAATAAACTAAGTCCCCGATTTTATGCTGCTTCCGTAAAAGGTTTTCCCATCAATAAATGCTATATTTGACATCTTTTTTTTTTTTTTCTTTTTTTTAACTGAGACATCTCTCCTGAGATAGTGAACTGGAACATTCTTAGCAAAGACAAAGCAAAAGTTTATTCTAATGAAAAACCAGGAATGATGAAACAATGAAACCCATTAAAAGGAATAAGAATAAATTGTGACCTCAAAATTTTCTTAGGATTGTCAAGAAATGTCACTAATTTCAGAATTCTCCAAATATCCAGGAATCTCTGGAATTAAAAACAAACGAAAACAGTGCAAGAACCCCTTATGTTTATAAAAGGCATTTTCTTTTTTTTAATTTATTTATTTATGATAGTCACAAATTGAGAGAGAGGCAGAGACATAGGTAGAGGGAGAAGCAGGCTCCATGCACCGGGAGCCCGACGTGGGATTTGATCCCGGGTCTCCAGGATCGCGCCCTGGGCCAAAGGCAGGCGCCAAACCGCTGCGCCACCCAGGGATCCCCTAAAAGGCATTTTCTAAGAGGAAACATTTGTTTCTTTAATTATGATCAGTAACAGTTAAATTCTTAACATTTAAGGGGATAGTTTAACAAATTAGTGAACAAATTAGAAGTGCTCGCAAAAACTAAACTATTTCCAGTTTGTTACAATTAACAAAACTACAAACATCCAAAAGGGACGAACTACTTGACTGATAAATATAACCCAGTGGCTTTCAGAATGTTTGAAGTCAAGAGCCTTGCCCTCTCGGGAAGTCACAGGTCTGTGCAGCGCCAAGGGGGGCCTCACCCCCTCCCGTGCCCACCCCACCCGCGCCCGCACCTCTACTCAGCACCTCGCCTTCAGGCAGCTGAAGCTTCGTCTACCTAATCGACAGATGTGTACAACACGATACCGTTTGCTGTCAGTGGAAAAGCCTCCTCTGCAAACTCTAGAAGGTCAGATGGGGATGCCTGGGTGGCTCAGTGGTTGAGCACCTGCCTTCAGCCCAGGGTGTGATCCTGGAGACCCGGGATCGAGTCCCACATCGGGCTCCCTGCATGGAGCCTGCTTCTCCCTCTGCCTGTGTCTCTGCCTCTCTCTCTCTGTGTCTCTCATGAATAAATAAATAAAATCTTCTAAAAAAAAATACAGGTATTTATTTAAAAAAAATACAAGGTCAGGTGACCGGGAAGGACGGGGCGCAGTAAGCAGACCTCTCCAAGTCGCGGCTGGGACCACCTGCATCTGAACCTGGTCGGGGGACCCGGTGCGTTCAGAGCCTCCTGCCCGCCGGTCGGAGCCCGCTGCCCGGAGATCTGTTTTTCTAGAAGGCAGGCCACTTGTGTCGGCGCCAGGGTACCGCCTCCTGACCCACCAGAACTCCCATCCTTGCCGATTGTCTCCGAATTTGGCCTCGGCCACCATGGTCCTCTGACCCCCGCACCCAAGTGCTCTCCTGCTCTGCGGGCCGCGTTCACCGGGACGGGGAGAAACAGGCCGCGCAGCCACGCAGGTAATTCTTGGTAGTTGAGAGATGCCCACAGGCGCACCAGTCTCAGATGAGTTCGTGCCATTTCTATCTCAGGGGGCGGCTTTCTTACCAGGTCACTAGTTTGGGCCGCACATTCTACTGAAAATCTCTCATAGGAATAAAATCAACACACTGAACTTGAACTCCCAATAGAAAACTAGAGCAAGAGGCCTCAGAACTCCTTTCCTTCTGGCATTCTCTCTTCTTTGACTGAAGTAAAAACTCCTAAAGAAAAGGTAATGTCCAGGGCACTGCTTTTTTTTATTTCATTTCTGACAGTAGGATCCAGAACCTAAAACTTTGCATTACATCCCTCTCTTGATCGTAAAAGGGATGCCCCGTCGTGGCAGATGGAAGGAGGCCGTGAACGTGCCGGCAGCCGTGAAAGTTGCTGGATTCACCTCCCCGGGGCCCAGAACTTGCCGTTTGTCTGCAGCACAGAGGACAGTGGGGTCCCCTCGGCCTGCCCGGCCTCCCCTTGCGGGGCTGCGGGTCCTCACCCGGGGCGCCCACCGCAAGGATGGCTCTGGCTCTCGGCCGTGCCAGCTGGACTGTACCCCAACTCCCGCCACGCGGCCGCGAGACCCCCATCACCCGGGAGCACCCTCGGGCCCCCCGAGCGAACCGGTTAGGTGGAGGCCGCGGGCTCCTGCGAGGCCACCGACCAGGCCTGCCCGGGGGTGGAAGGGTGAGCGCGGCCGAGCCCGCAAACGGCCTTCTTCGGGAGGCCTGGCCAGCACCGTTAGCCACACGGCTTGGATTTTGATGGTCACGACAATCCTGCCTTCTCGTTGTATTTATGTGTTTTTTGAATTTTTAATCAACATTGATTTTATGCGTTGTTCTAAGCCTTTTACATTCATGACCTGTCTTAATGATCAGAACCCTGTGAGGCGGGTACTGGGACTGCCTCCTGCTGCACATGAGAAAACGAGGCTCAGAGAGGCCAAGTAGTCAGCGCCCAGGTGGAGGCCGCACTGCGACGCACACCCAGGGCCTGGGCTCCGGAACTGGCCCAGGCGACCCCCTGCCCCGACCCCCGTCACTGCCTCCTGACCCGGGGCTGCGACGTTGCCTGATGGCTCCGAGTCACCCAGCGTGGCACTGCCTCTCTAACCCGAAGCCCGCGCCTTCCGTTCTGATGGCCTCTCTTGTCCGCATCACCCAGCCAGTCGTGTGCAGCGGGGGGCCCCCAGCGAGCCCCAGCTAGCCCGGTGACTCCCAGCGGGGGGCGGGTGACCAACTCAAGGCCCTGCCTTCTGCTCCAGCTTCCTTGGCCTCCGCCGCCCTAAGGAGATGGGGACCTTGCCGGGACCCGGCTGGGGGCAGGTCCTCTCCTGCCCTCGAAACAACAGAACCCTTGGTTCGTTTATTTGTACTTTCATTCAATGTGTATTTCATGAGGGACAGACTGACAGACATGAGGCTGGGCCCTGGAGATTTGACAGGTGAGCAAGGCCGACTCCAAGGAGCCACCACGGAGCCCGCAGTGCTCATCCGGTAGAGGCTGCATTTGGAGGCAGGGGCGACATCCCGCAGAAGGTGTCATCAGAGAGATGGGGGAGCTAGGGTGTCGTGGAGGGCGCTGGGTGCCTCACTTGGTTAAGCGGCTACCTTCGGCTCAGGCCATGATCCCGGGGCCCGAGATCGAGTCCCACATCCGGCTCCTGCTCAGCGGAGGATCTGCTTGTCCCTCTCCCTCCGCCTGCTGCTCCCCCTGCTTGTGCGCACTCTCGCTCTCTCTCAAATAAATAAAATCTTGACCAAAAAAGAAAAAAAAAGTGAGGGTGTTAGGGAGCTCTGTGGGGGGCAGGAACCAGTGGGCAGGGCTCGGGAGGAGGTGCCACCGCTGTCACCTCAGCACAAGCAGAAGGTCCACAGCAGGAGGAGGCAGGCCAGCCTGTAGGGTGAGCGGGGGGCGCCGCGGTGGCCCTGGAGCTTTAAGCCGGGAACCCCTGTGACCCACGTTCACTTCCTGGGAACGGTAAGTGCTGACATTTATGGAGCTAGGAACATGTTCTAAGCCTCTTCACGAATTATCCTTGAATTTTATTTCTCTTAGTCAGCTTTGGCTCCGTAACAGCGTATGAGTGAGCTTGATTTCTCACAGCTCTGGAGGCCGAGCGAGTGAGGTCAAGGGCCGCGCAGTCTGTTCCCGTGGGAACTCTCCTGGCCTGCAGAGGGCTGCGGTCCAGGCCATCCCCCAAGGCAGACACGGGGGAGCAGCTCCCTGGTCTCCTCTTCCGGGAGCACCAGTCCCATGGCGGGGGCTCCACCCTCACAACCTCACCTCCCCAGGGCCTCACGCCAGAGCATCACGTGGGGGTTAGCGCTTCAACAGATGAACTGGGAGGCACACGAACACCCCCTGCGGGCTCACACCACTAGCAGCTGGGAGTTACTGTCCCACTTCATAGATGTGCGAGCGAGACAGAAGCCAAGCCCTCGAGTGGTGGAGCCAGAGTGCGAGTCCAGGCGGTGACAGCAGCCCGCACGCTCCTACTCTCCTAGACCCCCTGCCACACAGCACAATGTCGCGCAGAGTATCAAATGTTTGAGACCTCCGGGACACTTTTTCACCTTCCCCTGGTCCCAGGGCTCCTAGCCCTGCTCCCCATTGGAATGACCTGAGAAGTGAATGGAAAAATTTGCCCCAGAGAAGTGAACACTACTGTCTTCACAAAATCCTGTTCATGAATTTTAGAGCAGGCTTATTTGAAATAACCAAAATCTGGACACAACCAACATGTCATTTAAGAAGTGAGCAGATAGGGGCGCCTGGGTGGCTCAATCGTTAAGCATCTGCCTTCAGCTCAGGTCATGATTATGGGGTCCAGGGATCGAGCCCCGCATTTGTCCTCCCTGCCCGGTGGGGAGCCTGCCTCTCCCTCTCCCTCTGCTTCCTCCCACTGCTTGTGCTCTCACACTCTCTCTGTGTCAAGTAAACAAATAAAACCTTAAAAAAGAAGATGTGAATGGTTCAGTGCAGCTACATCCATGCAATGGAACACTACTCAGCCATAAACAGGAGCCACCTGCAGATAATGTGCAACAGCTTGAACAGCTCTCAAGGGCGTTATGCTGAGCGCAGGAGGCCAATATCAGAAGGTGACGCGTTGTGCAATTCCACTTATATAACACTCGCAAAATGACCAAATTAGAAAGCTGAGGAGCAGATTGGTGGTTGCCAGGGGTTGGGGAGGGCCCGGCACAGGGACCAGGCTGGGCTATGCCGGTGGCAGGAAGGAGGTTTGTGATGATGAAATAGGTGTGTATCTTGATTATCGTAGGGGGGTCACACAAACCTACGCATGTGACACAGTGACGGAGAACGACTCTCACACGTCCAGCGCCGGTTCCCTCGGTTTATGCACTATGGTTACGTAGTCGTCGGGAAAATTGGATGAAGGCCAATGGGACATCTCTGTGCTATTTTTGCAACTTCCTATTCACCTGTAATCATTTCAAAATAAAGGCTTTTCTGAAATGCCAATGGCTGAGCCCCACGGATTCCGACTTCATTAGTCCTGGGTGCAGCCCACGTCTCCATATGTTGGGAAACTTTCCAGAGGATTCTCACCTGCAGCCAGAGGTGAGCACCTCCCAGCCCGAATCCTACAGCCGGAGGCATTCTCTTAGCGGAGATGCCGCCTTCGAGAGCCCCCAGAAGAACGTAGGAGGAAGCAGATGAGATCCCCTGGCTGTCACCCGACAGAGGCCGTGTCCCCGAGAGACCAGGGCACCAGGTGAATCAGATCCGCTGGATTATGGGGAGAGGGAAGGACGTCGGAGAGCAGAGGGAATGAGTGGCAGCAGCACGAACCCGCAGTTCTGGCTGGCTGGGCTCCTTGCGGGTGTTCCTTCTGGAAGTCTGAGCCCAGATGCCCGCAGACGGGCCTGAGCCCCAGCGACCAGGTAGGGGCTCAGGGCCCCGTCTATGCAATCCTTCCCCACCGCCTCCTAGCAGGGGGCGCCGGGGCCCGGCTGGGAACCCAGGTCCACAGGTGGCCCGCCGTCCCTGGGACAGGGCGCTCGGGGAAAGGTGCCCAAGGCCTCTCGCCACCTTGCAGCCCGGCACCCGGAGCGCTTTCGAGGGGGTCATGGGCTTGGTGCGGATCAAGCGCAGGTCAAGAAGTCCGGGGCTTGTGCTTGGCAGCTGGCAGGCGGGGGCCGCTGAAGTCCCCAACCTCCAGCTAGGTGTCAGCCGGAGGAAGGAAACAGGAGCTGGGCCCGAGGCTAGAGGGGGGCCACGTGCGCCCCTCGGAGCTCAGGGGCCACCCACCGAGCCCCGCAGGAAGGAGCCCCGGGAGGCAGGTCAGGGGTAGGTGCCAGGCACGGGCTGCGGTGGGCAAGGGGGGGAGCCGGGGGGACCCCCAGGGCCAGGCCGAGTCCCAACGAGCCGCTCTGTTCCCTTCAACACTGTTGTCCTCCAGCTCACCTATTACCGTGAATAACTTGCTAATTTTGGCCATAAAAACAAGTTCCTAGACTATCTCCAGTAATGTGCCTTTTTATGTGGAGCAGGGGAGTATTTTCCTGCCTCCTCTCTGTTTGATATGGAAATGAGCCTGGTGGCTTTATAGCCAGCCTGCAGGTAGAGCTTGGGACAGACCGGACTGCGACCGAAGGTGGCTTCTGCCCCTGCCCGCAAGTCTTTGAAGAATTAGTGCTTAGAAAACAAAGGCTCCGAAACTAAATGAACATGGAATTGCAGCTGTCAGGGGTGCCGGAGCGCGGGCTCGGCGTCCACAAAACACACGCTACCTAACACGGCCCGATCCCGCTATTTATGAATCGCCTGGGACAAAGCTTCCTTGTGAAAGGAATAACTGGGTTGAAAAGTAAAATCTTCACGAAGTCTGTGAGCTTCTGGGCTCACAGTCTCCTGTTCTGGTCAAGGCAGATCTGCCCCCCGAATCCCCAGGCCCGCAGCATCTGCGAGCAAATGAGGACACGGGGGCCCCTACTTGGGGCCTCCCCTTTCTGTTCACTCTGCCACTGATTCGGCCCTTTCTAGAAATCCCCAGCGGCTCCCCATTCCCAAGCAAGAAACTTTTTTTTAAGATTTTATTTATGAGAGACATACAGAGAGAGGCAGAGGGAGAAGCAGGAGAGCCAGATGTGGGACTCGATCCCGGGACCCCAAGATCAGGCCCTGGGCTGAAGGCGGCGCTAAACTGCTGAGCCACCCAGGGATCCCAAGAAAATCTGATGAAATCACTTGCAGTTGTTGAAGGGTTCGTTGTTGTACTTTAAGGAGCAGAGTGTCAATCGCTGTGTTCCCTAATTAGGCATCTGCAATCTAGGACCTAGAGCCTTGATTCTAACTTCAGGCATTTTGAGCACACGCACCCAGGGGTGTGGGGGTGCAGGGGGACAATAGCCAACCTCATGATTTGTCACTAACCTTAGATGATTGGAGGAGGTGGGCCTGAGATAAACTTGATTTAGATGCTCTAGGGCAGTGGGATTTGTCTTTATTCACTAGCTTTTTTTTTTTTTTTTTTTTAATTCATGAGAGACACAGAGAGGCAGAGACACAGGCAGAGGGAGAAGCAGGCTCCCTGCAGGGAGCCCATTTCTGGACTTGATTCCAGAACTCCAGGATCACACCCTGAGCCAAAGGCAGACCTCAACCACTGAGCCCCCCAGGCGCCCCTATTCACTAGCTTCTTTAAGGTCTGGGACCCGCCTGTCTCTAGGTTCCCATCCAGCTCCTCCCCTCCCCACCCTTCCCCCCATTCCACTGCCCCCTCCCCCAATCAGTCTTCCCTCTCCCTCTTCTCCCCCATCCCCTGCTCATGCCCCAACCCCTTCCTGCGCCTCTGCCCCACATTCCCAGGGGCCTGCTTTCTTTTCCAGCATAATCGATGCTCTTTTCCCTTCTACCTAATGCTATTTTAAACCCCTTCACTTTTCTTTTAGAATGTCCTGGGGGGATCCCTGGGTGGCGCAGCGGTTTGGCGCCTGCCTTTGGCCCAGGGCGCGATCCTGGAGACCCGGGATTGAATCCCACGTCGGGCTTCCGGTGCAAGGAGCCTGTTTCTCCCTCTGCCTGTGTCTCTGCCTCTCTCTCTCTCACTGTGTGCCTATCATAAATAAATAAAAATTAAAAAAAAAAAAAAAAAAGAATGTCCTGGAACGCAGCCCCTTATCTCCTGTGGTGGAAGGAGTGCTTGGTGCTGCAAGTGCACAGAGCCCGAGCTCTGGCCAGGTCTGCTAGGCTAAGCTGCAGGGTGACCTTGCAGGAGTCACTTCTCTAGGCCTCAGCTCTCACGCCTGTAAAATAATAGATTGGATTTCAAGGCCAATCCCTCTCTTAAAATTTAATGACCTTATCTACCTTCAGACACAAGTTTTCTTTAGAAAAAAAAAAGTTTACTGCAGCAGACTAAAAAAGCAGGAAAATCTGGCATATGCTACGACATAGAGGAATCTTGGGAACAATAAGCTAAGTGAAAGAAGCCAGTCCCAGAAAGGCAATATTGTATTATCCTGCTTACATGAAATATCTAGAGTAAGCAAGCTCAGAAATAAGAAGTAGAATGGTGGGGGCATCTGGGTGGCTCAGCAGTTCAGCATCTATCTGCCTTCCAGTCAGGTGCGGATGCCAGGGTCCTGGGATCGAGCCTCTCAGGGTCCTGCTTCCCGGTCAGCAGGGAGCCTGCTTCTCTCCCTCTGCTTCTCCCTCAGCCTCTCCCTCTGCTTCTCCCTCTTCTGCTCCCTCTGCTCCTCCCTCTGCTCCTGTGCATGTAGGTGCGTGCTCTCTCTCTCTCTCTCTCCCCCCCCTCTCAAATAAATAAGTAAAATCTTAAAAAAAAAAAAAGAAGAAGAAGAAGAAGTAGTAGAATGGTGGTTGCCAAAGGCTAGAGGCATGGGGAGTTGTTGAAGGTGTCCAGGATTTCGGTTTTGCATGATGAGAAAGTTCAGGAGATTGGCTGCACAACAATGTGAATGTGCTTAACACTACTGAAGGGTACACTTGGAAATGATTAAGATGATCATTAAATGTGTTTTTGTCACAACTAAAACAAACCAAAAACAACTTCTCAGATTTAATGTAGCCCCCCAAAAATGTTATTATTCTGTATTGGAAAAACCAGAAAGAAAAGTAGAAGCAAAAATAAATAAATAAATAAAAATCCCTTAATTCAGGAGTGAAAAAAATGAGGCCCAGAGTAGTCAAGGCCCTTTGTCCAGGGTCCCAGAGCTATGCCCAAGTGCATGCCAAGGGGCTGGACTTCTTACTCTTTTGTAATCAAAACAGGAAAATTAAAGAACTCTATGTTTCCTTACACTGCTTTTAGAAGAACATGCATGGTATTATCTCTTTGTGTTATGCCAAGAGAGCAGAGAAATAATATTTTTGTCAATTATTAGTTAGGTTAATAGAGAACAAATTACAGAGGTATTTTATATAGTTCTTCATTTTAGAATTAAATTTAAGCCAGCAAATTCTTAAAATTTGGTGAAGTTTGAAGAGTGATATTGCCATTATGACAAATAACATAGAACATTATTAAAACCCTCTCCTGGTGCTAGAATGGAGTCCAGGACACCACCCACTCAGCAGAGGCTCCCTGGGGAAGGAGACGGTGCCCTCCCCAGCAGGAGAGAGGGCTGGGGGTGGGTGACCTTCCTAACATGGGCACACTGAGACGACCCAGGCTGGACTTTCTGCTTTGCCTCTGCCCCAAAGGCATCTGCAGTGCTTCATGATAATGCGGAGACCTGAGGACACCGTCCTAAAATATCAAGAGAAATTAATACTTCCTGCATCCTAACTAAACAAGCATAAACTATTGTTATTATGGGTGAAATAATAATTATTCTAAAGGGACACTGAGTTAGGAGAGTGGCCCAAAGGTACTCAAAAGTCACTGAATCCAAAACCAGGCAGCAACGCCCTAGTTTTCATCATCTATCCCTGAAACAGGTAAAAAAAAAAAAAAAAATCCCATTTATTACTGTCAGATAAAAGTAGTTATTGAGTAACTGAAAAAGTGCTTCTGGTAAAGAATCCAGGTTTTATATTTAAAATAGAATGTTTAGATTAAGTAAATATTAACTTCAAAAATGTCCCAAGTTTAGTAGGGGTTCGCTCTGTGGTTATGAGTGAGGGGAAATAAACCCTGTTGACATGGACACATAGCGCCACACATAAACATCATCAAAGCTCACCTCTTTTACAGGCCTTGCAGAAGGCTGTGTTCGTGAGCGCAGCGAATCTAGCACATGCCTAATGACCATCCAAGTAGAAAATTTAGCTGGCTAGATTTAAATTTTTTCTCTCTCGGGCATTTCTCTAGCTCATTTGATATAGTGCACTACTCTTAATCTTGGGGTTGTGAGTTTGAGCCCCATGCTGGGTGTAAAGATTACTCTAAAAAATTTCTCCCTCCCTCTTTCTCTGTATCTACACACACACACACACACACACACACACACACACACACACTAAAGTAGTCTTACTTATCACAAAGTGTATAATATTAGAGTTTTATGTATTTTATTTGTATGAACTGAATGATATGGGGACTAGTCATAACTTTCTTTAAGCTGAGTGGAATTTCATCAGTTGATAGTTATTCCCATATCCTCCTTGGCCAGAGAAAGAACAGTGAGAAGGAAATCCCTCATTGGATTGATGGTGTGTACAGTTGGCATATAGATTAAGATGTCGCGACGAGGGGATCCCTGGGTGGCTCAGCAGTTTAGCACCTGCCTTTGGCTCAGGGTATGATCCTGGAGTCCCGGGATCGAGTCCCACATCAGGCTCCCTGCATGGAGCCTGCTTCTCCCTCTGCCTGTGTCTCTGCGCCTCTCTCTCTCTCTCTCTCTCTCTCTCTCTCTCTCTCTCTCTCTGTGTCTCTCATGAATAAATAAATAAAAAATCTAAAAAAAAAAGTCATGAGACAGAAAACTAGGCCTAGTTTGAGATAAAACACACACACACACACACACACACACACACACTACACACTACACACTCCAAAATAATTAGAGCCCTAAAAGAATTAGCTGCTAGAAAGAAGCAGAAAAGGCTATGCTGGGATACCCTTCCCAAAAAAACCTTCCTGCTGCCAAATCATTTATGATCTGAAAAATCATTTTCCAAGGAGATTGTATGTTGGTGAAGATACACTATTTGTGTTGTTTGTTGAATATTTTACTGAAAAAGATCCTAAGAGATCATTTGACCCAAGCCCCTTAATAGAAAGAGATTCATCATTGCTTCCTTGCAACTCAGGAAATGATTGAGCCACCTACCATATGGGGCACCAGGAGAGTAGAAAACCAAGATGCATTGTAATTTTATGGTAGTAGATTGCGTGAGTTTCAAAATACTCAAATCAAAATTGCCAAAGCTTTAATTTAAGATTCGGTGGGGAAGGAGAGATTAATTAGAAAAGGAAATGCTAACGAGATTTCTCAGAATAGCGTTGTCCAGTGGGCTGTGGTGACTGAGCACTAAAATGTGGCCAGAAATAAATTAATTAATTAATTAATTAAGTAATTAAATAAAATGTGGCCAGCAAGACTGAGGAAGTTGAAATTTAATCTGCGGAAGTTGAAATGTGACTAGCACCATGGGGCTACTGGCTACCACACTGGACAGCACAGTCTTAGAGAATGTGAGATTGAAGCTGGGCCTCGAGAAAGGATAGGTAGGAGTTTGAGGGAGAAAATACAGATTCTAAGTAAAACCAGTGCTCATGACCGTTCACAGAGGTACAAAAGCTTCAGGCGGGGCCAGGTGAAGACAGAATACGTGCTAAGACTGGAATGAAAGGTAGTTTGTGGGTTAAAGTGGAAGCTAAAGCAGGAAGATTAAAAGCTATGCTGCATCTTGAATGCCAGCCTGGAAAACATACAATTAATTCCATACTCGATGGGGAGACGTTTAAGGCTTTTGAATCCAGCAAAAATATAAACTGCTCCATGTCTTAGAAAAGTAATCGTCAGATTACATTACAGAGCCATATGGATTTGAAGGCTCCTTTGGTTACCTATTGCTGAATAGCAAACTACCCTACATGAAGCGGAGTAAGACAACAGTCATTTCATTGTGTTCAAGGATATTCTAGGTCAAGAATTGGACAGAACCCAGAGAGGATGGCTCATCTCTGCTCCATGATTTTCTGGCACCTCAGCTGGGGTAGCTCAAACAGCTCAGGGATGGAATCACCTGCAGGCTTCTTCACTCACATGTCAGCTTCTGGGCTAGGATGACTGGACGGCTGGCTTCAGCTGGGACTATTGACCAGAGAACTTACAGGTCACCTCTTAATATGGTTGGGCTTCTCACACCTGGGTGGTTCCAAGAGGCAGTATTTCAAGACAGGGTAGTGGCAACTGGAGAGTGAGCATTCCAAGAGAACCAAGTAGAAAAGCCCGTTGGCCTTTACTGACCTAGCCTTAGTAGTTACTTCTGCTGCATTCTATTGAGTCTAAGCAAGTCATTAAGGCTAGTCAGTTTGTAGGACAAGAGATCTCGTTGGGATCATCTCTGGAAAATATAGTCTGCCATGAAAATACATTCTACGGTCACAAGGACCATGTAATGGGAATTAAAGATAATGAAAGCTTCAGCCAGGAAAATGGAAGTGGGAAAAGGAAAGAGAAGTAAGAATTGGTTAATAGCATGGAAACAGAACTAACAATGTTGAAGTGGGGAGGAAGGAAGGAGGAAGGCCAGGGGGGGTTGGACCTGGACCGATTCAAAAATCACAAATCAGAAATCTTGGTAAGATGTGTTGGTTTGAAAATTGGGAAGAGGGGTTGTTTCCTGGGGATATATTTATTTTGGAGATTCGATGGGACATTCTTGAGGAGGAAACATCAAGGGAGGGCAGTTAGTATCCAGGCTGGAGATCTAGAAAAGGTCAAAGCCAATGCTGGACACAGATTTAGGAGTCATGATAGACGGAGATGATGGAGGAGTGCATATGGTAGGAATCCAATAAATACTGATTGAATGACTTCACCCCACTGTAGCTGGGACCAGAGTAGCTGGACCAGAATCAGTGTTTGTAATGAGAAGAAAGAACATATTAGTGCCTGGGTCCTAATGGAGAAGTAAGGGTCTAGGAAGGAGAGCAGGAATTAAAGAGCAGCAACTTCACAGTCAGCAAACGTAGCACTATTTGGATTGGTCCATTCAGTAGCTGTCCCAATCTCTTTCGAGGTCAGAAAGCTGAAAATTCTATTTTCCAGACTCTCTTGCAGCTAGGGTTCTGCGGTGTGTGATTTCGATTGAGCCAATTAGATGCAGCATTCCAGATTCGGAAGACAGAGGTAAGCAGGTGTGAGGCAGGAACTGCGCTCCTGCTGTCCCTACGAGGAAGCACAATTGCGGTACATTTGTTGTTTCTATGGCAGCTGTGACAGAGGTCCTACTGTCACAGCCCTACGTACATAGTTGTCAAGAAATAAGGTACACGGTAGGGGTGGCACGATTCTGAAGCTGGGAAGCTGCCACTGTGGCTTCCCAGGAGGCAGGCAGCTTCCTGATTCGACAGCCTCCTGATGGGGGGGGGGGGGGGGGCAGTGGGTCCCTTGTCAACCAAGGCCTGTGGTGCGGCTCTGGGAGTCATTCCTAAAAGCTCAGCTGACACTGTTTCTTCAGCTCGCCAATCTGTGAGACCTTTGAATACCTTGCTCACCAGTAAGCAAGAGATCCTGGTGTAAGGGCTGGAGCCTCTCGTCGCAGCCACCTAGGAGAATCTTAGAAAAGTAACAAGTGAGAAACGTTTCAGGGAGCAGCCATTAAGGGGTTAGAGAAGGAAAGGAGAGCAAACAGAGAGGGAGACCAGATAGCACGAAACGAAGCATCTAAGTCTGAGTAAAAAGAACAATTCCAACTTGAAACTAAACTGTGATCCTAGAACCCAAATAAAAAAAGGGCTGTGTTTCTTAAGACCAAAAGACCCATAGGTGAGACTTTGGCCAGAACTATAAGAAGTAGAGGTGACCTTTCAAATGGAACTGGGGGCATGCAGACACCTGACATTTGTGTTCGTCTGTCCTCAGCTGGACCCCTAAAGATATGGACTAATATTTACCTATATCCTTAAAAGTGGAGCCTTAAAATTTCCAAGGTAAAGAGCTGATTCTGTGTGCCCCCTGGTGGCTTGGGATAAAGGTTAGGGGCAGGGAGAGAGAAAAGAACATTCTAGAAATGAAAGAGTCTTAGAGCTGGACTGTAATGCCTGCAGTGAAAATCCACATTTCTCCTTGGGTAAACCAGATTAAAACATCTCATGTAGAACTGACGTTCTTACAACAAAGCAAATAGCACCCTGTGATGTGGCCAACGAATGATCCCGACTTCTTATTTAGTAGTATCACTGCAGGGGGCACCTGGGTGCAGTCGGATGAGCATCTGACTCTTGGTTTCAACTCAGGTCATGATCTCATGGGTCCTGGGATCGAGCCCCAGGTCAGGCTCTGTGCTCAGCCCAAAGTCAGCTTGAGGCTTTCTCTCCCTCTCCCTCTGCCGCTCCCACCCTCAAAAATAAATAAATAAATCTTAAAATATATATATATATCACTGCAGGCCCGCATACCCTTTTGTGTTTCCAGTGATCCAGTGATAGAGATTTTCCCTCACTCAGGGAGGCACTCCAATGTGATGGTTAAAAGGTTGCCTTCTGGAATAATATTTAGCTAGATCAACTCCAGTAACAAGATGTGGGATCTTGGGCATATTATTTAACCTCTCTGTGCTACAATTTCCCCATCTATAAAATTGGGTTACTGAGAGACTTGGTGAGACTCCTTCGCGTTGTGATTGGCCACAGAATCAGGTCCTCCAGCCACGTGGTCATATAAGCACACCACTCAGTGTGGGTCTGTGTGTTCAGACAGGGCTACCCCAAAGACTACTTCCAGGAAGCCAGAGCAGACCCATGATGCCAACCCACGACCTCCCGCTAAATTAGCCGACGCCACCTCCCCTCATCCAAGAGGGCTGGACTTGGAGGGCTGGAAATGAAGGGTCCAGAGTTTATTTGCATTTCTTGATATGCACACAGAATCTTTATTGGGCTTGGATTCAAAGTAAATGTCCTAGATATTGGGGCATGTTTTTATTTTATTGCTATATCCATTTTATTGGTACATTTGTCACTTTTGTCTCTTTTAAGGGAATATATGCCACCACAAATGGGTAATAAATCAAGGAGAATCTTTCCCTACAGTGCTCCCATTCCCTATCAGCAGAGAGAAATAACGCACAACTCAATTCTTTCGCTGTTGTACGATCACTTCTCCGGGCCTCACTACCTTAATCAGCCCTCCATGTCCTCCCATGATGCTGTGACCCAACCGTGTCTGCCCTCTGACTGCTCTTCCGCAGCTCTGGATTCCAAACTGTCCAAAGGGCAGGGTTTGTCCTCTGTATCTCGGGAGTCCTCCGCAAAGCCTGTGCTCAGTGACCAGATGTCCTTTATACTCCACACAGATTCGGTTCCTGGTACCTGGAAGGATGGAAGCCAAAGCCACAAAATGCTATCTAGAGCTTCTGCAGGCGCCTGCTGGGACCATCAATCCTTGGACTTGTGTGTGCCTTTATTTCTTCTGTCATCAAATGGTTCTTGTGACCAATCAAAACATAGCATTGAAACATAGATATTAATAGATAAAATAAGTAGGAAAAGATAATAAAGAAAGTTTGGCATACCTTTTCTTAAGATGTGCCTTCTGGAAGGGGAACTTGCCTGTGCCTAAAGATGACTTAGAGCAGTGCTGTTGACAGCAAATTTTTTTTTTTAAGATTTTATTTATCCATTCATTCATGAAAGACAGAGAGAGAGGCAGAGACACAGGCAGAGGGAGAAGCAGGCTCCATGCGGGGAGCCTGATATGGGACTCGATCCCCGGTCTCCAGGATCTCGCCCTGGGCTGCAGGTGGCACTAAACCACAGAGCCACCCAGGGATCCCCGACAGCATTTTTTTTTTAAGCTTTTATTTATTTGAGGGATGCCTGGGTGGCTCAGTGGTTGAGCATCTGGCTTGGCTCAAGGTGTGATCCCAGGGTCCAGGATCAAGTCCCACATAAGCCTCCTTATAGGGAGCCTGCTTCTCCCTCTGCCTAGGTCTCTGCCTCTTTCTCTCTGTGTCTCTCATGAATAAATAAATAAAATCTTAAAAAAAAAAAAAGATTTTATTTCTTTGAGAAAGAAAGAGAGAGAGAGAATCTGAAGCAGACTCCCTGCTAAGCACAGGGCTCAGAGCGGACTTGATCTCACAACCAAGAAATTATGACTTGAGCCGAAACCAAGAGTTGGACATTTAAGAGACTGAGCCGCCCAGGAGCCCCGACGGCAATTTTATATGCCCCCCCAAAACATGTTTATTTGGGGGCCTCCCTCTGCCCTGCATGACAACCCCACTGCAGGACATTAGCTCCACGCTTCTCCTTAGGAGCCTGGGAAGTAAGGAGGGGAGCCCCGTTGTCCTCTGAGGAGTCCAAATGTCAGCAGCGTGAAGGAGAAGACAAGCCTGAGGTGTGCGAGGCTTGGATGTGGTCAAGTAAACCATGTAAGACGAGGCTGGGCGCAAGCAGGTGTGAGCCCCCGGGTCTGCAGCCAGTTGCCAACCGTACTTTTAACGTGGGGCCTCCGCGCACTTCCACTCTCAGCAGTGACTTCGCCTGTACTTCCAGATGAATAAAGAAGCTTCTCCAGGGAGTTTTATTTGGCACCGGCCGGTCAGAAGTTCTTCCCCCTATAGTTACTTGGCCTGGGCAGGAGAGCTTCCTCCCCTCATTAGAGGGAGGTCCCGCACCTCTGCTGCCACCTGCACCTCTGCTGCCACCTGCGGGGTTCTGAGCTCCCCGCCTACAGCTGCCCCTCTTCCTCCCGGTTCCTTTTACCACGTCCTGCAACACAGATGCATGTAGGTCTGGACCTGCTGCCTGTTCTAGCTGCTTCTTAAGCTCATCATCGGCTTCCCAGGCCCACCTCCATGCCAAGGCAGGTCCTCAGAGCCTCCCCTGCACCCCACCCGTGGCCTTGGACATGTCCCGTGCTCCTGCTCTTTCTCCCACCTCTACTTTTTTTTTGTTCCCTCTTGCCTCTCTTTCTCCTTTGGCTACTTTGGTGGCTCCTCTCCCTCTGTCCATCCTCTAGCGGAGGTTTCCGCTAAACTTCTATTGTAGCTTTTCTCTGCCTGCTGGATCTCTACTGACTCCAGGAGCTCACTGACTGGGCCGTCGCTACTCGCCCAGAGTTCCCAAGTCCTTATCTCTAGCCCCGCGACTCCTGCCCTGCCTGCTCTCCACACTTCCAACTTTCTGCAAACATGTCCCTGTGAACATCCAGCCAAAAATCTTAGACTCAACAGCCCCAACCTGAATCCAGTGCTTCCACTCAACTCCAGGTTGCCTCCCTCCCTTATTCTCCTACTTTTATAACAACTGAACCATTTTTGCTGCCTCACAAGCTAAAACGTTGGGGTCTTTTTGACATTTTTTAAAAGGTTTGTTTATTTATTTATTTATTTATTTATTTATTTATTTATTTATTTCAGAGTGAGAGCGAATGAGAGCGAGAGCACTTGGGGGCTGGGGGTGGGAAGGGGAAGGGCAGAGGGAAAGAGAGAGAGAGAATCTCCAGCAGACTCCTTGCTGGGCACAGAGCTCAACCTGGCTGGGCTGAGATCATGACCTGAGCTGAAATCAAGAATCCAACGCTGAACCAACTGAGCCCCCCAGACCCCCCTCTTTTTGATATTTTTTTTAATCATGAAAAAATTTATATTCAGGTTTATAGCCAGCTGGACTCAGTTTAGATGATCCCAATTTTGTTGGCAACATCCAAAGCATCATAGTCAGGACCCAGTCAAACATATGCTTTCTTCTCTCCATCAGGCCTGATCAAGGTGTTGACCTTGGCCACATCAATGTCATAGAGCTTCTTCACAGCCTGTTTGATCAGGTACTTATTGGCCTGGACATCCACAATGGACACAAGTGTGTTGTTGTCTTCTATTTTCTTCATGGCTGACTCAGTAGTCAGGGGGACCTTGATGATGTCACAGTGATCAAGCTTATTTCTCTTGGGGGTGCCTTCGAGGATATTTGGGCTGCTTCAGAGACACAAGGTCTTGGGTCTTCGGAATGTAGGTGACATGCGGATCTTTTTCTTGTGACTGTGCACCACTTTCAGCACCACTTTCTCAATTTGCTTTGGCTTCGGCTTTGGGAGGTCCAGGGGCTTCCTTCTTCACCTTCAGTGCCATCTTCATGAAAGGGATTTCTTTTTGATATTTTAAAACAACTTTATTATGTGTCATACAATTCATCGATTTAAAGTCACAGAGTTGTACAATTATCACCACAATCAATTTTTGAATATTTTACTCTCTCCAAAAGAAAAAAGCAATCCCAAAGTGATCATTCCTGATTCTCCACTGACCCACCCTCCTTCCCCCCCACCAACCCACCCCCCTCCCCTCCCCACCCCCTTCCCCTGCAACCACTAATCTACTTTCTACCTAAGAGTTTGTCTATCCTATTCACTTGATACAAATGTAAACATGCTATATGTGGTATTGTGTGGCTGGTTTCTTTCACTTAGCAGAATATTTTCAAAGTTCATCCATGCTGTGGGGCGCCTGGGTAGCTCAGTCGGTTAAGCATAGGACTCTTGGTTTCCACTCAGGTCATGATCTCAGGGTGCTGAGATTGAGTGTGGAGTGGAACTCTGGGCTCAGCACAGGTCTGTTTGGTATTCTTTCCCCCTCTCTCTTCCTCCCCCTCTGTTCCTCCCCCATTCGAGCTCTCTTTCACTCTCTCTCTCAAATAAATACATAAATAAATAAATAAAATCTCAAAGTTCATCCATGTTGTAACATGTACCACCATTTCATTCATTTTTACAGCTGAATAATATTCCATTGTATAAAAGCAACACATTTTATTTATCCATTCAGCAGTTGATGAAACTTTGGATTGTTTCTACCTTGTGGCTCTTAGGAGTAGCACTGCTGTGACATTCATGTACAAGTTTTGGTGTGGACACATGTTTTCAATTATCTTTGATATACATTTAGGAATAGAATTATAACTCATGTTTAATGTTTTGAGAACTGCCAACTGGTCTTTCAAAGTGGCCGCACCAGTTTACATTCCTACCAGCAGTGTATGAGCCTTCTGGTTCCACCACATCCAAAGCTATCTTGCTCACCAGAGCCATCCTAGGAGATGTAAACTGGTGTCACGTTTGGTTTTTATTTGTACCTCAGCAATGGTTGATGATGTTGAGCCCATTATCATGCACTTATCTGCTTTCTGTATGTGGAAAAATGTCCATTCAGATTCTGCGCCTGTGTTAAAGTTGGGTTAGTTGGTTGTCTTTTTATTGTTGAGTTACAAGAGTTCTTAATGCATTACAGATACACATCTCTTATGAAATACCTAATTTGCAAATACTTTCTCCCATTCTCTGGGTTGTCTCCATTTTCCTGATGGTGATTTTGGAAGCCCAAAGGTCTAAATTTTTATGAAGTCCAACTTATCTATTTTTTTTCTTGCCACTGTACTTTTCGTGCATCTAAGAAACCACTGCCTGACCCAATGTTGTGAAGACTCACTCCTATGTTTTCTTCCACACATTTTATAGTCTAACTCTTCATTTAAGTCTATGGTCCATTTAGAGTTAATTTGTTATGTACGCTGTAAGGAAAAAGCCCAACATCAATCTTTTACGTGTGGCTATCCAGTTGTCCCAGCAACATTGTCAAAAGAGAGATCTTCTTTATTTTTCCTTTTATCTCTTATTTCAAATTGTCATCAAGTTTTCCTCTTTTTCTCTTTAAGATGGCCATTTGACTACCACACCAGTTTCCAGTCCAGGCCATCACTATCTCACACCTACATAACTGCATCTGTGTCTATCCTTCCAAGCTCTCAGCAAGCCAACCCTTCTCAGAAGGACACTGAAAAACTGGAATTGCTTCCACCAGCTTAGGGGTCTACACTTAATTCATGTTACGATAAAGCATCAGAGCCACGATCTCCCCGATTTCTCTGATCTAGCCCCACCCTGTCTGTACCAGTATCTAAGACTTCATTTTCTGGGGTTAGCTCCTCACTGAAGAGGGAATTCTCTTTCCTTCCTGTCCTTTCCCTCCTCCAACTGTCTTCCTTCCTATGCACCCCATTAAAAAATCCCATAGGTCCTTAAAAGACTCCTCCAAACCCCAACTCCTTAGTATGCCTCCCTTAACTACTCCAGCCCTCATCAGTGCTCTCTTTAAAAAAAAAAAAAAACAAAAAACAAAAAAAGATTTTTATTTATTTATTCATGAGACACACAAAGAGAAAGAGAGGCAGAGACACAGGCAGAGGGAGAAGCAGGCTCCCTGCAGGGAGCCCTATGTGGGACTTGATCTGGGTCTCCAGGATCATGCCCTGGGCTGAAGGTGGGCGCTAAACCGCTGAGCCACCCACCAGTGCTCTCTTCTGAGTCCCTACTGTATTTGTGTGCTCTGTGACACCAAACACTATATAAATGACACTGGTACACACAATTCCATCCTACCACCCAACACCAGTGAGCATTTATTGCAGTTAACCGAAGTTCACAGCCCTGTGCAGGCATGATACATCACCTACACTCTGTCTCCTGCCATCAACTGAGGGAGTCCAATTGGATGAGGTCAAGGACCCCCTTCTAGAATTCCACTCCTTCATCCATTATATACTGATCCAGTTTTGAAGTTTAAGCTTAAAGTTAACTCAAGGTTTCCAGGTGAGGAAATTTTCTCAAACCACGCCAGCGTTTTCCAAAGACTCCCAGCATGGTGATTTCTTGCGACTGAACGCGCACTCCACTGTGTCAGTGATCAGCCCCTGCCTGTCTCAGACGCAAGCTTTGGAGAGGCTGTGATTTGGTCTGCAGCTTATACTGCGAGACTCCTCCAAATCCTCAAAGTTAACTTCGAGAGAGTATCAGATTGCAACCCCTTCCCCCACCACCATTAAAAAAAAAAAAAAAAAAAAAAAAAAAAACCTTTCAAATTGAAGAGGCAAAGTTTGATCCCTTCCATGTTGAGAGCTGAAAACAATAGCAGCTTTCTGCTCTAGCACGACTTCAAAAGGCTGCCGAGTGACTGCTCTAAGAATACTTGGTTGTAGATGACTGAAGAAATGCACAAGGCATCCTCCTGCGACTTAGTGCCCCATTAGCACGAGGGAAACGCTGACCCTCCCCTCCCACCACCTTTAATAAAGCCACGATTGGTACTGGTATTAACTTGGTAGATACGGGCAATTGGAAGATTGAGCCTTTAGCGAGGAACTGGGTGTGTGGGGGCGGGGGGGAGAAGGAAGTAGAAGGCGGTTAAGCACCACCCTGCTGCAAAAAGCCAATGATTAAGAATTTGTTGAAGTGTCCTCAATAATGCATCGATCTTAAAAAAAAAAAGAAAAGAAAAAGAAAAATCAACTGGAGATGGGTGACCCACTGGGTTGAGCCCAGAAGCTGAGTCCCCGATTGTTGCAAAAAAAAAAAAAAAAAAAAAAAAACCCACAAAGCCCGATCCGAGGCACCAGGCTCGGGCGCGCAGCAGCCAGCCAGAGGTCCGCCAGCACTTCCTTGCCGGAACGCAGCCGGAGCGCGCCGAGCGCGGAGCGGGTCCGCAGGCCGTGCGAGAGCCTGTGCGGGCGCAGCCGCCCGCCTCTCCTCGGGGGCACCCGGTGGGCGCTCGCAGCCCGCCCGCCCGGGAAGAAGCTGCGCAGCCGACCTGGCGGGGAGCCCGCGTCAACCTCCCTGCCCCCCGCCGCGGAAAAGTTTGCTCCCCATTCGCCGCTCCCCGCCCCCGCCCCTCCGCCCTGCGGCCGGGGGACCACGGAGGAGTTAGTGGGTCCTCCGCGCACAAACACACCCACCAACAAAAGAAAGCCCATTAAATCTTCCCTCCTGTGAACTCGCGCCGCAGCGGAGGCCTCTTTGAACTGACCCCCGCCCCGCAGCCCCCGCGCCGTCTGGGGCGCGCGGCCCCCCCGGGCTCACTCCTCCCCGCCCGGCTGCGCACTTTTGCAGCGCGCCCGGCCTTTGATGTTTCCCTACACGATGGCGCAGCAGCCACACTCTCTTCCCGGGCGCGGGGCTTTGTGTAACGGAACTGACATTTGGCCTTGATACCTGTATCTCTTGGTGATTGCAACAAATTTCTAAAATAAATATTGTACTTTGATCTCCTGGCATTGCATTTTTAATGGACGCTCCGAACATTACTTCATTAAGAGTTAAGTTTTTCAGGAGCTCGGCTGCAAAGGGAGGGAAGCTCAACAGCAGCTAGTGAAAGTCTCTCTCCAAACTTCAGCGCGTGCACGGGAGGCTGCCGTCCCCGCGGGTTTTCCCCAAAGGAGGGGAGGCCGACAGCAAGGACTCGGAGCAGTCCAGGGAGGGCCTCCTGTGCGCCCCAATGCCCTAGAGACTTTGCTTATCTTCTCTTTTTTTTATCTTCTCTTCTCTCTTTTTAAGGCTACAAACACCCCACAAGATGAGCACCACCATCACCCCCATTTTACCAATTGGGAAACTGAGGCACAAAGAGGTTGCGTGACTTGCTTGCCAAGGTCACCAACTAAAAAGAGGCAACTAGAAAATCTGGGTTCGGATTTTTTTTTTTTTTTAGTCCGACCGCTTAACCACCAAGCAACACTACTCTCTGCCGTCTCCTGGCCACTGGTGGTGGGTTAACGGGCTAACCGGGGCATCTTGGAAGAAAAAGTTCTCTCCTATGACAACTACGCAGATGTGAATTGGCTTTTCTCGCGTTTGCGTTACGATAGCGAACAGGGTCAGCAAATGAGATGCTTTCCAGCCTGCTTGGCCCAGCCCGGCCCGGAAAGAACGCCCGTGAGCCCCAGACCCGGGCCGGACGGTTCGGGGTGTGCGTGCTCCGTGTGCGCCCCCGGAGTCCCGGCTTCAGACTTGAGTCCGGGGAAGGGCGCCCCCGGGTCTCCGGCTTCACAGGCCCGCGACCTGTGGATGGAGCGTGGGAGGGGGGGGATCGCCAGGCCTCGGAGCAAAACACCAAGTCCCCTGCCCTTCCCCGATTCCAGAACAGCCGGTCCTCGTCTTCAGGAGCCTCGGCCCAGCGAGCTGTGTGGTCCCTGCTCGTCGCTTCTGGGATGGCACCTTGGGGGTGGGCCGAGCCCGTGAGCCGCTCCTAGCATTTGGACCTCAGGTGGCCCACGCTTCTAACGCAAGACGCTGCTATTTCTCTGGCAGATCCCAGGCAAGTGGAAATGTGGGCTTGGTGGCGGGGACCCCGACCCCTGACGGCAGTGCAGAGGCCACCAAGGTCCAGCGCAGCCTGCGAATCCGAAGCCCGTTGGAGCGGGGTTAAGCGCTGTTGGGCCGCAGGCTCGGTGGTCCCCAGGCAGTCGCCGCCGGGGCGCGGCCTCCAGCTTGGGGAGCCCCGCACGGCCCGCGGCCCCGGAGAGAGGAGGCGCTGACTGCGGGGAGGCCGGGCGTGGCGCGGGGTCCGCCAGGGTCGGGCCTGTCCAGGCGGCCCACTCGCTCACGTGGCCGCGGGGGGAGGCCTCGGCCGCCCTGCCGGCCCCATCCCTTCCAGCGCCGTGAGGACCCCGCGGCGCCCCCCTGCCTCTTCCTCCGGCCCGCGCCCCCCCGGGGGTGGGGAGGTCCCCGCGTCCGCACCGACCCCGCAGGACCGCGGCCGGGCGTGCGCCCAGCGAGGGCTGGGGTGACAGTTTCCTCGACGCGGGGCGCACGCCACGCGCCTCTACTTTCTTTTCTTTCCAAAGGTGCCAGGAAGCCCACTTTGTGTTGTCTTTTCTTTCCGGCTGAAGGGCCTCCCTCGTACAGTGTGTGCTGTGCTCAGTGACAAAAGGCTTCCTCGACCGCGCCTTACTCTTTCCAAGTGGCTCCCGGCAGGTCTGTGCGGCTCGCAGAGAGCGCGCACTCGCTGGAGGGGCCCGGATTGCCCGCCCCGGCCGGGCTCCGGGGGCCTAAGCGCAGTCAGCCGCCTGACCGACCCTCCGCGGCGTCCCGGGCTGCCAGCCTGAAGACGCAAGAGCGACGTAACATGTTTCCCCCCCTCTGCTGTGTATGATGGTTGGCCCTGGGTGTCCCGCCAAGCTTAGCTGTGCTGGTAAGCGCGGCACGGGTGCTTTTCCCAGGCTCACTATTTGCAAAAGTTGCGGCCGGAGAAAACTTCCAGGTCGCCAGCAGGAATGTCACCAGAGGGCCACAGTGGCTTGTCGGGCAGGCGGCCCGGGAGCGTGCGCGCCACCCACCGCCGCCATGGGCGGCCGCCCGGCCCCGCCCCGGGTCAGGGCCCCGCGGGCGGCTGCGGCGCGACAGGCGGGGCGGTGGGGGGGGGGGGGCACGCGGCCGGGCGGGCGGGCGGGCGAGGTGCGTCCCCCGCCCCGCCCCGCCCCGCCCGGGGATTCCCTCGGGTCCGCGGTGTGCGCGGGCCGCTGCGTGTGCTGCGCGGGTGTGGGGTGTGTAAGTACGCGGCGAATCACCCTCATCTCGGTCTCAGGGTCCCGCGCCTGGAAGCCAAAGGCAGATTTCTCTGGAGATAACAAAGACACTTTGTCACTTTGGGCGCTGCCTCGGTGCAAATCTTTAATTGCAAAGGAGTTGCGGGGGGTGGGGGTGGGGGTGGGGGTGGGGGGATCGAGTGTCTCCAGCAACCCCAGCGCGGGTCTCCAGGCGGCAAGGCCCCCTTTGATCAGGAAAATCCAATTATTTGTGTATATACATTTCCCACATAGTGATTACTTCATTAATTGTCCCGCCTTTATCTCCTCCCTTCCCATCCCCCCTAATAATCAGTTCTTTTATCCCGACCAACAAACACACCATAGGAGCTTTGTGGATTCAAAGGATTTGCTTTCGCTTCTGAAAGAGCCGCTATTCTTTGATGATTGGGTAGCGGCAAACTTCAAAGCCATAAATCTTCCCTCTGACTGGCTGGCGGCCCAGCAAAGTCCTTATCAAATTCTTGGAGGTGATCCTGAAGCGCTCAGACCGCGCGCGGGCCGAGCGAGCGGGGTGCGGCGAGGGGCGCCGGCGGGGAGGGCCCCGGAGCGCGGGGAGGGCGCGGGGGGCGCCGCGCGGCCGTGCGCCCTCGCCTTCGGGCCTCCATGCCTCGGCGGCGCCCTGCTCGGCAGCCAGCGGCCCGCGGGCAGTAGCGATGGCTGCCGTGGCCGTCCTCCGGAATGACCCTCTGCAGGCCTTCCTCCAGGTCAGGTCTGGGCTCGGAGGGGGCGAGGGAAAGCCGGGGGGAGGGGGCGCGTCCGGATCGGGGCACCCCGAATTCTGGGCACCCGAGTCTCAAAGGGACCCCGGCTCGGTGGATGCCGCTAGCGCCAGCCCGGGGGGTGCCCACGTCAACTTCGCACCTAGCCTGGGTGTCTGGAGGGAGCGTGGCCTTTGGGGGAGGGACGCGCGGATGGGGCGGGGGCGGGGGCGGGGGTTCGGCCTTGCGCGCCGGGCTGAGAGCCGGGCCCGGGCTCACCCCGGCGGGCCCTCCCGCTGACTTGCAGCCTGGGGCGGGCGGAGGAGGAGCTCGAGAGTCGCGCGGAAAGAGCTTAAAAGATGGGAGGGCGGGCGGCCGGGCGGCGGGGCTGCGGGGGTTTCCGCCCCCCTTCGGGCCGCCGAGCCGGGCGCGGCGCGGCCGACCCCTCTCCCCGCCCACCCTGCGCCGGCTCTCGCGGAGGCCGGATGGCGTCCGTGTCCGTCCGCACCGAGTAGTTTCACGGGAAGCGCCCGGGCGCCCCGCGTTCAGGTAGCGCAGGCGCCAAAGTTAACCGTCCGGGCGGGTGCGGCGCGGGTGCGCTGGCGGGGAGGGCCCCGGGCCGGGGCGGGCGGCGCTGCAGCAGCCGGCGTGGGGGCGTGGGGGCGTCGGGCCGGCCCGGAGACCGCGCTCGGAGCGCTAACCCTTTGTCCCTTCTCCGCCCTCCCCGCCGCCGCCCATGCAGGACCGCACCCCCAGCGCCTCCCCGGACCTGGGCAAGCACTCGCCCCTGGCGCTGCTGGCCGCCACCTGCAGCCGCATCGGCCAGCCCGGAGCCGCGGCGCCCCCGGACTTCCTGCAGGTGCCCTACGACCCCGCGCTGGGCTCGCCCTCCAGGCTCTTCCACCCTTGGACCGCAGACATGCCGGCGCACTCCCCGGGCGCGCTGCCGCCCCCGCACCCCAGCCTGGGCCTCACGCCGCAGAAAACGCACCTGCAGCCGTCCTTCGGGGCGGCGCACGAGCTGCCGCTCACACCCCCTGCAGACCCCTCGTACCCCTACGAGTTCTCGCCCGTCAAGATGCTGCCCTCGAGCATGGCGGCGCTGCCCGCCAGCTGCGCGCCCGCCTACGTGCCCTACCCCGCGCAGGCCGCGCTGCCTCCGGGCTACTCCAACCTGCTGCCCCCGCCGCCCCCGCCCCCGCCGCCCACGTGTCGCCAGCTGTCCCCCAACCCGGCCCCCGACGACCTCCCCTGGTGGAGTATCCCGCAGGCGGGCACCGGCCCGGGGACCTCCGGGGTGCCGGGGAGCAGCCTCCCGGGCGCCTGCGCCGGGGCCCCCCACGCACCCCGCTTCCCCGCCTCCGCGGCCGCCGCCGCCGCCGCCGCCGCCGCCGCCGCCGCCCTGCAGCGGGGCCTGGTGCTGGGCCCGTCGGACTTCGCGCAGTACCAGAGCCAGATCGCGGCGCTGCTGCAGACCAAGGCCCCCCTGGCGGCCACGGCCAGGAGGTGCCGCCGCTGCCGCTGCCCCAACTGCCAGGCGGCTGGCGGCGCCCCCGAGGCGGAGCCCGGCAAGAAGAAGCAGCACGTGTGCCACGTGCCGGGCTGCGGCAAGGTGTACGGCAAGACGTCGCACCTGAAGGCACACCTGCGCTGGCACACGGGCGAGCGGCCCTTCGTGTGCAACTGGCTCTTCTGCGGCAAGAGCTTCACGCGCTCGGACGAGCTGCAGCGGCACCTGCGGACTCACACGGGCGAGAAGCGCTTCGCCTGCCCCGAGTGCGGCAAGCGCTTCATGCGCAGCGACCACCTCGCCAAGCACGTCAAGACGCACCAGAATAAGAAGCTCAAAGTTGCCGAGGCCGGGGTCAAACGGGAAGACCCGCGGGACCTGTGAGCCCCCCCACCCCGGGGGGCGACTCGAGGCCCCTCCCGCCTCGGACTCCCGCCCCGGCACCTCCTCGGGGAGGCTCCGGGGCGCTGTGGGCACCTGGCCCCGGGCAGACCCAGCCGGCGCCTGCGCCTTCCCCGCGCGCCGACGGGGACCCTGTGCCCAGGAGGAGCCGGGGAGGTAGGGTTGGGAGCTCCGCGTCCCCCAAGGGCGGTTGCGAGCTCGGACCCATTGCACCGCCTGGGAGATCTACAGTTTGGGGGGACCACACTGGGCTGACCTTGTATATATAGGAAACACTGCTGAGTTAAAGCGGAAGGACCTTGGGAGATTTGAAATAGTGCTCGGGTTTTTTTGGTTTTTGTTTTCTTGTTTTTGCTAGGACCAGGCCGGGCTTTGTACAGGTTATTTAATAGCTTTGTTAAAAGAATAATTATAATAATTATGACATTAATAAAAATGTTACTTTTGTTCTCAGCTCCATGCAGAGCTACACAGCATGAAATGTCTCTGTAAAGCAATCAGCAGTTGCGTGAAAATAAATACTTTAACTCCAGGGTCAGCTCGAGACAGTCTCATTTGATCTTTTCTTCTTCTTCGGGGAGGCTTATAAACCGGTCAGGTTTCACCTCGAAGACAGCTCCTGTAGGCTGCCCCTACGGAGGTCTCTTTGGTTTGGAAGGGTCTGGGCAAGTGTGTCGGGTTCACGGATGGAGGAAGTAAGTAAGTGGGGCAGGGTCAGATTTGTGGGAAAGAGGATAGATCATGCGGCCTTTGGACTTGACCGGCTTCTCTTAAAATTTTGATACCTGCTGCACAAACAATGCACGTTCTTTTATCTGGCGAGTTCCCTGCGGCTTTCCATTTGGTGGTACTGTGGGAAGAGAGGTCACACTAGAGCTTTGCTTCCTCCTGGCAACGGGTTATGCTGGTGTCTGGAGAGGTACTGGAGACCCAAGGATCTGTTCACATTTGCGATTTTGGACAGTTACAGGGAAACTGGGGGCCCTCCTTCAAGTTTGGTCTTTGCTGGGGGGGAAGAAGCTGTTACCTCAGCCCTGTTGTCTTGCTTGTTTTCTTCTAAATCATTATGCTGTGAAAATCTTAACAGTCTTGCTTCACAATAGCCACTTAGGGACTTTTGGCTGGGTCTGGAAGTTTAGTTCCATTTCGTATCTTGGGGTTTTATTCTTTTGAATCATTGAAGTAGACCAAGATTTGCTCAGGGAGGAGCCAGGAATACTACCATCTAGGTTTCTTGCCTGCCTCTTAAAAAAGTTTACAGTTGTTTTTTCAAGTGTCTCAATTCCACTGGCTCCTTGATGTTGGTTAATATATTTTTTTAAAACCTGAAACTGAAATCTTAAACTTCTGATTTAGAATTATCAAAGAAAGAAAATTATCAAAGAATATTTGTTAATATGTTAAACTTGCATCATTAATGCCAGATTTCAGTGGAACTGAATAGTCTTTTCATGGCAGTGGAAGTGTATATAAATTGATAGGATTTCACAGTTTACAATTTGTTGTTACCTTTCCTTTTGTTTGAAGTCAAACTGAATGGTAAGGTCTTAAAAGCTAGGGGAAGGTTGTGCTGGAGACTTACAGAATTAAGTAAAACACAAACATCAATATAACAGAGATGAAATTACCTTTGTATTTCTAACAAATAGCATTTTACTCTAATATGAGACAAGGTAGTAGAAGAATATTAGGATTATTGGGGAGATAAGCCTTAGAACCAGCTGCTCTCATTAGAGATTTTGGAACTATCTAGTGACAGATTGGCATATGAGTCTTCAGAGGTCTTTACCTGGGAAGGGCAGTTTGGTTAGCTAAATTTTCAAGGGTGTGATGGTTTTGCAAGCAATAGTAATAAGAAGGTTGCTACACAGTTACACTAAATACATCTAAGTGTGTAATCTTAATCTAAATCAAGATTCTTAAGAATAATTTCTATGAAGGGTTGCAGAAACTCATCTGAGCCCTGTCCTGGAATGGGCTTCAGGGCTAGGAAAGGTTTTTTTTGGCAGATGAGTGAAGAAAGAGAAATCCTGGTGGAGGATTTTCCACCAGAAAAATTTTCTGATTTTCAACTCAGAAAAGTTGAAGTGATTCTCTCATTGAAAGAGAACGCCCTTGGCGGGAAAAGTGGCAACTTTGAAATAAGTTTGCGAGCTGTTATTAACAGCCATAATCATCTAGTGTCTAAACAGATAAAATGTTGAAAATAAAATTTCCCTGTAAGTTTATCTTTATGATTATTAAGAGAAGAACTAGATAAAATATATGGCATTTATGTAAAAATACAATATATATATAATTTTTAAAAGCAGAGCAGTCATTTGATGACAAAATGACTTTCTTATGTTTTCACTTATAATTAAGGATTAATAACCTGCAAACTTAGAAAGTATGGTAAAAGTACAGTTTCTAGGCTAACTTGGTGCAGTTGAAAGACTGTTCCTTACTGTGCCACTGCAAATTTGTGTTCCAATTACTTTAGAAAAATTATCCAAGTGGAAGCCAGAAAGCCACAATGATATGATATGATATGATATGATATGATATGATATGATATGATATTATTATCCAAATGTAGGAAACCATTTCATGTTTATACTGAAAAATAAGCTAATAAATCAGAAATAGAAGTTTGACAGTGCAGAAATGTATTTGATTTTATAAGCTGTTAAAATTTGAACTGCTACCACATGCTGTTTCATAAAACTGCAACCAGTACCACTTAGAACTTTAAAAACTATTTACAATAAATCAATATGCCAGAAATAATATGCATAAGTGATATATAATTGAGTACAGTTAGCAGAAAGTTTTTAAAAATTCAAGTAAAAAGAAGTTCAGAAACATGACAATTAAATGTAAACTAAAATTTATTTTTTATTTAGAGTTTTGCTAACATCAAAAAAGAAAGTTTAATCTACCAACTATATTCAAGGCTTTACTTAAAGATCCTCACACACAATTCATTAAGTTTTAAAAACGAATTGAAAATATGTTAATGATGGTCTTATGTACATTTTTAAAGCAACTGTTTTAGTAGTGTGCAAATATAACAAAGTATCATATTTTAGAAAATTCTAAAATTAGTGTGATATGATTGCTTTAAATTTAACAATTGATAAATGAACCATTTTGATCAAGAACTTAGAACATGGAGAAATCGAGTTAATCAATGATTTAGGTGATTTGGAATTATGTGTTTCCGAACTTATTAACAATACTCCATAGCTTTCTCAAGGGAAAATTGTGCAAATTTACCTTTGACTGACCACTAATTTGTAATAGTTCTGGTAATGAATGGAAGTAAATTATGTTAAAGAATATATAACTGTATCATTTATTGTGTTAGCATAGTTTCAGTTAGAATCTTATAACCATATTGTGTATATTGTTTTAAATTATTTTGCTGTTAGTCAATGGAACAAGGCATGCCATTTTAAAAACTAATCTTGATGAACAGGCTTCTTGCAGGAACCTATTTGAAACAGTGATATTTGTAGACAAGGCAGTTTTTCACCCTGACCTGCATTGTTTCTGTTCTAATACTGTGAGTTTTTAAGAAATCCGTTTAAAGCTGCACATTTAGTGTTTTCCTTTTATTTTGGTTCTGCTGTGAGAGTTTCACAGAATGTTATTATAGCGGTAGCAGTGACTTCAAATTCATGTAAACACCTACAAAGGTGTTTAGGTCTCTAAAATTGCAAACTGCTTTTACTTGCCTTAGCTCTTCACATTAAATATTGATAAGTTGAAGTAAATTGATGATATCTCACTGGGAAATGATCTGTGTGGTGGAATCAACAAATCCAACCCCCTAGCTCTGTTTTTCTAGTAAATGGAATGAAGGTTTGCTAATATCCCAAATTGAGGGCTACTCCAAAACAAGTAATATTAACGTTCTATCAGATATCATTACCTACCTCTGGTTTACATGATAGAGGGAGACTTTAAAAGGGTATGAAACCAAGGGCAGCTTTGAAATATGGGTATGTGCCAGCATAGTTGATGAACCAGGAAAAAATCTAGATAGAAAGATGTATGTTGGCAGTGAAATCTATATTTAGATTAATGCACCAAAAGGACACATTTCATTATTGGGCCACTATACTGGTAACCTGATTGATGTGGTATCTGATATACATAAACAGTACATTTTTCTCTGGTGATGTTTGGACTCAACACATTTTTCCATAAAGATCTTTGTGTCAATTGCTCCTCCCTTGATTGTTTTTAAAGAATCTGCAGTGTTTCAAATTAGTTTATGGATATTGTAAAACAGCTTACATAATGTTCCTTACTATTAACAAATAAGTCATACTGTTCGACAAAGATGTAATCAAACAGCTTATGGGCCATCACAACTTTTTTCGATAGTTTCAGTTTTACTAGTACAATTTACTACCAATTGTAGATTTGCATGCGATGATTGATATACTATATATTTTCATGCTGACATTTTGATGACTTCCCTTTCTAGACTCTATATACTTTTCCTTCCATGTCTTTAGTGATTATGCTGAAGCATAATCCCCAGTGAGGTATTTGACACTCAATTCTTAATTTAGTCCATGTATGTGAAATGCAGTAGTTTCTGCACAACACATAATAAACTATATTAACCAAGAATCTTATTTTGGTTGTCTACCTAATACCAAAATTCAATTCAGTGGAAATAAACTAAGTTCCTAGTTTGATATATGGAAAATCTGTAAAAGTAAAAAAGTAAAATCTTTTTACTTTTCAAAAGTTGTTTCAGCATTATGAAGATTTGGGCTGCCTATAATGAAGTGGGAGGTTTTTTTTACCTCACATCTAATTGTTTTCATCACTTGTCAAAATTCTAACATCAAAATATACTAAAATCACCCAAAGTCTGAGGCCGTAGCTAGGTGTACCTGTCTTTTTAATAAAAAGTTAAACCATTCAGCCATACGGGTGCTCTCTAATGATTTTGTGTTTAGCATATTCTAAAACACAGATGGAAAACATCTGGCCCTCAGCTTAATTTCATCCAATTCACAAGGCAAATATCAAAGCTGAATCCTCATTTATGCTTATGGTGGGGAAAATGTGTCCTAATTTGAAAAGTATTTGGTGGTAATTTCCTAAAATCTGCATAAGGTACCATGAAAGCTTATTTCTCTTATTTCTGTCTTTGCGAGTTTTATTCTTACGTTTCTGTATTTTGTTTTCTTTTTCCATTCTATAGGCCTCTTGACTTGTGGATGTCATGTGTCTCCTGTATAACCATGTGTCTCCATCTCATCAACTCATTTTGCATCATGTATCTCTCTTCCTTTGCTCAAAATATGTATGCCCATTCTTTGACTTTGCTCCCTATAATGCAGAACTTGACAGGATTCTAAACTGCAGTTCTTTTAAATCTGTTGTATTATTTTTAATAGGCATTTACGTTCCTCGGCCTAAAATTTCCATGTAAGTGAGTTAAATTTATAGTTCTATTTGTAGATTCATGTTTTATTTATGTAGTACATGTCTGATGTTTACTGTGGCTTTGTGAACATCAGTGGGAAAAATATTTTCATCACAATTGAAAGTAAAATTGTAAAATATGATAGTGGGTTATGGTTTGAAGTAATCCCAGGCTGGCTGGATAGATTTTAATTAGTAAAAAGCATACAAAAGAAAGAGATTACCTAAATCTGTAAACATAGCCCTTTATTTATTGAGCTAAAGTTTTAATGAAGGGGATGTGAACTAAGACCTGTAAGCATTTAGCTATTTATATTCCCTTATTGAGGTTATCATATTTGATGGAGACTTCTTTATCTTTCAAAGCCTTTATTCTTTTTTTGATCCTTGATGAAGTCCATATCATTTCTTGCTAGTACCACAGTAACTGCCAAGAAAGTCATTGTGGTAATGAGTTTTGTGCTGAGCCTGGGTTTGGAGTCGAAAGCTGCTAAGTTGTTTTTTCAGGCGAAAGTGCTCCCTTTGTCAGTCATGATTCAGGCTTGTGGATGGCAAACCAGTGTGCCCTGAGCAGCTAGCAGCTAGAAGTTGTAGGGCTGTAGGTGCCCCCTTGCTTCTGTAGCGGGGAGAGCTAAAAGTAGGGAAAAGGGAAACAGCCGTGGGGAATAACAGGCATTTGGAATACCCTGTTTTGATAGGCTTTCTTTCTTTTTAAGATTTTATTTATTTATTCATGAAAGACACAGAGAGAGAGGCAGAGACATAGGCAGAGGGAGAAGCAGGCTCAGGAGCCCGATGTGGGACTCCATCCGGGGACCCCAGGATCAAGACCTGAGCCAAAGACAAATGCTCAACCGCTGAGCCACCCAGGTGCCGCTGATAGGCTTTATTTCTAAAGGGGTTGAAATAAGGCAATTGCATAGAAGCTGAAGGTCGCTTTGTTTTTTTAAACCAAAGGTAAGTACAAATAGGCTCTAGGGAAGATATGAGCCTTGGCTGAGGACGTGTGGATTTGGATGATCATTCTGTCTCTTCTAAGGCTGAAAAGCTCCAAATCTAAAATCTGTAAGTCAAAAAATTCAAATACATTTGATTATGGCTACTAAAAATGCAACAGTAGTATGGATATTTCTGGCATTCATTCTGGCATTCTGGCATCTGATTTCAGGAATCCAGTTTTTAAAAATACAGTTTATTCTTGAATAGCTAAAGGTATTTTTGAAAAAAGGTGATTTAGGGTAAATCAGTCAGCCTCTATGTGAGCAATATCAGAAGCTAATCCCATGACCCTAGCATTGGCTTTGTTTTTTAAGATTTTATTTATTTGAGAGAGAGAACAAGCACGAATGAGGGCAGGGACAAAGAGAATCTTAAGTGGACTCTACGCTGAGCATGGAGCCCCACGCGGGGCTTGTCACAGGGCTGGAGGTGGGGCTGGATCTCACGACCCTGAGGTCATGACCTCAAGTCAGAATCAAGAGTCTAACCCTTAATCTGCTGAGCCACCCAAGCACCCCTAGCATTGGCTTTTGAAGATAACATTTCTGAGCGTGTCAGTCTTTGTAAGTGCTATATTATTATACACATTCCCAAGTCCTGTTTCTGTGTATGGACATTTCACAGTCAAATGACAGGATTCAAAATTATAGGTAACTTTTCAATAATTAGGTAGATGCAGTTACTTAGATTTACAAACTTAGGCCTAGTTAAGCTTAAGGAAATTGTTCTTGCCCCACACCCTCAAAGTCAGTTAAGATAATATGTACAATTAAGAATATGTGAGGGGCACCTGAGGGGCCCAGTGGTTAAGTGTCTGACTCTTGGTTTTCAGGGTTGTGAGATCAAGCCCCTGTCAGGCTCCCGCTGGGCATGGAGCCTGCTTAAGATTCTTTCTCTCCATCTCCCTCAGCCCCGCCCACTCTCCCTCCCTCCCTCCCTCCCTCCCTCCCCCCCCCCCAAAAAAAGAATTATTTGATGTCTACAAGATAAGACGCAATGAGGATTCAAAGATGAACACAATCTTTTAAAGAGCTTAGAGTAGTAAAAAGACTTCCACACAAATGAATGTAATACAAGGCCTAATTCATGCTAAAAGCGGCCAACCTACTAAATTTCTATTAAAACACAAAGGAAAGAGAAATTACTTCAGGCAAAACAATGATAAAATATTTTGTGCCATAAATGAGTATTCTGCTTTCAAAAGCAATACATAAGTTGCATCTATGGCATTCAGAACCCAATTCGATTTTAACATGAGAGCCAAGAGTTCAAGTCAGCGTGGTCCTCAGACCTGCAGCATTAGCATCACTTGGGAACTTGCTGGAAATGCAAATTCTTGGGTCCAATTCCAAGTTACTAAATCAAAACTCTGGGAATACGGCCCAGCAATTTGCGTTTTAGTAAGTCCTCCAGGTGATTCTGATCCACACTATAGTTTGAGAACCACTGACTTATGAAGCTGCATATTTTATCATAAGATTAACTTATGGAAAATAAATAAATTCTAGCAGAAAACATTTCTCACACGATACTCTTGGGACATAGAGAATGGATAAGCCACTTGACTGAAATCCCTCACCCAACCGAGAAGCTGAACTGAGAATCTTCTAGCTCCACGAGAAGATAGCAGTAGTCTTAGAATGAATGATTCTTAGCTGCATGTTCCATAATTATGTAGACAATTTTCCTTTTATAGTAGTTAATGCAAATAAACTTACATTTTTGAATCACAAATGAAATATTTTGTTAGTAGAATATTCCTCAGAAAGTAGGACAATGACTTTTAGCAACATGTGTTTTCTTAAAAGGGATACCCAGCTACCTGAGCAGTTTGGGTTTTTAGTGTCATTTCAGTGTCATGATTAATACCTAATTATCTGAGGGTACGTATGAACTCCACCACTGCAAGTAAAAGCAACATGCACACCCCATGCTGCAGAAATGCAGTGATGGCATTTCCAGAACACAAGCCCAGTTTGTTTCCTACTTATTTTTGGTGCAAATCACTTTTTAAAAGGGAATCGCAGAACACTAGGGCTTCTCTGTAAAGCCAAAACTTAAGCAGTTGTAGGTAGATATTGATCTAAACCCAGAATCTTCACTTCTCCTGGCTGCACTGCAGTCCTCATTCCTTATTACCCCAGCCCTCTGCTCCATGAAGTCTTTCTTGCTTACAGTGCATTTCAGGGCTGTTACTCAACTCAAAATATGATTTTGTAAAATTTCATTGAGAAGGAGTTTATTTCTGACCTTTGGAATTATAAAAAGCTGGGAATTACCGGTACCAGAGAAGCTCACAACCTAAATGAGAATATTCCATAATTGTTCCCAGTGAATAGCTATCTCTCTGCACTTCCAAGTCTAAGCAATGCAAGCATTGCCGATTTGGGGTTCTGTAGGACGATCCTAGTGAATAACAACAAGAAGCTAGGGTGATGCTGACTATGACATATTCCCAATAAGTTCCCCAGAACCCTGATCAAGGGAGCTGTGAATTTCCCCAACCAGAATTTATAGAAATAGAATTTAGCATGTTGAGTTGAAGGAGACTTTTAAAATCATCCAAACTTGGGATCCCTGGGTGGCGCGGCGGTTTGGCACCTGCCTTTGGCCCAGGGCGCGATCCTGGAGACCAGGAATCGAATCCCACATCAGGCTCCCGGTGCATGGAGCCTGCTTCTCCCTCTGCCTGTGTCTCTGCCTCCCTCTCTCTCTCTCTGTGTGTGACTATCATAAATAAATAAAAATTAAAAAATAAAATAAAATCATCCAAACTTAAAAATCTTTTTAAAAAAGGTGGGGGATCCCTGGGTGGCTCAGCGGTTTAGTGCCTGCCTTTGGCTCCGGGTGTGATCCTGGAGACCCGGGATCGAGTCCCGCATCGGGCTCCCTACATGGAGCCTGCTTTTCCCTCTGCCTGTGTCTCTGCTCTTTCTCTATGTCTATCATGAATAAATAAAAAATCTTTAAAAAAATAAAAAATAAAAAATAAAATCATCCAATCTGATCCTCTCATTTAACAGGAAAAAAATGAGGGCATGCTTGATCAACAAAAGTCATTATCCATGACCCATTAAAAATTAAGAACTCTCAATAGAAACCCAGCAGCCTAGAAAAGGGAGAGACAATTGGGGATCACCAAGAGTGGAAGAGGACTCAGGGAAGTAGCATCAAGCAGAACCTTTGGCCCTGAGCTGGCAAAGGACTGGCTCTCAACATTTTGTGTGTGTGAAAATTACCAGGGATACTTACTTAAAGGCAAATTCCAGGGCTCCATCCCTAGACCTTTTGGTTGATTTGGTCTAGGGTAAGTCCCAGAAAGCCTCATATGCCATCACTCCAGGGACTTTAAGACAGGTGGTTAGAAGACCACCATTAGAGAAACACTTCCTGACCAAAAAAACCTCTAATGAGTGGTGCAAGTTCTGAGCATTTTGATAATGACTAGTGATCAGCTGATAAATTCATACCCAATTTTACTTTTTTAAAAAGTCTACAACTCACCTGCTCAGGCCTGAGGCACACACATTCCAGAATCTTAAAGAGGAGAGGTGGTTTACAAGCTTTATCTTATTTACCCAGGTCTGTGCCAAATGCTGTAGAAGTCATGATCCTTTCCCCCAAACTATGGGAGGGTTTGTTTTATTTTTAAGTAAACTCTACCCCCAATGTGGGGCTCTAGCTCACAACCCTGAGATCAAGAGGCACATGCTCTACCATCTGAGCCAGCCAAGGGCTCCTTTCCCTGTCAAAATTTAAGAATGATGACACTAAATGGTCAGTTGGGTTTGCTAAATTCTCAACTAAAGTAGCTTAGATTCTGAACTGAAATCAGGAAAATTGAAGTAAACAGATATGTTTTAGGTCTCTCATTCTGGGCTCATTCTCTTTTGGTGAAAATTCAGAATCAATGAGTTGCTGAGTTAAATGATCTCAAGAGTTCACCAACTAAAAGCTTATCATTGTACAGATAAGTTAACCAAGATATTTAAGGAATAGAAATGTTCCCAACCGTAGTTAGCAGCCCAGGGGTCCCTGACATGCCTTATGTCTGTATTTCCATTGGTTTCATGACCTATGATGATTTACAACCATGTTATCTTATATACAAGATTATCAAAATTTTCTATAATGTCTATACATAAATATCTAATGAGTAAATAAGATGTTTCCAAGGACTTTTATTTTAACAACAGAGGCCTCTTAAAGAAAAAATAATATAAATATTTCAGATCACCTTTAGAAATATAGTCACTCTTTGAAAGTTCTTTCTTCTTCTTCAACAGAAATTTATGGAATGCCCTTTGTGTGCCAGGTAGTATTTTGGACATTGAAGATATAGTAGCGAACAAAATTCTAGCCCTCATAAAGCTTACATTCCAGTGAGACTACAGTGTTGTAATTCCTATCCTCTTCCCTGATACCTTACCTCTTTATCATTCCATTCACATGCAGGTTCATTTATTCCACAAAAACTCATTAAACATTTATAGATGCCAAAGACTATGAGTATCCGTCATGTAAAAATTATACAAGGTCTTTGCTCTTGTGGAGCCTAGTATGGGATACAGAAAGTTAACAGGCAGTATCTAGAATCACGAGGGGAGCAGGGACTGTTCACTACTGCTTACCAGAGCTTGGCACATAGTATATATTCAATATTTTTGTTATTGAATTTAATGTGGTATGATAAGTATGGTCAGTGTAGTAAGAATGCCCTAGGTTTAACTAATATTATCCCTTCCCAGCAGTATCTATAAGAAGTGTGTTAGGGATACAGACTAGAGGGCTCCTTTCTGCCTGTAGTTGCTTGGGTAGAGGTGAGGTGATGGTCCTAGGAAGCTGCAAACTCCTTCTACCTCTCCCACGATCTGGAACTGCTGGCTTCTCTGAGGTAATCTTAATTTCCCAATGTCTTAATAGTCATTCCCTTACGTTCCCTAAGTCTCATTGCTCTAGCTTTTAAAGGCATTGTCCGGGATCCCTAGGTGGCGCAGCGGTTTGGCGCCTGCCTTTGGCCCAGGGCGCGATCCTGGAGACCCGGGATCGAATCCCACGTCGGGCTCCCGGTGCATGGAGCCTGCTTCTCCCTCTGCCTGTGTCTCTGCCTCTCTCTCTCTCTGTGTGACTATCATAAATTTAATAAAATAAAATAAAATAAAGGCATTCTCCCTACCACAACCTTTCTGGCTATTATTATCAAAATCTAAGCTTCTTAAGATTATGTTATATGACTATTCAAAGACAAAAAAAAAAAGAAAAGAAAAGAAAAAAGAAAAAAAAAAAAAAAACCACAAGGGTAGGGGATGAAAGAAGCCAGAGCTGAGGAGAGAAGGAGAACCAATCAGATTAAAAACGAGACGATAGTGTGTGTGTGTGTGTGTGTGCTCAAGTGCGTGTGATGTGGAGGATTCAAGGATCTAGGGATGTAGAAAGATCATACCTCAGAAGGAACACATCTGGTGCTACTAAAAAGGCTAGATCCAGAGCATTTGGCAATAGTCTTGGCACAGACTCCTATGTATTAGTTCCCTTTTCTTTGCATAACAAATACCACAAATTTAAAGGCTTAAAACAAGACATTTATTATCTCACAGATTCTGTGCACCAGGAGTCTAGGCAGAGCTAGCTGCAGCCTCTGCTTCAGGGTTTCCCATAAGGCTGTAGTCAAGGTGTTGGCCAGGGCAGGGGTCTCATCTGAGGGCTTGACTGGTGAAGGATCTGCTTCCAAACTTAAGTGGTTGTTAGCAGATTCAGTTCTCAGAGGGTTGTGTGTGTGTGTGTGTGTGTGTGTGTGTTTTAAGATTTTATTTATTTATTCATGAGAGACACAGAGAGAGAGGCAGAGACACAGGCAGAGGGAGAAGCAAGCTCCATGTAGGGAGCCCGATGTGGAACTTGATCCCAGGACCCCGGGATCACGACCTGAGCCCAAGGCAGACGCTCAACCGCTGAGCCACCCAGGCGCCCCTGTCAGCGGTTTATTGGACTGAGGGCTTCAGTTCCTTGCTGGCTGTTGCCTGGGGACTACCCTCAGTTTCTTGATACATGGGTCTCTCCAACATGGCCACTTGCTTCATCAAAACATGCAAGTGAAGAAGGCAATAGAGTCCACTAGCAAGATAAAAGTACATCTTTTGTAATTTACTCATGGAAGTGACAGCCTATAAACATTCTATTCACTTGAAGAAAGTAACTCAAGAGAAGGGGATTAAACAAGGATTTAAATACCAGGAGGCAGAAATGATTGGGGGGCATCTTTTAGAGGATGCCTATCACAACCTTTGACATAGCTTGCCAAAAATAATAATAATGAAGTCACATACACAAACCATAAAGACTAAGACAAATTGTTTCTCAGCATCAGCCATGATGCTTTCTCACTGGCAAGAGACTGCCAATTGTCCCCCAATTATCCATCTTTGCTTTCTTCCCTTTAGCAATAGTAATCTCCAAGGTTTTTTGTATTTGTTTTAAAGATTTATTATCTTTTGGGTATAGTTGGGTACAGAGGACAGAGATCTGGAATGAGGCTGATTTTTTTAGGTCAATTCTACCCCCAACGTGGTGCTCAAACTTAATGACCCCAAGATCAAGAGCCACGTGTTCTACCAACTGAGCCAGCCAGGCACTCCAGTAATCCCCAGCTTTTAAGGAGGCATATGGCTGTCCATCTAGAGACTACATCTCCTAGCCTCCCTTGTAGTTGGGTATGGTCATACAACCAAGTTCCTATCAATGGGGTGTGAGCCTAAGTGATGTATGCCACTTCTGGGTAACATCCTTAAAATTACATGGACTCCCCTTCCACTTTTTCTTCTTTCTGAGGCTTGAATATAGACATAGTAGTAGACATCCAGCTCAATCATGTGGTTGAGGGCAACACTCTGGAAGATGGCAAAACAATAATAACAACAACAAAAATCCAAAACAGAAGGAATCAAGGTCTCAGGACCATCACCTGAAGCAGAGCAACCCAACTTTCCCAGTGTGCCGGCCAGCCAGACTTTTATATAAGAGGAAAATAACTCTTCTTGTTTAAGCCATTGTTATTTGGTGTCTGTTACAGTAACTAAACCATTATTCTAACTGGTAGATCACACAAGGCTTCTAGAGGCAGTTTTTAGTTGCGCTCCTGCTGAGTCTGCCTGTGGCAGCTGTGAATTACGTTCCTTTAAAAGATGTCACATGGTGTCACCTTTCCAGTTCCTACTAGTCTGTGTCTGCTGGAGTCCTTAAAATGAGTTCTCAGCCAAGAAAGGGTACCCTCTTAGGATGCTGCTATGGAAAACCATCACTGCTTTCCAGCTTTGCGCATGCTCATCTGAAGCCCAGATGACTTCACTCATTCAGTTATTCCTTTATGTCACCAGTCAGGGGTTCCTCTCCTGTGGCAGGCACTGTTTTAGGCACTGAGGAGGAAACAGTAAAAAGGAAAGACAAACATTGTGTTTTCAGATGGCCAGCATCCTAGTAGAGGAGTATTTACACCCTAAGCAGATAAACCAGATGATTTCATGGAGTTATAAAAACAAAACAACCTGATATTTATCTTTATTTGCTGTCCAAGATCACATAGGCCAACTGAGTCCCAGCCACGTTACTGGATATCCCACAGTTTCCATCATAGCCAGCCTCAAATATGGCCCCCCATGGTCCTTGTCTCTTTTGTGCCTCAGACTGAAGGAGACATATTATTTCCACCCACATTACTTTGGTAAGAATTAGTCCTGTGAACACACCTAGATGCACAGGGAATGGGAAATATAGAGACACACGTGGATATTGGTTGAACACTAACAACGTTCTGCCAACATGCTCATCATAAATATCCAAATAAGTAAAAACCAGGTAAGTTAGAAAATAAAAGGGCTGCTTTATCCTCACCCCATATAAATAACCATTGTTACCATTTTGGTTCATTCATGTATTCAATCAACACATCTTTCTTGATCTCCTGCACTGTGCCAAGCCCTGTTCTAGACGCTAAATTTGGTTCTTTTTTTTTTTTAAGAATTTTATTTATTTATTCATAGAGACAGAGACAGAGAGAGAGAGAGAGAGGCAGAGACACAGGCAGAGGGAGAAGCAGGCTCCACGCAGAGAGCCTGACGTGGGACTCGATCCAGGGTCTCCAGATCACGCCCCGGGCTGCAGGCGTCGCCAAACCGCCGCACCACTGGGGCTGCCCCTAAATTTGGTTCTTAATCTCATGCAGCTTCCAGTTTGTGTGTGTGTGTCTTGTAAACCACCTCTACCACACCTACCTATGTGATTTCAGGGAAACTACTTAATTCCTGAAGACTCAGTTTCCTCATTTGCAAAATGGGTATAAAAATAGTATCTAGGGATCCCCGGGTGGCTCAGCTGTTAGCACCTGCCTTCAGCCCAGGGCGTGATCCTGGAGACCCAGGAACGAGTCCCATGTCGGGCTCCCTGCAGGGAGCCTGCTTCTCCCTCTGCCTGTGTCTCTGCCTCTCTCTCTCTCTGTGTCTTTCATAAATAAATAAAATTTTAAAAAATAGTATCTAATTTATAGGGGGTTAAATTTGATAATATATGTTAAATAATTTATAACAAGCACTCAATAACAAAATCTACTATTGCTGTAGTCATAATGTAAATGTTTGCTTTTATATAGATAGCACTGTACTACTTATACGCAGTTATTCTATGGTCTACTTGAACCCTTTAGATAATGTTCATTTTTCCATTTCAGAACAGAAGATGAAGTTTATCTTTTTAACTGTGTTACAGTATTCTGTTGTCTGTATTTATACTAATATATTTGGTTGAGATATTGGTGGACATGGGATTCATGAATGGCCTTTTTTTTTCAGTTTTCTATTAAGTTTTTAATTTTAATTCCAGTATAGCTAACATACAGTGTTATAGTAGTTTCAGGTGTACAATATAGTGATTCAACAATTCTATACATTAGGAGACCCATGCTTAAGTATTTCAGGGTGAAGTTTTATGATGTCTGCAACTTACTTTCAAGTGTCCATGCCAAAAATATGTGTGTAGGCTATATCTACATCTTATCTATTGAAAGAAAGGCATAAAGCAAATGTAGTGCAATGTTAAGAAGCACTGAATCTAGGTTCAGTGCATACATGTGTTTATTGTTATAATCTTTCTATTTTTCTTTTTTTCATCATGATATACATCATGATAAGTGTACTTTTTATTTATTTATTTTTTGTTTTTTTTGTTTTTTTTTGTACTTTTTAATCCATAATAGTCCTATATATAAATATATACCTTCTTAGTTTATTCATCTATCGATGACCAGTTGGGCAACATTGGCTATGGTAAATAATGCTATAATAAACATAGGAGTGCATATATCCCTTTGAATTCGTGTTTTTGTATTTTTGGGGTAAATTAGTGGTGTGATTGCTGAATCATATGGTATTTCTGTTTTTAACTTTTTGAGGAACCTCCATACTATCTTCCACAGTGGCTACACCAGTTTGCATTCCCACCAACAGTGCAAGGGGTTCCTTTTTCTCTACATCCTCACCAGTGCTTATATTTAGTGTTTTTGATTTTAGCCATTTTGACAGATGTAAGACAATATCTCATTGTAGTTTTGATTTGCATTCCCTGATGATGAGTGATGTTGAGCATCTTTTCACGTGTCTATTGGCCATCTGGATGTCTTCTTTGGAGAAATGTCTGTTTATGTCTTCTGCCCATTTTTAAATTGCATTTAAGTTTTTTGGATGTTGAGTTGTATAAATTCATTATATATTTTGTATACTAACCCTTTGTCATATATGACATTTGCAAATACCTTTTCCCATTCCATAGTTGTCTTTTAGTTTTGTTGATTGCTTCCTTTGCAGAAGCTTTCTATTTTGATGTAGTTCCAGTAGTATTTTTGCTTTTGTTTCCCTTGCCTCAGGACACATATCTTAAAAAATGTTGCTATGGCTGATGTCAGAGAACTTACTGCCTGTGCTCTCTTCTAGGATTTTTATGGTTTCAGGACTGACATTTAGGTCCTTAACCCATTTTGAGTTTATTTTTGTGTATTGTGAAGAAAGTGGTCCAGTTACATTCTTTTGTATGTAGCTACCCAATTTTCCCAACACCATTTGTGAAGAGACTGTCTTTTTCCCATTGGATATTCTTTCTTCATGAATGGACATTTTATGCCAATTTATTAATGTACTCATTTTTCTGGAGAGTAAATCCAAAATTTAGTTAAATTCTGAAATGGTTCATAATCCAAAAACAGATCTGTGACTAAATGAGCCAATCCTTGGCTTGATCATGTGATTTCACCTTTTGGCCCAGGTTCTCCATCTATGTATTCAATTAAGTCACTCCTCTCTCTTTCCTAGAAATATGAAAGCTGTCTAGAAAACAGACAAAAAAAGAACCAAAACCAACAATATTCCTAGGTTTAAACTTCATGGTTCCATTTTACTTCCAGCTCCTCAGTGGAGCAGGACTAAATAACAGTGTCTACACTGAATTTAGTTAAATAACCCCCAAATACTTTCCCACTAGACTTTAAAATGTTTGAGTTTCTGTACTATTCCCTCATAAGTTTTATTTCTTTTTCTCTGTGGAGTGTGTCCTTATTTATGTTTTCCTCACTTTTCTAAAGCACCAGTCTTGAGAAGACACATATGCTCCATTAAACACTTTGAAGAGCACCTTTTAAATTTGCTTTCATTCCTACAATTTAATGCCGTGATCTAGATAGTCTAAAATTGTGATTTGAAAAATGTGTTATTTGAATACCAGTGATCTATTAAACTGCCACAGATAAGAGTTTTAGGGGAAAAACACAACTGCCTATTTCGATTTGAGAGATTTCAGTTCTGAGATACACACATAAGTGCAAAGACCATGGATGATTATAAGCAAATTACTTTACTTCTCTGAGATTAGTTTTCCCTCTATAAATTGGAGGGAAATTAGGGGCTTCCAAATCTTATTCCTGGTGACCAATGAGATACCTCAGGAGTCTCCTTGTAGATAGGGTGTTCTATTTCTGTTTTATATCTTGAGCTCTTTTGGTAACCACCAACCAACTGGATGATCCTTTCCACTTAGGTCATGAATCTGTATCCCATGAACCATAGGCATAATCTAGGCTTCTCAGAGCCATTGGTTGATACACAAGGTTTCATTCATACACAGTGCTGAAAAAAGGAAAATAGAAGAAAATTGTGTAATGGAGGAAGTCACAGGAAGGAGAGGGAGAGAGACCAAGGAAGATTGAGAAAGGAAGATACTGTTTGGCCAGTCTAGTAATGTGATCCATACTGACTCTTTAGACAGGGCCCATAGGGAGCTTCAGTTTAAAGGTTTGCCCAAATTCAGAGTTTTATCCCTCAAGAGAGCTAGAACTTTAGTGAAGATCTCATCTCTGGCAAAGCAGCCAGTACTGTTCCAGTTCATTAGAGATACCATTGTGTGGTAGACACATCTGTACTATAATGGAAGAGGAGTTGAGACTCTTGGTCTGCTACTAATGGCACGACTATAGGTAAGCCATGTAACTCTCGGAGGGTCAGGTTTTTTAATCTGAAAACAGAGGCAGTAGGAGTGGGTGATCTCTTGAGGTCCTTTCCTACTTGAAAATGGCATGATTCCTAGGATCACTTGTGTACAGTCAGGTGTTCAGGTTTATCTATTGCTAAATGGAACCACCCAACACTAATTGCCATAAAATAGCAAACATTGTATTATGCTCACATATTCCATGGGACAGGAATTCATATAGGACACAGTGGGGGTGGCTTGTGCTCCACAGTGTCTGGGGTCTCAATTAAGAATGATTTACTTGGGGGTGGCTCAAAGACACTGGAATCATCTGGAGACTGCCTCACTGACACATCTGGTGTCTGAGCTAGAATGACAGAGTTTGAACTCAGTAGAGTCTGTCAAGCAGAACACCTACTCATGGCCTCCCCACATGACTTGGGCTTCACAAAACATGGCAAGTATTGGTGGGGCAGGTGCACCTGGGTGGCTCAGTCAGTTAAGGTCATCATCTCAGTGTTGTGAGATGGAGCCCCACATCAAGCTCCTTGCTGGGTATGGATGTGGAGTCTGCTTAAGATTCTCTCTCTCCCCCTCTCTCTCTCAGCTCTCCCCCCCTCCCCTTACCCCCTTTGCAAGTACACACACACTCTCTCTCAAAAACTAAACTAAACTAAATTAAACAACTAAACTAAACAAAAAAACCAGTATGGCAAGTGGGTTCCCAGAGGAAATGTCTTCAGACTGAGCATCCCAATAATGAGCATTGCAAAACAGACAGAAACTACATGGTCTTTTCAGACCTAACCATAGGAGTCACTTAGTGACGCTTCTACCATATTTTATTGGTTACAAGCAAATTACTTAGGCCAGCCTAGATTCAAGGAAAGGGGAAGTAGACTCCAGATCTTCTTGGGGGGTTAGCAAGTTCACACTGCAAAAGAGCTATCATTGCTACTATCTTTGGAAAAGTACCGTCTTCCACAGTTTGTATTCTGATATTAGCAGTTCACATCCTTCCTACATACAAAATATCCCATCTCTCCCTCAAAATTCCTAGAGGTTCTTCCTCAAGATCTTTATATTCCGTATCAATCCCAAGTCCAGGATCTTGCTATCTAGTCAGGTCTTTGTGCTGATAAGGGTTGTCAGATTCAGCCCCTTCTATATAGTTCTTTGTCATCTGAAGACCTGAACCAAAGAGACAAGTGGTGTCTTACAATCCTTAAAAGGCCAGTTATCTGTCTGAAATGGTTCATGAGGCACCATCTCAAATCTTTCTGAGATCTTAAGAGGTATTTATGGTCACATCATTGGCTTCATTTTAACCTTGGCACTGTGTCTTCTGGATGGCACCTTGGACCTTTGCACTGAGGATCTTTCTTACTTTGAGAATGCTTTATGGACTGGGAGACTGGGATGAGCCACCTATACTTCCTCTAAATTTTGCTGGAAAATTGAACAGTCCTTCTTTCTTCAACCATAGTTGATCATCAGTAACTAAAAGAAACCAGTTGGTACCTTCAGTTTTCTGCCAGGAAATTTCCTTAGCCAGATCCACTAGTTCATTCAGTATATTTTCTAGTTTTCAATCCTCCTGCAGGTGACAGTGTTGCTAATAAGCCTTTTGCTACAATGCAGCAAGGTCACTTTTTCACCTTCCGACAATAATTTCCTCATTAGGGCACCTGTGTGGCTCAGTGTTTGAGTGTCTGCCTTTGGCTCAGGTTATGATCCTGGGGTGCTGGGATCGAGTCCCACATTGGGCTCCTTGTAAGGAGCCTGCTTCTCCCTCTGCCTATGTCTCCGCCTCTCTCTCTATGTCTCTCTTAAATAAACAAAATCTTTAAAAAATAATAGTAATTTCCTTCTTGTCCCTCTTGCCTTCATTGACAATCTTCTCAAGGTCCATCCATATTTCACTAACAAACTTCGCAAGGCCATTTGACCTTGAGAGATTGAATATATATATAGATAATGATCAGATAATATAGAGAAATGGAAACCTGACTCACAATCTGTAGCAACCAGGCTAAGAAACTAACCCATAATCTACAGTAACCAGCCCAGGAAGCCAGCCTACCTAAGTCAGACTTGCTGGAAGTCAGAATGCTAGTCTCTAGCAAAATTCCAGGAAAGCAGACAGTAGCCTTTATAATGATTGGCCTAAAGTGACCAGGACTTGATTAATAACTGATAGCTCCCCTAATTTTTGTCACTGCTTCCAACTTAGGACCAACCTGAAAAAGCTAGATGTGCACCCTAACCAATCACACAAGATGTCCTGCTTCTTGTTGGCCCACCTCCAGCATCCCCATGCTAAGAGCTTCTAATCAGAGCAAACTCAATGTTTTCCCTTTTCTCCACTAAAACTATCCCAACTCCTCTGCCTGCCTTCAGTTTCTGCCAAAATGCAAGTGATGGTGGCTGACTCCCTTGCTGTTTCAAGTTCTAAATAAGAACAGGGTTCCTGGATGAGTTGGTCAGTTAAGCATCTGTCTTCAGCTCAGATCATGATCTCAGGGGCCTGGGATCAAGCCTATGGGGCTCCCTGCTCAATGGGGGTCTGCTTCTCCCTCGCCCCTCTGCCCCTCCCCCCTGTGTATGTGTGTTCACACACTCTCTCTCAAATAAATAAATAAATAATATATATATATATATATTAAAAGTTCTAAATAAGAGCTTTTGCCTCTTCACATCTTGGTCTTTATTTCCACAAGTTTCTTCATTATCCTTAGTAAAAACCAGTGGCTTATGCTTTTGTATTTTGTTATGGAATAATCCCACTCCCAGGTACCAGATTCTGTTCTGGTTATCTATTAGTGTGCAAAACCCACCCCTACCTGGGTGGCTCGGTCGGTTAAGTGTCCGACTCCTGATCTCAGCTCAGGTCTTGATCTCAGGGTCATGCGTCAAACCTGGCTTTGGGCTCCATTTTGGGCATGGAGGAGCCTACTTAAAAAACAAAACAAAACAAAACAAACCAGAAAACCCAAATTTAGTGGCATAAAACAATATCTCCTAATTTAGTGGAATAAAACAAGTGAGAGTTTTATTCTGAGAGTCAGGAATTCATACAGGGAAAATAAGGAGGGCTTATCTCTGCTTCCCATTGTCTGAGCCCTCAGCTGGGAAAACTCTAATGGCAGGGGGCAGGAATCACCTGGAGGTTGCCTCATTCACATGTCCAGTGCTTGGGCTGGGATGACTAGAAACCCAGGCTCTGCTGGGGCTGGCAACCACTGGCTTGAACACTTGCCAGAGTGGTGGCTGGGATCTGTGAAGCAGTGTCCTGAGACAGGCAGCCAGACAACGTTCTAAGAGAGAAAGGCAGAAGCTGCATAGCCTTTCCTGACAGCCTTGGAAGTCACCTTTGTTGGCTTAATGAAGCAAGTCACTAAAGCTAGCCCAGATTCAAAGGGAGGGACTCACCTCCTAATTAGGACTCACCTCCTAATTAGGACTCACCTCCTAATGGGAGAGTGACGAAGTCCCTCTGCACAATTACACATGGGATGGGAGATGCTGTTGCAGCCATTGTTGGTAATTATGATTTGCAACTCCAGGTGACCCTCTTCCCGACATCTGTCAACTGATTCATTCCTACATTACTTATTTTTATCCCACTTCCTCTCAGAAAGAATTTGAGGACACTCGGTCCTAGAAAGATGGTCTGGTGGGCATGGAAACACAACAAATGAAGGTGGTTGGTCTCTGGTGAGAATCTCACACAGGTATTCATTTATTTATTCCATAAGTGTTTTTTAAGCGTGAACAGCGGGTTGCACACTGTGATCTCCTCAGGAGATGTGAGGTGAGCAAAGTTAACACAGTTCCAGTTCTTATGAAGCGTAAACCCCACTGAGGAGGCAGACATTTATAAATAATCCCACAAATCTATAACTATGAGTACTATAATCTCATGAATGTTATGCAGCAATGGTAACAAGTGGGCAACACAGGAGGCTGGTCCACTCCACAGAATTAGAGATTTCCCTGGAAAAAAGTGACACGTAGGCTAATAAATCAAAGATAAATCAAAAGACAAGTAACAAAACTAGGAGGTTGCCAAGTATGTTACATGAACCACTGGTAGCACAGAGAAGTATTCTTATTGTCATTATTATACATTTATTTTACCATTTTGTGCAATTTGTAACAAGTGATATTGGCTTTCCTTATTGGTTAGCAGGTAAGGTTTTCTTATAAAACTAAATATTTTTAACGAAGCTGTCAATTTAAAGAAAAATGGTAAGTTAAATAACGGGGTGGGCAGTACACAAGGAAGACAAACATCACAGAGGTGATGTGTGGCTACCTGCAGCTTAGAATACACTGAACTTGCTATGTTGGGGGATGCGGTAGGCAGTAAAGGGAGCATCCTGATGCCAGAGCCCTGAGGTGCAAGTTGCAGACAGAGTGGTCTGAAAAACAGAAAGGTAGCCAACACGGCTTGAGCAGAAAGCAAGAGGGAATAACTTGTGAGCTAGGGGAGGCCAGTAGGGCCCTGGGTTCAGGGACTTCAGTTCAGAACTGAAACCTCCAGAAATAAAAATGAGCAATTGTGCTTTTTTTCCCTTAAAATTTGTACCTGTGGCAGGTTAGTACAAAATCACTGGTACTTGCATACCTTAGAACAAACTTAGACTATATAGATAGCAACAATATTGACATTTCAAGTCTGAGAGCTAATATTCAGTTGGAAATGGTGTTAACATGTTTTAATTATCCCAATAGCAACAGCAATTATTCATATACCCTGAAGAATTTGGGAAAGGATAAAATCTAGTTTGCAAGGTCTTAAAAAAGAAATTTTATCAGTATAATTCATGCATTTGAAAAAATTGTACAGAGAGCTAATAGTAGGGGCGTGTGGGTGACTTACTCTGTTAAGTGTCTGCCTTTGTCTCGGGTCATAGTCTCAGGGGCCTGGGATGGAGCCCAACGTTGGGCTTTCTGCTCAGGGGAATCAGCTTCTCCCTCTCCCTCTCCTACTGTGCTCTCACTCCCTCACTCTCTCTCAAATAAATGCATTTAAAAATCCTTTTTTTTTTTTTAAAAAAAGGAAGAGCTAATAGTAATAAGTAATATTTTTGCTCTCCAACCTCTTTCCCACCCCCCGAAGCAATCACTTTAACAACTCTTTTCTGTTTTTATTCTTCAGACAGTTTTCTGTCATATATCTCTATATATGAATATATATGCTTATATCTCTATTTCTTGATTTATTGATTTCAGACAGTGTACTGGACATATCACATGTGCTTGCTTTGATTTCTTCAGGCTCACCTTTCTCCTAGTTTTGCAGCTTGCCTAGCCTGCCCTGTGTGACAACTAAGTCTGAGCTTCTGGTTCTACTGCAGGAAGCCATCAGGCCACATGCCCAGATCTGGCTTCCCCAATGGCACCAAAGGATCAGGTGAGGGATGACCGGGTTGCTCAGTGGTTGAGTGTCTGCCTTTGGCTCAGGGTGTGATCCTGGAGTCCCATATCGGGCTCTCCATGGGGAGCCTGCTTCTCCCTCTGCCTATGTCTCTGCCTCTCTCTGTGTGTGTCTCATGAATAAATAAATAAATAAAATCTTTTTTAAAAAGAGGGAGGTGGGCAGCCCCAGTGGCTCAGTGGTTTAGCGCCCCCTGCGGCCCGGGGTGTGATCCTGGAGACCCTGGATCGAGTCCCATGTCGGGCTCCCTGAATGGAGCCTGCTTCTCTCTCTGCCTATGTCTCTGCCTCTCTCTCTCTCTCTCTCTCTCTCTCGCTGTGTCTCTCATGAATAAATAAATAAAATCTTTTAAAAAATTAAAAAAAAAAAGAGGGGGGGTGTCAGGTGATACAACCTGCAAGGGGGGGATGGTATTAGTTAACTCTCTGGACAGCACATTTTGACCAATGGAAGACAGAAAACAAAGGGAGATTACAGTTACCCTTTCTGTTTTCTCCCTCTAATGGATTGTTCCAGGCATAAGATTTCCATACATTCTGTTCAAAGAGGTCCTTTGTGACTGAGTGGTCACCCATTGAGGAACCAGCTACATTTATTCATGGTACTTTATGAAGCAACGGCCAGTGCAGTACTTCAACGCCTTGTGTTTACTGCCAGGCCTTCCCTGAATTTCTTCTCATTTCCTTAGTCTTGCAGAGCTGGGATGGCACATTCTAATAAAGCATTAGCCCTTAAGCTTCGCCTCAGGCTATTTTCTAGGAAAATTAGGCTAAGACAGATATTGCCAATCTTACCTATTGATTTACAGCTATGACTTAACACCATCACTCCCGTCTTTCTCCCACGTTCCTATACTTGACTCCTTGTTCTTAGTTCGTCAGCTATGCTTGTAACTTTCAGCTTTGTGCTTATAACTTTACTTCTTTTTGCAAGCACCAGAGCCAGGATCGCTTCTCTCCAGTATTTTGGAGGATGAAGACACTGGTATCCCTTTCCTTCCTTCACCTTCCCTTTCATTCCAAACTTCTGCATCATACTTTCACGTGCTTAAAGTTGATAGCATTTACATCCTGTTCTCTGATCATGATTGTCTTCTGTTATTTTCCCAAGTGCTGATTCTAAATTTGAAGCTCAATGTACAGTGCATATACTATGATGACTATCAGGTGAACAATTGATGCTCACTGAGAGTTTGCTATATTTTAGGCACTGTTCACCAAGTTGTAGGGATAAAACCATGAACAAAACAGAAAAATCCTTGCCCTCGTGGAGCTCTCATTTCAGTGGAGAGACAAAGAATAAACAAGACAAATATGTAAAATATATAGTTAATGGATAAGAACTAAGAAGAAAATAAAGCAAGGAAGGAGAACAGAAGAGTCAAGCTAAAAGGCCAAAATTTTAGGTAGGCTGGGCAGGGAAGGCTGCACCCAGAAGGTAACCTAATGGAAGTGAGGGAGAAAGACAGATGGCCATCTGGGCAAAGGCAACAGCAAAGCAAAAGGAACAGCAAGTACAAAGGCCCTGAGGCAGGCGTGTGTATATCATGTTGGGATGACGGCAAGGAAGCTCGTGTGGCTGGAGCAGAATGATCAAAGAGATGTAGAGCAGAATAAAGAAAGAGAAGAAATAGGGAGCAGATTGTATAGGGCCATGTAAGTCCTAGTGAAGAGAGATGGGACACCTTGAGAGGGTTTTAAACAGCGGAGTGATAGGACCTAATGTACATTTTGACAAGATCACCCTGGAAATTGTGTTGAGAAGAGACTGAAGGTGAAGGGGGTGGCAATGAGGAAGCAGGAAAACTAGTTAATAGGCTATTGAAATAATCTAAGCAAGAGATGATGGTGGCTTGAATTAGAGGGGTGGCAGTGAAAAAGATTGAGAAGTGGTCAAAATCTGGGTATATGTTGAAAGTAGAACCAATATAATCAGTGAATGGTTGGATGTGGAGGGGAAAAATGGAGTTAAGAATGACTGTATGGTTTTTGATCTGAGCAACTGGAAGAGTGGAGTTGTGCCCTAATGAGATGAGGAGGATGGTGAGAAGAGTAGACTTCAAGGGAAAATATCAGGCAACCGACTGTAGCTGGTTTGGGCTGCTGTTACCTCATAACAAATCACCCAAAACCTTAGTGGCTTAACACAACAATAATGAATTGTCATGGCTCATGTTTTCTGTGGGTCAGGATTCAGATAGAGTTCAGTGCAACAGTTCCTATCTAAGATTTCTCATTGAAAGTCTCCTCTTTTTAGCACTGAAAGTCCTGGTTCCTGGGGCACCCCTTCCAAGGATGCACAGAATTGCGAGTTTTGGTGATGGGTGTCAAATTTGGGCCGGGGCGGGGGTGGAGTACAAAACCCATACAAATGGCCAAAGAAATAGGAATTGAAGGCAGCACTGTTTTTAGTGCCAAATGAATAGAGTATAAACTATCTGCCCAAAGTAGTCACTGATTTTTTTACCCCTGACCACTGATGTTGGCAACCATGATTTTCAGTTCACAATAATAGATCACCTGTTGTTACCTCCTTTCTAGTGATATGTTTACAACTCGAAGTGCACTCTGATCATGTCATTAACAGTCTATGTTTGACTTGGTCTGTGGATGAACTGTTGTGCTTTGTATTAAGATTATTGAGGCCACCTTGGAGAATCAGAATAGAGCCCCACTCAAAATTTGGCTCACATGTTGAGATTGATGCACACACCAAGAGCTATGGTAAGGTTAATGTATTTTCATCATTGAAGTCTCTGGGAGCGAGCAGGACAGCCATCTCCTGTGGGCCCAAGTGCCTTGAGAGAGCAGGGAAGGGGACAGACTGGCTTGCAGTTTCTGTGTTGAGGGGGTGGATGTGGGATGAGGATTCCCAGTGTGGTATGGGTTGTGTGGTTTGAACTTCCCACCAGCACCAAAAGAGAGAAGCCTGTCTTAGCAGCTTGCCCAGATGACTGGTGGAGGTGGGCGGGGGCAGGCAGGGGATGAGGCTTAAAGCCATTGGTAGCTCAATATCAAAAATGGAGTTAGGGACCCCTGGGTGGCTCAGTGGTTGAGCGTCTACCTTTGGCTCAGGTCATGATCCCAGGGTCCTGGGATCGAGTCCCACATTGGGTTCCCGGCAGAGAGTCTGCTTCTCCCTCTGCTTATGTCTCTGCCTCTCTTTGTGTGTCTCTCATGAATAAATAAATTTTAAAAATCTTAAAAAAAAATAGCCTCCTATTACAGAGATAGCTCTAGGTTAATTTTTAACACTGTGAATATTGTGACAATGTTTTCTAAAAGTTCAGATAATAAAAATGGGAACACCTGCTGTGTCACAAGCATGATCCAGATATCACTGAGAAAAGAAGGCTAAATGACTGTGGTGTTTTATTATAAAAGGAAAGACACACATAGCTGGGCCAGGGAAGTAAATAGCCCAGACAGGGCATGCAGTACAATATGCTAGAAAATAATTTTACGTTGGGCATGGCAGAGGGGGAGATTGTGAAAACACACAGGAGGACTGAATCTCACAAGCCTGGTATTAGACAAGGAAAGTTAATCAAACATTTTTCTCCCATAGGTACTAATGCTCAGTTGAAAATAGTGACCGCAGAGTTAGTCTGGGCATATCACATGGATGAACACACATTATTTTATCATTCCTTTTATGACTTTATGGACCTGAGTGAAGTCACATTTATTGATTCACAGACTGAAACTAAAATGTTCTGTGGGGAAATTTGAGAACAGATATGTTGGTCTCTGTGTTAGGTTGCCGGAGCCACCATAACGAAGTACCACACACCAGGTGGCTTAAAACAACAAAAAAATTTTAGTTCCTCACAGTTCTGGAGACTAGCTATGTGATATCAAGGCATCAGCAGGGCTGTGCTCCTTCTGAGGTTCTAGGGGGGAATCTGCTCCATGCCTGCCTCCTAGTTCTCATGGCTCTGGCAATCCTTGGCATTCCATGACTTGTAAGTTCATCGGTCCAGTTTCAGCCTGCATCTTCCCAAGGCAATTTTCTTTGTGTTCAAATTTCCTTCTCCTTAAAGGACACATGTCATATTAGATTCAGGGCATGCTAGTCTAGGACAATCTCAACTTGATTGCACCTGCAGAGACCCTATTTTTTTTTAAGGCTTTATTTATTTACTTGAGAGAGAGAGTGAGAGAGAGGAAGAGAGAGCACCAGCAGGGGTGAGGAGTAGGGTGAAAGGAGAAGCAGACTCCCCACTGAGCAGGGGGCCCGATGTTGGACTCGATCCCAGGACCCAGGGATCATGACCTGAGTCGGAGGCAGATGCCTAACCAACTGAGCCACCCAGGTACCCCCAAAGACCCTATTTTCAAATAAGGTCACATTCACAGCCTTCATGACTTTTGGGGGACACTATTCAACCCAGAACAGCCCCTTACAGTGTAGAGCTCATTCTGTTGGATCCTACCAGTGATTGCGTTTTCTATAACATATTAAATAATGCATCGAATTACAGCAACAAAAAATTGTTCACTCCCTCTTAGGTATTTTAACTTGAAAAGTGGAGTCTCAAATCATTTTCTCGGTTTCTATGAAGACTTTAATAAAACTGTAGAAAACTGTAAACAAAAGACTACTGATATCTTGTTCAAATAAAAACTAGACTTTGCTCATCTATCTGCATATTCAGCAGAGAGTGCAAATGTAAATCCTGGCAAATTCTATTCAGCCTATAAATCTCTATAATGTAGACTTGATAATAGCAGAGCTGCAAGCCAACATGAATTTACATTTGACTATATTCAGTTTTACCACTACATAAAAGAAAAAATGATGTCTTAAAGGCTGCAGGCAGTTCAGAGAAATATTATCAAACATAGATTAGGAAACAAAGATTTAAAATAACCTACTTATATCATAAGACAGAAAAAATGTCATTGTTATTTTTAATTAAATTTGGATAACACCTGTTTAATTAATGCTACTGTATGTTCTTTCAAAATATCTTATGTTTACCTATCTTAAGAATACATAATAACATAGCCTATAAAATTTACCTATCCAAAATAAAGTTTAAAAAGAGATAAATTGCCATATCCAAGGACAAGAAGGAAATTATTGTTTTTCTCACACATATTATTTAATTTATTGTGAGTGTTTTTCTCACACATATTATTTAATTAGTCCTATGAATTATTGCTAAATGCCATTGCTACTAGTCCTGTTTTTATGTACTTATTGTAGCATTTATGTTTATGACCATATAGTGATCTCTAGCATTCTGCTTTTGAGAGTAGTTTTCAAATGAAAATTAGAAAGAACTCCATTAGTTTTAGACATCATTATCACATGTTTCTATTTATTTAATGAGATTTAAATCTATAGCCAGGGATACCTGGGTAGCTCAGTCGGTTAAGCATCTGTCTAAGGCTCTGGTCATGATCCCAGGGTCCTGGGATGAAGCCCCGCATTTGGCTCCCTACTCAGCAGAGAGCCTTTCTCTGCTTCTTCCCCTGCTGTGCTCGCTCTCACTCTCTCTCTGTCAAATAAATAAATAAAATCTTTTAAAAAAATAATAAATCCATAGCCAGCTGAAAAAAAAAAAAACTAGTTTGAAGCTAGTAACCGTTTTTTTAAGAGGAGGTAGACAATATTTAACATTTTATAAGATGAGGATTAATTGTAACTGAAATAAATATTTCATTATATGATTTAATAAAGTGGGTACTAACTCTGTTATTTAATAATGTACACCCAATCTGAAAGAAATCACATGAAAGCTTTATCTGTTACTTTTATCTAATGTGTCTTTTAAAACTCAGTAGTCCCAGGAATCCTGCCAGTCACACTGAAAAGAATCTGTGTTATTAATTTACAGTGATTTGCTCTTCAAAATTCTTTCCTTCTAGCTAATGACTTGGCCCTGAGGATGACTATTAAGAATAGCTAAAAAGATTTGCTAATGTTTAAATACTTTTTAAAAAGCCGTTTTTAGTGTTCATTGTTTTTCACCAATCTCCTGTGGACTCTCCCCCAAGAATGCTCCATATTCTTGACCATAGCCTGAGGGTGGAAGGAGCCAGGTCTTTCCACAGACTGTCACCATCCCACCACTACCCCACTCTACAATGTCTCACAGCTGAAAACTTTTCAAAATCTCAAAATACCCTATTTCTAAGGCTGGCTCGGGCAACCTGGGAGGCTCAGGGGTTTAGTGCCGCCTTTGGCCCAGGGCGTGATCCTGGAGACCCTGGATCGAGTCCCACATTGGGCTCCCTGTGTGGAGCCTGCTTCTCCCTCTGCCTGTGTCTCTGCCTCTCTCTCTCTCTTTCTCTCTCTCTCTCTCTTTCTCTCTTTCTGTGTGTGACTCATGAATAAATAAATAAAATCTTAAAAAAAAAATAAGGCTGACTCCACCTTAATTGACATAGATGTAGAACAGAGAAAGGAAATCCACAATGTTAATGATCTTTTGATCCATCACAAAAAGGAACTGCCCTTGGATTTGGCCCAGGAGGTATTTACACCTTGGGGCCACCTCTGAGCTCTGAGATGGGTGAGAGATGTGCCTTTCTTTTGTAAAGTGAGAGAAGAAGCAGAAGCATTTTAAGAAAGAGTCCATACAGATGTTGAGGATCCGGTAGCTGATTCCCTTAAACTATTTTTCTTCTTGGAAAGCAACCACAGTTTGCAGACCACTAGTGTAGGAGAGGGAAAGCAGATGGACTAAGGACATGTGGCATGATGGTGGGGAAGCACTGAGGACCCCCTGAAGATTAACTGTAATGAATTTAAAATGAAACTAGTCATGTGTTTTCCATTAGCCACAGTCTGCTGGACTGATATAGGCATGAAGAAGGCAGAGAACTGGATTTAAACAGGGTTGTCGATTTAACCAAGTAAGTAGTTTTGAGAACCTAAAGATGTGATACAGTGGCCAACAGGAAAAGAGAGAGAGAGGGAGAAAGAAAAGAAAGGAAATATAATCACAGTGCATTATTAGATTCTGCAGTAACACATTTTTATATGGATTTTAGTTCCTGACTTATCATCCTCTCTAGGACCAACCAGTCTGTCTAATGGTCACCTCTCCAGCCCTATTTCCTTTGTTGTGGATTTAGACCTTTTTATTCTTATATTATCTTGGTAAGAGTATTTGAGGGAAAGAGGTAGGTGATAAACATGTATGTCGTTTGTCATTTTGAACGAAAAGTTCTCAAATTACATTTTAAAAGATCACTCTGGTTCTTGGAGAATGGATTTGGTAGAAGAGACAAGACTGGAAATGTAATGTCAGGATAATCTTTAGTAATCCGAGTAAAGGATGCTGGTAGCTTGGGCTAAAGTGGTAGAAGTAGAAATGAAAAAAAGGACTTGGTGTGGAGTTGTTCAGGATGTAAAACTGACACGATTGGGTTATGGAATGGAAATGGGGAATAAAAAAGGGGAATTTTCCCAGGCTTATATGTCCAAGTGAAAAGGTCAAGAAGGTATGGTCATAGGAGTTTAGAGGTGAGGTCTAAGAAGGAGACATGTACTATGGAGTTCTTGATGGTGTATCAAAGCACAAGCCAAATAAATAGATGATGTTAAGTTTTTTAGTAACTAGATGGAAATGAGACCGCCAAGGCAAGTGAGGGTCCAAGAACAGATTTTATTGCAGGCACCCTCAGCCCTCGGGCGAGGTTCCACGACTCACGGGGCGGGGGGAGTGAGTCGGGGAAGTAGCACCAAGACAAGGTGGTAGGGGGTTTACATAACGTTGTAAGGCAGAACGGTTTCCTATTGGTTGGCTCATATGCAAAGGAAGAATTGCAATCCAACCAGTCAGAGTGACCCTCACTATGCAAAGGAAGGATTGCAATTCGACCAGTCAAAGGTGACTTCCTCCTCTGGGGTTTGAAGGGCATTGGGTTCGGTTGGAGAAGTCCAAAGGAGAGGTGTAAGGGTCTGCTCAAGCTGTCAGCAGGTCATTGGTCCATTGGCATCCCAAGTGGAGGTGGTGACAAGAACCTCAGCCATTTTGGGTATCCGCCATCTTGAGGAGTTTCCCTTCCCGCCTGGCCCCCACAGATGAAATCTATTAGGAAATGAACACAGAGTGAAAAAAGGAAGAAGGTCATAGTATACTGTAAAAAAATGGCCATATTCTCCTCTCATCCTGGTTTGCATGATTCTTTACAATGTGATTGTTTCCCATTTGCTTTGACCAATATAATATAGTGAAAATAAATGTGGGAATCTGAGCCTAGATATCAAAAGGCCTTGCAGCTTCTGCTCTTGCCTTTGAAACTACCATTTTAAGCCCAGACTAGACTTCTTAATGATTAGTGACAATGAGAGGGAGGCCCAGTCAACAGCCATCACTAACCACCATATATGTAAGGTCATTTTAGATTATCCGGGCCTCAGTTCACCATTAGATGACCATAGCTGCATGAGAGACCATAGGTAAGAGCAGCAGATTGATATGAAGGTCATGATCACTTACCCAAACTAATCCCAACTTGCTGACCCACGAATCATGAACAAATCAACTGTTTGCTGTGTGTGTGTGTGTGTGTGTGTTTTTTAAATATACTCTATTTTTAAGCCAGTAAGTTTTGAGATGGTTTGCTGTGCAACAATAGACCACCAATGCAGGAGCCCAGGAAAGAGTCTTGAGAAACTCCAATATTTAAATAATGAGCAAAGAAACAAAAGATGCCCCCCAAAAGTGGTAGCCAGAGAGATGGGGAGAAAAATGAGAAAAGTATAGTGCCACGGCAACGAGGAATAGATCCACAGAGATCAAGGAGTGTTTAAGAAGGAGGGAATGCAACAGGTCAAATATGGCTGAAAGGCCAAATAAGATGATATGAAAAATGCCTATTGGATTTAATTACATGAAAACCCAGGGCCATTTAGGGCAGAGGGAAAATTGGTAAGTTCAGGTTTAGACAGGCAGAGTTTGAGGTGCCTAAGAGATGTCTAAGTACATACTTAGATTATATGAGCTTGGGGCTCAGTGGAAAGTTTCTGGCTAGTCAGCATGCAGACGATAAAGCAATTAGTGTGGATGAGATCCTCAGGGGGCCCAGGCAGCCTGGCATGGGGAAGGGGTCTTGGAGGCACACCAAGACTGTGGGTGTTACACCCAGGCAGAAATCATCACACAGAAGCCCATGAATTAGGAGAACTGGGAGAAAGAGGTGTGTGAAAGCTAGAATAATAGTATTTCAAAAAGGGGTGAGATGTAGCTATGTCAAATGCAGCAGGGAGCTCTAGTAAGACAAGAACCAGGAAGCACCCCCATTGAATCTGACACCATTTGCCAGAGCAGTTTCAGCAGCACGCTGTGGCCGGCAGCATGCTGAGCAAAGACTGATGTGTAAAGAGAATCCAAGCAGAGACACAAAGAGGATAGATACTTTTAAGTGCCAAGTGTTTTGGGTTTTGACTCCTTTGTTTTAGGTGATTTGACTTAAACCTGTTTATTAACTTGGGAGTGGGTGGGATAGGGGAACGTAATTTAACAACAACAACAACAAAAAACAATGGAAGGTTATACTTTGGATTTTTTCCGACGCTTGCTTTTCTAGCTTTCATGAAAAATCGTATTTGTATTTAGTTTTTACAATATCACTCTTCATTTCAATATATAGTTTGTTAAAATTCCCAGATTTGTTTGCTTTTTCCATCCCAATTTTTAGGTTAGCTGATTCCGGATTAAATTGCAGAGGGATAAGGGGTGCCTGGCTGGCTCAGTCAGTAGAGCTTGTGACTCTCCATCTCAGGGTTTTGAGTTCAAGCCTCATGTTTGGCATAGAGTTTGTTTAAAAAAGTTGGGGAGGGACAGGGATTTTTCTCACTTGGAGCTATCTTCATATCACAGAGGAATTGTCTAGTGTTCCTCCAAGAGTTCCCAAATGATGCTAAGAAAAGAAGTGAAATTCCCTGGTCAAATAAATCTGAGAAAGGTTATATATTTAACATCTCCTTCTGAGAGACTGACAAAGACATTAGCGTATTAAAACCTGAGACATCCTATGTTAAGCAAAAACAAACAAAAAAACCTATTTAACAGTTTAACAAATCAATTTCTCCCAGGGAAATGCTTTTTATTCTGTTATTAGCATGGCAGAAAAATTTCCCCTTAACACCAGTTTAGGAAACCCTGCCTTAGCACATTGATTTACTGTGTTCTGTGGATTACTGTTAGGTTTTACAATACAGAAGTTCTTTTCCATCTTATCTTTATATTTAGGGATTCACTTCACCTCAGGGACTTGGAGCCTTCCCTAGACTTTCTACAGTGAAGAATAGTGGTACCACCACCAATTACCTTGGGGACTCCTTGATAACACCATGGTGAAGGGATTTAACAAAAGATTGGACAGAGAAGGGGCACCTGGGTGGCTCAATGGTTTGGGCATCTGATTCTTGATGTCAGCTCAGGTCATGATCTCAGGCTCATGGGACTGAACCCCACATGGGGCTCTGTGCTTGGTGCAGAGTCTGCTTGTCCATGTCTCTCTTCTTGCACCACCCCTCACGCCTATATACATTCTCTCTCTCCTCCTTTCTCTGTCTCTAAAATAAACAAATAAAACCTGAAAAAAGGTTGGACAGAGGATAAAGATGTTTGAGGAGAGGTCAGCAAGAGACAACATCTTAATTAATGTTAATGAAATTTCCTGCTCTGTGAAGGGATTGGTAATTTATTAGAAACTTTTCTACAAAAAAAAAACTTTTCTATAAGGATATGATTGAGGACAAGATCAAAGTGCCTCCTCACATGTCTGGAGGAAGTGATCACTAAACTACAATTACTTTAAATTAAGACATACAACTGGAGATGGTAACATATTTTGAGTTTCCGATGAAATAATCATGACATAATCCTTACAGAAATGGGTGTTCTAATTATGGACTGAAAGAGGAAAATTGTGGAGCACAGATATGTCATTGTGGCAGTGTGCAGGCTGCAGCATCACTCAGAGAAGAGCAGAAAGCAATGGGATTCATGTTGGTCCCAATATGAACCCTGACCTGGCCCGAACTGGCAACCAATCTTATCCTGCCCATCTTTTAAAGTGATTGGTTAAGTACAGCTAACTTTTTTTTTTAAAGATTAGTATTTCAACCATACACTAGTATTTAAATTCATCCACACATCAAGAATTGGAAGACAATTATCATTAATATGAGGCCTAAAATGATGTTTTGACTCCAGGCTCCCTCTACTGTCTCTGCAATGATAGACAAACATTTTATGGCACTCTCCTGACTAGATTCTCATTTTGGGAAAGTCGAATAAACACGATTCTTGTGCAATGATAAAGGACAGCCTCAGTATGATAATCAGGAAGTTCAATATTTGCAAAAAGTTGAAAAATTATAAACTAATGAAATATTTACATAGATAAACTATATAAAGTTGTTATTATTTGACTGTTTTTAATCCACAAATGGTCATCTTATATGGTCAACCTTATATATGACCATTTAATTGTCAAAGATTAGTAAGGAGTGTGTGTGTGTGTGTGTGTGTGTGTCAGGGAGTGGTTATTGCTTTTAATCTCTATTATGAAATTCCCTAAATAGATTGGTTAATTTACATTATGCTTCTTGACCAAAATTAACTACAGGATATGTCAACTCTAGTGTCTTACATACAATATAGTATATCCTATGACTTGGATTGGAAGAAAGAAATCTGCCTTCAAGTTAAAAAGTGTGAAGATACAAAATGTTTCACACGGGAAAGTAAATGAAAGAGATGTAGAAAAGCCTTCTGTTTACAAGAGGAAAGCTGGAAATAAAATAGTTAACATTTTAACTGTGAAAGGAGGAAGTAGGGCAATTTGCATATACTTCAAACAATCTCACACTATTGTGAAAACCTGCAAATCCTGGAAAGAATTAGAGGTAAAAGCCAAAGTCAATACACTTCAAATACCCTTGATGTTTCATAGTCACTAACAAGAAAGCATCTTCTGAGTAAGTTCACACTTGGCACAAAATAAATATTAATTCAGTTGTTGGTAATTTTCCAAAAAGTTAATATTTTACAGTTCAGAATTTTATTTCTTAAGTCTGCCTTTGAAGCTGGGAAAATGCTTTTTGAAGTTCTGTTTTCATCGTCCTAGGAATTCAGTCAAAGAATGAAAGATGCTATCAAAGATTTATTTACAAAGATGTTCATCAAAACCTTATTTTTGTAGTCACTGTCCACTACTTTACTTTTTATGCCTAGCATAGTGCCTAAAATATAGCAAGCACTCAATAAATGTTCTTGAAAGAAAGAATTACAGGAGAAAAGTTGGAAATTTCTGCATTGGGGAACTGATTGAATAAATTATGAATTGTGGCTTATACATATTGTATAACATTATATGGCCATTAAAAATGTTTTGAAGATTCTTTAAAGTCATCAGGGAAATGTTAAGACTTGGAAAGAATGTTAAGCAAAGAGAGATGCTAACAATATGTACATAAATACAAACTTTATAAATATATGCACACAAAAAGGCTAGAAGGAGAGAAGAAATGATTGAAGTGGTTTTTGTTTTTTTCTTTGTGCCTCTCTGTATGTTGCAAATTTTCAATCATGAACGTGTATTACTTTTGTAATCAGAAAAACAAATGTCAAACATTTTTATGATGTTCTGCTAACATTCTGATCTGTAATAAAAATGTATCTATTAAAAAGAGATGGAGAGATTTACATGGAGTGTAAAAAAAATTAAAAACATGGAGTATAATAAGAGATAGTTGTTATGGGATGGTTCAGTATTTGTATGGGTGTTTGACTTTGTCCCTTCACTTTGTTAGAACAAATCCTCACTGCACAGATCCTTTGGATAACTTATTCAGTGGCCTGAATGCAGGAGCCAGAACTAAACTATGCTCTACTTTTGAGTATTACACCAATGATAACATCTACACAAAGGTTATAGAGGGAGGTGAATTATTTCTGAAGTTTTGCAAGGATGAGATATGATATTTTTCATCAGAGAGAAATAAAATAACCATCATGGGTTCAAATAGACGCTTTACTTGAATGACCTTTAATCCTTACAGCTATCCTGGAAATAGGTACTTTTATTCATATCATACCACCACAGTAGAAGAAAAATAGCTAAGATTTATTAATCAATTGTCATGTGCCATACTCTATCAGAGGCTTATTTTCTCTCATTTCATATTCTAAGCTACCAGGGCAAGTAGGGTTATTATTCCCATTTTGAAAATGAAGACCCTGAGGCCCAAGATGGAAGCCAGATCTGTCTAACTCACCGTCCGTGGGGAGAAAATATTTACAGACATTACCCATCTATCTTATTATTTTATTTTATTTTATTTTTTAAAGATTTAACTTATTTATTCATGAGAGACGCAGAGAGAGAGAGAGAGAGAGGCTGAGATACAGAGGGAGAAGCAGGCTCCATGCAGGGAGTCTGTTATGGGACTTGATCCCAGGTCTCCAGGATCACGCCCTGGGCCGAAAGTGGTGCTAAACCGCTGAGCTCCCCACGGATCCCCTCATCTATCAATACTAAGCAATTCATCAAAACTAATTTTTAAAGGTATTGATAGAAAAATATAATGAATTTCCCTTTGTCTTGATTGAATGAAAAGTCTTCAAACTTAAAACACCAGCTATGTAACGGCACTCCTCTAATAGTGAAGATAGTGATTTTCTCTGTCCTTATCAAACTGGGTATTTGTCAATAACTCATTGAGTTCTTTAAAAAAAACTTCCATTCTGGCTTTTTTTTTTTTTTCTTTTTTGCCTCCTTCCCTCCATCCAGGAATCCAAGGAGATTGAGTGAACATGGACAGATGATTAAGATAAATATAACTGAATCTCTATGTACCCTTGGTTCCTGAAATGGTCCTAGTGGTTCTATTTTGATGAGGATGATAAAAATCTACCATTTCTGAAGCACTTTTTAAAAATTTTTTTCAAAGATTATATTTATTTATTCATGAGAGACACAGAGAGAAAGAGGGAGGCAGAGACACAGGCAGAGGGAGAAACAGGCTCCACACAGGGAGCCCGACGTGGGGCTCAATCCTCGGTCTCCAAGGTCACGCCCTGGGCTGAAGGCGGCGCTAACCGCTGGGCCACCCGGGCTGCCCTGAAACATCTTTTAAACGCCAGATGTTTTGTTTTATATGTTGTTGTTTGAAGCAATCATCTACCAAAGTACATATTCCCAAGAAGGTACCTAACCCCAGAGGTTATACAGCGATTATACCTCATATCATGTGGCTACTTAGTGAAATTCGATTCCAGATTGGATTCCCACAAACAGGCATCCTTCAGGACCTGTTGCCTAGCAACAAGCCCATCGGACACTTCCTGATCCCAAGCGGAGAAAAGCAACAAATTCCTTCCTGGAAGCCAAGCTTGCGGTACAATTAGAATTTTCTAAGAGAAGCGTTCCCTCACCCCCTTTTGTGACCAAAACCTCCCACTGGCCGAGGTCCGTTTCATATCCCAGGACTTGGGATATTAAACTCGATTTCTGGGGAAATCGTGATTTTCTCGGGGCGACCTCAAGTTGGGGATCAAGTGCCGCAGGCGACGTTTGTTTATCCGCATCCAGAGATAAGCTTCTGTCTCCCAACTCGAGACTCCTTTCACTCCACAAGCTTAAAACAGGAGCGAGGCCACCCCGCCCTGTCCCCGGTGCCCCCCAGAGCAGGATCCGGAACGGACGACGGCGTCCCGGGCGCCCTCCTGCCTTCCCTTCGCCGAGGAACGCGCGCGCGCGCCCCCGACGTGCGGCGCCGCGGAACTGCCGGCGCCCCCGAGCCCCGGCCTCTCGCCCCGCCCCCCTCCAGGGCTCGCCGGGCCTGCCACGCCCCCGCCACGCCCACCACCCCCGCCCCTGCCGTGGCTCCCCGGGCCTGCTCCGCCCCCGCCCCGCCCCCTCCGGGCTCCCCAGGCCTGCTCCGCCCCCGGCCCCGCCCCCGGCCCCGCCCCCTCCGCCGGGCCCGGAACTTGCCCCGCCTCCTCAGGCTTTCCTCACCGCCCACGGGAGGCTCCGCGCGGCCGCTTCCCCGCGCCCGGCGCCCGCCCCCGCTGCCCCGGCGCGTCCCGCCTCCTCCCCGCCCCTCAGCGGCTCTCGCAGCTCGCCCCGCCTCCGCCCTCCGCGCTCCGCCTCGGCCCCCCGCTGCTGCCCCGGCTCCCGCCGCCCGCCGCCCGCCGGCCCGTCTCCGTGGCGACGCTGCGTCCAGGGCGCCCCTCCCGGAACCCCGCGCGAGTGTGCGCCCTGCGGCCCAGCGGTCTGAGAGGCCCCGCGGCGGCTGCGGGTCGCCTCTCCCCACCCTCGCGTGCAGACCCGGCCCCGCGCCGTGAACTCGCACACCTGTCCGCGCCCTCCAGGTGCGGGCCCCGGAGCTCCGCGGCTGCCCGAGCGGCGCGCGGAAAGGTAGGACCCGCGCGGCGGGGGTGCGCCTCCAGCGTGGCTGCCTCCTCTGGCTGTGGGCGGGCCCTCGGGAGGGGATATAGCGTCTGTGTCTACGCGGGGGTGTGGTAACTGAGCAGTTCTGGGGTGGCTTTGTTTTCTTTTCTTTTTTTTTTTTTTAAGATTTTATTTATTCTTGAGAGACCCAGGCTGAGGGAGAAGCAGGCTCCCTGCGGGGAGCCCGATGCGGGACTCGATCCCGTGACCCCGGGATCACGACCTGAGCGGAAGGCAGACGCTCAGCCACTGAGCCGCCCGGGCGCCCCGGCTGGGCAGTTGACAGCCGGTCTACACCACATTCTCTGGCTTGCCCTTTCGCCTGCGCCAAGTGCCTCACGCTCCCCCCCCAAAACAGTGAAATTAGCTTTGTTGCATCTCAGAGCTTCCAGCTACTTCTCTCCATCCTTGCCTCCTACACCTACCTCCTTTAACACACACACACACACACACGCAAACTTTTTTTTCTTTTATCTGTTTTTTTCTTCTTTTTTGGGAAACAGCTTAATGACCAGTAGGAGCCAGCGTTCACTGACTGTACTTAATATTGTCATTACTTGCTAGACATAACTTGACCATAAAGAATTCTTGTGGAATTGGGACAAATCATTGAGCCTCCCCTGGCCTCCTTTTCATCTTATGTAAAACCAGGGGCCAACAGTGGATCACTTCTAAGGTCCAGTCTTCAGCCTTGTGTGAGGTGACAAAATTGACTTGAGATTTCCAAAATCAAGATATATGGCCTTTGATTACTCAAACTATTCTGCACTGCGCAGCTGTGGCACTTAACACAGGGCATGATTATAAATTTATCATTTGATTTTCCAGAGGGCATTAGGTGAATTGGACCGATATGTGCTTACCCCCAAGAGACCCCCTGGGTGTGGCTTTTTTTTTTTTTTAAGATTTTATTTATTTATTCATGAGAGACACAGAGACAGAGAGAGGAGGAGGAAGAAGCAGGCTCCATGCAGGGAGCCCAGTGTGGGATTCAGTCCCGGGACTCTGGGATCACACCCCAGGCAGAAGGCAGGCGCTAAACCACTGAGCCACCCAGGGATCCGCTGGATGTGGCTTTTTAAAAATAAATCTGAAAAAGACATTGAAAATGTCTTTTGTTTCATTCTCCTAAAAACCAAATGCAGTGATCCCCAAATCCACCTAATTTATTTTTAATCTCAGGAAAACAAAGTTAAGATTTTTTCCAGAGGTGAATTCCAACACCTTTAGGGATCCCATTGCACTACTCCAGAATTCTAGAGCTTCCTGTGACCACCTCTCACCACCACCATTTGAGCTAAATGTTCAGTGTGTCCCCCGCCCCAGCTCCATCCAATCTCAGGTGAGCTAAATGTTCAGTGTCCCCCACCCCCCCTTCATGGCTCCATTCAATCTCAGGTGTGCACTCAGAACTGGCTTTTCTTAGAGTTCACCTTCAGCAGTGTTCTTGCTTGGTGGTAGGTAATAGGAGGAGGAGGAGTTGTAGCAATTATAATTGTAGTAGGAGATAGGTGCTATTATTTATTATTGGCTATTTATATTAATCTTCACAATAACTCTATGAGGTAGGTCGTATTTTTGTCCTCATTTTATAGTTGAAGAAATTGAATCAGAGGTTAAGGTACCTGGCTTGAATTCACTAACAATTTGCTGAGATTTGAACATAGACAATCTGATTCAGCAGTCCGGGCTCCTAGCTCGACATTATGCTGTAAGGAAATATATAAAATTTGTATGTAGTCACTTTTTTTAAAAGATATTTTATTCATGAGAGAGAGAGAAAGAGAGAGAGAGAGAGAGACAGCAAGCACAGGCAGGGGGAGAGGCAGAGGGAGCAGCAGACTCCCCCGCTGAGCTGGGAGCCCAGCACAGGGCTCTATCCCAGGACTTGGAGATCACCACCTGAGCTGAAGGCAGTCACCTAACCATCTGAGCCACCCAGGCACCCCTATATGTGGTCTTTTTAAAATATGAATGTAAATGATAGATGATCATTGAAACCATTTTTATACACATTTGAGACTATGCAATGAAGATTGCCCCCAAATCCTCTTGTGCCCACACCAGGCTCCCCTGGGATGGAGGATGGTGCTTAATTAGCTCTGTCTTCTCGTCACTGTTGCAGGGCTTGAGCATGTAACTAATTCATTCTTTGCCTATTAAAATACTAGGTGGCTTATAAAGACAGCCCGAAAGGATAAAATAATTGCACAGATGGGGTGGTAGAAAATGTATACATCTTCCAATATTACAAGAGAAACCCAAAATGAGAATTTTGTGAAATCTGAATTTTGAATGCTGGTAACTCATTTTATGGAAGGTTTTTTAAGACCTATAGAATCCAAATAAAAACTATCTGGCCCTATTGGCTGGTTAGTGAATATTTACCTAGAAGAATAAGGGAATGGATGTTTTATGTTCTTTTTTTAGTACTAAGTCATTATAATCTGGTGTGCATGTCTTAAATGGAACCAGTCACATTTCAGGTGTTCAACAGCTACATGTGTCTAGTGGCTACCATATTGGATAGCAAAGATCTAGTTTAATACTTTCTTTTGGGGCAGCCGGGGTGACTTAGCGGTTTAGTGCCACCTTCAGCCCAGGGCCTGATCCTGGAGACCCGGGATCGAGTCCCACGTCGGGCTCCCTTGCATAGAGCCTGCTTCTCCCTCTGCCTGTGTCTCTGCCTCTCTCTCTTTCTCTCTCTCTGTCTCTCTCATGAATAAATAAATAAAAATCTTAAAATATTAAAAAATTTCTTTTTTTTAAGATTTTATTTATTCATGAGAGACACACACACAAAGAGGCAGAACATTATCTTAGAAAATGATAATGTTTGTCCCCATCTGTTGGGTGCCTACCTGGCTAAATGAATGTCACCGTCATCGTGAAGCTTGACTCTTGCTTCTCATAGCAGGTAGAATGATATCATATTATAGGGGTACTTGTAGAAATCATACCTAGGGGAATATAGCAAACTTGGAAGAAGTTAAGTGACCTACTGAAGCTTACATGGGAAGTGGTAGGGCTGAGCCACATGAATCCAGTCTCTTTCACTAAAGAGCCCTGACTCTTGAGTATAACTCTGTACTGCCCCTGCCCCACAGAATTCAATTTTATGAAAGGATATTAAATGGACATTTTCTAGGTAGTGATAAATCCAGACCTAGCAGAGCCTGTGTTTCCATCAAAGGCTGGGATCTGCCCATTCTAGGTTTTTCTTTTGCCAGAAGAAAATGGGAGAATTTTATGTACTGATGTTTCATCCAGGTAAAGGGTAGAATGTAGCAATTCGTAAAGATCCTAGAGCTAGAAAAGGGAGAATATACATGTAAGGGGGATGTCTACTCAGACATATGGGTATCCACAGGATTGTGGAAATCTGTGAAAAGTACCTCTCAGGACAGGTCATCTTGGATTTCTTTTGTTAGAGCCCTATTTGGTTCATTATTGCATTGTTTCCACTTTTGCACTCTACTGCCTAGAGAAGTACGGCATTTATCCTAGAGTTTGGTCTTCTGAAACTGTTGTTTTTAAGATTTTATTTATATTTATTTATTTAGAGGGAAAGAGTGCTCATGGCAGGGGTGGGGTGGGTGGGGATTGGGGAGAGCAGAAGAGAGGGAGAGAGAATCTCAAATAGACTCCGTTCTGAGTGCCCAGCGGACACTACTAGGCTCCATCTCCTGACCTGAAATCAAGAGACAGATGCTTAACCAACTGAGTCACCCAGGCACTCCTGGCCTTCTGTAACTGATTTTCCCAAAAGAGATGCCTTGCTTTTTTGATGGACTTTTAGCTCTCTCTGAATTTCTCAGAGGGATAATCAGGTTAATAACATATATAATATCTGGTTTGATGAGGATTCCCCAGAAAACAAAGCCTGAGGCAAATGTTTACATACCAAGTGCTTTATTCCAGAGTGCAAATCAGTACAAGGGAGATTTAAAAAGAGAAAAACTTAAACAAAATAGAAGCTTCTCTTTTATTGTCCACAGTTCTGGCCCTAAATTTAGTATTCCAGAAATCCCTAGTATGTACTACTACTAATTTTTAAAGTCTTGTTTGGGATATGGAGACAGCAAGTGTTGAGGGAGGAGAGGGCAAGTGAATTGTTATTTATGAAAAATGTAATTGTAGTCTCTATCATACTTAAAAACCCTTAAAAGTTGATTTTTCTCTTTACAATTAAAATTAAATTTACCCAAATATATAAAGGGCTAAGTTACCAGAAAATCTATATAGGGTAATCTAAGTAAGAAAGGTAAACATTCACAAAGAAAACATTATAATTTGTAAGTATTAATAAGTACATAGGGGAACTTGTAAGAATTGTATTTTAAAATGTTATTTTTGAAGAAAATCAAAGGTTAATTTTTAAGTGTATTTATTGGAATAACATTTTATTTAAAATACTCTTATCTTGAAATACCATGGAAAAATTTCTTGTTCAGGCTCAAGTACACTGTTTTTCACAACACTGATGAACTGGAATGTGGCAGATAGTTTTGTTGATATCGTTTTATTTTGTTAAAGTAGGGAAGAAAAGTGGTGCTGAATACATGAGCCAAGCTGAATTTATGATTTCTAGGGTCAGCTCAGTAAGAAAGGGGAGTCCTGAACCTACTGTTGATTGTATTTGGATCTGAATCTAGAGTCCAAGTTATGTAAAACCACACAGAAACAGAGAATTAGAGGCTAACTTAATATATCACTTTTCTAACATGCAAAATTATTCCTATAGCTCTTTTTACATAAGCTCCAAGGTAAAAATGGGAAGAAGAGGAAGGGTTAATTTCTCTAGACCTTTTTAAAAACAATTTCATAATCCAAAAGAAGGAGATTTTTCAGTTAGGATGGAAGCCACACTACTAAATAAAAAAACCAAAATATTTGATATCTTTCTGACAGAATTCTGCATTATTTTATTTATAGTCTAAATTTATACAGTGTTTAAAGACTTAGGAAGTTAATATTTTGTTTTTTTCCAAGAATTATCTAGACAAGACATATTGTAAAGATAAGACTATGTAAAGGATAGGATAGGATGCTTTAGATCTCTTTTACCATCAATTTACATAGTTTTCAAATAATTGGCTTTAGTATAAAATTACCATTTCAGCCTAGATAATAGAAATGTTTATATAAAGGCTATGCATAAATTATTTCAAATACCTCAAACTAAAATAATGATAATGCTAGTTTTTCTTTTTGCTTTTATTTTAGGTACCAAAATATAGTTTTTATTTTTGCTTTTATTTTAGGTACCAAATGCAGATTGCTAGTGTTTGACCCAAAGGGTAAATGATTCATTACTTAAAAAGAATGTTTCATCATCATTTTGTCCTAAATATTAAGAAGATAGTCTACTGGAGTGACTGAATGTGAGGTCTTAGCAGTTAAAACCTTTGTTATATTACTTGTCATTCAAAAAATGCTTAAGTGTATTTGCTGATCAGAAATTTCTGTTAACAACATCACTACAGATAAAATACTGAGTTGGGTTTTTTTCTTCTCTTTCAGAAAAAGTGATGGTTGAACCAAATGAAGCAATGTCAGAGTAAGAAGATGTCTCTGGTTGTGCAGCTGATCTATCACATGCCTCTTAAGCAATTAGAACTACATAATGCAATCATTTGTCACCCAATTAAATTTGAAAGGCCAGAAACGCATGGATTAGCACTTTAGCTTTTGCTTCAATCAAAGCAATTGTTACTTAGATAAAAGAACATTTAAAATGAAAAATGAATTTTGATAAAAATATAAAGGTATAGATAATAGCCACTTCTACTTTTTAAATGCTTAAATACCAAGTAGTCTGTATTTTACTTATATAACTTTCATTGCTCATTCCTATTTCCTTTTGATACTTCTTGTTTCTTTCAGAATATCCCTTTAAATGAATATTTACTTGAAAATTAAAGGTTCTTTATTTATTATGAAATGAATCATTACTACTAAGTAAAGGAAACTAATCACCCCAATTAGTTGAAGGGGACTAGTGTTAAAAAGAATCATGGTCCAGTTTTAGTATGGTAGCTAAATACTAAGTACTTGATTTATTCAAGGCTCTGATTCTGATAATTCATCAAAACCTTTCCTAATATTATCATCTCCTACCTCCTGAGGAAAAAAAATTATTAATTCCATGAAAAATTACACTTTGAGAATTGATCATAAAACACATTCATAGAGATGAATATTGATAGATTGGTAGAATGGTGCCAAACATATTATTTTGGTTTATTCTGGATAAAATTGGCTTGGACATTTTTTACCTTATGCAATTTATCTTTGAATTGTCATACTGTCAAAGCTAAAAATTAGACCAGCCAGGGCGGAGGTGAGGTCTGAGGGGCGATGTGGCCACAGGCGCAAAGAGCGGCGGCGGGAGCTGTGGGACTTTAATTTCAGGGAGTGAATAGAACTAGTTTTGGGGATCCCTGGGTGGCGCAGTGGTTTGGCGCCTGCCTTTGGCCCAGGGCGCGATCCTGGAGACCCGGGATCGAATCCCACGTCGGGCTCCCGGTGCATGGAGCCTGCTTCTCCCTCTGCCTGTGTCTCTGCCTCTCTCTCTCTCTGTGACTATCATAAATCAATAAATAAAATCTTTAAAAAAAAAAAAAAAGAACTAGTTTTGGAAGACGAGATGACTACAGCTGCAGAAAGAAAATATATTAATATTAGAAAAAGATTGGATCAGTTGGGATACCGCCAGACTCTGACAGTGGAGTGTTTACCATTGGTAGAAAAACTTTTCAGTGACCTAGTTCATACAACAAAGTCTTCAGAAATCAAAATTATCTACTGTGAAAGCTGAAAAAGTGCCAATTTTGATTTTGTTTTGGGACCTTATAAACTTGAAAATGCAAGACTGATCAAGGAAAATAATGAATTATACCTGGAATTAATGAAACTGAGAGAACAATCAAGCCAACACATTAAAGGTACAGATTTGTGGGATGCCTGAGTGGCTCAACGGTTGAGCCTCTGCCTTCGGCTCAGGGCATGCTCCCAGGGTCCTGGGATCCAGTCCTGCATCGGGCTCCCTGCGAGGAGCCTGCTTCTCCCTCTACCTATGTCTCTGCCTCTCTCTTTGTGTCTCTCATGAGTAAATAAAATAAAATCTTTAAAAAAAAAAAACCCTAAAACTAAAAAATAAAATTAACTTGCCTTTTGTTGTAAATTATGTATTAAATACATATTTTTATATTAAAGAGAATGTGTAACTGATCAAAGACAAGAAATCTGTTTATTTCAGGTTAAGTGTTCTAGATAATCAGAAAAAACAAATGCCCCATTAAATATATTAATCTGTAAATATGTATCTATATCCAATTACATGGTTGAAACATTTAAATTTTAAAAATGTAAGAAAATTTTAGTTGTCTTTGAAGGAAGTATGATGTTACTTTCAATAATAATAATACATCATTAGGGGATCCCTGGGTGGCTCCGCGGTTTGGTGCCTGCCTTTGGCCCAGGGCGCGATCCTGGAGTCCTGGGATCAATCGAGTCCCACATCGAGTCCCACATCGGGCTCCTGGCATGGAGCCTGCTTCTCCCTCCTCCTGTGTCTCTGCCTCTCTCTCCCTCTCTCTCTCTGTGTGTCTATCATAAATAATAATTAAATAAATAAATCTTTAAAAAAATAAGTCATTAATGGAAATAAATTACTATTGTGTCTGTGAACATCTATGTTCATAGATTGTGATAAGCAGTGTTGGAACTGAAAGAAGGGGTAATCTACATCCTGAGTTAAACCCCAAGGTTAAATCAAATGCAGCCTGGGCCAAAATAGGAAAGCAGAGTGATAATTTGTTCTCTTGGTCTAATTAATAATTGCATCTTCTTCTCAAACTAATTTTTGCAAGGACAAAAAAGATCAGTTTCCCTTCAGTTCACTTGTAGAGAAGAGTTTGGGCTTGGTTTGGTTTGGTTGTTTGGAGTGAGGGAGGAGGAGGAATGGTTAGTGTAGCCCATAAGTCTCACAGGTATGTGGCTTCAATCTAGGTACTTTACCCAGAGTTCAAGGTACACAGGGCCAATCCTGGAAAAAAATGATCAAGTAGGAAAGTAGAAAATCATGGAGGACCTGTGCTTAAGGAGCCCTGTGACCTGGAAAGTTGATGAATTTTTTCAGGGTAGTTTTTCATTGCACTCTCTACCCACTACTGGCGGTACCTCCTCCTCTGTCCTCCCTGTGTTGTTTCCTGTCAAGTGAAGCAGTGGGAGTGGATTTGCCTTAATCTTCTCTGCTTCTTTATTCTAGTCTGAGGCACATAAGGAGTATATGGACTTATAAACCAGGAGTTTCAAATATCTGTGCTTGTAAAGCCCACATTTATTATTTCCTCTTTTCCCCATGGATCTCCTGTGTGAAAGATTTTGTCTACCCAACAAGTTGCACTTAATTAACAATGTTCAGCAATAGAAGTAAAATATATCGTTAATGCTAGATGAAATTTGATAGATCTTGGACCTTTGATCTCTTGGGTTTTGGGCCAAGCTTTCAAGCATACTTGAAGATGTGGGGAGGGAAATGGCTGAAGTAAGTCCACAGCATTCAACTGAAAAAATTGTGTTTATGGGTTTTCCATAATCATATGTTTTATCTCTTCTAAAGTGACAAGGTTTTTTTTTTTTTAATTTCCATTTTTATACTTTAAGTAAATGCCTCTTTGGATGCAGACCAAGATTGGCAAGCAAACTTTGTTCCTTACCAACACAAGTCTCTCTAAATGTATCTAGGACATTCTCAGAAAAGTAAGTTTTAATCGATTTTGATTTTTAAGCCCATGTTTGACAAGTTTAAATAATTTTTAAAACAAAGTTTAAAATCTAAACTTACTGAAAAAATTATTTATTTTTATTTTTATTTTTTTTATTTTTTTGAAAAAATTATTAATTCCAATAGAAATTTGAGGCCATTTCATAAATATACCTAACGCTCTTAATATACTAAGGAATGGTCCTAAAAATCTAGGTTATTTATGCTCTGGCATAAATATGTTTCAGTAGGATATCTACCTTGACAGACTCTGTAAGTAGAAGCTGATTTCCATTTCCAAAGGATATTACCTAAAGTAAAAATTTGAATCTTTCCTCAACTGTAACTATTCGAATTAAGTCTTTTAGAGTACACTATCTATTTTTCTTAAATGGTCAGAGGTATTATTACCATAAATAATGTCACTTTCTCAAATGGAAGTCAAAAGATTATTGTTGAAGAGGAGGTTGGACTTGGGACCTGTGATTCTTTGAAACTATATATGAGAAAGACTATAGAAAGTGACCAGATTTAAATTAAATATTAGAGCATATAAATTCTAATAATCACTTGTGGCAAGCTTTGGCAGAACAGGATCTCACTTGAAACTAAAAACTTATCTGACTTCTCAACTTCTTAGATGTAGAGTTTCATCTTGGATGTTTTTTTTTTTTTTCACAATTAGAAAATTGAGGGCAGAGGCAGAACAAATGTAAATCAATTTTGCATTTTTTCATTACTAGAGAGGAGTTTTGCTTTAGCAGCATATATTAAGCAAGTGAAGATTCCATTCCCTCTCATAATATTAGGACTATAACAAGCTGTTCAGCCTGTTTGCTAAATCACTGTACAAGGTCACTGACTTAACTATACTCATGTTCTGGATTCATATTTCAATGGGAAAAAGAGCCACCATAACTGGGAAAAAATACTTCACACCTTTTTATATCTTGACATGCAAAGTAGAATTTTTTTAATTCGGTAAAGGAGGCATATTAAAAGAATCTTAAGACCACAGAAAAGAGACAGAGTTATTTTTCCACCAGCATGAGTACTTACCTCTCTTTGTAAACAGAGTGCACCACACAAGAATCCTCTGTCTTAATGCATTATTACTGGTATGAGGTTTCAGGCTTAAAGGCTAAAAGAGAAAATTAACCCATATTTATTTCAGCTACTTAATGAAAAAACAGGCTATTTTGTTATGAACAAGGGTTAATATGACTGTTGGACTCTTTCCATAAGTGTAGCATTTAGCAATGGTAAGAACTGGTTCCTAAACCTAAAAAAAAAACCCTCAAGGCTAGTATTCCTAGTTTTATTCCAACATATTACAATGATGTGCCAAAGACATTCATATAATTGTTTATATGCTCTATGTTAAAGTACCCTGAAAAGATTTTAAGGATCATTACACAATGATAAATACCAAGTAGAAATAGAATTTTAATCATCAATAAAAATTATTTTTAATGCTTTTCCACAGAGAAGATATTATATTTTAGCTAGTTGTTGATATATTTTGTTTTTATTGTGTGTCTGTGTGTGCGTGTGCATGTGTGCACATATGGGTTTGAATGCATATGAAGCTTTAAACAGAACCGTGAATACGGAAAGTATTTTTTCATTATTTACTTTAACATTTAGGAAGGAAATCTCTTCAAGAATTGTTGAAAAAACTACTACTTCTAAGAATACTGAAGATAGAATATCTTCAAATATTGAAAATAAAGATACAGAAATGAACCTACAATCTAAGCAGTGGTCATCGTCCTTCTTAAAAGAAAGCACGGGTAATAACATTTGTTTTATGTGAGTAAATGTAGCTTCTAATTGAACCTCCTCCAATGACCTTTGGGATGTTGACAACTCTGTAGGTCCGGAGTGGGTTGTAGGAAACTAATTTTTGAAATTCATGTACCAGATGATTCTGATATGCAGTCAGGTATGGCATCCATGGTATACATTATATAAAATTATAATGATGTATTAAATTTTAAAATGAATCAAAATATGAAAGCGTTAAGTTCCATTCATTAGTCAGTGGTCTATTAAGTGCCAGGACTTTTTAGAAGCTGTGGATACAATAGTTAACAAATAGACAAGGTTATTTTGCCTTTATGAAGTTCACTTTTTTAGTGGGAGATAGTCAACTATAAAAATTAAGACAATAACACACTGTGGTGGGTGCTGTAATATAGATAAATGGCACCTAGAGGAGGACTATCTTAGCTCTTGGGATCAGGACATTTCTCTTGATGTTCAGTGTTTGTAAATTCAAGGAGAGAGTTCCTGTGACATCACATGAAGTCCTTAATTCCCTATTATGACTTTCCCTTAATGACATCAGTGTGATGAGTCTGTGAGCAAGCTGGGTACCCACTGGAAGATCAGGGTGACTGAGCTGATGGAAACTGTAAATAAGACAGAAGCAGGTAGATGGCCTGAAGACCCTAGCCATTCTATAAAGGACCAGTATCTCCTTCCGGAGTAGTAGTTTTTTTGTTTAGTCGGGAGCTTGAATTAGAGTCAGGAGTTTTATCAGCTTTTTCTTTTTTTGGCTTGTGTTTTCTTAACGTTGTCCTCTCTTGAGCTCTCCTGGATTTCCTGGTTTTCTTTCTAACAAGTGTTTCTACATGATTTGGAGTAGCTAATGGCCAAACTCTGATCAAGAAAGGCATGTCACAAGACTTCCAGACACTCAAAATCTAATAAGAAAGCGAGGTATCACATAAATTCAGTTTTGAAACTGGGAAAGACATCAGTAGAGCCTGAGCAGTTGACAAGTTCACTCAGTAATATTTCCCAAAGAGATAATTTTAGGAGACACACAATAAATTTTTAAAAATAGATTAAAAATAGATTTAATGGTACTATATTTCAATATGTGTCAGATAAAAGTAGAAAATGGTTATGAATATGAACTTGAGCCAAACTGACTCCCAGATCTGCCAATTAATTAGTGCTATGAAATTGGGTACATGATTTAACTTCTCCTTCAGTTTCATCTATGAACAGTAGTATACATCTCATTGACCTGTTAAGAGAACTAAATAGTTAATATATGTAATGTTCAGAAGAATAATGGTATATAATGTTTGTTAGGATTATTGTATGTTACTTTTATTCATTTATCAGTTTCATAGATGGTAATATTATCTGATAAAATTTCTATGTTTAAAAAGTAGATTCAAGGAAAAATATTGAGGAAATAGTATAGGTGATACTCCTATATAGCAAAATGGATGAAGTTAGTGTAGGAATTATACTATTGGAAAATGTCCCAATAGATTGTATCATGGAGATTTTACTTTTTAAATGTTTCTCTAATCTATCCCTTCTCTCCATCCCTGTTTTACTAGTGCCCTATCATTAATCATCTCTCTCACCTGTCTTTTAAAGAGACATCTAACCTCTCTCCTTGCTCCTTTTTTTTTTTTTAAACCTCCCCTCAAATATACTTTCTACCCTGCTAGCCAGGAGTTCCTTCAGAAATGCAGAATTGATCATATTTGTTTTCCTACTCAAAATCCTTTATTATAGCCCATTTATTCTTAGGATGTAGTCCTAACTCCAAGGCTTCTGGCCCACAAGACCCCATTATCTACCTGCCCTTCCAGCTATATCTGTCACCATTGCAGTCTCAACCTTGACCTCTAAGCAGTGTCAAAATGCTTTTTTGCATGACACACATTCTTGTTACTGCATTGGCTTATGCTGTCCCCTCTCCTTAGAAAAACTGATCCATTCAGACTGGACAATTCCTGACCAGTCTCCAGATCAACTTGGGGCCCTCCTTTGTTCTCTCATTTAACTAGCACACATCTATCACCAAACTTCCATACTGTTTTATAGCTATTGTTTCTGACTCCCCAGTTAGAGTGTGAATGAGTACCTGCAGTCAAGAATTATTCATTTTTGTGTTCCTGTGACACCACATAGTACTGGGCACTGAATGAATGACTATTCATAGACTAATAGACTAATGACTATTAGTGCCTATTTTGATTTTTCAGTTATTTATGTTTGGTCATAGCTACTGTGTCTTGACATTAAGAAAAAAATAAAAAAAATCATTACTAATGTTCTGTAACCTCTGGTTATATATCTAGAATACTTCACATGTCTCTCTTCCTAAGTTTTGTGTATGTGTGTGGGTGGGTGGGTGGGTAAGTGTGTGTGTTGAAAAAGAACTTTATTCTCAGGTATCCAAACAGTAACCTGACCTGCCCAAGAAGAATTACTTACTGTTAATCCTCTCTAGTCTTATTTTTACTCTCCCAAGTTCTTCATTTCATATTTACACTTCTATAAGAACCACTTAGGAAATGTATTTCTGGAGATAGAATAGCATTAATTTCTTTTTTTTCTAGAAATCATTATATTTTTCTAAGCAAAACTGTTTCCTATTTATTAAAATTTTAAGCACCAAACAATTAACACTAACATTAATTCAGTGTTATTGGTTTGAGTTTTTTCCTCTTGGCAGTTTTATTACTTTTTTTGGAAATGGAAATTACATAAGTTCATTGTGGTGCTATTAGTCATGAAAAAAAATTTTTTAAAAACCTCCAGAACAGGAAACCATATAATAAACATGTATACTTGTTACATTTTAATTTAGGAGTAACCATTTTTAATATTTGAACTTTTCAATATTTATTGATTTGATTGTATATGTTTTAGGTCAAGTGGGTAAAAACACAGTCCCTGCAGAGCAGGAGAAAAATAATGAACACTCCTTCCAAGATATTGATGATAAGTTATCTGAATCAACAGATGATGATGGTGAAGATGATACCAATGATGAAGATGATGAAGACAGTAACCCTAATAAGGATACTCATGCCCCATTAGAGTTAATGGCAGAAGTAAGTTTAACTTGTGCATTGTAATTTAGGAAACTTAATATTAAAATTACTAGTGTATGGCCTTGAAGATTTAAAAAATAGTAAAGAAATCCTTGCCCATATACAGATATTTACCTAGTTACTCATCTCTCTTACTCTACTTCATGAGAATAGAGGTGAGAAAAGATTCTAGAAATGACTTACAGTATTCTGGTAAAGGCAGAAGCAGGAATAAAAAGTTCTGGCATGAAACTCTGCAAGGACTGCTTCAAAGAGTGCTTTCTACGTAACTGGGTACTGTGCTAATTAGTTATTGGGGATATTTAGAGACAAATAAGAAAGACCCTTACCCTTGAGAACTAACAAGTACATATTATGTATATAGTACAATTTATAATAAATATGTGTGCTACCAGACGTAGTTATGAGATTCTCTGGGAATAGGGAGGATTAAGTGACTAACAGAGAATAGAAATAGGTGAAAAGGGATAAAGGATTTTTAGAAGAGACACAGAGTTAGAATCTTGAAGGAAGAGGGAAGCTTAGGAATTCGTGTGGTAAACAAGTGGAGAAGGCATTTCTGGTATAGGGAAAAGTATGTGCAAAAGCACTGAAGCCTGAAACATGACATGCAAACATTGTACATGAACATTTACTGATAATTCTATGGAGAGTAAAACAGTTTTATCTCAATTTTGGTATCACAGCCTAATTAATATTATACAATTTCATGTATATTGTAAGAACTTTATAACAGTACATTTTAACTTCCCCTTTCTTATCCTTTGTTAATGCAAAGGATACATTTTACATTTTACTTCCACATATACTATAAACCCTATAATACATTGTTATTATTTTTATTTTTAATGGTCAATCTTTTTTTTTTTAAAGATTTTATTTATTTATTCATGAGAGAGAGAGAGACAGAGACAGAGACACAGGCAGAGGGAGAAGCAGGCTCCATGCAGGGAGCCTGACGTGGGACTTGATCCCAGGTCTCCAGGATCACACCCTGGGCTGAAGGCAGATGCTCAACTGCTGAGCCACCCGGGCTGCCCAATGGTCAATCTTTTAAAACGTTTTTTTAATTGGAAAATATCTTTTTTGGAACACATTTCTGGTGTTCTTCATAGCTTTGTGTAGATCTGAATTTCTACCTGATATGACTTTCCTTTTACTGAAAAACTTGCTATAGTATTTTTTTTTATAATGCAGTTCTGCCAGCAGTGAATACTCTTGGCTTGCATTTGTCTGAAAAAGTCTTAATTTTATCTTCATTTTTAAAGAATGTGTGAGCGAGAGATTTGTAGGTTGCCAGGTTTTTGTTTCTTTTTTTTTTCGGTACAGATGGTCCCTAACATAGTGGTTCAACTTGGAATTTTCAACTTTACAATTGTGTGAAAATGATTCACATTCAGTAGAAACTTTGAATTTTTATTTCTTCCTTGGCTAGTGATATGTGTTATGATTACTCTCTCCTGATGCCAGGCAGCTGCAACTTCCTGCCAGCCATGCCATCATGAGTATAAACAACTGATACACTTACAACCATTATGTTTTTCTCTTGTAGTACAGTATTCAATAAGTTATATGAGATATTCAATACTTTGTTATAAAATAGGTTTTGTTAGATGATTTTGCCCTACTGTAGGCTAATGTAAGTGTTCTGAGCATGCTTAAGTTAGGCTAGACTAAACTGTGATATTTGGTAGGTTAGATGTATTAAATGCATTTTCAACTTATTTTAACTTATGATGCATTTATTGGGATATAACCCCATCATAAGTTGAGGAAGATCTGTACTTTGAAAAGGTGCTTCATTGTTAAATAGTTTACATAGTTTCAGACAGATGTCTACTATTATTACTTTTGTCCATCTATATATATCTTCTTCTCAGACTTTAAAGTTTTTTTTTTAAGCAGCTGGGGTGGCTCAGCAGTTTAGCGCCGCCTTGGGTCCGGGGTGTGATCCTGGAGACCTGGGATCGAGGCCCATGTCGGGCTCCCCGCAGGGAGCCTGCTTCTCCCTCTGCCTGTGTCTCTGCATCTCTCTCTCTCTCTCTGTGTCTCTCATGAATAAATAAATAAAATCTTTAAAAAATAATAAAAATAAAATAAAGTTTTTTTTCTTTTGTATTGTTATTTTTTGGCAATTTGATGATGATATGCCTTGATGGCATATCATCTTGCTTCTTAGAACTATGAGTTTATAGTTTACACCAGATTTGGAAATTTTTGTTATTAAATCTTCAAATAATTTTTTTTTTTTACCTCTGCTCTCCCTCTCTTCTTCTGGGCTACAAGTTAACGTGTATGTTAGACCACCCAGTATTGTCCCAAAGGTTACTGATGTTCATTTTTTTGTTTTGTTTTCTCTATATATTTCATTTTAGAAATTTCTATTGCTCTGTCTTCAAGTTCATGATCTTTTCTTTGTAGTTATAATCTGCAGTTAATCCCATCCTCCCTTCCTCTCTCCCTTTTTCTCCATGTGTGTCTATAAAATTTCAGATATTTATCATCTCTACATGTTTTATGTAAATATTTTTATATTAAATTCTTTCATCATGTTCATATTTTACTTTTGAGCATATGACATAATAGCTATTTCAACATGCTTGTCAGCTATGCTATCATTTTTGTAATTCTGGGTTGATTTCTATTGATTAAGGTTTCTTTTTTTTCTTTTTTTTTGTTTTAAGATTTTATTTATTTTCTCATGAGAGAGAAAGAGAGTCAGAGACACAGGCAGAGGGAGAAACAGGCAGAGGGAGAAACAGGCTCCATGCAGGGAGCCCGACGTGGGACTCAATCCCTGGTCTCCAGGATCATGCCCTGGACTGAAGGTCACGCTAAACTGCTAAGCCACCTGGGCTACCCTTGATTAAGTTTTCCCCAGTGTATGGGTCATATTTTTATGCATCTTTGCATGCCTGGTACCAGCATTTTTTACTGAATCCTAGACATTATAAATTTTATGTTCTTTGATACAAGTTTTATCATTTTTCTTTAAATATTTTTGGACTTTGATCTGGAACATAGTTGAGTTTCTGGGAAGCAGGTTTCTCTTTTCAAGTATTGCTTTTTAAGCTTTGTTGGGAGGGTCCAGAGTCTACCTATATTGTAGGTAGACTACAAAGGCAATGCCCTAATGAGGACTCTTCTCAGTGCTCTGGGTATTAAGAGGACATTCCACTCTAGCTAGAGAAAACATGAGCTCTCTTCAGCCCAGTGTGAGATCCCTGTTCATTCCAGCAATTCTTTCTCTAGCCTCAGGTAGTTTCTGAATACACATACGCAGATGAATTCCAGGCAAAGACTCAGAAAGACACCTGCAGATTGCTGGAGCTCTCCTGAAAATATAACATTGGCCTCTCTGAACTTCAACCTGTTTTATTTCAACTCAGACCACTGGTCTCTGGATGCTCCCTGCCTATGCTGGTACCCAGAAACAGCCCACAGCTGTAAACTGAGGCAATCAAAGGATCCATCTGTTTCCCTTCTCTCAGATCATTCTCCTATGACATTTGATGTCAATTACTGAAAACTCTTGTTTCATATATTTTGTTCAATTTTCTGGTTGTTTCAGGAAGGAGAGTAAACCTGGTCTCTGTTAACTCCATCATGGCTAGAAGCCTCAATTAGATTTTTAGCATAAAGATAATACTAATGTGCTTGCCTTTTAATATAATTAACCCAAATGCTAGCCATGGAATTATATAAAGAAATCAGGGCAGCCCGGGTGGCTCAGCAGTTTAGTGCCGCCTTCAGCCCCAGGCATGATCCTGGAGACCCGGGATCCAGTCCCACATTGGGCTCCCTGCATGGAGCCTGCTTCTCCCTCTGCCTGTGCCTCTGCCTCTCTCTCTCTCTGTCTCTCACGAATAAATAAAATCTTTAAAAAAAATCAGATACATTTATTATATTTTCCTCCTCAAATAAAGCATATATAGAGAGTTTTGAAACTTAATATTATAAGGTGCTTCCAACAAGGAAGAAAAAAAAATTGATGCCAAATATTGGAAAGATTTTACTTAACTATATTTCTTTGATTGAACATCTAAATTATTCATGAATCATAGAGCATTCAAAGGCCCTATTTGCTGTAACCAAACTCTTTAGAGTTGCTCATTTTATTTCTATTTATTTTTTGACATTTAATTATAAAAGTAATCCATGACTTCATTTTCAGATAAATATTCAGACAATAGGAGATTGTTTATTTTCATATCTTAGGCTATACCTATGCATAAGCTCTTTTGTTTTCAGAATTCATCCCTTTTTAATTTTTTCAACTTTTAATTTTTTTTTAAGATTTATTTATTCAAGAGTGAGAGAGTACAGGGGTGGAGGTGGGGAGAAGGAGAGAGAGAGAGAAAGAGAATCTCAAGCAGACTCCCTGCTGAGCATGGAGCCCGATGAAGGGCTTTATGTCATGACCCATAAGATCATGACCTGAGGGGATCCCTGGGTGGTGCAGCGGTTTGGCGCCTGCCTTTGGCCCAGGGCGCGATCCTGGAGACCCGGGATCGAATCCCACATCGGGCTCCCGGTGCATGGAGCCTGCTTCTCCCTCTGCCTGTGTCTCTGCCTCTCTCTCTCTCTCTCTGTGACTATCATAAATAAATAAATTCAAAAAAAAAAAAAAAAAAAAAAAAAAAAAAAAAAAAAGATCATGACCTGAGCTGAAATCAAGAGACAGACACTTAATTGACTGAGCCACCCAGGCACCCCTCAACTTTTTATTTTGAAATTTTTCAAACCTATAGAAAACTTGAAAGATTAGACACAAACCAAGGAACAGACTCTTAACTATAGAGGACAAACTGATGGGTTACCAGAGGGGTCATGGGTGGAAGTATGAGTGAAAGGTAATGGGGATTAAAGAGTGTACTTGTGATGAGACTGGGTGATATATAGAATTTTCAAATCACTATATTATATACCTGAAACTAATATAACACTGTATGTTAATTGTACTGGAATTAAAACAACAACAAAATAAAGGTGGTTAACAACTAAAATCAAAACATGAATTATCATGAAATCCTTACTGGAAAAAAATCCAGCTATAAAAGCATTTTAAAAACAAATTGGTAAGTCTCAATTTAAATGTAATATTTTATTGTAGAATTATTGTTAACTTTCTTAGATGAGTTAAGGATATGATGTTACATTGAAGCATTAACTTATTCTTAGGAGACCTATGCTCTAATAGTTCAGTGTGAAGTTTTACAATGTCTGAAACTTATTTTGAAATGTTTCTGTGAAAATTATATATGTAGGTTATATCTATACATTATCTATCAAAAGAGAGATAAAGCAAATGTAGCACAATGTTAAGAAATATTGAATCTAGATAAAATGTGTATGTGTTCACTGTTAGTCAATTTTTTTATCATGATAAGTGTACTCTTTAATCCATAATATTCCATTGTATATATACCACATCTTTATCCATTTATCTATCAGTGAACTTGAGCTACATCCATAATTTGGCTATTATAAATAATGCTGCAATAAACATAGGGTGCACGTATCTTTCTGAATTAGTATTTTTGTATTTCAGGAGCAAATACCCAGGAGTGTAAATGCTGGATCATATGGCATTTCTATTTTTAACTTTTTGAGGAAACTCTATACTGTTTTCCACAGTGACAGCACCAGTTTGCGTTCCCACAAGCAGTGCAGAAGGATTCCTGTTTCTCTGTACACTTGCTGTTTCTTGTGTTTTTTATTTTATCATTCAGACAGGCATGAGGTGGTATCTCATTGTAGTTTTGATTTACAGTTTGCATCATCAAAGGATGATGAGTGATACTGAGCATCTTTTCATGTGTCTCTTGGTCATCTTAACATTTTTTTGAGAGAAATGTCTATTCATATCCTGCCCATTTTTAATAAGATTATTTGGTTTTGAGGTGTTGAGTTGTATAATTTCTTTATAGGTTTTGGATACTAACCCTTTATCAGATATGTCATTTGCTGATATCTTCTTCCATTTAGTAGGTTATCTTTTAGTTGTGTTGATTGCCTTCTTTGCTGCACAGAAGCTTTTTATTTTGATGTAGTCCCAGTAGTTTATTTTTGCTTTTGTTTTCCTGGCTTGAGGAGACATATCTAGAAAAATGTTGATATGGTTGATGTCAGAGACATTATTGCCTGTGTTCTCTTCTAGAATTTTTATGGCTTCAGGTCTTATATTTAGGTCTTTAGTCCATTTTGAGTTTATTTTTGTGTATGGTGTAAGAAAGTGGCCCGGTTTCATTCTTTTGCATGTATCTGACCAGTTTTCCCAACACTATTTGTTGAAGAGACTGTCTTTTTACCATTGGATATTCTTTTCTGCTTTGTTGAAGATTAATTGACCATATAATTGTAGGTTTAGTTCCTGATTTTCTTTTCTGTTCTGTTAATCTATAGGTCAGTTTTTGTGCTAGTACCATATCGTTTTGATTACTATAGCTTTGTAACATAAATTGAAGTTTGGAATTATGATACCTCCCGTTTTGCTTTTCTTTTTCAAAATTGCTTTGGCTATTCAGGGTCTTTTGTGGTTCCATACAAATTTTAGGATTGTTTTTTCTAGTTCTGTGGAAAATGTTGTTCATATGTTGATAGGGATTGCATTAAATATGTAGATTGCTTTCGGTAGTATAGGCATTTTAACAGTATTTGTTCTTCCAATCCATGAGCATGGAATGTCTTTCCACTTATTTGTGTTGTCTTCAAATTCTTTCATCAATGTTTTATAGTTTTCAGAATACAGGTCTTTCATCTCTTTGGTTAGGTTTATTCCTAGATATCTTATTATTTTTAGTGCAATTATTGATGGGATTATTTTCTTTATTTTTCTTTCTGCTGCCTCATTGTTACTGTATAGAAGTGCAACAGATTTCTGCACATTGGCTTTGTATTCTGGGACTTTACTAAATTCATTTGTCAGTTGGATTTTCTGTATATATAGTATTGTTGCCTCTGCAAGTAGTGAAAGTTTTACTTCTTCCTTACTGATTTAGGTGCCTTTTATTTCTTTTTGTTGTCTGACTTCTGTCTGGGACTTCCAGTACTGTGTTGAATAAAAGTGGTAGGAGTGGACATTTTGGACTTGTTCCTGTCCGTCCTTAAAGGAAAGCTCTCAGTTTTTCCTCATTGAGGATAATGTTTGTTGTGTGTTTTTCATATATGGCCTTTATTATGTTGAGGTATGTTCTCTCTAAACCTACTTTGTTTGGGGGCTTTTATTATGAATGGATATTATACTTTGTCAAATGCTTTTCCTGCTTGTATTGAAATGGTCATGTGATTTTTTTATACTTTCTCTTTTTGATGTGATGTATCATGTTGATTGATTTATACATACTGGACCATTCTTGCATCCTGGGAATAAATCCCACTTGATAGTGGTGAATGATTTTTTAATGTATTGTTGGATTTTGTTTGCTATTATTTTATTAAGGATTTTTACATCCAAAAAAATGTTTTTGCATCTATGTTCATCAGAGACATTGGCCTGTAGTTCTCTCTCTTTCAATCTCTCTCTCTCTCTCTCTCTTTGGTGATATTTTTATCTGGTTCTGGTATCAGAGTAATGCTGGCTTCATAGAATGAATTTGGAAGTTTTCCTTCCTCTTGTACTTTTTAGAATAGTTTGAGAAGAATGGGTGTTAACGCTTCTTTATATGTTTGATAGAATTAGCCTCTGAAGCCTCTCATCCTGGACTTTTTGTTTTGGGGGAGTATTTTGTTACTAATTCAGTTTCATTGCTGGAAATCCATCTGTTCAGATTTTCTACTTATTCCTGCTTCAGTTTTGGTTATCTGTTTACAGGAATTTATCCATTTCTTCTTGATTGATTTGTTGACATAAAATGTTTCATAACATTCTCTTACAATACTTTGTATTTCTCTGGTGTTGGTTGTTATTTCTCTTCTTTCATTTCTGATTTATTTGAGTCCTCTCTCTCTCTTTTTCTCTTTCTCTCTCTTTATTAGTCTGGCTGGAGGTTTATCAATTTTGTTAATCTTTTCAAAGAACCAACTCCTGGTTTCACTGATCTGTTCTGTTGTTTAGTATCTATATCATTTATGTGTGCCCTAATCTTTATTATTTCCTTCTTTCTGCTGGTTTTGGGTTTTGTTCTTTTTCTAGCTGCTTTAAGTGTAAGGTTAGGTTGTGTATTTGAGATTTTTCTTGCTTCTTGAGGACATAAGCCTGTATTGCTATAAACTTGCCTCTTAGAATTGCTTTTGCTGCATCCCAAAGGTTTTGGATTGTTGTGTTTTCATTCTTGTTTGTTTCCATGTACTTTTTGATTTCTTGGTTGACCCATTCATTATTTAGTAGCATGTTGTTTAACCTCCTTGTATTTGTGGATTTTCGAGATTTTTTCTTATGGTTGATTTCTAGTTACATAGTGTTGTGGTCAGAAAAGATGCATTAGGTATGACTTTGATCTTTTTGAATTTGTTGAAGCTTGTTTTGGGCATGATATGTGATCAATTCTGGAGAATGTTCCATGTGTACTTGAAAAGTATGTGTATTCTGCTGTTTTAGGATGGAATATTCTGAATATTATCTATTAAATCCATCTGGCCCAGTGTGTTCAAAGCCACTCTTTCCTTGTTGGTTTTCTGTCTAGATGATCTGTTCATTGATGTAAGTGGGGTGGTAAAGTCCTCTACTATTAATGTGTTACTATTGATTAGTTTATTTGTTACTAACTGTTTTATATATTTGGGTATTCCCATGTTAGGTATATAAACATTTATAATTGTTACATCTTCTTGTTGGATTGTCCCCTTTATTATTATGTAATGTCCTTTTTTGTCTCTTGTTATAGTCTTTGTTTTTTTTTTTTTTTAACGACTATTTATTTATTCATGAGAGACACTGAGAGAGAGGCAGAGAGAGAAGCAGGCTCCATGCAGGGAGCCTGACGTGGGACTCGATCCCGGGACTCCAGGATCATGCCCTGGGCCAAAGGCAGGCTCTAAACCACTGAGCCACCCAGGAATCCCTAGTCTTTGTTTTAAAGTCTAGTTTGTTGGCCATCAGGGAAATACAAATCAAAACCACAATGAGATACCACCTCACACCAGTGAGAATGGTGAAAATTAACAAGACAGGAAACCACAAATGCTGGAGAGGATGTGTAGAAAGGGGAACCCTCTTGCATTGTAGGTGGGAATGCGAACTGGTACAACCACTCTGCAAAACTGTGTGGAGGTTCCTCAAAGAATTAAAAATAGATCTTCCCTAGGACCCAGCAATTGCACTGCTGGAGATTTACCCCAAAGATACAGATGCAGTGAAACGCCAAAACACCTGCACCCCAATGTTTCTAGCAGCAATGTCCACAATAGCCAAATTGTGGAAGGAGCCTCGGTGTCCATCGAAAGATGAATGGATAAAGAAGCTGTGGTCTATGTATACAATGGAATATTACTCGGCCATTAGAAACGACAAATACCCACCATTTGCTTTGACATGGATGGAACTGGAGGGTATTATGCTGAGTGAAATAAGTCAATTGGAGAAGGACAACCTTTATATGGTCTCATTCATTTGGGGAATATACAAATTAATGAAGGGGAAAAAAGGGAAAGGAGAGAAAATGAGTGAAAATATCAGTGAGGATGACAAAACATGAGAGACATCTAACTCTGGGAAACGAACAAGGGGTAGTGGAAAGGGAGGTGGGCGGGGGGTTGGAGTGACTGGGTGATGGGCACTGAGGGGGGCACTTGACGGGATGAGCACTGGGTGTTATGCTATATGTTGGCAAATTGAACTCCAATAAAAAAAATTTTAAAGATTAACAAAATAATAATAAAAAATAAAGTCTAGTTTGTCCAATAAAGTATTGCTACCTTGGCTTTCTTTTGACATCCATTTGCTTGATAAATGTTTCTTCATCTCCTCACTTTCAATCTGCAGGTGTGCTTAGGTCTGAAATGAGTCTCTTGTAAGCAGCATATAGATGAGTTTTTTTTATTCACTTTGTCACTCTATATCTTTTTATTGGAGTGTCTAGTCCATTTATATTCATAGTAATTATCGTTAGATATGTTTTTTTTGCCATTTTGTTACTTATAGTTGTTTTTATGTTTTTTTTCCCTGATACTTCTCTTGCTCTCTTTGTTGGTTTTCTTTAGTGATACACTTGGGTTCCTTTTTCTTTATTCTTTGCATATCTATTAGTGATTCTTGATTTGTGGTAACCATTGGGTTTATTTTTTTAATTTTTTAAAAATTTTTTTAATTTTTTAAATTTTTTTTAAAATTTAAATTCAATTTGCCAACATATGGTATAACGCCCAGTGCTCATCCCATCGAGTGCCCTCCTTAGTGGCCGTCACCCAGTTACCCCCTCCCCCCATCCAACTCCCCTTCCACAACCCTTTGTTTATATATAATATCTTCTATGTATAGCAGTCTATATTAAGTTGATGATCACTTAAGTTTGAACCCATTAATTACTTCTCTCCTCATCATGCTTTAGGTATCTGGTGTCATATCTTATCTCCTTTCATTTTGTGAATCCCTTGAATGATTTTTTACAGAAGTACTTAGTTTTACTGTTTCTCTGTCTCCTTTTTTTTTTTTTTTTAGTATTTTTTTAAAATTTTTATTTATTTATGATAGTCACAGAGAGAGAGAGAGAGAGAGGCAGAGACACAGGCAGAGGGAGAAGCAGGCTTCATGCACCGGGAGCCCGACGTGGGACTCGATCCCAGGTCTCCAGGATCACGCCCTGGGCCAAAGGCAGGCGCTAAACCGCTGCGCCACCCAGGGATCCCTCTGTCTCCTACTTTTTATACTTTCACTATGGTCTGTCTTTTCCACTCAAAAAGTTTTAATATTTCTTGTAGGGCTGATTTAGTGTTCATGAAATCCTTTAGTTTTTGTTTGAGAAATTCTTTATCTGTCATTCTATTCTAAATGATAGCCTTACTGGATAAAGTATTTTTGGCTGCAAGTTTCAGCTGACAAATCTACTGCTAGCCTCATGGGGTTTCCCTTCTATGTAACTGTTTTTTCTCTTGCTGCTTAAAAAAATTTTTTTGTCATACTTTTTGCCATTTTGATTACTGTGTCTTGGTGTGGATCACCTTTGGTTGATTTTGTTGTGGGATCTCTGTGCCTCCTGGGTCTAGATATCTGTTTTCATCCCCATATTAAGGACGTTTTCAGCTGTTATTATTTTTTTTCAAATAAATTTTCTGTCTCCTTTTCTCTCTGTTCTTCTTCTGGGATCCCTATAATTTGAATGTTATTATACGTGATGGAGTCACTGATTTCCATGTCTATTCTCATTTTATATAATTCTTTTTTCTCTCATTTGTTCAGTCTGATTATTTTCCATTACTTTGACTTTTGGTTCATTAATTTGTTCCTCTGCTTAGTCCAGCCTGCTATTTATTCCATCAAGTATATTTTTAATTTCATTTATTGTGTTATTTCTGATCGTTTCTTTTTCCTGTGTTAAGGATCTCACTGATATCTTCTACTCTTTTCTCAAGTCCAGTGAATATCTTTATGATCATAACTTTAAATTCTCTATCAGACATATTACTTATATCTGTTTTGCTTAGGTCTCTTGGGGTGATTTTGTCCTGTTCTTTCATTTGTGACATATTCCTCTGTCTCCTCATTTTGCCTGACTCTCTGTGTCTGTTTTTTTGTGTTAAGAAAGTTAGCTACAGGGCAGCCCAGGTGGCTCAGTGGTTTACACCGCCTTTGGCCCAGGGCATGATCCTGGAGACCCAGGATCGAGTCCCATGTCGGGCTCCCTGCATGGAGCCTACTCCTCCCTCTGCCTGTGTCTCTGGCTCTCTCTCTCTCTCTCTCTCTCTCTCTCTGTGTGTGTGTGTGTGTGTCTCATGAATAAATAAAAAAACTTAAAAAAAAAAAAAAAGAAAGTTAGCTACAGTCTCTTGCTCTTGAAAGTACTGGGCAGGATGTGCACTTTTAACTAGGTGGCACTGGTCCTCCACAAGGGATGCATAGCCACCACAGATATAGAGCTCGTTGACTGCTTGGCAAAGCACATGTGGGCAGGAGGTGCTCTTTTAACAAGGTGCACATGTCCTCCATGAAAGGTCAGGAGAGGCAGTGTTGGCAAAGTTTGTGGGGGTTTTCTGGGGGAGCTGATGTGCAACACCAGAACCAAGTCAGGCCTGGCTGGAGGGGTGGGGTGCAGTGTAAACAAGCTAGATAGTGAATGCCAATGCTGTGCTGGTTCCCATGGGTGGGTTGTGTGTTTATGATGAGGGGCAAGGGAGGGAAATGGAGTCTTCCAGCGGATTTGTTCCTGGAGAAGTTCCTCAGCAAACTCTGAGCTCTGTAACTAACTCTTGCTCCCATAGGCTCCAGGCCCTTTCAAGCTGTTTCAAAGCTGTATCTCCACAGGCTGTTTGCTGTGCTGTCTCTTTAAATGGTTGGGCCTCAACTTCCTATTGCCCTTTGGGCTCTTCCAGAGCCAAGCCTGCTGATTTTTAAAGTTCTAGGCTTTAAGTCCCTATGGTTTAAGTCCCTTTAAGTCCCTAAGCACTCACAGAATTCACCTCCTCTGATTTTCAAAGTCAGATGTTATGGGGATTCTTCTTCCCCTTGGAAGCTCCCCCATGTGATAGTCTGTGTCTCATACCTCTTCATGCCCATGGCTCCCTCCCCCAGTGTTCAGTTCCATTGACTTTAAGTTCCCAAAGAATCCTCACCCTTTCTATCCTCTTCAATGTGGCCTCTTCTCTAGATACAGTTGTGGAGTTTGTTTGGCTTCTCTTTGGTTCATCATCTGTGTTGTTTGCAGGGATGAGTGTTATCTAATTGTATCTATCGGATGAAGTGAGCTTAGGGTCCTCCTACTCTGCCATCTTCCCGGAAGTCCTAACTCCTTATTTTGAATGTCACAAATAATTTAAAACCAGTTTTAAAAAACGTTTTCTCACTAAACTTTAGCTTGACTTTGAACTTTTAGGCAATTCTCATCAAAGTCTTTAGCCAAATTTCACTGTATTTTGAACTATTAAAAGGAAATCCTTTAACAGTATATTTGTGTTAACACAACAAAAAAATATAGGTCAATACAAAGGACACTTTGAAATTGATTCCATGTTCTTGTCATTTTCTGAGGCTAGTATTAATAGCATAATGCTTCATTAGAGTAGATCTTAGTTGATATTGAGAAATTCTTGTTAATTTTGTTAGATGTAATAACCATAGTGTCATTGGGTTTTTAAAGTGAAATGAGATGATATCTGTAAAAGGCTTTAAAATAATCTAGGCAGGCAAAATAATAATAATAAGTAATAAATAAAATAATTTAATTTTTGGAGGTGAGAATTGGGGACATGTACTTCTTTTACTATTTTTCTACTTCTGTGGATATTTAAATTTCCCATAAAGATATTAAAAACATAAATAGTAACTGTATATTATATTGATCACATTCTCTATGATCAATTAAACTACACATTGAAAATAAAAATGACTACAATAATAAAACTACTTTTAAAAAAAAGATTTTATTTACTTATTTGAGAGAGAGCACATAAGAAGGGAGAAGGTCAGAGGGAGAAGCAGACTCCCTGCTGAGCAGGGAGCCCCATGCAGGTCTCGATTCCAGGGCTCCAGGATCTTGACTTGAGCCAAAGGCAGATGCCCAGCCAACTGAGCCACCCAGGGACCCCACAAATTAAAACTACTTAAAACTAAAAGATATTCTTCTAGATGACACTTGAATTAAAAATCAAAATCAAAACTAAACTCACAAACTATTTAGAAAATAATAACTACAACATTAAATTTTAAAACTTGTGAAAAGAGCACAAAGTTTCAAATGCTTTGATGATGACGTGATGATTAAAGGAGGAATGACAACAAATGAACTAAATATTAATGACGGAGTTTAGAAAAAGAACAAAATAAATATAAGGTAAATAAGAAAAAGAATTACATAAAATTCAAAGTAAAAACCAAATTAATGTATCTATTTAAGAGCAGGATATTTGAAAAAAGAATGACATAGATAAACCACAAGATACCATAATTAAAATGGAAGGAAACTACAAATAGGAGTAGACAGATCTTAAAAAAAAAAAAAAAAAAAAAAAAAGGAGTAGACAGATCTTAACCTTAGACAAATATAGATTTTAAGAATATAAGAGAATTCTGGGACACCTGGGTGGCTGAGTGGTTGAGCATCTGCCTTTGGCTCGGGTTGTGATCCCGGAGTCCTGAGATTGAGTTTGGCATTGGGGTTCTCATAGGGAGCCTGCTTCTCCCTCTGCCTATGTCTCTGCTTCTCTCTGTCTCTCTCATGAATTAAAAAATAAAATCTTAAAAAAAAATGGTGCCTGGGTATGTATCACATGTCTGGAAATGTGTGGGAAGTATCTCTTCTAATACTCCATGCCCCTGTCTTTTGCCAAGTAAGCCTAGTATACCTGACTGTTTTCGGAATATATCTCACACAAGCAAGAACAATCATCTAAGTATAGGGTTATTTTTTAATGGAAGCAGTCTAAATAAGTTAGAATAGGGGATTAGTTTAGTAAATTGTAGCCTAAGTAAAAAAATTTAAGACTAGTTTTATGGGGAGAAAATTATCATGATATGTGGTTTATTTTTAAAAGGTTACTGAATAATCCTAGTTTTTGTACATATGTGTTCATTTATGGAAAAATACTAAAATGATATATATGAAGATGCTAAAAAAATCTCTGGATGGTAGAAATATAAATGCTTTTTAACTGAGGACAAAATGTGTTTATTTAGCTTTTAAATTTCCTACATACAAAAAATATGTATTACTATGTAACAATAAAAATATTAAAATAGTAAAACAGAAACTGGATGGTATAAGAGCTAGAAAATATTAAATATACATAATTGTAAATCTTTTTTTAATATTGTCATGTAATCATGGATGAGGTTTACAAATAAATGTTATATCTGAACCAAAGAGATATTAAAGCAATTAATGTCTTTACTGTCTCTGCCAGTTGAATCAACTTATGTATTCTCAAATTGTTAAGTAGTACATATATTGTATGGCTTCAGCAATATGGAGGTATTGTACTTATTCTGTGTTGTCTTGCCATGGGAAATCCTTACATATTCTTAATTAATTGATTGATTACAGACTCACTCCTGGAAAAATGTGTAAATGTTAAAAGCCAACTAGTTAATCATTAATGGAATATTTTTTAGGGAGTTTAAAATTAACATTTAAATTCTCTCTGAAAATACTTATCTGAAGAATTTCTTAATGTTTTCCAGTTCCTACGAGCAGAAATGGGTCAAGACTACCATTTGGCAAAAAAATTATGTCAGATGAGTAAGTACAAAATACTTGTCTGTTTTCTAATTTTTTTGTTTCTAAATGCATTCCATAATTGAGATGATCTGATTATTATGGCCTCATGAATTCCCTGATAGTGTCTCAGTTATTCCTTATTAATAAATTGATTGGTATAAGGACTAATTTAAACTTCTAAAATAGGGCAGCCTGAGTGGCTCAGTGGTTTAGCACTGCCTTCAGCCCAGGATGTGATCCTGGAGACCTGGGTCAACTCCCACATCAGGTTCTCTGCATGGAGCCTGCTTCTCCCTCTGCCTGTGTCTCTGCCTCTTTCTGTGTCTCTCATGAATAAATAAATAAAATCTTTTATATAAACAAACTTCTAAAAATAACTTTGAATGGGACAAACAAAAACTAATCATCACTGGAATAAGTCAAGATCTTTACCTTCATGATAAAGGGTTAGTAACTGTGCCTTTAGTTTCAAAGAAGTGTCAGGTAGTGCAGCAAACCTTACTTAAACATGCATTTAGTTCACAAATATTTGAGTCTACATGTGCCAGGCACTGTTTTAGACATTGACTTATTGATGGCTGTATTAGCCATCAATAAGACAGATAATCCCATGTTTGTATCTAGCATCCAACAGGTAACACATTCGTATATAATTAGCATGTTGTAAACGATAAGTGCTATTGGGAAAAAATAGAGAAGAAGGAATAGAAAATACTAGAAAGAAGAGGCAAAGCAGTTTTGTTTTTTTTTTTTTTTTTTTTTTTTTTTTTATTAAATTTTTTTTTTTTTAATTTTTATTTATTTGTGATAGTCACAGAGAGAGAGAGAATGAGGCAGAGACACAGGCAGAGGAGAAGCAGGCTCCATGCACCGGGAGCCCGACGTGGGATTCGATCCCGGGTCTCCAGGATCGCGCCCTGGGCCAAAGGCAGGCGCCAGACCGCTGCGCCACCCAGGGATCCCTGCAAAGCAGTTTTGAATAGGGTGGTCCAGGAAGGCAGGACTCATAGCAAATGTGCCAAGACGTGAGTGTGCCTGATGAGGAACAGCAAGGAGGAAGGAGGAACAGCAAGGAGGACAGTGTAACCAGAATAGAATATGAAAAGGGAGGTGTGACAGGAGATGAGGTCAGAGAAATTATGGTTTGGGGGTTCTCTAGATTGCATAGTACCTTTTCACAATTTGAGGATTTGGCTTTTTCTGTGAGCAAGGTGAGAAATCATTGGATACTTTTAAGTAGAGAAATGAAATGATCTATTGTTATTTTTCTTTCTTTGGTTTTTAGTGGTTTGGCTGATGTATACTCAGCTCCTGTTTTTCTACTTTTTTTTTTATTTCTATACTTCATTTTGGAATTTTTCTATTGACCTACCTGTTTTTGAGTTATCCTATCTTCCTCTCTGAAATGCTGTTTAAGCTATTCAGTGAGTTTTTTTTTTTTAAGATTTTATTTATTTATTTATGAGTGACACACAGAAAGAGAGGCAGAGACACAGGCAGAGAAAGAGGCAGGCTCCATGAAGAGAGCCCTATGTGGGACTCGATCCCAGGACTCCAGGATCACACCCTGGGCCGAAAGCAGGCACCCAACTGCTGAGCCACCCAAGTGTCCCTATCCAGTGAGTTCTTAATTTCAAAGGTTTTACTTTCTAATTTTCAAAAGTCCACTTAATGATTTTGAAGATTCCAGCTCAACTGTCTTTTGAAATCCAGTCTTTTCAACTATTATTCTAGAATACATTAGTCATAATTGTTTTGAAAGAGAAAACGGCAACTCTGCAATTAAACTTTATTGACAATGGGACTCAAAATATTAACTAGTGTTAGACCCAAGTCTTACAATAAAAGTCCTGGAGTGAAAATGTAGTATAGGGATTGTGAGGATTTTCTCTCGCTTACCTCACACAGACTCTCAACACAGATACAGTACTTCTTAAGTCATTAGCTAGTTTTTAAAATGAGTTTCTTGAATGCATTAACACTACTTATTTTATATCCAAAATAATTTGCCTTGCATAATCCTTTCAAGCACTTTGGCCTTTAGAGCCACCAAATAAAATATTTTGGGTGGTACACAAACAGAATTTCTGAGCAGAAGGAACCCTTCAGGAGAATCATGTGTAGTCATCTATTTTTTTTATAAATATAATGAAGCAAAAGCAGAGAGAGAATAAGCAGCTTGCTCAGCCCTATTCAGGGAGCTTGTGGCACAGCCAGAACTGGAACTCAAGCTGCCGCCTCCTGCGGTACCTTTCTTCTGTGAGGACTGGTGTAGAAGTGAATAAGTCTGTAGGTTTCACCCTCAGTTCTCTGAGTTTCTTGTGGAGCCTAGTTATGGGAAAATTTATATATTGTATTTCCATATCTATCAATCATTTTAGAAAGCATCTGGCTGAAGCTCACACAATATATACACTGATATCACCACATCTATCAGACAGTTTGGGCTGTTAGCCCTGCATATGCTTCATAAACAGTAGGTGCTTAATAAAATGCTTATTGACCTGACTCAAACCAGTAAACACACATTAAGTGCCAGGTCAGTAAGGAAGAAAAAGTTCAAGCTGCTCTATCCTAATGGGGTGTGGTCCCTGTAAAATGCCTCTCTTCCTCTCTCCCTTTCTTCCAACAACTACATATTAAGTACCAGCTCTGTACCAGACATTATGCTGGGAGCTGGAGAGACAGCAGGAATCATAGCACACATGCTCTAAACCATTTGCAGGTTGACATTAACCATGGTTTGGTTTGGTTTTCACCCCTACTGACTCTTGTAGAAATATTAGTCACTCTTTTCTGTCTATGTCAAATAGCACCTCAAACTAAGTATTAGGCTCTAGGAAAAGGAGCTGTAGAGGACCCTAAGACAAGCACCATGATCCAGGGAGCCAGCTGGGGAAGAAGGCTGCTCCCAAGAGGAAGGGAGGTGACTGGAAACTTGGTTGGAGAGGTTGGAGAATGAGTTGGGGCTGGGTGCATGCCAAATAGGATTAGATTAGATTCCAGCCAATGGTATGAAATTAGGAAGACCCATGATTTGCAATGTTAAACGGGTTCAATAAAGAACAGAGTTGGAGATGCTCTGTCTCAGGGAGAAGTACAGTACTAGTTTGATGCTCATAGGAAGCACTTGGCTGAGAATGGCCCAGAATCCCTCTCTATATTGAGAAAATAGACAAAATGAATTTCTTTCATCTAGGATGGACCCCAAAATTTTTATATATAAATGCTTACATTGTATTGTCTTTTTTACTATCTCTTGTAGCATCTTCTACAGAACACTCACCTTTTCTGTCTATATTTGTATATTTATGTATGTAAACAGATTGTTTGCATATTTATGTATTTATATATGCATATATCAAGCACCTGATAATGGATCATTCTTGAATACCTTGTTTCATTCTTAATTCAATGAGGCATATACTACAAACCCCACTTTACAGATGAGGAAACGGAGTCTTAGCAAGGAATACTGATTCACCAAAGTCACACAGCCACTAGGAGGAAAAGTTAGGATTAGATCCTAGGTCTGACTTGAATGCCTCTGTTATCCTACTATACTTTAAGTTCCTCATTTGATCAATAAACTCATATCTCTGGTCAAGGAGGCAGAGACCTTAGAAAGGGGATTTTTAATGGGTCAGTCAGCCTTGAAATGGCTCCTATGATCAACTAATATATTTATTTTCTTTGTATCTAAGGCAATTAATTTATATAAAATAATACATCCATGTCCTTTCTGAAATGCTTTATGAATTCATTTTCCAAATAAAGCCACTAGTTGCTAGTATGTTTCCTTGCTGTCCGTCCGATCACAGTATACTCATTTATATCTCCATTGGGCTTCAGGGCTTCCCACCTGGTGTTCCAGGTGCCTGTGGTTTCTTTTCTTTGTCCTGACTTTGAAAAGAAATTGGTATTGGGTTCCCCCAAGAAATTTTATTTGTCAGTGAAAGCTTGAATTTATGTGTCTTTCACACACAGTTTTTCTATGTGCCTAAGATTTCCTCAGCCATTTTCCTGCCATGTCATGCAGAACTGCTATCTCAGCTATATGCCCTTTCTTGCCAGGCATTGGAGGCATCCTGGAAAAATGGTTTTTAAATGAGACTGAAATTCAAGAGTCCCAAGTACTTTTCTTAGTTCATATCATGATTGACTGTGAGATTTTGTGCTAGTCAGTCTTTCTATTTATTGGTCCCTTTACCTGTAAGAAAGGAACCTGCAGCTCATCTTCTCAGGGCACAACAGTGCTGCTCACAGGCAGCCCAAGATGTTACACAGAAAAATAGTTAGGCCTGGGAGACCTACTTCATCAATTATAATTATAAGTGTTTAAAAATAATGGCCTGAGGGACGCCTGGGTGGCTCAGTGGTTGAACATCTGCTCAGGGCATGATCCTGGAGTCCCGGGATCAAGTCCCACATCGGGCTCCCTGCGTGGAGCCTGCTTCTCCCTCTGCCTTTGTCTCTGACTCTCTCTGTGTCTCTCATGGATAAATAAATAAAATCTTTTAAAAAAAATAGTGACCTGAGAACCTAAATGTTTCTCATCAGTTTGTATAACACAAATGCAGATACATGTATCTTCAGAAAGGATAGTTACAATACAGTTTTCTTTCTTTCTTTTGAGTGAAATAAATCACTTTTTACTATTAGAGTATAATTTTATCTAGGCATAAACTGACTGCTTCCTATTCACTTATTCCATTTTTTAATGTTTTGAGGGCTCTGGTTGTGTCAGGCACTCTTCTAGGCACACAGCAGTGAACAAGACCAATGTTCTCTCTACCCTAGAATAGGCTCCAGTCTGAGGGATTCAGAGCCTTATGAGCAGCAGAATCCCCCAGCTCCTGCCCCAGCTCTTTAGCCAGAAGGAAACATCCACTGAATGTTTAGGAAGTAGCTGAGCTTTTCTCAAGGTCCAAAGCCATTTCTGGAAAACTAATGATAATCAGCCGTTATTTGGCACTTACCGTGCACCAAGGACTGAACTAAGTGCTTTATCTACATTATCTCATTGATTCATCAGAACAGCTTAATGTGGCCCAATAGTGTTATTACAGATAGGGAAACTGAGGTACAGATATATTAAATATTTTCCCCAAGGAGACCCAACTAGGCAGTGGCAGAACCAGGACTCACATCTGACAGTCTTTCTTCGGAGTCGTACAGATATATTAAATATTTTCCCCAAGGAGACCCAACTAGGCAGTGGCAGAACCAGGACTCACATCTGACAGTCTTTCTTCGGAGTCCACACTGGATCTGCTCATGGGCTCAAGTCAGAAACAACTCCCAGGACACTAACTGAATGTGCTAGAGGTTTTCTTATCCTTTTACAAACCCTACTTAGCCTGTGAATCAGTAAGGAGAATTTTTGATTCATCGCCTAGAATGCATATTTCTGGGCTAAGTTTGAAAGCAGATATCTTTCCCTCACTTTGAAAATTAACATTTGTCAATGGTTTTTGTTAAATTATTAAGAGTAGCTGATTCCATACCCCAGTCCCATGGAATAACCCTAAGTCCAACATGAAATTTTCTAAACTGTGTTCAAGATTTCTTATTAAGTGTTCCATCAAAAAGGATTATGTGGGAATAATAAGTTGGGGAAACCACATTCTCTACTCTATAAAATTCATAATAGTTATAAGCATATTAATGGTTCTGTAAAATCCCGCAGTTGCTCCTAGTGTATACCGTACCTGACTAACCTCACTTGACCTAGTTTCCCAAATATGTATTAACATCTTAAGAACCTAGTATCTCAAGGGGCAAGTTGGAGAAACTGCTCTAGAAAGAGGCTCGGTGGGATCCCTGGGTGGCGCAGCAGTTTGGCGCCTGCCTTTGGCCCAGGGCGCGATCCTGGAGACCCAGGATCGAATCCCACATCGGGCTCCCGGTGCATGGAGCCTGCTTCTCCCTCTGCCTGTGTCTCTGCCTCTCTCTCTCTGTGACTATCATAAATAAATAAAAAAAATTAAAAAAAAAAGGCTGTTTGAAAGAGGCTCGGAGAAAGATTTAGACTGCTAATGATAAGCATATTTTAGTCCAACTTAAAATGAATTAAAAGATCCTTTTATTAGAAACCTTAAAAGGGGAAAAAAAAAAAACCCTTAGAAGGTGTCTAAATACCTACCTGTAGGATCCTTAAAAGCAGTTTCTGAGTAGGTGCACAGTCATGCTAACCCAGATCGATGGTAAATTGTTTATTAGGTAGATTAGGAAAGAGAGACACTAGTTTGCTGTGTCAGGGTGAAAGCCACGTGGGAGGATGTCCTAAGAGCACTGGAGCCAAGTTGAACCATCCACAATTATTTGTCTTACTCTTAGCCAAGTGAATGGCACTCTTGATGTTTCAGTGCCCCCTGGGGGCCATCAAGATATTACATGGGAGTCACAACACTAAATGGATAAAACAGAATTATGAATACTCTTCAAGGCACACAGTCTTCTCATTAGTGAAGCCTCCACATTTTGCAGGATATGTCCCTTGTTTGGGGAATGGTTACAGTCAAGAAATACTTGGCTACAAGATCTGTGAGGAAAGCTTCATAGTGATAGAGATGGCATTCTTTAGACAGGTGGTAGAAACTAATGAGTGTTATTTCTCTTACAACACACCACAATAACTAGAGCATTTTCTCTGTTTGCACTTAGGTATTCCTATGGTATAATTGTTGGTATTTATGGCTTTGTGCATATTCACTGATTCTGATTGACAGCTCCAGTCTCATTCTGAGGAGCCTGTTTGCCGAAACACTTTGAAGACTAATAACAAACATTCTGGGGGCACCTGGGTGGCTCAGTGGTTGAGCGTCTGCCTTTGGCTCAGGGTGTAATCATGGGCCCTGGGATCGAGTCCCACATCCTGCTTCTCCCTCTGTCTGTGTCTCTGCCTCTCTCTCTCTGTGTCTCTCATGAATGAATGAATGAATGGATGAATGAATGAATAAAATCTTAAAAAAAACAATAACAAACATTCTGTTGTCTATTTTCAGTCCTAATCTATGAACCAGAAAATCCTGAGGCCAAGGAGTTTTTCTCCCTTATTGAAGAAATGTTGCTGATGGGTAAATTTAAAAATGGAAATTTCTTCTTTCTCGTAGAACTATGAGCAGTCACTATTTCAAAACTTATTATCCCAGGAGACTAGTGAAGTACACTCTCAGGAAGTGGTTAAGAAAAGACTCCCTGGGGGGGAAAAAAAAAAAAGAAAAGGCTAACTGGTTATCTTTGGATGGTTTCATGAAGCCAGATTGTCCTTTGTGGGTGGGTGGTTAAGGTGTCTCCCTTTTCTCTGTGGGGTGGAACTGCCTGTAAAGCAGGCTCACTGGACACCAGGCATCAGCAATGACAGTCTTCACAGGGAACAAAATGTGCTAATTGCCACACGTTAGACTAGCTAGCCCACAATTCCAAGGAAAACCAGTACCCTCTAAATTACCATACATCTTACTTACTTCTATTTCATTAAGAATTATGGTAACGGTAGTAAAATAAATACTTGCATAGATCTGTGTTTTGAATTTACTCTAAATCTGTAAACATCTTTATACCAGTAAGAATATACCCTTTGTACTACTACTTTGGGCCTGCATACAAGTTAGCAAAGTTTGACTCAGTCCTCATGTTCCAAAGATAGATATTTCTTAGTGGAGAGAGAAGCAAGGAGAATTATTTTTCAAAGAGTACAAATATCAAGAACATTTTAAGCAATTCTCTTCCTTTCTGTGGCAGAGAAATCTCAAAATCTTGAGGAAGATGATGAAGATAGTGAAGAAGACAGTAGCGGTGAGAGTGAAGGAGAAAGCAGTGAGGAGTTAAGTGAAGAAAGTTCTGATGAATGTGAAGACGAGTGATGAAAGTTGCTGCTGTGGTTCAATCTTCATGTATTTTCATTATTGTATACCATGGAAATATAAAGGACAAAGCTGAATTTTAGTCTGATTGTTTTTTATTTGTTAGAGTTCTTATAGTTTACCCATATTGGTTTGAGCTCCTTCTTAATATTTAGGTCTTACCTTTATTTGAATTACTGACAGGAAATTAATAATACAAAATTACATACATAGCATTAACTGTGTGCCAGGTACTGTTCTGCACACATCATTTAATCCAAACCCATGAGGTTTGGCTTAAAACAACACAAATAAATTATCTTACAGTTCCAGAGATCAGAAATCCAAAATGAGACTCACTCAGCCAAAATCAGGATGTCAGCAAGGCAGCACTCTTTCTGGAGGCTCTAAGAGAAAATCTCTTTCCTTGCTTTTTCCAGCTTCTAGAGCTTATACATAGTCCTTGGCTCATGGCCCCTTCCTGCATTTACAAAACCTGTGACATCTGGCTGAGACCTTCTCACATTGTCATCTCTCTCTCTCTCTCTCTCTCTCTCTATCTCTCCCTCCCTGCGTTGTAATTTTTGTTAAATTCACATTTGTTAAGTAGAGCCCTGGTGTATGTCAGATGGTAAGTGATTCTTCCCCAAAAACCACAAGGGAGAGTGAACTAGAGAAGTTCACTCTGGGGGAGTGGTCCTGGAGGAGGCACATGGCATACATCAGAGGGGCACATAGGAAGGTCAAGGTGCAGACAGATAGTGGACAGAAGGACCTGGGGCATGCCTTTATTAGGGCCATGCTTTTGGGGTTCCCAGGCAGACTAGATTAGCCAACTCAAACCAAGAAGATCAGGGTTTTGGTAAGCTTAGTGAGGAGTCTTATCTAAGGGGTGCACAGGGGAAGCAGTTGGAAGGTAGGAGAGATTGTTTATCATGGGGGACATTGGGGAAGTTACATCAGGAGTCTACACTTGTGATTCTGCAGGCTATTTAGTGCATAGATTATCACCTCATGCACTTGAGAGACAGGCTAGTGTGCTCAACCACACAAAATGGATGCCAAGGCAGCAATTATATGGAGTAGTTTAGTGAAACTCTCAACACCCTGCCTCCTTCCACTTTGAAAGATCTATTTGGGGGGCACCTGGGTGGCTTAGTCAGTCAAGTGTCTACCTTCACCTCAGGTCATGGTCTTAGGGTCCTGGGATTGAGCCCCATGTCTGGCTCCACACTCAGTTGGGTGTGTGCTTATACTTCTCCTCTGCCCCTTCCCTTCTCCCATGCTTGCTCTCTCAAATAAATAAAATCTAAAAAAAAAAAAAAAAAAAGATGTGTTTATTTGAGAGAGGGAGCGTGCATGCATGTGAGCCAGAGAAAGGAAGAAAAACAGACTACCTGCTGAGGGGGAGCCAGACTAGGGGTTCACTCGGGGCTTGATCTCATGACTCTGAGATCATCACCCTGAGATCATCACTTGAGCCAAAATCAAGAGCCAGGTGCTCAACCGATTGAGCTACCCAAGCATCCCATCTTCCATTTTTAAAGACATTTATAATTACATTGAGCACATCTGGATATTGCAGGATAATCTATAATCTTCCCTATGTTCGAGTCTGCTGGTTAGCAACTTTAATTCAATCTGTAATCTTAATTGCCTTTCGCCATGTAACCTCACAAACGTATAGGTTCTGGGGATTAGGACATACACATCTTTGAGAGTGGGGTGACATTATTCTGCCTACCATAGGAAGTACTGAGTACGTATTTATTTTTTGGAATTCATGGTATGGAGCTTGGAAGAAACACTTTGATGGAAATAGATGCCTTAATTAGGAGTCATCAGTTTAGACTCAATTAGATAACACATAACAGGTATCTTTGATTAGAGATAGTAGTCAAAGATAAGGAAGTGATGCCACATAGAGTGTAGTCTGAGTAGAAGAGGACTAAAACTAAAATTAAATGATAACATTTTAAGCAGTAGTCCCAGAGAGAGAAGTGCACAATGGAGACAAAAGAGCAGCCAGCAGGAAAATCAAGAAAGTGAATATAGTGGATACTATCGGTTACCCACTCAGCATCTATCCCTCCCTGCCTCTTTGCTAAGAAAGCCCTGATTCGGGAACCCTGGGTGGCGCAGCGGTTTGGCGCCTGCCTTTGGCCCAGGGCGCGATCCTGGAGACCCAGGATCGAATCCCACATCGGGCTCCCGGTGCATGGAGCCTGCTTCTCCCTCTGCCTGTGTCTCTGCCTCTCTCTCTCAATCTCTCTCTCTCTGTATGACTATCATAAAAAAAAAAAAAAAAAAAAAAAAAAACTAAAGAAAGCCCTGATTCTGTTAGGATGTTCACTCCCCCCACACACATAGCCATGGGATTCAGGAAAGACCCTCAGCCAATCAGTACGTGGCATTTCTTTGGTGACTGTTACTGTTCCAAAGGGGGAAATGTGACCTACATTGGCCCAACCAGATCAAGGACTTTATTTCCTGATTGGGAAGAGATTACTCCATCCCTCTGATTAAGAAGCAGGAAGCATGTTGCCCTCCTTACTGCTGGCAGCCATTTTATGATGATGAGGGAATTGAATCTTAGGATGAAGCTGATGCTGTGGATGGTAGAACCTAGATTTCTGGTGATGTTCCGCCATGGAATTAACTGGTCTGGAAGCCAGCCCTTGTTAGCGCTCCTGTTATTTGAGATAGCTTTCTTATTTAAACCGATTGGGATTGAGGTATTTTTTAATTGCTGCCAAAAACATCCTAACTGATAATGGGTAGTACCACAGAAATGGCAGGAGAGCTTCTAGGTCCAGAAAGATCTGGCCAAACATTGTAAAAAGGACAAGTTAGATAAGAACTAAAAAGGGTGTTGGAGGGTGCCTGGGTGGCCCAAGCCTTCAGCTCAGGTCATGATTTAGGGGTCCTGGGACCAAGCCCCACTTTGGACTCCTTGCTCTGCTTCTCCCTCTGTCCCTCCACCCCATTCATACATGTGCTCTTTCTCTCTCTCTCTCAAAAATAAAATCTTTTTTAAAAAAGGTGTTGGATTGTAACAGAGGTGTTTGGTGGCATTAGGGAGAGCAGTGTCAGTTGGGTGGGGGACAACCATATTTCAATGAGTTCGAGTGCACTCGAGTTGAAGAAAAGAAAAGGAGTTTGATTATGAAGGAAAAGCTGTATTGTTGGAAGACATAAGGGAAAGGGGATGTGATTTTTTAAATGTTTAAGATGAGGTTTAGTAGGAATGATGATTATTTATACTAATAAGCTATTATGCATTAGATACTGTCTAAGCATTCCATATGTTAATATTTTTACTCTTTATAACACCTGTACAGACTGGCATTATGTCCCATTTACATTTGAAGTAATTGAGGCCTAGAGAAATTGAGAGCAACTTTCTAAAGATCACATAACTGGGAAATTGGAAGATTCAAATCTAGGTCTTTTGGGGTATGTGTGTGGTGGTTTCATAACTATTTGACCATCTGGTCATTTCTTTTTTTTTTTTTTAATTTTTTATTTATTTATGATAGTCACAGAGAGAGAGAGAGGCGCAGAGACACAGGCAGAGGGAGAAGCAGGCTCCATGCACCGGGAGCCCGATGTGGGATTCGATCCCGGGTCTCCAGGATCGCGCCCTGGGCCAAAGGCAGGCGCCAAACCGCTGCGCCACCCAGGGATCCCCATCTGGTCATTTCTTATCCACACTGACCAACTGTAGGTTTTTGAAAGTGGTGGTACTTAAGTATCTAATGTATATAGAGTTTATTTGGCAAACCTTTATTCTGGACAACTGCACGCCGATACAGTGTATTCCTTTATGAGGCATTCCCTATTTTCTTTGGTTCAGACGGACACCAAACTCTTTGTGGAGTCAATGAACACATGTGAAGTTCCCATCTCCTTCATGGCAAATTTCCAGATCTCTGAGTGCCCGAGGAGCATACCTCTTGAAGCCTATTCCATGGATGATGCACTTGTGAATGTTGATGGTGTGTTCTCTGGTCACTAGCTCCCTGACAGAGTGGGCCTTCTCACTGCTCTTCTTTGTGAGAGCGCCATTCTGCTGGACCCAGATTGGAAAGGGAGAGTGCAAGGTATTCCAAATCCAGGTTATTTTAGTCAAATGCTGACCTACCCTTCACCCCTGTGCTTTCCTCCCTGAAAGGTCAATAGAAGGAAACAGATTGGAGAAAGGGAGATAATTTGTGAAGTAAAGCCTATCTAGTGCCTCAGAAAATGCATATAACATAACCTTAGTTTGTGGTAGTTGGTTCTGTTTGGATGGCTGCTCCAGTAGTCCAAATGTGGGATCAGAGTTGTCTCCTTTGTTTTCCAATATTGGTCCTTATAAAGCCTTCAATTATCCTACAGTTCTTTACATATTAAACAAGGTGAAAACTTGCATTTCCATTCATTGAAATGTGATTTTTTTTTACTTTACCGTGGTTGCTATGTAAGATATATGTAATTTTGGTATTTGCCTAAAATACTGATGTTTGACAACAGTGAATGCTTGAACATAACTCATAATGCCAGAAGTGAAGGAAAGCCTAGATATATTGGAAATGTTTTGGGGTTCTGGGCAAGTGTCCTATATCATGAGGTACTAAGAGTTCACAGAGGCAAGTAGGATGAGACTGCCAAGGCCAGATTAAGGAGGGAAAGGTCTCTCTGATTTCCTAATGAACTCCCCAGCTGCTATGGGATATGAGTTATAATGGGGTATGGGGACTGAGCAGAAGTTGGAGAGACTTGAAGCACTGGGAGGTGAGATTGGCTTGCACAGCCTTGTTCAAAAGGTACCTTTGAAGCAAGAGACAGCCTATGCAGATATTGTGATTGATTTCCTACATCCATTCCAACCTAGGTGATAACTCTAAGCTGATCATGGTATTCCCATCCTCCTTGCTATTGGATTTTTAAGAACAGCTTTATTGAGATATCATTGACATATAAAAATTTTATTTTTATTTTTATATATACTTAAGGCATACAACTTGATGATTTGATACACATTGTGAAATGATCACCACAATCAAGCTTATTAACATATCCATCATCTCTACATAATTACCAATGATGTGTGTATATTGAGGAGATTGAATTTATGATCTATCATCTTAGCCGAAGAAGGGGAATTGGTGGATCCTTGTGCCGGTTCACAATGTAATGCCGGTTACATTTCTGTGTAAAACAGAAATACAGGCATATCTCATTTTATTGTGCTTTGCTTTATTGCACTTTGCAGATATTGGATTTTTTACAAATTGTAGGTTTGAGGCAACCCTGCATTGAACAAGTGGACTGGTGCCATTTTGGTAATACTCACAATATTTAAAACTTTTTCATTATTATTATATTTATTATTGTGATCTATGATTCAGTGTCACTATTGTAATTACTTTGGGGTGCCACGCAGTATGCCCATATAAGACAGCAAACTTAATTGATAAATGTGTATGTTCTGATTGTTCTACTGACCTCTCTCTCTCTCTCTCTCTCCCTTCCTTGTCCTCAGGCTTCCCTATTCCCTGACACACTATAATATTGAAACTAAACCAGTTAATAACCCTACAGTGGCCTCTAAGTGTTCAAGTGAAAAGAAGAGTCACATATCTCTCACTTTAAGTCAAAAGCTAGAAATGATTAAGCTTACTGAGGAAGGCATGGTGAAAGCCAAGCGTCTTGCACCAGCTAGGCCCAGTTGTGAATGCAAAGGAGAAGTTCTTAAAGTTGGAAGTGCAACTCCGGTGAACATACAAATGACAACAAAGCACAACAGCTTTATTGCTGATATGGAGAAGGTTTTGGTGGTCTGCATAGAAGATCAAACTAACCACCACATTCCCATAAGCCAAAGCCTAATCCAGACCAAGGCCCTAACTCTGTTTAATTTCCTGAAGGCTGAGAGAGGTGAGGAGGCTGCAAAAGAAAAGTTGGAAGCTAAGAGGTTGGTTCATGAGGTTTTAAGGAAAGAAAACATCTCCACAGCATAAAAATGCAAAATAAAGCAGCATGTACTGATGTAAAAGCTGAAGCAAATTATCCAGAAGATCTGGCTAAGATAATGAATATGGCTACCCTAAACAATAGATTTTCAATGTAGACAAAACAGCCTTCTTTAGGAAGATGCTGCCATCTAAGACTTTCATAGCTAGAGAGAAGTCAATGCCTGGCTTCAAAGAAGAGGCTGACTCACTTGTCAAGGGCTAATGAAGTTGGTGACTTGAAATTGAAGCCAATGCTCATTCTGAAATCCTAACGGAACTTTAGTTGACAAGGATGCCGAGAAAGGGTAACCGTCTTACACTGTTGGTGGGAATGCAAACTGATGTAGCCATTCTGGAAAACAGTATGGAGTTGCCACAGAAAGTTAAAAATAGAACTACCCTACCACCCAGGAATTACACTACTAAGTATTTACCCGAAGGATACAAAAGCAATAATTCAAAGGGATACATGCACACCTATGTTTATAGCTGCATTATCAGCAATAGTCAAATTATAGAAAAAGCCCAAATGTCTACTGATGGGTGGATAAAGATGTGTATACACACACACATACACACACACATACGCACACACATACACACACACACACACACACACACTAGAATATTACTCAGCCGCCAAAAAGAATGAAATTTTTCCCATTTGCAATGGTGTGGGTGGAGCTAGAGAATATTATGCTAAGTGAAATAAGTCAGAGAAAGACAAACACCATATGATTTCATTCATATGTGGAACTTAAGAAACAAAACAAGGGAACACGAGGTGGGGGGAGAGGAGAACCAAGAACAGACTCTTAATGATAGGAAAAACCCTGATGATTACCAAAGGGGAGGTAGGTGGGGTGGGTGGGTTAAATAGATGATGAGGATTAAGGAATACACTTGTGAAGAGCACTGGGTGATGTATGTAAGTGTTGAATCACTAAATTCTACACCTGAAACTAATATTACACTGTCTGTTAACTAACAGAAATTTAAATTAAATCTTGAAAAAAATAAGGGTCTTCAAAAATTATACCAAATCCACTCTGCCTATGCTCTATAAATGGAAAAACAAATCCTGAATGACTGCACATCTGCTTACAATATGGTTTACTGAATATTTTAAGCCCACTGTTGAACCTACTGCTCAGAAAAAAAATTCTTTCAAAATATTACTGCTCAGTGACAATGTACCTGGTTACCCAAGAGCTCTGACGGAGATGTATAATGAGATTAATGTTGTTTTCCTGCCTACTAACACATACATTTTGCAGCCTAAGGATCAAAGGAACTTTAACTTTCAAATCTTATTGTATAAGAAATACATTTTGTAAGACTACAGTTGTCATTGATAGTGATTTCTCTGATGGATCTGGACAAAGTAAATTGAAAACCTTCTGGAAAGGATCCACCATTGTAGATGTCATTAAGAACATGTGCGATTCATGAGAAGAAGTAAAAATATCAACATTAACAACAGTTTGGAAGGAGTAGATTCCAACCCTCATTCAACCCTCATTCCAACCCAACAACTCAGTAGAGAAAGTAATTGCGTATGTGGTGGAAATAGCAAAAGAACTAGAAGTGAAGCCTGAAAATATGACTGTATTGCTGCAATTTCATGATAAAACTTGAACAAATGAGGGGTTGCTGCTTCTTTTTTTTCCTAAAGATTATTTATTTACTTCTTTATTTGAGAGAGAGAGATTGAGAGCAGAAGCAGAGAGGAGGGCTAGAAGGAGAGGGAGAAGCAGACTCCCCATTGAGCAGAGAGCCTGACACAGGGCTCAATCCCAGGACCCTGCCTGAGCTGAAGCCAGATGCTTAACCAACTGAGGCACCCAGGCACCTCTGAAGAGTTGCTTCTTATTTATGAACAAAGAAAAGGGATCTGTTGAGATGGAATCTATTTCTGGTGAAGATGCTATAAAGATTGTTGAAATGACAAAGATCTAGAATATTACATAAACTTAGTTGATAAAGCAGTGGCAGGGCTTGGGAGATTGACTCCAATTTTGAAAGAAGTTCTACTTTGGGTAAAATGCTATTGAATAGCACTGCACGCTACAGAGAAGTCATTCATGATGGGGATTAAGTCATTCATGAAAGGAAAGTGAATCAAGGCGGCAAAGTTCATTGTTTTATTTTAAGAAATTGCCAGTCACTTCAACTTTCACCAACCACAACCTGATTAGTTACCAGGGATCAATATCTAGGCAGGAACCTCCACCAGTAAAAAGATTATAATTCACTGAAAGCTCAGATGATGGTTAGTATTTTTTAACAAAGTATTTTTAAGGTATGTACCTTAGATTTTTTAGACATAATGCCAACACTTAATAGACTACACTATCATAACTTTTATATGTACTTGGGAGCCAAAAACTTCATTTGACTTGCTTTATTGTGATATTTGCTGTATTTCAGTGGTCTGGAACAGAACCCTCATTATCTCCAAGGTATGCCTGCATGAAACTGATTTTTTATAGTTATCCCTGGATTGTGCAACTGAGGTGGGGAGGTAGGTGAGAAGAGTTTATTTTTTTTTAATTTATACTTTTTATTTATCCTCTTTTTTTGGTGTGGGCATGCATCACTTTTTTATTGTGGTAAAATATTCATAACATACATTTAACCATTTGAACCATTGTTAAGTGTATAGTTCAATAGCATTTAGTATTTGCATATTGCGATAACATCACCACGACCCCTCTCAAGAACTTTTTCATTTTCTCAGACTGAAATTCTATATGCAATAAACAATAACTTCTAATCCCCCTTTCTTCAGCCCCTGGAAACCATTGGTTCCACTTTCTATAAATAGGATTTAACTATTCTAGGTATCATATGTAAGTGGAATCTTACAATATTTATCTGTTTGTGACTGACTTATTTCACTTAGCATAATGTCTTCAGTATTCATTAGCATCATAGTATGTATCAGTGCTTCATGCCTTGTTATAGCTAAATAATATTCCAATGTGTATATATATATATATATCACATTTTGTTTATCCATTCATCCATTGATAGACACTAGGGTTGGGTCCATTTTTTGGCTATTGTGAATAATGTTGCTATGAACTGTGTCTGTCCAATACTAAAAACTGTATCAAGTATCTGTCCAATACTAAAAACTTTTTAATTGAGTCTATACATGAGTGGGGAGTGGAAATCTGAAAAAAAATAAAGTAAAAAGTTTGACCATGGTTGTATTGGGTGATGAGGTTATTTCATTTCTTTTCATTATAGAGTCATATACTTTCTGAGATACAGAAAAGTTAACACAGGGCAAAAAAGAAACAAAGAGATCAATATTTGTGGAGTCCCTATGTATGTGAATGAATCATTTTAGCAGGCCTTAGTATCTTAGTATGCTAGAAGCTTCTAATGAGGATAAATACTGATAAGTAAATAGATCATTATGTTCAGAAAATAAAAGTCATCTAATATAGAAACTTGCTGATCTTCATAGAACAGTTAGTATATTCACAAACTTGCTTACCCTTATACTTAATTGGACCATTTAAGTAGCAATAATTGTAATCTATCACCAATAGCCACCGGCCCAGTCCCTATTTTCTTAGAATTTATTGTGTAGCTCCTATTGCTGAATAACTGTACAAATATATTTTTAATTATAGGGGCCAAGAGCAGGCCACTCAAAGATGGGCCACTTTGGCAGAAAGATTCTTTTGAGTTATAAAAGGCAATAAACCCCCACCCCCCCAGCAGATTCAGAAAAAGCTCTTTACCTCCTTATCAACTGCCTAAAAAGAATTTAGATAAAGGACCCACTCCAAGAAGAGAGCTATCACCATACATAACTACAGTATAATATGAACTAGGTGTGGTAGACAAGGAGAAACCTAACAAAGCCTATTTGATCAAATCCTCTATGTCCTGTTGTTCCTGAGTGGCTCAGCAAACATTTGCTGGTAAACATTGTTCATCTTCCTGTAAATTGCATTCCTTCCCTTTGAGGTCCCAGACTCCTAATCTCTTCTCCTTAATTCAGTATGATATATTTTCCTGATTTGGCCTGCCTATCTTTGGAATTTCATGTCTGTGTGGATTTCCTGAAATCCACAAAATGAAATTTAATTTTTCCTGTTAATCTGTCTAATGTCAATTTGATTCTTTCTTCAGCTAGAAGGATCTTGAAGAGCACAGTAAATTATTTCTCCCCAACAAATAGTTCGTTAACTTTCATGAGCTCCTTTCCTACTTTTTTAATACTTTAACTTGCCTCCTCTTCTACTCTGGAATGAAGGTTTTTGGTGTGTTTCATGCTCTCAGGTCCCTAAACTGTATCTTCATCTCTAATAAGTTATTTTAAATGTCTTTCCATAAAAAAAGATTATTTGAAAATGATCACTCTGTAAAGATGATAGATTCCACAGTTTCCTGTCTACCACTAGATAGTGTGTTAGGAGGAAAATCTCTTCCTCGTCATAACAGGCACCAAATTCAGTTTCTTCCTATTGGCATCAGAAGAACTCAACCAAAGTTGGGTCAGAATACACAAATCAATAGGCAGCATCATTATCCTAAAATCACCTTCTCTTAGTTTGTAACCCACCAATGAAATAAGAAGAAAAGTGTTAAAAATCATGTACTAAACAGAATTACAAGAATACTTTGAGAAAGTTGTCTCAAAGTAAAACTTGCCAAATTGAGACTTTTTACAACTTGTTAAAGCAATGGCTTAAATACTAGTGTAACTGGCTGTTCGTTCATAGGCTAGTTGAGATCCTGTAGATGGCTCTGACTTTATGAGACTTATTTCTTCCTTCTCTACATTTTCTTTTCAATTCATCTGAATCCAGATATAACAAGAAAAAAAAAATGACTCCACACACTTCTTCTTCAGTTGCTAGGCACCTTTCAGATGGCCACCTGAAGATTTTAGGAATATATTGTCTATTCAGCTGCTTCAGTGCTTCTCTGTGGCTTTCCCTGACTTTGAAGTTGAGATAATAGCCCCAGTGAGAAGATATTATCATTTAACTTACATATTTAGGGATTGTTTGAGATTTCAGGTTGTGCATATCTAAAGGGTCCTTGACTTACCCAAAGGCAAAGAAAACAGGACCTCAGGCTTGGAACTGAGAGTAAGATAGAAAGAATGAGCTCCAGGTGACTAACTTCTTGGAGAAACGCATGGTACTGATTTGCAGATGTTACAGGCGAGAACCTTGGCTCACATTCTGTAAGTACATTGGCTGTGTTTCTTACATGTAAGTTTTTGACATAAAAGGGATTGAGCTACAGCAGGTCAGATGAATTCCATTAAATTTCCAGTTTTCTTCCCTGAGTAACTGGGAAGGAACTCAATCTTAAACAGAAGTTTAAGTCCTCAGATTCATCACGGAGTCAGAACCTTCTAGAACCTTCTCATAAGCAATAGTCACCTACATCTAAAAACAAAGGCTAACTACCTGTTATTTTAAACAGTTAAAGGCTTTTACACTGAAAGAAATGGTTAAAATATTATTCTTGCCACTCTCCCATTCCATAACAGTTCACCAAAGCATCTCATGTGGGGAAACCAACTTTCTTGCATCCCACTCTTTTGGGAAAAGGCTGATTTTGCCTTAGTTTTTGTTAAGAGAAGACCAGAAAACATAGATATATCTTAAAAGCTCTCCGTCAGAATTTCTATTCAGATCTGTTATTTCCTTGGTCTCCACTTTTGCAGGGAAATACCTTGCCTAATATCAGAGTTCCTTTCCTAAGGCTACCTTGGGGGTAAAGCTCTGTGGGAAAGCAATGGCTATTCACATCCCCTCCTCTTTCACCAAAGGGACAGAGACCCTGGGTGTCTCAGGCCACTTCCAGCAGCATCTCTCAGCATTTTAAGCAGCCCTGCTTTGTGAAATATGGCAGGGTATGACTGTGAACGGGGAAGGGCCTGCAGTTTTCCTTGAAGAACTGCTCTCCTGTGGAGAGGGTTGTTGTTTCCTCTCAGATATTGTAATCTATCGCCACCTGCTGGTCCCTCTGTCCCCGGGTTTGGAATAGCCGGAATGGAGTTTAAGATTAACACAAGATTTGCCCAGATACAAATCACTCTGTCCTCCTTGATTAATTTCTTTAATATTAGAATATTTTCATCTTTCGAATACCAAGCAGGAAGGGACCATTTGATGATTATCTGAGGAACTCAGCTCTCTTCGTTAGGAGGAGAGATTCTAATTTCCGGAGTCCCTTCCAGGGTTCTGGCTGAAATTCTGCCTTCCTCGCCACCCTTTTAACCCTTTCCTGCCTCTCAGGAGTGAGAGGTGGGGTCTGCTGAGGTAGGGGTCCTCTAAGCGATGGTCCCCAAAGAAAGTCCAGAATGATTTAGGAACTATCTTTAAAGTACACAAACACACCGAATAGGCTTGAGCTTCTACTTAAGAAAAGCCGAGCGTAAGGTTAACAACGCTTCCCACAGCCCTGTCTCAGGAGACAGACGTTTAAACGGTGAGCCCTGCCATTTCCCCCCCTCTTTTTTGGTCATAAATTAGATACTTAAAATAGACCTTAAAGAGCCAGCTGACATGAACCAACACAGTGGCTCCAAATTACCTTTCCTGGAAGCTAAAAATGCTAAATGCGTCAAAAGAAGAGAGAGAGAAAAAAAAAGATTGACATTTCTTATTTACTCATCTTGACGTGGACCATATTTTACGCATAAAAAATCCCCCCCGCAGCCTGTTTTGGGGCCCCTTCCACGCCTTAGTCTCCTCCCACCCGTTCCCTTTTTTCTTTTGCTGAAAGGCTCGGCTCGAAATCCGATTGGAATATCTTTAAACATCCCTGGGAAAGGGCATTGTGGGCGGAGGGTCGTGTTCCCAAGTCCCAGCCGTCGCTGACCTAAAGGAAGGTTGTCCTGGGTGGACAGGATCGAGTAGCGGGGGCTGCAGGCTCGGAAACCCCTAACACCCGGGGGAGCCCGGAGGGCTCGCGCTCGCCCACTCCTTCCGCCTCTGGGCGCCGGGTTCCCATTTCTTCAAAGCCCTAAACCTTACATCAAATGCAAACGAAACAGCTGGGCGGACGCCACTCCCTTCCGGACCACCCCTGACCACCGGTTCGAGTCCCCGTAGAGGATATCCATTTTCCGCCCCCATTGTCCAAAGCAGCTCCCACACCACCACCCCGGGAGTAATAAAAGATAAAAAGAATAGCGAAAAACACACAAAAATATGGATTCCAAATGTTCTAAAGAGCCAAAAGACAACCACAACCACCCTCACGACAAATCCTTACTGAGAGGGAGAGAACGAAATACTCTATTCCCCCAACCCCACTCTCACGGGGGAAAAACACAGCAGTCACAGCAGGGAGGGAGGCGGGCAGGGTGCGTGGGGCGGGCGGGGTGGCCGGGAACTGGGGACTGAAGCGCGCTACAGGGAGGCCTAAGGGACCAAAGGGCGGGCGCTGTCCTTGGTCCTGAAGGAGCTGTGCCGCGTCTCCCAACTTCGTGCGTGGGAACTGGCTGTAATTCCAGGCCCTTAGTTCCTTAACATCTCGCTGAGCCCAAGAGTCTGGCTTAGAATGGGAGATAAGTGGAAATTAAACCAAAACCATAAGTCCCCAAGTCCCTGCCTGTCTGGAATGTCAACTCCGCGAGTGCAGGGATAATATAAGAGGCTGGGACAGTGTAAAACTCCCTGAGAACAGCGCCTGTCACATAGTAAGTGGTTAATAAATATTCATTTAATCACCTAATTACTAATATTTAAACATTTTTAAATTAAGGACAAGACTTCATTCCCTCCCCTTCCATAAAGGAGAAAGGGTTGGGGAGGCGGGGCGGAAATGTCCTTGCAGTTGGACGGACTCAACTTTATTTTGTGATACCTGCTTTTTGGAGATATCTTTTTCCAACGGGATCATTTTCTTGGCCAAAAATGTCAGAGGTGAACGTTTTGGGACACTGGGGTCAGAAGAGGGAGTGGCTGGAAATTTATCAGTCTTGAGCCACAGGTGAAAGTAAAACGAGTCTTCCTTTCCGGAGAATCTCAGGGCTCGGGAGAGGGTCGAGGGTTCAGGGCGAGCGGGCATCTTTCGGGGACGACGACCCTGAGGGGCATCGGGGATTTGCTGCCTCCTCCCGCCAGTCTCCTTGCTCCTCCCGTCTTCCATGATTTAGCATCCTCACTGGGCTCTCTGATTGGTGCAACCATCTCTTTAAGGGAAGCTCGAGGGGGGGGTGTGGGTGGAATTCCGAGCCTCATTCCAGAGTAAACTGCACATTTCAAGCGTTGGGAAGCCAGGTTTTTGAAGGGATGTTTCCTTCGCGGAGTGGGCACGCCCACCTTGCCCAGCCTGGAGCTCTGGCGCCCAGAGCTGCCGTTCAGGATGCTTTTGTGTCCTTAACAAAGTGCCCGAGCTTTTATCGTAAGGTGGAGAGAGGACGACAGTATTTTCTTTGGTATCAAGGGCAACGCGGTTATTTCAAACCTCAGAGTGCGATCCCTCTTACTGATGGGGCCACATCTTCTCAGGGTGGAATGTTCGATGTTATTATGGAATTTTCGGTGATTGGTAAGATTTTCTGCATCCCCACAGGGTCGTGGTGAAAGGAGATAAGACACTCAGAGAGAAGGTACGGGCTTCGTTGGACCAGCAAGGCCGCAGACGTGTCCATAAATAACCCCTGCCTGCTGCACCGCAACAGGGGGGAAAATCCCTGTGAAATGAATACAGGAATCACTGGTCACACGGTGTCACCCAGACACACACACACACACACACACAGATCAACTTTTTTTGCCCTAAAGAAAAAGAAACTGGGGTAGAGGAAAGCGAAGAAGATACAGGAGCGACGGGGGTGGCTGAGGGAAGGCTTGAACAGGCAGGAGAGTAACAGCTCGGAGAGCCCTTCCAGGTGTTGGATCCCGCGGGGAGCAGGGACCCGGCTCGCGCAGGGCCTCGCGGTCTCTGGGCGCCTGGCGCCCCCTGGTGGAAATCTCCGTGGACGCCTTCCTATTGTGAGGGGCTTTTCCGAAAGTGGCAATTCATTAAATATGCTTAAATAATGCAAAGGGAGAATCCTTTAAGAGCGCAAAATTGTAGGGGGTGGGGGAGAGTGGGCAGGGCAGGGAGGGACGGTCCGCGGCCCATCCCCCCCACCCGTACCCCCGCCCCCACCCCCGCCCTCTGGGGCCACCTCTGCGCTCGGGTTTCCCCGTTTGTGTGGAGCAGCGCTCGTGCGTGTCATTAACCTTCAGCTGTGATCCATCAGGAGGGCTTCTTCCCCCATTACCACGGAGGCCAGAGCTGGCAGGCCGGCAGGGAGTGAGTGCACAGAGGGCGGGAGCCGGGACCTCTGCTCTGCGGGTGGCACCGGGTAGCGGGACCCGGGGAAAGTACTTTGGGGGAGGCTCCCAGCTGGAGGAAGAAACTGAAATGAAGGGAGAGGAGGTCTCCTGCGGGGTCTGAGTGTCCCCCCCCCCCCATCTCTGCTCCCTTTGCTCTGACGGCCGTCCCTGCTCAGTAGAGAGAGCCAGCGAGGACCCAACGCCAGAGCTCGCTTTCACTCATCAAAGAGTCGTGGGGTCGCAGATCTAGGGGAACCTCGAGGAAAGAAATCGAGCCAAAGCCGCTGCTCTAGTCTTCTCGAAGATACGGGAGGGGCAGGGGAAGGTGGAGAGGGAGGAAGAGGAAGCACAACTCTTTCCCCTGGTCTCACCCGACAGACACCCTCTTTGAGAAAACAGAGCCAGCCGGGTACGTTCTGGATTACTCACAGGGCCTGTTCTTTCCGGGCCCCAAACCGTGATCGGGATCTATAATCGGCCTTCCGAGCCCCCGAGGCCAGCAGGCACCTGCAAAGGGGCCCCGCGCCCCGCCGACGAGCTGCCCCCGCGAGCGGCGGCCGCGTGATCCCCCCGCCGAGCCGTCCCCGCCTCCCCACTCCGCCCCCGCCTCCCCCGAAGCCTACCAGCTGCCTCTCCCGACAGCTCTTCTGCTCCCGGCGCTCGCGTGCGGGACGGTGCTGGCGGGAGCGGGGCGGCAGCTGGAGGCGACGCCGGGGCAGCACGCCGGCGGCGGGCCCGGGGAGCGGATCGCGGCGCGCTGCGCAGAGGAGCGGCGGGAGCGCCCGGCGGCGGTCGCCCAGCCCAGGTGGGTAAGCGCGGCCGCCCCGACTCCCCGGCGCCGGCTTCAGCGGTCCAGCGCGGCCTCTTCTCCCGGTCTCTAGGCCAACCCCCCACGCCCCGCGACCGCCACCGACCCTCCCCGGCAGAACGCGTCCCGCGGCGCGGCGCCCCCCGCCCTCGCGCTCATCCCGTCCCCACCAGCGACATTCACGCCCGCGGATGCTCCGGGGCTGACGCCCGCGCCCAAGAGGAGAGAGGATTTTCCTCATCGCTTCCCGGCTCTGAGCGCCCATCTCCCCAAAGGGCTCCTGGGCGGCAGCAGCCAGAGGCGCGCTGCGAGCGGTAACCTGTTACTTCCCCCCGAAGCTGCGGTCCCCGGTTGCAACCTGCGTGGCCGTTAGAGTGCGCGCCCGGGGCCGGCGGGGGACGCCGGGGTGCGCGTGCAGGCGGGGGCGAGCGGCTGTTACTCTGCGGGGTCTCGGGTCTCCCCAGCCTGGCCCGGGCTCCGTCCCGGGGCCTCGGGCAGCACCGCGCCAGCGCCGAGCGCAGTACGGGGCGGTCGCGCACGGGTCCCAGTCGGCCGCCTCCCGCGCGCAGAGGGCGAGGTCGTCTCCCCGGGCACGTTCCCCTTGCTCGCCTCGCTCCACCTCTTCGGCTTCGTACAGCGAAAAATCCGGGGACCTCAGACAGTTGGGTGGAGAGGGCGCACGGAAAGCCGGACCGAGCCTCGTCCTTGGGCTTCCAGATGGCGCAAAGCGGGGTGGGACAAGGGGCAGACGTGGCTCCGACCCGCTGCTTTCCGGCTGTCTGGAGTGCAAGGTGACTGTACTTCTTCCCCGACCAAGTCCGAGAGAGCACGCCAAGATACAGACCCTCTTTTCCTCTCCCCTTGTCTCGCCAAAGTCCCCCGTCCTCGGAGCAGTTAGCCTCCTTCTTTCCAGGGAATTAGCCAGACACAACAACGGGAACCAGACACCGAACCAGACGTGCCCGCCCCGTGCGCGCTCCCCCCGCCTGCCCGCCCTCCCGCTGCCGGAGCCCAATGGGGCTTGTCGTGGCTCGGCCGGGAAATCGCGCGCCGAGCCTCCCCGGCCCTCCTGGCCCTGTCCCCCCGCGCCCCCGCGGCCCGGACTGGCCTTGGGCTCCCCTCGTCTCTGCGCTGCGCTCCAGGTCACCCCGCTCCGCCGCCACACTGGAGAGCAGCCCGGGGCGACGTTGCCCGCGCCGGAGTCCCAGAGCTTGCGCGCACGTCCCCTCCTCCCCTCGGCGCACCCCGACTCGGCCCGTTAGGTGCCCTTCCTCCCGCCTCCCTGTCCCGAGCCCAGACTTCTAGGGGAGCGTCCGCGCCCCCCGGCCGCCCGGACCCCGGAAGCCCTCCCCGCACTGCTCTCGCTTCTCTTTGCAGCGCGTCCCTGCGCCCGACTGGCCGAGGACCCCGGACAGCAGAGGCCCCGGGACGACCGAGCTGATGGCGTCTTCGACCCCTTCTTCGTCCGCAACCTCCTCGAATGCGGGAGCGGACCCCAATACTGCCAACCTGCGCCCCACAAGTAGGTTCTGCCCCAGTTTCCTAGCAGATGGACTGCGGGGAAGATGGGGGCGCTGGGACGTGAGGAGGCTGCGCCGGCGGCAAGGGAAGGGGGAGCGCGCAGACGATGGAGGCTGGAAAGCAGTGGGGCCCTGACCTGGGTCGCGGCCAGAGGTCGTTTGGCTGCCGGGAACGCCGGGCGATTCTGGGGCGCAGGAGATGGGAACCGCGCAAGGTTCCAGCAGCCGCGACCGCTGGGGGCTTCGCTTCGGGGGAGGGACGGGCGGCGAGTGTTGTTTTGCTGTGTGTGGTTTCTCTGCTTTGTGGGACGACGGGGGTCAGGGCAGAGGACGGTGTGGGGGGACTGTGGTCTCGGCGGGAATGGAGAGTTTTCTGTCTCCAGCTCTCGGTGAGCCGAGACCCGACCCCCCCCTCCTCCTCCTCTCCCCCTGCGCTGTGCTCCAAGTCTATAATCAGCGGAAATTTCGACGTTAATTGCAGCTTTTAGAAAACTCGAGGTCCCTAATTGCTCCAAATTTGCGTCGAGCTATTGACGAGTGAGGGAGAAGCCAGGGGCGTGAAAGGTGCATAAAATGGTTTGAGGCTGAGCCTCGACATTTTAGACAATTACATCTCAGACACACAAAAAAAGAAAGAAAGAAAAAAGGGGGGAAAAAAGAAAAAGAGAAACGGGAGCGGGCAGCAACCTGAGTGGAGAGAAGTGGGGAACCAGGAAGGGCCAGAAGCTTTGCCAGGGCGAGAAGAGAGGGCACCCTTCTCTTTTCTCCAGGGCAGGAGATCTGTCAGCAATTGACAGGTCAGCAGAAGAGAAGAAAAGGGGAACCAAATAAAAGGGGGGAAGAGGGCTTTATGCTTCCCCATCTCTGGCTCAGTGTGTTCCTCAGCCCGTTTCCGGAATCTGTCTTTAATTCAGATTTATTTCCTACCTTTCCGTAGAAGACTGGCGATGAGGGAATTGCTATTCTTTTTTTCCAATTTGGATTGAAATGAGCGCCCCCTCCCCCAGTCTATCAGCTCCAGTGGTGACAGCCCCAGAATTTCCACATAAGAAGGGCTTAGGAATGGCAGTGTGGTTAGGAAGCCTCCTCGCTATGATTTTATGGCACTTTCCATAAGCTTGAAAAAAAAAATGGCAATTGTTCCCATCCACGGAAACGGGAATGTTATCCCGCAAGCCCCCTGTCCAAACCCTCGGGCTACCGCCGGCTCCCGGGGCGGAGGCCTTGGCTGAAGTCCTGAGGGTGCGACGCGGTTGCCTTCCCCGCTCGGGCTCCCTGCCCCCCAGGCGAGCTGCGATAACCCACACAACAAAGGGGCTCGGGAGAGCCGCCAGCCCCGGTGGCACGTGAGCCGGGCACGGGCGGCCGAGCGGCCCGATCAGGCCGGGAGGCCGAGGCCCGGAGCCTTTGTCTGTTGCTCTGGCCTTGATGGATTTCCTCCCCAGACCTCTCCACATTCTCTGCCCCCCTTTTTTGCTGCCGGACAGGGCCAGGCGGCCACTGTGTTCCCCCACCCCAGAGTCCTGCCCCCTTCCCACCCCCACCCCACCCCACCCCACCGGGGTTAACCTTACCTGCCGTGGGCAGCCCGCAGTGGAGCGCATCTGCCCAACCTCGGGGCCGAGCACATGGCCTGGCGCGCCCCCGAGGCCGAGGGACGACGGTCGAGGGCCCTGCCTGGGAAGAGCGCGCGGCACCCGCGCTGAGGACGCCCTCGGCCGCCCCCGGCAGCCCAGCTGCGGCCTGGGCATGGAGGCTGCAGGCGCCCGCCGGGCCCTCCACCCGCTCGCCCGCCCTTGCAGACGCACCCTGGCCCGCCCGGGTCTCCCGGGACGCGGCCCTGCTCCGTCCGCACCGCCTTGCTCCTCCCCTTGTTCCCGCGACCCCTGCTCCCTGCCCTTCGCCCCTCGGCCTTCTGGACCTTGGCTACCCCAAAGGGGATCCCTCACTTCTCCCCATCTCTCCGTCGGGCTATTCCCGCAACCCCCAACTCTGGAAGGCGGTGCCTTGGGTCTGAAGGCCAAAGCCCCAGCTGCGTAGCCTTGGAAGATTCGCTTAACCTCCCTGAGCCTCAAGGTTTCTATTTGTACAACGAGGCGTAGGTTAACACCCTTCTTGTTTCAGAGGGTGGCTCCGAGGATGGCGTTTAAAGCGAAAGCACTTTATGGAGTGGAAATAGCTCTTTACCCGCCAGGTATTAGTCTAAGGGATTTGCTTTCGCACCGATTTCCTGTCGGTGGCAGGAACTCCATCTGTGACCTGCTGTCTCCCTGACGTCGGTCTGTGTCGTCTCCCCGCTGGGGCTCCGTTGTGCCTCGGGTTTAACGGATGTCACTCTCCTTATCGCCGCCAACATTCGCGCGCGGCGGAAAGCTCGGACGGGGCGCGGCGGGGGATGGGAGGGATTGGGAGCCCCTCGCTTCGGGAGATGCGAAGGGAATTGCTCGCGGGGCCCGCCCCGCCCCGCCCGCGCTCCTCCTGGAGGCCGGACCCGAGGGCAGGAGAGGCCCTGAGGACTTTGAGATCAGCCTGGCGTGGCGGCCAGGAAAGCACAACGCAGCGCCCGGGTCTGCCACTGGGGCCCAGGAAGGGCGCCTGATTGCCTTCGCCTGCTCCAGACCCCGGACCCCCGAGGGAAGGGTTAATGAGGGGCGCTGCGAAGAGGGGTCCGGGATGAGGACGCGAGGCGTACCATTGTTTCCCCGACTCTGGGTCCGCCTGAAGAGCAGCCATGCGAGCCGGATCATCTAGTCAAATACTATTTTTCACCCAATTAATTCCTGAACTCTTCCGCGACCCCATTTCATGCCAGTTTATTTTAAGCTGCCACTCGGCTGGAGACCCGCCAAGAAATTATGAGACGTATTGGTCCCAGATGCCTCTGTGTTCCCTTTCCGGGCTGCCGTGGTCGCCCTTCGAGTCTGCAGGGCGGAGACCGCGCGACAGGGCCTGGCGGGTGGGTGCGGGGTAACTCGAGAGCTCTGGCCCGGTCTTTTGCACGTGGGGTGGGCCCTGCCCCACTCGGATGTCGCCTCCCCGGCTCCGCCGCTCCGCGCCGGCTGCTTGCAAGGCTGGCGGGCCGCGGGGGTGCTCCGGCTTCCAGTGACACCATTCTGCACCTGAAAGCGGGAGCAGGAAGGGAGTGTCACGGGCACTCGAAGGGCACGAGTCTGTCTGCCCATTGGGCAACGGATCTAGCTTCTTGCTCCTTTCAGGAAGGAGAGGTTTTTTTTTTTTTTAAGATTTTATTTACTTATTCACGAGCGACACAGAGACGTAGAGGGAGAAGCAGGCTCCTCGTGGGGAGCCTGATGCGGGACTCGATCCCAGGACCCTGGGATCATGACCTAAGCCAAAGGCAGAGGCTCAACCCCTGAGCCACCCAGGTGCCTCCAGGAAGGAGTCTTTATTGAGGCGCTCTGGCGAAACACCTGCCTCCTCCTCCCCAGAATACCTTTGCCCTCCCTCCCCCTGGTCCCACCAGGCTCCGCAGCTCACTGATCGCACCTCTTTTGCTTTTTAGCGTATGACACCTGGTGCGGCGTGGCCCATGGATGCACGAGAAAACTGGGTCTCAAGATCTGCGGTGAGTGGAAAGGCCCGCTGGGGCCCAGCAGGGCGGCGCAGCGCTCCAGGGCTTTGGGGGCGCAGGAGAGTGGGGTGCGCGGAAGGAGATCCCGGCTCTTGGGTTTGGTTTTCTACATTCCCTACAGCCCCGCCGCCTGGCGAGACGTCCTTCTACAAGTCTTAACACTCCTCTGCCTCCCCTTGACCCGGCCGGGGTGGGGGGGCACCTTTTCTGCTGGAGTCGGGGTACCACCCAGAGACCGCGGAGCCTCCCCGGTCCAGGTGCGAGAGCGCGAGCACAGCGCCCCCGCGCGGCAGCCCCGCTCTTCCCGCCCCACGTGGGCCGGGGGATCCTAAGCGAGGGCTCCACCTGCGTGGGGGAAGGTCTGGTACCAAAGGTGAGCGGGTCTGGCTTTCCTGGAGAGCAGGCCTTAGGCACGGTTTGCGCCTGAGGCGGAGGCTGGCACGTCGCCGTCCCCCTTACCCCCAGCCGGCGTACGTTGAAAGTGGCCGCCCCAGCGGGAGAATTTGCCCCCGAGGCGTCACAACGGATTCCGATGTCGTTGTTCAGGCTTTGCCCGGAGCCCTCGGTGGCCTGCCTGGGGGAGGTGCGGGCGGCGCAGGCCGGGGCGATTGCCGAGCTTGCCCTTGAAAGAGAGGGAAGGATGAGGGGGCGGGCGGAGGCGTGGGGCCGCAGGAGCAGAAAGGGGGTGTCGGGCACGATTTGCCAGTGAGGAAGAAAAATAGATCCGGGAGCTGGAGAGGAGAATGAACCGTTCTCCGGAGACATGAGGGTCTGAAATGAAAACGCCCAAGGGATGTCATTTTTTCTAAGGAAAAAAGGAGATTTGTTCGAAGGGACACAGCTGAGTGGCTCCGGCTGAACAATGAGGACCTGCTTTCCTTGCTACATTTCACCGTCTAAAATCTCTAGTCTTATCGGACCAGAAAATACGGTCGTCCCCGGGCAGGGGGTGCATGGGCGGGGGAAGATTAACGAGGGGCTTATTAAAGAGCCATCCGTCAGCGGCTGCGCGCGGGAGATAGCGGCGGGGCGGCCGCGGGGCACGCCCTCCCCGGGTCCCCGCGCGCCCTCCCCGGGTCCCCGCGCGCCTTCCCCAGGCCCCCGCGCGCCCTCCCGGCCCCTGCGCCCTCCGGCCCCCGCGCGTCCCCTGGGCCCGCGCTCCGCGCTCCTGTGCGTGCGGGGCCCGAGGCCGGCGGCAGCTGGGGCAGGAGCAGACCGCGGGTATTAGCCGCTGCCGGGAGCCATCGGCCCTTCCCCGCTTGGCCGCGAGGCGCCCTCCCTGCGTTTCTGGGGCTCCGTCCCCTTGACCCGGGAGGCGGCATTCACGGCGCGGAGCGTTGCTCCAGTCCTGGGCCCCGCAGGCTCCCGGGGAAGCCCAGCCCTGCCGGGGGCGGCCCCGGCTCTGGCCCTCGCCCCAGCCCGCGGGGACCAGGCCCGGGACCAGGCCGGGGTCGCGGCGGCGTCGGCGGGCGGGGGCAGCTGCGGCCGCCGAGCTTTGTTCTATGAATAGCCCGCTCCCCCCGCCGCCAGCCCCGGCTTAATGGCCCGTCTCGCCGGGTCCCTTCGGCGGCCACCGCGCTCAGCTTCTGCAGCCGGCATTGTCCTGCGGCCGGGCGGGCGGAACGGAGCGCGCCCGGGCCCCCGCCGCGGTCGCCCGCAGGGTGCAGGATGAGGGAGACCTGGGCCGAGGGCTGCCTTCCCCGAGGCCCTGGACCCCCCCCCCCCCCCCCCCGCCCAGCCCGCGACCTTCGTCCCCGCATCCCTCGCGCCGCAGGCCGGGTCCCCTGGCGGCCCCCTCTCCGAGTCAGGGGAAGGAGAGACCTCACTGCCCCTTCCCTTCCGCAGACGCGTCCCAGGTGTGTCCCTAAAGGGTAAGGGGGCAGGAGAGTTGAGCTTCGTTGGGTCCGCGAAGAGGGATCCCGGAGGATGCGTCAACTTCTTGAACGTTTGGGGGCTACCATCCTCAGAGAGTTTCTTCCCTGTTTCTATACACACACAGACACCCCAACAGTAATTTCAGGAAAGTCGCCACCCGTTTGACAGGAGCAAAGGGCTGGTAAGCTGTTGAGGGGAAAGTGCCTTCTGCTAAAATGCACGCTCTGGAGGCCACGGGTTAGGAGGCCTCACAATTAGGCTTCATTCTGAAAGGAAACAGAATACCAGGCGGATTTATTTTCCATACTTTGGGCCAACTCTGGCTTTCCGAAGTGCAGTCTTTGGTTTGAACCTGAATCCAGAGCCGCCGCCCCCACCTCTGCTCCCAGACACCCCAACTCCCTTCATCCCTGACATTCATGAGCCTGGAGGGTGCCTTGTTGACACACTATCCAGGTTGGTTTGATCTTTCACATTAAGGCAGCAGAGGAATTAATTGTCCTCTTCCCATCTCCGAATCCACTGCCCTGGGTGACCCCCCAAAACATCTTCGGTGCCTTGCCAAGATTCAGCTCCCACCCCCTCTCCTACCTCCCTTCCCCAGAAGCCGGGAAGAAATAAACTGCAGAGAAGGTTCTAGATTCCCGCCAGTGGGAATAGCTACAAGCATGGGGGCATGACTTAAGTAGAAGGAGACGCAGGAGCTCTGAGTTCTGCTAACTTCCCAGTGTGTCCTTGGCCCTCCATCACTTAGAGGTGCAGAGGTCCCAAACTGGCTGCCAGCTACACAGCCTGAGAGCAGTTTTATTTAGCCCACGCAGTGTGTGTGTGTTCAATTTTGTGCCAGCTGCCATACAACTTTTAAACAAAGACTTCAAATATTCTGAATTTCTAGCTTCTCTTGAAATAAAAAGAAGTTGGGGGGTGGACATTTGGCAAAGTACTTTCAGCCCATAAAAATCAGGGGAGAAAGCTCCTTCCTTCCTCTAGGTTGATGCAATTCCATTCTACAGCTTGCTGAACAAGAGCCAGGGGGAATGGGCTTCAGCCTCCACCCCCCCCACCCCCCCACCCCCCCCACCCCCCCGTGTGCCCTTCTGTGATGCACAGCTCACAGGCACATTTGGTAGCAACTCGCTCAGGCCAAGTGCTCCCTAGTTCTCTACACTCCTCCCCACTCAATGGGTCTCCTAGGCCTTTGAGTTTAGGGGCAGGAGTGAAGAACCCGCCTCAGGAACTCCCCACTGCCCAGAGGAGTCATGACACGGTCTGCCTCCTGTTCTGCCCCTAAAGCTAGCAGGGGGTGCTACAAGCTGACCAAAGTCAAGTGCAGCTTCGGCTTACTTCTGCTTTTCTTTTTGCCACTTGGGAATGTTGAGCTCGGTGGTCACTTCCTGCTTAAGCTAGGTCCTCACTGGTGGTATGCAGAGCGAGAGGGAATACGGTCTGCTTCAGTCTTGGGGACCCCTGCTTCCAGGACCCCTTGCTAGCCAGGGGAGTTGTCAAAGCACTGACTTCAATGTCATCCACCACCTGGTCATCCTTGGGGAAGCATACATTTCTTCCCAGAGCCTCTCAGAGCCATGAAAGGCCTCAGTCATTTTAACCTTTTTTGAGACTGCCAATATTTTAGAAAACAAATATCTTCCAAGAAATTGTTATTCTGATAACAATATGCGTTAGGTGTTTATATTAGCAAATTAATGCTTTTAAACACAATAGTATGATGTAAGTATGCTATTCGAGAGATAAATATAGGATTTATCGCAAATACTGATTCCTAGTGTGCTCCAGGAAGTGCGGTCCAGGGATGAGATGCAGAATTAAAGTTGTGTCTTAATTACCATCCCTCAATCCTATCAGGACACCTCTGGGAATGCCCATATCAGATTTGGAGATGGTTTCCAAAGCCTAAATCCAGGTCATAGGTCCTGCCGCTGCCCAGAGGAAAGGCATCCCTGAGGGCTTTCAAGGTAGAGACTTAAGGCTTTCCCAAAGGAGTGAGTCCGAGCAACCAGAGGTGAGAGACGGAGAGAGTAGGAGTTCAGCTGGCAGGACCTCATCTCCATTAGGCCACATGGATTTGGTCTGTTCAGCCTGGCGAATTCTATAGCTCACTGTTCCAGGAGCAGGGGAGCAGTCTTGGAATTCAGGAGGCAGGTGCTCCTACATCCTTCTGGCTCCTGGTTTCAAATCGTGGTGTTTGTATGGGAAATTCAGAAAGTAGAGGGAGAGGTGAGGGAAGGGATACAACCCCTACCTTTCCATCCAGTGTGGAGCTCTGGTATAGTGTCTTACCCCCGTCCTGATGTCCTTGGGGCTTTAGGGATAAGTTTGTAAGATGCTGGCAACAATAAAAGGCCTGGTGACTCTACCTTGCTATTCTTCCCTCCAAAAATAGACTCTGTGCCTGCGTGTGGGAGGATTCCAATCACTGCGGCCTTCCCCCTGCATCCCTCCTTCCTCCACCCCTTGCCACTGAATTGCAGTCCTGGGGAAGCAAAGCTGAATTTCCCCCAGGTCAACTTGCCTCTCCTCCAACCTCCCAGGACCTTCCTCCACTCCTGTCTTGTGATGTGCATGACCCCCCAAGGATTCTGGTATCTACAAAGACAGCTGTGGGGTCACTAAGAAGCTTCAGACTTTTTCTTTTCAGTGTGTGGCTTGTTGGGCTAAGATTGAGGCAGAACTGGAGGAGAGGTTGAGGGAAGGAGGGGGTCAGCAGGCCCTGAGCCCCGGAGGGGAGGGGTGTGGATACTAAGGAGTATGCTCCTAGGTGGCGGTGTCTCTAGCCCTTTTGCCTCAACCTGCTTCTCTGTTTGCCACTGGCGGTGTTGGCGCTGCTCACCTCGGGTAGGAGAGATTCCTACTCCTCCTGAGGGGCAGAGGCGAGGTGCCTTGTATCCCGCCCTGGGCTCGGGGTTCAGCTCTGTGGAGCTCTGGGATGGCTTTCTAGCTTTATTACAACATTGGTCACCACCTCATCTGCCAAACTCTAAGTTCCTGGAGGGTAGGAGATCTGTCTCATTTGCCTTTATCTGTCCCCTGTCCTCGATGTTTGGCAAAGTGCTTTTCCACAATAGGTGCTCAGTAAGTATTTACAGAAGTGAGTGTCGCCACACATAAGGTTTTAGGCTTCCTTGGCTCTTTCCCCAATACCTTTATCAAGGACAGCAGGTGGTATGGAGAGAGCTGCTCTTCAGGTTTGAGTCAGAAAAATGACACATTCAACCCCGTTAGCATTACCTGGTGCCCGAGGAAAGCATCTTCCCTAGCCCTCAGTGCTGGTCCTCCCTGCCTCCCCCTCCCTCAGCCAGTCCTCACCCCCTCCCTCCTCTGGTTGCACAGCCCATATACCCAGTGCCAGCAGCAGCCTCTCGGATTGTGTCCTTCCCCTTAGAACCCCATCCTGGGGCTGATTACTGGAGTGGAAGCTGTCCAATTGACTTAATTCTGAGTTCAGTGTCACGTTCAGAGAGGAGAATGGGCTTTGCTTACTGTTTCCCTCTCTTGCACGACTGGGTCTGTGCCACTGATGACACTTGGCACTGCCCCTTCCCCGCCCGAAGGCCAGAAGTGCCAAAGCCTTTATATATAAAATGCAGAGACTCAGCTTCTCAGGAGAAGCAAGAGCCCTGCTGGGAGAGTGGACCTGGCCTGGCAGCTGACCCTGTGAGGCTAGGAATTCAGTGCGTCCCCTCTGACCCAGCATCTTGTGCTACAGGCTTCTTGCAAAGGACCAACAGCCTGGAAGAGAAGAGCCGGCTTGTGAGCGCCTTCAAGGAGAGGCAGTCCTCCAAGAACCTGCTTTCCTGTGAAAACAGTGACAGGGATGGCCGTTTCCGGCGCACAGAGACTGATTTCTCCAACCTCTTTGCTCGAGGTAGTCCCCGCCAGCCTACCTTTGCCACCCCACTCCTGTCCCCACACCCCCCTCCCCTCCCCACGCCCCCTCCCCAGCTCCCTATCCTCCCCACACCTCCCTCCCCTCCCCTGTCGCAGCTAGTACTATCCAGTAGGTTCCTCATTTGAGTGTCTTGATTTCTTCCTGAAACTTTACTTCTTTTATCAAAACTATCATTACTTTCTGAACTGTCATGAAACTGTGTGTCCAGGATTTAAATATAATATACCCCCTCCTTCCCTACTGCCCAGGACTTCGTTTTGGAAGCTAGATGAAAGCAGTCAATAAAAACAGTCAATTCTAAAGACACTTGCAGGGACATATATGGCTGCATAGACTCTCAGAATCTGAGGGAATCTTTACACGTAAGACAATCCAGTGAGTCCCGTAATAGCATTTATCCTCCAAGGTCATCAACAATGACAAAATCACTCTGGGAAACTGTGTGGCTGGGCCTAGTGATCAAGCACTGTTCTAAAACTCATTTTCGTTTTGGAGATCTTTCACTATTATTGCTGTCCCCACAACTCTGGTCTCACGAGGTACTGTCTCTCCTGAACAGCTTGAAGGTAAACCTCCCACTACTCCCTTCCATCAACTCTCCACGGGCCATAGAGGCCAGACCCAAACAGTCAATAAGACTTCACTAAACCTCAGAGGTAAATCCAAGGAATCTACACAGTCAATCTGCTCTTGAGCTCTGGCTGACAACTTCAGTTGGGACCCCCTACAGTTTTCCTCCCTGGCTGACCCAGCCTGACTCTGCCTACCAGAGGGCTGGAACCCAAAATCACCCCCAGGCATCCCAAAGTCCAAGCCCAAAGGATGAGGGAGGGATATGGGAGTTCTCTCTCCCACCTTTCTGAGCCCCATCTTCTAGCTCTTGTTTTCTAAGGACACTACGGAGGACCACACTTCAGGGGTCTCCTGAAGAGGGGACCTCAGCCTCTACCCACAGAGCTCTCACTCTCTGCCTTCAAAGATCAAGCATATCATAATGCCAACCAAAAGGCCAGTGTCTGAACCAGATGGAGAGAGAGACTCATGGTCCCAAGGAGCAAGACAGAGGCCTCCTCCATCACATTCATGACAGGTGCCCGGTCAGCCTGCACATGGACAATAGCTGTGACAGGCTGCTCACGGCTTCTCAAAATGCTCCATTTATGAGCAGCCTAACTATCAGAAAGTCTGTAAAACTTCAGAAAGTATATGCAGAACTTCTGTGTATAGGCATATGTGTATTTTTCTGGGGAGACGGTACATCAGATTCTCAATGTATATACATAACCTGGAACAAATGAGGTCTGAAAGATATTGTGGCTGATATTAGGGATTTCTGGGCTGAGGAAATCTAGACATGAGCCAGGCGGTAACTTCTTGGGGACTTTCCTCCCTCAGATCTGCTTCCAGCTAAGAATGGGGAGGAGCAAACAGTGCAGTTCCTCCTGGAAGTGGTAGACATACTCCTCAACTATGTCCGCAAGACATTTGATCGCTCCACCAAGGTACTGGACTTCCATCACCCGCACCAGCTGCTGGAAGGCATGGAGGGCTTCAACTTGGAGCTGTCTGACCACCCCGAGTCCCTGGAGCAGATCTTGGTTGACTGCAGAGACACCCTGAAGTATGGGGTCCGTACAGGTAAGGGCGTGAGGCAGGAACCTTGCCCTCCATCACACCCTTGCCAGCTGATGATAGCAAACCGTGGTGAGGGAAGGCGGCATTGTGCTCAGTGGCCACAGGACAACCTGATGCAGTGGCAGTGGGTAGAAGGCCCAACCCTGGCAAAAGCTCATCATTATTTATTGTTATAAACATTTATATTATAAAGATAAATTTAAAGATACAGACACACGGTGCTATGTCAAGTTCTGTATAAAAAGTTTTTCATCCTTTGGGTTTATTTACACTCCTTTTAGACTGTATGAATCCAAAGAATGACCTGCCCCCTACTTTTTTTCTCTCCTCCATTTCATGCCTATTTCATTCTGATAAATCCTACACTGGCCTCTCCCTAAAACTGGGGAGAATTGGGCTCATTTCCCTCTGTCTCTGTGTTAGTTTTCTAGGGCTGCCATAGCAAGTTACCACAAACGGGGTCACTCAAAACAACAGAAATTTATTCTCTCACAGTTCTGGAGGCTAGAAGTTTGAGATTTAGGTGTGCAGGGCCATGGTGTCTCTGAAGACTCTTGGGGAGGGTCTGTCCTTGCCTCTTCCAGCTTCTAGTGGTCAAAGACATTCCTTGGTTGGTATGCATCACTCTCATCTCTGCCTTCACCTTCACATGGCCTTCTCCCTATGGATGTGTCCAAAGTTTTCTTATAAGGACACCAATCTTTGAATTAAGCCTATTCCAATCCATTATGGCCTCATCTTAACTTGATTAAGGGTCTGCAAAGACCCTCTTTCCAAACTCATAGAAATCAGGGGTTAGGACTTGATCATATCTTTTTGAGGGATACGACTCAACCACAACACCTTCTGTTGGCTTGGCAAAAACGTCACATACATACAGACCATTTGCATCCTATTCCAACGTCTGGAGTATAGACACTGAGTCACTAACTCCTATCTCTAACCGGGGGCCCTTTTCATGTTACAGGCACCCTTTCTAATCAGTGATCCTGGCCAAAGTGATTACTTCTCAGGTGCTTCAAGTTCAAGGACTTCTTGGATCTCTTCTGGCTGTTTCTAAGCCTAGGAGTAAAGCAATGGCTTCTTCTCCCTGCTATCTTTCCCCACAGCAGCCTGGCTTTCCTGAGCTCTTGGGCACACAGTTCTCTAGGAACAGACCATCCATGGCATTGGGGAGCCACCAATGCCACCACAGGGGAGCCCCTGGTGGCCCCGTGTTCTTTTTTCTTCTTTCTCTCTCCCTCTCTTTTGTTATCCCTCTCACTCTTCCCAGTCACTTGAAGATAGATTTAAGACCGAGATTAGGGAGCTTGATGGTGATAGAGCTGAATAAGAACTATTGGGTGTCAAAAATGAAGTGTTATAATGAAATAATGAGGCCAGCCAAAGAGGCATTTTTAAATAAGGGATCCCAAACAGCTTTTAAGGTCTGCCAATGCCACTGAAATAAGTGTAGCTTCCTTGAATAACTGCGGGATGGACAAGACTTAATTATATTATAAGGTCTGTGTTTGATTTTTAAAGAGAAGCATGCTCATCAATTTACTTGCAGCTCACCTTGGTCTGATGGCTAACCTATTCCTGATGGAGATCAAGTAGTGTTATATAGCTGGATTTAAAAAAAAGAGTCCGAATTCTCCTTATATGTGTTAGCTGGACTTGCTTTAGTCCAGTTTTTTTTATTTTGTCGGGTCACTCTGTATACACTTTCTCAGAGAGATGAGACCATGTACTTTTATCAAGCTCAGAATAGTGTTGTCCCTCAAAGAAAACTGCGTGGGTTTGCCATAAATAGCAGATCATATTGCCTACAAAACTGAAGCATCAGGACGCCTGGGTGGCTCAGCGGTTGAGTGTCTGTCTTCGGCTCAGGGCGTGATCCCACAGTCTCAGGATCAAGTCCCACATTGGGCTCCCTGCATGGAGCCTGCTTCTCCCTCTGCCTATGTCTGCCTGCCTCTCTCTGTGTGTCTCTCATGAATAAATAAATAAAATCTTTAAAAAAACAAAAAACAAAAACTGAAGCATCACATTGTCGTAGGAGCGTGGACTCTTACTAGTCTAGAGTATGACTCCACTTTGATAGTTAGCCTGTAGCCATCCATCCCTGTTCTTCAGAGCAGCTTCTGGGAGCAGATATTTACATTTACAGAGTTCATAGTCTCTCAGGCCATGTGAAACCTTCTGCTGCATCTCAGGGTGTTGACCCTGGGAAAATATATTGTTGCTGCCCTATGAAAACACAGCTCCTGGTTGCTGAGCTATCATTTAGATGTGGATCAGAGCAAAGGGTAAATCCCACAGGTAGCTACAAACATTGGAAGGTTGTGAGGTTTTGTTTTGTTTTTTTTTTTTTTTTTTTTATATGAATACTCACCCAAAATAATGATTAAGGTTTTTTTTTTTAAGATTTTATTTATTTAGGGATCCCTGGGTGGCGCAGCGGTTTGGCGCCTGCCTTTGGCCCAGGGCGCGATCCTGGAGACCCGGGATCAAATCCCACATCGGGCTCCCGGTGTATGGAGCCTGCTTCTCCCTCTGTCTGTGTCTCTGCCTCTCTCTCTCTCTCACTGTGTGCTTATCATAAATAAAATTAAATTAAAAAAAAAGTTTAAAAAAAAAGATTTTATTTATTTATTCATGAGAGACACAGAAAGAGAGGCAGAGACATATGCAGAGGGAGAAGCAGGCTTCATGCAGGAAGCCTGATGTGGGACTTGATCCTAGGACCCTGGGATCATGCCCTGAGCCAAAGTCAGATACTCAACCGCTGAGCCACCCAGGCATCCTGATTAGTTTTTTTTATTTTATTTAAAAAATGTTTTTAAAAGATTTTATTTATTTATTCATGAGAGACAGAGACACAGGCCGAGGGAGAAGCAGGCTCCACGCAGGGAGACCAACGTGGGACTCAATCCCAGGTCCCCAGGATCACTCCCTGGGCTGAAGCAGCACTAAACCGCTGAGCCACCCAGGTTGCCCTGGGTTTTTTTGTTTTTGTTTTTGTTTTTTGAAGATTTTATTTATTTAATCATGAGAAACACACAGAGGCAGAGACATAGGTAGAGGGAGAAGCAGGCTCCTTGTGGTGAGCCTGATGCGAGACTTGATCCCAAGACCCCGGTATCATGCCTTGAGCCAAAGTAGACACTCAAGTACTGGGTCACTTAGGTGCCCAATGAATTAGGTTTTAATAGTGAAAACATACTGAACTTGGTGCAATTTTGAAGAGATGATGATGGTATTTGGAAATCTTTTTACAAATTAATTAAATATTTCTGAAAAAGGAACCAGTATATACAGATTCTTCATGAACTGAGAGAGAGACTGGTCAGCCCTCAGTCACAGTAGATATACCAACATCTTTTGTCTTTCTTTTTTTTAACTTTTTATTATGGAAAAGTTTAAACTTAAACAAAAGTAAATAGTATAATGAACTCTATATAACAGACACTCAGCATCAACTTTTATCAACTGCTAACAACTTTGTTTCACTTAGACCCCTCCCCCTCTCGCCTCGTCTCAATTGTATAGAAGGAGATCTCAGACATATTATGTCATCCACAAATATTCTTCATTCTCAAGAACTTTTTTTTTTTAGAGGAGTGGGGCAGGGACAGAGGAAGAGAGAGAGAGAATCTCAAGCAGACTCCGGCTGAGCACGGAGCCCACCATGGGCTCAATCTCACAACCCTGAGATCACGATCTGAGTTGAAATCAAGAGTCAGAGGCTTAACTAACTGAGCCACCCAGTTACTGCCTCAAGAACTCTTTTAAAAATAAGTAAGCACTCGGGTCACCTGGGTAGCTCAGTTAAGCCTCCGACTCTTGATTTCAGCTCAAATTGTGATCTCAGGGTTTTGAGATCTAGCATGAGGTAGGCTCCATGATCAATGGAGAGTCTGCTTGAGATTCTCTCTCCCTCTGCCTCTGCCCCACCTCCCCTGCTTGTGCAAGTGCTCTCTCTAAAATAAAAAATAAATCTTAAAAAAAATAAATAACCACAATATTATTAAATCAAAAAAATCTGAAATTTACACTTCCTTAATATAAAATAGTCAGTGTTCAAATTCCCAATGGTTTCATGAATGTTATAATTCATTTGAGTCAGGATCCAAGCAAGTCTCCAACATTGTAATTGCTTGGTATGTCTCTTAATACATTTCCCCCTCCATTTTTTTTCCTTCCAGTTTATTTATTGAAAAACAACTCTTTTTCTCCCTATGTGACTTTAGGCCATGTGCTGCTTAGTACTACCTCTCTCATCTGTTATTTCATTGAATATAGAGAGTTGAAACTGAAATTTAAAATAGGTCTTTTTGTTACTTGGTAGAAATTCTGGTATAAGATTTTGGAGGCATAAGGCTGTAGTCATAAGATAAAAGTAAGGTTTTAGACAACTTTGTTTCTTTTATATACTCACTGGACAAAGAGATACTATCTCACATTTACTTGAGGGCATTTCTGTCAGTCTACCTATCTTTGTCCACCTTTTGTCTCCACCATATTGGGTGGTTTTGATATATTATCAACGTGTGGTTCCGTTTATTTATGAAAAAATATATATATTCAGTCTTGTCTTGAAATGGTTATTTTTAAAAGCTTTCAAATGGATATTGCATATTTTTAATGGATATCAACAAAATTTGTTACATTGCAGGAGATTGCGTAGATTCTGTTGGCACTGAGCAAAATAGAATAAAGTGAGCTAGTTTAAGCTATTTAGAGTAATCTACATGAATGTCTGGAATCTGGTCCCATAAATACACTAAGTTTACTGTTTATGCATTTTCATTTTTTCCCCTGAAGATCAGTATTATTTTTTGAGGACTCTTTAGATACAGTGATTGGTATATTCTGATATAAGAAGTCATAGTGTGGATGTTCTAAATGAGTCTCCATCACACCCAAGAAAGAATAGACATTTTCAGAGAGGGGGCTCAGACCAGGAACATTCAAACACTAGCTCTCTGACAATTATTTCAGAGGCAAAAGCAATTTCTACTGGAAACACAACAGTCAGCATATCTCTCTAACACCAGTTCTCTGTCACACACCCTTAGATGATCTATTGCATTGACACCTTCATGACAGCCTAGCCAAGCCTGCTGATGTGGGATTGAGTTTTCCTGTGAACGCCAAGTTGGCCAAAACTTGGCAACAATCCTGAATTTGCTGAGAACAAAGCCTGTTAAAGCATACTGTGTGTTGCAAGGGGTTTTAGTTATATAGTAACAACAATTATTTTACCAACAATTTCATGAGTGGAAGGAGGCTGTATTTGCCTCTTTCACAGAGGAGATGCGAGGTCATCTAAGCAATAAATTTGATTTAATGGTCTCCTGACTATATATGGACAAAACATACCAATGCTTGACATCATATTCAAGTGACACAGGGATCCAGAGATGGTATGCCATCAGCATCAGCATCGGAGTTGGCACTTTCCCTGAGCTTGGTTTGGTCCACAGAGCCACGCACCCTCTCTGAGGGCTGCAAGCTCTCCTCCATCAATAAATGTTGATTTACTTGATCTTGAATCCTTGAGATGTTAAACACTGAAACATTTATAGATAAAACTAGGACCACCACATCTTGATTTGTAATTTAAAAAATTATTGTGTAAATAAAAATTATAAAAAAATAAAAATAAAAAGGGATCCTTGGGTGGCGCAGCGGTTTGGCGCCTGCCTTTGGCCCAGGGCGCGATCCTGGAGACCCGGGATCGAATCCCACGTCGGGCTCCCGGTGCATGGAGCCTGCTTCTCCCTCTGCCTGTGTCTCTGCCTCTCTCTCTCTCTCTCCGTGTGACTATCATAAATAAATAAAAATCGTAAAAAATAAAAATAAAAAAAAATTATTGTGACAGAGAAGTTCATCTGAAAATTAATAGATTAGACACTAGACACTGGGAATATTATTAGTTTCATGACATAAGATTTTTTTTAACTTTAAGAGCATTCTTCAGAAGCATAAGTTTGAGGAACATCATTAATGCTAAAGGTTAGTATAGTGTGGGTCAACCTGCCATTCCTTCCCTAATATCCTTGGGCAGTCCTGTTAGACTACTGGGATGGAGGCACCATCAATATGGCCAGCCTTTTGCTTTGAAGACAGCTTGAAAAATTTGGGTTTGCTTTGATGCCTGCTTGTTACTTATCTCTCCAGGTCATCCTCGATTTTTCAACCAGCTCTCCACTGGATTGGATATCATTGGTTTAGCTGGCGAATGGCTGACATCAACTGCCAATACCAATATGTAAGTTCCATATATTATTTTCATACGAGCAACCATGATGTATGATTATGGCTTGTTGCTTTAAAAGTCCACTTCCAATGGTTCTATATTAACCTTATTTCAGTTGTCCTAATCATCTTTTCTCTTAAAATCTTTTAGGTTTATCACAGTTCTTATTTAATAGTAGATACTCAAGCTAATTTTAATGAATAATGCAATTTAATGAGAGCATGGTCAAGAGAAAGAATAATTCTAGCTTTCAGAATTAAGTATGAAATTTCTTGTTTTTAAGTATGAAATTTCATATTAAAAAACTCAATGTCTCCTAATGATGTATCTAAAGAGGTCACATTTTGAAATATGATCTTGGTCCATTTTCCCATCTAAGCCCACTGGTCCTCATCATTTAGGGCATATTTCCTTTACAGTTAAAGCTGCCAGAAAGCCACAGGCCAGTCTGATCAACCTATTGCTTACCTAAAAATTCTAAAACAAAATTGATCTGGTAGTGATATATAGTCCTTTCAAAATAACTCCTTGTTTTTCTGAATTTGACATTTTTCCCCATACTTGTTTGAGTCAGCAAAGCCTTCGTTTGTTTCCAATTTCTTATAAATTTATATGAAACTGACTCTAAGGTTCTGGGATGCAAGTTCTCCTTGGGTAGTCTTGTAGTCACCCCACATTTTACTCTATTTACACATGCCCTCTTTGGAGACAAGGACAGGTTACAAGTTGATGGAGGGTCACTATAGTGTACTGTCTTTTTTCTCAACACTGTGATAATGTTTTAGCTCTATCTATACACCCAGTCCATGGCACCACATTCTATTAAAGTTTCCAGGGGAAAATAATAACACAAGTTTCTAACAATAATTTTTTAAATAACTATATAAGAATGATATGGGTTTTAGTTGCTGTAGAAATACTTAGAAAATAACCATCCACTTTTAAAGTTCATGGTAAAGTAGATTTGAAAAGTGAATTTAGGTGAAAGTGGGGTGTTGTTTAAAATGAGAAATTCCACTTTACATCAAGATAGAATGTAAGTTATTAAGGATCAAGGTACTCTATTTTTCTTAAACAAACTACTACCAGCCACAAAACCTGAAAAGGCACTATAAAATTATATAGTAGGGTGCCTGAGTGATCCGGTTGGTTGAGCATCCGACTCTTGGTTTTGGTTCAGGTCATGATCCCAGGGTCATGAGGTCAAGCCCCAAGTTAGACTCCATGCTCAGTGCAGAGTCTGCTTAAGACTGTCTTTCCCTCTCCCCCTCCCCTCACATGCATCCTCTCTCTCTCTCAAATAAATCTTTTTAAAAATTATACATTGATACATGTATGTTCCAAGGCTATTTAATGCTCTAACTCAAAATATCTAACTACATTCAGAAAAGTTTCTATTAATTAAGGATTCCTGCTTTGTTAATTTAAAACAACAGTGGCAAATTTTTAAAAGCAAATGTGACAAGCGAAGCCTTTAGTGCTAAAAGGCACAAAAGATTAAATTGATTGAAAACAAAAATGATTTCCACGCTCCCTGTTTGCAAGTCATGATTAGCTTCATGGGGTGTCTGTATTGGAACATCGAAGCTATGAAGAGCCCAGAGGAATTGGGGTCAAAGATACAATTGCTTATATGGCCTCCTCTAACAAAAACCTTGCCTTTGCAATCTTTGCTGTGGTATGATTTGTGAGATAAAAATATATCAGCAAACCCAGACATCATAATGTGCTAATTATAACTCGAAAGAAGACACTAATGTTTAATTGGAGCATCTCATGCTAAGGAATGATTTTAAGTTAGGTAGTACAGCTTTTAAAAAACTTTTTGGAAAATAATGAGAAAAATAGAGCAAGAGGTATATATCCATTAAGGCCCGTATTAATCAATATTAACATAGGCACTCATATTGACATAGGCACTGAATTCACCCAGTGTCTCTAAGTGTGTATTCCATAGGATTCTCAGCTGCAGTTTCCATATATATATATATAGAAAGCCCAATAGAGAAGATTGGGCCATATATATATATATATATATATATGGCCCAATCTCAAGGTAAATAAAAGGATAAAAGGAACTCACTCTTTTGAGCCGTTCATGACCAGATATTCTCCTAAGAGGCTTTTCTTCCATCAGAGAGATCTCAAAAATTCTCCTTTTTGTGTGTGTTCATAAAATCAAGTCCCTTACTCTTTTCTTACCTCAGCTCAGCCATGAAACACTAAAATATGTCCCAGCCATCTGAGGTCAAGGCCAGTCCACCTAAATGGCACACAGTAATTGCAGCTGTACTGAACACAGTGGATATTTATAAAATATGACCCGATTCCAACAGATCAATAGAGAAGGTTATTTAAAACAGTGAAATAATTTCTGTCAGTTCTAGAGACAAGGCATTGTCTGAAGAAGCAATAACTATTATCTGGAAATTGTTCTAAGTCAGTTTCCCCGAGATCATGAAATGTGGCAGCACTGTCAGAGGCTTATGTAGAAATGTGTTCCCTTGGGACACTTGCTTCTCCAACCGGGGACAGTGTTCAAAATAACCATGGGAAAGAATGACAAAAGGATTGTTCTTTGGCAAAGTAGGACTTAATTAGTGATATACTCATTTTGATGACCTGCCCTATCATTGCATTTCGGTGGAACTGGTGATAGAGAATAATAACTGTATTCCTCAGTGTAGTCTTTCAAAAAGAACTCTTCGGTCTCCTAATTCAAGTGGCAAAGTATAAGGTATCTGGTGCTAACAGATAATAGAAAGAAAAGAAAGAACGCTAATGGTCATGCTTTTACACCTGCCTGTGCATGTAGCTTTGAGATATATTCTTCCAAGCAAGGACCCAATGAAGACCCAAAGGAGACTTCACAAATATGTAGTTGTCCATGGCATGTCCAGCTCTTTTCTTCCAAAACAGGGCTCCCACACCCAACTCTGCAGGCTGAGCAGTGCCCAAGTGCACACAACAGCCTTGCCTCAAGCACCTGATGACAATTCATAATCTTAATGGCAAAGATCTATCACAGCCCTTTGTTATGAGGTGATGGTTTCAAGTATCCGGGGCTTTATTTTCATAGAAATTACACAGGAGACATTTTCAGTGGGAGTTATCAGTCATTTTATACTGCTAGGCAGGTTGTTAGAGAACTTGCAGTGAGCAGTTCTCATTTGTCATAGAAAAGCAGCTGTGAGGTAAAAAAGCCTGAGAACTCTGCCTCTGAAACACACTGAGATCTTAAAGCAATCACTGAATTTCTCTGAGCCTCATTTACTTCTTCAGAAAATGGGAAGATAATAATATCCATCCTACAGAGTTGCTCTGAAAACTGGAGAAGGTGCCAGGGGTTAGTGCCCAGTGTGTGCACCTGCAGCGAACACACTAGCAGAGGCAGCCATGACATAGGTCACTATCACCATTTGAGATGCCTCCCAGCTCTTTGGTTTCTGTATCTCATCATCTCTGGTCACCAGAGGGACTCACTAAGCTTTCCCTTTGACATGTTCTCTTTTAAAGTGAAGATGGGCCACCAGCCACTGTGAGGAGGAGAACTCTAAGAGGACTGTAAAGTGAGAGGGTCACCATAGAAAATTATTTATTTCTCTCATTAAATAAGTTCCCAGTTTGACTGACAGTCACCAAGGATCCAGGTTCCTTGTGACTTTCCAATCCATATTGTAGCACGTGACTCTCATACCCAGAGTCACCTCACAGTGCAGGCTGGCTGCTGGAGTTCCAGCCATCACTTATGTGTTCCAGAATTAGGAATGAGGGAGGAAGGAAGGAAGGAAGGTAGGTAGGTAGGAGGAAAGAAAGGAGGGGAGAGAGGGAGGGTAAGCAGTCAAAAGGGGAACATGTTCTTTCCTTCTAAGAAACCTTTTCAGAAGCACCAAGCAGCAGTTGCCATAGCATCTCTTTAGCCGGAACTTAGTCCCATGGCCATACCTAGGGAGGCTAGAAAGTGTAGACTTTGATCTAGGTGAATTGCAACCCTGAATAAAACTGAATGAAGCAGGGGAAAATCAATACTGGTTAACAACCAGCGGACTCTGCCACAAGAGAAATAGAGCCTCTTAACAACCAATTTGCCTTGATTTGGAGTGAATCCCACTAGGAAGTTGGGTTGAACCACTAAAAAGGGGCTGACTCACTACCCTACTCAGAACACACAACGGCTCTGAACTAGTGTCACTGTGATCATCACCGTCATGTTTTGAACCCTTACCTCCTATCCCCTGTTCTTCACCCCAGAGCCTTTTGCAGTCTCAGCTTCTTGTTCTCCGGTTCGGAAATGTCATCTTGTACTCTGACTTTAACATCTAACCAGGTCTTTTAAATCCATATTTGACCTTTGATCTCTTGGCTTTATTTACTTTTATCTGTCATTTAGGGAAGGAGCACTTAACTTGGAGTCCAGGTTACAAGAGGAGAATCTCCTATAATTGTATACAAAAATGATGTTCATATCCTCATTTTCTTCCTGGAGAGAGGGACCATAGCTTGCTAGGATTCCCAGAGGATTCCATGACCCCAGTTAAGAACAACTGCTCCAGGGTTAACTTTTAGGCCTTCTATAAGGCTTTGTGTCTAGGCAGACTCCTAGTTGTTAACACGGTCCAGGATGAGAAGGCAGGATCAGAGAAGTGTCAGAAACAGGGAACGCTACGTTAGCCCATTTGTCAGGCTTGGCTGAGGATCTGCAGCCATGGACCAATGCATCAGCTTCCAGCAGAGGATGTCAGGACTAAAGTCATGAATCAGGATAAGTTTGGTGTTAGCTGTGGGAAAACTGGTCCTTCAGACTCCAGCAGGGACCTGTCAAACAGGATGCAGCAAAGCCAAGAAACAGATGCTGGGTTCATCCTAGTAAGCTTCCTCCTCAAGTTGGGAATGGTGTCTGATAACATCTTTGTCTCCTCAGGACATAAGATGCCACCTGGCAGAGAATAGCCATTCAATATGTATTCATTGAACGAAACTGAAAGACGATTTTAGGAACTGGGCACCTGGTACAGATAAGGAAACTGAAACAGATGAGATCGAATAGTCTCTAGATGATCAAACTCTCTAGACTCTTCCTCATAGTCCTGAGAGTAATGGCCATGTTCCTGGTCCTTAAGAAGAATCACTAGTTCATACAAACCTGGGACCTAAATTGATTTGAATCATGAAGTGGACCAACCCTTTGTCCTTCAGTGCCATCCCTTCTCCCTTTCCCATGTGGTTCCTGGCCTGGCCATCTAACACTGACTTGACTCCAACTCATCATCTAATCCTTGATAAGGTTCTGATATTATGATGTGTGATTCCATTTGTTCCTTGCCTTTTCCCAGAGAAACTTCTCACTTGGTATCATGAAACTCCAGCACATACACTGCCACCAATACCCCTCCACCATGCAGACATTTTTGCCATTCCAACATTTCCAAAACTCAGTGGCACTATTGATACCACATTTGTTCAAGAATGGTTGGAAGCACATCATGAGTTTGCCTCTTGGTACACTTAGCAGCACAGGCTAAACCAGGAATCCTTCTCTTCTTCTTCCTTTATCAGGCCATCAGACATGAGGGAGTGTTGGTTGCTACGGTGATGGGGCTCAGAGCAGAACCAAAGCATGATTGTGACCTCCAGAGGTGATGGTAACTGAACACATGATTTCCAAGGGTCTTCTTCCTAAATTTCAAGGGTCCTCCCAAGGAAAATGGACATATTCTTTTTGGAAACAAAATTCTTCTACCAACAGATATATCCTGGAGATCCTCCAGGATCTCTTTGTCCTCTTTTACCACAAGTGATTAATTTAATTGCTCCCCCCACCCCATGATTAAAACTTAGTAGCTTCACCTGTGTCTTATTGTACAATTGTTATCTCATCCTTGCAAATAGCTTTTCTAAATCATTAAGCCAGCAAGAATTCCCATTAGTCCTCAGCATTGACATTCAGCCCAAACACCCTAATCAATGTTAAAGTCCCCCCATATCACTTGGCTGAGTCAATCTAGGAATCTCTCTTCAGCAAGCATGGTCGGAGCTGAGCCCACAGGCTCTAGTGCTTAAGAAGACCAAGCAAAAAGAAGAAAGACAGAGATCCTCAGAGTCAGTAAATATCTTTTGGTTTTCTGGACTAATTTTCTATGGATGGACCTTCTTTGAGTTCTCTTAAGCCCTATCCTTGGTACCACAATCTTGTTTCAGTGACTGGTCTACTTGACTGTGCTTCTGTTCTCAATTGCTTTGAGAGAAGTATGGCTTGCTACTTCTAAATCAGAAGACAAAGCTAGCCTATCAGGATATCTGGTGCCTGCAGTTAGCTGTGGATGCCAGTTGACTATCTTCTTATTATTTATAATTGGTAATTAGAAAATCATCACTTATAATTATTCTTGACAGATATTGACTTCAGAGAATTATAGAAACATAGCTGTCCTTGAGGATTATCAGTAGAAAAACCATGTAGATAATTATATTGAGATCTTTAAAACGTGGCTCAATATTTCCAATTAGATTCACAGTTAGCTTTCAGATGTTTACATTGTTTTTAAAAGACAGAGTTTGGCTCTGAGTTTTAGATTCTGCGAGTATGAAACTGGCAGTTTCAGTCAGTTGCAAACCAATTTTATGTAGAACTTAGAATACTTTTTTTCAATTAACATTTGCATCATCTTAGATCTTAGAGGTGAAGGAGACCCAGGAAAGTCATTTTTTCTCCTTCTATTTTTCTGTGTGGACCACATCTAAGACATTCCATTCAGATAAAAATCTATTTTGTTGGTGAGAAAGCACAGAGCAGACACTTCCACCACCTCTCTAGGTAACCCAGGCTGGTTTCTGATATTTTATGGTTGGTGACTTAATGCATTTCCAATAAATGTTTTAGTGGTTTTGAATACGTTTTTTTAGAACCCAAGTACAAATACTAAACCAATCATCTGTGTTCCCTGGACAAATGGTTTGACTTCTTTACGTTCATTTTTTTTTCTCATCACCTTTTCAGGTTTACATATGAAATTGCACCAGTATTTGTCCTCATGGAGCAAATAACACTTAAGAAGATGAGAGAGATAGTTGGATGGTCAAGTAAAGATGGTGATGGGATATTTTCTCCTGGTATGTTTCTCTTCTCTTTCCCTGACTGTCCTCCAGATTTGTGGTATAGATCCTTGAGCTCCTTATCCTAAACATGAAGTGAGTTTGTGGAAGAATAATGACCTTAAAAAATATTTTTTTTCAATACTCCTGCCCTATCTTTGTCAAGGTGAAGGCTAGCAAGAATGCTGCATTCTATGTGTAGTATCTAACAGAGCCTGTGCCTCACCTGTAAAAACGGACAAAGGTTGTGTTCAAATCATGCTAAACAACTCTAGTCTGTCAACAACAATTGGCTTAGTCTGGGGATCAGTGAATCAGCATTATCAATTGACTAATTGATTTCAGCCAAAATAGTGCATCTACTTTGAATCTCCAGTTTGATGTGGATACAATAAGAATCTTTAAAACAAGGACAGATATTCTTGGAAGTAAGAAACACTGTGGGATGGTGTCAGAGAGAGCACGATTGTATACAAGGGGAAGAGAAGAAATATGAATTACAATTGTCCAGGCAATTCAAGTTGACCATGTTTTTTGTCTTTGTTTTTGTCTTTTTGGTTTTTTTTTAAATTTTTATTTATTTATTCATGAGAGACCTAGAGAGAGAGGCAGAGATATAGGCAGAGGGAGAAGCAGGTTCTCTGCAGGGGGCCTGATGAGGAACTCTACCCCAGGACCCCAGGATCACAGTCTGAGCCAAGGGCATGTGCTCAACCCCTGAGCCACCCAGGCATCCCCAAGTTGACCATGAACTTGCCTGTTTAATTGTCAAGGAGTTGATGCAAAAGTGATTAGTTTGTGTTGGCCAGACATACCTACTTAGTTACCTCTGTTCTACCTCTGACCTTTATTTAAGTAAACACGAGTTTGGTTTTATTTTAATAAACTTAGAGCTCCCTTAAATGAATCAATAACTCAGTTGACCTATTCTTTGAGGAAAGTATCCAGGCAATGTCACTGTTTCCTTCTGTAGGCTCCATTACTCTCTCTTTTTCTGTCTTTCTGATTCAGAGAATAGATTCATCTTTGTTCAGTAAATAGATGGAGCAGAAAGTGAAAGCAGGAAAGTTGTAACTCACCTGTCTCTTTGCAGCCACTGCCATTGCCACCGCTTATATTTCTGTCTAGGCTCCAGGTGGCATGGCTGTTGGAGTACATGAATCACCTCTAGCCAGATTGCCTAGATGGCTTTGCTAATGAGTGTGACTACTAGTATTCTCAAGGCAAAGGGGCCAGAGGGAAGCCCTGGCAATAGAGAAGCCAGCAAGATCTATCAGGATATGGTCCCTCCTCTTTCTGCATCCCTTGTCTTTTAAGACACCAGCTCAGCCTTTGTTATTAGAAACAACCATGATGGAGCTTCACACCTCCCAGTGTATCTGCTTGCTCATAGGGGGAGCCATCTCCAACATGTACAGCATCATGGCTGCTCGCTACAAGTTCTTCCCGGAAGTTAAGACAAAGGGCATGGCGGCCGTTCCCAAACTGGTCCTCTTCACCTCAGAACACGTGAGTCGGGTGCTCTCGCACGTTTATGGTGTTTTACAAGGGACTGATTTCTAACCTCCATCCTCTGTTTGTTGCAGAGTCACTATTCCATAAAGAAGGCTGGAGCTGCACTTGGCTTTGGAACTGACAATGTGATTTTGATAAAGTGCAACGAAAGGTAGGCAGAGGAAAGTGAATATTAGGTTCTTGATGTATTAAATGTGTTCATCTGTTAAATTTGTTTTATTGTGCTTAAGCACTGACTCAGTACAGTGTGCCAAGCTGCTAATGGTCTGTTGAAAATATCCGATTAAATTACTTTTTGCTGCTGCTGAAGTTTTTTTCATGTGCAATCTCATTGATTCTTCATTTTAATTTCTCTTCCTTTATAATAATTACAGGGGGAAGATAATTCCAGCTGACTTAGAAGCAAAAATTCTTGAAGCCAAGCAAAAGGTATGTATGTACTCTGTGGTGCACCTAAACTCTAGTGAATACAAATTTTTACAAATATCTTCTTTCTGCCAATAAAAGTCTTTGATAATATAAGAGGTAATTTTATTATGTTTCTAAAATTATATTCTCAGGTATTTGCTTATTTCCAACTTATGAGATGATTGCACTTTAAAGCTCTGTCTATACAATGTCATTTTTTTTAGAAAAATGAGAAATTCAGTCTTAATTAAGCCACTTGTCCTATCTTTATTATGCCAAGTGATTAGTTTGATGTACTTCAATAAATCCACTACCCAAGCATCATGAAGATACAGCCTAATTGAGCTTTTTACTTGCTACTTGTTAGGTATAATCGCATTTTAACAAATACCATTTTAGCTTAGGCTTCTGTTTGGCAAAATGCTTCCATGCCCTGGCAGATGGCCCATGGTACTTGGTGAATCCAGCCTCAATAAATTCTATTAAACAAAAAAAAAATCTCACAGAACAGATGTATCCACAAGATGCTGCCAGGTAGCTGTCAGGCATTTCCCAACTCCTTGTTTTGGTTAAATCCTTGTACCTCATTCTCTAGCTATAGCTTTTTTGCTGGTCGGTAGAGGAGATGGATGGAAATTCCGCTAGGATGGAGCAAGGGGCATGGGTGAAGCTGAGCTTGAAAAAACTCAGGACTGCTAGAGTCCCTTAAGCTTGTATTAGCCCTGTTACTCCACTTACTGATGTATTTCTTGTTCACATCAAAATTTTACTGTGTCCATTATTTGTGAATGTTTCTGCTTCTACCATGTTTTAAATAAACGAACAATGCTAGGGACACCTGGGTGGCTCAGTCACATAAGCTTCTGCCTTTGGCTCAGGTTATGATCCAGGGTCCTGGGATTCAGTCCAGCATCCGGCTCCTTGCTTCCCTGCTCAGTGGGGAGTCGGCTTCTCCCTCTCCCTCTGCAGCTCCTCCTGCTTGTGTTCTCTCACTCTCTCTGTCAAATAAATAAATAAAATCTTGTAAAAAATAAAAAATAAATAATGCTTCAGTATAATGATTACGCCAGTACACTTAGAGCAACAGAGCTTTGTAATACCCGGATGATGTTCAGAGCTACCTGCCCATCACTCCAAACATTTATTTTTCTTTAAAGATTTAATTTATTTATTCATGAGAGACACACAGAGAGAGGCAGAGACACAGGCAGAGGGAGAAGCAGGCTCCATGCACTGGGAGCCCGACGTGGGACTCAATCCCGGGTCTCCAGGATCATGCCCTGGGCCGAAGGTGGCGCTAAACCGCTGGGCCACCTGGGCTGCCCCCAAACATTTATTATTACTCTTTCCTGCTTTACTGTTTGCCATGGAACTTATCACTATTGAACATGCTGTGTATTTTGCTTATTTAATTTTGTTTGTTGTTTGTCACACACACACACACACACACACACACACACACACACTGACTAGATGTTAACTCCACAGGACAGAAATCTCCTTCTGTAGTGCTGACGGCTGTATTCCCTTGCAGCTCCACAACAGGGCCTGGCACATAAATGTCCCTCAAAATCTGTTTGTTGAATGAATGAGTAAATGGACCAACAAAGCATTTTCCCAGAGACAGTGTCTGACATCACGTCAGCTTAGCTGATCTCTGTCAGAAAGAAATGCCACGGCAGTTCTTATACTTCATGTGGAAAGGAGAGGGTTGGAAAGACTAATCAGCCTGTCTCTCTTCCCTTACAGGGATATGTTCCTCTTTACGTCAATGCAACTGCTGGCACGACTGTGTATGGGGCTTTTGATCCGATACAGGAGATTGCAGATATATGTGAGAAATATAACCTATGGCTGCATGTCGATGTAAGTGCTGGAACTCAGAGTGGCCAGTCCATTTGGGGGTGGCAACAGCTCTGCTTTATGATTTGCCACAAGCTTCTCCCAGTGCCCCAGCCGGTGCTCTCTACACATCACGTTAGCTCAGCCCTTCTGGCCTCTAGCTGGCCATTCATGACAAGTACATACTATGGGCCTGTACATCTTCTAGGACTCACCTAGCTGCTCACTGGCCCACCACCATCTTCTGTGGTTCTTGTGATAATACAGTCCCCACCACCTTTCCAGGAAGCTTTTGTCTAGAAAATAGGTGCAAAGTGGAATTTAGCTGGTTTCAGAGCGAAAAATGTCTAAGATACGATGTAGACAAAGTAGCCATGAATCCAGAAACTCATCTACCTGCCTTCAATCCAGTCATCTATGATACTTCTCAAAAACAAAACAAAGCAAAAAACATGTATCTGGTACATGTAAAAAAAAAAAAAAAAAAAAAGTCCTATGAGGAAGGTGTTATCAACCAAGAGATTTAGTCCCAAATTTTCCCAGGAACATAGAGACTGGGTGTATTTTTTCCTTTTTCTCTCTCCATGATCTTATGGCTATAACTTCTCATAACTGGACAGTTGGGTAATCTGCCCAACTGTTGAGCACATGACCACCAAAGGCTGCTCTTGTGTCATGTGGCATCCCAAGCTATTCAGTCAACTTGCATCAGGGCACCCACAAAAATGTCTAACTCTTGTGGAGAGACCCTCAAGCCTGGCATAGCTGCTGCCTTCTGAGTTTTATCAGGAGCCCTTAGAATTCTACCCCAGGGAGAATCAGATGGCGCGCCCTGTCCTTTGTGTCACTTCCAGAGCCATGCTGGGGCTCACTGAGTGCCCCTGGCTTTCCGCAGTACTCTGGGCCTTTGGGTCTTGGTACCATAGGCTCAGGCCCGATTTACCTGCATCAGTCACACCACCGCTCTGAGGTTAACCTGGAGGAACTTTTGGAGAAGAAGTGACAGATGATAAATAGTTAGAACTGCCCCTGGTTGAACCATCAGTGTGGGTGTCTTTTGTCAAACAAACTCAACGTTTTTCACCATTTCCCTTCTCTCTCACATTTCACTAGGGGTGTGGAGTGATTGTTTGGGGATTCTAAAATGTCACTGCTCCCCCTCCCCTCCTGTCTCTGCCCCCACAGGCTGCCTGGGGCGGTGGGCTGCTCATGTCCCGGAAGCACCGCCACAAACTCAGCGGCATAGAAAGGTAAGGGCCTGAGCTCAGGGCCGCCTTCCATTCAGGCCATCAAACATGCTGCGCGGTCCAGTCCACTGATGTTCTCTACCCTGATTCCCAACGTCTTATTTCAATCTAAGTCCACTTTAGTTCAGTAGGCATTTATTGAGCAATTACTGTATTCGAGGCACTGGGGAACCAAACATGATTCCCAGTCAAAGGAGTCTTCAGTGAGCTCACAATATAGGAAAAACAGTTACAACACAACGTGATAAGCACAACGACAGGTGTGATTGCTGGGAGGCCGGGTGGTAGAGAAGAGAAGGTAGGCGGGGACCTAGGGGCTAAATGAGAGTTAGCCAAGGGCACAGAAATGGGCACTGGTTCAGTCCACTCTTCTTTCTCATTTAATTTACTGCTGAGAACACGATAGAACACTCAGTTGATCTAACTAATTTATTTTCTTTGCTCACTGTTTAAGTTTAGCAGGTGGTTCTAAGCCAAATATGATTGTTTTTTCTAGTTCTACTTTTTATTTTTCCTGGCCCAGTACCTGAGCCATTTCTGCACAAGCTCCCAACATGAAACCCTCACCCCCACCCCTTTGTTTCCTGTCCTCAATTACTGAGTTTACTTGGTGGGTGGTCAAATCCTCTGGCATGTTTGGATCTTGCACCCATTGCAAATGGCAGTCCCCTCTGCTGTCACCTACAGTGGCTGAGGAGGCAAAGAAGGTTACCCAGAGGAGCACCGAGACATCAAAACCCACCTCCACCCAGAAGAACCAGGCCCCTACCCCGCCAGCTAGAAGAAGGATCATTTCTTGTGTTCACTTGCTAACCTGGCACATTTCATATCAGGAACAGAAGCTTCTGATTAGAGAGAATGCAGTCATAAGCCAAATATGACTTTAACCTGGCTCCAAAATATTGATCCAGAATGAACTCACCTTGATTCATTCATTCATTCAGCAAATATTTCCTGAGCACCTATCACGAGCCAGGCAGCCATGAATGTGAATACTCAGTTACCTGCCTTCAGTCCAGCCACCTGTGGCACTTTTCTATGAAAAAATATGTATCTGGTACATGTAGGAAAAATAAGGCAGTTTCTAAAAAGCATTATCAACGAAGGGATTTACCTTCCTGAAGCTTCCTGTCCAGTAGAAGGATGATGACAGAAACGGGGGTAACTTGTTTAAAGTTACACATCAGTGTTTATCCATAAACAGATATTTAGTCTGTCTCATAGTAAAGAAAAACAAAGCAGAACTAGGGTAACAGTGAGGACAAAGGCATGCTATCTGAGACGGGGTAGTCAGAGGCCTTCCTGAGGATGTGACATTTTAGCAGATCCTGGGATAAAGGGGGACAGGAAGCAAGGATACATAAAAGAGCATTCCAGATGGTAAAAGGGCAAGTGCAAAGGCCCTGAAGTAGGGTTGTTCTTGGCAAGTTGGAGGACCATCAAAGAGACCGGTGTGGCTGAAGCAAAGTAGAGAGAGGTGAGAGCAGACGGAGGGACGGGGGGGGGGGGGGGGGGGGGGGGGGCAGGGAAAGTGCACCAGTGGCTTCTCTCACAGCCAGGACTCTGGCTTGAGTCTTAGGTGCCTCTACTCTGCCTCTTTCCTTCTGGCTCGGTCTTGAAAGGCCAGTGTCAAGGTGAGTGGAGCTGACTCTCTGAAGCATAATCATCGGATAATATAGGAAATGGAGATGAGCCAATCCAACTGTACTTTAGATTTTTCAGGCCATTTTCATTTTCCATCTTTTGAGTCTAGGAAAACCTGAAAGGTTTAGCTTTTTCAAACATCTTGAAGCACATATGTCTTCTGGAAGAAATTGAATCCGTATCATGTCTTTATGATTTTACATTTGTAACAGCCAAGAGTCATTTGCTTCAGTCCTCTAGGACATTCAAAAAACCATTTAAGACATTTTTTGAGACCTAAATACATGTTTTTAAAGAGTCAGTGAATGATAGCTATGAGAAAATTGATTAAATGCCCTGCCTTTTAAATATGGCTTGACACTGATGATTTTTACTGAGATAAACATTTAGTCACCTTTTCAAAGAATTCTTCACAGGGCTCTTTCACAAAGGTTATTCTACTATGTGCAAAGGGGCGAAAGTACTTCAGGCCTTACTTCTCCTCGAAACACAGTACACACCCTAGAGTCACATAGACACTAAATTATTTTCCGCCTAAAGGACCTCAGCAGAATGAAGAGGTTAAAAATTCACAGCAAGGATTTAGCTCTAGGGAGGACAGAGGCAGTATAGTTCAGAGCCAATTGCTGTGCCTGGGGAAAACATCCTTCACAGGTATTAAGGTGCAGAGGCCAGCTGTGGGCCGGCCCATATTGGGAGGAGTCTGGAAACCACTGGAGCAAGTTACCCCCGTTCCTGTCATCATAGACTGTACCGACTTGTCCCTGTGATGGCTTAGCTAGCCTGCTCCTTAACCCTTTTATTGTGTCTGAACGACTGCTGTGGTTGCTAGGAAACCATGTTTGTTCAGCTACCACTGCAGCCTACACTGGCAATATCAGGTTCATTTGGCACTTAAACAATGCTGCTAAGTAGTCAAAACCTTGAATTACCTAAATGATCCTTGCTTTTAGGTGTCACTCTTCATACCACCTCCTAAGCAGGTAGGTCAGCATTGCCAGCCCATTTTATAAATGAGAACAGGAAGGTAGAAAGAAGCCAGGGTCTGGCTCCTAGAGGGAGGCAGGCTAGCGAAGAGTTGTGAGCACTGGCCCTGTCGTCAGACTCCTTAGACTTGAATCTTGGCTCTGGCACTTCCCAGCTGTTTGACTTTGGGTATTTAACCCTTTCATGCTTCTGTTTCTCCACGTAAAATAGAGGTAATGATAGTCCCTGCCTTGCAGGGTTGTTGTGAGAATTAGATATTCCAAGAATGGTTATTAGCATTTTGTATTTATCCTTTATCAACTTCTGTGAGGCAGACGCTATTCTCCCCATTTTACAGATGGGAAAACCGAGGCACAGAGAAATTATGTTACTTGCCCAAACTAGCAAATGGCAGAGCCAGCATTCAGACTTGGACAGTCTGGCTCCAAAGCCTGAGTTCCTAACCACTGAGGTCATGCCTGCGAAGCTCTCAGGACAACAGGACACGTCATAAACACTCTTCATAAATGTTAGCTGTTATTAATAGCCATTATTTAGAAGAGGCAGTGTGCAACCCAGGACCCTGAGATTGGCTACTTGACTAGCCAATCTGGGGGGCAAGGCATCGAAAACGTACACTGGCCCCAGTTGCAACGGGTTGCATTTTCCTCAAGAGGACAGTTGCGTCTTGCTGACTCCTGCGCCTTCTCCTCAGAGCATATCATGTGCTTCTTTCAGGGCCAACTCAGTCACCTGGAACCCTCACAAGATGATGGGCGTGCTGTTGCAGTGCTCTGCCATTCTTGTCAAGGAAAAGGTCTGTGCTCCCTCCAAAGATGAGCCGGCAGCCTGAATGTCCTTTACGAGGCACAAGAAGAGAAGAGCATAGGGTTTGGGGAGGGGAGGGGTTGCTTTCTTACTATACTTGCCAGACACCGAGGTTGACAGCCCCACTGAGACTACCATTGCTGTCCTTCCTGCCCTTGCCTCTCAGCCTCCAGCCAGCTCCTGCCTCCTCTGGGCTCTCGCCCTCCACTGCCCTTCCTACTACTGTTCAGTCTCAGGGCCCTGCCTGTGACCAAAACTATAAGGGCATCATTTCATTGCTCATTCCTTTGTGTTTGGACAGGCAAAAGTGAAAGCCATTGGGTGAGCCAGCAACTCTCATCTCAGTGAATACAAAGAGATCTCCCTGGAACATACTATAGGTCTTTAGCATGAATTTGTGGTCTGAAGAGCTGAGGTCAGTTGGGAATAACTGCAAATGTCAACTTAGAGCAACAAGGAATGTTGGCTAAAAAGCTTCTGTAAATGAGTTAGTTCTTTAAGCATCTAGTAATGGGACCCTGCTCTCAAAAGCACTGTTGCTCCAGTAAAATGTTTGCGCACTGAGGCTATTCCAAAAATCTGTCTCCAGCTTGTAGGAGCCGGAGCCTGCCCAAACTCTTTACTACTTTCCTAATAGAGTGTCTGTTAACAGTACAGGAGATCCTGGAAAAGACTAGAAGACTTTGGGTGGGGTGGTGGGGCAGTGCTTGGAGGGAGGAAAATTTTTCACAGTGTGAGACTATCTCCAGCCACTGCAGGAATTTTATATTCCCAGCCCCTGTCCACTGAATGCCATAGCACTTCCTGGTCTTGGAAACAACCCAACACTCCCACACACATTTCTAAATGCCCCCTAGAGGGACAGTGGATCCCTTGTTGTAAGCATCTGAGACAAAAAATCATTTTCTAATCAGAGTAACCGAGAGAAAGGGGCAAAGGTGTTTTCCAGGGGTGGTTTTCAAGAAAGACATCAGAACAAATGGAAGGCCCCTAAAGACATGAGAAGTAAGGTCACATGTGATCCCAAGTCCCTCCTTCCACCAGCCCTGTTTCAAAGTCATTTACAACTCTGCTATGAATACAGACGCAAACTCATCTTGATTTTCACAATAGGGTATACTCCAAGGATGCAACCAGATGTGTGCAGGATACCTTTTCCAGCCAGACAAGCAGTACGACGTCTCTTATGACACTGGGGACAAGGCAATCCAGTGTGGTCGCCACGTGGACATTTTCAAGTTCTGGCTGATGTGGAAAGCAAAGGTATGAAGGAGAGAATTCAGGAAATAGAGCAGAAATGCAATCTGCATAGGCTGCCTGGCAAAAGAGAGGCAAAGATATATCACAGATAGTTTAATATGTGTGCAATCAATATCTAGATAATTGAGTTAACTATATTTTCTTTGTTTGCAAATGAGATCACTTTATCCTTTATGTCAAAATCTCCCTCCTTCCATTCAGTCTCCTCAATTTGAATTAACATGAAGTTTTCTTGTAACTTTCTCTTATAACAACTAAAACTTTTGCCAAGATAGAGACTTCCTCTGTAATCCTTAGGGATGCTGAAATTATATAGTGCAGATATAGAGAATGTAAGATTATTTGTACTTTATATGCTATTTTGGAAAATCGCATGCTTTATTCTGAGAAATCCTACTGCTAGACTAAGGCATGCCACGTCTATATTTATCAATCTTTTGGGGTGCATTTCTGTATCTAGAAAAAAAAAGCAGATGATTGAAATTTCCCTCTAAATATGGGTAGGGAAGAGGATTTTGACTATTGTTTTAAAAGTATTTGTATGCAATCAATTAAGGCAATTTTGATTTCACGGCTTTATATTGCAACCATTGTTTTGATTCACCTCCTGTAAATTTTAATAATTTCCACATTTAAGATTGTATCTACTAATACCAAAACAACAAGGTTTTCCAGCAATATATCTAGTCAAATGTTTTTTCTGTAGGAAGGATTTGATGGATTATTATTTTTTTTCCTCATTAAGTCATTTTGTCTTAATATAGATATAGCCTGATTTCTACCACAAAGCAATCGTGGGTATTTTACACATATAAATAGCCATGAATTCATTTTGCCCAAAATAACCTCTTGAACCATCTGCAAGGAGTTTGGCTCATAGTGAATTGATGGCTGAGGTGGGGCCCTGGTGCTGGCTTCTTTCTCAAGTGGAAAGTGGACTAGCCAAGGAAATCACACTCAGCAATGACTACTTGGGGAGGCTCATGCTTTGCCTATGTTGGACCCTGCCCTGGCCCATTAACAACCTACAAACCAGCCTTGCGCATCTGCTCGCCTTGTTAACACCAACCCATTCAACAACCCCATGCTGTTGTTATTAATCAGCCGTGCTGGCTTTTGAAACTCACGCTCAACCAGTTTGTCAATAGCTGGAGCTATTGCAATCTTAGGGCATGTCCTGAGACTGGTGGCTTCCCCACCTGCCTGCCTGCTTGACACCAGAAAGGGATAATACTGTATTATGTGGAAGGTAGCCTCCCAGGGAGGATGGGGACATGCTCGGCTAGGACTTACTGCTGGGGAAGGTGGGTGCTAAAGCAGTATTTCACAAACTCCATGGTGAAGAACCAGTTGTTTTTTTTTAACCTATCATGGACCAATACAATAGATGATGAGGAATTACCAGAAACATTAAAGCTTAAACATTAATTTTTTAAACTAGAGTCTGTAGACATAAAATTACTGTCAAATGCTGTTAAAGATTTTTACTGCTTAATCTCAATTCCTGTTCTCAAATTATCATGGACCAGTCGTAGTTTATGGACTGGCCTCATTCCATAGGTCACACTTTGAGCAGCACTATCCTAAAGCAAACTAACAATAGGCTTCAGGCCCATGCTGTGGGTAAGTAGAGGGGAGCTACAAGCCCTATTGAGACTTACTGCCCAGAGACTAGAGCACCTTCAAAAGAGAATAGACGTACTTCATCTTCTCGTTTGCAAGGCCTGAAGAAACTGCACTCATTGAATTAGGTAGCTCTTCTAACCATCTTCAAGGTTACTCTGGTAGGTATTTCCAGTAGACAGGGTCAGCGTAGCTTTCTCAAATGCTCATCACAGGAAAATGCAACCCATTACCAACACACATGACTTTTCTTTTCCTAAACCAGGGCACAGTGGGATTTGAAAATCAGATCAACAAATGCTTGGAATTGGCCGAATACCTCTATGCCAAGATTAAAAACAGAGAAGAATTTGAGATGGTTTTCGACGGTGAGGTAAGTTGTCATCATAGACTAGAAGCACAGCATTTCCAGAAAATCTCGTGAGGGATGCTCCCGAAGCCATATTTACCCACATTGCCAGAAGCTGCTTCTGAATTTTTATTTTTTTATGTACTCTTCATTTAATTCCCTCTGTGTCTATGAGCTTCTCTTTTGATAGCATTGGGATGACATTTGCCCTTGGTCTTTTCTAAAATGGTACAGCTCTTGACCAGCCCTTTGCAGACAAGAGGCCTTTGCTTGGCGTATTTGAATCCTTTATTTTTCCTGGGTATGTCTTATTATTGTGTTGAACCTGCATGATAAATTATTTCTCAGTTCCAGGAAGTTCATAAGATACATGTATCTTTGTCTCCCAAGACTGGATCTAAAATGAAGTTCTACTTTACATAAATTCATGATGAGGAGAGCAAGATAAAATTGTTTCTGCCCTGGGGCACCTGGGTGGCTCAGCTGGTTAAGCATCCTACTCTTAATATCAGTTCAGGTCATGATCTCAGGGCTGTGAGTTCAAGCCCCGCATCTGGCTCACCTAGTGGGCGTGAAGCCTGTTTAAGATCTCTCTGCCTCTCCCTCTCCCTCTGCCCCTCTCCTCCTCCCCTCACCTCAAAAAATTTTTTTGTTGTTTCAGCCCTGAGTTCATATCCACATTGCACACAATAAGAAGCTTGTCTTAATACTATTGACTGAATGCTTGCCGTGTGCCAGATTCCAGGCCATAAACTGGGTTATATAGTAGTGACCAAAACTGACACTGTCTCTGCCCTAATAGAGCTCACAGTTGGACAAAGAAAGTTGGAATAGGAGCCAGCGTTCAATAAAAGATAATCTATTCATAAACCAGTATAATATAACACCACCTACATTCAGTTTGGTCTATTCATCAGGCAACCTGAACTATCAGGAACACACTAGAGAGTTACAAAATGAGGAAGAAAAAGCCCTGAGCAGTTCAACTTAATGATACGGTGGTCATGCCTTTCACCTATGGGACCAAACTTGGATCATTTACACTATTTTAAACATTCTAGCAGATTAGAGACAAATGTGATATCTCCAGCCAGTTAGAGGCAGGCAGAGTGAGGCAAACAGCAGCTAGGAAGGAAATTGAAAAATTATGGCAAGAATACAGAAGAACTCGAAAAGGATAGGAGTTTTTAGAGCAAGGACACTAAACAGTTCTAGGCATCTCAGTGAGACTGTCTTACGGTTTAGATGTCATATTAAAGTTCATTATAGTAATCCCGAGTCATCAAGAGAAGACTCAATATCAAAATAATACTCTCATAAAATATTTAGTGTGCTCAGCCGAGCATCGTCCATATAAGAGGCACTACAAAATGGCAAGATGAATGACACTCTTTTTTAAAAAACTACCCAAATGTAATAGTTTTTTAACACTTCAGTGTTTAAAGGTGATAACTTTGAGACCCTGAATGGGGTGTCTGGGTGGCTCAGTCAGTTGAGCAGCTGTCTCTTGGTTTTGGCTCTGGTCATGTCTTGTGGTCCTGAGATCCAGGTCATAGTCTTGGAGTGTGAGAGTGAGCTCTGCATCTGGCTCTGTGCTCAGCCCAGTGGGCTTGTCCCCCTTCCTCCCCCACTGCCCCTCCCCTCTCTGCCCCCCTGCCCCTATCCCCACTTGCTCATACTTTCTTTCTTTCTCTAAAGTAGATAAATGAAATCTTTTTTAAAAAAATGTGGTCTTTGGTCATCTAGAAAATTGGCTATAGGAAACAGCTCTCTTGTCAGATATGACAGGGTAACTAGGCATTTTTCTCCCTAGTATAGAAGTAACGTTGCCTTCAAGATGAACTTGAAGCCTCCCCCCCTTTTTAAAGATTTTATTTATTTATTAGAGAGCAAACATGATCAGGGTAGGGGCAGAGGGAGAAGCAGACTCCCTGCTGAGCAGGGAAGATGACGTGGGACTCGATCCCAGGACCATGAGATCATGACCTGAGCTGAAGGCAGATAGTTAGCCATCTAAGCCTCCCAGGCGCCCCTTGAAGCCCTTTTTAAAACACATATATATTTTTGATCTGAGAGCCTCCCACCAAAGGTACATAAGGGTTTGGGAACAGATTTCTTTCAAGTTCTCATAATTTTCTGGTTTGTTTCTGAAAATCTCTGCAGCCTGAGCATACAAACGTCTGTTTCTGGTATATTCCACAAAGCCTCAGGGGCATTCCAGATAGCCCTGAACGACGGGAAAAACTACACAGGGTATGGAATCTCTCCTTGTCTCATCTAACCCTCTACAATTTCTGACTGGTCAGAACATCCATACTTTAATGTGTCCTTCTTATGGAGGAGAAATAACAAAATAAAGACTTGGGGTGGTAGGGAGCCATCTTGTTATATTCTCTCTGAATCTGGATTATCCCTTTACTGAGATTCAGACATAGGGGGAACCTCTAAAGGACGCATCCCTGCCTTAAGTTGATGGGGCTGTATGTGGGGCAATTGAATGATATACCTATTCCTAGGAACTTCCAAATTAAGTTTATCTATTAAAATGTCTTTTACTAAGGTCAAGTCCACTCTAATGCTGATTCATTCTAGCCATTGATTTCTATATCCAGTTTATTATTTGTAGATGTTGGTATTAGTATTTAATTTATATAATATCTCATTCATCTAACAAAATATTCACTGAGCATAGTCTGTGTGCCAGGCAGTATCCTGGGCTCTGGATTATTCAGAAGACTTAATTTGTGTTGTAGCCCATAAGAATGTTTTGTTTTTGTTTTTCATTTTATCATTGTTCTATGACTGGCTTTCAAAATTCAGTCACACAGTAGTTTCTGAGGGAATTTATGATTGGGTAGATAGACTCAGTCATTGGATATTAACCACAAAAGAAACTTGTATAAAATATTTGCCTTTATGCCAGTATAAATTCAGAGAGTGAAGCCAATTGCTCTTTCTTTCAACTAAGAAATGGGTTGCATTGTTGAAAAGAGAGTGGTGTTAATACTGGTCTTGAGTTTTGTTTTATGCTTTCCATCACAAGGTGGCTCCCAAAATCAAAGCCCTGATGATGGAGTCTGGCACAACGATGGTTGGCTACCAGCCTCAGGGGGACAAGGCCAACTTTTTCCGGATGGTCATCTCGAACCCAGCTGCTACACAGTCTGATATTGACTTCCTCATTGAGGAGATAGAAAGACTGGGCCAGGATCTGTAATTGGCCTCTACAGAACACAAGTTTATGGGAGTCCCCTTTCCTTCCGGCACTCTAGGACAACCTCCATAAATTGCTGAAACACATAGGCTATCTCACTGAGGGAAAATATAATATCTTGAAGAATACTGTTTAAACCTTACTTAAGCTTGTTATAGTTAGTAGGAAATAACGTTCTTTTTAAAAAGTTGCACATTAGGAACACAGTATATATGTACAGTTATATATACCTCTCTCTCTCTATGTATATGTATGTATAGTGAGTGTGGCTTGGTGATAGATCACAGCATGTCTCCCACTCCAAGAAAATTAACTTTACCTTCAGCAGTTTCTGAGGGCCAAACATGCTGCAAACCAGCTTGCCCAACAATCCCAGGAAAGATGTTTTTTAAGACATTGTCACAGGGACCAAGGAACATACTGTTGGCGAGAGTTGACCTTGTTGTCAGTGTTTCTCCTGCCTGAGGTGATGACAGATGAGACAAAGTACCACTAGCTGACAAGAGTCACACCCTCTCCATTAGTACCCTGTTAAGGGAAAATCCTAGCAGAGTCATTGCTACAGGTATACTGTTGTTGTATTTTTAGAGACTGATTTGTGCAGAATTGTGTATATTTCTGTTGTCTGACCTTTTGGGGGTAGGGGAAGAACACATGTAATGATTTCAAGGACTGTTTAAATTGTAGGTAAATGAAATAATTCCTTATTTATATTCAGAGATTTACCATGTTAAAGAGGCGTCTTGTATTTTCTTCCCATTTGTAATGTATCTTATTTATATATATTAATGCAGTAAGTTCAGAAAACTGTTTATGGTATTTTCGTGCATTTGTGAGCCAAAGAAAAAAAGATTAAAATTAGTGAGACTTGTATTTATATTAGAGTACCCTTAAAATAATGATCGAAGCATCAGTTTACTGTCTGTAAGAGAATTCTGATACTGTACATAGAGTCATCTATATGGAAATCCCTGACTTAAATAGCATCTGCTCTTCTATTACCCTCTCTGTCTGGCTGTATGTCTGGTGTTCTCAATGCTTTTCTAGTAACTGTTGGATAATAACTAGATCTCCTGTAATTTTGTAGTAGTTCATGACCAATCTCTGTGACTCGCTTAGCTCAAACCTAAGGCACCGTTTCCGAAGACCTTCTGAAGAGCTCCGATAAATTGACCAGGCTCACAACTGTTTCTGAGGAAAGGAAATTCACACTGTGCGTTTTAGAGTATGCAAGAAGAATATAAATAAATAAATAAATAAATAAATATTCTCCATGGAGAATTTGAACAAACTTTTCTTCTAGTTTGTGTTTCAGACACAGAGCCTTCCAGGGATGGTTACAGACTCCCCTTTCCACCCGCTGCCTTTAGGTGATGGGAACTACCCTTCTTAAGCTGGGACTTACCCCACTGTCACAGGTGCCCAAACCCCTGACCTGTAAAATCATTATAATTGCAATTAAATAAAATTTGCAATTCAAGCCGGGGGGTGGGGGACGGTGGGGAACCATCCTTGTTTATAATTTCCTATTTGCATCGTGGAGTTCCATTCATGCAGCCATTCAAAACCTGTCTTCTTCCTCTGTCGCAGGCACTGTCCTGGGCCCTGGGGTTACAGCGATGTGCATGGCAGACAAATTTTCCTTCTAATGGGGATCTTGCAGCATTTGGCCTCGGTGGTGTCTGAATACCTCTAAGATCATGGAATCGTGCCCTGCTGCTGCTGCTCATGCTTGCACAGGGGGCCCGATTCACTTTTTCAGGACGTATGTCTTGAAAACATTCTATTAAGTTATAATAATATTATTTCACTCATTTGGAATACAAGGAGCTCTCTATTCAGCACGTGGGAGGGATTAGTCCTTTGTAATAAGTGTGCTAATTGCACACATAGCTGTTGTAGTATACAGAGCAGGTTCCACAGGGAGATGATCATAAAGTCACTTTATTCTTTCTGCCACTGTCCCTTCCAGTCCCCTCTGTGGTTTGATTCTTTCCATGCCCAGTTTGTTTTTGTTTTTGTTTTTGTTTTTTTTTTTTTAATTTTATTTATTTATGATAGTCACATAGAGAGAGAGAGAGAGAGAGGCAGAGACATAGGCAGAGGGAGAAGCAGGCTCCATGCACCAGGAGCCCGACGTGGGATTCGATCCGGGGTTTCCAGGATCGCGCCCTGGGCCAAAGGCAGGCGCCAAACCACTGCGCCACCCAGGGATCCCTTTCCATGCCCAGTTTGAATTCAGGTTAATCCCATAGCTTTTCTGGTCTCTCTGAACAGTTTCATTTGAGCAGTCAAATGTCCAGCTCAGTGTAATAAGGAAGACTAAGTTTTTATACAACAGAGAGTCTCTGCCCTCCCTGGTTCGGGCACTGTTTGAGGCTGCAGTCCTACTGCAGAGAGAGCGGTAGGGGGAGATAGGCTGGCAGTAGGACGAGGTCAGCTTCTTTTTTTTTTTTTTTTTTTTTTTTTAACTCTTTCAGCTCATCTCTGTTCCCTAGCTACTCCATTTCCCCGAGGGGCAGAGAGGTTTAAGCAAGAAAGGGACAATTTGGGTAGCTGATAAATTCTCATCTAGCATCAGGGCCTCTAGTCCATGAGATTTTTTTTTTCTAATGGGACCATTTGGGGGTAAGGGGGATGGGGATTTTTCTTTTATTAAGGTAAGTCTAAGATACAATGAAATTCATTCTTTATAGTATACTGTGTATAGTATTCTGTGAGTTCTGATGAAGTCATTCAGTCATGAGTCAATCAAGATCTAGAACAGTCCATCACACCAATACATTTCCCCGTGTCCCCTTATATGCAACACCTCTCCCAATCCCTAATTCCAGGCAACTTCTGGTTTGTTTTCTGTCCCTAGAATTTTGCCTTTGCCATCATGTAAATGGAATCATATACTATGCAACCTTTCGAGTCTGGTTTGTTTCACTTATTGCAATGCATGTGAAATTCATCCTTGCTGTTGTCTACGTCAGTTGTTAGTTCCTTTTGTTACTGCATAGCGTTCCATTTGTATGGATGTACCAGTGTGTTTATCCATTTCCCCACAGAGGGAAATTTGGGTTGTTTGCATTTTGGGGAAATGTTTTTTTTTTTCTTTTTTTCACTTGCATGTGAACATAGGCTTTCATTTAACCAAGTAAACCCCTATGTATAGGATTGCTAGATCATATGGTATTGTCTTTAACTTTATAAGAAACTCCTATACTGTTTTCCAAGGTGGCCGTACCATTTTGCATTCTCACCAACAATGTACAAATTTTCCAGTTGCTCTGTACTCTCACTGATAGTTGGTATTTAAAAAAATTTTTAAAGACTTTTAGGCTTTCTTTTTTTTTTTTTTTTGGTTATACTTTAATTGAGATATAATTTACATGGCCATATAATTCATCCACTTAAGGTGTACAACTCCCTGGCTCGTAGTATATTCACAGAGCTGTATATCCATTACCACAATCAATTTTAGAACATTTTCATCGTCCTGAAAAGAAACCTTATACCCATTAGCAGTCACTCTTCATTCCCACACAAACACTCCCTCCAGCCCCTGGAAACCACTAATCTTTCTGTTTACAAATCTGCCTTTTCTAGACACTTCATAGAAATGAAATAACACAATATGTGGTCTTTTGTGACTGCCCTCTTTCACTGAGCAAGTTTTCAAAGTTCATCTATGCTATAGCATTTATCGATACTCTGTTGCCTTTATTGCTGACTAATATTCCATTTGGAGATATATTTTATTTACCCATTCATCAGTTAATGGACATTGGCATTGTTTCCATTTTTTTATTATTACAAATAATACTACTAAGAGCTTTTGGGTACAAGTTTTTAAATGAACATATGTTTTCATTCTAATAGTGGTATCTTACTGTAACTTTAATTTGCTTTTTCATGAAGCACCTTTGGCTTATCCCATTGAGGTCCTCCCACCTCATCGCACATGAGGCAGTCAGTGTCTCTTCTGTGACCCCTTAGGCCTCAGACCCTCAGCTCTGGGCCTCTTGGCAATCTACCCTGTCCAAACCTTATGTTGGAAGCCCTTGTCTTCAGTCAGTAGCCTTGAGTGGAGTCCCTTTGATTTAAAATCATTATGTGGAATATATAAGGAGGAGTTTGTTTTTTTTTTAAACAGGCATATAAAGGATGAAGCATGACAACATAGTATTTTTTTTTAATTTTTATTTATTTATGATAGGCACACAGAGAGAGAGAGAGAGAGGCAGAGACATAGGCAGAGGGAGAAGCAGGCCCCATGCACCGGGAGCCTGACATGGGATTCAATCCCGGGTCTCCAGGATTGAGCCCTGGGCTAAAGGCAGGTGCTAAACCGCTGCGCCACCCAGGGATCCCGACAACATAGTATTTGAGTACCCACTACTCAGCCAAAGAAATAGAATATTATCAGTACCTTAGAGCTGCCCAACCCATCGTGAGCCCTTCCTAACTGGACACTTCCCCTTTCCCAAGAAATAATCACTCTACTGAATTTTGTGTTAATCATTCTCTTGTTTTTCTATATAGTTTTACGAAATATATATGAGTCATTATTGTTTAGTTTTACCTGGTTTCTTCTTTAAAAAAAAAACATTTTCTTTATTTATTAATGAGAGACACACAGAGAGAGCGGCAGAGACACAGGCAGAGGGAGAAGCAGGCTCCATGTAGGGAGCCCGAAGTGGGACTCGATCCGGGGTCTCCAGGATCAGGCCCTGGGCTGAAGGCGGTGCTAAACCGCTGAGCCACCCGGGCTGCCCTTTACCTGGTTTCACACTTCCTAGAAATACAGTAATACAGAATATATGTACTTCTGTGATCTTTCTATTCAACATTATGATTTTGTAGGACCAGAGCTAACCTATAGAGGGTCTTCGTGCAGTTTTTAAAAATTTAAAAAGCACCCCTCCCTTCAGGGACAGGCATCCCTGTGCCAGTGTGCACAGCTTGGCACATGGAACATAGAATAGATCTCAGTGCCTACTGAATCCATTGCCACAGCCTGCAATCACAGTCATACGTGGCAGCCTCATGTTCTTGAGATTTACCTTTTTTTTTTTTTAAGATTTTATTTTTATTTATTTATTCATGATAGTCACACACAGAGAGAGAGAGGCAGAGACACAGGCAGAGGGAGAAGCAGGCTCCATGCACCGGGAGCCCGACATGGGATTCGATCCTGGGTCTCCAGGATCGCGCCCTGGGCCAAAGGCAGGCGCCAAACCGCTGCGCCACCCAGGGATCCCTTTTTTTTTTTTTTTTTTTTTTTTTAATTTTTACAAATTAAGGATTCTAAGTTAACATTTTTATAAAGAACCTTAAAATCTATCTTAAAACAAAAGAGGATTTCTAAATAATATTCATATTCTCCCCCAAATTAATTTATGTCCCCAAATTAATTTATGTAAAAAAAATCTGAGATCAAGAAAATGTGGTTTTTCAAAAACAGTTTACTGTTGTACTAATTTTTAAGCACGGCAGGCTCGCTCCCATTTGAATTCTATCTTGAATCTTGACTAGCTACTTTTGAAGAAACAACAACAAAAATAATCATGGGATTCGATCCCGGGTCTCCAGGATGGCACCCTGGGCCAAAGACAGGCACTAAACCACTGCGCCACCCAGGGATCCCGAGATTTACCTTTGATGATAGTTCCAGCTGGGATTCATTCATGTGAATGGTGATTTCACTGCATGAATATACTTCAATTGGTTTATCCATTGTATTGGGGGTGGATATATGAATTTTCCTGCCTGTAGGGTCAGTGTTGCTATGGGCAGTCTTATACTTGTTGGCTGGTGCACATGTAAAAATTATTTTTCTAAGGTTTATATCTAGAAGTGAAATCACTGGGTCATATTGTTGAACTTTATTAAGTAAAGCAGGGTGGTCATACCAAGTAGCACATCAACCAACAGCACACTGTTCCCTAACCTCACCATCACTTGGCTTAATAATTTTGCCAGTCTAGTGGGTATGAAATAGTATCTCATTGTGGTTTTAATTTGTCTTAGCCTGATTTAAAATGAGGCATCTTTTCTTGTTTTTATGAATCATTTGTGTTCCCTCATCTATGAAATGCCTAAATCATGCCCTTTGTCCAATTTTCAATTGAGTTGTTTGTCTTTTTCTTATAATATTTAGAAGTTCTTCATATATTCCAAGTCCTAATTGTTTTTGATGATATGTTTGGTAAATATCTTCTCCTAATTTGGAGCTTGAATTTACATCTGATTAATGGTCTTTTTTGAAAACATAAGTCCTTATATTTAATGTAGTAGAATTCATCAGTATTTATCTTTACACCTTCTGCTTTTTTGTGTCTTAAGAAATTCTTCCCTATCCTAAAGTCATAAAGATATTTTCATATATATATTGGCTTCTAAGCTTTACGGTTTTATTCCTTTCATATTTAAGTCTCTATTTGTCTTGAATTGATTTTTTTTTTGTATTTGGTTCTTCTTCAAGAGCAAGAGCTATTATTAGCCCTTTACTCTTCCATATAAATTTCCATATAATTTTAGAATCAATTTATCAAGTTCCACAAAAAAATCCTATCGGAATTTTATTGAATCTGTGGATCAATTTGAAGAACGTCAGCATATTTTCAATATTGAATATAGTAACCATAGTCATAGTACATATCTCCGTTTAACTAGGTCATCTGCAAGGTCTTTCAATAAAGCTTTACAACGGGCATGCACAATTTTTGATAGATTTATTCCTAGGTGCTTTATTTATTTTTTTATATTTATTTATTATTTATGATAGACATAGAGAGAGAGAGAGGCAGAGACACAGGAGGAGGGAGAAGCAGGCTCCATGCCAGGAGCCTGACGCAGGACTCGATCCCAGGACTCCAGGATCGCGCCCTGGGCCAAAGGCAGGCGCTAAACCACTGAGCCGGGATCCCTGGGTGGCGCAGCAGTTTGGCGCCTGCCTTTGGCCCAGGGCGCGATCCTGGAGACCTGGGATCGAATCCCACGTCAGGCTCCCGGTGCATGGAGCCTGCTTCTCCCTCTGCCTGTGTCTCTGCCTCTCTCTCTCTCTCTGTGTGACTATCATAAATAAATAAAAATTAAAAAAAAAAATAAAAAAAAAAATAAACCACTGAGCCACCCAGGGATCCCCTCCTAGGTGCTTTATATTGTTGTTTTGTTAAATGGCATTTTTAAAAATTGAAGTATAATTAACATACGGTATGTATTAGTTTCAGGTGTACAATATATGATTCAACAATTCTATATGTTACTCAGTGGTGATCATGTTAAGTGTATTCTTAACCCCCTTGATCTATTTCACTTCAAAATGGCATCTTTTAAAAATTACATTTCCTAGGGGCACCTCAGTTGGTTGGGTGTCCAACTCTTGGTTTCAGCTCAGGTAATGACCTCAGGGTTATAAGAGTGAGCCCATGTTGGGCTCCACACTCAGCGCCAAGTCTGCTTAAGATTCTCTCTCTCCCCCTCTCTCTGCCCCTCCCCCTGCTCATGCATGCTCTCTCCCTTTCTCTCTAAAAAAATAAATCTTTTTTAAAAAATTACATTTTCTAACTGATTGTTGCTGATGTATACAAATGTAATTGTCTTTGGGGTAATGATTTTGTACCAGAAAGCTTGCTAAAAGTCAAGTAATTTTGGTTCTTTAGTGTTTTCCAAATAGGGAAATATACCATCTATGGATAATGACAGCTTTATTTATTCCCTTTTGATCTGTATACCTTCCCCCATCCCTTTTCCCTGATACACTGCACTGGCCAGGATATGCGGTACAATGAAGAAAAGAAATGTTGGTAGCAGGCACCCTTGCCTTAATCCTGATACTAGAGGGAATGCTTTCACCAGTCATCATTTAGTTTTATGTTTCCTTTAGGTTTTTTCATAGATGCCCTTTATTGGGTTAAAGAAATTTCTTTTTATTCCTATCTTGCTAATAAATGTTTAATTAATGTGATATTACTCATACAAATTTTGTTTTCCATGACTTATCTTTTTTTTTAACTAAAAGAGTTGACGATTTTATTTCCACATTTCACAATACAAATGAATATTGCTTTTTTTTTGGTCCCACTACCCCCCTACCAAAACCATTCTCTCTTTGATAGGAAGGGGGAGCAAATCTTCCTTGTCATGCTGTGAGAAAACACCCAGAATCACAGCACCATGATCTCCTGGTGAAGTAGAACAAGTAATAAAAAATGGAAATAAAGAGGCTCCCCCTCTCCTTATATGTCTGGTGGAGTAATTCTCAGCCAAGTGGGCACCATCACAGTATGGGTGGGAGGTCTCATCATAGGGGGTCCAGGCATCATTGGCATGTGTCCTCCCTTAGGCAGCCTCATTTCAGGAGCAGGTCCCACTGGCATCATTCCAGGAGGAGGAGGAGGACCCATCATTGGCATCACGGGAAGGTCCCCCACATGGGATGCTGACATCATACCAGGGGAAGGAGGACCCAGGGGTTGGTGGGCAGGTGGGATCACTGCCCCCACAGGAGGAGTAGCAGCGAATGGAGTAGGAGGTGGCTTTCCTTGTCGAAATGCAGCAATTGTCCTGTTGATAAGGCTCTTAGCCTGCTTTCCCGTCCATTTCTGATAGTAGTCTTTCACATTTGCTTTGTGTTTCCTACCACTGCAGTGTGTCTTCCTCCCAGATGGAGAATCATGAGGGAAGAATGTGTCACAGCAGTTACGTTAAAACTTAGACATGTTGCTCTGTAGGTCATTGGCCACTCCGTCTCGCACCAACCAAAAATGACCTCCATGTCTTTTTCAGTCCGTTTTTGCAAGGTACATTCTTCAGGAATTTATACATATTTTTAAGTTTTCAGACTTATCAACACAAAGGTGTCCATAATAACCTTTTTAAAAAATATCTGTTGCATCCATAGTTATAGTAGTCACTTTTTCCCTTATAATGGCAATTTTTGTCACTTTCTTTTTTTTTTTTTTTTTAAGATTTTCTTTATAACTAATCTCTGCACTCAACATGGGGCGTGAACTCACAACCCCAAGATCAAGAGTCACATGCTCTTCCAGCTGAACCAGTCAGGCACCACTTTTCTTTTTTTTTATTGATTAATCGCAGCAGAGGCTTGTCAGTTTCATTAAACTGTTCAGAAAATGTTTGTCTTGGTCAATACTCTCATTGTATGATTGCTTTTACCTCAATTTCTGCATCTATGTTCATGATTTCCTTTCTTCTTTTTCTAACTTTTCAAGTTCTATACTTGGGCCATTAATTTTGAGCATTTCTTCTTTTCTAATGGAAGTATCTAACGATAGATATTTCCCTCAAGCATCCATCCCTTTAGCTATACCACAAGTTTTGACACATAATTATTTTGTTATCACTCAATTCTAAATGTGATGGATTTGTCGATTTTCCCTTGTAGTTTAATTTTCACTCTGTTATATTGGGTATAAACAAATTTATAATTGTTATATTTTTCTGGTGATTCATAACTTTTATCATTGTGTGCTGACCCACTTTTTGCCTTCTTTTCTATCTTATCTGATAATTAATACAGTTATACCACATTTCTTTAGTCTTTGCCTAATATACATTTTTTCTCTTTGAATTATAATATCTATGTATCCTTATTTTGAGATGTGTCTCATATAAATAGCTAAATTTTATTATCTTTTTTATCTTTGTCTTTTAACTGAAGGATTTCATTTATTGTGATTACTGGTATATTTGGATTAATTCTACTATGTTATTTTGTGCTATTTGTCCTATCCTTTTTTGTTCTTCTTCTCCTTTTTTTTTTTTTTTGTTCCTCCAGCTTATTTTTATTTTGATAAAATATACCTGTAAATTAGGGTTATCTTTTAAAGATTTATTTTTATTTTTTAATAAATTTATTTTTTATTGGTGTTCAATTTACCAACATACAGAATAACACCCAGTGCTCATCCCGTCAAGTGCCTCCCTCAGTGCCTGTCACCCATTCACCCCCACCCCCTGCCCTCCTCCCCTTCCACGACCCCTAGTTCATTTCCCAGAGTTAGGAGTCTTTATGTTCTGTCTCCCTTTCTGATATTTCCCACACATTTCTTCTCCCTTCCCTTATATTCCCTTTCACTATTATTTATATTCCCCAAATGAATGAGAACATACAATGTTTGTCCTTCTCCGACTGACTTACTTCACTGAGCATAATACCCTCCAGTTCCATCCAAGTTGAAGCAAATGGTGGGTATTTGTCGTTTCTAATGGCTGAGGAATATTCCATTGTATACATAAACCACATCTTCTTTATCCATTCATCTTTCGATGGACACCGAGACTCCTTCCACAGTTTGGCTATTGTTCTTCTCCTTTCTTGTAAAAGATTTTAATTAATTGAGGTTTGTCTTTTGTTTCTGTTGTTCTTTGGCTTAAATTTAGGAGAATATAACTGCTCATAAGCTATAGTCTCTATGTCTGTTTTTCATTGCTTGCCCTAAATATATTAGCACAAATACTTTACCATTTCAAAAGTTAATAATTTTACCTTCCTCATGAATCATATAAGAACCTTAGGTTATTTTTATTCTGATCATCATCCTGTCAATATACATGCCATTGTTATCCAGTATTTTAGGTCTCTCTTTTTTTAAACTGTACAGTCTATATATTACTAATAGTTTTAGTCAAGTGATTTTTGCTTGAGCATACCCACATATTTACCACTTATTTATGCATGATATGTTCTTACATCTCAGGCCTTCCATTTGGGTCATTTTCTTTTTCCTTGATCTCCGTGCGTTTGAACTTTTCTTTGTTGAAGCCTTTTAATAGCTTCTCTCTGAGAATGGGCTCTAACTTTACTTCTTGGGCATCATTTGTGAGGCTGGTTTGAAAGCACAGTGATCCAAGTGATTTGCTGCCTTGAAGCTGGAAAGGGTAACTATCAGATAAGGCAGACTGTTAAATAGGAAATGTTTCAGCCACATCAAGGGCGCCCTGCTCCCAGGCATTATGGGGATTCTGTTATCTTTTACAGATAAAGGAAGCCAGATACGTGCATCAAACTTACCTGCAAGAATCTTAACATCCTTTAATCTGACCAAATGATGTAAAGCAATTTAATAAAAGAAATCTCACTACATTTTGGGCTGAAGACTGGAATTTTTTTTTATAATACAAGGTTGCTTTAATATTCTAATAAAACCATTTCCAAAACTTCTCCTCCTGATTCCCTCAGCCTCCATAAGAAACATCTGTGTTTTATGTGCCTGCCTGGCATCTAGTCTTTCTTTTTCTGATCACGTTACTCTAATTTTCTTTTGACAGAATATCTTTTCTTTATTCTTGCCCGTGTAATTGGAAAGGATGAGCTCCCTGATTCTAGAGATCGCCTGACTCAGGTGTGGCACATCAGGGCATTCCATGCCCTGGATCATAGGGGTGGACACTTGACCCTGGACAGGCAGAGATCATTCCTGAAGTGAGGTCATGAAACCATAGACAGTAAGGATCCTATGAGTAACATATGAGAAGCAACATATGAGAAGCCCAAGCAATCTTGGTCTTGACGTAACAGATGGAACAGGGGAAGCCTACACCATCATGTTTACCCTAAGATTCTTTAATAATGGCTCAGTTTGTCTAAAGGGCTATATTAGTCTCTTATTGCTGCTGTAACTACCACAAATTTAGTAGCTTAAAACAACATAAATTTATGTTCTTACAGTCCCTGGAGATAGAGCTGAATCCTTCTGGAGGCTCTAAGACTCTGTTTCCTTGCCTTTTCCAATTTCCAGAGGCTGTCTGAATTCCTTGGCTCATGGCCCTACTTAACATCTTCATCTTTGACTGTCCCACCTGCTTCTATTACAATGACCCTTGTGATTACATTGAGCCCACCTAAATAACCCAGCACAATCTCCCCATCTCAAGATTCATAATCTAATCATATATGCAAACTCCCTTTTACCTTGTAAGGTAACCTTTTCATCGGTTCGGAGATAAGGAACAAGGATATCTTGGGGGGGGCGGGGGCGGTGCGGGCTATGGGTGGGATCCACCATGAGTTAAATGTACATTGGAGGCGAAGTGACCTGACAAAAACTGAGTAGAAGAGACAGTTAATGGTCCAAGGACAATGATTTGGTGTGAATAGGAATCCCTTAAATTCAGCAGGAAATGTCTTGCTGATTTTAATTTTTAAAGAGGGAGACCTTGGATTATTTCTAAGAACTAGTATCAGAAATCTGATGAGGAGATGATAAGAAGAGAGGTTGTTTCACAACAAACTGTGAGACATTTAGAACACAAGCTGGTATGGCTTTGTAGCCACATAGCAGAGTGGCATCCACATGGGGATTTTTGGGGAAAGAGCCATGCCTTATGTCTAGATCTCATGTTATTGGATTAAGTTTGGCTCGAAAAAAGACTCTAATGATGATGGCTTCAAAGTGGTTAACTTCTGAGGGTATTTTTTTCCAGGCCATAATACATTTCAAGAACTCAAGGGAAGAGAAAGGGGTGAAAGAGACAAGGCAACCCCACTGCCAGGGCTGCAGATGCTTCTGCTCTAATGCCAGGACTGCTTGGGCATCGGGGTGCTCCCCTGGTCACTCCACAGGCATAAATGGAAGAACAATAGGCAGACAAATGGCAGGAGGAGGTGGCTTGGTGAGCGGTTTCAGACTTTGCCTGTGCTCCTGGTCCTCAGAGCTTGTGTGTGTGAGGGAACGAGGGCATGAGGGATGGTTTTGTCCTCTGGAGTAGGCTTCTGAGTGAGGCTTTTCTGTATGTCCCCAAATTGATGCTTAGATTCAATTACAGAGTCAGAAAGCAGTAAGGCCACACTCTAAAGAGAACGGACCACCATCAAGTCGCAGGCCAGGTGGTAGACGGGCCTTTCTAACACTGGTCGTGGCCTCAAGCCAGACTTCCACCCCCACGGCCTCCCCAGAGGGGCAGAAGGGCTTGGTCAGAAGTAGGATTTCGGGCCCATGGCTCCAGAGCCGCTGGAGCCTGGCAGTCAGGGAGAGGGGGCATCCCAGAGGAGTAGGGCCCCCTCCACTAGAGGGCAGCGGTGCCCTGGGGGCCGCGTCAGGTCCCTCGAGGCACAAAGGCTGGCCAAATGGAGAAGCCCACTGAAGACCTGCGCCTGGGCGGCTCGGGGCCCGCCACCCCGGGTCTGGCCTCGGGGGCTGGACACACGAGGGGGCCGCTACTGCGCTGCGACCTGAGGGCGCCCACAGCCAGGCGGCGTGGAAGGTTCTAGAAGGATGGCGGGACACGTGCATCCCCCAGCATCTCGCTCTCTCGGGAGCCGCCCCGGACGTGGCTGCGAGTGCGTGGTGTGCAGGGAAGGTGCGCAGGTTGCCGCCGCCGGGACGCCCGCGGCCGGTGACATGGGGGTGATACCTTTGCACATCCGTGGTGAGCCCAGCTGAAAGGACACGGCCGTAAAGGAGTCTCTGGGGGGAACATATGCCAACTTGTAAACAGCGGTTATTTTTAGATGATAATTAAAAGCGACCTTTATAGTGCTTAAGAAAAAAAGGGGGGGGGGGATGCCTGGGTGGCTCAGTGGGTTAGCGCCGCCTTCGGCCCAGGGCGTGATCCTGGAGCCCCGGGATCGAGTCCCATGTCGGGCTCCTTGCATGGAGCCTGCTTCTCCCTCTGCTTCTCCCTCTGCTTCTCTCTCTCCCTGTGTCTCTCATGAATAAATAAATAAAATCTTAAAAAACAAAACAAAACAAAACAAAAAAACCTGGAGAGCGATGCGGCCCCTTGGGCAGTGAGGACCCCGGAGGCTTCCTGCAGCGGAAACGGCTGCCACGGGGCACAGGCGCCCGCAGCCGTGACAGCTGCATGGCTTTTGGTTTTGTTTTGTTTTGTTTTGTTTTGTTTTGTTTTGTTTTTTTACTCCACGGAATTAGGATTGTTCAAAAATGCTGACGATGAATTGCTGGTAAGAACAGATGATGCAGCAGAGACCTTCCGTGCCCCGGCTTGTAGGCAGGCCGCCCTACGAAACGCCCCGAGAGAGCCCTCTACCCCCCAAATGGCTTTGGAAGACCAAAGGAAGGAGGGGGCGCGCAGCCGCTGCCCATCCGGGAGCAGGTGCGCCCAAAGACCTTCCACCACATTCCTCAAGTGCTTCCACGTGGGAAGGAAGGCTCCGTGGGCCAGGGCAGGGGGGCCTCCAGGGGGGTGGGGAGTGAGGCTGGCCTGCGGGGTGGGTGGGGGATGGGGCTGGGGGCCCTATACCTGGGCCTGGTGCATCACAGCCGGAGCTGCAGCAGGAACGAGGCGGTGGGAGAGGCTGTGCCCCGCTGGCTGGAGCAGACGGTGAGCCCCCCTCCCCGCACCTGAAGGCCAGCACCCCACCTGCACTCGGCGGCTTTGTGAACTAGCTAGGGAGAACTTGAGCAGGCCTGGAGTTCCCTGGGATAACGGGGCGTCCAGGGTGCTGCTGCTAATGCTGTGATCCTATATATATATATATATATATATATATATATATATTTTTTTTTTTTTTTTAAGATTTTATTTATTTATTCATGAGAGGCACACACAGAGAGAGGCAGAGACTCGGGCAGAGGGAGAAGCAGGCTCCATGCAGGGAGCCCGATGCGGGACTCAATCCCCAATCTCCAGGATCTCACCCTGGACTGAAGGCGGTGCTAAACCTCTGGGCCACCAGGGCTGCCCCCTTGACCCTACTTTTACTTGCATGCACAGCGGCCTGGGGAAATGGGTTATAGGTGGTAAGCGGCTATAAAGAACTCAGGGGCACAACTCCAACCTCGAGAAAGCAACGTCTGTGATCAGCTTAGCTTCTGTTTTTACTTCGGGGGAGCAAGTTCACAGGCTGGATCCCGGTGTACCTGTGCTTGCACCCACACTCAGCACCCCCCGCCCCCTACCCCCATCCCTATAGTCCAGTCCTGCCCCACGGACAGTAGGCATTTCCTTCTGCCACTGTGCTGCCTTCCAAAGTCAATTTAAAATGGAATAAATGTGGAACCCTGGGTGGCGCAGCGGTTTGGCACCTGCCTTTGGCCCAGGGCTCGATCCTGGAGACCCGGGATCGAATCCCACATCGGGCTCCAGGTGCATGGAGCCTGCTTCTCCCTCTGCCTGTGTCTCTGCCTCCCTCTGTGACTATCATAAATAAATAAATTAAAAAAAAATAAAATGGAATAAATGTAAAAGAGAGAGAAAGGGGGGAAAGAAGAGAAGAAAATGAAACCCTCCGCTAAGCTCAGTTGTGAGCTTTGGAGCAAATCAGCTGAAAGGAAGGAATGGGGTGCAGTGAGGGTTACTGGCGCTCAGCGGGCTCCAATTACAGCCCAGTGGCAAATAAAACTAGTTTGGCAATCATTTTGGACTTCAGACAAAAGGACAGCATTCTTGCCTTCTCCTGTCCGGGGGCTGTGAGAGAAGCTGCAGTCCTCCAGGGAGGAGGGAGTAGAAAGGTGCCTTGTTTTAGTGTTACTGTTAGGGGTGGGGGTGGTGGGGGTGGTGGGGGTGGTGCTGGCGGTGAGCAGAATGAATAGAAGGGGAAAGAAAGCCAAAGAACACTTCCTTTGTGTTTTTTGAACAGGAGAGCTTCCTATCTTCAGGCTTGGTGGACGCCACCTGGTGGGCAAACAGCCGGCTCCGCTGAGCGGGCAATTGTGGCCGCCGGCCTTGGACGTTGCCTCTTTCCTTTGCCTCACCTGCCAAATGCAGGGCTGTAAATGCTGTTTTAGTTTAGGGAGCCATCAGCGGGGTAGAGGCAGCAGCTGATCCGTGCGGGTGGGAAGTGGCCCAGGAGCGCCGTTCCTCCCCCCCCCCACGAGAGCTAGGATAGACCAAGGGACCTCAGCAGCTGCCAGGCTCCAGGCAGGAGTCTGGAACCAAAGAGGCAGAGAAGACTGGGGGGCGGCCCACAGCTCTATGTGGTTAGCAAGAAGCCGAGGGTCTGCAATCAGGGCCATCTGATAAGGCAGGCCGGATCTTTTTGGTCCTTAAGACCGAAGCCTGACATTTAGGAGGTCATGATTATTCAAGACAGTGACACCAGCGAGCAGAAACACAGTGGCGAGATTCATTCTGAGTAGGGACCACCAGTCCTCTGACCATTCGGTATTTTATTACACTGGGGGTGCCTTCTGGGCCTGGAGAAGGTTTGGGCGGACCACAGCAGTCTGCGTAGAAGGAATATTTCAGGTTATCTGAATTTTTTTAAGTTGAGGTATGATTGACATAACACTATAGTAGTTTCAGATGTACCACATGATTTGGTATTTGTATATATTGCAAACAACCACCACAATAACTCTAGTTAACATCTGTTGCATAGTTACAATTTTTGTGATGAGAATTTTTAAGAGATTTCTTCTAATCTTAGCAATCTTCAATATAGGATTATTAACTATAGTCACCATACTATACCTCACTTTCCAGGACTGATTTATTTATAACTGGAAGCCCATATCTTATGACCTCTTTTACCTATTTTTCCCACTTCCCAGCCCCTGCCAATCTGTTCTCTGTACTTATGAGCTTAGATCTTGTTTTTAAGATTCCACATATAAGTGAGATCACACAGTATTTATCTTTGTCTGACTTATTTCACTTAGCATACTGCCCTCAAGGTCCATCCATGTCATTGCAAATGGCAAGATTACTTCTTTTTATGGCTGAATAAAAATCCATTGTGTATATATGCTATGTTTATTTATTTATTTATTTATTTATTTATTCGTGATAGACACAGAGAGAGAGAGGAGAGAAAGAGAGAGAGAGAAGCAGAGACACAGGCAGAGGGAGAAGCAGGCTCCATGCAGGGAAGCGGACGTGGGACTCGATCCCGGGACTCCAGGACCGCGCCCTGGGCCAAAGGCAGGCGCCAAACCGCTGAGCCACCCAGGGATCCCCTATGCTATGTTTTCTTTATCCATTCATCCACTCTCATGTTGTAGGTAGCTTCTGTGTCTTGGCTATTGTAAATAATACTGCAGTGAACATGGGAATGCATATACCTGTTTGAGTTAGTGTTTTCATTTTCTTTAGATAAATATCTAGAAGTTGGAATTGATGGGTCATATGGTGGTTATACTGTTAATTTTCTTGTTTTTTTGAAGAAGTTCCATACTGTTTTCACAGTGGCTACACCAATTATATTTCCACCGACAGTGCACGAATTTTCCCTTTTCTCCATATCCTTGCCAACACTTATTATTTCTTGTCTTTTTGATATTTGCCAAGGTAACAGGTGTGATGTGATATCTCATTGTGGTTTTGGTTTGGATTTCCCTCAAGATTAGTGATGTTGAGCATCTTTTCATATACCTGTGGGCCACCTGTATGTGTTCTTTGGAAAAACATCTCTTCAGGTCTTCTGCCTATTTTTAATTTTTTAATTTTTAATTTTTAGATTATTTACTTTAGCTCACACACATGAGCAGGGGGGAGGGGCAGAGGGAGAGAGAGAAGGTGAGAAGCAGACTCCCATTGATTGAGCAGGGAGCCTGACATAGGCCTGAATCTAATGACCCTGAGATCATGACATGAGCCAAAATCAAAGTCAGATGTTCAACTGACAGAGCCACCCAGGCACCCCTCATCTGCATAGTTTTAAATCTGATTGTGGTGGGTTTTTTTTGTTATTGTGTTTTATGAGTTGCTTATGTATTTTGTATATTAACTCCCTACCAAATATATGATTTACAAATGTTTTCTTCCATTTGGTAGGTTGCCTTTTCATTTTATTGATGGTTTCCTTTGCTGAGCAGAAGCTTTTTAGTTTGATACAGTTCCACTTTGCTTCTGCTTTTGTCACCTTTGCTTTTGATATCAAATCTAAAAACTCATTGCCAAGACTTATGTCAAAGAGCTTACTGCCTATATTTTTTTTAGGAGTTTTATGGTTTCAGGTATTACATTCAAACCTTTAATTCATTTTGAGTTAATTTTTGTGTATGGTGTAAGATAGTGGGCCAGTGTCATTTGAATTGAGTTTATGACGTTTACAATCAAGAGAATCCTAAAGAATATAGTTGCTCAATCCTATTGCAAAGGACTATGGAGAGTCCAGTGGGAAGAAATAAAGAGGCAGTAAGTAAAGTGGTAAGGAAGGTGATCACTCTACCCATCTTCCCATAGCCCCTTCTAAGGGACTATCCTGCCTAGAATATCCTATTGAAGGTGTGGATCTAAGCATGTTATTTCAACCTGAAACTTGGTCAAGAGCAGATGCTTGACCCCAGGATAGGCAGGATAGGTTAGGTTACATTGCCTTAACAAGTGTCACCCACAGTGTTAGTGGCTTAGAAGAATACGGTGGGTAGGATGCTTGGGGGTTCAGTGGTTGAGCGTCTGCCTTTAGCTGAGGGCATGATCCCAGGGTCCTGGCATCAAGTCCTACATCAGGCTCCAGGGATCCTGCTTCTCCTTTCCCTATGTCTCTGCCTCTCTTGCTGTGTCTCTCATGAATAAATAAATAAAATCTTAAAAAAGTAGAAGAAGAAAATGGTAGGGAAAGGGGTGATGAACATAGGGGGATATTTCCTGATCATACTTCATGTCCATGACATGCCAGGTTGGGCTCCTCTCCAAACTGTCTTCAATTTCAGATAGGTTGAAGGAGCACCCACCTACTGTGGCATTGCTGGTCACTACAATAAAGGAACAAAATGGCCAAGATAATACAAGGTTGAATTGTCCAATCAGACTCACAGGGATCATAGATTTTACCCAGTACTAGAATGTCTTAATAAGGCAAAAGATATAGGTAATCCCAAGACACAAATGAAACATGGAGAAACTTGGGACCGCCAGTGTGTTTTTCCCTTTCTGTATTAGGACACATTCTTGTTCAGATTTAGAATTTTAAGGAAGGCTTCACTTAGAAAAAGGGAGACTTTAGCTATGACATACCTACGGTTTATACTCTAATCATTACATAGCTGACAGTTTTCTGGTGGACCATGCCCCGTAAATGCCTAAATTTCAGATTTGTTTACCTTAAGCAACCTAGATAAACCTCCTGCTAAACACATTCTCTAGGGATCCCTGGGTGGCGCAGCGGTTTGGCGCCTGCCTTTGGCCCAGGGCGCGATCCTGGAGACCCGGGACCAAATCCCACATTGGGCTCCCGGTGCATGGGGCCTGCTTCTCCCTCTGCCTATGTCTCTGCCTCTCTCTCTCTGTGACTATCATAAATAAAAACATAATTATTAAAAAAAATTAAAAAAACACATTCTCTAAGTGATGATTCTCTATTATCTGTCATCAGGTAGTGTACTCAGCACATTTACAAAGAATAATTCCTTTCTTTTAATCCCACATACTACCCGGTTGTATCTTAAGGAGAAGGAGAACTGGTTGCAGGCCAGTTGCTAACCTCTTTTCCAGTGATGAATAATGCTTTGGCTTAAAGGCTTCCAGGTGGAAATTAAGCATATCACTTCTATTCACATTTCACTGGCTAAAGCAAGTCACATGGATCAAGGTGATGGGGAAATATAATCCTTCCTCAGGAAGGGGAACCAGATATTGTTGAACAGTTTTATAGTCCACCACAGGCAGCCAATCCATAGTCAGAAAGGGGAACCCTGACAAACAGATTTGCCTTGTATTAGGGTAATGCTAATTCCTGAAACAGATAAATCTCTCAATTTCAAGTGTTTACACAAAGAATACTCATTTCTTTTTCACCTTATAACTCAACATGATGGTTGGCAAGTAGTTCTCTACATGATAATTCAGGATCCTAGTGTCCTTCCGTGTAATTACTCTACTACCCTTTATGGCCTTAGAGTTCTCTTCCAGCTAAATAACAGGAAAAGAGAAGATGGAGAAGTGAGAACAGGTGCTTCTTAAGAGCTTTGGTTCATAAATGAGACACACAGTTTCACCTCCATGCAAGGTTGACTGTATTCCTAGACTGTACAACTACTTCCCAAAAACAACTCTACATGATGGAAAGGAACAAAATCTCTGGCAGAAGCCAGCCATCTCAGCTGTAAGCATTAAGAAATGAGGCCAGAAAGATCTTTGTCTTGGAAATTTCAGCTAGCAAACACTAAAGGAATTTTCCAATTTGTGATGGAGCTATAGCTAAAGGAATAAATGTATCAGTTAGAATTGGGTTGAATTGTGAATGGAGGAGGAGGACAGTAAGCTTTAAAAATAAGCTTGGGTTTTTGTTGTTTTTAATTTTATTTATTTATTCATGAGAGACAGAGAGAGAGAGAGAGAGAGAGAGAGGCAGAGACATCAGGAGAAGCAAGCTCTCCCAGGACCCCAGGGTCACACTCTTAGCCAAAGGCAGATGCTCAACCACTGACCCACCCAGGTGCCCCAAGAAGTTTTTTTTTTCATTTGTTTAAAGTCCAAAAATGAGCATCCCAAGGCTATGGAGTGACTTGCTCTATAAAGATCTCAGGGATCCAGGCTTCTTCTATCTTGTTTTAGGTAGCACGGCCTCCATTCTCAAGGAATGGCTTCTTCCTGGTCCCCAGTGATGATTCCAATGTCCAGTTATCTGCCTATAATATAACTAACAAGACAGCACAAAGAAGAGTATAAAGGGTTCATATCTCCTATCATTTTCCTTGAAAGGTTCTTGGAAACTACCCTAAGTTGGTTTCCTTAAGTGGGAACACCACTTATGTTTATATTCCACTGGCCAGAACATAGTCATATGATCAAATTCAGATGCAAGAGAGCTAGAAAATGTCTTTATTCTGGTAGGCCAAGCAGTTAACAAGTTAACTGGTAGGGAAAGAACTGCTATTTTTTTTTTTTTTTTTAGAAAGTCTAATGAATGGGATTGGTCACGAACAGCTAGGCTCCTTGCACATTAACCTTGATAAGAAAGAGTTAAAGAGCATTCAGTTGCTTTTCACAATAAAATCACAGAAGATTTTAATCTTTCCCTGTTGTACAAAAGATCATGATTGTGGGAATACAGGAGAGAAAGAGAAAGGTCTTGGTGGACTGGGGATCTGAGTACAAGGGATTATCGGTTTCCTAGGACCCCTGTAAGGACAACAAACTGAGTGGCTTGAACAACAGAAATGTGTTGTCTCACAGTTCCAGAGGCTAGAAGTCCAAGATCAAGGTGTTGGGAGGGTTGATTCCTCCTCAGGGCTCTGAGGGAAGGATCTATTAGGTCCAGCTCTCTGGCTTGCAGATGGCTGTCTTCTGCCTATGTTACTTTTTATCATCTTTCCTCAACACACGTCTGTTTCTGTGTCCAAATGTCCCCTTTCCTATAAGGATCGTGTCACATTAGATTAGGGCTTATCCTGTTTGCTTATCCAAGTTAAAAGTCTGCCACATTTGTTCAGGGCACTTTGGAGAATGTGACTCCGAGGAAGCACTCTTGCCTGCTTATCCCACTCTCAAAGCAAACCTGGAGAGTAAATGTCCCTGAAGCATCCCTCAGCCATTTCCAGATGATGACATGTTGGTGGGTAAATGTGACTTCCTCACGCCTGGTTGGGACAGCTCTGAGGTGTGTCCCTCATGTCATCTCCATATTCCCCAGCAGCTTCTACCACCACTTTCCCACAGTGCTAGCACATGCCTCATTGACTTCCTCCCCTCCTGACCTCACATCCCCACTCCCTCTCTGGTGTTTCCTGGGGTTACCTCCCAAATAAACTACTTGTGATCAAACTCTCGCTTGAGGGCTTGCTACTAGATGATCCAAAACTCGGACAGTGACCAAAACTCTGAAAATTTAAACTGAAATCCAAGAGCTTTCTTAGTATGCTTAGGAAAAACTACCTCGATAGTCTTAATTTATGTCTATTAATGTCTTTGATAACCCCTCTGTGGTGGAGAACAATCTGTATCAAAGTCTCTTGTTTCATTCATGGGCTTTCAGCATTAAATTTGAAAAGGTGGAAACAACAAATAATTGTATTTTCGAAGTACATTTTTTTCTTTGCTCCCTGCTAGCACCTTAAAACAGATGGTATCCATTCAAATGAAAATGAGGTATAAAAGTGATTTTTATTAAAATTAACATTCAATTTAAGTTTTGCTTTATTATGCATACCACAAATAACTGTGTGAGTTCCCTGTAAATAGGTTGTATATATGACATAATTCATAGTTATTCGTGTTCTACCAATTACATTGAAATTATGACTGGAGTTACCATAGAACCTCAATAATCATTACTATGTAATTTGCAGTTTTCCGGATTGGGGAGCTCTTTGGAAGCTGCAAGTAACTAGCCAATTGTTTTTAGAGAGTACAGTAATGACTGTTATTACTGAGGAGTTGAATGAAGCTCCTTTTTATGCCCTGAAGATTACTTGATAATTACACTTGATGCTATCATTAAAAAAAAAAGTCAGCAACAGATAAACAGACAGCAAACTAACTATAATAACCGTCCAATAATGTGGGCCAATATTGTTGGCTGTGAAAATTAGCACAATCTGCCATTGATTTTTATTTCTCTAATGGGAACACCTGCATATACAAGTACACTTAATTAGATGGATTGCCTTGCTTCATGAATGGCATTAGAAGAACAATAAGTAAAATTAAAGGGAAGATTTCTGAGATTTTGTTTATTATGTGGAAGTACAATAGGCCACAAAGATGACTCAAAAGAAGGCAGCCCCCTACCTCGCCTCACCCAAAACAAACCTAGTGCCATCTGCCCTTCAAAATCCTCCTTGAATTTGGTGCTCTGATCATCCCAACATCTCCTTTCAGTAACCTGACCTTGGACGAGAATGTATTACTGTGGCCCACTTCTCAGAAAATCTTTATTTTCTATAGATGAAGCCCATTAAAAGATTTCAAGCCCATTAAAAGATATACATGAAAACAGTATGTCTCTTAGACTTCTTTCCCTCTTAAAGTAGGCCATAGTAAGCTTTTCCCAGACATTTTTTATGCAGCCAAACACTTCTAAGAACTGACCCTAGGCTAGAGTATCAGGGATTCAAAGTTTGCTTAGAGCCCCATTAACCTCCTTTTCCCTTTCTCCTCCTCTCTCCTTTAGGCATTCAGAGCGTGTCTGAGCAAAGCTTATTTTTATGATAGGATCTTGGGCCCTCCCTGTGTACCTTGCCCATTGATAATTGTTCTGGAAGATTACCTCTAGGGAGAAAATGAAAGATTTTTCTTCCTATCTTAAATATCTTAGTCACAGCAAGGGCCAAGTGGCTTCTGAAATCTGATGTCACAGGCTGTACCTTGTCAAGTTACCCTCCTGCAACTGTGTAGCCAGAGAAAGTGCCCACCATCCTGTCTTCCCTGCTGGAAGAATGGAATTTCTGGTCCCAAAACAGGCACAATGACAGCTTCAAGACAGTCTTTGACACGCTTATTTTCTGTAGCAGCTCCTCCAAAGTAAAAGCTCCTGCCTTTCACTGGTAGGTTGCCTTGGGAACCACCTTATTAAGTCAGTTAAGATCTTTGTTCGTATTTTGTCTTGCTGTTCGTATTGGCTCCTATTTCTAATTTTAATAAGACACCAGCCAGCTCAATGAAATGGCCCTCTTATATTTTTATTCAACTGATAATCTCCAGCTGCTTTATGACAAAACCATTTTATTTAATGGTCTCCAAAAGCACCCCATAAAATGCTTCATGAGTCCTTTCTTGGGACCATTGTAGCAAAACCTACTAGACTTTCAAAATTCCTGGGGCCAAAGTCTTATCTACTTCTAGTGGATGCCGGGTGGTGGGAATACTACCTGTAGAAACTCTATTGGTGTGTGGATGAAATGACAGGCTGATAAGATGGATAGAAAGGCTCAAGTAGACACACTGGGGTACTGCCCAGCAGCTCCTCTCTCAAGAAACTTCCTTCCATACCCTTTTCCACAGAGTTAGGTCGCTGGCAGCTGAATCAGTTCTAGTACACCATCTGTCTGGCCTCAGTGATTGCTGCAGAAGTGAATGTGACCCTCAAAGGACTCTCTGGAGTCTTTTTTATGATAGTTAGATCTTACTAAACTAGCAAGCCCTGAGGCTGCCAGGTGTCCCCTTCCACGGGCATGACAAAGCCTGCAGGCAACCTGAAGACAGGGAGGTCCTACAGAACAGAGAGAGGGAGAGAGTATCTTGATAATATAGTTTGACCTACTGGATTTAACTGCCCAAAGAAGCCAATACATGTCTTTTTTCTTTTTTAAAGATTTTATTTATTCATGAGAGGAAGAGACACGGGCAGAGGGAGAAGCAGGCTCCCCACAGGGAGCCCGATATGGGACTCGATCCCTGGACTGGGATCATGCCCTGAGCCAAAGGCTGAAGCTCAACCACTGAACCATCCAGGTATCCCCATGTCTTTTTTCCTTAAACTAATTTGAGTGAGTTTCCTGTCACATGCTGCTAACAGATACCGAGCTAACAATCCTGTTCATTTCACAGATAAGGAGCCTGGGCGTCCAAGAGGTTAACTGATTTACCTAAATCCACTCTTCTAGTTAGTAATACGGCCAGTTGGAAAGCAGGTTTTAAAAGAATGTGACGTGAACCATTTATCCTTGCTGGGTCAGAGAGAAAGGCCCTGTTGAAAGCTATTTGGATGCTGATTCTGTCATTAGCTCTTCCAGTTCTATGTCAACCGGCTCTCCTTGTGTCATCTGAAAATTTGATAAACAGCCAATAAATGTCTAGGCCACTATTAATATTCTTAAACAAAACTATATCCCAACTGCAGGAAACTTCCTCCCGAATGACAGTGACCCATTGACCAATATTTTTTTTTAAGATTTTATTTATTCATTCATGAGAGAAACAGAGAGAGAGAGGCAGAGACACAGGCAGAGGGAGAAGCAGGCTCCATGCAGGGAGCCCGATGTGGGACTCGATCCGGGGACTCCAGGATTACGCCCTGGGCTGAAGGCAGACGCTTAACCACTGAGCCACCCGGGTGTCCCATTTTCTTCTGAGAGAGGACGTGTGCATGCACAAGTAGAGAGAGGGGCAGAGGGAGAGAACCCAAGTGGACTCCACATGGACTGGGGAGACTGACACTGGGTCTTGCTCCCACAATCCTGAGACCATGACCTGAGCTGAAACCAAGAGTTGGATGCTCAATCAACTGAGCACCCAACCGGAGCCACCCAGATGCCCCAATCTTCTTTGGATATAGCTGTTCAGTTGCTTACTGACTCACCTAACTACTGTTATGCAGTCTACACCCTTGCTACTCAAAGTGTGGCATGTGGACTTAGGCAACACCTCAGAGCTTATTAAAATGCAGATTCTTAGGCCCCATTCTAGAATCTGCATTTTAACAAGATCCTAGGGGGGATTCACTGCACAATAAAGTTTGAGAAACATGGATCTTGGGCCCTTACCTTAACACACACAATTTTGCTACATACAGTTGTCCCCACTTACCTGAGGATTTGCTTTTTGCAGTTTCAGTTACTGGCAGTCAACTATGGTCCAGAAGCAGATGACCTTCCTTCTGACATATGGTCAGGTTGATAGCAACCTAATGCTACATCATAATGCTTACACCATTCACTTCACTTCATCTCATCACATAGGCATTTTATCAGCTCACATCATCACAAGGGTGAATACAGTACAAGAAGCTCCGTAGAGATGGAGAGAGACCACATGCACATAACTTTTATTACCATATATTGTTATAACTGTTCTATCATTAGATGTTAACTTCATGTACCTAACTTATAAATTAATTTTTATCATAGGTGTGTATGTATAGGTGTGTATGTATAAAACATAGTATATATAGGGGTTCAGTACTACACACAGTTTTGGGCATCCCCTGGGGGCCTTGGAATGCTGCCCTGAGGATAAGGGGTCTACTATACCTTTAATGAATTTATATATATATATACCCTTTATCTAGAAGTCAGGTACTTTTGTTGAAATAAGGAGTACAGTTAGTTTGATATGTGTCTTGTTGAACTTGTGCAAGCTTGTATTGATTGCTATTGATAAACTATATTTTAATAAAAATAAATATTGCCTGGGCTTAATGCCCAGTTGCCAGAGCTGGGAAGTTATAAGAGTAACTTTTATTTTTTTTTTTGACTTTTGAAAATTGGGATCATATTCGTCCATCTTGAGTCTTTCCAAAACCACCTCAGATATTCTTCCAACACATTCTTCACCGTTCTTTAAAGATGATCAAAGGGGTTCAGTGATTTCATTTGCAAGTGTTTTCAATACTCTGGAACTCATCCGGGTTAGGTCACTCAAGCTAATTTCAAGCATCTAGGTCACTGGATTTCAACCCTGGATGCACATTAGAATCACCTGAATCATTAGAATCACAGCTTTAAAACCACCAGGGCTTGGGTCCCTTCACAGGCCAATTGAATCAGCATCTCTGGGGTGGAGCACCGGCAGGGTATTGCTTTTTTAAGCACCCCCAGGTGATTCTAGTGTGCCAGCAGAGTTAAAAGCCATTAAAGAGAGAGTTGAGGTTTTAAAAATCTAATTCCCAGGCCCCGCAGAATCAGAATCTCTGTGGTTAAGGCTCAAGCATCAATAGTTATAAGCCCCCCAGATGATACTCAGGTGCAGCTGGGACAGAAAACCACTCAGCTGGGTGAGCCCATAAGCTCTTCTCCCCTATTTGAACTCATTTCCTCATGTCAGAACTTGTCCCATCCTTCTTTTAGCTGTCTGATGGAAATTCTCCTTGACAAAGAAATTCAAAACAAAATGGAAGTTCCTGATACCTTTCACAGAGTTTGTCTTGCAGTTTTATCTTCACTTTTCTTTCTTTCCCCCTCAGTACAGTTTGAAATATTTTTTAAGATTTATTTATGAGGGGCACCTGGGTGGCTCAGTCAGTTAAGCTTCTCCCTTTGCCTCAGGTCATGATCCCAGGGTCCTGGGATTGAGCCCCACATCAGGCTTCTTGCTCAGCAGGGAGCCTGCCTCTGCTTCTCCCTCTGCGTGTGTGTGTGCTCTCTCGCGCTCCCTCTCTGTCAAATAAATAAAATCTTTTTTAAAAAAGATTTATTTATGAAAGTGTGCACACCTGCACGAATGGGGGAGGGGCAGAGAGAGAGAACCTCAAGCTGACTCCCTGCTGAGCTCGGAGCCCACAGGAAGTAGTGCTCAGGGCTTGATGCAGTGCTCCATTTCATGACCCATGAGATCATGACCAGAGCCAAAACTAAGAGTCAGAAGCTCAACCAACTGAGCCACCACGTGCCCAACAACTGAAATCTTGATTTGATCAGCTGTCCCTAAACAAAACACTGTCCAGTCTTCATAAGGCCTACCATGCCCCTAGTTTTTGAATCTAGAAACATTTATGGAGTAAACAGTTTACAGTCTACCACCTTAGTGCAATATCCTTCCCAGACTTCCCTCCCACCCCACCCCACCCCCTCTTCCCCAGCAACCTGCAGGGCCAGTGTGATTGACACCATTAGGCAGATGATGAAACCCAGGCTGAGAAAAACTAAGTGACTCACTAAGAACTATATAGCTAGCCATTAAGTGACAGAACTAGGATTTGAGTCCAGGTCTTTTTGGTTCATACTCTTTTTTTTATTATGGCATGGTTCTTTTCAAGGTTTTTTTTTTTTCTCCTCAGAAACAAAATTTTTATTTTTAATTAAAAGCTTAGATATATATAGGGTTACTACAGGTACTGAGATATTTTCCAGTATATTACATTCTTATCACAGATAAACAAGACTAGACGTGGAATATCTGTCAGTGATTCCTAGCTGAGCTAAATTAGCATGACCGTGAAGCAGGCAGTCTCTTTCTACCAGTCGTAACTGCAAGATCGGACCTTGATATCTTCAGATGTTTGCATGAGTTTTTGAGCCATGGAAATACAATGCTGTGGATCACTATATTTCCAACATATTTTCTTGCTTATTAAATAGTACTTTAAAAATACTACAATTCCTTGCAGTCCTCTCCCCAGGAGTAGAAATCTAAATAAATCCACCATATCTCACCTGTTAGCTAAAATCTCATCTTATTTCTAAGATTTAGGTATGATATAAACCATAGAGATTATCCCTTAGGTTTAGATTTAATACAGCTAATTGGTCTCTATTTCCAAAGAAAGTAAAACATAAAATGAGTTTGAATTATATTTGAGGCATTTAGATTAAATATAAGGAAGTTCTGGGTTACCTGGGTGGCTCAGTGGTTGAGCTTCTGCCTTTGGCTCAGGTCATGATCCTAGGGTCCTGGGATCAAGTCCCACATCGGGCTCCCTGCAGGGAGCCTGCTTCTCCCTCTGCCTGTGTCTCTGCCTCTGTGTATAAATGAATAAAATCTTGAATGAATGAATGAATGAATGAATGAATGAATGAATGAAGTTCTCTATAATGATAAGTATGGGGAAAAGGCAGTTTATCAGTCCATCTCTAAGAGGCTTTATTAGTAAAACCAGGGCTTAAAAGTGGAGAGAGGAGAATAACATTCTACTTCTTTAGGGATAGTTTACTTTGCACTGGCAGTTCTGGGTGGTTTGAGATGCGTTAGGACAAGTTGGAGGAATCCTGGCCTGGAACTGAGAGAGAGGCAGAAGGAGGTCATTTACTGTAAGATAATCCTGGTTATAACAGTTCAGGACTACAGTAAGGTGCCAGAAATGGGAAGTGAGGAAAAGGCCCACCTTCTATTTATTTATTTTTAAATATTTTATTTATTTATCCATGAGAGACACAGAGGCAGAGACACAGGCAGAGGGAAAAGCAGGCTCCTGGCAAGGAGCCCGATGCAGGACTAGATCCCAGTACCCAGGGATCACCACCTGAGCCAAAGGCAAGACACTCAACCACTGAGCCACCCAGATGTCCCGATGCCCGCCTTTTAAAAGTTAAAATGCTAGAGAAATACATTCTGGATCAGAATACATAGAATCAAAGTCACCTCAAGAAGACAATGCCTCCCAGGCTAGCCTGTCCATTAGAACTTGTTTTCTTGTAACTTCTGCTCTTTATCCTTTCTGCTGCCCGGAATGGGCTGAAATGCCTGGAACTCTCAGTTATGTTGGATCAAGAGATGGCACTGAGAATAGAAGCCACTTTGATGAGTATAGCTATTAAAAAATACAGCAAGCTGAGTCTCTGAGGAGCAGCTGATCTAACACCACACCTACGGGTTCTACTCCCAGACCAGGAACTGTCCTCTGTGTTAGCCAGGTGGTGTGCACTCTTCTGTGACGTACAGCCTGACCTAATCCATGCCGATGGAAGTGGGGTTCCCATTTTGGTAAGCTCTTGGAGCCCTCCTAGCCCAGGATTCCCCCTGGAGAGCAAGGAGAAAAGATCAATTCAAGGAAAAAGTACATAAGACCAGTTCAGGGAAAATATTTAGCTACTAGATCAACCTGGTAGCTGAGGGTGTCACCGACCTGAAAATACTCCCTAACCGGCTTCAAAGATGGTCATATAGCCCTTTGACCAGAAGAAAAGGATCTTAAATCTTATTGGCTTTTGGCCCCTGTCCGTAGAGGAAGCCCAAGGGAGGCCGGGGAAGGGACCAGGGCAGCAAGCATTGTCTCAGGCCAACTGCCTCCTATGTAGATGTAAAGCTGCGGGAACCAATCAGAGTGTTACCCAGATCCCCAAACGGAAGTAGTGAGGCCTCTCAATGTCACCTCAAGAACTAACCTTATGGCAAGGGCAACACACATGAGTAAGAATCTCTAATTACTTTTTTTTTTTTATTGATCTCAGCTGATCTATTCATTTGGTACAACCTGCACTGGAGGCTCTGCATTTAGTCGTCTCCTGGCTGTGGGGCTTGCTTAATTATTCTTGGCATCTAGTTTATCACCTTAGTGCCTTCCCTATGAAAGATGTCATTCACACCTCAGAGAAAGGAGCTCTTTATAGTGTAGCATTTTCTGGAGAGATTTTTACCTACCAAATGGGAAAATACAGCTTGTCAGGCAGGCTGGTGGAACATTTTTCATGCTCTGAAAGTTTTCTTTCAGCTGTTCAGCCGGCCGTGCTCTGGGCCATTTTCAAGATCTACTGAGAGCCAGTGATGGCTGTGCCCACAGACCCGGCTGCCGTTCAGCCCTCCTGGTAACACTTCTGTGCTTGAGCCCCCTCCAGAAGGACTGGCTTGCTTTAGAGAGTGCAATGAACTGCTGTTCTGGATTCAGATTCTGATGCTGTTCCTCACTCTAAAGTGGCCTGAGGTGACACCTTTGGGCAAGTCACTAATTTTCCCAGGGTCTCGGTCCACTTATTTGTGAAATAGGGAATTAAAGTATTCTTTAAGAATGCTCTCAGCTTAGGGGCAGCTGGGTGGCTTAGTTAGTCGAGTATCTAACTCTTGATTTTGGCTCAGATCATGATCTCAGGGTCCTAGGTTTAAGCCCTGCATCTGCGCTCAGCATGGACCCTGCTTCTCTCTCTTTCTCCTCTCTCTCCTTCTCCCTTTGTCCCTCCTCCAGCTTTTGCACATAGTCTCTCTCTCTAAAATAAATAAATCTTTAGAAAAAAAAGAATGCTTTCGGCTTAAAATATTATAATTTTGTGGGTTTTCTTATTGGGAATAGAAAAATGAAAGGCTCTATTTTGTTTTTTTACTACACATGAGCAATTATTTTTTATTGCTGAAATAACACACATACTTTGCCAAAAAGCACAAATGTATATTAGAAAGAAGATTAAAATGTAACTCGTCCATATTCTCACTATTTTGTGTATATCCCTGCAGACTTTAAGCATAAGCATGCTAACAATCTTTTTTGCAAAAATATCACATCCAATCACCTGTCCTGTGGTCTGCTCTTTCACTGAACACAATATTCAAACATTCCTGTGTCAAATATATATGTATATACACACAGAAACAAACACACACATCATGTTAATGATCACACAGAATTCTAAGAATGGAGTACAATCTATTTTAACAAAATCCTGCTTTTGCAATTGTAAATATTGCTATACTGAACATACCTATATATACAGTTGACCTGACCAATGCAGGAGTTAGGGGCACCAACTCCTTGCTCAGTCAAAAAACCACATATATAGTTTTTGGCTCCCCCAAAACTTAATTACTAATAGTCTACTCTTGACTATTAAGTCTTATTGATAATATAAACAGTCATCACATTTATGTGTATTAGATACTGTATTCTTATAATAAAGTAAGCTAGAGGAAAGAATATTAAGAAAATCATTAGGAAAAGAAAATACATTTATGGTACTATTTTAAAAAAAAATACACATGTAAGTGGACCCAGGCATCTTGTTTAATTTCTTTTTCCTTTGGAAAATTCCTAGAAGTGAAATTCCTGAATTCGACATTATCTTTCTTTTAAGGATTTTGTACATATTCCACATTGTCCTCCAGTAAGTTGTGTGAATTTACCTTCCCCAAACAATAAGAATGTCTTTTCCCGTCCTCTCTCTCTCATTCCTTCTATTTTTTGACTTTCCGATAGGTATATCCTATTCCTTTTAATTTTGCATTCTTTGGCAATAAAAGGGATTTGTTCTCTTTGATTTTTTTTTCTTGGAGATTTGTGTATTTTCTCTACAAAACTGTCTATGTCCCATGTCCATTTTTTGGGTCTATCTCTGGGCTCTCTTGTGTAGGCATCGTTGCTACCACCTTAATGTAACAGTTGAGTGAGATGTGACAGATGAAGGAGTCAGAAGAGAAGGAATCCCCAGGGAAGGCCTCTGGGAGTGTCTGGAGCTGGCAAGTGCTCCCACATGCCCACCCTGCACCCCCAACGCCTAGGGAACAGGTGCTGCAGACACAGAGAGGAGGGAGATATAGAACATGCGCCCCTAAGGATGTGGGGGCAACTGAAGCAGCCCTCAGGTAACTACATGAACCTGTTTGACCTACTGTTGTCACCGTAGGGTCAGGACACAGAGAGGTCCAGGAGCCATCACGTAGAAAAAAGTGACTAGGAAACAGTGAGTGATAGCATGGGGTGGGGGAGGTATACAAAATGTCCAGCTGCATTCTATATCCACCACATATTTATACTTTAGTTATTTGATAAATATTTATGGATATTTACTTTGAGCCAGAAACTGCACTTGCCGAAATAAATAAATATATTATAATAATATTGTTACTTATATAATGACGTGGGTTTCATCTCTTCAGAAGGACTCCATTTTCCAGCATTCAGCAGACTAGGAGTTATTTCATTTGAAATACTTAGAATGCAGAGTCAGAACAACCAAGTGGGATATGACCTGAATGGTTGAGTTGGAATACTTTTCCAAGTGATATGTTGTTTTGATAGAACCACATGACTAGACCACACCTGGCGATGGCATGAGGATTTGCAACAGGGCCTTAAATGGTTTCGTTGGGGCTGGAGAAAGTGATATAATGCTATGGCCAGCCAACTAACCACGTGGGAATATGTTTCCACAAAAGGCAAGAGATTGTTTTGAGTAGTGATAGAAGTAGTAGTACCAGCAATTGTAGTAGAACATCTATCCATTTTTACAGTAATGTATATTATCACATTTTGTCACATTTTAACGTGAAGATCTCCAGACTATTGACATGAGAGAAATGGAAATTGCTGAATATGATGACCTGGTGGCAGCTGGTCAGTAATTCATTACAGCTGACTCCAAGAAGATTTCAGACTCAGTAGAATTCAGCTGCCTGTCCCCAAATATCACTTTCTGGTACAATCAGAAATCACTAACCCACATTAATCATGTGGGTTATCTCAAAGGTAAGAGGTAGCACAATAAATAAGTCCCTCCTCTTTTATTACCTGCACATTTTATGCGTGTCCTCATATTTGGGAAGCAGTTTTCACATTTCACCTTGGGCATATCACCTACTTGCCCAGCCAGTTTCTCCTTTCTGCGAGTTTTGTTCCATAGGACCAGAGGCTAAATACCGCTACTTGCAGCTTCCAGGCAAGGGGGTGGGGACAAGGGACAGAGTTTGCAGTATCTCTAGCAATCTTCCAAACAATAACCATTCAGGAACATAGACCTTTGTTTCAGCAGTTCAGGAGAATTCATTCTGAGTAGAGAAAACTCATTTGCTGGTGGCAGTGATTCAAGCTGCTAACTTCACAAAGAATATTGCCAGAGCCAAATTCTTTCCCAGTTATGGAGGTCAGAGGTGAGGCAACTGTGCTTACAGGGCAAAGCTCTTTTATGGATCCCCTTGGCTTTCTGCTCTCTTCTTTACAGCTGATTAACACCCAATGGCTATTTCTTTAAAAAAGAAAAATTCAATTCCTTGGTTTAATTAGCTTTCCTAACACAGTACTCGCCACAGCCTGCCGGGATCCAGACAATGACAAGACTTTGTAATACTTGATTTCAGTTCAAGGTAATTTATTGTTGTAGTTCATTAAATTCCAGATATTGTCTCAGGGCTTGTGTGGTCAAAATAAGGCCTGAACTTGATGATCAACTGGCACATGTGGGGACTTTTACATGCTGAGTCAGTGTATCCACTGTAGGTGCTCTTTGGAGAGCCTGAAACTTTTTGCCTTGGTTTGACATTTTGTCTCAACTTCATGGTCACAGTCTTAAGATCAGTCTTCCATCCCTCTTTAGTGCATTTACGGATTACCTGGGTTTTGTTACTGTTAATTTTAACATACTGTGGAGCACTTCTTTCTGCCTCATTCTTTGAACAATCAATAAACAAACGTTTATTGAAAATCTGGAGAGCATGGTTTACCTTACACATTTACTAAGTTTCTGCAGATTTAGATAATCTTATTTTTTATTCTTTTATGACAGCTTTTCAGTATTATATGGTAGAGGCAATAAAGTATAACGGTTAAGTACATGAATGCTAAGCCAAATTGCCCAAGTTCAAATCCGGCTCTGATATTTCACAGCTGTGTGATCCTGGGCAAGTTAATTGATGATGCTGTGCCTCAGTTTACTCATATGTAAAATCAGGATAATAACAGTATCTACTGGGACGCCTGGATGGCTTAGTGTTTGAGTGTCTTCCTTTGGCTCAGGGAGTGATCCCAGGGTCGGGAGATCGTGTCCACATCAGGCTCCCCACAGGGAGCCTGCTTCTCAGAACCTCCGCCTATGTCTCTGCTTCTCTCTGTGTGTCTCTCATAAATAAATAAATAAATAAATTTTTAAAAAGTATCTATGTTTGGGATTTACTTAACTAGTAAATTAGTTGATAAAAGTAAAGCAGTTGGGGGCATTCCGGGCAGCTCAGCGGTTTGGTGCCGCCTTCAGCCCAGGGCATGATCCTGGAGACCCGGGATCGAGGCCCATGTTGGGCTCACTGCATGGAGCCTGCTTCTCCCTCTGCCTGTGTCTCTGCCTCTCTCTCTCTGTGTCTCTCATGAATAAATAAATAAAATCTTAAAGAAAAGAAAAGCAGTTGAAACAGTGCTTGAACTGATAAAGTCCCCATAACGCTGCTACTCATGGTGAGCATTTATTAGAGGGTATCAGTACTGAAAAATCAGTATTATTACATTGAAGAATGAGTTTGTAAATTATCTACAATTAGCTGTCCTGTCAGCTGTCTTTCATCTATGACCTGTCTTGTGCAAGGCATGGTGGGTAATGAAGGCGCGGAGGTGATTTCTACATAAGCTCTACTCTTGAATTGATTGGGAATTTTGCACATATATCACAACTGTGTGATGATTTGCTACATGAAGAAGTTGCCTAGTTGCACCAGCCCGGCTAGTGACAAAGTCAAGACCCTGTGTAGCATAGGATAGTGTGAAATCTCACAGCATTCTGATATCCAACTCATTATTTCCTCTAAGGTTTTCTAAATGACCTCACCTTTGTTGGTGATCTCTGCTCCTGGAAGAAGTCCAGGACACAAGAAAGGAAACAATTCCTGGGGATCTTTAGGAAGAACCTTGAAGAAGATGTTATTGTATGTTACTGATTCTAAGACATGTTTTTTCACCCTTTTTAGTCTTCTGAAATCAGATGTAGCAAAAAAAGTATTACAGGTGCCATTGCCTCTACATGCAAATATGTGGTCATAGGTGCTCAGCTGTCACTTCAGCTGAGTTATGTACAATGTCAGTACCACAGGACTTGAGATTCATTATTAAAATATCTTCAAAATGATTACTCTGTACTATGAATTGAAAAGTTACTATACATGGAGGAAGGCACAAAAACAGAGCACTGTAATATGTGCTAAAAAAAAAAAAAACAACTGTGAATGTGCTTGCTTTTGCAGCACATATTACTAAAATTGGAATGATAGAAAAGATTAGCATGGTCCCAGAGCAAGGATGACATGCAAATTTGTGAAGTGTCCCATATTAAAAAAAAAATTGACTGGCAAGTTTAAAAGAGAAGCTTTCATTAAACAAAATAAAATTCTAAGTGCTAAGAAAGCATGGGCCGGCCATATTTCAGTTGGCAGCATTTTGTTTCTTTATGGTACATAAAATAATGGTTCATTTTATAATTAAAATTTTCTTAGATTTGATGAAATGTACATCTTAAAGCTCAAAGAGGAAGATTATAAATAGCTACCTTGAAATTTTCCACCACATTCCAAATCTTCAATTTTTGGCAGAACCAAATTCTACCTACATTCATATTTAATTTTTAAACTCATCTCATTTTTAAAACAAATACATTTATTTTGAAAGATAAAGGTATACCCTTGTGGAATGAAGGTTTTGCTGTGCTAGTGGAATGGTTTATATATGAATTATAATTAATCCATAACTACTAAGCTGGAAAAAAATGTTTGATCATTTACCATCTAAAAATCATCTTATTGGGTCACCTGGCTGGCTCAGTGGGTGGAGCATGCAACTCTTGATCTCAAGGTAGTGAGTTCAAGCCTCAAGTTGGGTGTAGAGATGACTTAAAAATAAAATCTTTAAAAATAAATAAATAAAATCATCTTGGAATGCAGGCATATGCATAATCCCTTGGGGGAACCCCACATTTGGGTGAGATTCCACCTCCTTAGATCTATCACTTCCTTCCAGCCACTGAGCCATTTCCACTATGTCCAGACCCTATTTGCATTCGCTTTTAAGAAATTCACACTGAAAAATCCTTCCCAAACTGAATTCAGAGAGCCACCATTCATTTAATGTTTGACTTCTCAGCACCCATAAATTCCCATGTTTATTTTTATTACTAAGGGATGGAAAGGTCAATGCCCTACTTTGGCCGTGATGACTGACACCCTCAGGTTGCTGGACACTTTGTCATGAATTCTTACCCACATCTTGATATAATAATTGTGGAACTTTGGGAGAGGGGTCTGATGTTAGCCTAGGGAGATCGTTTCAAGATCAGTACTTGTCCTTCAATCGCTTTCAATTTGTAAACCCAGTCATACATCTTCTTTGACTCAATAGAGCATCACTTTCACATATGGGCAGGGCTCTTGTATCAACAAGATGAGGAAATTCTGTTTATCAGCAAGTGACACTTTCCCCACTTTGCGCTTCCTACTAATTATGGCTGTTAAGTTTTCAGGGTCCTATCACAAAGAGCAGTTCATTAACTTTAATTATTTTTGAAATTCATTGGCTCCAATACAGAGTGAAGCTGGCAGATGCCAGAGGGTTAGAGTTGCAGAAATTAATTAACAAAGAGTGGAAGCCCTTATTAGCTGATGCATTTTGCTACCTTCCTTTTTTTTTTTTTTTTTTTCATTTAACCACTTCAGAGTGGGTCTTAGACCCTTCAAACTGGAGGTAGGGGAAAGGTTAGAGCTGAATGTTCAAGAAATTGAAATTGCAGGTGTTGGCCAACAGCAGAGTGCTTGACTTGTTTTGCATTATATTCCAGCTATATCTCTATCAGGTCTAGACTTAGAAAACCCATAGATCAGTTGGTTCCCAAATCACATCTAACTGGTGTCTATGTTTAGTTGATTCCAGATAGAAGTTGACACTGAGAAGCTTGATTGGAATCCCTCTGCATGGCAACCTGTTAAAATTAGATTTCAGCGGCGCATGGAGGTCCTCTGGTCTGTTGAAGATTTGGCACTTTGCTGGTATTCTTTAAACATCAAACCAGTTAGAATCTATTGTTGTAGATTCCACTATCAAGCCCATGTCTGTTCCAATTTCTCTTTTAAAAAGTACCTTCCTGGGATTCCTGGGTGGCGCAGCGGTTTGGCGCCTGCCTTTGGCCCAGGGCACGATCCTGGAGACCCGGGATCAAATCCCACGTCGGGCTCCCTGCATGGAGCCTGCTTCTCCCTCTGTCTGTGTCTCTGCCTCTCTCTCTCTCTCTCTCTCTCTCTCTATCATGAATAAATAAATAAATAAAATCTTTAAAAAAATAAAAATTAAAAAAATAAAATAAAAAGTACCTTCCTGATGTGAAAAGTAGTGCTCTCCAACATTGCTAGAAGTAGTATAAATTGGTACAATCTTTCTCTTTCTTTCTTTATAGTCTTTCTGGAAAGCAAAATAGCCATAGCCATAAGATGTCATCACATACACATACAGTTTATTTTTTTAAAAGATTTTATTTATCCATTCATGAGAGACACAGAGAGAGAGGCAGAGACAGGCAGAGGGAGAAGCAGGCTCCACAAAGGGAGCCCAACGTGGGACTCGATGTCACATCCTAGGCTGAAGGCAGTGCTAAACCACTGAGCCACCCAGGTTGCCCCACATACACATACAGTTTAAGATTTCCACAACTGTTTTGTCCAAAAAGATAGTAAGAAATGTGGACAAAGACTTATCTATAAGGAAGCTCAATGCACCATTAGTTAGGTAATAGTTTAATATTAGAAAAACCTAAACAGGGATCCCTGCGTGGCTCAGCGGTTTGGCGCCTGCCTTCGGCCCAGGGTGTGATCCTGGAGATCCAGGATCGAGTCCCACGTCGGGCTCCCTGCATGGAGCCTGCTTCTCCCTCTGCCTGTGTCTCTGCCTCTCTCTCTCTCTCTCTGTCTCTCATGAATAAATAAAATCTTTAAAAAAAAAAAAAGAAAAACCTAAACATCCCAACCACTTGAATAATATACAGCCAGCAGAAGGGATGTCATAGAATATTTGGTACAGAAACATATTTATCTTATATTGTGATGTTAAAGAACCATGTCCCAGAACTATATAGTATTTTAATTTCAATATTTTATATAGTTATAGCAGTGTACAAGGGGAAGAATTACAGTGCATTTCTATTTTCATCCCTATATATTTCTGCATTTTTCAAATTTCCTACATTGAACAACCACCATTCTTCTAATCAGAGAAGGAACATAAGCGGCTTTTAAAAACAAAAGAGAGAAAGCATCTCCTGGAGGCACAGCATAATTGTTGAAATTAAAAGTTCATCAAAATCAAAGCCTTATTCTTCCTGAAAGTTCAGGAAAAGGAAACTGATTTCCTAAGGGCTTGTCACGTATTAGGCACCATCTAGGACATTTTTACGTACATTTTTCCTCTTAATCATCACAGTAGTCCTGTAAGGCATGTACTATTATCTTTAGCCTTATGGCTGAGGATGCAAAGACACAGAGACTTAAGTAGCTTATCCTAGCTCAAATAACTATTAAATGCCAGAGTCAGGATTCAGAGTCAGGTCTTATCTCTTTGTTTATTCACCAGCTTATTCATATATATACACACGTGTAATCATTAGGATGACTGAATAGTTCTGGCATATGAAAAATAGAGAATAATATAACAAGTATAGAGAATAACATTAAAAGTATCCATATATTCAGCTTCCAGCTTAAGAAATTAAATATTTCAGACACAGAGGATGCAGCCTGTGTACTTATCTCCAGGGCCATTCTGTTTTCTTCCGTTGAGAAGTAACCATTATCTTGAGTATGGAGTTTATTATTCCTACGCAAATTATAGTTCCTTTGCTACATATGTTGGTATCCATAAACTAGACTGAATCAGTTACTGTCCAGTCAGGAAAATAGAAACCACTCTATGTATTACACACAAAGGAGATTTAATACTAAGAATTACAAAGGTATAGAAAGGGCTGGAGAAGCAAATGGGATAATGTTTAGTTTCATCCATTTACCTCCCCACATCAATTCTCCATCTTTCTTTCTTTTTTTTTTTAAGGTTATTTATTTATTTATTCATGAGAGACACAGAGAGAGAGAGAGAGAGACAGAGACACAGGCAGAGGGAGAAGCAGGCTCCATGCAGGGAGCCCGACATGGGACTCGATCCCAGGTCTCCAGGATCAGGCCCTGGGCCGAAGGTGGCACTAAACCGCTGAACCACCCAGACTGCCCAATTCTCCATCTTCGTGCTTAGAAGACCAAGCTGTACAGATGCCTCACTGGACTCTCTTGACTTCTGACTTCTGATTGGTTTTGGCTCATAGGAAGAACTGGCAAGAGGTTGAGGGGAAGAGGAGAATGGAATCAGAATAGCTATTCACTTGGCTTCTTTCTTGTTGGGTTGCTAGCATGATGGCACTGCCGCTGCTAAGAAATAGCCACTGATACCACCGAAATGCTCGTTTCCAGTCACCTACTATCACTGCTGCTGCCATTGCTGGAAGCACAACCAGACCAAAGGGAAATGCCTTCTCCTTTTCTTCTGTTTTCTACTCTCCTGTCAATGCATAGCACTGGCAAAACCTAACCAGAGCCTGTGATGTGTAGTTCACAGGTTGCCAACCCCTGGAATACAGAAGAATCCACAGAAAGGCTGGAGTGGGATTGAAAGCCAACAGCATGTAACCAGCATAAGCACACAGTATTTTTTTTAAAGATTTATTTATTTATTTATTTATTTATTTATTTATTTATTTGAGACACAGAGAGAGAGAGAGAGGCAGAGGGAGAAGCAAGCTCCATACAGGAAGCCCGACATAGGACTCCATCCTGGGACTCCAGGATGGTGCCCTGAACCAAAGGCAGATAGATGCTCAACTGCCGAGCCACCCAGGCGTCCCACAAGTGCACAGTATTGCTTGCATTTTTAAAACTGTATATTGGGGCACCTGGGTGGCTCAGTGGTTGAGCATCTGCCTTTGGCTCTGGGTGTGATCTTGGTGTCCTGGGATAGAGTCCCGCATCGGGCTCCCTGCAGGGAGCCTCCTTCTGCCTCCGCCTAGGTCTCTGCCTCTCTATGTCTCTCATGAATAAATAAATAAAATCTTTTTTAAAAAAATAATAATAAAGCTCTGTATAGATATTGTCAAGCCATATATATCCTTGCTTTTTTGTTTAACCTTATAATTTTGAGATCTATCCATGTTGATACATGTGGCCCTAGTTTATTCATTTTAACTGCAATGTTATAGTCAGTAATGGTATTTCTGTAGGGGAACTAGTGAAAATAGAAACATGGACATTGCTGCATTGGAACAAAAGAGATATAAAGGTAATATATGGCAAACTACAAACAGGTAAAATTAGATTAAAGGAAAACATTTCTAAAAGTGTTTCATTCCTTCATTCAACACGGATGCACTGATCGTCTACCAGTCCTAAGCATTGTGCTCGACACAAAGGACAGAGAATTGATTATGACCCTGTCCCCTGTTCTCTGGTTGCTGATGCATAGACAATTAGATACACAATTTTTGTCAAGGTAATAAGTACTATGATTGAGTCATGACTAGGGTGCTATAGAGGCACAGAGCTTGATAAGTAGGAGAAAAAAGCTGCAGAGCAATTTCAGTTATACAGATTCAAGATTTCTAAATAAGTAAAATACTGTACTACAAATGAAATTCGGCATTATAGTGAGAAAAATGATACCACAACCAAAAGAGTGCAAAATCCTTCAACATTTTAAAAAAACTTATAATAAGTTAAATGAGAAAAGTCATGGATTAAATGGAAATATGTCAAAAAGTCATTTGAAAAAATTCTATAGCTTCTAGAAAAAATTGAAGTAGGATTAGCAGGATTCCTTCTCAATGTAATAAAGTTTAGTTTGCAAAAACTAAAAACAGACACCATAGTAAATAAATTGTTTACTACATTTCCATATAGAGCAGGAGTAAGATACCACTAGCAATCATCTTGTTTTGGAAGTCTCAGATAATACAGCAAACCTTTTTTACAAAATTAAAATTAGGAATTGTAACCAAATATCAAATTGTGAACTATGAGATTTGAGAGAGCACTCGCAGGTGTGCATGAGCAGGGGGAGGAGCAGAGAGCCAGGAGGAGAGAGAGAATCCTCATGCAGACTCCCCACTGAGCGCGGAGCCTGAAACAGGGCTCCATCCCAGGACCCTGAGGTCATGACCTGGGCGGAAATCAAGAGTCAGAAGTCAACCAACTGAGGCACCCAGGCACCCCTGTCTGTGATATATTGCTAAACCAAAGGAGAAGGGAAAGCAAATTGCAGAGTCCTGTGTATGTGACCTTGTGGTGGGAGGTAGGGGGAGAAGAACAAGCACTGTGTTTGTATATAGGTGTGCATCAGTTTGTGTTTGGCAGGGGAAATAAGTGGAATTATACATACTGAACTCAACATCGGTTATCTCAGAGGAATAGACTTAGTAAGAATTGGTGGACTTTATGATTGTAATTATATATCTTCATATTATTTTAAAATCAGTCATTTTTATCATCTAAAACAGAATTTTTGGGCACCCCAGGTGGCTCAGCGGTTTAGCGCTGCCTTCTGCCCAGGGCGTGATCCTGCTCCCTGTATGGAGCCTGCTTCTCCCTCTGCCTGTGTCTCTGCCTCTCTCTGTGTCTCTCATGAATAAATAAATAAAATCTTTAAAATTAAAAAAATAGAATTCTTAATCAGATGGTTACAGAAGCTTTTCTGTAGTGATACTTGAGCTCAGTTTGAAAGATGAGGAGTGTTGACTGAAGAAAGAATCAGTAAGAGGGCTCTTTTCAGCAGGGAACAGTGAGAGCAAAGATAGTACATGTGAGTCATCTCCATCATCACCAGATTCTGACATTCATGGGTTTATATTTGGGATGGTTGGTCCTAACAAAAGAGCAGTGATCAAATTCAGCAAATTCTATTCTCCTTTAGTGTCATAGTGGGAAGGAAGGCACTAAAGTTACCCTCCCCAAAGAAGTTGATGGTCTGACAACATTCCTTTATGATCAGATATTCTCTTTATGATCAAAGAGAAGCCCTAAGCACTTCTATTGAGACCGCAGCTTCCAGATCAGTCTCCAGGAGGGAAGGCCTGAGTCAAGCTGTGTGTGTGTGTGTGTGTGTGTGTGTGTGTGTGTGTAGAGGGTTCGCGATTAGGGATGATGAGAGCACTTCCATTCTTTCCCACCAGTTAGATCATTCTTTCCGTTCTTGCACTTATTATTTTTCTTCTTTTACCATTCACTCTATCCCCAGGTTTCCCCTCACTTTCCCCCAAATGCTGTGTGGCTATGCCATGAACATTTCCACTGTAGGTGGTCAAGCAATCCCTTTGCTCTGCAGTTATGTCATCAAGCCATGTACCAGGAAGAGCCTCCTTGGGGAGGGACGTCTTCTCTTCAAGATATATACCAGGTGGGGAGATCTCACTGTGGAATACAAAGTTCAGTTCTCAGACAGATTCACAGCAAAGACACAATAGATCCTTTAGCAGCTCTTACCCTATTCTGTGACCCTGCCCTGGCTAATCCATGGTCCATCACATCAGAACCTCCAGAGATGTGTAGTTAGGGTACAGGGGTGCAAGAGCTGGTTCCAGGGGTCCCAAACAGGCCAGGTTTGTCCACTTGCCGCTGACAAAAATCCAAAGACAGAGAGATGAGTGGTGATGAAACAAGAAAGGGATTTATCTCAGTGAGGCCAATACCAGGAAGACAGCAGACTAACATCTCAAAGACTTTCTCCAAAGTGCTGAAAAAATTTCTAGGTTTATGCAAGGAAAATGTGGGACAAAGGTCAGTGGGTACGTGCAGGTGGACTGTAGAGGTCAGGTTGATCATGGCCTTGGGGTCAACACGTGGGGTCTTGCTGATACCAGGTCAGGCGTTATTGCTTAAGGAGGTAGTTTCAGTTCCACCCGGGATGCTTTGCCCACAGGGTCTTTTGCCTGAGGTAAGAGCTGGAAAGAAAAAAAGCGTAATCACTTAGAAAGTACAGACTAAGTCACAATGGAGGTAGGTGCATTCCTCTTTCAAATATACCCTTCACCAATGTCTACCTGCTGCCGACTCCACTGGATACTAGCAACTCTTTTTTGTTTGTTTGCTTGTTTTTGTTTTTTAAGATTTTTATTTATTTATTTGAGTGTGAGAGTGAGAGATCACAGAGGGAGAGGGAGAAGCAGACTTAACACCCAACAGGGAGCCTGATGCAGGATCAGGCTGGATCCCAGGACCCTGGGGTCATGACCTGAGCCGAAGGCTGCCTTAACCAACTGAGCCACCCAGGTGCCCCATTGCTTTTGGTGACACTAGCAACTCTTTCTAAAGGGCAAGTACCACTGACTTTAGGAAAATATTCCCAAACGTACCATGTATGGATGAGCCAGGGACTAGGGTGGATTCTTTGTTTTTTTTCTCATTTTGAGAAGCCCTTGATGTTTTTATGGTAGTTGATAGTAGCTTTGCTTTGGCATATTTTTGTAAATGTATTATAAAAACAAAGTATTTTATATATGTACATATTTTTTTTCTGGAGTGTGTGTGTGTGTGTGTGTGTGTGTGAGAGAGAGAGAGCACGAGCGAGAACGCAGGGTGGAGGAGGAGCAGAGGGAGAGGAAGAGAAAATCTTAAGCAACCTCCCTGCCCAGCACAGAGCCTGACCTAGGGCTCATTCTCATGTCCCTGAGCCGAAATCAAGAGTCAGACACTTAACCGACTGAGCCACCCAGGTGCCCCAACACAAAGTACAGATGGGTGTGCAATACCACTGCCAATCTCCCTCCATGCCCCTTGTCACCTTTTAAAAGGTAAAGAAGGCCTTCACCACGTAAGCTAACCCATTCCTTTCTCTAAACCCAAACCTCTAGGATGTACTAACCCTATACCCCAAACACAGCACAGATGGAAGACTACATTCTTCCATTAGAAGAATCAGGATATTTGGAAAGAATACATGTTCTTGGTTATAATAGGAAGGGCATCCTCTACAAAGAATATACTGGCGGGACTCCTGGGTAACTCAGTGGTTGAGTGTCTGCCTTTGGCTTAGGGCATGATCCCAGAGTCCTGGGATCTGAGTCCCACATCAGGCTCCTGGCAGGAAGCCTGCTTCTCTCTCTGCCTATGTCTCTGCCCCTCTCTCTGTGTCTCTCATAAATAAATTTTCAAAATCCTTTTTTTTTTAAATGTTTTTTTTTTAATGTTTTATTTATTTATTCATGATAGTCACACAGAGAGAGACAGAGAGGCAGAGACACAGGCAGAGGGAGAAGCAGGCTCCATGCAGGGAGCCCGACGTGGGATTCGATCCCAGGTCTCCAGGATCGCGCCCCGGGCCAAAGGCAGGCGCCAAACCGCTGCGTCACCCAGGGATCCCAAATTTTCAAAATCCTTAAAAAAAAAAACAAACCCAGAATATACTGGCATGAGAACTCATAGATGTTCTCTAACTGAACAGAACTTTCTTATTGAAAAAAATTTTCCTCCAAAATAGGACTAGGGAAGCATTTTCTGGCTAACAGAGACATATCCCCAAAGACAGGGTCTAGGACAATGGTGGAGGTGTCTTAAGGAACATGATTCCCTTGGCTCATGGTGGAAGGTACTGGCTGAGGACACAAACTCCTTGGGGGTGTGGACTCTTCAGGCCCTGCTTGGGCCACTGTAGCCCTCAAAGCCTGCTTGATTCGTTGGCTGTACAAGGTGGCACTCACAGTCAGAGGAAGACCCTTTTAAGGCTCTGCCCTAAGGGCTCTCAACTCTTTCTGCTCCACCCATGTACATGCTCCCATGCTAGGGTTGCTCTCTTTCCTCTTCCTGCTCCTCATCCTTCCCCAATATTCTAACCCTCCACCTCATTACACAGAAAAACTCACCTCTCCCAAGTTCTCCCCATCGCAACCCATACACCCAAACTCATCCTGACTTGGGAAGTCATAGAGGCATAACCCAACCTCTTATGGAGACCCATCTGAAATTATATGTAGCAATACATTTTTTTTTGGTTTTGAATCACAACTATGGTTACTTCATCTATGTTTTTCTCCTATCAATTTTCTGTTTTTTCATCAAAATCTCTATTGGCCTCTCAATACTTTTTATTCTTTTAAAATCATGCATTTCACAGAATAATTTTAATTTTCTAATAAAATAATAAGTCTCAGTCAAAAAATCCAACCAATATGTTATATATTCCTGTGCAGTTAGATTCGTATGAGATAGAAATGCATATGCCTGTAGCCAAGCTGACACTTTAATCAGAATTATAATCAATCCCTTTCCCTCACTCCCATGCCCCTGCAAGGACTGATATGTTTTCTGTCCCTATAATTTTGCTTTATCCAGAATGACCTGGAAATAGAACCTGCAGCATGTAGCCTTTTATGTCTGGCTTCTTTGTCTTAACATAACGCTTTTGAAACCCATCTATATTGTAGCCATGGTTCTTTTTTTATTTCTGAGTAATATTCCATTGTTTGGATGCACCATAGTTTGTTTATTCATTCATCAGTTGATGGACATTGGGTTGTTTACAGTCTTGGTGGTTATAAATAAAGTTATTGTAAACATTTGTGTATAGGCTTTTGTATGTTCATTTTTTCTAGGCATTTATCTTCTGTAAATATGTAGGCGTGAGGGATCCCTGGGTGGCGCAGCGGTTTAGCGCCTGCCTTTGGCCCAGGGCGCGATCCTGGAGACCCGGGATCGAATCCCACGTCGGGCTCCCGGTGCATGGAGCCTGCTTCTCCCTCTGCCTGTGTCTCTGCCTCTCTCTCTCTCTCTCTGTGTGTGTGACTATCATAAATAAATAAAAATTAAAAAAAAATATGTAGGCGTGAGATCATTGTATCGTATGGTGTTTGTTTAACTTCATAAGAAACTGTTCTCTAGTTTGTACTGCACTACTTTGTGTTTCCACCAGCAATGTCTCACCATTCAAGTTACTTTCTATCCTTGCTGGTGCCTCCTATTGTCAGCTTTTTTTATTTCAGCTACTCTGGTAAGCACATAGTGGGACCTGTTTGTGATTTTAGTTTTCACTTTCTGACTCATATGATGTTAAACATATTCTCATGTTCTTGTGTGTCATCCATATATCTTTCTGTGTGTGAAATATCTGTTGAATCCTTTTTGTCCATTTAAAAAGTTGAGTTGTTGGGGGGCGCCTGAGTGGCTCAGCTGGTTGAGCATTCAGTTCTTTTTTTTTTTTAAGATATATGTTTTTTTTTTTAATTTATTTATGATAGTCACACAGAGAGAGAGAGAGGCAGAGACATAGGCAGAGGGAGAAGCAGGCTCCATGCACCGGGAGCCCGACGTGGGACTCGATCCCGGGTCTCCAGGCAGGTGCCAAACCGCTGCACTACCCAGGGATCCCAAGCATTCAGTTCTTGATTTTGGCTCAGGTCATGATCTCAGTGTTGTGGGATCAAGTCCCGCATCATGCTCCACACTAGGTATGAAGCCTGCTTTGGATTCTTTCTCTCCCTCTGCTGCTTCTTCTTCCCCACTCTAAAAAAGTTTTTAAAATTGAGTTGTTTTCTTATTATTGAGTTATGAGAGTCCTTTTATATATAGTTTGTATATTCATTAGATATGTGTTTTGCAAATGTTTTTTCTAGTACGTGGCTATCCTTTTCTTTATAAATGTCTTTTGCAGAGTTAAACATTTTAACTTTCATGAAAGTTATGTGCCAAGTTTTCTCTCATGGTTTATATTTTTTGTGTCCTATATAAAAAATCTTTTCCTATGTTTTCTTCTACAACCTTAAATTCCTTAAATTTTACATTTAGATATATTGTCTATTTTGAGTTAATTTTTGAGTGTGATATGAGGTATGGGTTGAAATTTCTTTTTTTTTTTCTTTTTAATATGGGTGTCCAATCATTCTAGCACCATTTGGTGAAAAGGCTATCCTTTCTCTATTGAATTGCCTGAGAACCTTGCCAAAAATAATTAACCTTATCGTGGGTCTATCTATTCTATACCATTGATCTATGTGTCTATACTGTAGCCAGTATCAGCATGACTTTATTACTACAGCTATATAGAAAGTGCCACATGCGCCCATCTCTAGTCCCAAAGTTAAATATCAGTTAGTCTAAGTCAAGCCTGGAAATTCTATTCCCTTTGTCAGAGTCTGATTTAGGCATGAGCATATGATATAACCGTGGCGGATAACTCATAAGTGTTCTAGATGGCTTCTAAGGTAGTGTCCCTTCATCTTAAAAAGATACAAAGCCAAAAATGTATTCTCCTCGTGCACTGTCACATGACAATGTTATTTGTGGAGCTGCTACAGCCATCTTGTTTTCATGTGTGAAAAGCTAAGAGAAGCAGTGAGAAGCTCACCCTCCCTGTACCCTGACATCATTGAGAATATGAGTAAACCAATTCTGGAATTTCACTGTTTCCAAACTTCTTGTTATGTGAAATAATAAAATTACCTCAATTTGTAAGCCACTTTTAGTTGGTTAATGTTACCTGCCACTGAAAGTGTTCTATTACAGCCCATGCTGAAGGCAACACAAAGGAGAACAGACTTTGCTGAAAACACAGTAAGAGATATGGGGGATAGGATTAAGAAAAGCAAGAAAAATGAAACAGGGACGCCTGGGTGGCTCAGCAGTTAAGCACCTGCCTTTGGTTCAGGGCGTGATCCCAGAGTCCTGAGATTGAGTCCCACATCGGGTTCCCTGCATGGAGCCTGCTTCTCCCTCTCCCTCTGCCTATGTCTCTGCCTCTCTCTCTCTCTCTCTCTCTCTCTCTCTCTCTCTGCCTCTCATGAATAAATAAATCTTAAAAAAAAAGAAAAATGAAAAATGAACAAAGATAAAGAGGACTAGAGAGAAAAATATAGAGATAGCCAAGGAATATCTAAAATATCTAAAGGAATTAGATAAGGAATATCTAAACACAAAGACATTTAATATCCCTAATAATGGAACTAAAATATTGAATCTGAACATATATTTGACTAAACAGAAAGAAAATTAACTACTATAGACAGATACCACATAAGCATTAACCAATTGGAGAATCATTTCCTATTCTAAGATAGAAAAATTCAACATCATAAAGCTGTCAGTTCTCTCTAAATAATCTAGAAGTTTAACAAGATCCCAATCAAAACACTAAGACTTTTTTTTTTAATTAGGCAAATTGATTTGTCTATTTCAGGGGTCAGCAAACTCTGGCTGGTGGGCCAAGTCCAAGTACATCCTGTTTTTGAAATATTTATTAGAACACAGCCACACTCACTCATTTACTTATTGTTAATTGCTGTTCTCATTATATGCAATGGCAGAGTTAAATAATGGCCATAGAGATGTAGGGGCTACAAAGCCTAAAGTATTTGCTATCAAGTCTTTTACATAAAAAGTTTGCTGATCCTTGATCATATTTTGGAAGCACATGACAGTTTTATTTCACAGGTCCATAGCTGGAAAGCAATTTGATTAAGGATGAATATTTCACCCGTATGTATTAAAGCGTCATGGGGGAAAAAGAATTTGTCTTCAAATGAAACAGCTATCTCCCTGGGGTAATTTCTAAAGGGAATGAGAAATAATGTGTTATCAAGCCCTTTGTAAGTCCCTGAAAGCCCCTTGGCACATTGTGATCTTTACACAGAGACTGTCAGCAATCACCCCTAACATCCCTCTACACATTTTGCTTTAATAGCATGGTTTACGTTATCCCATGATCCAGAGCAGAGGCAAGGAGAAATAAATTGCCTGGCATGGCAAGATTTGTTTCTCTCTATCACCTAGCACCATGCAGAACTCCACCAACCTCTTCCACATTCTGAGGGAGTAATTTGGAGCAACTCATGAATTTCCTCTTGCCACAATATCAAGGGGGAAAAGAACTACCAGGCAAGGAAAGCAGGTATCAGGAAATCAATATTGTTCTAACTGCACTATTTACTGGCCCTACCAGCACCTTTTATCTTCAAAGGGTCCAACAGGTAAAAATTAACCTAAGCACTCATTCCCTAAAGCTAGAGACCCACAAAGTTGCAGGAAAGACTCAGCTGCTAGGAGACATTCTAAAGAAGTAGACCTGGGAAAGCTGTTTAAGCAGGTTCTTTTATTTGAAAAAACAACCCCCCCCCCCGGGGGGGGAGGACAGGCTACCTTGAAAAATAGAGGTTGCAGTTAAAAATACGTATTACCAAAAAATAAAAAATAAAAAAAAATACATATTACCATATGTATAAAGGTGATGGAAGAGCATTAGTACATTTTGGGCCTTATTGTGGAGTTTGTCGGGAAGATCACACCCAGCTCTACAGATTCTCTTTGACAGAGATGGAAAGATAATTCAGTGGAAAAAGGATAGTCATTTCAAAATAAGGTGCTGGGACAATTTGGACTTGCATACACTCACAAAAAGTGAGCCTCAACACACACCTCATGTAACTCAAAATGGATCATAGACCTAGATGTAAAATGTAAAACTATAAAGCTTCTAGAAGAAAACATAGCAGAAAATTTGTGTGACCTCGAGTTTCATGGTAAGTTTTAAAATATAATACCAAAAGTGCAATACATGAAAAAAATGATAAATTGGACCTTATAAAAACTATGAATGCGATTGATACTGTTAAGAGAATGAAAAGACAAGCCAAAACGTGAATGTAAGTCACATATTTGGCAAGGATTCATATCCAGAACATATAAAGAACCCTTTGAACTCAACAGTATGAAAATAATATAATTTTAAAATGGGCAAAATATATGAACAGATACTTTGCCAAGGATGGTATATGAATCGTATATGAGCAGATGTTCTTTTTTTTAAAATTATTTATTTATTCATGAGAGAAACAGAGAAGCAGAGACACAGGCAGAGAGAGAAGCAGGCTCCTCACACGAAGCCTGATGTGGGACTCAATCCTGGGACTCCAGGATCACGCCCCAAGCCAAAGGCCATCACTCAACCACCGAGCCACCCAGGCATCCCCTGTGAGCAGATGTTCAATAGCATTTGTCATTAGGGAAATGCAAATTACAACCATAAGAAGAGGGCAGCCCTGGGGGCTCAGCGGTTTAGCACCGCCTTCAGCCTAGGGTGTGATCCTGGAGTCCTGGGATCGAGTCCCACGTCGGGCTCCCTGCATGGAGTCTGCTTCTCCCTCGGCCTGTGTCTCTGCCTCTCTCGCTCTCTCTCTGCGTGTGTCTCTCATGAATAAATAAAATCTTTTTAAAAAGTAGAATAAAACCATAAGAAGATATTACTACAGAACTGATAGAATGTGTAAAATCCCAAAACTGACAATACCAGATGCTGGTGAGAATGCAGAGCAATAGGAACACATGTTCATTGCTGGTAGGAATGCAAAATAGTGCAGATACAGGTTAGCAGATTCTTATAAAGTTAAATAAACATAAATCTACCATACAGCCCAGCAAATCTACTCATAGGCATTTACTCAAGGGAATTAAAAATTTATGTTCACACAAAATCTATATGTGAATGTTTATAACACCTTTAATGATATTTGTCAAAAACTGGAAGCAACCAAGATGCTCTTTAATAAATAAATAGAAAACAAATTATGGTACATCCATACACTGGACTACTATTCCATAATAAAAAGGAATGAGTTACAGACCCACACAGCATATGTGAATTTTCAGTGTGTTTTTCTGTGAAAAAAGCCAGACCAAAAGGTCTACATATTATATAATTCTGTTCATGTGACATTCTGGGAAAGGCAAAACTATAAGGTTGGAAGACTGATTAGTGGCTGTGAGGAGTTAAAAGAAGGAGAAATGGTTCATCACAAAGGGAACACACAAGGAAATTTTTAAGGTGATGGAAGTGTAGGTGGTAGGGTGGTAGATGCATGCATTTGTAAAAACCCATAGTACTGTATGTCACAAAGAGTGAATTATAATGTGTGCAAATAAAAAAAAAAATCAACCAGAATGACAGGGATCTTTGGGGTGGAATGCAGACTGGAACTAATGAATCTAACCGTACCGCGCAAGTGAAGATTGAATACATATATATGCATTCTCTTCATATATCACACTGAAGCGGGAGAGGGAATGGAGCTGACCTAAGTGACTTTGGAAAATGGTATTTTAACTGGCAACCATAGAGCTAAAGCCAGAGGGGCGCCTGGGTGGCTCATTTGGGTAAGTGTCTGACTCTTAGTTTAGGCCCAGGTCATGATCTCGTGGGTCATGGGGTCTAGCTCCATGTCAGGCTTGGCACTCAGCAGAGAGTCAGCTTGAAGCTTCTCTCCCTCTGCCCCTCCACCCACTCACATGCACTCACACACTTTCTCAAAAAAATAAATCTTTAAAAAATAAATAATAAAGCTAAACAGAAAAATAAACAAAGCTAAATAAGATGGTGTAGTTGATAAATATTACATATTAACAGTTAATATTAGTATGTAATAGTAGATAATGAGAGCTAAGTTTCTCACTGTCAGAGAAAGAAGTTACAAATAAGCAAAGGGAAAATGCTAAAATGAATCCTGTGGAGCTCAATTACAGTCAGAGATGGTATAAATTCATATTTAGTTTAATATATATATAGATATAGAGATAATTACAGATATGTGTATATACATAGATCGATATATATTCATGTCTCCTAGCTTTGTCTGCTGAGAGTGTCTAAAAGCAGTGAGTGTGCTCATTTCAATAGCAATGAGCACACTCAGAGCCCAGATCTTGGGTTTTAAATGTCATTTGCCAATTAAAGGAAGCCGGGCTTCTTAGAGGAATGGCTGATTCTAGGGCTGGAACAGAAAAAGAGAGATGAGCCTGGAGCATTTCGTAGTGCCAGAAAGTACAGCAATACTCAACAAAAGAATGGTTGTACAACAGTGTGAATGTGCTTAGTATCACTGAGCGGTACACTTAGAAATGGATAAGATAGTAGACTTTGTTTTATGTATTTTACCACATACAAAAAAGATGAGAGCCTGCCAAAAGGATACACAGAAGCTAAACTGAGTAGTCTCGAGGGGGCAAAGCTGGAACAATCTGAACAACAAAATATATCATTTTGCATTATCAGTATTGAATGATGCAGTATTGCATTATAACCAAAGTACAAAATAAGTATACATGAGTCCATACTGATATAAATATAATGAATAAATAAATAGGAGAAAAGAATCAAAATTTCTTATGGAAGAATTCCAAATTATATCTTTGGATACTCTCCTCCAGGAGATGGAGTTTGATGGTGACTAGACTTGGTGACTTGCTTCCAGGGGAAAGGAAAATAGTCTTACTATTAAGACAGACAGCATTTAACAAAGTGATCAAGGTTAACATCACCCATAATGAGTCACCTACCCGGCTTGCACACCTGATACAATGTAATGAAAAGGGCACTTCGCCTCCACGGTCGTCTTCCCCCAAACCTGTAAGCCCAGTCTAATCATAAGAAAAACATTAGACACACCCAAATGCAGGTATAGTCTGCAAAATACCTGACCAGTGTGCTCTTTGAAACTGTCAAGGTTCTGAAAATCAGGAAAGTCTGAGACAGGGCACAAACCATCAGGAGATTAAGGGGATAGGACAACTTACTGCGATATAGGATTATGAATTGCATCCTGGAACAGAAGAATGTTAGTGGAAAAAGCTGAGAAATTTAAACAAAGTGTTGAGTTAACACTAGGGTTCAAATGTTGCTCTCTTGGTTTTGACAAATGTACCATAGTTATGTGAGATGCTAACAGTAGGAGAAACCGGGTAAAAGGTATGTGGGAACTCTCTGTACTACCTGCAACTTTTCTGTAAATCTAAAATTGTCCCCAAAATTCCAAAACAAAATTTTGTCTAAAAATAAATTAAAAGTTTGGCAATAAAGGTGATAGGAATATCAAAGAAACATAGCAATATCAGTATAAATTGGGCCTTGTGGCTGTGATTGATTGCTGGAAGGATCTCTCTCAGCTCTAGAGTAACAGCATGTACTGAGCATTATTCTAGCATGGTAGTTCTCAGATATTGTATATATCAGAATCCTGGAAATGAATTAAGACTAGTGGGACTGAGGTTCATTGAAATAAACTAGTACTGGACATGACCATTCATTCATTCATTCATTCAGTAACTATTTACTGAGCAACTCCTCTATGCCAGCCCATTATTAGTATTAAGTATATGGTGGTAGACACACAGGCAAAGACCTCATGGAGCTTACATTCTAATGCACAGAAAAACCTACACTGAGTCCAAGTCCCCAAAAAGAAAATCTGATTGGCCTAGCTAATCATCACCATCTGCTGTTGTTTTGGGGGTAGGGGAAGAACAGAGCTTTTCTTAACAGGCTGCTTCATAGGTTATTAGTCATTAGGTGTTGGTTTCCAGTAAGTTGGGGGTTCCCCTCTATTCCAATCAACTATGGCTGGGGTTCCATGGCCTGAAACATGACCCTTCCTGAGTTTTCTCCTTCAGCAAAACTAACTAGGTCAGGAAGGGGCCAGAGGTAAGGAAGGCCCTGTTGTCTATGAAGGGTGGTTATTATCCAAATACAGCAGGAGACAAATTCTCAGGGCAATCTGGAGGCAAAAATATTAGGCTGCCCTAGTCAATATGATACAAAGATCCTTCCATCATGAACTGTTTATTTATGGGCTTTTGCTTTTCTGGTGCCTGTGATGTTTCAAAATACCAACTTGCCTGCAGCAGATTCCTACTTCAATGGAGACTGTTTTGAACAACAATCTCCCATGTATTCCCCTCCATCATGTTATATTTATCTTTATGAGCTTTGGCAACATATTTAGGATTTTATTCTTTGCCTTCTGAGCACATTCCCTAACTGAAAGAGGAAAACCACTGACTCCAGGAAAATGGGAGCAGTGGTTATTACATGTTTTTAGTCCTAAATCAGGAGAGCCTTGCACCTCACCCACTACCAATTGCCACTAAGAAATAACACAGAGTTGATGAGGCACAAATAAGAGCAACAGAGGTAACTTACTAACTGATCCTGAAAAAGAAGAGGCTTTGAGGCTATCTCGCACATTCAGTTGAAATCAACAAATTTGACTACCATGTTTCCCAAGACTCAACCAGGCACTGGCGATCTGAAAACGAAAAACCCTGATCCTCACCCTGAATGCATGGAGCATGGGTAGTGGAAAACAGGAAAACCTGTGATGATGATGGTGTTTCCAAAAATGAAGGAACTAACTATTCTAGGAACTAAGAATGAGGAGAGGCAGTCTTCTGAATTTAGGGATATATAAGTAACATTCGGGATGGACCTAAACAGGATGCTTTAGGATTTTTCTAAGTATGAAGGTTTTTTTTTTTAAGATTTTGTTGATTTATTTATGAGAGACACGCAGAGAGAGGCAGAGACATAGGCAGAGGGAGAAGCAGGCTCCTTGTGGGAACCCCCATGGGACTTGATCCCAGGGGACCAAGTTTGGGGAATAGTAGAAATAAAGCTCTAAGGAAGGGCCAGGGTTGCTGAAGGACAACCAAGGGTCTGCATCCTGCATCAGAAACAAATCTGACCGTTGAACATAGCCACCGCTTATGACACCACCATGGAGAAGATTATAATTGTCAAGCAAAACAAGAACATTATCAAATCTAGTTCTTCTATGTGTTCCTTGACATTAAATTCATTAATGAGGGGATCCCTGGGTGGCCCAGCGGTTGAGCGTCGGTCTTTGACTCAGGTCATGTTCCCTGCGTCTCGGGATCGAGTCCCACATCAGGCTCCCTGCATGGAGCCTGCTTCTCTCTCTGCCTGTGTCTGTCTGTCTATCTGTCTCTACCTCTCTCTCTAATATGTAATAATACATATTATTAACAAGTATTTTCCCCACAAAAAAAGTTTTCATATTGTTTGCAGATACACTGTGCCTTGTAACCCGTTTTTCTTTTCAGTCAATAATTTCCACTTTTCTGTGTCAGTAAATGCTTCGAATACTCAGTACGTATTCAAGTTCTCCCATTTCATCCAAAAAGGCCCTTTACAGCTAATTTCTCCAAATCAGCCTTCAACTCAAGGCTTTACACTGCATCTCCTGATTACATCCTCCCTCTCTCTGTAAGTCCAGTGTAGTGTCTGTCTTATGATTCTGACTTGATGAAAAGAAGTGGCCAGCTGTTCTGAACAGTCCATCTTCTTTTTTCCTTGCCTGGTTGTTTCCTTGTGACATCATTTTTCTACGTTTCCCCCCTTATCCTCTGTATACAAGTGGAAGATCTAACAAGAGATGCGACAGAAGCGAGTTACACATTCTGGGCTAGCACACTTCACGGGGGGCATTATGTCCTCTATATTCCTTCGCATCAGAATACACGTCTGGAAACCTGGTTGACCCACCATTAGTGATGATCAAATTGACCCCTGGGCAATGGCCATAATTGGAGATTTTGGAGGGAAAGGGCAAAAGGAGAAACGGAATAGGAAGAGGGTGCACACGACCTGGCTGCCTAAAGGAGGTAGGACCCCAAGGACATCCACCTGCGCTCCCCACTCTGACATCGCACAGGTTGCGACCAATCTTCTGATCTTGTTCTCATAATTAGGAAGGCACAGCCAGAACATTTTTCTTTATAAAACTGAGCTGAGCGGATGCGGTATTCAGCCCGCCGGAGAGGCACCATCATCACCCTCTCTGCAACCTGCGACAGGACCCATAAAGGGGGCGGGGAGAGCTGCTCGGACCCACCTTCCAGGAGCAGCCCTTTCCTGCCTCCGGCCACCAGGGGGAGCTACGACAAAAGAATCGTTCGTTCAGACGAGCGGCAACGCGTCTGGGCAAAGCTTGTCCGCCCCGGGGATCCGTAGCAAGGGGCCGCGGCTGGGGAAACTGTGTTTCTGATCTCTCGCGAGCACCAGGAAGCTCCTCCCCGCTTGCGCGTGCTCAGGCCCCTTCCGGTGGTTTGCGGCAGGGGGCGCTGTCGGCGGCGTCGCAGCGGCCGTGCGCCGCGGCGACGCTCTCCCGGCGGGCAGTGCGGCCCGGCTCTCCGGCGGCGGCGAGTGCCACGTCCCAAGTGCTACGCGGAGGAGCGGAGCGGGCGGTGCGCGGGGGGCGGGGAGCAGCGCGGATCCCGGCCCGGCCACACTGCGCGCCCGCCGCCATGGGGTCCTCGCAGAGCGTCGAGATCCCTGGCGGGGGCACGGAAGGCTACCATGTCCTGCGGGTAAGGGCTCCGACGGCGCGCTGGAGGCGGGGCCCGGCCGCGGGGAGGCAGAGGCCCCGACGGGCCCGTTCCCGGGGCGGCCAGGCCCGACCCCGGAAAGCGGCGGCGGCCGCGGGCGCTGCCTTGGCCGAGGCGGGTTCGGGAGGTCGCTGGCCTCACGCCTCCCCGGAGCGCTCCGGGCCCGGGGTCCGCCGCCCTGGGGGGACCGGGTGGATGGAGCCTGAGCGGCAGCCGGCGACCTGTCGGGGGGCGGCCCAGACGTGGGGGGCGGGCGGGGACGGCGGCCTTTTCTGTTCCCTCTCTCTTGATTCTTCTCTTACAAAGTTAGGAAAGGTGTGGGGGCAAAGTCTGCAGAAGAGGTGATGGTGAAGGTAGCACTTGAATTTTCTGAGAAAAAAAAAAAAAAAAGGAAGCCTGGAACTGGCAGGGCGAGACGCAGGAGGTGCGAGGGCAGGTGTTAACTCACCTCGGCGCTGGCTGGATGTCCGGAAAAGCCCAGTTAGGCAAACAGAATGAAATGGCCCAGAAGTAGGTTCGACGGACTTAAATTTACTTGATTTTACGGGTTCCCCCCCCCCCACCCCCACCCCCGGGTCGCTCCTGACCTTACTAAGCCTCCTTTTCCACATTTCCTGGCGCAGAGAACTTCCGTTCTAAGACTGCTCAGAGTGTGCTGGAGATTAAGGTTTAGATCCACAGTGGTAACAGGTAATGGGAGAGGAACTTTTTTTTTTTTTTTTAAGAAAGAAAAGAAAAGTCTAAGTAAATAAAGGAAAGCAGCCTCAGTCACCAGGATGGAGAAACCTAGTATCTCAAAAAAAAAAAAAAAAAAAGCATCAGGTAAGCCCCTGCTTTTATGAGCAACCTAAGTTGTTGCAGAGCATGTGGGTCTTCTAGGACTGGAAGTCTTTAAAAGTAGCACTGATGGTCATGTGCTGTGACACCTGCACGAGTGCTGAGGAGATGGGTTGGCGGCAAAGCGGCCCTAATCTGTAGCACCGCTTCAGGACGTAATAGAGTGTCATTAAATATTAGCTACTCACAAGCAAGAACATTTTCGCTGGGAGTGAGAAAGTGGACTTTCTGGTGCGTACATTTTCTGCCTTAGAGTCCACGTTTTAGGTGAGACAACATTCGTGAGGTGAATTACCTAGATATGTGTGTGATAGCACTGTGAGGGATCACCTTTCTGATCTAAAGGATTATCATGTCTTGTTGCCTCTCCACTCTACTAAAAAATCTCTCTGGAAGCCACGCTTTCGGTAGGAAAGGATGATTTTCCCAGAAAATAAGCAAACTGCATTCCTTTTAGCTAAGCTGACCCCAAGAGCCACACTGGTGGGAGAAATTGAAGGAGAAATGCCAGATCCAGATGTAAAGTGAAAGTTGGTGGCAGTGCTTTTCTCTTGCCTGGTTTGATTCTCGGTATCCTGCCCTGGGGTGCGACGTCTGGTATTTTTTTTTCCCCCCAGTGACTGATTGTGGCCATGAATCCTTGGGGGGTTCATATTTTAATGACACATACACTCAGTAAAATAGCATTATTGAGTTTTAAAGGTCTGTTAGAAAGACGTACACATCAAAAGGATTGCAGTTGAGTGGCTTCTGGTAATGACTGTGTTCATGTAAAGTGAGTTGAAGTGTATTTTCTTTTACATAGGTGCGCCTCAGTAAATCACTCCTACGGATTCAGTAGTGCAGTGTGTTATTAATCTATGAATCTGATTTTCAGAAACACTAGGGACAACCTTAGTTTCCAGTCTGCATCTGGAGCATAAATGTTGCAAAAGATGAAATCTTACTCGGGTTTTATTAAAAGGAACTTTAAAATAGTAATGACCCTCTAACTGAGGAGAATTTTTTTTAATGTTTTTGAGTTCCTAACCCACTGTCCCTGATTCTGTAATCGGTTTCCAGTTATCTTTGTTTTTAGTGGGGAAAGTACTATATTAAATTTGAGCGTTAAAAAAATCTTCCTTTCATTTATTATGGCCCAAATATACAGTGATAAATTCCTATTCTGATTACTGAGCTTGTAAACTAGAATAAATATGGTAAGATGACCTTGGCATAAAATCACTCTTGTTAATAAGTTCTAGAATGATTTCATTAGAAGTTTGTTTTCTTTAATAATCTATTCTCCCGCCTTTCCCTTGTTAGTAATAAAAACTTGTTCGACTGGGTTTTAAAATAACAGTTATAGTGACAGCCATATCTAGTGCTGTTTTATTGTTGTTATTAAGAAGTCCTTATAATTCAAATCAATTGGATTTACATTTTTTTCTATTTGCCATATCCATTGGTAGATTCTGCTTTTAAATTTTTTTAGGGAACAACCCTGAAGTACTGTCAGATTTTCTTTTCTTTTTTTTTTTTTTTTAAGATTTATTTATTTATTCATGAGAGACAGAGAGAGAGAGGCAGAGACACAGGCAGAGGGAGAAGCAGGCTCCATGGAGGAGCCCGATGCGGGACTCAATCCAGGGGCCCCAGGGTCACACCCTGGACTGAAGGTGGTGCTAAACCGCTGAGCCACCCGGGGTGCCCTACTGTCAGATTTTCTGCTGTGGGCAGTATACTTTCCTTCTTATGTATTATGCATTTATGTATTAATGAACATTTTCAGGTTGTGATCATACTGTTTATCCAATTCTCCATTCCTACCTTAGAAGTAACCACTATAGTGTCTTAAGTATCTTTTCAAATATGTTTTATGCAGGCAGAAGAATTCTGTCCCCTTCACTCTGTTTCCTTTTGTAACTATTGGAATCATAAGATACATACTGTTGCTCCCCTCCGCCTTCTTTGATAATCCGCCTTCTTTGATAATCCATCTTGGGAGTCTCTCCTTAGCAGCAGAGATCTGCCTCTTGGTTTCACTTAGCTTCATAGTAGTTTGTTGTACCACAGGTTAGTTAAACAGCACCTCCTGGTGATGGACATACAGTTTTTCTAGTCTTTGCTGTCACCAGTACATGTTCACAACCTCAAATCCAGCCTTTGTTTTCACTTAAAATGTACATTTCCCCAAATTATTGAATCTTAATGTTGCTTACTTACACAGATCTTCATTTGTTGATCTTTCTTCATTTTAGTAGACTACTGCATTGTGTTCTGATTATCAATGGGTGTTCATTACGGATCTTTTATTTATTTTTTTAAAAGATTTGTTTATTTGACAGAGAGATAGAGCACAAGCAGAGGGGAGGAGAAGCAGGGGAAGGAGGCTTAGCAGGGAGCCTGATGTGGAGCTTGATCCTAGGAACCCTTGGATCGTGACCTGAGCTGAAGGCAGATGCCTAACAGATTAAGCCACTCAGGCATCCTCATTACAAATCTTTTAGATAAGTTTTAAAAAGTATAACAAAGAATCTAAACTACTTGTAATTCTGCCATCTATTTTTTTTTGTAAATCTGTCATCTAAAGGTAAATACTGCTGAAGTCTTTTTCCTAGTCTTTTTTTTTTCCTATGCCTAACCTTGCCCGTCACCACGTTTCACAGTAATTTCGAATGACATGACATTCAAGTACAGTATGGTCTGAAGTTATCTTAGGATGTTGGCTTACAACCTAGATACCCAGTACCCTAGGCACTGTTAAATAAATCAGGGAGTGGAATGCTATGCATTCATGAAAGTGGCATTTCAGAACACTCTGTGGCTTTAAGTATGCCCCTCTGTGTAGGTGCCCAGGAAAATAAAATGGAAAGGTAATAAGCCAGGATACTAAAAGGGTTATTGGTAGAAATTTCCACCATGGAAATTTCGTGGCCATGAAATATTTGTATATTCACAAAAAAATAATTAAAAGATATTTTAAAAGGTTGAATTCTATTGGAAATTTTTCAGTTCAGAATCCTTCTTTTAAAAATAGCATTATATTTCAGATTCCCTCATGCATTAAATTCAATTCATGTTTATCAGGAGTACCACTTTTATTCCCACTCTCTAATCTTAACATTAGGCAGCAAAAATGTTAGCCAGGCCTTCTTAGTATTGTTAGAAGTTACTATGAGTTACTGCAGTTGAAATATGTTGAATACAGAATTCTTGGGACACCTGGGTGGCTCAGCGGTTGGACGTCTGCCTTCGGCTCAGGGTGTGATCCTGGAGTCTCGGGATCAAGTCCCATGTCAGGCTCCCTGCATGGAACCTACTTCTCCCTCTGCCTCTCTGTCTCTCTGTGCATCTCTTATGAATAAATAAATAAAATCTTAAAAAAAAAAAAAAAAGAATACAGAATTCTTGCCTAGATTCTCCCTTAATTACCAAGTGAACCACACAAGGCCATTTTTGGAGTTCCCTCATTGATACCCATTATAAGATTTGTTTCTAAATTTAAATATTAAGATTAATTGCATTCTATACTTAATATTCTTTGAGATGGGGGTTATCTGAGGACATTCTGGAACCAGTGTTCACTCCACAATGAGGGCATGGAAAATGTCATGTTCACTATTCCTTGTCATTTCCTTCAGGAGGGATTTTGAGGTAATGGATGTTTTAAAGGAAAGGCCATTGAGATGAAGTAGGTCTCCGCTTAGTAACAGGCCTTTATCTCCTGAGCCATTTTACTACAGACTGGGCAACATTAAATACTCTTCTCAGAGGAGAAAGTGACAGAATTATTTCCATAGAAAGTGGAATACCTAGACATATCTACTGTTACATGGATCTGTTCTTTTTAAGTGCCGCACTAGTCCAGGTGAAATCCTGCAGGATTTCAACTTGGTACTTATTTTGATAAAGGGAATTCCTAATATTTGTTAGTCATAGTTTTTTCCACTAACATAGTGTTTCTCTAACCTTTTTTTTTTTTTTTTTAAGATTTTATTTATTTATTCATGAGAAACAGAGAGAGGCAGAGACATAGTCAGAGGGAAAAGCAGGCTCCCTGTGGGGAGCCCAATGCGGTACTTGATCCCAGGACCCGGATCGGGCCCTGAGCCAAAGGCAGACACTCAACCACTGGAACCACCCAGGCATCCCATTCTCCAACTTTTTAAATTCATGTCCCTATTTGAAAAACAAACATCTCACTACTGGCCTCTTCTCACTCACTGTGAAAACAGTGGGTAAAAAATGAAAATAGGTTATTTCATGTTTCTCAAGTATAAAGTTATAATAAAAAAAAAGCTGTATAAATACCCACCTAAGGGTTATGATCTCCCACAACTGTCTCTTACTAAAAGACTATGAGTAGGGGTGCCTCGCTGCCTCAGTTGCATGCAACTCTTGATCCTGCATTATGGGTTTGAGTCCCACGTTGGGTGTAGAGATTAATTAAAAAATAAAATTTTAAAACTATGAAGTTGTTTAATAAACATTCTTTGAAAGTCCTTTCAAATGTAGGAATCAGATTATTTCAATTCATAAATGCCATAAAATACAATGCATGTGAACCATACACACTTTTAGGAATTGTAAATATTGAACATAAACTTTTCCTGATACGAACAGACCTTGAACAAATCAGCATTACACGGTTTATACACACTTTCATATTTTGTTATGAAGTGTTTTAAGGTATGGACTATCATCCTCCAATACCTTATTTGGAATTACAGTTTTTGTTCTGGTCAGTAAGTAGTAGAACACACAGCACTGGCTGTACTTTTTCTGGGTCAGATACTGACAGGATTTTTTTAATACCACTGAAATTTTCATAAGAATAGAACTAGAAAAAAAAGAATTAACCTTAGAATAACCATTAATTTCAGTATATTTATTTTGCAGGCTTTAATACAGTGCTGGAGAGCATTATATTAGTTTGATTCATTAATGCTGGTTAATCTAAACTAGAAAATATTTATCTGTAAAGGTTTGATACATACTTCAGAATATTACTCTAGATTGCCTTCAGAGATGTGATAAGTAAGATGACTTTTTTTTTTTTCCCTAAACAGCATGCAGAACCAAAGTTGTTACTCTGAAAGATTGTGCATGTCCGTCTTGGCATTGCAAATAAACTTACTGTAGCATTAAGAGAATAACGCTAAGGATTGATTTTGTTTTAAGCACCAGTGAGAGAGCATTCCAGCACATTCTCAGCAGTAAGGAACCTTGTCATCTGGTAAACATAAATATATTGAGAGACTTTGGAGTAGACCACCAGAGGCTACTCTTGGGAATCACTGGATCCTAGTGTTAGCTCCGTCATTGTGTTTCCTTGGGCAAATCTTTGAACTTTTTTAGTTTTATTCTTTTTATCTGAAAAGTGAGGATAATAGTAGTGCCCCCTTCCGTTTTTATCAAAAACCATATTAGATATTATATATGAAATATTTTGGGAAAAAATTGAGCGTGTTAATTTTTTTTCTGGCCCCCTGCCACCTTACTGAAGACCTCACTCTTAAATTTATTAAAAGAGTGCTGTCTACCTCATTGTTATCCCAAGGATTTAAATGAGATATTCCGTAATAAAGCATTTAGCATATGGTCTAGTAAGGCTCCATAAATGTTAGCAGATGCCTTTATTATTAACATCTGCATTACTGTATCACCCATTAAGAACCACTTTTATAATGGCAATACAATTTAAAATAGGCCTCTAAGCATATTAGGTAGCATTTCTATTTGCTTGCTCATTCACTGGCTACTTGTCCAGTAAAGTATACTTTACTGCTATTTAAAACATAAGTTTTGGGCAGCCCAGATGGCTCAGCGGTTTAGCGCCACCTTCAGCCCAGGGCATGATCCTGGAGACCTGGGACCGAGTCCCACATCAGGCTCCCTGCATGGAACCTGCTTCTCCCTCTGCCTGTGTCTCTGCGTGTGTGTGTGTGTGTGTGTGTGTGTGTCTCATAAATAAATTAAGTCTTTTAAAAAAATAAAACATAAATTTTGGGGTCTCCTGGCTGGCTCCATTGGAAGAGCATGCAACTCTTGATCTTGGGGTCATGAGTTCAAGCCCCACGTGGGGTGTCTAGATTACTTAAATAAATTTTTAAGAGAAGCCTAAAACATAAGTTTTGGGTCAGATCTGACCCATTAGTTTTATTAATGTGCCTGCTAATTTTTAAGAATCCTCACTTTTAAGGAACTTTTGTCTTTTCTAAAAGGTAGGTAGGTACCAGTATCCTTTTCATTGCTTAGCATCAGAGTGATACTAAACACATTAATTTAAATGACTAAAAGAGGCTATGTAATTAAAATACTGTTGTTGGGTTTGATCTACACTGTAGAAGCTATAGATAGCTTAGTGGCAGTTAGACTTATTTCATGGTGCGTCATTCAGTTTTAGAAACTATCTTGTCAACCTCCTCACTTTACAGCTAAAGAAAAGGAGCACAGAAAGCTTGTTGCCTAAGGTCATGCAACAAATTTTCTTTCCCTAAGAAATAAGTACCTAAGTTGGTATTTGGATATATTTATAAAATTAGGTGACAGGTTGTCAGAAGTTTTGCTTCTTTTGGAATAGACTTAGTTTCTTTCAACATCATTTTCCTGATATACAGACCTTTTCTAAGAAGGTACTGTATACTGATAGGTTTTAGTTTCCTTTTATTTATTTTTAAAAGACATATTTATTTATTCATGAGACACAGAAAGCGGCAGAGACACAGGTAGAGGGAGAAGCAGGCTCCCTGCAGGGAGCCCAGTGAGGGACTCAGTCCTGGAACCCCGGGATCATGTCCTGAGTCGAGGCAGACGCTCAACCACTGAATCACTCAGGCATCCCTTAATTTCCTTTAAGATACCATTAGAATTTCATTTCAAATTGCTAAATATGTTATAAATTACATCATAGGGTCAGTCAGTAAAACATGCTCCTTGAGTTATTTTGGTAGAACATATGAGAATGTTTTAGCAAGTAAAGCTTGAACTCTAAGAATCTACTGCAAAATAATTTCCACATATCTGTGACAAGTCCCCGGTAGGAAAACTGGCCCTTTTCAGACATAGAAGATCTCCCTCACCCCACTCCAAAAGTACCTTTTTTATAACTGAAGAATTTAGGGTTTATTTTTATTATATAACATTCCCGAGTCTTGTCCCATCATTTTGATCCCCAAAGTATATACATATAACATGAGGCTTTATGTGTGTAGATGAAATGAATCATCAGTGATACTTGGATTGAACTCAATTTTTAGTCTTATTTAACATCCCTGCTGTTTTTAAAAATAGTACAAAAGTGAGAGTGTTGACATTAAATTGCGAGCCAGAGGAGATGATGGTGTAGACAGAAAGTCATTCAGAGGGACTTACCTACCTTTTCTGTGTGAAGGCATTGGTGGTGCAGTATTAAAGAAGAGAGTTACACATTACACTGAGCGCATTTTATGGAAACATCTCCATGGTTAGAAAACCTAAGAGAAATAATTCACATACTAGCTAGAAAGTGGGTAAGAGTATCTTTGTATCACCTTATCAAATGTGTACTTTGATGATATGCTGTGTTCTGAAAGTAGCTTTGCTGTTTCCTTTTTTTTTTTTTTTAAGATATTATTTATTTATTCATGAGAGACAGAGAGAGGCAGAGACACAGGCAGAGGGAGAAGCAGGCTCCATGCAGGGAGCCTGACTCGGGAGTCGATCCTGGGGCTCCAGGATCACACCCTGGGCTGCAGGCAGGTGCTAAACTGCTGAGCCACCCAGGGATCCCCTGCTGTTTCCTTTTTGTGTTGCATTAAGGTAGCAGTTCTGTAGTCCTCAGCTGAAAGTATATAAATGACCAGTGGAGTTGGGAGAATGGCTTACCCCTGACTCCCCGAAACTCTTCTTTCCTTCTACTCTGCTGTCCTTCTGTCCCCAGGCCAAAATTTAAGAGAGTGGTTCATGTGAAATGACCCAAACCTAGTATAAATATTATTGCATTTTTAATCCCAGGAGAAGAGATGGATGCTTCACTGGAAAGCAACCAGTATAGAACAGTGAGGTCTGTGCACAAAGAAAAAGCCAGGCTAAATCTGGTAAAACTTTCTAATGATCCAGGATCAGAAGGTGAGAGAAAAGCCAGAAGTTTGTTTGTTTTTTTTTAAAGCCAGAAGTTTAATTGCGTTTATTACCTGAAGGTTGATTGGACAAAACAGTGAATAGTATCTCTCGTAGGACTGTTTTTCAAACTTTGTTTTTCTGACAGATCAAAGTAAGAAATTTATTTTCCCTTGCAGCTGGTATGTACTACTTCATTTTATGAAAAACAATGAAATGTTTATTAAGTCACGAATTTTTTATATTTTATCTTTTCTGATATATTTTCTTATTTTGACATTTGTTCTGTAATGACCAACTAAATTAATTTCAGAAGCCACTGAAACTCCCTACAGTAGTTGAATGACACCACCTTAAGAATTTCTATATAGGTGGTGATTCCAAATCCAGCTTCTAATCATGAGTGTTAATTTCTTTTTATGTAATGGGGATGAATACCCCTTCACTATGCAGTTTCTGTAGTAAGGTTCTCATTTTTGCCTTCTGAGTAAAAAATATCTAGGAGATTTTATCTTGCTTATTGTAGCTGGTTTTTTCTAGTGTTTATGAAAGTATTTCTTTCATGTTGTGATTTTTATTTTGATTAAGATAACCTCCAAATATAAATTTCAGCTCCTATAAGTACCTGTCCAGGTTATGATAACACTGACTTTTATCATTCATTTGTAAGCATAACTACTCTTTAGTATTTTCAGCTGCTGCTTTTTAGTTCGTAATTGTTCAAAGTGAACCATGAGGCCTGAGAAGAATTAGAAAAAGTGCTACTTCAACATACTTGTTAGAACTCTCAGGGAATGGATTTGTGTAGAGTCAATTTCTTCCTTAGAATGGATTATTTACTGCTTTCAGTAACAAGAATATGCTTTATGCAAATCTGTTTTTAAAATATATTGCATGCTTCCCAGCATCATTGACAGGTGCTAAATATATTTTAGCCTGTTCATATCTTTAATTGTGGTGATGACATCCATATGCTATATTATATTTGTATTGGAATACAAATGTACTTCCCACCTAGACTTTTGGTGTTCGATATGGTAGCCTCTAATCACATATGGCTGTTTAAACTTAAATGTAAATTATTTAAGTTAAATGAAGTTAAAAATCCAGTTCCACAGTCACATGAGCCACATTTCATACATGGTTAGTGGCTACTGTATTGGATAGTACATGTCCAGATTTCTGTAATTGCAAAAAGTTCTAAAAGTGGCTTAATGGCAGAGATCTTTTTTAAGATCTTTGCATACACTGCAATAAGAAACCATTACAATCACACTTTTTTAAAAAAGATTTATTTATGAGAGAGAGCCAGCACGTGTTCACACAGGGTGAGAGGAGGAGAGAGAGAATCTTGAGCAGACTCCCCATGGGGGAAGCCTGACATAAGGCTTGATCTCACAGCACTGAGATCATGACCTGAGCTGCAATCAAGAGTCAAACACTTAACTGGCTGAGCCACCCAGGCACCTCACAATTGCACCTTTTTCCTAAGTGCGTAGTACATACTCACTAGGTAGAATTTGGTAAGTGGCTTAGCCCTGGTACTTTTTCTTCCTTTTGGTTTTTGATTTTTGAGACTTATTACTTCTCATTTTCTGCCAGCTATCATTTTTTGCTATAATCAAGCAACAGTAACATCTCTTTCAGTTCTGGTTGTTACTCTGTTGGTGGAAACCAGGAAGCCAAACCATGTAAATGTAAATAGACTGTAAGAGTGGTCCTGAAACTAAAGAGCATTGTACTAAAGAATGAATGGGTCAAGCAGGAAAATAAAGAATTTTAAAATTCATAGAAACAAATGAAAATGAAAGCACAACTGTTCAAAAACTTTAGTAGGATTCAGCAAAGCCAGTCCTAAGAGGGAAGTATATAGCAACACGAGCCTTTCTCAAGAAACAAGAATCTTGGTCTCGAATATACAACCTAATCTTATACCTAAAGGAGCTAGAGAAAGAACAGTGAATAAAGCCTAAGCCCAGCAGAAGAAAATTTATAAAGATTAGAGCAGAAATCAATGAAATAGAAACCAAAAGAACCTTAGAATAGATCAACGAAACTAGGAGCTGGTTCTTTGAAAGAATTGATAAGATTGATAAATCCCTGGCCAGACTTATCCAAAGAAAAGAGAAAGGACCCAAGTAAATAAAATCATGAATGAAAGAGGACAGATCACAACCAACATGGAAGAAATACAAACAATTGGGCAGTCCGGTGGCCCAGCGGTTTAGCGCCGCCTGCAGCCCAGGGCGTGATCCCAGTGTCCTGGAATCGAGTCCCACATTGGGCTCCCTGCATGGAGCCTGCTTCTCCCTCTGCCTGCGTCTCTGCCTGCTTCTCTCTCTCTCTTTCTCTTTCTCTCTCTCTCTCTCATGAATAAATAAATCTTTAAAAAAAGAAATACAATGATAACGTATTATGAGCAATTATATGCCAACAAATTAGGCAATCTGGAAGACATGGATGCATTCCTAGAGATGTATACGCTATCAAAACTGAAACAGGAAGAAATAGAAAACCTGAGCAGACACGAACCAGCAAGGAATTTGTAGCCGTGATCGAAAATCTCCCAACAAACAAGAGTCCAGGGCCAGATGGCTTCCCAGGGCAGTTCTACCACACACTTAAAGAACTAATAAACTATTTTTCTGAGGCTGTTTCAAAAAATGGAAATGGAAGGGAAACTTCCAAACTCTTCCTATGAGGCCAGCATGACCTTGGTTCCAAAACCAGAGGAAGACCCCACCAAAAAAGAATATCCCCAATGAACATGGATGCAAAAATTGTCACCAATATACTAACCAACAGGATCCAGTAGTACAGTGAAAGGATTATTCACCACAAACAAGTGATATTTATTCCTGGGCTGCAAGGGTGGCTCAACACCTGCAAATCAATCATAAAAGAATGGACAAGAGCCATATGATCCTCTCAATAGATGCAGAAAAAGCATTTGACAAAGTACAGCATCCTTTCTTGATTAAAACTTTTCACAGTGTAGGGATAGAGGGAACATATACCTCAATATCACAAAAGGCATATGTGAGAAAGCCCACAGTGAATAACATTCTCAATGAGGAAATACTGAGGGCTTTTCCCCTAAGATTAGGAACACAGCAGGGATGTCCACTATCACCATTGTTGTTCAACATGGTACTAGAAGTCCTAGTTTCAGCAATCCTACAACAAAACGAAATAAAATGTATTTGAATTAACAAGTCAAACTCTTGACTCTTTGCAGATGACATGATATCCTATATGGAAAACCCAGAGGACTCCACCCCAAAATTGCTAGAACTTACACAGGAATTCAGCAAAGTGGCAGGATATAAAATCAATGGACAGAAATCAGTTGCATTTCTACACCCTACCAATGAGACAGAAGATAAGGAGTCAATTCCATTTACTATTATGCCTAAAACCATAAGAAACCTAGGGATAAATCTAATCAAAGAGGCAAAAGATCTATACTCAGAAAACTATAGAACACTTATTAAAGAAATTGAAGACAAAAAAAATGGAAAAACGTTTCATGTTCATGAATTAGAAGAACAAATGTTATTAAAATGTCTATGCTGTCTAGAGCTATCTATACATTCAGTGCAATTCCTATCAGAATACCATCAACTTCTTTTCACAGAACTGGAACAAATAATCCTGAAGTTTGTATGGAACCAGAAAGGACCCCGAATAGCCAAGGGAATTTTGAAAAAGAAAACCAAAGGTGGTGGCATCACAATTTCAGACTTCAAGCTCTGTTATAAAACTGTAATCATCAAGACAGTATGGTACTGGCATAAAAACAGACACATAAGTCAGTCAAGTAGAATAGAGAACCCAGAAATGGACCCTCAACTTTATGGTCAACTAATCTTTGACAAAACAGAAAAGAATAGCTAATAGAAAAAAGACTGTCTCTTCAACACATGGCATTGGGAAAATTGAACAGCCACATGCAAAAGAATGAAACTGTACCATTTCCTCACCCCACAAAATGGATAAAAGACCTATATGTGAGACAGGAATCCATCAAAATCCTACAGGAGAACACAGGCAGTAACCTTTGTGACCTTGGCTTAGGAACTTCTTCCTAGACATATCTCTAAAGACGAGAAGCAAAGGCAAAATGAACTGTTGGGACTTCATTAAGATAAAAAGCTTTTGCACAGCAAAGGAAACAGTTGACAAAACCAAAGACAACCAACACAGTGGGAGAAGATATTTGCAAATGACATAACAGTTAAAGGGCTAGTATCCAAAATCTATAAAAAACTTATCAAACTCAACACCGAAAGAACAAATATAATCCAATCAAGAAATGGGCAGGAGAAATGAACAGACACATTTCACCAGAGATGGCGTACAAATGGCCAACAGAGACATGAAAAAATGCTCAGCATCACTCAGCATCAGGGAAGTACAAATCAAAATCATAATGAGATACCACCTGATGCCAGTCAGCATGGCCAAAATTAGTAAGTCAGGAAATGATAGATCTTGGTGAGGATGCAGAAAAAGGGGAACCCTTTTACACTATTGGTGGGCATGCAAGCTGGTGTAGCTACTCTGGAAAACAGTATGGCAGGTCCTCAAAAAGTTGAAAATAGAGCTACCCTAGGACCCAGCAATTGTGCTGATAGGTATTTACCCCAAAGATACAAATGTAGTCATTCGTAGGGGCCCCTGCACCCCAATGTTTATAGCAGTAATGTCCATTGACAGAGGAATAAAGATGTGGTTTATGTATACACAAAATGGAATACTACTGTGCCGTCCAAAAATTGAAATCTTGCCATTTGCAAGGATGTGGTTGAAACTAGAGGGTATTATGCTCAGCAAAATAAGTCAGTTTGAGAAAGACAATTATATTGGTCTCACTCGTGGAATCAAAACAGGATCATAAGGGAAGAGAGGGAAAAATAAAATGATTAAATCAGAGACCATAAGAGACTCTTAATCATAGGAAACAAACTAAGAGTTGCTGGAGGGGAGGGATGTGGAGGGATGGGGTAACTGGGTGATGGACATTAAGAAGGGCACATGGTATCATGAGCATTGGGTATTATATAAGGCTGGTGAATTACTGAACTCTAGATCTGAAACTATTAATATATGTTAATTGAATTTAAATCATTAAAAGTGGTCGTGAAATATTCTGAAGAAGAATGAGCATTAGAGTAAGTTACTTTGTGGCCTTTGCGCTGACTACTCAGAGTGCTTTTGGATTCAATTGCTGGCTTTCAAACTGTGTTCTTTGTAGGTGAAATATTGGATATGTTCTTAAGTTGTAGTAATTTGATTTCTGCTTTTTGGATAGAGGAAGTATATGTTAAAGCTTTTTAAAGTGCACATAAATGTACAGCTTGATGACTTTTCACAAACAGCATTCTCATATAACCAGCGTCCATCCCTTTCCAGGCACACCCTGACAACCTACCAACCCTCCAGAGTGTATGCTGTCCTGATTTCTAACACATAGATTAGTTTGACCTGTTCTTAGCCTTATATAAATGGAATCATATGTACTCATTTGTGTCTAGCTTCTTTTGCTCAAATATGCTTGTGAAGCGCATCCATCTTGTTGTGTATTGTTGTAGGCCTCTCATTTTATTAATTATTTTATAGGGATCCCTGGGTGGTTCAGTGATTGAGCGTCTGCCTTAGGCCTAGGGCATGATCCTGGAGTCCTGGGATCGAGTCCCACACCGGACTCCTTGCATGGATCCTGCTTCTCCCTCTGCCTGTGCCTCTGCCTCTCTCTCTCTCTCTCTCTCTATCATGAATAAATAAATAAATAAAATCTTTTCAATATATATATATAAATTATATATATGTTATATATATATTATACTATTGAGAGACTATACCAGGATTTATGTATCTATTCTGATGTTCATTGGGCATTTGTGTAGTTTTTAATTCAGGGCTACTGCAGATAGTGCTGCTATGCACATTAACTGTGTATGTCTTTTGGAGAATATATATACTCATTTTTCTTGGGTTTATCAAAGAGTGCAATATTAGTCAAATATTTCAGTATTAACAAATTATTGCCAAATAGTTTGCTCATTTATATTCCCACAAGCAGGGATCCCTGGGTGGCGCTGCGGTTTAGCGCCTACCTTTGACCCAGGGCGTGATCCTGGAGACCCGGGATCGAATCCCACGTCGGGCTCCCGGTGCATGGAGCCTGCTTCTCCCTCTGCCTGTGTCTCTGCCTCTCTCTTTCTCTGTGTGACTATCATAAATAAATAAAAATTAAAAAAAATAAAAAATATATTCCCACAAACAATAATTAAAGATACAGAATATCTATATTCTGTGTCTTCACTAACTCTCACAAGATATTTTCCATCTTTTTCATTTTGTCCAATCTGGTGAGTGGGTAGTGGTTTAATTTGCATTTTCTTGATGACTATTGAAGTTGAGCATATTTTCATACTTATTGGCCACGTCAGTATCCTTTTTTCTTAGGATCTGCTAAAACCTTTTCCCTATTTCCCCATTAGATTATAGGGTTTTTTTTAGCAGCTTCATTGAGATAGAATTTTCCTACCATTAAATTCAACCTTTTAAAGTAGATAGTTCACTACTTTTTTAGTATATTTACAGAGTTGTGCAATCATCACCAATATCTAATTCTAGAACCTTTTAATTATCTCCAGAAAGAAACTCCATGCCCATCAGCAGCTACTTCCCATTTCTCCTACCCCTTACCCTTGGCAACCACTAATCTACATTCTGTTTCTGTGGATTTGCCTTTTCTGGACATGTCATATAAATGGAATCATTCAATATGTGGTCTTCATGATTTAGCGTAATGATTTCAAGGTTTATTCATGTTATAACATGAATACGCCATTCCCTTTTGCCAAATAATATTTCTTTCTTTAGGTATATCACATTTTCTTTATTCTTTCATCAGTTGAGGAACATTTGGGTTATTTCCACTTTCTGGCTGCTATGAATAACGCAGCTGTGAAATTTGTGTACAGGTTTAGGGTGCCTGGGTGGCTCAGTGGTTGAGCATCTGCCTTTAGCTCAGGTTGTGGTCCCAGGATTCTGGGATCAAGTTCCACATCGGGCTCCCTGCCAGAAGCCTGCTTCTCCCTCTGCCTATGTCTCTGCCTCTCTCTGTGTGTCTCTCATGAATAAATAAAATCTTTTTAAAAAGTAAAAGTAATTTGTGTACAAGTTTTTTTTTTTTTAAAGATTTTATTTATTTATTCATGAGAGACAGAGAGAGAGAGAGGCAGAGACACAGGCAGAGGGAGAAGCAGGCTCCATGCAGGGAGCCTGATGTGGGACTCCATCCTGAGTCTGCAGGATCAGGCCCTGGACTGAAGGTAGCGCTAAGCCGCTGAGCCACCCGGGCTGCCCCTGTGTACAAGTTTTTATGTGGACGTGCTTTCACTTCTCTTGTTTATATATCGAGGAATAGAATTACTGGGTCATAGGATAACTTTGTTTAACATTTGAAGATCTGCCAAACTTTCCCACAGTGACTGCACCATTTTACATTCCCACCATCAATATGTGAAGGTTTGTTTCCAACTATTGTTATTGTCCTTTTTATTTTAACAACCTTGTAGATGTGAAGTCCTATCTCATTGTGCTTTTACTCTCTCAATGATTTGCAGTAGTTATAAATCTGTTTTGGTTAGAGTTCCTTTGTTGGATGTGTATTGTATCTTTTCATTTTCTTAATTGTCCTTTGATGAGAAGTTTGTAATTTTTAGTATAGTTTATACATTTTTTTAGCTTATGATTTGTGCTTTTTTTTTTTTTAAGGATTTTATTTACTTATTCATGAGACACACACACACACACACACACACACACACACACACACACAGGCAGAGGGAGAAGCAGGCTCCACGCAGGAATCTGGACATGGGACTCGATCCCTGGTCCCCAGGATCAGGCCCTGGGCTGAAGGCGGTGCTAAACCGCTGAGCCACCCTGGCTGCCCGGTTAGTGCTTTTTGTATCCAGTTTAAGAAGTCTTTTTATATTTGAAAATCTCAAAAGTATTCTCCATGTATTTCTCTAAAGGCTCAATCATTTTACCTTTATGGTTTATGGTTTTATTTTTTTATTCTACTTTTTTTTGTTATTTGATCTTCAGCTCTTGTCCATCTGGAATTGATTTGAGAGACATTTTTTTAAAAGATGGTTTCTCGGGCAGCCCAGGTGGCTCAGTGGTTTAGCGCTGCCTTCAGCCCAGGGTGTGATCCTGGAGACCTGGGATCGAGTCCCACGTCGGGCTCCCTGTATGGAGCCTGCTTCTCCCTCTGCCTGTGTTTCTACCTCTCTCTCTCTCTCTCTCTCTCTCTCTCTGTGTCTCAGGAATAAATAAAATCTTAAAAAAAAAAAAAAAGATGGTTTCTCTCCAATTGCTAGCTAACATTTTATATTTTTTCTTTTTTCTTCTTCTTTTTTTTTAAAGGGTGAGAGACAATTAATACATGTTTAGAAAAATAATGTAGTGTTCAGGAATTCGTTGGTTATAAAGATTTGCCCTCAGGTGATGATTGCAGAGTTAGGAAGAGGGGTTTAAGATTTGTAGGACTCCCGAGGTGCTTGACTGGCTCCATCTAAAGAGCACGTGACTCTTGTTCTTGAGGTCCTGAGTTTGAGCCCCATGTTGGTGTAGAGATTACTTAAATAAATAAATTTAAACAAAACCAAATTTTTTCCAAGCACCAAACATACCAAGTATACCATAAAAAAGAAAAAAAAGATTTGTAAGACTCCTATCATATGTCAGAGTCTTAGCTAGGCATTTCATAAACTCCTTCAATCTCTACAGTATTCTTGTAAAGTAAATGACATCATTCTTTACTTGGAAATGAAAAAATTGAAGCCCAGAAAGATAAATACACTTTCTTTTTTTTTTTTTTTTTTTTTTTATAAATACACTTTCTTAAGCTCACACAGCTAGTAAGTAGGTAAAATCATGCCTCAAAACTAAGTCAGTCTGGCTCTAGAACTCTATTATCTTTTCTTTGTTCATTTTTTCCAAATCTTGTAAAATCTTAACTATTAAATTTTCTAATTTTACCTGTCCATCTTAAATTACTATAACATTTGGCCCAATAATAGATGCTGATGACCTGTGAAAACAGGTAGGAGAGTAGGTAGGTAGGTAGATAGGTAGATGGGTTTTATTTTTTGTTTAAGGTGGCTTGAGGGAAGCAGGCAATGAATCAACAATTGAGACATTTTGGGACAGAAAGAATTGAAGTAATAATCTGATGCTTGAAAGATTGGGTGCCTAAGAGATTCTTGTCAGTGGATAATAATGCCAGAGAATCTTGCCTGTGTGGATGTTTAATTTGCTGTGTTGCAGATCTTATTTTCCATGCTATGAAATTAAGGATATTTCCTTTAAGTATATTAGGGTCAGAGAGGGCATTTTCTAGGGCTCCCTCTGCTGGTTTCCTGTTAGTAATTAAGATACCTAGTTGCCAAAATTAAGCTGGTACTAATGATGTAAATAAATTTAGGAAAGAAATTGATTTCAGGGTCCATTAGAGGAGATCAATGTTCGTAGCAAATGCAAATAGAAAAATAGAGGATTATTTAAGTTCATTTATTTTAGAATTCAAGTTTGGCTATTGAATCTCTTTCAAGTTATGGAGAAGACTACTTTTTTTGGCGGGGAGAAGACGAATACTAATGGTATTGGAAACTTTCTATTTCAAAAAAATAGTAAAACTTTATACTCAGAGGGTAGCATGTGAAGCATCAGTATGTGGGATCAACTTTCTGAGTTGGTGATGACATTACAAAAGTACTATTTTTGGCCCTTTTTAGCTAAAAGATAAACTTCTAGCAGCAGCTTCAGTGGAGAATTCTGGGACTGGATCGTTTCTAGAAAACTTGGTTGTTTGGAAATATTCAGAGAATTAGATGATTAAATGAGGACCTTACTAAATGAGAAACGGTGGGGGGACTCCAAAGGTCTATGGCAATTACCTCTTTTCACACCCAGGGTATTTCACATAAAATTGCTAGGCAGCTATTAGGCATTTCACACCTCGTAGATCATGACTCTTTCCCAGCTAGCTGTGATTTGACCTCACTTTTCTTCTCATAATAGCTCCAGACAACTACAGTTTCCCTTTCAGAGTTGCCTTTTGAGGTGAAGTCTGTCTGCCACTTTGAGTTCTAGACATTTTGCTTGGTAATATGCAGAATATAAAATAGCCCTTATTTAAGAAAACTGATTATAAAGAATCTAAACAAGTATGTGCTGATTTTTTTTCATTAGAGCTAACACTTATAAATAATAAATCCCTTTGATATTTAACTTGTTTAATTTGCAAAAGTGATGTAGTCCCAAACTTGGAGGAAATTTTATGTAAAGCAAAGGTTAAACAGTTTTAGTTAAGCATTGAACCATCTTTATAATGGACTATTTCTTCCTGTGACAAATGAAGAAGACCTAGTTTTACTTCTTCAGGAGCAAGGATAGTATAATTTGGTTTTAAATAAATAAAAGGTAGCATTAGTCCAAGAAATAACAAATATATTATTAATCCAAGATTAAATATCATTAGTCTAAGAAGTTTGGTATTAGAGGGACAGATTCTGGGAATAATCTGGGTTCTATTGTGAAAACATTAAAATGATTTATTACTGTGTAGATCTGCTACAGATTTGTGTATGGATGAGTGTGTGCATCTATTATTTGCATGACTTCAGAATTGACTATTAGAACTGTTAGGACTGTTACAGATCATCAGCCTGCAAATATCAAGGCAAACCTCATTTTCACAGGGTAGTTTTGACAGTATAAAATAAAATCAGAATAAAAAGTCCTTAAAACATGAAAATATTTTAGAGGAAATGCAAAGTGCATTAACTTTTTGCTGTTTCCTCATATTACTACTCTTAATAGCTCCTAATATTTTTATTACTTGTAAATTTAGAAAATTTAATAGTTAATTTTAGTCAATTTCAAATTTGGGATGCTAAATATTTGAGTTGTTGAAAAGCTAAGTAATCTTCATCTTCCATTTAAAGTCCACTGTAAGTCTGGCTCCATGCTTTTTCTCCAGTCTTCTTACCAGACTAACAGTTGTAAGATACATTTTGAATTTAACCTCTACCACGAATCAGCAGGACCATAGGCAAGTCATGGGATGATTTATTTATCTGTAAATAAAGGAACTACACAAAATCTATGGTTTTAACGCTTTATTTGGAGAAATCCTTTGAGAATCTAATGAAAGCTATGGATCTTTATACCTGGAGAACTGCTGATTCACACAGAATGTTACATATAATTTCAGGATCTGCAGTGTTCCCTGAAGCCATCCACACTAACTTCAGTTTAAAGAGCCCCCCTGGATTGTAGGTTTTCTGATTTCCAAAATCTATAATTCTGTATTTCTATCCCACACCATCCTGTTATCTGGCTATACTATATTATCCTTATTTTTTTCAGACTCATTCTGGAATTTGTACTCATTATCTCAACTTTCAGATGTCCTTCTTTTCCCTTTATCTGTCCTCACCTTTAAAACCCTCTACTTAGGGCAGCCCGGGTGGCTCAGGGGTTTAGCGCTGCCTTTGGCCCGGGGCCTGATCCTGGAGACCCAGGATCGAGTCCCACATCAGGCTCCCTGCATGGAGCCTGCTTCTCCCTCTGCCTGTGTCTCTGCCCTCCCCCCCCCCCTCCCCGGTCTCTCATGAATAAATAAAATAGTTTTAAAAATAAATAAAACCCTCTACTTAAAGCACAGTTCAAATCTTTTTTTTTTTTTTTTTTTTTTTTTTCTGTGAATCTTCTTCAGTCAGAATTAATTTTCTCCTTAGAACTTTGTGCTTCCTTTATAGCCCTTAACCTGTTTGGTCCTGTATTACGGTTGGAGGGCTGTGTGTCCTCTGTCTTCCCTTCCTCTTCATATCTGTTCCTTGATGAATTATAAGTATCTTGACATCAGCAGCTATGTTCCCGTTAGTTTTATAATTGAATGGTGCCTTACTAGTAGTAGTCATGGAATAAATGCTTGCTAAATTAATTTGAATTTGTCACTTAGTTCTAATGACTGTCTGTTATGTCATATGCTATTTCCTGGGAAGGTTGCCTTTGTCCCCTGAAAGTAGAAAGTGGTGTGAAATAGAGAAAGAACCACATATATGAGATGAATTTAAATAATGGATTGAATTTAGGGAGCTGCAAGGGCATTATCTGGGAGAGATGAAGAGAAATGAAAGAACTTGTGTTTCCTTAGTGAAATTAGTCTATTTTTACTGAAAATAGATAGGTATTAAAATTTAGCTTACAAATTTTGATTAAGCTTTGTATTTTACATTTTTGGCACTTTTGTTTTTATAGGTACAAGAAAATTCCCCGGGACATAGAGCTGGACTGGAGCCATTCTTTGATTTTATTGTTTCTATTAATGGTTCAAGATTAGTAAGTTAAGCTTTTTGTAGTTTCAACTAAAATATTTTGTAATCTTTTGAAAATGGAATTTTTCAGATTATCTGAGGTGAATGTTTATTCATTAGTTACAATCATTAGATGGAGTATGATACCAGTTTGTAAAAATTATGTTAATAAACATGAAAATGCCAAATACAGAATACTATACCTCCCACTTCAGTGATTATCTTAGGAGAATACAATATTCCTAATATTTTTATTAGGAGACTTTTTATATGTTGAATATTCAATTTTTTAAGCGGAAAGAATTAAGATGGAAAATGTTTGCTTTCTCAATGATTTCAGACTTTTGAATGTTACTGACAAGTGGATTAGTAAAGACTCATTCTCAAATAACTTGGAACTAAATTTCATGATATATAAATAATGTTTTTAGAAACAGAGAGGTATGTTCCAAAAGTACAGAATTAAAACCACCTTTTATAAGTTGCTTTCAGTTTACTTGTAGTAAAGTCTTAAAGGAAATATATAATTTCAGCAAAGGAAATTCTCATGACAGTGGCTACTTGGTTTATTTTTTCACAGCAGTTTTAAGTTTTTGTTCATTATTTATCAGCATCTCCTACATAATGGCCTTTATTCATTTTTGTAATGAAATATTTAACATGCTGCTTCCATTTTTCTTTGCTGCCAATTCCTAATAAATAAATAAAGTGTGTATATAGGAGTGCTGTCCAAAATTAAACCACAACCTCAGCAAATGTTTTAGATTTTAAAATCAAAGTCATACCAACTCTGTTAGTAATATGACTTTTTAGGGAGTATTTCAGTTTTATAGCACTAAAGTCAAGATCACTTCAAATAATGTTGGGTTGCAAAATCTATAATCCATAGTCAGCTATTAGAAAAAAGTCTGAAGTTGGCAACATAGGAGTTCTTAATTTTTGACATTCACTCCAAGAAACATTTGAATGTTAATGAAAGCTTTACCTGTTGGATGTTTTATTTAGGTTGGTTATTAACATTTCTCCAGTAGGGCCATAGGATGCTTATTAAGCTGGGATAATTAATGCTAATTTTTTATTAAGAGAAATGATTTCTATGTGTTCACAGAATAAAGACAATGACACTCTTAAGGATCTACTGAAAGCAAATGTTGAAAAGCCTGTAAAAATGCTTATCTATAGTAGTAAAACACTGGAGCTGCGGGAGACCTCCGTTACACCCAGTAACATGTGGGGTGGCCAGGGCTTGTTGGGAGTGAGCATTCGTTTCTGCAGCTTTGACGGGGCAAATGAAAACGTTTGGCATGTATTGGTAGGTATCAACTTTGACCTGTTACTTACAGTTTAAGAAATGATATAGAAAGGTGCTGTATTCATCTTTGTTGGATTTTAGAGTTTTAGGCTATTTTTGGTTTCTGAAAATTAGAATTCCTAGCTATGGTTAACAGTTTTTAATAATTTAGGAAGAGAAGTAGATATAGATGGCTAAGAACTATTTTTCTAGTGATTCATTCATTAGAAGGAGAAATGTTAAAGCAGATAGCTACAGATAGCTAAAATAATATTTTTAATTTTTATTAAATGTGATTTTTAGCTAGTGATTTAAATATATATATTCTATAGTTTCTGACATCTGACATGTGAATAAGATAGAAATAAAAGGGTTTTTTAAATCACTAAAATTAAGGACTATGAACCATAAAATTTGGAAGATTATTTTATATACATTATTTTTGGGTGTGTTTTTTTTTGTGTTATTCTAGGAAGTAGAATCAAACTCTCCTGCGGCATTGGCAGGTCTTAGACCTCACAGTGATTATATCATTGGAGCAGATACAGTCATGAATGAGGTAATTGTTGTGTTTATTAGTAATGAAAGTTACGTAAAATTTTCTCATTAATGTTTTAAAGTTCAGAAGTATATTTGCATACTTCACATTTAGAGTTGAAATTTAAGTCTTTGCTAATCAAGATAACTTATGTGTCGGTGTTAAACAGAACACTTGGGAGGTGTCTTACAGGGTATGGCTGTGAGGAAAAATACATACCGTGTGGCAATCGTACAGATTTTGTGTATGATATACATAGTCTCTTACAGGAGCACCTGGATGGCTCAGTCACTTGAGCATCCAACTCTTGATTTTGACTCAGGTCATGATCTCGAGAGATCATAGGATGGAGTGCTGCACAGGGCTCTGTGCTCAGTGAGGAGCCTGCATGGAGATGCTCTCCCTCTGCTGCTCCTCCCACTCTTGAACGTGCATGTGGGCGCGCTCTCTTCCTCTCAGAACTTTTAAAAAAAAAAATCTCTTGCATACCTCAAGACTAAATCAGGTGCTCATTTTGGTTACTGATTTCATTTTCTCTTCCCCTTTTTAAGGGAACAAAATTGGCTCAGCTATCTTAATAGATCCTTTTCCTTGTCTGTCAGCTATTGGAAGTATATATTGCTAAATCGAAAATGAGAGAAAAAATAAGAGGCCCAAATGACCAGGTTTTAATAATGAAGAGTAGGGGCACCTGGATGGCTCAATCAGTTGAAAGTCCAACTCTCGATTTTGGCTCATGTCATGATCTCAGGGTCATGAGATCAAGCCCTGTGTTGGGCTCCGCAGGAAGTTGTCTTGAGTTTCTCTCTCCCTCTCCTCCTGCCGCCCCACTCTGTGTGCATGCTCGCTCTTGCTCTCTCTCTCTCTCTCTCTCTCTCTCGAGATCTTTAAAAGAAGATAATGAAGAGTAAAAGAAGAATATGTAGAATCTGGGAGTAGAAGAGTTTTGGGTGTAGAGTTTTACTAAAATTACTGACTAGGTCTTAGGGGACTGGAGATGAGGCATTACACATAGGAGATAGGTAAAATATTTGAAACCTTGTTTGGAATATCTTTTTTAAGGAACATATTTTATGTCTGGCAGCAGGGCCCACAGTCTGTACTTTTTAAAAAGTTTTCCAGGTGATTCTGGTATTAGTCAGGTTTGAGACCCACTGTTCTAAAGTTCAGTAACAAAAACAAAAATGTTTTCCCCCTATGATGCTTTTGCAGTCTGAAGATCTGTTCAGCCTCATTGAAACGCATGAAGCAAAACCATTGAAACTTTATGTGTACAATACAGACACTGATAACTGTCGAGAAGTGATTATTACACCAAATTCTGCATGGGGTGGAGAAGGCAGGTAAGGTGGTTTTTTAGACTAAGTTGTGATTGCTTAAACTTACAGTAAATATTATAAACATCATTGCTTTTATTTTGAAACAGTTTATTAGTTTATTATAAGATTTGTCTCTAGAAAAGGAAAGAGCTGACCTAGAATATTGAAACCAGTAATCCATTTTTTTTAAAGCACATGTTAGGGTAGTGTGGTATATATACTACCGTCCTTTTCTTTACTGTTCTAAGAGCAAACAGCCTTGTTTTATTTTGTTATTTTAATAAAATAGTTTTCAGTTTTATTTTCCCAGTTCCCCTCCCCAACAGTGGGATAATGCAAGTGTAAATATCTCTAGCTGCTGGGGAAATTTCTTAGCACTTTATGGAAACTGTTGACTTTCAAAAATGGAGAGACTGGGGATCCCTGGGTGGCGCAGCAGTTTGGCGCCTGCCTTTGGCTCAGGGCGCGATCCTGGAGACCCGGGATCGAATCCCACATTGGGCTCCCGGTGCATGGAGCCTGCTTCTCTCTCTGCCTGTGTCTCTGCCCCTCTCTCTCTCTCTCTCTGACTATCGTAAATAAATAAATTAAAAATTTTAAAAAAAATGGAGAGACTGATTTCAACCAAAAGTTAGACAAAATTGCAACAACAATAAAAACAACATAGAAGATTAAGCCAAGGAGAGAAACAGACTGTAGAAAATCAGTTTTCCAGGACTGTTCATCAAGTCAGTTCCCTATTTCAAAAAAGCCAAAGGAAAACATGAAGACTTAACTTTGCTTCTTTAGGTCTTTCATGTTGTTTAAATTGTACAACTTCTTCGTTATTTTGAAAGGCTTGTGTAATTGAGGAATTCTTGAGCATAAGCCATAATTGTAGGAAAGCCTAGGGTTTGGAAACTTTTCTTTTCTCTTTTTTTTTGGAAACTTTTATAAGTATTTTGTAAAAGTTCCAACATTTGCTGGGAAGAGGATGACTTAGTTGAGACAGAGAAAAAGAAAGACCCTATTTGTTCATAATATCTTTCCCCACACTACCTGAGATTCTGTAGCTGACTATATGTTGCAACCAGAAACCTGGCTTGTTGCAATTTGAGAAAATAGATAGAGGTATCATCTTAAGAATCTGGACTATCTAGAGCAATTCCTGATCAAGTTATTGTCTATTGTCCAGGTTTGTAAACACAGAAGTATGATCTCAAGGCATTCAAAATTGACTCCTTTCAGAGGGGACTGCCTTATATAAATAAAATTTGTAGAGAAGCTGTTGTATTTATTAGATGGTAAATTTTTAAGTTTATAGTGGAAACATTTCCCCTGTCCAGTTAGAAGAGTACTCAGAATAGTATCACAAGAGTACTCGGGGGCAGCCTGGGTGGTTCAGCGGTTTAGCGCCGCCTTCAGCCCAGGGCATGATCCTGGAGACCCGGAATCGAGTCCCACATTGGGCTCCCTGTGTGGAGCCTGCTTCTCCCTCTGCCTATGTCTCTGCCTGTCTCTCATGAATAAATAAATAAAATCTTTAAAAAAAAAAAAAAAAGTATTCGGTAAATATGGAATCAAAGTACAAGGAAGAGGGGCATCTGGATGCAGGTTTAGTATCTACGTTTGATTCGGGTTGTGGTCCGGGGGTCCTGGGATCGAGTCCTGATTCAGGCGCCTTGCAGGGAGTCTACTTCTCCCTCTGCTTATGTCTCTGCCTCTCTGTGTGTGTGTCTCTCATGAATAAATAAATAAAATATTTTTTTTAAAAAAGTACAAGGAAGAAATTCTGATGATGAAGTCCAACTGCAAAGAACATCACTAATTCTTTAATGTTTCATCTTGCTAAGTACTGCTACGTGCTTGTTCTTGGAGCCCTTTTCTAGGCTCTGGCAATTGTTCCTTTTCTTTAGAAGATATTTTTCTTTTTGACAAGGTTTAATATCATTGATCAGCCATTGCTTTAGACAGATCCATATAGACCATTTTCCTGAGTCTTCCCATTTGACAGATGTGTGTCTCTGGGTTTCATTCCTTATTTAGAGGCTGCTCAGATTTCAGCATATTTCTCTTAGCTTCAGTCTTGGGTTATCTTTAAGTTTGCAGAGGGTCTCACTGTAGCCTCAGTGCTTTCTCTACAACCACTTATTATTTTGATTAATAAGAACCTTGTTTTAAAATGCCCTTACCTCTGAAAGGCTACCATTGATCAGTTTAAATTATTTAATCTTACTTTCTTCCTCTAAATCTGAGATCTAGTTCAGTAAGGATTGCAGATTTGATCATAGAATGGACGAAAAGGGAGCAAAGGAACAAGTAATTTTGTAATATGAAGCATCATTGTAAAATCAGATTTGAATTCAGAAGAGCTGGAGTTGGCCACTGCTTGCTCTCCCAGCTTTTGGTGGTGTAGTATCCACAGAAATAACAGATGCCTTGGCAGGAGGGAGGCACAGAGATACCTGTGTGTGGCCTTCTCAGAAAGTATCAAGTAGTTTGGGAGATAAAAGTAATCATGATGGAAACCGAAGGTGGAATCTGATATGAAGGACCTTACATGTCATGGTCAGGAATTTGGATACACCTCGGGCAGTGGGACCGTGAAATATTGTACCTGTGGGGGTCATTGGTTCCAAACAGAAACCAGTTGTTGTCATAAGCAGACATGAATTTATTATTGTAGAATTTCTCATATAATCAAAGAAACAGCTAAAGAATCAGACATGGGAAGGACAGGACTTAACACCGCTAGGGAGTTTAAAAGGAAGGAAACTGGCAGTTTTCATTAGTACTCTAAAGGGATGGATAAAGCCTTTTTGTTTTTTCTGTCACTCACGAGATTTGCAGCCATGGACAAGAGGGGTGAATTGGCATGGTTTTAGTTATGAGCCATTTCTTGGTTTGGACAAGGTCCCCTGACTGACAATCCCACCAACACTGCACACAGTGTGAAGAAGTAATTCTCCAAAGGGAAAAACGAATATTGGGAGGCCAGCAGACTGAACAGAAGCAATGTGATTATGTCTTATTAGAAAGATGCCTCTGGTGGCAGTGGGAGGATGAAGTAGAATAAATCTGGATTAGTTTGGATTGATTTGTGTCAGGTTCTGAAATTCAACTAGGGGCTTTATAAATGACATCATTGTACAGAAGTGCTTGGAGCTTTTCAGTGGAAAGGCTGCATGTCATTCATTCAGCAAATAATTATTAGGTGTCTGCCATGTGCCAGGAACTGTTATGGCAGTAAACAAAACGAGGTCTCTGCCCTCAAGGACCTTAACATTTTGTTGGGGGAGACAGAAATAAATGTGCAGTGTTGTTAGTTGATGATAAATACTTGAAGGAAAATAAAGAAGAGTAAGGGTCGTGTCTGTGGTGGAGGGAAGGGTGCTGTTTTATGAAGTGTGGTCAGAAGAGACCTCTGATAGGATGACACTGTTTAAAAGAGTGGAAATTGGTTTTGTATTTCAAAACCTCAGAGAAATGTTAGTTGTGATTGATAACAATAACTTTAAGAAAAAAAAATTTTTTTTGTAGCCTAGGATGTGGCATTGGGTATGGTTACTTGCATCGAATACCAACACGCCCATTTGAAGAAGGGAAGAAAATTTCTCTTCCCGGACAGATGACTGGTACACCTATTGCTCCTCTTAAAGATGGGTTTACAGAGGTAAGACAACTTTACTACCAATGATATCATAAAACTTCCAGTAAAATGAATCGTGTCAATATGTATGGTGGTAGCGCTAATGAAGGTAGGGCAGGCGATGAGTTAAGTGTTGACCATGTTGAATTTGAAGTTCCTGTAGGGATATCCAGCTGGGTAGCCTTATGGATCTGGATTTCGGGAACCAAGGAGAAGGCCAGAGATACAGATTTGGGAATCATCAGCAAAGGGAGGGTAATTTAACCTAATGAATGAACAGTGATAAAAATCGTCAAGGAATTGGGTTTGGGCGGGTCAGAGGACTGAGGTTGAAATTTTGAACATTCCTAATATTCAAATGGATGAATAGAAAAGGGATCCAGCAAAAGACGCTCGGGAGAAGTCCAAAGGGAGGACAAAGCTTCAAAAAAAAATAAATAAATAAATAAATAAAAAAGGCACATCAGCTATGTGAGGTACTGAGAGGAGTGAAAAATACATGTCCTGGGCAGGGCAGTTGTGTCAAGTCACAGGGGACAGAGGGCAAATAGTGGGTGATAAGGTGAGATGATGAGAGCTGATGCTTGCTGTTTCAACAAATTTAACTGGGAAGGCAGAGCTAAATGCTGTGTGAGGACTATTACAGGATTAAAATGAAACTTTAAGGAATAAGATATTTGTGCAGGCTTATAGGCTTTTAAAATGTTTTCTGTGCAAGCCTCACAGGACAGTTAACTCTTCTTTGCATGAATAAATAAAAAAACAGACATTGAGAAAGGAAACGCTACTGTTGTAAAGAAAGGGCTGCCACCACTGTCATTTTATGGGACACAGTTTGGCCATCCCCAATTCTAAAGAAAGGGAAGAGGAGCTACTAAGAAAGTGGAACCTTTCCTCACTCCTCAGCCCTGCCATAACCTGACAGCCAGAGCCCATGTGGTTACATGTTCAGATTCCTGCTGCCATGTCTGCTGCTCCTTGTCTGTGGTTCCTGTCCTGGATAAGCCTGTGGGCAGTATGAGAAGACCAGTGGGTGAAATGGCAGCTAGTGAAAAGGGCGGGGATTCAGGTTGTGTTGGGATGTGCCGAGGGCACTGGACCTGACAGAAATTGGAGGATCCCGAGGTGAAACTGCCCATCCACAGAATCCACGTAGACTCAGCCCTCCCCCAGCTTGGAAGGTAGAGGTCTGGCTGCCCCACTCATTCATTGATGAGAAAAGATGAGATAGCCTCATGCAGTTACACATCTTGAGACACTTGTAAGGACGCTACCATGGTATTAAGGCTTTGAGCGTTTTCTTCCACGAACAATGAAAGTTAAAAACTGGCTGAGAACTCAGACAAGAGGAAAGTGGTGGGGTTTTAAAGGTAGAGTAAAAATGATTACGGCTATGAAGGAAGAAAAAGGAGAATCTCCCCCTAGTATGGAAGTAACTAGAAGCAGTGTGTGTAATGGGGGAGATGCCACATGTCAGGAGACTGGAAGTGACAGGATGGGGAAATTTTATAGTGCATGGTCCTGGACATGTAACAAAAATAGGAAGGAGCGTCTGATGGCGGAAGTGCCAGGTGAAAACTGTTGACAGCTAGTATGATCAAAAAAGGTGTCTGTTAAGAAATAAAACAGATGAGCAAATGGGAAAAGAAAAGAGACAGGCAGTCCAAGAAACAGACTCTTAACTCTGGAGAACAAACAGATCCTAACCAGGGGGTTGGGGTGAAGGAGGCACCCGGTACGGAGGCAGTGACCCACTATCTGTACACCTGAAGCTCCTGTTATGCTGTATGTTAACTAACTGGAATTTAAATAAAAACTTTCTGGGACACCTGGGTGGCTCAGTGGTTGAGCATCTGCCTTCGGCTCAGGGCGTGATCCCAGGATCCAGGATCGAGTCCCACATCAGGCTCCCTGCAGGGAGCCTGCTTCTCCCTCTGCCTATGTCTCTGCCTTTCTCTCTGTGTCTCTTATGAATAAATACATCTTTAAAAATAAATAAATACACACATACATACATACATACATACATACATACATACTTTCTTTAAAAAAGGTATCTGTAGGGCAGCCCTGTGGCACAGCGGTTTGGCGCTGCCTTCTGCCCGGGTCGTGATCCTGGAGTCCCGGGATCGAGTCCTGCGTCGGGCTCCCGGCATGGAGCCAGCTTCTCCCTCCTCCTGAGTCTCTGCCTCCCTCTCTCTCTCTCTCTCTCTGTCTCTCATGAATAAATAAGTAAAATCTTTAAAAAAAAAAAAAAAAAAAGGTATCTGTAGGACCTAAGATAGTATCTGTATTTTCTTTCAAGTGAACTTGAGTAATTTTTTCTTTCTTTCGTTTTTGGCAGGTCCAGCTGTCCTCAGTCAATCCCCCATCTTTGTCACCACCAGGAACTACAGAAATTGAACAGGGTCTGTCTGGACTTTCTATTAGTTCAGCTCCACCAGCTGTCAGTAATGTTCTCAGTACAGGTGTGAAGAAATTATATTCTCTTTTCAGCCTACTTTCTTTTTACATGATACTCTTTTCTGTCTCAAGCTAGAATTTTAAAAATTAATGCCAGTGTACTTTGAAAATTGTAAATATGCTCTGCATTTAAACCTCTTCTCAGTATATTTTAGAGTCTGGGCTTCTCTTAGATTGGAAAAGTGGTAGAGTCAGGACTGTACCTTTAAATTCTGTTTACTTGCTCTATTTACTCAACAGATGTTTGCAGTATTCTCTGTGTAGTAAACACTGGAGATACAAAAGTGAGCAGGACACCATTCTCTCCCTGGGGGTTAAGTCTTGCTCAGTGGACACATGTATGTCTTCCTCCCTGTCCTTATTTCTTGTTCTACCCAGTACAGTCCTTCCTTGGTTTAGGTTTTTTCCAACAGCTTCATCAATATATAAATCACGTACTATATCACCCATTTTTCAGTGTATTTGCAGAGTTGTGCAACTATCACGTCAGTCAATTTTAGAATACCTCATTACCCCAAAAGAAACCCTATGCCCTATCAGTCACTCACGGTTTTCCCCAACCCTTCAGGCCTAGACAATTCCTAGTTTACTTTGTTTTTCTGTGGATTTGCCTAATCTAGACATTTCATGTGATATGCATGGTTTCTGTGACAAACTTCTTTCACTTAGAATAATGTTTTCAAAGTTCACTTGTGTGGTAGCATATATTAATACTTCCTTTTTATGGCTAAATATTATGTTCCATCATATGGACTCCACATTTTATTTATCCATTTATCAGTTGTGGGACATTTAGGTTGTTTTTACTTTTTGGCTGTTAGGAATAATGCTACTATGAACATTTGTGTACAAGTTTTTGCGAGAACCTGTGTCTTCATTTTTCTTGGTTATATTCCTAGGCATTGGATTGCTTGGTCACGTGATCTAGATTTTGATATTTCTGTAGAGTTTATTTTTCCATTGCCTTTTTTAAAAACACCTGTTTTCTGATTTTGTTTCTTCATAATACCAAGAGTATATTTTTACTCAATAAATGTTGACCAAGTGAAATACTGACATAGTTTAGTTTTATTTCATTAATACTTACTCTTGAGCTCCTTTTAATATTTGTGTTCTAGTAGAATATATTCTACTTGGTCTTGGAATGGACTTAATAGATGCATTCACCAAGATGTAGGTATGATCTCTGTACGTGGTCCCCTTGTTCAAATCCCAGCCCTTTTCACAGTCTTTATTTTTGTTCCCAAAGATAAGTTCTAGATATAATTTAAAATTTCAATTTTTTTAGAATTCAAAATTTCAGACATAGCCAAAAGTAGACACCACGGTATTATGAACCCCCACCACCCAGCCTCACCAGTTTGCACTATGGTGACATGCTTCTGTACCTCCTACTCTTTGCTGTTTTTCACCCCGGCTTTTTTTAAATATAATTTGCATACCATAAAATTAACTCACTGTACACATACAACTCAGTGATTTTTTAGTAAATTTATGGAGTTGTGCAGTCATCACCACAATCCTGGTTTAGAACATTTCCTAGAGGAAATGAAATATGAATGTCATCAATATCAAGTCATAGATCAATTGGGAGGGAATCGAAAGTTTATTTCATTTGAGTGGCTTTGGAATCCTTTTGTCTGTTGTGATTTTTCTCTTGGATTCCATCAGATGGTCTTCTAGTTTATTCCTGAATAGACTTGTACAGGTGCAAACTGTTCTGTGTCTGAATAATTCTTTTCTCTTTTTAAGTATTCCAGTGCCGTATCAGAGCTCTTCTGATTTTGAAATAGCTGACATCTCTCTTCAAATCTCAGTTTCTTTTTGACATTTTAAATCTCCCCTCATTACATCATACTTACACTTGTATTGTCTTGTAAGCACATGCACTGAGATCCCTGGCCTTGTTCTACTGTAGAGAAATGGCTTCTTGAATGTTAAAAGACAGAAATGTAAATCAGTTGCTCAGAAGACACTGAAATCAACATCTTCACTTTGAGTAAATCAATTTAAAAAGTGAATATTCTAGCAACGTGACACACTTTTATTTTTTATTTACCTGTCTTTTTTAATTAAATTGCTGCAAAGTAGCCCAGTAAGTAACTGTAGAAACATTAAAAGTGTTTTTAAGAAAATAAGAAAACTTTGGATTTGCAAATTTGGGAATTATAATTTAGAAAATGAAGAGATCATTTTGAAGTGATGTTAATCAGTACGACCTTTTCAGTGCAGTCCCTCGTGTTTCCTGTCCCCTCCCGTGCTTGATTTTTCTGCAGATAACTCACACCATTTTACACATGCTGTGTATTTTACTTTTTTAACATCAGTCTCCCTTTTCCTGCCCCTCATCAGAATATATCCTGAAGGTAGGAATTTGTAATTTCTTTATGCTATAGAGTGCCTCAGTGCCTAGAACAATGTCTGATATTCAATAGGTGCCCTCCAAAACTTTGAATGAACATATCGGTCACCCAACTTTTCTGCGAATCTGATAAAAGCAAAGAACCCTCCTCTACTTTTACATGCCTCCCATTGCTACAGAAAAGAAAATATACGAGAAAAATAAAGAATTAACTGTCTGAAAAGTGTTGCTTCATACTTTGAGGCACAGTTCATTTCTGCTTACCATATTTTAGCAGATTTCTGTAAGACAGAATCTGGAATCCATGTGCATTACTCCCGTTGTTTGGACAGCAGAACCTCTCATATGAGTGAGTAGGTGGTAAACATTAGTAGATAACCTTCATCATTTAGTATCCTAAGAGTTACTTGCATTTGAGAACGTAACCTCCTCAAGCTGACGTTAGTAAAAAGACTTCAGAGGAGTGTCACAGAACCTAAAGAGCAAGAGGAAACGGAAATTCAGGAAACCAGGTCATTCTCCATCTCTGGAGGCCCGCATACTCTTGTCTTTTTCAGGCCATCTGCATCATCTCCCCTCTCACAGACCAGCATTCGTGGTTTCACAGAGCATGTGCCCCCACTGCCCCCAGCAGCCTTAGGTTTATGTGACGTCTGGTGCAAGAGTCCAATAGACATTGACTAGACTCTTTGAGTCCCATTTCTGAATTTCTGAGACAGTTTTCTAATCTAGCCCTGCTTAGGTCTGGAGTGTGTGTGTGTGTGTGTGTGTGTGTGTATAAAATTCTTGTCCAGAGAGCTTAGCTGGAGTGGGTTTGCAGAGCCTTCTACCCTCTTAGGCCGCACTCTGGTAACAGTCTTCAGTAAAGGCCACAGGCCAAGTATGCTGACCAGCTAAGACAGTGAGGCAGCCTGAAACTAGGACTGAATGAAGTCCCAGTGAACGAAGACCTTGCCATACTGGGAAGGGGAGGGGACTGAAGACTCTCCTAATAACATCTGTCCATTCTTTATCAACTGAATTTGTTAGATATTTTTTTAAAGATCATGTTTTTGTTTTAGGTGTACCAACAGTACCATTATTGCCACCACAAGTAAACCAGTCCCTCGCTTCTGTGCCACCAATGAACCCAGCTACTACATTACCAGGTAAGCAGCAGGAGACCAGAGATGTATGTGGTAATAATAACATTCCTAGTACTGTGCATCTTTAAAAACAGTGAAAAAATCTTATACCTGTGTGGTGATTTTTTGTCTTTTAATCTCATTTTATCTTTGCTGTAACTTTATGATAAATTAGAGCAAGTGGCAACAAGCTGTCAGGTACCAGCTGTTAGCTTTGAGCTCAGGCTCCTTATGCTCAGCCAGCTACCCATCCAATGCAGCATGAGGCAGGAAGGAGGAATGTGTAAAAGTTCTGTCCTTCAGTGCTTCCTTAGTTGGGGCTCTCTAGTAGTTCTTCAGAGGAATAGGCATCCTGTCCCGAAAGAAAGCGTTCCATATTAGGTTGTTCAGAAGCTCTAACATTAAGTTAAATTTTTATATTTCTTACTGTTCCCAGTGAAGACCAAGTGTCTTTATCCATCAGATAACAATCAAATATTATTTCAGAGATCAAATATACTTGTACTGTGAGAGCCTTTAATCGTATGACTAAAGATGTCATTACACAGACATACTAAACCATTAATAAAATGTGTACACAGATACACAGTGGCAGAGAAGTATGGTAAAATGTTGACGTGGGAATTTGAATGAAAGGTATGTGTGGGATTTCCTTATTTAAACTACTCATGCAACTCTAAGTCTGAAATTATTTCAGGAAACAAAATATTAAAAAGCCAGAGGGACTGTAAACCTCAGCCATCAAAGAGAATTCTGTTTAGTTGCATTTACCGCCGCACTAGCTGAGCTCCATCAGCCCTTTCTCTACGGCACGCAGGCCGTGGTCATTCTGGCTCTCAGATCTGCAAGTCCTCGTGTGTTTTAACACTTGCCTACTGAGCCATCTAATCACTTAGATCACTTAGGTACAGAAAGACATTTCACTTAAGTGAGATGTTTCGCTCTTGTTAATGTCAGACACAGAACTGCCACCCAGTAAGTGGACGTCTGGTGTTCTCACTTTGAAGTGGGTAGTATTCTTTTCAAAACACAAGGATTGAATGTTTTCCCCAGAGGAAGTAGTTTACCTTCTGTTCTCTGCCTTCTCTCTAGGTCTGATGCCTTTACCAACAGGACTACCTAACCTACCTGCCCTCCCCAACCTCAACCTTCCCACACCGCACGTCATGCCAGGCGTCAGCTTACCAGAACTCGTGAACCCGGGTATGTTGCCCATCCTGCCTTCCTAGGACTCTGTCTAATAAAAAGCTTTTATCCAGGAAAGCAGATCCTCTATTGCACTTTTTTCTGGAAAGGTTAGATCGGTTTAACAGATTTCAGCTGCTTCAAACAAATATTAATCTCTTTTATCTAAAAAGCTTAAAAAAAGAAAATATTTTTGTGATTCTCCTCCTTGGCCGCCTCTTCTCCATTTTCCTCTCCTTGCACCCTGACAGCCCAAGTAGCATAAAGACAATTGCGGAAATAAAGCCCAGTGGTGTGGGCATTGCTGTAACTGCTGCAGACAGAAGGCATGTGCAGCTCACCCCGTGAGCGTGCATGGACTCCCCATGACTCTCCTGTTCTGGGCGGCTGCCAGTGGTGCTTGTTTGGAGCAGCCAGGCCGAGGACCTTGGGCTGGGAGATTCTCATCCTCGTTCAGCTGGCTGCATTTGTTATTTGATGAATCTTCTCTGTTATTAACAGATGTTTTTATCATCAAAACTATTGAGATAGTTTAGCTACAAATAGTTAAGCTAGCCAATATTCAAGTGTTTACACTCAGATTTAATGCACTGGTGGAAATGAAGCAGCAGAGGGCCCAATAAATCTGCTCTTCTGGTTAATGAGTACCCACATCACCTTTAACTTAGAGGTGGCCGCAGGTCAGGGCTGTCATTTCCTAATTTCCGTAGCTAGGCCCATGAGTGATGTCGCTGAGCGTACGTTGTCCTGTTTCTGTCCGGATTATAACTGCCCCTGCCGTGCCGCTCCCTATCTGCATGTGTGCATTCCCTGTCCCCATTAGCCTGTTTGCTTTTCAGCACAGTGGTTTAAAAAACAAAGGAAGACTGTAAACTCTACCATTTACTTATCTTAGCACTCCCTTTGTTTTTTCTTTTATGCCCTGTATTCTTGGCTTCTTCTGCCCTTTCCCCCAAATTCACAAACTCTTAAGAGCTTTGAGGGTTTTGCCAGCCGCGTGGTTGCTCTGAATGCGTTGTACATCCTACCTTTCCTTGATTTCCTAATACTTTTTCTTCATTCTGCAGTTCAAATGCTTGAAGTGTATTATTGGTCACAGTAAACCCACCAGGTGTAATGGTTGCTGGTCAGTCGCAGGGCTTGACCCGAGGCTGGGTACTTGCGGGGGTGCTGGGCCGCCCCCCGCCCTTGCTGCTGTCTGTCCAGAGGGCAGCTCCGCCTCGGCCTCACCTGCTGGGGTGAACGGGGTTCTCCTGTCCTATGCGAGGGTGGCCGCTTTGCCTGCTGGGTGTGCTTCTGTCTGTTCTGACTGGGAGACTCACTTCTCTGGAGTGGCTGAGCCACGGGGAGGTTCTGGAGTGGAGAAGCCCAGAACCGGTCCTCCTGGCCAGCTGCTCTTGTGACGGGTGTTTAACTCTGGCCTGGCTTCTGCCTGAGGATACGCAGAGGTTGTGATTTGTGTTGTCTCTCCTTGGCTTCAGTTCCTTAATGAAATGCAAATTAAAACAGTCATGTGATGATGACTACTGCTTTTTTAGTGCTGGGAGGATGTGTGATCTCTGCCGTTTTTGTCCTAGGTTTGCCACCTCTTCCTTCCTTGCCTCCCCGAAACTTGTCTGGCATGGCACCTCTCCCCATGCCATCCGAGTTCCTCCCGTCATTCCCTTTGGTTCCAGAGGTGTCTTCTGCAGCAAGCTCAGGGGAGCTGCTGCCCTCCCTCCCGCCCACCGGCAGCCCGCCCTCCGACCCTGTCACAACCACCGCAAGGGCAGATGCTGCCTCTGCACCCGCACCCACACCCACACCTGCTGGGGATGCAACGCCTCCCACTCACAAGGCCCCCGGCGCTGTCGAGGACAAAGTCTGCGAATCCACCCCGACCAGCGAGAAGCCTGTCTCCGCAGTTACGGATGCAAGTGCCTCCGAGTCACCCTAACTTCGAACCGGTCTTCGGAAGCGGCATGGTGGGCTTCCCCAACTGCGGGAGCGTGTCTGGAAATGCAAACTATCATTAATTTCACACTAGTTTGTACCGTATCTGTAGGCATCCTGTACATAATTCTAAGGGGAAAACTAAGGAAGAGGACGTGGGCTTGGGGCCTGCCGAGTCGGGGTGGGGCCCACAGGCAGGGTTGGGAAGTGTCAGAGTGCTTGTATTTTAAAACAACCAAAAAGAATTGTAAGAGTGGCTTGCTGCCAGGTTTCCACTGCCATTCTTGGGGGTATACATCTTTGGGAAAGGTGGTGACAGGGCATCCGCTAGGCTCCCTGTCGCCCTGCTGCTCCTTCTGTAAGAAAATGAAATATTTTATGCCTAGTACTCACACTCAACATTTCTTGTATTTTGTAAATCGTTTTTGAGAATGCAGACCACCTCACTAAATGGTGAAAGGAAAAGCTATTTTACTTTTGGTCTCTGTGAGTCACATCCCTCTAAAGGTTTACATGAAAATTCCAACTAAAGATGTTTGTTAAAAGTTACACAATGTGCACTATTAATTGAACATCTTTTTATTCAGCCTATACACAGATCTTTGTTTAGAGCTCTCAGAATTACTCAGATAACATTTTGTAACTGCTGCTGTTGCTTTATACGTCCACCGTAAAAATGGCATTTAAAAAGAAATAAAGGAGATGTTGCACAGTTTTAAACCAGAAGGTGGCACTTTGTGGCTACTTATAATATTATAGCTCTACTGGAAAACATAGATACAGCAATAAATTACAGTAATTTTATTTTTTCTTCTTGTGGTGCATTTAAATGATGACTCTTAATTACCATGTATGCTCTTGTCACTCTCCAGTATGTCACACATCTTTAATGTAATTTTTCATGTCTTATGTTTGCTTTTTCTTAAGTTTTCTAAGAGATGGTAAGTTAAGTGGAATTGATTTATTGAATGAAATTAAATGCATATTATATCTGTTTTTTAAATAAGAAAAAAGAGGTTCATCAGTTACTGACCTGGTGGTAGCATGAATGCCTAAGGGAGCTGCACCGTGGTTCACCTGCAGTTCCTCAGCCAGAAACTAGACTTAAGTGGCACCGACCCATTGCCCTCATAGGGGGCCCAGCACCAGCCAGTATTTAGGGTGTATCCGCTTCTGGAGCCAGGTGTGTACTTAAAGCTCAGCTCCAACTCTAAGCATAGCTCCTTTTGTTCGCATTGTAAATATTTCTAGAATATTTCTCGCAATAATCCTGTTTTTTGAAAAAGAGCTTATAACAGGAAATATCTTCACAGGCATATAACAGGTAGGAAAAGTATTTAAATGTTAGAATTTTTTAGTTTCCAGGATAGGAGGAGGTTGGGCAGTTGTTATTACATTCTAAAAGATGCTCATATTTTTAAAAAACGTCCAGGAGATACCTTAGTGGAAAGTACATAAATACATTTAAGCTTTAAAAGTGATTTATTTTTATTTTTATTTTTTTTAAGATTTATTTATTCATGAGAGAGAGAGAGAGAGGCAGAGACCCAGGAGGAGGGAGAAGCAGGCTCCATGCTGGGAGCCCCATGCGGAACTCGATCCCGGGACTCCAGGATCACACACTGCGCCAAAAGCACACTCAGCTAAACCGCTGAGCCACGCAGGGATCCCTTAAAAGTGATTTAAAAAACAAAAACAACCCAGCAATTCTTCCAATGCAGTGATTACTTTTGTGAGGTCACACTTCTCATTTGAGAAGGACAGTCCTGGACCGTCTTTCCAGAAGAACATCCATACGCATATATAAAACCTAAGCTCTGAAGAGAGAGGGGTTCTTGGCGTTCATTTGAAGGATGGGCACAGACTTGGCCTATGGTGGCTCATTGAATCTTCTTGTACAAAGCACTTATTTTAGATAATCTCTGCTTCCTTCTGAAAACCTGTTTAAGTGTTAGATGGTAGTAGATCCTGTACTGGTGCCAGAAACACGGATGTAAAAGGTCGTGTCCCTGCCAGGAGGACACTTAACTGTGGCCGTGCTAAGGGAGGGAGGGTGGGGGTGGGGGTCGGGGTGCGTCAGTCCTCCGGGCACTCCAGAAACACTGCTCTCACCATGGGGATGGGCTTTCTGGCCAGCCCACGAGGGGAGGATCACATGACATCAATTCCCTTTGAACCCCCTGTGTCACACTGTATTCCTAAGTGCACACAAGAGAGACACAAGGCAGTGATGGGGGAGGACATTGGTTTGGAATAAACTGCATTATCACAAATAGTCAGAAAATAATGGTGGCTTAAATAAAGTGTATTTCTCCCATGTTCAGATAGTTGGTTGGAGATAGTCTGGCAGAGGCGGGGCTGGTCCACTGCAACGTCCGAGACCTTAGCTCCCATCTAGAGGCCTACAGGGTCTTTCCATTTCCATGGTCATGCCAAAGACTCGGGTGGCAGCTGCAGCGTCAGCCGTGCCATTCTTGTTCCAGCCAGAGAAGGTACCTTCCTCTTTCCTTTGGGGACGGTTCAGAGAAGTGTCCTGTCACAGTACGGTGGCTTATATCCTTCAGGCCAGTGTGGAGTTACATGGCCACTTCCAGCCAGAGAACCGAAGTCTTTATCCTGCCTTGTGTTCAGCCACTACTGAGGAGGAAGAAGAGGAGCCAGTGAGGCCCAGTGAGCAGCCCTCCTGCACCCACAGCGGGACTGAGCCCTCGGTGAGGCCCACATGCAGCACCACTGTTCACACCGAGGTTTGGCGGAGCCAGAAGAGGCCATGTGGTGAGGGTGCTGGGAGTTGGGGAGGTTTCTGAGAGGCAGCATTTGACATAAGGAACTACTTAGGCAAAGGAGAGGGCAGAGACCTTCTAGGTTAGGGACATGTTTAAGGAATGGCAAGGAGAGTGCACAGGGCTCCTGAGGGCCGGCCTGGGGAGTTGGGGCTTTGTCTTAAAAATAGGAGTCACTGAAGGGGCTCCATGGGGTACAAGCTCGGATGTGCATGTGAGAAAGCCAGGGCTGCAGTGGTCCCTCCACAGGGCCACCAACTCAGAAATGAAGGAAAAGAAGGGAAGAGCTTCAGGGCGGATGGAAGAAACAGACTTGCTGCTGTCAACCAGAGGGCACTTTTTTTTTTTAAGGATTTTTTTTTAAGGATTGATTGATTTGAGAAAGAGCCAGGGAGGCAGAGGAAGAAAGAGTCTTAAGCAGGCTCCATGCTCAGCGGGGACCCTGAGATCTTGACCTGAGCTGACTGCACCACCCAGGCTCCCCCATCCAGAGGCGCCTTTGACAGCGAAGGCTGGGGGTGATGACTTCAGCCTCCCCCTTTGGTTTTTGTTCCTGTTTTATCCTTAGTCCATTATTAAGCACACTTACCAGGAAGAGTAAAGTTTAGCTCACTCCCTGATAATTGAAAAAGGAAAGGAAAGGAAAAGGACTTTCCTTATTTGTGAGATGCCAACTAATGTTCAAGGATGGCTCTGCCTTGGCCTGAAGGTGAAAGCCTTCCCTTTAATTATCTGAGCACCCAGTAAGTGTTTCAACCCCCGGCTGCAGTTGGAATCACCTTGATTAGAATATGGATTCCTGGGCCCTGGGAGTTTTAAGAAGCTTCCCAGGGCATGGGAACCACTAAACACTGACATTTCTCCTCCACACTGAACCTGTCCTGTCCCTTGCTACCAGTAGCAGCACCTACCCACACCACCTGGGTGATTGAACCAGACTGTTCCAGAACTTGTGGAGGTAATAAGACAACATAAAGGGTCATTGTCTACTAAGATGTTTTCCCACTTAGCAAAATGCCCATGTTAAGAGACGATTTATTGCTTATTATTTTATTGCTGATACTTTTTTGCCTTAGATCTAGGAAGAACAGCTTCCCGCATTGCTAACCAACGCATTCCTTTATAAGCGCCTTGCATAAAAGCCAGTTTGAGTAAATAGAAGACCAGGGAATCAATGCCAAGCATGAGAAGCACAGGCCAGTGGAAGAGCAGGTGGGCTGGCTCTCAGGCTGGGAGCATCCTGGGCCCCGGGGGGGGGGGGGGGGGGGGGTAGAGAATGCCCTGCTCCCAGAGGCAGCCGGTGGCAGTGGGGTCCCCCAGCTGTGGGAGGCCAGGGACAGAGCTTGCATCTGTTATAGAGCAGCTGAGGGCTGTGTGCAGAAAAAGCCACCTCTCCAGGGAATCAGGCGAATGTGGGTGCCCTCTGGCCACTTGGCCAGTTCAAACAAAGCATGAGGAAACCATCCACTGGTGGAGGTGGGCCCCAGGGACTTTCAGTGTTATCAGTTCAGGTTGCACAGTATTTCCTGGCAATAGAATTCCCCTGTTCCACGAAGGCCACTGGGACTCAGGATACTAACAGTATGTGCGGGCAGCCCAGTTGGCTCAGCGGGTTAGCGCCGCCTTTGGCCTGGGGTGTGATCCTGGAGACCCAGGATCGAGTGCCACGTCGGGCTCCCGGCATGGAGCCTGCTTCTCCCTCTGCCTGTGTCTCTGCCTGCCTCTCTCTCTCTCTCTCTCTCTCTCTCTCTCGTCTCTTGTCTCTCGTCTCTCCTCTGTCTCTCATAAATAAATAAATTCTTAAAAAACAACAGTACGTGCTCACTGCTGGTGGGATGAACAAGGAAGCAAGGGGTGCTTGGCTGGCTCAGTCAGTAGAGTGTGCAACTCTTTTTTTTTTTTTAACTCTATTTTTTTTATTTTTATTCATTTATGATAGTCACACAGGGAGAGAGAGAGAGAGGCAGAGACACAGGCAGAGGGAGAAGCAGGCTCCATGCACCGGGAGCCTGATGTGGGATTCGATCCCAGGTCTCCAGGATCGCGCCCTGGGCCAAAGGCAGGCGCCAAACCACTGCGCCACTCAGGGATCCCGAGTGTGCAACTCTTGATCTTGGGGTGGTGAGAGTGAATCCCACATTGGGTGTAGAGATTACTTAAGAAGATAAATAGATAAACTTTTGGTTTTCTTTAATAAAAAAAAAAAAAAGGAAGCAAGTTGCTGAGCCAGCCCTGCAAAGCCACTTTCCAGGACAATCTGGTGAAGAAGAGGTAGCAAACAGGCTTCCCTCCCAGACATGGTTCCTTTGAACTGGCCTGTATATAGTAAAATGTGAATTGATTGCCAACATTACAAATAAAATTTCACATAAACTCAGATTTCTGGTTTCTCAAAAAGTCCCAAGATCTGGCAACACTAAATCCTCAGTCCACAAGGAAAACAAGGGCCCCCATGAGCCTAAATCCTTCAGTTTGCTCTAGTCTCCACCTGGCTTACTGGTTTCTACCACCTACCTGGCCCACAGGCATTTGAATTTGCAGTGTCTCAAGTATTATTTTGGAAGGGATGGGGAAAAAACTGGAGGCTTCAAAGGTTAGATGATCCAGAGCCCAGAGGATTCAGGATCAGAAAACAAGATTCTTCTGGGGTGGCTTAGTTGGTTGAGCCTCCAACTCTTGATTTTGGCTCAAGTCATGATCTCAGGTTTGTGAGATCAAGTACCGAGTCAGGCTTGCACTGGGTGTGGAATCTGCTTGGGATTTTCTCTCTCAGCCCCTTCCTCCCTGCCATCTCTTCTCCTGTAAAAGAAAAACAAAATTCTATGGCCTCGAATCCTGGTGCAAGGAAAGTGGCTCACATTTGCCCAGCTCCAACGAGGCTGGCCTGACTTGAGACTGAAACAAGTAGGTTTGCCTGAGGTTGTGGGGGAAGCATCTCTGGGGCATTTGAATTAGGGTGTCTGGCGGTGGGGTTTTGGGAACTTCTCAGTTCTCTTACACACATGAATTGCCAGAATCTTTAAAAAACACATTTGAATTGCTTTTTAATCAACAAAAACAATGGGATCATTTCCATGTCAGGGAGAAATGGGAGACTAAGGAACCAGGGCTGTGTAGCCTGGAGGGCGGGGGGTTGGCAATCTCCAGCGGCATTTAAAAGGACTCTACTAAAACCTCTGTCACTGTGGCCCTAGGTTAGAATTATCAGCGACACTTGCACTGTGACTGATTTACAATATTGTATTTGTAAATCGGTTTGGCCAGAAATGTTCCTATGTTCTAAATGTTCAGACAGCTGTGCTGAGCAGAGACTCCAAGAGTCCGCATGGTTTTGGCACTTAGATCTCTGAAAATAATGATAGCGTCACATACAGGGGGCATAAGGCCTCTAACATGGTTCCGTTGGGGATCAGCAGCTGCACAACCCGTGTGCTTTGGGGCAGGGGGAGCCTAAGTGGGAGAGCATGCTCTGGTTGTGGGGGCTCCGACAGGCTCCTGTGGCCGAGTCCAGGGCCTCAAGAGCTCATGCCGGGAACAAGGCATTCACCCGCCTTGGCCTCTGCCACGTTTCTGTTTTCTCTTTTTATTTTCCTGGGATGGCCAGAAATAAGGGCATGTAGACTCATAGGCGATGAATTTCATTTTTCCAACTTCAGATCTCTACCAGGCAGCTAGTGCATAGACACATAACCCCGGGGGGGGGGGGCACCCGCAGTGCACGGGGTCCTCGGCCCGAGGCGTCGCGGCCCCAGGGGAGGAGAGCGGCGCCCACCGCACTGGCACCGGGGCGCGGACTCGACCCTGAGCTCGCCCCGGTTGCAGAGGGTGACCCGTGGAGGAAAACTGGGTTTTCTCATCTTAATACCGATATATTTAACATGTATTGAAAAAAAAAAAAAAAAAACAGTTGCTTCGGATAAGGCGAAAGTAGCTTCCCTAACAAATGAACTTTGGTGAGAAGGAGGAATCCACAGTCCGAGCTGACGCCGACGCAGGTGCCAGGCGCCATGTTGGGAGCTTTCTCGTCGAGCCCCGGGCACCCCGGCCAGGGGACCGCTAGCTCCACGCGGCAGCTCGGAAGCCCGTTCGCACCGCCCGGGAGCGCTGCGGCAGGAGCCCGGCCCCGGGCTGGGCCGTCCCCGCGGCGCCCGCACTGACCCCGGCCCGGGACTCCCGCGCGGCCGCCGCCCGCGTGCAGGGGGAGCCCCGGCCGCAGTGCGCGCCGCGGCCACCAGGTGGCGCCGCGAGCCCGGGCAAGCTGCGCGGCGTCAGAGGCCGCGGGGTCTCCCGGCCGGCCTCGCAGGGCCGCGGGGCGGGGCGGGGGCGGGGGCCGCCCCGAGGGTGCGGGCGTTCGGCGGCCGGTGGCCGGGGTGCCCCGGCTTGGGCCCCCGCTTCCCCCGCCCGCGCAGACGTTTATCTGAGGGAAGATGCTGAAAAGCCAGGGTGCGTTCTCCAAGAGGAACCTGCCGCAGAGTTTTGTGGGTTTTTTAAACAGATTTTTAAAATTTGTTTATCAATGAGAGAGAGACACAGGTAGAGGCTCCTCGCAGGGAGCCCGACGCGGGACTCGATTCCAGGACGCCAGGGTCACGCCCCGGGCTGCAGGCGGCCCTGACCGCTGAGCCCCCGGGACCCGCCCCACAGTTTTAAAGTAAACCTGTGCGGGGATCCCTGGGTGGCGCAGCGGTTTGGCACCTGCCTTTGGCCCAGGGCGCGATCCTGGAGACCCGGGATCGAGTCCCACATCAGGCTCCCGGTGCATGGAGCCTGCTTCTCCCTCTGCCTATGTCTCTGCCTCTCTCTCTCTCTCTCTCTCTCTGTGACTATCATAAATAAATAAAAATTAAAAAAAAAATAAAATAAATAAAGTAAACCTGTGCGCGTCGGGGTCGTTAAGATAAAAGTGCAAAGGCCTGCGGATGCCCGTGAGCCCCGCGGCTCCTGCAGACGCCTTAGGAGCCTGAGGCCGGGCGCGGGGTCTGGCTTCCCCGGCCCGGCTCCCCACGCCGAGGGTGAGCCCCAGGGTCTGGCGGCAGCTGCCCCCCTGCATGGCCCCCCCGGCCTGGGTGCTTCCCCCCTGCGTGGGCCCCGGGCCTGGGTGCTCCCCTCCACTGCATGCCCCCCCACCCGGGCCTGGGTGCCCTCCCCCCCCCCCGGGCCTGGGTGCCTCTGCGTGCCCTCCCCCCCCCCCCCCCGGGCCTGGGTGCTTACCCCCTGTGTGGGCCCCGGGCCTGGGTGCTCCCTTCCACTGCATGCGCCCCCCCAGGCCTGGGTGCCTCTGCGTGCCCTCCCCCCCCCCCCCGCCCGGGCCTGGGTGCTTCCCCCCTGTGTGGGCCCCGGGCCTGGGTGCTCCCCTCCACTGCATGCCGCCCCCCCCCCCGGGCCTGGGTGCCTCTGCGTGCCCTCCCCCGCCCCCGGGCCTGGGTGCTTCCCCCCTGTGTGGGCCCCGGGCCTGGGCGCTCCCCTCCACTGCATGCCCCCCCCCCCCCCCCCGGGCCTGGGTGCCTCTGCGTGCCCTCCCCCCCCCGGGCCTGGGTGCTTCCCTCTTTTGTGGGCCCGGGGCCTGGGTGCTTTCCCCTGCGTACCACCCCCTCCCCCCCCGGGCCTGGGTGCTTCCCCCCTGCGGGCCCCGGCTCCGCCGGCGAATGTTCCCGAAGCGCACCCGCGTGGGGCGGCCGGCTGGGCCCCGCACCGGCTGGGGAGTGAGCGGCGTGGCCCGGGGGGCGAGGCCCAGCCGAGCAGCAGCCACGCGGGGTAGGCGGGCCGCCGGCTGCTGTGGGGTCGGGGCCGCGGAGCCAGGGCCTCCCGGGTCAGCTTGGCGGGGCGGGGAGCGGAGGGCTCGCGCCCCGAGGGTCCGGGAGCACAGGCCCCTGAGCAGGCGGAGGCCCTCGGCCCTCGGAGCCTGGACGGCGGAGGGTCGGCCTGGGCACCGGGTGGGGGGCGGGGGGGCAGGCGAGGAGGCCCGGCTCCCCGGACCCAAGCCAGGCCTCGCGAGCCCCGGGCCCTGCCCTGACCCTGGGGTGGGGCCGGGTCGCCCTCTGCTGCGCGGTCCCTGGAGGTCGCGGAAGGGCCCGAAGCCCGTGCACGGAGCCCTCGCGCCTTCTGCAGCCGAGCCCGCCCTTGACCCGGCCACGGAAGCGACTCCCCACCAGTGCTGCTCGGCCCTGCTTGCTTAAAAAAGCAATTTTTAAAAAATAATAATTGATTAATTAATTAATCAAAATAAAATAATAACTCCTGATGCCTCCAGATCAGGTAAAGCAGCTTGGGGGACCTTGGCGGTCTTTCCCCCTCAATCCCTCATTTTATTTTAAAGATTGTATTTATTTATCCATGAGAGAGAGAGAGAGGCAGAGACACAGGCCGAGGGAGAAGCAGGCCCCACGCAGGGAGCCCGACGTGGGGCTCGATCCCGACCCCGGGTCTCCGGGGTCACGCCCTGGGCCCAAGGCGGTGCTAACCGCTGAGCAGCCCCCCCCCCAGGCTGCCCACGATCCCGCATCTTATAAATGAAGGTGCTGAGCTGTGGAGAGGGTGAGTGCGGCCCTCAGGCCCCGGCGCTGGGCCTGTGTCCAGGTGGGAGAGGAAGCCCCATTGGCTCCTGGAGCGTGGCCACTACCTGGGCCCCCGAGCGAGGGCGGCTCACAGCCCGGAGGGGACACGCAGGCCACTCAGGCCCCTGGAGCCCTGGGCAGGGCGAGCTCAGCGCGGGCCCTATGCGCCTCCCAGGGGTGCTCTTAAGGCAAACCAGAGCTAAGGGAACCCTCACTTTTTTTTTTTATCAGAATTTTAAATGCCAATGATTTTCCTTTTTTTTTTTTCCAACAGTAAGACTGGTGCAGTCAGTCATCAGGACTCTTGGTTGTGCCAAGAACCCAACAGAAACCAGCCTGGTCAGATGGGGGCCACTTAAAGGCAGGCGCCTGCAGCGAGAGGGGAGCCGGGAGCCCAGGCCAGCAGAGAAGTGAGTGAAGAGATGATTGAGGTGAGAAAGTGCAACAACGAGACCCTGGAGGGAAGGCCCCCAAGTCACACCCACCTGTGGTCTTACCTTGGTAGCAGGCACCATGTCTGGTTTAACTGGCTCTGCAGTATCTAGAACATCCCTGACTCAGCAGGCACTTAATGTCCACTGAATGAGTGACCCCCAGGATCTGTCCTCATCTAGCTTGGAGTCTAGCAGGGGGACCCAGATGGCACTGAGTCCATGTGGTAAATGCACAGCTCCCTGCCTCCACCCCACTGTGTCCATCTCTAGGCCGGGACTCAACAGAGAGGAGGGAGGAGCACACCTACCCAGGGGGAGTACACAGAGGATGGCCACATCCTCCCTCCCCAGGGGAGAGCCCTCTGTGGGGGGACAGCTGTGCCCAGCAGGAGGCGGTGTACTGTGGGTGTGAGCCACAGTGACTAGAGGCATGGACGGCTCACACCTGCTGCTCTGCTTCTCACAGAAGCTCTAGGCTCACTATATCCTGTCTAATGGGGGCAGGGTGGGGGGGCTGAGAAACGGAATTTTGTTTGTTTTAGGGTTAGGGACTTAGCTGTCTTGCTCAAGAATAAACAGTAAGTTATGGGCAGGAATTGAAGAGTATTTGATGGGATTTTCACTTTCATTTTCAGAGCTTTATTCTTTTACTTACAAGTTGGGAGAAATAATAAAAGTTCTCAATACTGAGGAAAAAAAATACTTGTAATATCTGAGCATATCAGAAACTAGCAACTCTGCTTTATTTTAGGAGAACAGAGTGTTGTCTGGAGAGAACTGCGTTTGATAAAATATTGGCAAACGTGTTAAAAGAATACTATGGTAGTATCAGTAATATCATCGAGGGATTTAGGAAGTTCATACGTGTAATAAAAATGACACAACTTATTTGAGAACCTTGTTAGAGAATTACCAAGGAAAGATTTTTAGTTTAAATGATTTCCTATTCTTCAAGGCTAACATTTTGTCCTAAAGTCTCTCTTGAAGAGTCAAGGAGAATGGACAGGATTAAAGTATATCTATTAGCTTCTTCAGATGAGGATGCCGTAAATACCTGGAGTGTTGCCAGCTTTTGTCGCTGCCTAGGATATGGTTTGTGCTTCTGAAAATCGTGAAGAGGTTTTATAGTGAAATGATCTTAGTTATTTTATGCTGGAGTAGCATACACCTTTGGATTTTTCTATGGACTTCTTTTTATTTTTAATTTTTTAGTAGCACCAGATTATGGTCTTACCACAATGTAATTTCACATTTATGTGCGTGATTCGTTTAATTTTTTTTCTTTTAAAGATTTTATTTATTTATTCGTGATAAAGAGAGAGAGGCAGAGACACAGGCAGAGGGAGAAGCAGGCTCCATGCAGGGAGCCCGACGTGAACTCTGATCCTGGGACTCCAGGATCACGCCCTGGGCCAAAGGCAGGCGCTAAACAGCTGATCCACCCAGGGATCCCCCTGATTCGTTTAATTGATACCTGTCTCCACTATCGGACTCTGTGTTCCACAAGAACATTTTTCTGCTTCTTTCTGTAACCTCAGAGCCTTGAAGAGTTTTGCATAGAGTATATGCTCCATAATTTTTGATGAATGATTTAGGGACTTAGGGGAGGTTTTTAGGCTAGATCACTATTCATTTTAGAGCATCCCTAAGTACATTATTTTCTAAATGCTCAGAAAGCATTGTTAAAAGCAAAAGCAAAACAAAACAAAAACATTGTAATGGATGGAATTGTCATTTAGTAACCTATGGCTTTTTTTTTTTTTTTTAAGACTTTATTCACTTACTCATGAGAGGCAGAGACACAGGCAGAGACACAGGCAGAGGGAGAAGCAGACTTCCTGTGGGGAGCCCGATGTGGGACTCAATCCCCGAACCCTGGAATCATGCCCTGAGCTAAAGGCAGACACTCAACCACTGAGCCACCCAGGAGTCCCAGCAACCTATAACTTTTAAGTAATACCTTTTTTCATTTTTGAAAATATTTCTTTGATTTACTTAAATTTATTCATAACTAAAAGCACTTAGATATGTTATTTGCAGATGGAGAAAGTGGGATGAAGTAATTTTTTATTGAGATATAATTGACCATGACATTCGTTTCAGGTATAATGACTTCATATTTGTATATATTACAAAATGATCATCAAAATGTCTACTTAAAATCTGTCACCATACATAGTTACAGATTTTTTTCCTTATGTTGAGAACTTTTAAGATCTACTCTCCTGGGAACTTTATTTCAACTTTGTATATAATAGAGTATGAACTATAGTCACCATCCTGTACATTACATCCTCATAATTTATTTTACAACTGGAAAGCCAACCAACTTGTACCTTTGGTCCCATTCATCCATTTCAACATTCCCCGCCTCTGGCAACCTCCACTCTCTTCTCAATATATATGAGCTTTGGGTTGTTTTTGTTTGTTTCTGCCTTTTTTTTTGGGGGGGTTTGGTTTTATTTTGTTTAGATTCCACCTATAAGTGAAATCTTACGGTTTTGTCTTTCTATGTATGACTTATTCACTTACCATAATGTACTCAAGGTTCATCCATGTTGTTGCAACTGGCAAGATTTCCTTCTTTTTTATGGCCGAATAACATTCTCTCGTGTCCGCACCTTTTCTTTATCTGTGCGTTCATTGATGGACACAGGTTGCTTCCATGTCTTGGCTGCTATAAATAATGCTGCAACAAACATGCCCCGAGCTAAAGGCGGATTGCAGGTATCTTTTCAAATTAATGTTTTTGCTTTCTTGGGTAAGTACCCAGAACTGGAGTTCCTGGATCATACAGTAGCTACATTTTTATTTTTTATTTTTAGAAACTTCCGTACTATTTTCCACAGTGCACCAATTTGCATTCCCACCAACAATGCACGAGGATTCCCTTTGATCTACACCCTCACCAACACTTGCTATTTCATGTCTTTTTGTAAGGTGCCATTCTAACAGGTATGAGGTGGTATCTCATTGTGGTTTTGATGTGCATTTCCCTGATGGTGAGCGATGTTGAGCAACTTCTCATGGATCTGTTAGCCATCTGGATGTCTTCCTTGGAAAAATATCTATTCAGATCCTCTGCTCGCTTTAAAATTAGATAATTTGTTTTTATGCTATTGAGTTCTAGGATATGTTCTTGATATGTTTTGGATATTAACTCCTCATAAGATACATGATTTGCAAATATTTTCTCCCAGATGATAGGATGCCTTTGAATTTTGCTCATTGTTTCCTTTGCTGTGCAGAAGGCTTTTTGTTTGATGTAGTCCCATTTGTCTTTATTTGCTTTTATTGCCTTTGCTTTTGGTGTCAGATCCACCAAATCCTCTTCTAGACCTGTGTCGAGGAGATTACTAGCTATGTTTCCTGCTAGTTTTCTGGTGTTAAATCTTAGGTTCAAGACTTTTGTCCATTTTGAGTTTATTTTTGCATATGGTGTAACACAGTGGTCCAGTTTCCTTCTTTGGCATGTGGCTGTCTCGTTTCCCCAGCACCACTTATTGAAGAGGCTGTCCTTTCCCCATTGTATATATTCTTGGCTCTTCATAAATGAACTGGTCATCTATGTGTGAGTCTATTTCTGGGCTCTCTATTCTGTTCCATTGACCTATGTGTCTGTATTTATGCCAATGCCATAGTGTGTTGATTTTTATAGTTTGTAATGTGGTTTGAATCAGAAAGTGTGATGCCACCAGCTCTGCTTTTTTACTCAAGATTGCTTTGGCAAGTCAGGGTCTTCTGCAGTTCCATACAAATTTTAGGATTGTGTGGTCTGTTCTTGTGAGAAGTGCCATTGGAATTTTGATAGGGATTGCATTGAATCTGCATATTGCTTTGGGTAGTAATGGCAATTTAATGATATTTGTACTTCCAATCTGTGAGCACAGAATATGTTTCTATTATTTGTGTCTTCATCAATTTCTTTCATCAGAATCTTCTAGTTCACAGTGGACAGGTCTTTTACTTCCTTGACTAAATTTATTTCTAGATATTTTATTCTTTTTTTTAAGATTTTATTTCTTTATTCATGAGAAGAAAAAAGAGAGAGAGAGAGAGAGGCAGAGACACAGGCAGAGGGAGAAGCAGGCTCCATGCAGGGAGCCCGACGTGGGACTCATGCCTTAGGCTGAAGGCGGCGCTAAACCACTGGGCCACCTGGGCTGCCCTATTTTATTCCTTTTGATGTAATTACAAATAGGATTATTTTTCCTTCTCTTTCTGATAGTTCATTATTACTGAATAGAAACGCAACAGGGTTTTTTTTGTATATTGATCTTGAATCCTGCAACTTTATTGAATTTGTTGTTTAGTTCTGACAATTTTTTGGTGAAGTCTTCAGGGTTTTTACATATAATATGTCATCTGCAAACAGTGACAGCTTCTTCCTTTCTGATACAGATGCCTTTTATTTTTCTTGACTAATTGCTCTAGATCAGACTTCGTTTGGTACTTTCTTACGTTTTCTCTCTCTCTCTATTCTTCTCCCAAGTTCAGTGAACTTCTTTATACTATTATTTTGAACTCTTTGTCAGGTAAATCACTTATCTCTATTTCATTAAGAATTTTCTCTCTGAGATTCTATCTTGTTCTGTAGTCCTTGGTTTCTTCACTTTCCTTGACATGCTGTCTTTCTCTTTCTTTCTTTCTTTCTTTGAGATTTTATTTATTTGAGAGAGAGAAAGAGAGAGAGAGAGAGGGCACACCGACAGGGGGAGGAGTGGAAGGTGAAGGGAAAAAGAATCTCAACCAAACTCCACACTGAGTGTGGAGCCCGGCATGGGGCTCTATCTCAGGACCCTGAGATCATGACCTGAGCCAAAACCAAGAGTCAAATGCTTAACCAACTGAGCCACCCAGATGCCCCAATGCTGTGTCAGTTTCTATGCATTGGATAAAACCGCCACTTCTCCCAGTTTTGAGGAATGGCCTCAACAATGCCCTAGCTCTTCACTGTCTCTTAAACCTTTCTGATTCTCCAAGCGGCCTATTTTATTTTTAATCACTCCTAGTAGGTGAGGGTATCCCAGAACCCATCATTATCCCAAAACGGGAGGATCTCAGCACCTAGATTCAAGCTGATTGGAAGCCAGACCCTGAGGCAGCTACACTAAAGTATGCAAATATATACAGTCCTGTAGGACCACAGGCAGAAGTCCCACTGGCCTCCAGTGCCTGGGGACCTAGAGGTGTCCAAAGGCACCAGTCACCCAAATTTGGGCACCAGACAAGTGTATCCTTCTTTTCTGGGAGGTCTCAGAAAGGGATCACAGTCAGCTCTTCAGTGTGTGTTCAGTTAGAAGCCTGCCCCTCAGACTGCAGCTATGATCATAGACTAATCAGCCTCTTTCACAGAAAGATTGGGCTGCTGGATCTATTGCCTCTTGTTGTGCCCTGGTGGGGGGAGCCACTGAAGGACCCTTTTCTGTTGCTGACGCCCTGTGGGACCCACAAGGGCGAGCCCCACTGGCCACCAGGCCAGGTGACTTAGAGGTGTCTCCTAGCAGCAGCTGCAGCAATTAGAGAAGGGTATAAGCCCCTTTCAGGGAGATACCAGTAAGCTGGAGCAGAGGGCGAGCACAGGATTACACCCACCAGCCTCCATTCCCTGAGAGCACCCCCACAGGCCTCTCCATGCATGCCAGACCTCAAGCCTGCCCTCAGGCCGAAGCTCTTGGCAAGCAAACAGGCCTTTCTCACAGAAGGACTTGCAGTGTGTTTCAGTTTGCTATCTGTGCAGTGCCCTGAGGGCAGTAGCCTGCCAAGGACTCTCTCTCCAAATACGCGAGTCCCGTGCAGCCTAAGAACTCAGCCCTCCCGGCCACCAAAGCCAGGTGCTCAAGTGTTATCCCGTGGGTGGGTCACCAGAGGAGTATGAACTCCTCTCCAGGAGTGGTGGCCCTCTAGAGTGTGGCAGAGGGAGAGCATCCCGGCCTCACCATCCCAGGTCTCCAGGAGGGTCTGCAGCCCTTAGATGTGTGCTTAACTAGAAGCCTCCACAGCCTGCAGCAGTTCCATGAGCTGAGGGCCTGTTTCACAGAAAGACTAGGATGCCTGGACTGTTGCCTCTTGCTGTGTGCCCTCAGGGTGGCAGCCATTTAAGAGCTCTCCTTTGGTTACAGTGGGTCAGGCGGTCGGGTTATGTTTTCTGGACAACCCCACGTGGGTACTATATGGAATGTTCCTTGTACCTTTGGCTCACACAGCTTTCTTGATCCTGGTGTCAGTATGCACACCTGGAGTTCCCATCTCCTTCATGGCAAAGTTTCTGATTTGAGTGCACAAGTGACATGCTTCTTGCACATCCACTCCATGGACGTGCTTGTCACTGTTGATGGTGTGTTTTCTGGTTACGACTTCACTGAGGGCAGGATCTTCTTCTCACCACCCTCCTTTGCAGAAGCCATTCTGCTAGGTCCTGGTTGGAAAGGAAGAACAATAGTTTTTGGTTTTTTGTTTTGCTTTTAAACATTTATTTAGTCATTAATTCCTTCATTCAAATAAGTAATCTTAACACCCAGCGTGGGCTTGAACTCACAACCCTGAGATCAGGAGTCCCATGCTCTCACAGCTGAGCCAGCCAGCCACCCCAGAACTTTATTTTTTTTTTATTTTTTATTTTTTTAAATTTTTATTTATTTATGATAGTCACACAGAGAGAGAGAGAGGGAGGGAGGCAGAGACACAGGCAGAGAGAGAAGCAGGCTCCATGCACCAGGAGCCCGACGTGGGATTCGATCCCGGCTCTCCAGGATCGTGCCCTGGGCCCTGGGCCAAAGGCAGCGGTTTGGCAACCGCTGCACCACCCAAGGATCCCACCACCCCAGAACTTTAAAACTGTTGTTTTAAACTGGATTTTGACACTCACAAAATAAAGAAATAGGACTTTCCAATCCCATTTTACAGATTCCATTCAGACCTGGAAAGAACTATGTGTATTTTTACTCAAGTGGGTCTTGGATCCCTGGTGGTTAAGCAAAACCTTTAAAATACCCCAATATAAAAAAAATAAATAAATAAAATAAAATAAAATAAAATAAAATAAAATACCCCAATATGATACAGTTGCTTTTCGGTTAAGATAATTGAGTATCTCACTAAATAACTTCATAAGTGTGAAAAGGTTCTATCAAAATCTGTGGAAGTCAAATGTACTTTTTCTTCGGTATTCCACTGTAAATGAATTGAAGACTTTGCCCTGCTATTACTTTTGTCACTCGAAAGGTTAGTGAATAGTGTGTTGGGGATTTTAAAGTCTCTTGAACACAAATTGTAAGAGAAGGAAACATTTTTTTCTCCAGCTTTTTTTTTTTTTTTTTTTTTTAATTTGAGAGAGCGAGCAAGAGAGAGCACGAGCGGGGGTTGGGTAAGGAAAGGGAGAAGCAGACTGCTTCTGCTACTCTACTCTGCTTCTGCTACTCCCTCTGCTCCCCGATGGGACCCCAGGATCATGACCTGAGCAAAAGGCAGAGCTTAACCAACTGAGCCACCCAGGGACCCCTCTCCAGCTTTATTTAACTGACAAAAAAAAAAATGTTTTAAATATTTATTTATTTATTCATGAGATACAGAGAGAGAGGCAGAGACACAGGCAGAGGGAGAAGCAGGCTCCATGCAGGGAGCCCAATGCGGGACTCGATCCTGGACCCTGGGATCATGCCCAGAGCTGAAGGCAGACGCTGAGCCACCCAGGTGTCCCTTAACTGACAAAATTGTATATATTTCAAGTGTACAGTGTGGTGATTTGATGTCCATACACTTTGTGACATGATTACCACTATCATGTCACTCATCATAACACTCATCACCTCACATAGTTATTTTACTTTTTGTAGTAAGAATACTTAAGATCTATTCTCTTAGCACATTTCAAGTTTTCAATACAGTTATTAACTGTAGTCACCATGCGGAACATTATATACTCAGAACTTTTCTTATGACTAACGGCTTGCACCCTTTGACCAGCATCTCTCCACCTTCCCCACCGTCCCTGCTCCAGGCCCTGGAAACAACCACTAGACTGTGTTTACACAAGATCAACTTTGTTTTGTTTTGTTTTGTTTTGTTTTTTTAGATTTTACACATAAGTAAGATCATATAGTATTTGTTTATCATGTCATCTGCAAGCAATATTTTACTTCTTCCTTTTCACTTAGCATTCCTTTTATTTATTTTTCTTGCTAATCACTCTGGCAGGACTTCCAATACTATATTGAATAAAAATGGCAAGAGGGGGTATACTTGCCTTGTTCCTGGTCTTGAGGAAAAGCTTTCAGCTTGAATATGGTGTTAGTTGCGGGCTTGTCATTTATGACCTTTGCTGTGTTGAGATAACATTCCTTCTATACTGAATTTGTTGGAAATCTTTATCATGAAACGATGTTGAATTTTGTCAAATGCTTTTTCTGCATCGTTGAGATCATCATGATTTTTATCCTCCGTTTTATTAATGTGGTGCATCAATTTTCATAGTTTAAAGAGAAAACCAACTTTCTTTTGTCTTCCATTTTTTTCCATTTTCATTGTTCTTTTTTTTTTTAAGATTTTATTTATTTATTCATGAGAGAGAGACAGAGAGAGGCAGAGACACAGGCAGCGGGAGAAGCAGGCTCCATGCGGGGAGCCTGACATGGGACTTGATCCCCGGTCTCCAGGATCACGCCCTGGACTAAAGGCGGCGCTAAACCGCTGAGCCACCAGGGCTGCCCCATTTTCATTATTTTTCATTTTAGCTTTCAAATATACACATGAGAAAATATTGGTCTGCACTCCGCTTCCCTACTCTCTTCTCTTCTCTGTTTGCTACCCTCTGTAAAATTATTATTGTCAAGGTTGCCAGTGGTTTTGCTGCTAAATCCTACCTTGTGATGCTTGTCCCACTGATTACTTGAAAATATTACACATATCAACATTCTTTTTTTCAATTTGTTTATTTATAGCCAGAAGTTTGTAACCTCTTTTGCCCATTTTGCCTACCGTCCAACTCCTTGTCTCTGACAGCCACCAGCCTGTTCTCTGTTATCTATAGACTTGGGGTTTTGTTATTTTGTTTCTGTTTCTATTTTTGTTTTATTTCAGATTTCACATATAAATGAGATTGCAGAATATTTATCCTTCTCTCTCTTACTTATTTTAGCATTTAGGTTTGTCTATCTGTGTTGTTGCAGATGACAACATTTTCTCTTTTTTATGACTGAATAAGATTCCACTGTGTGTGTGTGTGTGTGTGTGTGTGTGTGTGTGTGTGTTTTAGTTTTATTTTGAATTTATTTTTAAGATCTAGCAAGAGTTCCTAAGTTCTGTATCCCAGTCTGGACACTGACCATGGAAAAACAGATGCCTTTCTGTGCTAACGGCTGTTGATGCGTGCCATGCTCCTTGACTTTGCCATTCTGAAACACTACTATTATGTCCGTGTTCTGGATGGTGGACAGGTGGTGGGCGGTCATGATGAGGTCCGGCTTTCTCAGGCTTTGTCCGGGGCTTCTTGGACAATCTTTTCACTTTCGGTGTCCAGAGCTGATGTAGCTTCATCCAACAATAGGATTTGAGGTTGTTTGATGAGGGCTCGAGCAATAGCAATCCTCTGTTTTTGACCTCCTGAGAGCTGAGTTCCCTTATCTCCCACTCTTGTTTCATGTTTATAGGGTAGGGTCTTGATGAAAGGATGTATGTTGGCTGCTCTGGCTGCATTCACAATTTCATCCTGTGATACAGCCTGACTATTGTCTCCATAGGCTATATATATATACACACATACATACCACATTTTCTTTATCCATTCATCCAGTGATGGACACTTATGTTGCATCCACGTCTTAGCTATTGTAAATAATGCTGCTATGAACATGAGGTACATATAGCTTTTTGAGTTACTGATTGCCTTTTGTTTGGGCAATATCCGAATATCCGAAGTGCAATGACTGGATCATATGGTAGTTGTATTTATAATTTTTTGAGGACTCTCCATACTATTTTCCATAATGGCCACACCAACTTGCATTCTTATCCAAAGTGTGTGAGGGTTCCCTTTTCTCCATATCCTCACCAACACTTGTTATTTCTTGTCTCTTTGATGATAGCTATTCTAACAGATGTGAGGTGATATCTCACTGCAGTTTTGATTTGTGTTTTCCTGATAATGATGTTGAGCATCTTTTCATGTGTCTATTGGACATCTATTGGCCATTGAAGAAATGTCTGTTCATGTCTTCTGCCCATTCTAAATTGGATTAGCTTTTTGGTGTTGAGTTGTATGAGTTTTTTTTTATATATTTTGGATACTAATCCCTTATTGGATATATCATTTACAAATATCTTCTCCTATTCAGTAGTTTCTCTTTTTGTTTTGTTGATTGTTTCCTTCACTGTACAAAAGCTTTCTGTTTTGATGTCCTAATAATTTATTTTTGCTTTTATTTCTCTTGCCTTAGAAGACCTATCTAGAAAAATGTTGCTACAAGAATGCCTTTTAATTTTGTTAATCATTTCCTTTGCAGGCAGAAGCTTCTTCATTTGATGTAGTTCCACTTGTCTATATTTGCTTTTGTTTCTTTTGCTTTTGGTATCAAATCCATAAATGCTCACCAAGACCAGTGTTCAGGAACATATCGCCTGTGCTTTTTTCTAAGCTTCTATGGTGTCGGGTCCTACACTTAAGACTTTCATCCATTTTGGGTTTATTTTTGTGTATGCCATAACACAATGGTGCAGTTTCATTCTTTTGCATGTGGCTGTTTTTCCCAGCACCACTTGTTGAAGAGATTGTCCTTTCCCCATTGTATACTCTTGGCTCTTTGCTATAAATGAATTGACCGTGTGTGTGCATTTATTTCTGGGCTCCCTATTCTGTTCCACTGATCTATGTATCTGTTTTTATGCCAGTACAATACTGTTTTGATTACAATAGCTTTAAAATAGAGTTTGAAATCAGTGAACTTGGTGCCTATAGCCTTTTCTTTTTCTCAAATTGTTTTAGCTATTTAGGCGGGTCTTTTGTAGTTCCATACAAATTTTAGGATTTTTCTTCAGTAAAAAATGCTGTTGGTATTTTGATAGGGATTGAATCTGTAGATTGCTTTAGATTGTATGGACATTTTAACGATATTCTTCTAATCCATGATCATTGTATATCTTTCCATTTATTTGTGTCCTCTTCAGTTTAATTCACAAATGAATGTCATACTTTTCTGAGTACAGGGTTTCCACCTCTTTGGTTAAGTTTATTCCAAGGCATTTTATTCTTTTTTTTAAAGATTTTATTTATTTATTCATGAGAGACCGAGAGACAGAGACACAGGCAGAGTGAGAAGCAGGTTCCATGCAGGGAGCCTGACATGGGACTCAATCCGAGATCCGCTGGATCACGCCCTGGGCAGAAGGCAGTGCTAAACAGCTGAGCCACCCAGGCTGCCCTGTTTTATTCTTTTTGATGCAATTGTAAATGGAATTGTTTTAATTTCTCTTTCTGGCAGTTAATTATTACTGAATAGAAATGCAACAGTTTTTTTGGGGGGGGTTTTTTGATATATCTATTTTGAATCCTACAATTTTACTTTGAATTTGTTGATTAGTTCTAACAATTTTTTGGTGAAGTCTTTAGGCTTTTTACATGTAATATCATGCCATCTGCAGATAGTGACAGTTTTACTTCCTTTCTGTTATAGGTGCCTTTTTTTTTTTTTTTTTTTTTCCTGGCCTACTATCTCAAATACTATCTTGGATAAGAGTGGTAAGGAAAAGCTTTCAGGTTTTCACTGTTGATTATGTTAGCTGTTGGTTTTTCATTTATGGCTTTTATTATGTTGAGGTACATTCCCTCTATGTTTTGTTGAGTTTTTTAAATCATTTTTGGTTGATACTGAATTTTGTCAAATACTTTTTCTGTAAACACTGAGATGATTATATGATTTTTATCCTATATTTTGTTAATGTGGTATATTACAACACATTTTTTTGTATGTTGAACCATCCTTGCATCCCTGGAATAAATCCTAGTTGATCATGGTGTGTGATCTTGTTTTTTTTTTAATTTCATTTTTTTTAAAGATTTATTTATTTGAGAGAGAGAAGAGTGAATGCACACAAGTGGGGAGAGGGGCCGAGAAAGAGAAACTCTCAAGCAGAATCCCCACTAAGCATGGAGCCCATTGTGGGACTCAATCCCAGGATCCTGAGATGATGACCTAAGCCAAAAATCAAGAGTCAGTCACTCAACCAACTGAACCATCCAGGCACCCTGGTGTATGATCCTTTGTATTGTATTAGGTTTGCTAACATTTTGTTGAGAGTTTCTGCATCTGTCTTTATCAAGGATTTTGGCCTATAATTATTTTTTCTTGTGTTGTCCTCTGGTTTTAGTATCAGGGTAATGTTAGCCTTGTAAAACAAGTTCAGAAGTGTTGCTGAATATCAGGTAGAGTCCGCCAGTGAAGCCATCTGGTCCTGGAATTTTGTTTGTTGGAAGGCTTTAATTCCTGATTCAATCTCCTTACTAGTAATTGTTCTGTTCAGATGCTCTATTTCTTCATTATTCAGTCTTAGTAGGTTGCATGTTTCTAGGAATCTATCCATTTCTTTTGATTGTCAGATTTATTTGACATATGTTTTTTCTAGTAGGTTTTTATGATTCTTAGTATATTATCTGTTCTGTCTCCTCTTTCATATCTGATTTTATTTGAATTTGTTTTCCTTGATGAATCTAGCTAAAGGTTTGTCAATTTTATCTTTTCAAAGAACCAGCTCTTAGTTTCATTGATATTTTTCATTGACCTTTTACCTTCTATTTCTTTTATTTCCACTCTAATTTTCGTTATTGCCCTCCTACTAACTTTGAGCTTTCTTTTTTCTGCTCTTTTTTCTAGTTCCTCTAGTTAGGTTGTTTACCTCATTTATCACTATGAACTTTCCTTTAGAACTGCTTTTGCAGGGCGCCTGGGTGGCTCAGTTGGTTAAGCGTCTGCCTTTAGCTCAGGCATGATTCCAGGGTCCTGGGATCGAGTCCCACATCAAGCTGCCTACTCAGTGAAGAGCCTGCTTCTCTGTCTCTCTTCCCCCTTTTCCCCACTCATGCACATACATGTGTGTGTGCCCTCTCTCTCACTCTATCTCAAATAAATAAATACAATCTTTTAAAATATTTTAAAAACTGCTTTTGCTGCATCCCAGAAGTTTTGGTATGTTGTATTTACACTTTCATTTGTCTTGAGGTATTTTTTTTTCTTTTGATTTCTTTTTTTGACCCATGTCCAGTAGCATGTTGTTTAATCTCCACATATTTATGAATTTTCTAGTTTTTTCATATAATTGATTTCTAGTTTTGTGCTATTGTGGTTGGTAAAGATGCTTAATATGATTTGTCTTCTTAAATTGATTAAGGCTTGTTTTGTGGCCTAATATATGATCTATTCTGGAGAATGTTGCATGTGCACTTGAGAAGAATGTATATTCTGGGTTTTGGGGGGATGGAATGTTTTGTGTATATCTGTTAATTTCTTCTGGCCTAATGTGTCACTTAAGGCTGATGCTTCTTTTTTTTTTTTTTTTGGTCTGGATGGTTTATCCATTGATGAAAGTGGGGTATTAAGGTCCCCTACTGGGGCACCTGGGTGGTACAGTGGTTGACTGTCTTCCTTTGGCTCAGGTCATGATCCTTGGGTCCTGGCATCAAGTTCCATAACAGGCTGCTCATGGGTGGGGGGTGGGGGGGCTGCTTCTCTCTCTGCCTATGTCTCTGCCTCTCTCTGCGTGTCTCTCATGAATAAACAGGTAAAATCTTTAAAACAAACAAACACTGCTTTAAAAAAAAAGAAGTCCCCTACTTCTATTGTATTACTGTTTTTTCCTTTAGATTTGTTAATATTTACTTTATATACTTTAGGTGCTTCTATGTTGGGTGCATAGTTATTTAAAATGTTATATCCCCTTATTGAATCGATCGTTTATCACTGTTACACTCTTATCTTTTATTACAGTCTCTATTTTATTTTATTTTATTATTTTATTTTATTTTTTACAGTCTCTATTTTAATGTCTATTTTTGTCTAAGTAGAGATACCCACTTTATTTCTGGTTTCCATTTGCATGGAATATCTTTTTCCATTTATTCACTTCTAGTCTATGTGTGTCATTATATCTGACATGAATCTCTTTTAGGTAGCATTTAGGTAAGTCTTGTTTTTTATTCATTCAGGTACTCTATGTCTTTTGATTGGATAATTTAGTCCATTTACATTTAAGGTAATTATTGTCATATATGTACTTACTGCCATTTTGTTCATTGTTTTCTGGCTCTTCTGTAGTTCTTCAGTTCCTTTCTTCTTGCTCTCTTTTGTGATTTGATTTTCTGTAGTGTTATGATCCCTTTATCTTTTGTGTATCTATTATAGGTTTTTGCTTTTTTTTTTAAAGATTTTATTTATTCATGAGAGACACAGAGAGAGAGGCAGAGACATAGGCAGAGGGAGAAGCAGGCTTCCTACATGGAGCCCAATGTGGGACTTGATCCCAGGACCCCTGGGATCACAACCTGAACCAAAGGCAGATACTCAACCACTGAGCCACCCAGGCATCCCTATTATAGGTTTTTGCTTTCTAGTTACCATTAGACATGCTCAATGTCTTATAAATTTTTTTTTACCAATAACTGCATATATACACATATATAGAGAATATATACTTTATATTTCTGTGAAGGAAGCTCATAGGCATAAAATTTTAAAAATCCTTACTGATGAAGTTAAAATTGTCCAAAAAATTAATAAATTGTTTCATTGGTTCAGCAACCACCACGGTGTTAGTTAATATTCACAGTGGCTTAAACATAAATAATCTTGAGATCCAAACAAGATCATTAAAGTGAAGAAGAAAAGGATAGAACTCTGGAAACAGATACCAGTAAAGTCTCCAACTCACAATAGTCATGTGTCTTAGATGTGCAAGTCACTGGATATGCAAACTTCCAAAGAGCTGTAGGTACTGGAGCGAAGAAGGAAGTTATTTATGGAAACAGGTATATGTCATTGGTGACAGGCAGGGTTCATACTAAGTAGTTATGCACAGATATGAAGTAAAATATAGAAATACTTCAACATTGGTTAATAAATGGCTGCTGCCTCAAATCTTCTGAGCTCCTCATCCCAACTGCTCTCACCCTTCTTCAAGGTGTACCACAATGACTCTGAGATAGGGGCCTCTTAACCCTCTCCTGCAGAGGGTCAGAACCCATGCCATATCAGTTGGAGAAACTTTTGAGCCCAGTTCTGGTGCCAGGTGCCTACAAAGCAGGTGCTATTAGTATAAACAGTTTACAGATTCAGAAGGTAAGCCTAGAGAGATCAGTGGCTTATCTAAGGTGACACAATTATTAAGAAAGCCTGGGATGAAAAGCTAGGTCTGATTTCTTTTCTTTTCTTTTTTTTTTTTTTAAATATTTTATTTATTTATTCATGAGAGAGAGAGAGAGAGAGGCAGGCACACAGGCAGAGGGAGAAGCAGGCTTCATGCAGGGAGCCTGATGTGGGACTCGATCCTGGGTCTCCAGGATCATGCCCTGGGCTGAAGGTGACGCTAAACCGCTGAGCCACCCGGGCTGCCCAATAATAGCTTATTCTACAAGGTATTAAAAGTGGTGGGCATAGTTCTAAGTACTTTATATATTTGAACTTGTTTATACCTTACAACCACAATATAGTGGGTACTATTATCCTCATTTTCAGATGAGGAATCTGAAACATGGGTAGTAAAGTAACAGTTGACATTTGGACCCAAAGAATCTGGTTCCAGAATCTGATTTCTTACTAGTATATTGTATTGTCCTTCTTAAACAGTCACATGTATGTAGATAAAGTATATTCCTCATATTTTAAATGATGATTTCTGGGTAAAAACCATGCATTTTGGTCCTAACTAAAAATAATTCTTCTAAGTTCTTCTCTGGCTCTATGCAGTTTTTTGAAGTTGGTTTATACACATTTACTCAAATCTTTCCCATTCAAAACTTAAAAATTCCTGGGGGGGGGGTCATTAAAAATGGGTGGGGAGATAGGTGAAAGCAGGGTAAAGTAAATGAAGATGTGTACATTCTAGAAAATCTAATTCAAACAAGTCACTAAAACACTTTTATTTTTCTGAAGCCATATTTTTATTTAATCTTAATTTTTTAAAAGATTTTTTATTTATTTTATTCATGATAGAGAGAGAGAGAGAGAGAGAGGGGCAGAGACACAGGCAGAGGGAGAAGCAGGCTCCATGCAAGGAGCCCGACATGGGACTTGATCCTGGGACCCCCGCATCACGCCCTGGGCCAAAGGCAGGTGCCAAACCACTGAGCCACCCAGGAATCCCCTTAATCTTAATTTTTATTTAATCTTAACCATTTTTAAGTGTACAGTTTCATGGCATTAAATATATTCACATTGTTATGCATCGATCACTATGAGTTATTTCTGGAACTCCTCATCTTATAAAACAAACTATCCACTAAGCAAAAAACTACCCATTCCCTCCTCTGCCAGTACCTGGCAACCACCATCCTACTTTCTCTCTATGAATTTTATTACTTTATGTATCTCATATAAGTGAAATCATACATTATATCCATTTTTGTGACTGGCTTATTTGCTTAACATAATGCCCGCAAGGATCATCCATGCTGTAACATATTTCAGAATTTCCTACCTTTTTAAGGCTGAATAATATTCCATTGTATGTATACCACATTTCATTTACCCATTCATCTATGGATAATGAGTTACTTCCACTCCTTGACTATTGTGAAAAATGCTCCTATGAACATCAGTGTACAAATATCTTGACAAGTCACTGTTATCACTTTTGTATAGGTACCAGAAGTGGAATTCCTGGATAGTGTAGCAATTACATTATTTTTTGAAAAATCATTTTATTTTTTTATAGCAGAGACACCATTTTACATTTCCATCAACAGTGCCTAAGTATATCAATTTGTTTACAACCTTGTGAACACTTGTTATTTTCTGGATTACTTTTTAAGCTGAAGTATAATTGAAATACGCTATTATTTTAGTTTCAGGTGTACCATATATTGATTTGACATTTATATGAAATGTTCACCATTATAAGTATAGTTATCATCTGTTACCGTAAAAATATTATTGACTTCATTTATTACTTTCAACAGAGTCTTTAGGGTTTCCTACATACAGTATGTCATCTGCAAATAGTGACAGTTTAATTTCTTTTACCAATTTGGATGCCTTTTATTTCTTGTCTGATTGCTGGCTAGGATTTCTGATACTATGTTGAATAAAAGTGGCAAGAATAAATAAACATCCTTGTCTTCCTAATCTCAGAGAAAAAGCTTTTTTTTTTTTAACATTTGTTTTTATTTAAATTCAGTTTGCCAACATGTAGTATAATACCTAGTGCTCATCCCATCAAGAGCCTCCTCATTGCCCGTCCCTCAGTCACCCCATCCCTCCACCTACCTCCCTTTCTGTAATCCTTTGTTTGTTTCCTGAGTTAGGAGTCTCTCATGGTTTGTTTGTCTCCCTCTCTAATTTTTCCCACTCAGTTCCCCTCCTTTTCCTTATAATCCCTTTCACTATTTCTTATATTCCACATGTGAGTGAAACCATATGATGATTGTCCTTCTCTGATCGACTCATTTCACTCAGCATAATACCCTCCAGTTCCATCCACATCAAGCAAATGGTGGGTATTCATCCTTTCTGATGGCTGTCCATTGTATGTATAGACCACATCTTCTTTATCCATTCATCTGTCGATGGACATCATGGCTCCTTCCACAGTTTGGCTATGGTGGACATTGCTGCTATGAACATTGGGGTGCAGGTGTCCCAGCATTTCACTGCATCTGTATCTTTGGGATAAATCTCCAGCAGTGCAATTGCTGAGTCATAGGGTAGCTCTATTTTTAACTTTGAGGAACCTCCACACAGTTTTCCAGAGCGGCTACACCAGCTTGCCATCCCACCAACAATGCAAGAGGGTTCCCCCTTCGCCACATCCTCGCCAACATTTGTTGTTTCCTGTCTTGTTAATTTTCACCATTCTCACTGGTGTGACTTGGTATCTCATCATGGTTTTGATTTGTATCTCCCTGATGCCAAGTGATGTGGAGCATTTTCTCACATGCTTGGTGGCCATGTGTATGTCTTCTTTAGAGAAATGTCTGTTCATGTCTTCTGCCCATGTCATGATTGGATTGTTTGTTTCTTGGGTCAACGTTGAGTTTGATAAGTTCTTTATAGATCTTGGATACTAGCCCTTTATCTGATATGTCATTTGCAAATACCTTCTCCCATTCTGTAAGTTGTCTTTTAGTGTTTTGGTTTTTTTTAAAGATTTTTATTTATTTACGAAAGACACAGAGAGAGAGAAAGAGAGAGAGAGACAGGCAGAGGGAGAAGCAGGCTCCCTGCAGGAAGCCCAATGTGGGACCTAGGATCACACCCTGGGCCGAAGGAAGTCACTCAACTGCTGAGCGACCCAGGCATCCCTGTCTTTTAGTTCTGTTGACTGTTTCTTTTGCTGTGCAGAAGTTTTTTTTTATCGTGATTAAGTCCCAGTAGTTCATTTTTGGTTTTGTTTCCCTTGCTTTCATAGATGTGTCTTTGCCAAGTTCAAAAAGGTTGTTGCCTATGTTCTCCTCTAGGATTTTGATGGATTCTTGTCTCACATTTAGATCTTTCAACCATTTTGAGTTTATCTTTGTGTATGGTATAAGAAAATGGTCTAATTTCATTCTTTTGCATGTAGCTGTCCAATTTTCCCAACATCACTTGTTGAGTAGACTGTCCTTTTTCCAATGGATATTCTTTCCTGCTTTGTCAAATATTAGTAGAGTTGAGGGTCCATTTCTGGGTTCTGTATTCTGTCCCATTGATCTATGGGTCTGTTTTTGTGCCAGTACCACACTGTTTTGATGATCACAACTTTGTAATAGAGAAAAAGCTTTTAGTTTTTCACCATTGAGTATGATGTTAGCTTTGTCTTCATCATAAGTGGCCTTTATTATGTTGAGGTATGTTTCCTCTAAGTCCACATTATTGAGAGTTTTTATCATGAATGGATATTGAATTTTGTCAAGTGCTTTTGCTGCATCCATTGAAATATGATTTTTATTTTTCATTTTGTTGATGTTGTGTATCGCATTGACTTATGAATATTAAACCATCCTTGCATCCCCAGAATAAATTCCATTTGATTTTTATGAATGATCCTATTGATGATATATTGTTGTTTGGGTTTCTTTTTTAAGATTTTATTTTTAAGTAATTTTTACAGCCAACATGGGCCTCAAACTCAACCCTAAGATCAAAAGTAGTATTCTCTTCCAACTGAGCCAGCCAGATGGCCCCTATTAATATATTGTTGAATGAAGTTTGCTAATAATATTTTTTTGAGGATTGTTACAACTATATCCATAAGGGATATTGGCCTATAGTTTTTGTTTTTTGTAGTGTCTTTGTGTGGATTTGGTATTGGAGTAATGCTGGCCTCATAGAATATATATGGAAGCTTTCTTTCCTATTCTAGTTTTTGGAATAGTTTGAGGAGAATAAGTATTAACTCTTTTCAAATATTTGGTAGAATTCACCTGTGAATCTGTCTGGTCCTGGATTTTTGTTTGTTGGGAGTTTTGATTATTGATTCAATTTCTTTACTAGTAATTGGTCCATTCAGATTTTCTATTTCTTTCTGATTCAGTTTGGAAGTTTGTATGTTTTTAGGAATTTATCCATTTCTTCAAAGTTGTCCAATTTGTTGGTCTAACTTTTCATAGTATTATCTTATAATCCTTTCTATTTGTGGCATTGGTTGTTACTTCTCTTTCATTTCTGATTTTGTGTCCCTCTTTTTTTTTTCTTGATGAATCTGGCTAAAGATCTATCGATTTTTTTTTTTTTTTCAAAGAATCAGCTCCTGGCTTTATTGATCTCTTCTATTTTTTTAAGTCTCTTTCATTTATTTTTGCTTTCATCTTATTATTTAATTTATTCTACTAACATTGGGCTTTGTCCTGACTTTTCTAGTACCTTTAGTTGTAAGGCTAGATTGTTAGAGATTTTTTTATTTCTTGAGGTAGGCATGGATTGCTGCAAATTTTCCTCGTAGAAGTGCCTTCTCCAATGTCCTAAGAATTTTGGACCATTGTGTTTTCATTTCCATTTGTCAACATGTTGTTTTTTTTTTTTTTTTTTTAATTTTCCTCTTTGATTTCTTCATTGACCCATTCAGTAGCTAGTACATTGTTTAGCCTCCACACTTTTGTACCTTTCCCAATTTTTGTGATCAATTTCTATTTTCATAATGTTGTGGTTAGAAAAGATGCATATGATTTCACTTTTCTAAAATTTATTGAGATTTGTTTTGTGACCTAATATGTGAACTGTTATCCTGGAGTTCCTGGATATCCTGTTATCTCCTATCCTGGAGAATGTTCTATATGCCCTTGAAAATAATTCTATATTTCTCTTGTATATTCTTTTGGTTTTTTGATGGAGTATTCTGTATATATCTGAAGTCCATATGGTCTAATGTATCATTCAAAGAACTTTCCAGGGCAACCCCGGTGGTGCAGCGGTTTAGCACCACCTGCAGCCCAGGGCGTGATCCTGGAGACTCTGGATCGAGTCCCACGTCAGGTTCCCTGCATGGAGCCTGCTTCTCCCTCTGCCTGTGTCTCTGCCTCTCATTCTCTCTCTGTGTCTCTATGAATAAATAAATAAAATCTTAAAAAAAAAAGAACTTTCCATATTGGTTTTCTGCCTGGATGATCTAGCCATTGATATAACTGAGGTGTTAAAGTTCCTTACTGTTGTCCTATTGCTGTCAAGTTCTCCCTTTATTTCTGTTAATATTTTATGTATTTAGATGCTCCAATGTTGGGTGTATAAATGTTTACAATTGTTACATTGTCTTGTTGGATTGACCTCTTTATCATTATGTAATGCCCTTCTTTGTCTCTTACTTACGGTCTTTGTTTGTCTGATATAAGTGCCCTACCCTGGCTTTTATTCTGCTTTCATTTGAACAGAATGTCTTTTCCAATCCCTTCACTTTCAGTCTGTACGTATCTTTAGATGTGAAGTGAGTCTCTTTAAGGCAGCATACAGAATGGGTCGTTTTTTGTTTTGTTTTGTTTTTTTTAAAAGATTTTAAAAATTCATTTATTCACGAGAGACACACAGAGAGAGGCAGGGACACAGGCAGAGGGAGAAGCAGGCTCCCTATGGGGAGCCCAATGTGGAACTCAGTCCCAGAACCCCAGGATCACGACCTGAGCCAAAGGCAGACACTCAACCACTGAGCCACCAAGGTGCCCCTGGGGCTTGTTTTTTTTTTTTTTTTTTTTTTTTTAATCCATTCTGCCACCCTGTGTCATTTGATGGGAGCATTTAGGCCATGTACATTTCAATTAATTATTGATATGAACTTACTGCCATTTTGTTAAGTGTCTCTCCGTTGCTTTTGTTGTTCTTTTCTGTCCCTTTCTTCTCTTGCTCTTTCCTTCAGATTGATGACTTTCTATAGTGGTATGCTTGGCTTTCCTTCTCTTTATTTTTTGTGTATTTATTATACAACTTCTTGGTTTGTGGTAACTGCGAAGTTCATCTATAACATCCTAAGTATATAGCAGTCTATTTTAAGTTAATGGTCACTTAAATTCAAACACATTCTGAAAGAACTGTTTTACTCCCCTACTCCACTCATGTATATGCTGTCATATTTTATATATTTTAATTCATAATTCTCTTATTATGGCCTTTTTTTCCCACTTAAAGACGTCTCTTTAACATTTCTTATAAGCCTGGTTTTAGTGTTGATGAATTCCTTAACCTTTGTTTGTCTGGAAAACTCTTTATCTTTCTGTCAATTCTGAATGATAAACTTGCCAGGTAGTAGAGTATTCTTGACTTCAGCTCTTTGAATGCATCATGCCACTCCCTTCTGGCCTGCAGTTTCTGCTTAAATAAATAAATAAATCAGCTGATGGGGGGTGTCTGAGTGGCTCAGTCAGTTCAGAATCTGCCTTTGGCTGGGGTTGTGATCTTAGGGGTCCTGGGATGGAGCCCTGCTTTGGGCTCCCTGCTCGGTGGGGAGTCTGCTGCTTCCTCTCCTGCTGTACCTGCCCCCCCCCCCCCCGCCCCACCACACACACATACTCATGCTTTCTCTCAAATAGATAGATAAACTCTTTTTAAGAAATTGTCTGATGGGACGCCCAGATGGCTCAGTGGTTTAGTGCTTGTCTTTGGCCCAGGGTGTGATCCTGGGGACCCGGGATCGAGTCCCACGTGGGGCTCCCTGCATGGAGACTGCTTCTCCCTCTGCCTATGTCTGTGCCTCTCTGTGTCTCTATCATGAATAAATAAAATCTTTAAAAAAAATCATCTGATAGGGATGCCTGGGTGGTTCAGCAGTTGAGTGTTTGTTTTGATTAGTATTGTTTTGTAGTATAGTTTGAAATCTGGGAAATATGACATCTTCAGCTTTTTTCTTTTTTCTTTTTTTTCTCAAGATTGGTTTGGTTATTTGGGATCTTTTGTGGTTCTGTACAAATTTTAGGATTATTCTAGTTCTGTAAAAAAAAAATGCTATTGGCATTTTGATAGGGATTGCATTGAATCTATAGTTGCTTTGGGCAGTGTGGACATTTTAACAATATTAAATCTTCCAATCCCTGAGCATGGGCTGTTTTACCATTTGTGTCATCTTCAGTTTATCAGTGTCTATTAGTTTTCAAGGGTACATGTCTTTCATTTCCTTGGTTAAATTTATTCTTGGGTATTTTTTTTATTTTATTCTATTTTATTCTTTTTGATGAAATTTTAAGTAAACTTGTTTTCTTAATGTCTCTTTTTGCTAGATATTAGTATATAAAAACACAACCAATTTCTGTGTGTTGATTTTGTATCCTGAAGCTTTACTGAATTCATTTATTAGTTCCAGTAGTTTTTAGAGTGTTAAGAGTCCTGTATATATATTATTATGTCATTTGCAAATAGTGACAGTTTAACTTCATTTGTACCAATTTGGATGTCTTTATTTTTCCTGTTTTGACTAGGACTTCCAATACTACTGAATGAATGTGGTGAGAGTGGGCATCCTTGTCTTCTTCCTGGTCTTTCAACTTTTCACTATTGTGTATGATGTTAGCTATGTTTTTTTTATATATATGGCCTTTATTGTATGAAGATATGTTCCATCTATGCCCACTTTGCTGAGACATTTTATCACAAATGGATGTTGAATTTTGTCAAATCTTTTTCTGTATCTATTGAGACAATCAAATGATTTTTATCCTTCACTTCGTTAATGTGGTATATCACATTGATTGATTGGCAGACATTGGACCATCCTTGCATCCCTGGAATAAATTCCATCTGATTGTGGTGAATGATCATTTAAATTTATTGCTGAGTCAAATTTGCTAGTATTTTGTTAGGAATTTTGCAATTATGTTTATCAGGAATATTGCTCTATAGTTTTCTTTTGTGTAGTTTGTCTGCTTTTGGTATCATGGTAATGCTGGGCTCATAGAATCTATCTGAATGTTTTCGTCCTCTTCCAATGTTTGGAATAGTTTGAGAAGGATGGGTATTAACTCTTTCTCAAATGTTTAGTAGAATTCACCTCTGAAGCCATCTGGTCCTGGACTTCTGTTTGTTGGGAGGTTTTTGATTGCTCATTCAGTATCCTACTAAATTGTCTATTCTCATTTTCTTTTTTTCCCCTGATTTCAGCCTTGGGAGATGGTTATGGCTTCTAGGAATTTATCCATTTCTTCTAGGTTATTCTATTTCTTGGCATATAATTGTTTGTAGTAGTCTCCCTATAATCCTTTCTATGGAGTTGGTTATAATTTCTTTCATTTCTGATTCTTTTTTCTTGATAAATCTGCCTAAATGTTTATCAGTTGTTTATGAACCAGCTCTTAGTTTCATCTTTTATATTGTCATTTTCTTTTTTTTTAAGATTTTATGTATTCATGAGAGACACACACACAGAGATGCAGAGACATAGGCAGAGGGAGAAGCAGGCTCCACGCAGGGAGCCCGACATAGGAGTTGGTCCCGGGTCTCCAGGGTCATACCCTGGGCTGAAGGTGGTGCTAACCCACTGAGCCACCTGGGCTGCCCTATATTGTCATTTTCTTCTCCATTTCACTTATTTCCACATTGATTTTCATTATTTTCTTCTTTCAACTATGGGCATGCTTTGCTTTCTGTTCCTTTAGGGCTAATTTGTGTAAGAATTTTCTTGTTTCTTCAGGTAGGTCTGCATCACTATAAACTTCCCTCTTAGAACTGCATTTATTGTGTCCCAAATATTTTGGAATATGTATTTTGTCTTCAGTTTTTAAAATTTGATATCTTCATTGACCTATTGGTTTTTTAGTTGTAGCATTTTTAGTCTCCATGAGGTTTTTTTTTTCCAGTTTTTCTTTTAGTTGATTTCTATTTTCATACCATTGTGGTTGGAGAAGATGCTGGGACATTTTAACTTATATTTATTGAGATTTGTTTTGTGCCTAGCATGTGATCTATCCAGAAGAATGTTTCATATGCACTTGAAAAGAATGTGCTGTTTTTGTTTTAAAGATTTTACTTATTTGTTCATGAGAACCACAAAGAGAGGCAGAGACATAGGCAGAGGGAGAAGCAGGCTCCCTGCAGTGAGCCTGATGCGGGACTTGATCCCAGGACCTCGGGATCACGACCTGAGCCAAAGGCAGATGCTCAACCACTGAGCCACCCAGGTGTTCTTCTGTTTTTGATTGAATGTTCTATATATCCGTAGAGATCATCTGATCTAATCTATCATTGAAAGCTATTCTTTTCTTATTGAGTTTTCTGCCTGGATGATCTATCCATTGATGTGAGGGAGCTGTCAAAGTCCCCTACTGTTATTATATTACTATCAATTTCTCCTTTTATGTTTCTTAATATATTTGCCTTGAATATTGAGGTGCTCCAGTATTGAGTGCAGATACATATAGCTGTTTGTTACCTTGTTGGATTGACTCCTTTATCATTATGTAATGCCCTTGTCTGTTACTCCAGTCTTTATTTTAAAGTCTACTTTGTGTGATGTATTTAAGTATTGCTATCCTGGCTTTTTTGCTTCCGTTTGCGTGAAATCTCTCTCTCCATCCCTTTACTTTTGGTTTCTGCCTTTAGGTTTGAAGTACATCTCTTGTAGGCAGCATATAAATGGGTCTTTTTTTTTTTTTAATCTGTGCATTCCTTTTATGTCTTTTGGAGCATTTAGTCCATTTACATTTAAAGTAATTATTGGTAGCTATGTACTTATTACCATTTTTGGTCATTGTTTTTGTAGTTCTCTGTTCCTTTTTCCTCCTCTTCCTGTCTTGTTATTCAATGACTTTTTCTTATGCTTGGAATTTTTTCTTAATCTATCACAGGTTTAGGGGTTCATATACCCTATGTATATAGCAATCTATTTTAAATTGATGGATGTTAAGCTTGGATACATTCTAAGAGCACATTTTTTACTCCTTATTCCCCACATAATTTATGTATTTGACATATTTTACATCCTTTTATTATTTTTAAAGATTTTATATATTCATGACAGAGAGAGAGAAACAGGCAGAGGGAAAAGCAGGCTCCATGCAGGGAGTCTGACGTGGGACTCGATCCTGGGTCTCCAGGATCACACCCCAGGCTGAAGGCAGCACTAGACCGCTGGGCCACCAGGGCTGCCCTATTTTACATCCTTTAATTTTGTCTTTTAACTGTTTTAGACATAGGTGATTTTATGCTTGTCTTGTAAGCTTTACCCTAAGTTCGTAAGTTTGCTTTTACTAGTGAAATTTTTTCTTTCATAATTTTCTTCTTATAGCATTTTCTCTCAATTTAGCATTTCTTTGAAGGCCAGTTTAGTAGTCTTTTGACTCTTGTCTGAAAAATCCAATTTTGCCTCAATTCTTTTTTTTTTTTTAATTTATTTATGATAGTCACAGAGAGAGAGAGAGAGACAGAGGCAGAGGGAAAAGCAGGCTCCCCGCACCGAGAGCCCGATGTGGGATTCAATCCCGGGTCTCCAGGATCGCGCCCTGGGCCAAAGTCAGGCGCTAAACCGCTGCGCCACCCAGGGATCCCAATTTTGCTTCAATTCTGAATAATAACCTTGCCTTAACAATAACCAGGTTATTGTAAATTGATTGCCCCTAGTAGTTTTCATTTCAGTTATTGTATTCTTCGACTCTGGTTCTTTTTAATTTTTTACCCCTTTGTTGAAGTCCTAAGTTCATCTACTCTTCCAAAGTTCTGTGAGTATCTTTATGACCATTACTTTTATCAGGTAGATTGCTTACCTATGTTTTTGTTTTTGTTTTCAAGATTTTATTTATTCATGAGAGACACAGAGAGGCAGAGACCTAGGCAGAGGGAGAGGCAGGCTCCCTAAAACCCTGGGATCATGACCTGAGCCAAAGGTAGACTCTCAATCACTGAGCCACCCAGGTGCCCCACTTACCTGTTTTACCTATTTGAGGTTTTGCCTTTTTGTTATTGGTTTTAGGTTTTTCCTTTTAGCACTTTTAAGTAAGCTCTGTGCCCAGTGTGGGGCTTGAATTCACAACCCCAAGATCAAAAGTTGCATGCTTTACCAAATGAGCCAGCCAGGTGCCCTTCCTTTTCAACACTTTAAGTGTATCATGCTACTATCTTCTGGCTTATAATATTTCTGCTGAAAAATTCAGTTAGCCTTATGGGTATTTCCTTGCATATAACTAGTTGCTTTTCTCTTGTGACTTTTAAGAGAGTCTTTAACGTTTGACATTATGATGTCTTGATGTGAAACTCTTTGGGTTCAGGATTATTGGAGGTTCCATGTACTTCCTGGACCTGGACATCCATTTCTTTCCCCATTACCATTATTTCTCTGTCACTTTCTTGCTGCTTGCTTGCCCTTTCCCCTTTTTGGGGTCCCTATAATGTGAATGTTGGTATGTTTGATATTGTCACAGAGGGTCCCTTAACTTAGCCTCGTAATTTTCTTTCCATTTGGCTTGGCTGATTTCCATTACCCTTTCTTTCAGATTGTTGATCTGTTTTCTGTATCCTCTTCTCTGCTGTTGATTGCCTCTAGTGTCTTTCATTTATTGTATTCTTCACCTCTGGCTTTTAAAAAATATTTTCTACTCGTTTGTTGAAGTTCTGAGTTCATCTACTCTTCGCAGTTCTGTGAGCAACTGTATGACCATTACTTTATCAGATAGATGGCTTGTGTTTTGAGATTTTGTCTTCATTTGGACCATATTCCTGTCTCATTTGTTTCTGTAGAATAAGTAGAGTGCTCTATGTGGTTTGGGAGATATCCATGTTGGTGTCCTGTGGGGTCCAGAGTACAATTCCCCCATGGTTACCAGAACAAGGAGCTCTAGAGATCTCCCCTGTGGGCTGCATATACCTTCCAGTTGTGACTAAACGGACTTCTCTTGGCATGCTGATGGGGGCGAGGGGTGGCGGCTAACTCCCAGTGAGGTTGGTTTCAAGCCCTGCAGTGATTTTTGTGGATGAGCTGGCAGGCAGGGCTGCTTCCAACCCTAGGGTCAGAGGTGCTTTAAAGGGGAGCCAGTTCTGACTACGAGCTGTGGCAGAGTGACAGCTACTTTGGAGGAGTGCCTGAGAAGCGGGTTGGGTGGGTCAGATCTACAGGCGAATGCCAGAATTGGGCAAGTGTTGCTAACAGTGTGGATGAAGTATCAGAAGTGGCACCTGCCAGCATTGGGCTAGCTGGGCTGAAGGCAAGAAAATTGTGCCCACTGGTGCTGCCCTTTCCAGAGAAAGTTTCTACAGATCTATGTCCCTCTGGCACTTGCCTTAAAATTAGTCAGCAAATCTCCTTCACGTAGAACCTGGGTGCTTTTCAGAGTCCAGACTGCTAACCATTGTACCATGGAACCCTCTTTAACACCCAGGCGCTTTTCAATATGCTGCTTCTGTGCTGGGTCTTGGACTGTTAATAGGTCACTGTTACCTGGCCCTTTAAGAGAAGAGACTTGGTTTCCTGTGGCTCTCCTGGAGTTCAACCTCAAAGCCAGACATTTCGAGGGATTATCTTCCTAGTGCAGATTCCAAGGACAAGGAGGGTGTGCCCAGTGGGCTTTTGAACCATTCTTTCCTCGGGGAAGACCTCTACACCTGTGATACCCTTTCGGCTTTGTAGGTTGCTAAGTGCTTTCCAAGCTGCTATTTTTTTCACTGGGTCTCAGGGTCTCCGGGTGAGCCAAACTGCACGCAAGCCAGCCAAGCAGTGATTCTGTTCCCTGTAGCACTTTGGGACCTCCTACAGGTCAGCCCTGTTGGGTTTTCCAAGCCACATGTCCTGGCGGCTTCTCTCTCTGATGCAGACCCTAGAGTCTGAAGTGCCCCCTGTGGAGCTCCATCTCCATGCTCCTCCTGAAGCCTGCTCTAGTGAGATCTCTCCTTATTGTGTTGCCACACCGGGGATGGGTGGTTTTGACACGGTCTCTGCCTCTCCTGCCCATCACAATGTGGTCCTTTAGATCTTTTGGTGTGGAGAGCAGTTCATCTAATTTTCAGATCTTTTTCAGAGGGAAATGGTCCGTATATAGACTTGGTATGCCTGTGGGAGGGGATGAATTTAGGATCTTTGTAATAACACCATCTTCCCAGCTGAATCTTAAAAATTAGCTGCTAAAGCACTTTTTGAATTAGATTAAGCCTTTAGAACATTTAAGTTCAGTTCTATTAGGGAGGGAAATGATCAGATAACGTGTCAAAATTTAAAGTGGGAGACACCTGGGTGGCTCAGCAGTTGTGTCTGCCTTTGGCTCAGAGTGTGGGTCCCAGGATCGAGTCCCACATCAGGCTTCCTGCATGGAGCCTGCTTCTCCCTCTGCCTGTGTCTCTGCCTCTCTCTGTATCTCTCTCATGAATAAGATATAAGGCTAACTTTTTCACATTTCAAACAGCAATTTAGTTACATTCTTAAGTTTAAAGGACTGTGTCCTTTAAGCACTAAAACATAGCTAATGACATGTTAATCAACATTGTATTTAATAAGTAATGAACAGCAAACAATATACTCTTTTAATGTTTTGCTGAAACTGTCCATTTTGGGTTCATGTAAGGTATTTGTAGAGTATGTGTTCACATTTTATGTACCATTTAAACTGAGTTTTGTTAGCAGAAAGGAATGGCGGTAAGGAAATAAACCTGACTTTGTTTTTGAAAAAAAAAAAAAAAAATCTACTCAACTCCCGACTTACAAATTAGAGTGGTTTCTACACTTCCTCTCAACGTGCATACACTACAGCTAATTCACATCAAAGAAACATGTTTAAATTATATGTATAAACTATTTCATGTTGCATCAGTCCTGACTCCTAAAGGGAGACACTTAGCTCATGTGTTAGGGAAAAAAAGACCTGCTTTATTTCCGAGGACAGAATCCAGGAGACCAAAAACCATGTAAGCCTCAGAAGGTATTAGAGCCAAAGGTAGCCAGTGACTGAAATTACTCAGTGGTAGACCCCTGTTTCCCATGTGAAGATAACAGTAAATGATTCACCGTGGCTCAGTTAGCCATCCTGTACCTGCTGGGTTAATGGCATGTGACCCCAAATCTATAGCATTTGTTGAGAATAACTTAGATGTCGAAGTGGATTTATGTCCTGTGCATCTTCGATGCTCAAGGGCTCCCTGAGCTCACTCCTGGGCAGCAGTCACCTGTTATGGCCTGGTTTCCTGTACTACATTTTCACTCAGTTGAAGAGTATGGTCACACAGTGATCTCATCTACATCACTGATTCCACCTATTGTTAGAAGTTATGTGTCCACTTAGTAGGTCAATGAATTTAGGACAATAAATGACGATTACTATATGAACACAGTACTTAATGATTTGGAAAGATGAAAACTCAAACAACCAAACTAATAAGTTGTAGGCTGCACCTAAAGCAATTAATGCTAACATTTCATCACCATATCAGTGTTTTTTAAAAACAGAATTTCCATCTTAATCTATAGAGGAGCAGGTATAGCCCTGCGGCCACTCCTCACAGAGCTCTGGTGCCTCCTCAGGCTTAGCCTTGATAATGAGGTTTAGTACTTTAACAGCCTAAAGCTCTTGCTACCTGTCCTGAAGTACACTTAAACAACCTACTGGAGCTGATTCTGAAGGAGCCAAGTCAGTTAATATCCTAAAAGCTCCCTTCAAATGTAATTTTCATAGTCCTTAAATTTTAATTGTCATTGTTTATTACTGTTTTGGCTACATTCTCTACAATTTCAGCAGCATCTTAAGAGACAATGTGTCTATATGTACAATGAGAAAACAAAATGGCTTGCAACATGAGAAATAAGAGCCACAGTTTAACTGTACAATATTAAGGAGAACCTGTGGTATCACCTCCTTTTTCGGCAACATGGACAACTTACATGTAAGTATCAGCATTATGAATGTGACAAATAATTCTTACAGGAGTAAAATACAACATCCTGAAAAAGAATGGTTTCTACCATACAAGGCAGTTAGAAAATGTTCACATTTTAACAAATCTGTACAAACCACAAGAAACTTATTTATGGGACCACCATCCCACCTTTCTGATAAGAACCTTCTAGAAATGTAGGATAAACATGAACAATTTATAAATCTAGTTATCTATGTGCTCCACAGCCCTAGAACCCAAGAATCTGATTTAGTGAACCCTACATGTCCAAGATGGATCATTTTTATATGCCTTGATTGTTAATGAATGCCAGCTTTTAATATCTCTCTAATACGATGTACAGTCAACTTGCACCTTTAAGGAGGTCATTAGATTTTTTAGCAAAGAAGCAACATCATTTAGCAGCAATTAAAGCGCCTTTCAAGAAGACTTAAAAAAAATACAATATCCAATTAGAAAAGCCATATTTTTAAACATTTGTACAAGAATAAGCTGCTGAAACTTGGTAATTGAAATACAACATCTGTACAACAATTTACAATAGAGCTAGAAGGGAATTTATCATTATCCTGCATAGAACTGGTCTGATCTGCATTTGGTTACATACTGTCACTTGTTTATGAACAAGGCCTGGTAACAAAGGGAAAAATATCTTAATTCAAACATACTGAAAACATCAGAGATATTTAGTGATTTCAAAACAAGCAGCTCATTTTGTCAAAGGTGTAAAGTAGATCTAGAAATAATAGCTCTCCCGTTAACATGACTAGTAAAAAAAAAAACAAAAAAACAAAACAGACATGTGGTTTCGAGGTACAACTTGGTAAAAGCCAGAATAGGCAAGTGACAAAGTGTAACTTTGTCCAAAGTCCAAAGATTCTAACTCTCACATGCTACTACTATAAAACACAACTGTCACCGTCATTCAGTTCTTACTTTGGTTTCAGCAGATTAACCGCTGAATGCTGAAGAATGTATCCAGGCACTATAGTTCTTGTGTTAGAAATATTTTTTCCATGTGTTTTTAAATAATGAAAAACTACCCTTCATATTAGAACTCTCTAGTAACAACCAAATGTATTTAAGTATTATAAACGTTATTTACAGTGTTCCCCCAAACAATTTTTCTTAACACGGTATTCCTGTTTCTGTGCAACAGGCAGTCATCCTTCACTGCTCAGGGTTATAGTCAAAAGTGTACATTTTATTCATTGTCCATGATCCACTCATACAAATGACGCTATGAAGAACTTCAGTTCACAAATAGTTCTCAACCATGTCCTGTGTGAAAAAGAAAACAACAAAAAACAATCAAATGCTCTCAAACTCAAGTGTGTATCTGGAAGCAATTCAAAGATATCATGCCAATTTTGGAGGAAAATCAGTAAGTAATTATGCTTGAAGAAGGGGGTGTAGGGGATGCTGTAAGCCCAGCCATGTGTAAGTTTCCTGAAGAATTTGATCTTCTCATATGTGGAAGAAGGTACGGGTCATTTGCCAGTTGGTGCACATCAAACCGATCTTCTTTTCGGTAGGCCAGACAGCGTCTTATAAAGGCCTTAAAAAAAAAAAGTTCAGAAATTAAAATTTGTGCCCCTTTGACACATCAGTCAGCTGGCTCCTATTGTAAAATGACCACGTTTAAGACAGTAAGTGTATTTCACTTCATTAGCATTCAAATCTTCAAAAAATTCTATAGCATTAAAATTCTTATTCCAAAAGTAAACTCAAGTCCCAGCCCTTAGTTGTTGATTTTATAGTCTAAATGATTACTGCTACCATTTACATTTCCTGTTGGAAAGGTGTACCCAGTTTTAAAAAAATTTATTCCAAGAACGAAAATTAGCATTTTATTTTGAGTATACAATTCAGTGATATTTTAAGTGCATTCACGTTATGAAACATCAAGGTCATTCATCTCCAGATCATTTTCATCATCCAATAGTCAAAACAAAAGATGAAATTCTGTACCATTAAACGACTCTCCACTTGTCCTTCCCCCAGCACTTGGTAACCACTGTTCTGTAAGTGGAATCATACAGTATTTGTCCTTTTGTGTATGGCTTATTTCACTTAGCATCATGTTTAAGAGTTCTCCATGTGGTAGCATGCATCAGAATTTCACTGCTTTTTAAGGTTGAATAATACTCCATTTTATGTACATACCACATTTTGTTTATCCATTTATCTGTTGACATTTTGAATACTGCTGTGAGCAATGGCATAAAAGTATCTGTTCAATCCTTGCTTTTTTGGGGTATATAGCTAAAACTAATTGCTGGATGGCATGGTAATTATTTTTAAAAACTAATATCTATCATTGTTTTAGGTGTACAACAACTTAGACAATTGTTTTCTTTTGATAAATTTTAAGCTATTCTCCTTAGGACTGATTTTGTTTTTCTAAAGGTTTATTTATTTATTTATTCATGAGAGAGACAGAGAGAGAGGCAGAGACACAGGGAGAAGCAGGCTCCATGCAGGGAGCCTGACGTGGGACTCAATCCCAGGTCTCCAGGATCATGCCCTGGGCCGGAGGCGGCACTAAACCACTGAGCCACCTGGGCTGCCCAAGACTTATTTTAAAACTCGAAGTTTGTACCTTTGATCCTTTCTGTCCATTTCGCTCATCTCCCACCCCCTGCCTCCCAGCAGTCTGTTCTCTGTATTCATGAGCTTGGGTGGTTTTGTTTTTTTAAATTTATTTACTCATGAGAGGCAGAGAGAGAAGCAGGCTCCTTGCAGGAAGCCTGATGTGGGACTTAATCCCAGGACCCCAGGATCATGACTTGAGCTAAAGGCAGACACTCAACGACTGAGCCACCTAGGCGTCCCTGTTTTTTTAATAAGATTTTACATATAAGTGAGACATATGGTATCTTTCTCTAACTTATCTCACTTAGCATAATGTGCTCAAGGTCCATCCATGTTGTTGCAACTGGCAAGAGATCCTTTCTTTCATGGCTGAAAAATATTCCACTGTATCTATAAACCACATTTTCTTTAGCCATTCATCCACTGATGGACACTTAGTTGTTTCCATGTCTTGGCTATCATAAATAATGCTGCAGTGAACAGAGGGGTACAGGGATGTTTTCTAATTAGTGCTTTACTTTTCTTGGATAAATACCCAGAGGCAGGATTACTGGATCATATGGTAGTTATATTTTTAATTTTTTGAGGAACCTCCATACTATTTTCTACAGTGGCCATACCAATTTACATTCCTATCAGTAGTACACAAGGGTTTCTTGTTCTCCACATCCTCACCAACACTTCTTTTTATTTTTCAATAGCCATTTTAACAGATATCCGGCGATATCTCACTGTGGTTTTTATTTTAAGTAGGTTCCACACCTAACATGGGGCTTAAACTCACAACCCTGAGATTTAGAGTTGTGTGCTCTATCAATTAAGCCCCCCAGGTGCCCCCTGACTATGGTTTTGAATTAGTGACGCCAAGCACCTTTTCATATACCTGTTGGCCACATATCTTCTTTGGAGAAGTATCTATTCATATACTCTGCTTATTTTTTAATCAGATTGTTTTTCTTTTCTTAAAATAGACTCTATGCCCAGTGTGGAGCCCAATGTAAGGCTTGAACTCATCCTGAGATCAAGAGCCGGACACTTCCAATTGAGCCATCCAGGTATCTCTTCCCTGTTTTCCCTGCTATTGCGTTGTACCAACTCTATAGATTTTGAATATTGATCCCTTGTCAGCTATGACTTGCAAATATTTTCTACCATTTAGTAGGCTGCCCATTTTGTTGATGGTTTCTTTTGCTGTGCAACTGGTTTTTTATTTGATGTAGTCCCACTGGTCTGTTTTTGCTTTTGTTGCCTTTGCTTTTGGTGTCAGATCCACAAATCCTCACCAAGACAAATGTCAAGGAGCTTAATCGCTACATCTTCCAGTAGTTTTATGGATTCAGGGCTTACATTCAAGGCTTTCATCCATTTTGAATTTATTTTCCTGTATGGTTAAAGCAGTGGTCCAGTTTCCCCAACATCATTTATTGAAGAGACTATCCTTTCTCCACTGTATAATCTTGGCTCTTTTGTCATAATTTTTTAAATTAATTAATTAATTTATTTATGATAGTCACGGGGGGGGGGGGGGGAGGCAGAGACACAGGCAGAGGGAGAAGCAGGCTTCATGCAGGGAGCCCGACGTGGGACTTGATCCCAGGACTCCAGGTGCTTAACCGCTGAGCCACCCGGGCGTCCCTCTTTTGTCATAAATTAATTAGCCATCTAAGCTTGGGTTTATTTCTGGGCTCTCTATTCTGTTCCACTGATTTGTCTGTTTTTATGCCAATACCATACTGTTTTGATTGCTACAGCTTTGAAATATAGCTCAAAATCAAGGAGTTTGATGCCTCTGGCTTTGTTGTTCTTTCTCAAGACTGCTTTGGCTATTCAGGGTTTTAGTGATTTCATCCCAATTTTAGAATTGGGTGATCTATTTTGTGAAAAATGCCATTAGAATTTTGATAGGGCATGCATTCAATTTTTACATTGCTTTGGGTAGTACAGACTTTTAAATATTCTTCTAATTCATGAGCAAGGGATATATTTCCATTTATTTGCATGGCCTTCAATTCTTTCATCAATGTTTTATAGTTTTCAGAGTACACATTTCACCTCCTTCGTTAAATTTATTCCTAGGTATTTTATTCTTCTTGATACAACTGTAAAGACTGTGTTCTTAATTTCTCTGATAGTTTATTAGTAGTGTATAGAAATACAACAGATTTTTGTATCCTGCAACTTTACCAAGGTACAGTCTTTAGGATTTTCTATATATAATGTCATTTGCAAATAGTGACCCTTTTACTTCTTCCTTTTATTCGTTCTTGTCTAATTGCTCTGGCAAGAACTTCCAAATACTATATTGAATATGGAAAGCTGCATTTCTCCATATATAATAATTCCAGACTTCTAGAATTTTCTCTCATTCCATTTTACTATCAGTTTACTTTGGCTAGAGGGTATGATGCCTTTTTTTGGGGGGTGCCACATTTTTTAAGATGCAGGGAACAATGAAGTGATACTTCTATTGGGGTTTGTTTCCTAGGTTAATATTGTATATCAGTACTGAAAAAACTAAATAATGGAATATAATCAGTATTTTTTTTCCTTCTTAAACTGGTTTTTATATATTGTCCTTCAGAATGGCTTTGTATTAAAAAAAATCTAAGATGGTACACAAAGCAAATCTATCTATGTAGCTGGCAATCAAACCTAACCTAACCAGAACCCCCTACGTCTCTTCATGCCTCTGTCCAGGCACTGGCTCTGCCTCCAAGCTAGCAGGGAAATCTCTATCCTGACTTCTACTACTGTAGTTCTGAACTTTACTTAAGTGGAATTATACCTTAAATATCCTATTTTGAGAGATTCATCCAATTTTTGCAACAGATAAAACATTTTCAAGGGATAATTAATCATTTCCTTATTGCTGACAGCAAAAGTAACTAGCTTGTCTTAAAATTCCTAACTTCTATATACATTCATGAATTAAAGCATTTTGCACCTACTTTGATAAGTAATTTTTCCTCTAAAAACAAACTAGCTCTTATTATTATACGTTAGTTAGCTTACAAATACTTATCAAAAATCTTTCTGAATCATTTTCAATGCCGTCTCTGAAACCTAGAGTTCAGTTTAACACCTAAGTTTCAGTAGAGGAAAAGCTGCTGACGTTAGTCTACAAGGAGTACATGTACTTATTACAATGCTCAGGCCAGGTCAGTGGAAGTACTTGGTAGAGGTGTTTGCTCTAAGGACAAGGTTTGAAAAAAAACACCGCATACGAAACCCCACAAAAAACAATGTGCCCCTTTACTTCCCACATCTGTGACTGTGGTGCCTATGAAGAGCCTAAGACTAGAAACAGAGATGGCTAAATGGGACTTCTTTTCGGCAAACCACATTCATTCCTGGTCACTTCTGTCAGTTAATTTTTTTAGTTTCTGTTCTCACTGATGCTGCAGATAGAAAGGAAGGCAAAATTTAGACACTAGCATTGTCAAGTTCTTTTCAGGCAGCCATATTACCTTAAGAAAAGTATGTGATGATCTTAGTCTGAAGCATAATGAATTATCTTCTAAGACTGTTTGTGATTCACAAAAACCAGTACATTTTCAATAATGAAGGTCACTGTGACCTCGATCAGAGGCAATATCTAGCAGTGCTTATTTTACCTACATTCTAAGAATACAGAAACTATAATGCCTGTTTATGAATTATCCTTATTGCCAAGAAAAAACTGGAACCTTCATGTGTTTTTCTTAGGAATTTCATAGGATTTAAAAAAGAAGATTCCAGGGCAGCCCTGGTGGCGCAGTGGTTTAGCGCCGCCTGCAGCCCAGGGTGTTATCCTGGAGACCCTGGATCGAGTCCCACGTCAGGCTCTCTGTACGATGCCTGCTTCTCCCTCTGCCTGTGTCTCTGCCTCTCTTTCTCTCTCTGTCTCTATGAATAAATAAATAAAATCTTAAAAAAAAAAAAAGAAGATTCCAATAGGAATCACAGAGAAATGAGCTTTGTGATGAGTCTAACAAAGGAAGAGTGAAAATACAAAGGTGAAAGGCCAATAGAATGAAAATGGGAAGATATTAAGCACCATTAACATTTTGCTATTAATTACAGATGCTATTCCATGTTACTAGACAGATGGATTAGAACTACAGGAAGCTGTTCATTACTGATTCATAGACTGCTACATGGAAGCAGAGGTGATGAAGAGGTCAGGCTTTTTCAAGAGCTACTGTAGGGCAGCATAAGGTCAACAGTGAATTCTGGAGTCTAGCAGAAGTGAATACTTTAGGCCACAGCTCTGCTATTTTCTAGCTTGTATGATTCTGGACAAGATAATTCTGCTATGGTTTGGATGGCTTCCTACTTTATAAAATGGGAAATATCTATACAGTTGTTAAAAGATTAAGTATCAACACAATGCTTGGTACATAATCACTAAATAAATGGTAGTTATTATTACTACTTCTTTTTAACTTCTTATATACTTAAATATGTTGGTATTAACATATGCTGATACATAAAGGTCTTGTGATTTTTCCTTAATTTTCAAAGCAAGTTGCTGTTGTCAATCAGGGACTGTATCTGGGTCTTTAAAAGATGAAAACCAAAGACTCTTTCCAGAGCAAATCACCAGTCCTTAGTGGACAAATTTTACTGTGGCAGCAATCTCTTTTTTTATTTACTAATAAGTACAGTTGACCTGTGAATAGTGTGGGGGTTTAGGGGCATGGTTGAAAATCCAAATATAACTTTTGGCTGCCCCAAAACTATGAATGGCCTAGTGTTGACTGGAAGACTTACTGATAACATAAGCAGTTGAGTAATACATATTTTATGTTATATATATATGGTATATTCTTTCAATAAAGTAAGCTAAAGAAATGGAAATGTTAAAATCATAAGATAAAATACATTTACAGTACTGTACTATTTGTCAAAAAAAATCCACATTAACAAAGGACCTGATCTATGTAGTTCAAACCCATGTGGTTCAGAAGTCAACTGTACTTACTTTCAACACAATTTATGAAATAAAATTTACTTCACAAAACTTATTTACATAAACTTTAATACCTTTGCTTCACTGCTTACAACTGGTTTTACAGGGAACTGGACTTCTGTGGCTTTTAATATTGTATTTTCTTGAAGAATGTCTTGTTGAGATTGATTGTGACCAAATGGCTTAAAAAAAAAAAAAAAGTTTAGGAATTTCTCACAAATATTTAAACAGAGTAATTATCACTGAATCCTCAAGATATAAATGATTTGTGTTCTAAAAACTCTTCTTCGTTATTTGGAACTTGGGATACATTCTCATAGAAATAGGGTTATAATTGATAGAAGGCTGAGTAAACCCACCTAATTCCTCAATATAGCTTAAACATGGTGCATAAACATAGACTGTAATGCTGTTGCAATATAATCAAGATAAAACAAAAATATTTTAAAAATCTAAAAATTTATTATGACTGTTTTAAAAACTGAAACATGACTAAAGAAGTAAGAAGCAGTGGAAATGTCTGAAAACTCCAAAGAATTAAATACTTTGAGCATGCTACACTCCTTCACTGACAGCTCTGGGTTTGTTCTAACTTGCAGTGACTTCCTAGAGAAGTGCCTTAACCTCTCTCTCCACACCAACATGAAGGGACTGGAAAGTATCTATGGCAGCTTGTAGCTCTGTCTTTAAAATAAAGAGAGGTTTGGGAAGAATTAAGACTAAGTTTGATGGAGTTTCCCTGAGGAAGCATAAGGGGACACGATGCCCAGGACAAATTGAGTGTGTGTGGAGTGAGGTAGGAGTGGGGGAGACAATGTGAGTAAGTACAAAGAATGGAGTGTTTTGGCTCCAGAACCCTAACAGTAGAAAATGTTAGCGTTATTAATAGATCGGTTCTTCTTTTACTTAAAGAAAAAAAAGGGGGGCAAAAAGGAGATCAAGTAAGCTGCTGTGATATTAAAATAATCTGATCCATGGAAATTTTACCAAGAAACAGAAGCCTGACTTCCTTTAGAAGGATCTACACTGACTTTAAATTAATTAAAACTTTAAATTTAAGATGGGAAATTCAACTTTTCTCCATACAGCAGAATCTTGCATACTCTAACTTACCTTTCTTCCATAAAGACACTGAAAGAAAATGACGCCGACTGACCACACATCAACCTTGTTGGAAATCTTTGGTGGTTCTTTTCCAACTACAAAACACTCAGGAGGTAAATACCTACAGTTTTTGAAGGAGAAAAGAGGAAAGGATACCATTAAGTCTGTACTAAAGGTACATTGAGAACACTCAATACTCCTACAAAAAGCCTTAGAACTTTCATGAATGAAAAATCACTAAACTTTTGAAACATTTACACATCCTTGTATCATTGGACTCTAGAGCCAAAACATACAACTTTGTGATAAAATATGCAACACATACATATATTATATATACTAACATCATTTTTCATTCCTGTAGGTAATATACATATATTGTCAGTAGAAATTATGTTCTAATTTGAGTAAGCATTAATAAACGCTCTCCCATGCCCTTTGACTTGTGTTCAAACTGTAGGCAATTCTCTTCCTAAACAGGTATCTGACCAGCTGGCTCTTCTATTTAAAAACTTGCAACATCATGTACTACACCAAGGTTAGACCTCATAGCTCTTGTTTGTAACACAAACTCATCCTAATCTACAAGCAACTGTCTGGGCAAAGACCATTCATTTGGTTCACCATACTGCTCCCTTATCCCCCACATGCCTCTTCATATAACAATTTCTTTCTTTTTTTTTTTTTTTTTAATTTTTATTTATTTATGATAGTCACAGAGAGAGAGAGAGAGGCAGAGACACAGGCAGAGGGAGAAGCAGGCTCCATGCACCGGGAGCCCAACGTGGGATTCGATCCCGGGTCTCCAGGATCGTGCCCTGGGCCAAAGGCAGGCGCTAAACCGCTGCGCCACCCAGGGATCCCTTTCTTTCTTTTTTTTTCTTCTCTCATATAACAATTTCTAATGCCTTCCCTAACCACTCCAATTCATTTGGTTAGCACTTTTTTCTTCTTTTATTTTATTTATTTATTTATTTTATTTTATTTTATATTTTTATTTTATTTTATTTTATTTTTTTACTTTTTTCTTCTTTAAGATGGACTAGACCTCCATAAACCTCCTCTGTTCCCTCTAGGCTGAGCTTTGCTTCTTCCCCATGTAACCGGCAGATGTTATGGTACCTCTATACTGGCACTGCACTAAACTCACACTCAACTGGGAACAGCTCAAGGGGCTCATATTATTCACTGTGCAGTTTCTGAACCCTAGCAGCATCTAAAATATATAAAGTATTAAAAAAATACTATTTTCTACTTTTAAGTGCTATTTGTAAGTTCATAATTTTATATAAAGGAAAGGTACAAATAAATATGTCACACCTTAGGTTATAAAAAGAAAGATCCATCAGGGATTCAAGCATCTCCCACCTCTAAAATTTAGATAAACTAAAAATTCCCTGAAAAATAATACAGCTAAATGAGAATCTTTTTTTCCTTTTGGTTTTCTACTATGCGTAAATCATTTAAATTTCAGCAAGATAAACACAGATTTCTTAAAAAAAAAAAAAAAAAAAAAACTTCTTGAAATAGAATCACCAAAGATGACCGATAACTCATTTGTAATGTAAATCCTTTCCTATCTCCAAATCAAGTAAAAAAGCCAGATTTGTTTTATGAATAAAAGTATATATTTTGTGTAGATTTATGAAACAAGAATGGCTCTTAAACACTATGCTACACTGTCTCTTGAGGCAAAAAGCTGTAAGCAAGGAAAGGACTTATAGGAAAGACACCAAAGCTATTTGAGGAGATTTGAGACTTGGGAGGAAATGAGGGACAAAACTGATTTTCTTCTAAGTGATACTGACAAATAGTTTCTGGGGATGAAAAGGTAATTTGCAAAAGCATTATATACATGTATTCTAGAAGACTGTACAGGACATCCCAGCTTACCAAATACATAAGCTTAAAAAGCTAGGACTATAGGAAGCTAACCATTTTTTAAAACATATTTCTATGGGAAATACATTCCAGGTTACTACATGGAAATACTCCAGCCCACCTGTCAGAGGTAAATCTTCTTGCCTAGCCCTCCACTAGCAAAGCCAGACCAAGGGAAACAACATCGTGGGAGTCTACAGAGGAAGGATGATCTATTATTTAGAATTCTCTATTATTTCAAGCTGTCTTCCATGGAATACACGGTTCTTTGAAGGACATTTATTGCTAAAAGTCTGAAGACTACTGATTGAGGATGCCAATTTTTAGGGGGTTTCTAGTTTGAATGACAATTTTCTTTAAATATGGGGGAAAAATCCATGATCTATTATATTATTCGTATTCTTAGAAAATGCTACAAGCAGAATTTGAAAGTAAAATGGCTTTAAAAGAATATATGAACATGACTAATCCTTGTACATGAAAAGTTAAGTTCATACAGACCCAGGGCATCTTATGGAACTGGTTGTTACGTGCATAGGATATGTAAAGACTATTCTGGAAACCCCAATGTCATATTTATGTTTGTAGTCTCTATCTTGTTCAGTGAAGTTGAGTACAGTTCTTTCTCCAATTACAATTTTACTCCTTTTGTGAAACTAAGTTTGTTTTGAAATTTTATAGTCTATATTATTCTCCACTTTGGTGAATCTGACAGTAAGTTTGAAAATTCACACTAAGTGATTTTTGTTAACATCTAGGTACTCTGAAGAGAATGACATTCATTTAGACTTAGATCTCTGAATCTACAGTTCTACCTGGAGTTTCTTTCTTTTTTTTTTTTTAAGATTTTATTTATTCATGAGAGAAACAGAGAGAGAGAGAGGCAGAGACACAGGCAGAGGGAGAAGCAGGCTCCATGCAGGGAGCCTGACGTGGGAACTCAATCCCAGGTCTCCAGATTATGCCCTGGGCTGAAGGTGGTGCTAAACCACTGAGCCACCGGGGCTGCCCTCTACCTAGAGTTTCTAAGTATGAAGTTATTAAAAGGGACTTCTGAGAGTCATGTCCAAAGACTAAAAATATTCCAAACTTCTTTCCCATGTATGATCAACAAAACTTCCAGCTCTAATAAAAACTAACCACAGAACATCTACAGAGAAGACTCCATGCTTATGGCTATTGCTTGTAATAGGATACTATCTTTATATAAATATTTGTACTGATGATAAAGATCACTTGAACATAAAGAAGAAAATCCATGATTCTCCATGTGAGGAGTTTCTGGCTGGTAGATAGTGAAGTCACTTGCCAATGCCAAGTTATTCTCCCTTCACTTTGCTGATATATACAGTTAAAACCAGATGAGAAAAGAATATTGACAATAGTAATCTCCTTCTTGATTCAAACTTTGTATTAGTACCTTCACCACAGTAATCTCAAAGATACATGAAAATAACTAAACTTCATAAAAAGTAGACAACTTCAATATTTTAAGTTATACATTTACCAGTAAGTGCCTGCCCCTTGAGAAGTTAGATCCATTCCATCTACACCATAGCTATCATCATCCATGATCTTGGATAGACCGAAATCAGTGATTTTGATTTCTCCACATGCTGTGCCATCTACCAGAAGGATGTTTCCTAAGAACAAAATACAAAGTTTTTTTAATGATACATGCATGAAAAACGTATTTACTACTTTAGCTGACATTGGGGAACAGCTATATATTTAAAATACATAGTTAAAAATGTAAACTTAAATTATAATTTTATTTTATAGATTTTATCTAGCCACTCATGAGAAGAGAAGAGAGAGAGAGAGAGAGAGAGAGAGAGAGAGAGGCAGAGGGAGAAGCAGGTCCCACGCAGGGATCCCAATGTGGGACTCAATCCCGGGACCCCAGGATCACGCCCTGGGTTGAAGGCAGGAGATAAACTGCTGAGCCACCCAGGGATCCCCCTTAAAATATAATTTTAAAATGTGGTGATTCAATGGGCGTTATAAATTCTAGGGTTCCACGGACTTTAAAAAACGAAACCGAAAAGCATGTTTCTAAACTACGATTTTTGAAAACTATGGTCTTTAGAGCTTAAAAAATTGAGATAAATTTTATTAATTACCTGGCTTAAGATCATAATGTATAATAGGGGGTTTGATTTCATTGAGATATCTTAGTGCATTTACAATTTGCATTACAATAGACCTAGCTTCCTTCTCTGACATTAATTTATGTTGCTTCAGATAGAAATCCAAGTCATTGCCTTCACAGTACTCTAACACTGTACAAAACCTACAATGAAGAGGAAAAAAAAAATCAGACATAAAATATTATTCAGTAATTCATTACTACAGTGATGAAATGAAGAGTATATATCATTACAGAATAGAGAAAGCAAAAGCAAACATTTTTTCTTAAAAACTAAATCCTTATATTCACTTACGTATCTGTATCCAACGAGAAATAATCATAGAGTTTAACTATCCTAGGGTGATCCAGTTCTTTGTGTATTCTATACTCTCTGCAGGCATGTCTACGGGAAGAGAGAGTATGTTTATTCTTCATGACTACTAACCGCATTTTGATTTGATAAAAACCAGAAGGAATTAATATTTACTTGTGGTAGTTTTCCTTCTTCTCATCCCTCCAGCTTTTATTAAGCTGGTGGATCTTCACAGCAGCATATCTTTGTTCATAAAGATCAAAAGCCTAGGATTCAAGGTATAGAACAGTTAGGACCAAAGACCAACTGAATAGCTGAAGAGATTTAAGAGCATTTTTTTGGTGATTACAGTAATACGGAATTAGAATATACACTATATAGAGTTCAAAAACATTTATTATTGGAAACAAGGTACAAATTCCATTATACTACATCAGTGAAAACTTGAATGTGAATTTTCACATTCAAGTTTCGTAAATGTCAATATATTGAATCAAGATAAAACAATAAAGCTGTTATTTGTTTTTTTAATATGGATCTGGCTCCTCTAGAGTGGCAAAAGCAGTAAGTAGCCAACAAAACAGATGGCTGTAATGTGTTTTTTATGGGCTGGATAAAGCAAACTTTTTCCTCTACCTTTCCTAGTGACTCCGCAATTCTTTAAAAATAAACAAGTTTGTAACAATGTCCAACTGTTTAAAAAATTCTAAACTCTAAACTTTGATTATGAAACTGTTCAAACATAACCATTTATCTACCACTCCTAATACATCAATAATAATTCCTTAAATTCTCTTTTAATACCCAACTTTTTACTGGTTGCCTCAAAAAGAGGTTTTATATTGGTTTGTTCAAATCATCAGCCTATTTCTTACATAAAAAAAAACACTTGAATGTCATTAAGGGGAGATTTTTTTTTTTTAATTTTTTTATTTTTATGATAGAGAGAGAGAGAGGCAGAGACATAGGCAGAGGGAGAAGCAAGTGCCATGCACCTGGGAGCCCGACGTGGGATTCGATCCCGGGTCTCCAGGATCGCGCCCTGGGCCAAAGGCAGGCGCTAGACCGCTGCACCACCCAGGGATCCCTTGGGGGAGATCTAATAATTTAGGTTCTGCTGTGATTTACAGACAAAGGTGTCCCTTTAAAAAAAATAAAACATTTAGAATTTACAAAGAAGGTTCTCAGTCCCTACTCTCATCAACTTAACCTAAAAGTAAACAGGAAAGATAAACTGCTTGTCACAAAATTTTTAAGAGCTTAAGATCAGAAATAATATAGGATACAGTAGTTAAGAATATTCATTTTGGAGTCAGATAAACTTATCAGCTACAGAACTTTGTGCTTATATCTTCTCTTAGCCTCAGTCTCATTTATAAATAAGATTGGATTGCTGAGAGGATTAAATGGGATGAAACACAAAGTGTCAAACATTAGCTAATTACATTATTAAAACTTTAAAGAAATAGAAAATAAAAATAAAAGGTCATGTGAGAGAATGCAAAAAAGCTAAAAGAGTAATAGAAAATAAAATTTTAGGTACACTAATAAAAATTATCAATATATACTGACTGATAATTATACATGACATGTCTTTTCCCCAAGATTAGAAGAATAAAGTATACCTTTCCCATGAGGCTAATATGGTAATTACTGAGCAACTGATTCAGTATTTTCCACCTTGGTGTAGAGAAAAGTCTGTATTTTCTTGACTAAAAATCTGCTGCTTTGTTTTCCAGTGCACCTGGCAAGCCTGAAAAAGCTTTGAGGGGCTGGAGAAAGTGGTCTTTTTTTTTTTTTTAAGATTTTATTTATTTATTCATGATAGTCACAGAGAGAGAGAGAGAGAGGCAGAGACACAGGCAGAGGGAGAAGCAGGCTCCATGCACCGGGAGCCCTGATGTGGGATTCGATCCCGGGTCTCCAGGATCGCGCCCTGGGCCAAAGGCAGGCACCAAACCGCTGCGCCACCCAGGGATCCCGAGAAAGTGGTCTTTAGTATTTAGGTCAGTACTAAAGATTCAAGTTATTCAAGGCCCCAATCTGCATTTCCTATTTCCTATATAAGCCCTTTCTTTAAAAAGAAAAGCCCCTCTTAGCCTCTATGTGTGATATTAAAAACAGTACAAATACTATAGGGCAGTGGCAGAAGGTTGTTATGAAAGGTGTAAGCAAGCTCAGAAGCTGGGCAACTTTAAGGCTAAACTAAACTAGTGCTGGCGATTTTCAGATCCAGAGTAAGCTATTATGATCTACTTTGTGGCCTGAGTAAGCCTACTTGAACCATTGAGTGTTTGGGGATGAACTACTATTTGAATCAGAGAACCAGGAACTGGAGGAGAGCTCACAGATCACTCCTGACGGGTGAGGAAGGTTAGAACCATGATGCTTAATGCTTAACAACTTAAGAAAACAACTTAACGAAAACAAAATGGTTCACAGTTGAACAAAGATCAGAACTGAGGTTTTCTGAAGCCAGATCCCGTATTATTTTCCAGAGTCAGAACCAGAATTCAGGTTTGTCTTCAGTAAAACAAGAAGGCACAGTCCTTGCCTCACTGAGCAGTGAGGATTTCTTATAATCCGATGAGTTTACCTTTGCAAAGCACCAATGTTCCTGTGATATAGCTCATCTAATCATTACAACAATCCAGGGCGCCTGGGTGGCTCAGTTAGTTGAGCGTCCAACTCTTCGTTTCAGCTCAGATCAAGATCGCTGGGTCCTAGGATCGAGCCCCGAGAAAGGCTCTGTGCTCAGCATAGAGTCTACTCAAGTTTCTCTCTCTCTCTGTGTCCCTTCCCCCTGCCCTCCCTCTCTCTCAGAAATAAGTAAATCTTAAAAAAAAAAAAAAAATTACAGCAATCCTACGATGTAGGCACTATTATTATTCCCAAGAGGACGACTGAGGCAGAGGATAGTAAGTCATAAACTCAAGTACATACAGTTAGTAAACAGTAGTCAGAACTAGTCAGGACTCAAACCCAGCTTATCTGGTTTCAGAACCCAAGCTCTTAACCACTAACTATACTAATACATAACAAAAAAGGCACAAAGTGTCAATGAGGAGCTATAAAAAGGAGACCCAGAGAGAACTCTCCTGTAGGATTGAAGTTTAAGGTGAGGGTATGACCTTTAATAAGACTTCATCCTAACTAAGAACGAATAAGAAGCTCCTGGGGTTTATCAGCATGAGAGTGAGATGATCAGATTGCACTTTATAAAAAGGCCAATCCAACTACAGCACACATCAATAACTGGAGAAGTTCAAGGTGATTAGCTTGGAGGTTCAGGCAGTAATGCAAATAAGAGACAAGGAAGCCTTGAGCTAAGAGAGGAGAAAGGTTGTTGCTGGATTTAAGAGAGCTTAATGACATCAGTAGCGGTGGGCACCAGGGACTGGTTTTATGTTGAGGGAAGGATGGCCTCTAAGTTTTTCACTTGAGGGATGGGGCAGAAGGATGGCACTGCCATGTATTTAAGTGGGCAACAGCGTTAGAAGAAAAGGTTTTGAGGAAAAGGAAAATAATTTCTAGGTCAGACCTGAGTGTGCAGTGCCTATGAAGCATCCTTATGAGATAAAAAGACTAAATCACGTACACCAACAGGTATGGAGCTCAGAAGGAAGTGTAGGATGGAGATTACATACATTGCTACAATAATGGCTTTTTCGTGGGGGTGAAAATCCCTTTTGGATTTCTTCTGGTTAGGGAAAACAGGCACTAATGTAGTCTTTCCTGGAAAAGTGAAGAGGCCTAACAAACTTTGGCAAGTAGGGGATATACTTCCCTTTACGCCATTGTGGCTTATGAAAGGTTTCATTGGATCCTATGGTCTACTTTTGGATAGCTGGGAAAATCTGTATTTGAAAAGGAGAATACAGAATGATAAAAGACCTTAGGAACTATAATTTTTTTTAAAGATTTATTTATTTGATAGAGGGAGAGGGCATGCACAAGCACGTGTATGAGCAGGAGGAGGAGCAGAGAGGAGGACAAGCAGACTCCCTGCTGAGAGCTAAACTGACCTTATGACCCTGATATTATGACCTTGAGCCCAAATCAAGAGTCAAATGCTTATTAACCAACTGAAGTCACTCAGGCACCCCAGGAGCTACAAAATTTAAAGGCTGGGCAGAAAAATACAATGTAAAGTGAAAACAGACAGATACAAAAACACTGAATATGGTGACTAAAAATTTTTCAATATTTATACAGGTGCATTTGAGAAACAATGGCCTTAAAATAGGAAGAGGTTTGGGTAAATTCAGGACACTTAAGACTTGTGACATATGTTTAAAATTAAGGGGTACAATCTTTCCATAAATGTACATTAAATGGCTACCTGCTTCTCTTGATTCTAATGATTGTTATTTGTAATGGATTGGCTACTGGTAATGAGATACCAGGTATCAGGTGTTGTACAAGGAGAGTCTCCAGACTCTTGAGATAAGACAACGTGAGACATCAGGCTTTTTGTAATGAGAGATGGGACATAAAATCAATAAAAAAATAATAAAATCATTCAATAAAAGACAAGCACTTCTTAACCATGTACTCCTATATCTTTGCTATATTAGTATGAGGAACAGAAAAAAACTTATATTACCTTATACACTTCACTAAAGCCACCTCTACCAAGCAGATGAAGTAATAAATATCTTTCATTTAACGTTGGGTGATCTTTGAACCTTAAGGGTGGGAGAAAAAGACACTTAGGCACATAAAAACATATACAAAAAGGTTCCTTCCATAATAAAGTTCCATACTCTCTCTTTACTCTGAGCTTTCTTTCTTTCTCACTCTACTGGTAATTTTGAATTCCATTCCATACCACTTTTCATTCTCCACCTGCACGACTACTTTTAATCTTAACTCTTTGGTGTCTGCTAAGCTTAACATTTGTAGCTGAACATTCAGGTTCAATAACCAATAGCACTGATAAAAACTCACCAACTACTGTAATTCTAAGAACTTTATGAAATCCCACAACTAGGCAGTAGGAATGATTTCCTGTGGAAAAATATACTTTTATATTGGGAGTATGGTTAATCAAGATTTTATAGGAGTATTGACATATGATTAAAAATAATTGTATGAAAAAAAAATTGTATGTATAAAGTGGCCTTCATACATGATTAGATTTTACTGTCTTTGGACTTCTATAAATAAAATTTTAATTCCCAATTAATGAAATGAAAGTTTTAAAAAGAAACTTAGGAAAAAAAACACTCAGAGATAATACTCATTAGTATTTAACACTTATTGCTCCTGCTATATATTAAGCACTCACATGTATTAATTCATTCATTTCTCAGCCAACTCTATGAAGCAGGCCTTGCTACTATCTCTTATTTTACAGACGAGGGCACCACTGCATAGAAAGCTTAAGTAACTTGCTCAGGTCAACAGTTAATACATGATAAGACTTAGCAGAAAAATGTGATTCCAAAATATGCACTCTTGAAATAAAAACAAAACAAAAACAATGAAAGCTTTATTAATTCCAGGAATAAATGTATTTTTAAAATTCAAAATCAATTGAATATAGCTTTGACAATTTCTTTTCTTGAAGAACCTGTTAATAAAAGAGATTTCTGCTAAGGTGTGTGTGTGTGTGTGTGTGTGTGTGTGTGTTTAAAGTAAACTCTACCCTCAATTTGAGGCTCAAACTCACAACCTGCAATCAAGAGTCGAATGCTCTACTAACTTAACTGAGCCAGCCAGGCACTCCTCTGTTTAGTTTTAAAGGAAATGTAAAGCTGTAACAATTCACTTAATTCTCATCAAGTGGACTAAGTCACATCCAGAAATAAATTTGAACATAATCTTCTGAAGAGCCAAGTGTAAATTAGTTTTGTCCTATCTGTTTTATTAGAATTTTCATCTGGTTACATTTTAGGTTATTCCATAACTGTATTATTTTCATTCACCTTATACATAGGAAGGATCTACATATTTATGAATTATACATACACAAGTGATCATGAATAGGCCTTCCCTTAAAAATAAGATATTCATAGTTCAAAAGAAACTGGCCATTTCCAATTGTGATATTCATATTAGATCACGAATCTTTAAATGACAAGTCTTACAGATAAAGTATAAAAAGACACTCTTCCTCTCCATCAATCAAATCCAAGTAGTACCTTGCTTAATTTCAATCTTCTTCATAAAGCTCCCACCAGTCCATAGTTATTTTCTCTTCTTTTGAGTTCCATTAGCATTTAATATCTATGGCACCCATTTTGATAAGCAGGAATAAGGGCAGAGGCTGTGACTTTAATTTTTATTTTTTTCTACAGTTTTTGCATAAATCCTTTTAGTTGAAATAATTTCAACTATGGCTTACTGAGATCCTGTTAGTTGAAATAATTTCTCCTTCACTATGTAATATTAACTTTGATATTCAGCCAACAAATATTCATTTTGTGTCTAGCATATGCCAGGCACTGGTCTAGGCTCTGGGGATATAGCAAGAACAAAATGAAGTCTCTGCTCTCGTGTAGCTTACATTCTAATGTGAGGAGACAGACAATAACTAAAAAATAAAACTGTAATTCCAGGTAGTGAAAAATGCTATGAAAAAATAAAGCAAGGCAAAGATAATGAGAGAGGGGATGGAGTGAGGCAAGACTACTATCTTATACAGGGTGGCCTAAGGACAGCCTCTCTAATGATCAATCATTTGGAGTGAAATAAAGAGTAAGGCACTCAGATATTTGAAAAGAACACTTCAGGCAGAGGAAATGGCAAGGACAAAGTCCTGAGATGGGAATGTGCTAAATAAACATGTTCGAGGGGCCAGCTTATCTACAACATTATAAATGAGGGGAGGATGACAGAGATGCTGGTGGTGAGGTGGCCAGAGATGAGACCCTACTCTTCCACCATCTTGCTCCTCCCCCTCAGAGATGAGATAATGCATGGCCTTCTGAGCATGGGAAGGACTTTGGATCTTTTTCTAAGTGCTCTGAGAAGCCCCCCAACAAGGAAATACTGTTTATGCTCTCCATAGGAGAGAAAACTTTTATCATGTAAAACTTTAAAATATGAATAATGACTCACTGCGAATTATCTTCATTATTTATTCTTTTGAGCTCTCGAATGTGAAGATTTCTGACTCTTTCCAAACGTTCAAGTTCTGCCTGGATTTCTGCCTCTTCCTGAAAATGAAGAGAGGGGACTATAACAAGCTCAATTTATTTGCAATATAAAAAAGATATTTTTACCCATGCATCAATTTTTTTTACAGTGACAGGAAGAATAGTATATTATAAAGTACCACTGAGTTAAAAGACCAAAGTGCACTTTTCAATGCCTGAAAGATGGAAAGAGATACGGCAAAGCCTATTTCAAGAAACCATCCTCCACATAAAAATCTATACCTAATGAGATGCTGAGTTTTATTCTGTAGTACAAGAAATCTATTTTTATAATATCTAAACTGAAAATGACTGCAAGGTTGTTGAAACTGACTTATAATACAAAATGAGATGAAAGTTTTATTTCTGGTACATCCCAATTTTAATTTAAGAGGGAATAATTTAGTAATACAAAACAAATGAAATGAATGTATTTTACAAAAGTCAAAAAAGGAAGAAAGGAAGAAAACAGAACTGATTATTTCTAGTCCTTACAATGTTTGAAATACACAAACACACACACACACACACACGCAATCTGACTACTGATAAATCCCACTGTCATCTTAGAGATTCTAAAACAGAAATTATATGGATAGCTGTGGTAGATCCTCAGTTATCAGAGCAGCACTAGGCAAATCCTAAAGAAATTTAACATTTAATATAAAAATTTTGGTATTTTTCATGTCTCAAAATAGACAATTTTGAGAACATTAAAAAAAAACTAGACCTCAAATTAACCACCACCCATCTTACACATCTCTTTGATTTGTCAATATAAATAAAATTGAATACTACATAAGGGACAAATAAAATACATCAAATTTCAGGGCAAAATTCTAGAAATGCCCAATTTTATAGTATTTCTGAATATTTGTTGAGTAAATAAACTGCCTTGGCCTAAATGTATACCCATTACCATTATAAATCTACACTACATGGAACAGAGGTTGTTTTTGAATATCAGACATAAATATTTCTGTATTATATTAGCACCTTTTCTTTTAATGATTTATCTTCTGATTTAAAAAATCCTTTATCTAAAAAATACTTCTGAAGTTTACATTGAAAATATAAGTATCATTTCATTCCAAAGCAGACAGTAAGCGATATAAAGGCTATAATACCTTTATCTAAGCTTAACCTTAAAGGAATATTCTAAGTATGATGAAGAAAAACAAATGTTCACAGATTAAAAAAACTAAATCTAAACGTATGCTGTTGGGATCCCTGGGTGACGCAGCGGTTTGGCGCCTGTCTTTGGCCCAGGGCGCGATCCTGGAGACCCGGGATTGAATCCCATGTCGGGCTCCCGGTGCATGGAGCCTGCTTCTCCACTGCCTATGTCTCTGCCTCTCTCTCTCTCTCTGGGACTCTCATAAATAAATAAAAATTTTTTAAAAATTACATTAAAAAAATAAATAAAAGTATGCTGTTTGTATTCCACTTGACCCTTAAGGTTATTATTATTATTTTTAAATGAAACTCAACTGCTACTTGTTGCAGAGGTATTTAATATAGAGTAGGCATTAGATGATAAATAGAAACTTTCAAAATAGATTTAAGTGAAAATAAATCTTTCTAGAATTTTGGGGAAATTTTTTTGAAATACATACACTAAACAGACTTAATGTAACTGAAATGTCTTCATTAATACAGTTTCAGTCACAAATATTTATTTTAATAAAAAAAGAAAAGGTAATATTCTAGGGGATTCAATAATTGAACACTCATTATATAGACAGGAAATAGATTAAAAACCTTTGGAACAAGACTCAAATCACAGCTTAATTGCCTTAATTAGTCTTATAAAGTAAAATAAGAAACTAGCTATATAGATATTTCTATGAAAAAATTCAAATTCATTTATACCACAGAAGGTAGAAAGTGGTAACCTTTTCTTTCCATATTACTAACATTTGTGGTCTCAAAATTTGCCATTACTCTGATTCTTACACATGTAGGAAGGTACTAAACAGTTAGTAGGTTGGTAGAATTTTAAATATCCAATAAAACTGTGAGATGTCTATTTGGATACCTACTGAAATAAGTTTTACCTTTTATTTGAAATTGTGGTATGGGGATACTATTTCAAAAGAATTTATGGAAATTAAATAAATATATGAGATTCAACTAGGTTGTTGATACACATAATTACATTTGCTTAATATTTTTGGTAATCTTCAGAGGTCTATACAATGGCAGTAACCAATATTACAAAATAAATACTTGTTAAAGCAAGTAAAATATATGTCTATGTCAGTTAAGGAAACTTTTTTTGTCCTCTATAAAACATGGCAGGCATGTCCCATAAAATCTTACAATCCAAAAGCACAGGCAAGATGCATTTGGCTTGAATTATAAAGTTTACAGGAAAAAACAAAATGTCAGAAGTACTAAGAAAAAAAAAAAAAAAAGCTGGATCCTAAGTATTTAAGAGGAAATATCAAGGGAAGGAACTATAACCAAGTGTTTTTTTTTAATACCCGAGTCTTAAATACCAATAGACATAAAGTTTCCATAGTCAGTGAAATAGATTTACATCTTCCATATTGTAATTTAATATTTATTCCACACATCTTGGACCTTAAACCAAAGTGACAAACTTCTGGGGGAAAGATAATTCTGCAACTCTTAAGTAATTTCTCTTAAACTCCACTGGAAAAAAAAGTATACATAACTGTTATGTACTGAAGGTCTGTGTTCCCCTCAAATTTATATGCTTAAGCCCTGAACCCCCAGAGTGATGGTATTTGTAGATGGGGCCTTTGGGAATTAGAATTAGGTTAGGTCATGAAGGCAGAGCCCTCCTGATGGGATTAGTGGCTTTGTAAGGAGGTAGGGGAGAGAGATCTAACCTCCCCATCCTGTCCCCTCTTTGTGGGAGCACAGAGAACTGGACATGTGAGGACTTGAGAAGGCAGCCATCTGAAACTAGAAGAAATAGATCCTCACAAGAAACTGAGCCCTGCTGGATTGGATGGACCCTGGTCTTGGATTTCCAGCTTCCAGAACTGTGAGAAAATTAATTTCTGTTGTTTAAGACACCTAGTCTACGGTATTTTGTTATGGCAGCCCAAACAGATTAATACACACACTTTCCGCTAATGTTAGGGCAATATGGCCTAGTACCCTTTCCTTATACAAATGGGCAAAGCCCAGTTTTGGTATGGAACCAGGGAACAACAGTCTAGAATACAGTAGTCTCATCAACTAATTTATATTCAGTGCAGTCATTTCCAAAGATATATCCTGTAAACTACATTCTCCTTGCTTGAGATCAACAATCTCTGGGCCGTCCTCAGAATTAATCATTTTCAGAGGGTTCAGGAGAAGCAAGTATGACCCAGACTTACAACTGACCTGAATTCATTACAGAATGGAATCCTCAAACCCGTGGCAAAACTAGGCCAGGTTACTAAAATACAAGAGAGAGAACTCAAATAGATAGACTGGGCTTAATAATACCAACTCTTAATCAAGTCATCCACTAGCTGAGCAGTTAAAGCAGGGGTCTAGAAGAAACAAAGATATAGATAGCATCTCTGGAAAAGAACAGATCTTGGTTGGCACATTATGCTGTAGAAGGGACAGGAGTAAGAACAGATTTTGAGAGAGGTAGGTTTGATGATCACATACAACTTTTCTGTTAAAACAGAAAAGATACAGCAATGGACAATTTGACGGTATTTTAAAATAAGCTCTTAATATTCTGAATTAAAACCCAAGTCATACAAGTATGCAACAACAGATCTCAATATTGCCTCATGGTTTAACCTGCAAAACACACCACCTTCAAAACTTTTAACTTTTAAATTTTTATATGGAAGGCAAATTCCAAGGGCAACTTAACCAAAATGGTTTGTCTTTCAGTGTAAGTTTGACATCAATATGCTTTCTATTTGTAGGCAAATTCTTTTTTGGCATCTTAATGTCCCCTCAGCTCACCATTCTAAGGCAATAGTATATGTAAAAACGCCAGGTTAAAACTGTTAGGTGGATTTTTGAGCATTCCCCATAATGGTAATTTTTAAAACAGCAATTATTAAAAGAAAGGTGGGGTGTGTAGGCATTAAAGCTATAAAGCTTTAAGAGTTATAAAATGCATTTTCACATGTAAAACTGATACATCTCCTGAAACAATTAAACATACTAGTTTAAATTTCTTTAACAAATCTTGAGTATGTTACATATTATATCCACAAAAACCCTATTTCAAAGAGCTGCTTTTCTTTCTTTTCTTTTCTTATCTTTTTTTTTTTTTTTTAAGATTTTATTTATTTATTTGAGAGAGAGACAGCAGCAGAAATAGCGACCAGGGAGGAAAGGGAGAAGCAGGCTCCCCACTGTGCAGGGAGCCCAATGTGGGGCTTGATCCCAGGACCCTGGATCATGACCTGAGCAAAAGGCAGACACTTAATCAACTTAGCCACCCACGCGCCCCAAAGAGCTGCTTTTTGAGACAAGCCAAGATAAGTATTTTGATATATCATTCTCATCTTGCCTATAATCAATGAGAGTTGGTAACAAAGAAATTCTGTAGAGTGTATTATGAAGATGGCAGAAGGATGAGAAAAGCTGATCACTTTGAACAGTCTACTCAACAGCACTATATAACATTACTTGGTCTAGGAAAACTAATTAAGAATGAGGTTTCAAAAAGTTTAACTCCAAATTCATTTTAGTAATATGAACAACATTAATCCCTCAAAAGTTGGTATCTGAAGGTCAAATTTTTTAATTTCATAAACCATAATGTCATTCTAAAAGTTTATCACCAGGAAAGTGACAGGTGAAATTAACAAAAGGCACTATTAAAAGCTAATGGAGAGGGCAGTGCAGAAAAGAAGAAGAAATGAACAATTTACTTCACCTTTATCCTTACGTCTCCAGGTTATTTCTATTATATGCTTTCAAATACTTTAAATATGGATATGAGATACATGAACCATTGGAAATATGAATCAACCAACAAACCGAAAGACCCCAAAGATAAAGCAAGTTTGAACTTACAGAGATAATCCTATTTTTGCTTGAATATGATTGTATAGATTGAAAATTGGGTAGGAGGCAGCGAGGGGACAAAAATTATGAAATTCCTGGGAGGCAGGGTTCATTCCTAACTATATAAATGCTTTCTTACTCCCCCCTCTCCAATCACTGAGCTGGTTCTTACTGATGAGCATACTGTATCTCCCTCAGATCTAGTTCACTGGTGTAATTATTTTAGAACCTTAATGTTTTCCTGTCTCTACACTTCATTTCCTTCTTTTTAGGGAGAGGGTGTGAGGTGTGGAGGTGGGGGTGGTATTTTATTCTCTTTTCAAATGCATAAATACATACATTAAAACCCGAGAGGGCAGCCCGGGTGGCTCAGCGGTTTAGCGCCGCCTTCGGCCCAGGGCGCAATCCTGGAGACCCAGGATCGAATCCCACGTCAGGCTCCCTGCATGGGGCCTGCTTCTTCTTCTCCCTGTGTCTCTGCCTCTCTCTCTCATGAATAAATAAATCTTAACAAAACCCTGAGAATAACTGTTAAAATAGGTTTGATTCTGTCAGTTCCCCCATTTAATTTAAACAAAACAAAATAAAAACCTTTCCAGCAGCAAATAAATGTAACAATACAACTGACTGGCAAAATTCAAATAATTTAGTACACTTCTTGAAAAAGAAATTGCAGCTGCTGTATTAGGAATTCCTTGATGTTAAACACGAACCAGATGCTGACATCACGCCACAGCACGTACGGGCACCATGCCTTACAGACTACTGTAGTCCTTTCCCCTGCTGCCTGCTTCCTTTGAACCTTTTTCAGGATTTGGGTCGATTCACAGACTTTTTTTTTTTAAGTATGAAATGATTTAACTTTCTACACAATGATGGGAAGAGCCCAGTCTTCTAGACTCTCTTGACGTACATGAATATACAGGTGACCCTTGAACATGGGTTTAAACTGCACGGGTCCACCTATAGGCAGATTTTTTTCAACAAATATAGTAAAGTACTGTAACTATATTCTCCTTATAATTTTCTTTAATAACGTTTTCTTTTCTCTAGCTTATTGTAAGAATACAACATATAATATAGAAAATTTGTGTTAATTGACTGCTTATGTTATTGGTTAAGTCTTCTGGTTAACAGTAGGCTATCAGTTTAATTTTGGGGGAGGCAAGTTATTAGTAGGCTATTAGTAGTTAGATTTTGGGGAGGCAGAGTTTTGTACCCATGGGGGTGGAGGAGGGTTGATGTTCTTAACCCCTGAACTGTTCAAGCGTCAACTGTAAAGGACATGGAGTTATAGTTCTGATTGGGAAGGGCCGGTGGCCAAGCAGTTTTCTTTTTTTGTGAAATAGTGATCTCTAGACTGAATTTACAAACATGAATTAATTAAACTCTGCTCTAACCAATGGCTAACATGACTTCTAAAATTCTGTTCAAAATTTTAAAAATTCCATTCTCTATAAAACAACTGGATTAATATTAAACATTACAGAAGCAAAACACATTTTATGTCTAAATTTTCATTTTGGAAAAAACATAAAATAAATTTTCATTTTGGTAATTGAAAATCTACTACCGAGTTAAGACATATGACTGTAAATGGGCAAACACAGAGCAAAGAATGTTTATGGATTCATAATAAGAGTAGGAGGTAATATATGAACAATGGAGTTTTCCTATCTACAGTCTGTCCCATGTTCTCTCAGCATAGTCATCTTTTATAGACAACTACTCATTTTTAAAAGGGAAGCAGTAGTAAGGACAGAATGTCAAGTTTAGAATTCTAACATTCTTCTTGGCACTTTTCTTGCCTACACATGCCAAGAAGTCAAGAACCTCATCACATTCTTCATGGGCTTAATTATGACCTTTTCTACTATAATGCATTTTCACCAGACTTCCATGGAAAATTACTGTCTATACAAGTAGCATCTTTTCTTATGTTCTGGAGAAATATAATGTACAATGTGGTTGGCTTTAATTGAGAGAAGAATTCCCAAGAGATTTCTTCTAGTCATGGCCATGAATATAAAGGTGAATACACAGATTTAGAGATTAAATCCTCTAGAATTATACTGTTCATTATTTTCATATTTTTATTCAAACCTAAAGTGACAAGAAATGTCACATATGCAAACTTACTCTCTGTGGTTATACTAAGGACTTGATAAATCAGATGACAATGGTATTCTAGAAAGAAAGACCAAAGGAGATATCAAACTTCAAGAGTATTTGGGGGTCAATTCACCTAAAACCAATGCCCTGTATTCTCCACTGTTCAAAAGGCTTGTAGACAATCCATTGTCTTCCATTTCAACTAGTTGCAAGGTCCACTGTGAAGGAGTGAGAAAAGAGCTGTGTGCTTGTTCTTGACCTGTAAAGATTTCATCATGGAAGATTAATACTGATGCTGCTGCTGCCTGTTACTGGTTGTTTCTCTTTGCAGGTGCCAATATCGGTCAGAGAACAGGATTTCAGTGGCAGAGTTGTTGCTATACTGTTATCTCTTCAGAACGGAGGCACAAGGAGAGATGAATGCCACATCGCAAGGAGCAAAGGAGAGAGAGAGAAAGAAATGGTGTCAGGTGGCATGTTGGATGTGATTTTTGTTTTAGTAGAGATTGAGATGACTGCAAATTGTTTAGCTGATTCCTTCGGTCTGCAAAGATACATTTGTGTTGGTGCTGATGATTCTTGACTAATCCTGTTTCAATTACAAGTTGGTTATGTTTTTCCAAAAAAAAACTTATGGCACTTATATTCAGAACTTACAAATCTTCTCTCTCTCTCTCTCTCACTCACTCATTCTCTTTCTTTTTCTTCCTCTCATGCACACACACAACTCAAACATATACATTATAAAGGCCAGTATCTACTAACACTATTTAATATTCCATACTGGGGTGTCAAATTTTCTATATGCATTATTTTCCTTCAGCTAACCAGATATTTTAAATCTAGAGGATGACAAAACTTGAAGACTAAAAAAAATAAAGAGTAACATACATCTGCATGCTGTTCACATCACACACTTGAGTAATAGCAGTGTCAAGACCATTCTTAGTCCTAGTAACTTTCAAAATTCTTATTTCCTCATCATTTTGGGATACTATGATAGTTAACTTGTATCATTTAAATAAAATTATGACTACAGAGAGAATCTATTACAGGGATGATGGTTTTTCAGGAATTTTTTTAAAAAGTTATTTGTGTTAATTTAGTAATAATCCTAGAAAAGCATATCCATAGTTTTCTTCATTTCCAGAATAATCTAAACTATATAAACAGAAACCTAGCAGAATGCCTCACATCAAAAAGATAAATTCCCATAACTAGAATTTGTTGAAGACTGGTATCAAAACAGGATCAATCATAAAAGCTAATTGGCATATAATTTGTTAGTTTCCTTAAATCTATAGATTCCACATATGGCACAGGTACATAAAATAGGATAGTTAGTAGCCTTACCTCAAAGAACCAACTTTTTAAAGACAGAAAATAATTTCCACTGCAACTACAAGCTTTTAATAAGGGATAACTGGGTAAGTTTGTACATAATTACCTCAAGCGAAAAGTTGTTTTTTAAAAGCTGTTTCAGGAATAATTTGCATAGTCTCCACAGATTTTAGTATATAGTTCTCTGTTCTATTCTGTTAAATCCTAAAGCTACATAAAAGGCAAGACTATGTTAGAGAGTATTTATAGTTTTTATTTTAAAAATGTGCTTTTTCAGTTGACCTTTAAAAATAAATTTAGAGTGAAAAGCAATATACCAGCTAATAAAAAATATTCTACCTAATATAATAGTCACTAACAATACTCAAGGAAAATAATATGTGAGGGAAAGAGAGCATTTGTGTGAAAAACTTAACTGTTCTACTTTACCTGCATGTTTCTGAAAAAAACAAAAAGCAAACATCACCTCTATTCTAAGATCGATGCAAAGAAAGTTACAAGTGAATTGATTCTTCTGAATGAATACAAAGAATCAATGTGCAAATCTACGTAAAATAGAAAAACTGTAGGAATAAGTATAGGTACCCTCCACTGGAATGGAAGCAGAAAAAGGTTCACATTTGGCTTTGCTGGTTACTAGCTGTATTAATTTTGACAAAACATAGGGAGAAGATCTTGGTATTCAAAAATTTAGCATTAATATTCACTCTAGAATGGTTAAAACTTCAAAGTCCATAAAATGTAATATCATGTAATCTTTCTGAAATAGGAATTTGAATCATGCCTGTTATCAAGCAGACTATGGATGTAAGTCAATCACATAGTGAATGAGTGAGCAATGATTTCATAAAAATAACTGAAAATATTAAAGAATTCTTGATATATTAAAAAAAAAGTGATGCTGCACAGTGACTTTCCTGATCTCAGAAAACAAAACTAGTAAGCCCTCAGCCCCAGAAACACGTGTTTATGTTAGCCACTGACTGACTTTTGGAGACTTCTGCTTAACTTTTATTCCTTACTCTAGCACTCTAATAGTTTTGTTTTGTTTTGTTTTGTTTTTCACTCTAATAGTTTTGGATTTATAGTTCTAACCCTGCAGAATAGCACAGAATGTGAACTGAACTTTATGATTTATTCAATGGTAAATATACTTTTTTCATACTTCAGTTTACCTATTCAATTACTATGATGATCTTTATAAAACACAAAGCACATCATAAATTATTCATTTCAAGAAAAAGTAAATAGGCCTTCTAGTCTCTCATGTCCAAACAACATAGGCTCAATGAAATAAGTTTTCTCTTTTGGTGCCCACAAATCTAATCTAATAATTTTACTGAACTTTAAGAGCTTTTATTAAAGACAGAGAGAGAGAGAGAGAGAGAGAGAGAGAGAGAGAGAAAGAGAGAGAGAAAATGCTGGGTCTCCAAATCTAAACTCTAAGCTGACACAGTATAGGTTAATTCCTGTGTAGGTTACAAAGACCTCAAATATTCACATATCAGAACCAGCCTATGATAGAAATTATATATTACAAGTTGAGCACAGTTCATGTCAGCTTAATAAGCCCTGGAGCATAGGGAGCTGATAAGATAGAGGCTATTACATATTTTCTCTTGTTCTCTATGTGTTAAAAATGTCCAATCTACTTTTTTAGAAAACAGAATGACCTATTTTAATGGCCTATTTTCCAACCATGCTTTAGAATGCCAAATAACTTATTTTTAAAACACGTTGACTTAATGGTTATTATTTAATTTTGCAACTCTAAAATTAATATCCAGTGGTAAGCAGGCAGCTGTTAATTATTTGTGCTCTAAGATGACACTACTTATTCAAGTTTGTTCTCTATATGTACTACCAAAAACTTCTTTATAATGCATTCATTTTTCTCACCCAAAAGAGCCTCCTAGAAGAAAATGTGAGAATTCAAGACATGAGGGCATATTTCAGCATTAGTAGTTTATCCACTCTCCCAAAATATTCCTTGATATTGGTCAAAGAAAAGTAATATTATAAATTTGTTAAGAAGATAAAGTTAGAAATCTATAGCTGCTCAGTAAATCTGATAAAAGCTGAAAAAAATAAAACAGGAAAAAGATTATGAAGGGGACAATTATTAGAAAGAATGAGTAAATACAAAAAAATAAAAAGTCAAAACAGGAAAAGAGGCTAATATGGAGGTTAGACGAGAAAGTGTAATATTCTACAACAGCTTGCAACTGTTTATATAGTATCTAGATGTTTAGGTATACCTCATTTTACAACACTTACACAGAAATGTTTCAGAGAAACTAAACATTTTCAAAGTACCAGGAAAGCTTTAAAATCAACCAAGCACAACCAATCAAAACCAAACCCAAACCCTTCTCTGGAGCTTTTCAAAAAGTGAAGTATTTTTGGTAATACAAGTAGCCAATTCCTAATTTAACTGCTTTAAAATTTCAGGTTTTATACAACAGGTTTTTATTAAATAAGATACACACATGTAAAATCTCATTAGAGTAATTTGAAATTATTATATGTGAAGATAATAACCTTCCAGTTAAAGTGTCCCACTATCATGAAAAGCTGGTTAGAAAATAAATTATAAATCTTTACAGGGGACATCAAACATAGGTCTCTATGAATTCATTATCAAAATAGCTTAGGTGGATCCACAAATACCAGTACTACATCTGTACTACAAAATCCTTCAAGAGTCCCATTACAGCTCCATCTGTTACAGATGGACAGACTAAAGTTGTCTACTGTATCTCAAAGACCAGGAAAAATAGTAATTACAACAAAACAAAATACACCTTAAAAAAAAGACCAGAATAAATCATTTTAGAATTTCCTGTTAAAGTAGTTTGGGGCTGAAACTTTTCTGAGAAGGGGCATAGACAGATATAGCATAGTTAAAAACACTAATGCAAATTATATATTTATATATATTATATATAATATATATAATATATATATATAAAATTCTGGTCCCTGTAATTGAATGGCAAAGGGTCTGAAGCACCTTGATAGCATTCCAAAAAACAAAACAGTATGATAGCAGCTGCTACCAGAATGGGTTTCTCTGTCCTACTTCACCTTATCCCAGGAAGAGAACTTCTGAAGCTATCAATCTTCGATTAGTTTCCTAATTTAATTTCAGCGATTATTCAGCCTATTAAAAAATATGTAAGTAATGTGACAAAAAAACAGAATAAAAAATGGGTCAAAGAAAAAGTATTTTACATCTGTCAGTAACTTACTTTTGTTTTTTTTTTTTTTTTTAGTAACTTACTTTTGAGTAGGAAAATCCACTCTATTTTTATTTGAAATGGCTTGAACTAAAAATATGAACTATTAAAAACAATGAACTGATTACAATTTCATAGTTTACAAATCAATACAAAGTTATACATTATAAAAATGTACTATACTAACACACAGCAACATTCTGATACATTATATAACTTTATACTATTCTGATGATTAGGTTCTTCTAAATTTGCCAATGTACATATATTAATTGAAACATCTCATCAAGCATTTGATAGCTTAAAAGTTAAGCCAAAGAAACAAGTTTGTTATTAATTTATAAATATTTATTATAAATAGACACAAACAATATGGAAATTTACATTTCATCTTAAAAATGAAGCATTTTTACAAAAATAGTATTTAAACAGAGTAATCTTAAGATCCTGTAAGTCTGGCCAGGAGTTACTTCTCTACTTAGGGACATGGTATTATCAGCATCTCAATGTTTATTTTTATTTTTATTTATTTATTTTTTCATCTCAATGTTTATAAGCTGCCACAAGGTAAAGGAATGTTATTTTAATATATTTAACTTAAAAATACAACTTTAATGCCCACCCCACCCCTCTGGTTTTTGGTCTCTCTGGGTACTTTCTCTCTTTAAATGACTTTTCCAAAAAGACTTATAATACAAACTTTCCACAACCTCCAGTAACAAACTAAATATTTAGCATATGCTTCACATACCTTTTTGAGATGTCCTAGTCTAAGTTTGAAAATTTCTTCCTGTTCATGATATTCTGCCAAAGTCAACCTGTTAAAAATGAAATTGTAATTCTAGATATTAAGATTAATAGTTATTTCTTATTTACAACCAGCAAAAGAACATAAAATAAATGGAAACACTACAATGTTGACAACTTTCAGCCCAAAATATAATAAGCAAAAAGTCCTTTAAAATATTCTTTAAAATGCGTCTAATACTTAAAGATGGAACAACTAATTCATAAATTCAGCAACTATTTAATGAATGCTATGTATCAAGTGATGTTCTAGAATTTCAATCCTAAGGGTACAATGAAAAAGACATTTTCTCCTTTCATTTTATTTTGAACTTACATTCTATAGTTCCCACTAAGGAGGCAGAAAAGAAACAATTTAATAAAGAAATAAAATCATCCCAAATAACAGTAAGTGTTATGAAGAAAACAAAAAAGGGTGGTATGATAATGACTGTATTACACTCATTTGCACAGAGTGTTAGGGAGGTGGTCTTGATCAGAACATCAAAACGAGGGATCCCTGGGTGGCGCAGCGGTTTAGCGCCTGCCTTTGGCCCAGGGCGTGATCCTGGAGACCCGGGATCGAATCCCACATCAGGCTCCGAGCCTGCTTCTCCCTCTGCCTGTGTCTCTGCCTCTCTCTCTCTCTCTCTCTCTCTGTGACTATCATAAAAAAATAAAAATTAAAAAAAAAAAAAAAAAAAGAACATCAAAACGAAAACTACAAGAAAACCTGGGGTAGTATGTTTGAGACATAAGTTAGAGCAAGTGCAAGGATGCTAAGTTGGACACAGGCTGGCATACTCTGAGAAAAAAAAATATAAACATCAAAACAGCCAGAGAGGCGGTGAGCTATAGGAGAGGCAAGCAGGGGCCAGCTTATGTATGGACTTCCAGACTAAGGAATGAATTTCATTTTATTCTAAGAGTACTAGAAAATTAATGCAAAGACAGTCCAGTTGGGTACTGGTTTAAAAAAAAAAAAAAAGAAAAAACTAGACATTTTTCGTTTTTCTGCTTCCATATGTGAGGAAAAGGAATGCTAAAACTATACTCAAAGCATCAAATTTTTAATAAATATAAATAGAAGGGGATCCCTGGGTGGTGCAGCGGTTTAGCGCCTGCCTTTGGCCCAGGGCGCGATCCTGGAGACCCGGGATCGAATCCCACGCCGGGCTCCCGGTGCATGGAGCCTGCTTCTCCCTGTGCCCGTGTCTCTGCCTCTCTCTCTCTCTCTCTGTGTGACTATCATAAATAATAAATAAAAATTAAAAAAAAAAGAAATAAAAGCTATAAATGTCCTTTAAAAAAATAAATATAAATAGAAGACTTTAAATCTTGAAAGTGCTTTATGGTTATTTTATTAATTTCAAATATTCATATATAACTTTGAAAAAAACTAGCTTAATATATGTAGAACCATTATAAGACATAAACACTTATAACATTTCCTAGTAAAAAATGATCCTGTTTTCTGATAAAAGAAACCACTCCACAGTAAAACAACCCCCATTTCACACTACAATACTGAAAGAATTGCTTTTATCTATCATACTCAAGCTTGTTTGTTTACTCATGTGTTCTGGGGGTATTTGACAAAGCTCCTAACCCAGATATGATTTATTTATGTTTATTCAGGTCCTTCAGCAACATTTAGTATAAATGCTATTCTCCTTTAGCTAGATGTTAAATTTACTAATTCTAAAGAAAGCCTATTCAAAGGAAACAACAATCTTCCAAGAAATTCAGTTCGTATTCCACTAGAAATACCTTAAGAGTGAAAAAATAAACATTTAAATTAAATCTGTCTACCAAGTCTTAGGTTAACACAACTGCTGGGTTTTATTACACCAAATAAAGCAACAGTGGACAGCTGCAGCAGATGCTTCAGGTAGACTTAGAGAAGTGTGGCAGTGTGAATGTAGAGGGAGTTAAAGGGAGAAGAGGGAAACGTGATATTAAAAGGTTTAGAAACTAAAAAGGATAAAATCTCAACTAATCCAATAAAGAAAAGCTATAGGAATTTATGGCAAATAGTTTCTGGATAGGCATATATATGCCACCAATGAAAATCTGGTGCAATTTGAATTTCCCCAAATTTTTGAAACTATATTCTACTAAGAAGTTTGGCTCTCATGCAAATTTGCAGTCTTTATATATGCAGATGGCTGGGAATTTCTGTATTTGGAGGTAAGCATATTTAGTTGGTGTATTTTTCAACTAGTATTCTTGTGAGTTAAAAATGAATATCAGTTCACTGATGATTTAGTTCGTTGAATATATTGTTTGGTTAATCTTACAACATAACGTAATGCATATCTGGTATCAATAGCATTTAGTTCCAGTTGTTTTTTTTTTTTTTTTTTTTTTTTTTTTTTTTTTTTTTTTTTTTTTTTTTTTTTTTTTTTTATGATAGTCACAGAGAGAGAGAGAGAGTCAGAGACACAGGCAGAGGGAGAAGCAGGCTCCACGCACCGGGAGCCCGACGTGGGACTTGATCCCGGGTCTCCAGGATTGCGCCCTGGGCCAAAGGCAGGCGCCAAACCGCTGCGCCACCCAGGGATCCCTAGTTCCAGTTGTTAATATGCTTTGTGTTGTGGTTCAAATCATCCACATCCCTATAGCTAAGGCAAAGTCATACAAATACTCCCTCCCCAATTTTCTTAGTAGAGTGATACTTCTTGATTTAAAAAACTTTGACCCCAGAGCATTATTTCACAGGTCTACTTTGATATTAAACACATACAATTCCCACTAAAGATTAATGGCACCTGGGATCCCTGGGTAGCGCAGCGGTTTGGCGCCTGCCTTTGGCCCAGGGAGCGATCCTGGAGACCTGGGATCGAATCCCACATCGGGCTCCTGGTGCATGGAGCTTGCTTCTCCCTCGGCCTATGTCTCTCCCTCTCTCTCTCTCTGTGACTATCATAAATAAATAAAAATTGAAAAAAAATTAAAAAAAAAAAGATTAATGGCACCTTTTATCATCAGCAGAACTTAGCTATTTCCTTCCTGCATTTTGAGTACTACTACTATAACTACTATTAAGCTTCAAGTAAATAGGAAAGTATATATATTCACTAATTTCTCTATGCTTGGTTTTGAAGCATTAATAAACAAATTCTGCAGAAAGTACTAAATACTAGACTACTGAATTTCTATGGCAGTGATTCTTACCATTTTATGATAGTGGATATTTAAAAATAATCTAAAGGAATTTATAAACATTCTCCAGAAAATTTCACATATACATAAATTTGGGGATTCACAGCTCTCCGTTTAAGAATTCCTATTCCAGATTGTCTCACCAAATAGAATGCAAGCTTCAAAACAGCAAAGACGACATTTCTTAAATTTCTCTGCATTTCCCTAGCAGGAAGTATCTGACATATATTAGAGATCTTAAGATATCTCTATTGTCATTTCATTATTATTTTCATTAATGAAATGTTTTTAATTAAAATGTAAAATATCTGAAAATGAACAAAAAAGTAAAATAAATTTAGGTAAAAATTGAGGACAATCCTTTTCAAAGAATAAAAAGAGCTAAGCTAATTAATGTTAATCTTAATGGCACTTAAATCCTACATAATTATTTTTATGATGTGTTTTTAAGACCCTAAAAAAGTTCACACTCTTAAGCAAGTCAGTTGGTTAAGTTACTTAGCAAATCTTTTATTCACAGATGTGAAGATAAAGTCTAAATCCTCCCTATATGAATCATATCTGATATTACAGCCAATGATTAATATATTATTAGGTTCAAATATAATATGTGTCCTTATTTAGAGGCATGCTAAAAGCTCCTAAAATAGGTTTATATAAAACTTTATTTTAAAAGCCAAGAAAGGGATCCCTGGGTGGTGCAGCGGTTTAGCGCCTGCCTTTGGCCCAGGGCGCAATTCTGGAGACCCGGGATCGAATCCCACGTCGGGCTCCCGGTGCATGGAGCCTGCTTCTCCCTCTGCCTGTGTCTCTGCCTCTCTCTCTCTCACTCTCTGTGTGACTATCATAAATAAAAATTAAAAAAATAAAATAAAATAAAATAAAAGCCAAGAAAAAAAAAGCCAAGAAACTTAAACCTCAAACATAAAACTTAATAACTCTTGATAATCTTCCATAATGAGTCTGAATGGATGAGAATTTTATTTTTAATCCAAAGAACTGTTTTATAATAGTTTGATATAAATGTGAGATGACTGTAATAGAAATATTACAGTCATATAGACTGTAATATTCAGTCAAATAGAATATTCAAATATTCAGTCAAATAGAAATAATGAGCACAAATATCAGAAAACAAGATACTCATTTCAAACAAATTTGATACTCAATTCTTTAAAGAGATTCTGTTTAAGAAACTCAAAGTTAAGGAGTGCAAGCTATGGTAAATAAGACTATTACAGGCACTTAAGAATAAAAAAAAGCAAGCCCATTTATTTGTACAATTTAGCAAACATTTACCAAACATTAAGCTATGCACTATGCACTAAGGATTAGATTTTTTAAATGAGGAAGGGTAAAACAAACAAACAAATAAATAAATGAGGAAGGGTAGGACATGAGAGTAGTCTGCCTTTGAAAAGCCCCCCAAAAAAACTAGAAATAGAAGTTCCTCAACATGGGGCACCCAGGTGGCTCAGTTGGTTAAGCATCTGCCTTTGGCTCAGGTGGTGATCTCAGGGTCCTGGGATTGAGCCCCATTTTGGGCTCCCTGCTCATGGAGGCCTGCTTCTCCCTCTCCCTTTGCCCCTTCTCCTGCCCCCTGTTCATTCTTGCACTTTCTCTGAAATAAATAAAATCGTTAAAAAAAAAGTTGTTCTTCAACATTATATAGGACATTTATTATTTAAAAAAAAGTTGTTCCTCAACATTATATAGGACATTTATTTATTTATTTATTTAAGATTTTTATTTATTTGTTCATGAGAGACACACACACATTGAGAGGCAGAGACACAGGCAGAGGGAGAAGCAGGCTCCTTGCAGGGAGCCCGACATCGGACTCGATCCCGGGTCTCCAGGATCATGCCCTGGGCCAAAGGCGGCGCTAAACTGCTGAGCCACCTGGGCTGCCCTATATAGGACATTTATTAAAAACCCACAAATGACATCATATTCAAGGGTGAAAGACTGAAAGCTTTCACCATTAAGATGAGAAATAAGACAAGGATGCTTTCACCATTACTATTTCATGCTGTACTGGAAATCCGATCAGTAGAGTTAAGTAAGAAAAAAAATAACATCGTGCATCAGAATAAGTAGTAAAACTATCTCTATTTGCAGATGACATAACTCTAAGATGTAGAAAACCTCAAAGAACGAAGAAAAAACTACCAGAGCTAATAAATCAGGAAAGCTGCAGGGTCAAGATCAACCCACAAAAATCAACTGTGTTTCTATACACCAGCAGTGAACAATCTAAAAAGGATATTAAGAATACAATTCCACTTATAATACAATCCAAAAGAATAAATTTTCTTACTGAGAAATAAATTTAACCCAGGAAATGATTTGTACACCAAAAACTACAAAACAGTGCTAAGGATGTTAATGGAAACTAATTAAATGAAAAGACTTACATTCATGGATTAGGAGACTTAATATTGTTAAGAGGGCAATCCTCCCCGAAGTCATCAATATATTCAATATAATCCTAATCGAAATACAAATGGGCCATTTTGCTAAAATGGAAAAAAAATTACAACGGGCCTCAAATAGAAAAAATAATATTGAAAAAGAAAAAACAAAATTATAGGACGCCCACTACCTTTTTCAAAACTTACTACAAGGTTATGGTCATTAAAACAGGGTGGTACTATCATAAAGATAGACATTGAGGCCAAAGGAACAGAAGTGGGTACAGAAATAAACCCAAATATTGATGGCCAGCTGATTTCTGACAAGAGTGCCAAGACCATTCAACGGGGGAAACAATAGTCTCTTCAACGAATGGTGCTGGGATAACTGGATAACCACATGCAAAAGAATGAAGTTGGATCCCTACCTCATTCTATATAAAAAAAAATTAACAAAAAAGGGATCAGTAATTTAAATATAAGAACTAAAACTAGAAAACTTGTAGAACACAGCATAGGGGTAAATGTTCTACCATGGATTTGGTAAAGGACTCAGATTTGACACCAAAAGCATGAGCAAAAAAACAAAACAATAAACTTATTGTTTAAAATCATAAAAATCAAATCAAATCAAAGGACATTATCAAGAAAGTAACACAATTTATAGAATGGGAGAAAATACCTACATATCATATATCTGATAAGGGTTTAGTATCAAGAATATATAAAGGACTCTCATAAATCAACAACAAAAAGACAAACAGCTGGATTAAAAACTGAGCAAAAGGGCAGTCCTGGTGGCGCAGCGGTTTGGCGCCGCCTGAAGCCTGGGGTGTGATCCTGGAGACCCGGGATCGAGTCCCACATCGGGCTCCCTGCATGGAGCCTGCTTCTCCCTCTGTGTCTCTGCCTCTCTCTCTCTCTGTGTCTATGAAAAAATAAATAAAACCTTAAAAAAAAAAAGCAACTGAGCAAAAGACTTCAGTATCTATACAAAGACCACAAGCACATTAAAAGACATTCAACATTATTAGCCATTCAGAAATGCAAATCCAAACCACAATGAGATGATACTTTATAGCTACTAGGATGACCATAATAAAAAAAAAAAAAACAGAAAATAAAAAGTGTTGCCAAGGATGTGAAGAAATAGGAACGCTTGTTTATTGCTGATGGGAATGTAATATATTGCAAATACGAAAAATAGTTCAGCAGTCCTTCAAGAATTTGAACACAGAACTGCCATAACTTTGCAAGTTCTAATCCTAGGTATATACTTATAAAAATGAAAAAATTTGTCCACACAGAAACTTGTACATAAATGTTTATATCAGCATTAATCATAATAGCCAAAAGGTAGAAACCATCTAAATGTTCATCAGTGGATGAATGTATAAGCAAAATGTACATACACATATAATGGGATATGAGTCAGACATAAAAAAGAATGAAGTACTGATACATGCTATAACATGGATACACCCTGAAAATATTATTCCAGGTGAACGCCACTGGACTATTCAGAAAAGGCAAACACAGGGAGAAAACTGATTATCTGTTAATAGGAGATGAAGGGAGGAAGAAATAGGGAGTGATTATTTAATGAGTATGAGGTGTTCTGTGTTAATAAAAAGTTTTGAAACTATAAGGGAGGTGATGGTTGCATAACACTGTAAATGCACTAAATACCACTAAATGGTTAAGTGAATTTCACCTCAATATTTTAAAAAAGTATCATTGTGAAAAAGAATGGAGGGGTGGGGGAAGGATGAAAGTAGTCTGCCTCTGAAGAGCCCAAATGTTCTCAACACAATGCAATAATAGCTGAATTGAGAACTAATGATTTATACCAAGTACTAGTGTAGTACGCAGAATAATGGCCCCCTAAAGATGTCTACATTGTAATCCCTGCGACATAGGAATATGTTAAGTTACAGAGCAAAGGAGAATTAAGACAGCAAATCAGTTCACCTTAAAATAGGGAGTTATTCTGATTACCTTTGTGGGCCCCCCATGTAATTACAAGAGTCCTTACTGGCAGAAGAGAAGGGAAGATGTGTCAGAATCAGCATGGTTAAGATATAAGAAAGACTTCACTGGCTATTGCTGGCTTGCAGATGGAAAGAGATCATGAACCAAGGAATGTGGATAGCTTCTGGTAGCTGAAAAAGGCAAGGAAATGGATTGTCCTCTAGAGTCACCAGCAGGAACACAGCCCTGATGACACTCTGATTTTGGCACAATGAGACCCATTTGAGATTTCTAATCTCCAAGACCATATGATAATAAGTTTGTGCTTTTTAAGTCACTAAATCTGTGGTAAATTGTTACAGCAGCAATAAGAAACTACTACAGATCTTGGTAACCTAGACGTGGGATGCTCCTATAACAAACACCTAAAAATGTGAAACTGGTTCTGGAAATGGGCAGTGGGCAAGAGGCTAGAATTTTCACGAGCATGATTTTAAAAAGCGTAGACTGCTTCAACAGCCTTTTAGCAGGAATATGGATATGAATAAGTGAGGACTCAAGGAATTCTGAAGCACAGTAGAGAACACATGGTCACATTAGAAAATTCCGACAGTCATGAGCAGACTGATGGTAAAAACATGGACATGGGGTGTCTCTAGTGAGGACTCAAGAAAACGAGGAATGTGTTACTGGAAACCATAGGAAAGGGATCAATATTATTATGGAAGAAAGCTTAGCAAAACTGTATCCTATAGTTATGCTGAAAGCCACATTTAAAAAAAAGTTTTCTTTTTTTTTTTTTTTTTCTAAATAGACTCCACACACCCAGTGTGGAACTTAACATAGGGCTTTAACTCATGACCCTGAAGGTCAAGACCTGAGTGGAGATCAAGAGTTGGACCCTCTAACCAACTGAGCCACCTGGTGCCCCTAAAAGCCAGAGTTAAAAGAAATGAACTTGAATATTAAGCTTAGGAGATTTCCAAAGTATTGGAGGTGTGGACTGGTTTCTTCTTGGTGTTTATATTAAAATGTGAGAGACATAATTAAGGGAAGAAATGGTCAACAAAAAGGAACCAGAAAGAAAGAAAAAAAAGGAACCAGGACTTAATAGTTGAAGAAATTTTCATTCTATCCAGAGTGTCAAAGACACTAAGATTGAGATTCACAAAAAGCGGCTCTATTTAAAAAAACAAAAACAAAAACAAAAAAAGGGGGGGGCATAGATGGACAACATTTTTGCTAATACCCCAGAGAGGTGCGAAATAGTCTTTAAAAGATGAAGTATGCAACTCATAGGTCCCTTCAGCTTTCTCAGCAGAAGTCCAAACAGCAATGGGATCAACAAGAAGAAAACGTGGAGGATCCTCTTATCTAATGGAAGTGAATCCCTGTGTCAGAGGGGGGAGATCCACAAGATTTTCTGACAACTTTAAACAAAAACACTGCCAGCTTGGAACTTAAAAGGACAGAGACAGTACAAAATGAAAGGCTGTCAGACCCCCAAAATTCTACAAACAAGAAATAGGCTGACAAAGCTACTCAGCTACAAATATATGCTAACCTTAACAAAAAAGAAACCTTTGTGAAAAAGACTCCGAGGAAAGACCCTTGTGTCCAGAAGGCGGAGCCATAGCCCTAGAAAATTATTACTAGACTTTGAGACCAAATGGGAATTTGCCTGGATGGATTTTAAAACTACTTGGGAGCAGTGACTCCTTTTTTTTTTTTTCCTGTTTGAACAGGAATGTCTGTTATCCTATGCCTGTCCGCACCCTTCTATTTGTGAAGAGAGAAGTTGTTTCTTTCTTTTTTTTTTTTTTTAAAGATTTTATTTATTTATTCATAGACACAGAGAGAGAGGCAGAAGATTTTATTTATTTATTCATAGACACAGAGAGAGAGGCAGAGACACAGGCAGAGGGAGAAGCAGGCTCCATGCAGGGAGCCCGATGTGGGACTTGATCCCGGGTCTCCAGGATCACACCGCAGGCTGCAGGAGGCACCAAACCGCTGCGGATTTTGAAACTACTTGGGAGCAGTGACTCTTTTTTTTTTTTTTTTTTTTTTCCCTTGTTTGAACAGGAATGTCTGTTATCCTATGCCTGTCCCCACCCTTCTATTTTGTGAAGAGAGAAGTTGTTTCTTGAGGTTGACAGATTAAGAATTGCGTTTTGGGGTGGATTATACTGATTCTCACCCGTATCTGATTTAGGTGAGATACAGAAGATTTGAGCTGATGAAATTTTGGATGTTGGTTTGATGCTGTAACTGGGTTGGGATGTAATTATAATTGGGACGTAGGGTTGATTCTTCTCGGGATGCTGGGATAGGATGAGTGTACTTTACAAGTGGGAAAGAAGTGGATCTTGGATCAGAGGGAAGACAGGCAGAATACTGGCTTCCAAAGGTACCACATCCTAATCTTTGAAATTTGTGAATATGTTACCTTACATAGCAAAAGATTAAGTGGGATTAAGGTTGCTAATTAACTGACCATAACATAAGGTGATTATCCTGGATAATACAGCTATGAGTATACAGAGCAAAGAAAACAATTTTTTATCTGAAAAATACAAGGAAAAGACACAGAAAAGATAACATCTGAGCCTGATCAAAGAGGAGCAGCAGAGGGAAGCCAGGAAGAAGAAACAGGGCATAAGAGGCATCATGGTGACCCAAGTATACAGCATGTAGATACACAAGCAAAAAGAAAAATCAGGGTACAGTGTAGATTAAGGAAATTCTACTGATAGCTAAGAGTTTTAACGAGAGATCAATGCTAGAGTGCCTGGATGGTTTGGTCAGTTAAGCATGTGACTCTTGGGCTTAGGCTCAGGACATGATCTCACGGCCATGGGACTGAGCTCCACATCAGGCTCTACACACAGATGGGGAGTCTGGTTGAAGACACTCTCTCTCCCTCTGCCCATTCACCCCCTCTCCAAAATTAATACATAAATCTTAAAGAAAAAAAAATCAATGCTGAATTTTCTGTCATGTTTTTTGTTCTGGCATCTATTAAGATATTCATATTATCTTTCTCCTTACATGGAAAATTACAGATTTTTAAAACGTTAAACCAACCCTGCATACTCAAAATAAATCCAACTTGGTCTTGATAAATTATCACTTTTTTTTATATATTATATGTTGGATTACTAATATTTTATTTAAGATTTTTACATTTGCCTTTATATAAATTGAGATTAGCCTATAGCTTTCCTTCTTTGTAACATCTTTGTTAAATTCTGACACCTAGATTATGCTGGTCTTATAAAATAAGTTGGAAGTATTTCTGACTCAGCTATTCTTTTTTAAAAAAAAGTTTTTCAAAAGACTGGCACTATTTCTTCCTTAAATGGATGTTACAATTCATAAATGACTTGTACCTGGAGTTTTAATTTTTCAAAAAAGATTTTAGAGAGTGAGGGCGAGAGAGACAAGAGGGAGAGTAACTTTAGCGGACTTCTTGCTGAGCTTTGAAGTGGGGCTCAATCTCATGACCCTGAGATCACCACCTGAGCCACGAAACCAAGAGTCAGATGCTCAATTGCATCACCCAGGGGCACCTGGATTTTTAATTTTTTAATTACACAGTTTCTTTAATAGTCACAAAACTATTTAGATTTTTGTTTCTTCTAATGTCAATTCTGTTGAGTTAGATTTTTCTAGAAATTTATCCATTTCACAAAAATTTGAAATTTAAGCCATTTATGTTTTGTTTTTCTTAAAATACCTGTAGACACTAGTAAGATTTCAGTTTTCATGCCTAATTATGATTGTTTTATCTCTTTTCAATTTTATTAGCTGTTTTGTTTTGGAATAAAACATACATTTTTTGGATTGGTTGATTCTCTGTATTGTATACATTTATTTCTTGTGTCATTAATTTCTGCTCTTATTTTTTCCCCTCTACCTTCTTAGGTTAATTTTTATTTATAAGTGTGTTGAAATCTATTATGACTTGTGCATCTGTCCATATCTCCTTAAAATACTGTCAATTTTTCATTTATCTTGAGGCCATGTTATCACATGCATACAAATTTAGAATTACTATATGTTCCTGGTGATTTGAGCCACTTACAGTTACAAAATAACCACTTTATCATTTTTTGCCTTAAAATTTACTGTATCTCATATAATAAGCTTTCTTTTGGTTGGCATTTACCTGGAGTATTTTTTTCTAAACTTATATTCCCAGTGTACTTTTTCTTTTACTTTAGCTACTTTTAAGAATTTTTTCTCTTTGCCTTGATTTTCCTGAAATTTCATTATGATGTGTGTTTCTTTTTATCCATCCTACTTGGAATTCTCTGGCCTCTGTGAATCTATAGACAGATCTTATTCATCTGCTTTAAAATATTCTCAGTTATTATCTAATCTTCAAATATTGCTTCTGCTCCATTCTTCTCTGGTCAAGTGACTGGTCTGGTAATAATTTTAGGTTAAAAGATGGTAAGATACCTTCAAATAATTATGAACCTAAACTGTAAAACCAGTGAAAAAACAAACTGTCTTGAGAATGAAGGTAAAATAAAATTAGTTCCATACCAAGAAAAAAGTGAAAGGTGTCATTACTAATATATCCACAGTAAAAAATAAATAAATAAATAAATAAAATGAAAAGATTTTTAAAAATCTAAAGCGTATTTCTTAGGCAGAAAGATCTTATTAGGTATAAAATCAAAGATGTAAGAATAAATGAAGAGCAAAAGAAATGATAAATATGTAAGTAACATTTAGATAAACACTGACTATACCAGACACAAATGTTTTTACATATGGGTGTGTCTCTGACAGAAAATCAAATAAGCAAAAATTGAGCAAATAAATAAAAAGGAAAAAGAAAGGGAGAGAGATGAGGCAGGATAAATCAACAGCACAAAGATAGGCCAAATTCAAGTCCCAATAAATAAGTAAATACATCAAATAAAAATAGATTGAATGCTCCAATGCAAGATTTTTCAGACATGATTTAAAAAGAAAAATCAACTAAACATCTGTCAAAATCCATAAAATGTGTACTACACCAAAAGTGAATTTTAATGATGTACCAATGCAGGTTTATCAATTATAACAAATGTACCACTGTGGTTCAGGATATGGATAGTGATGGAGGTTGTGTGTGGGGACAGGGTGTATATGTAAACTCTCTGGTACTTTCTGCTCAATTTTGCAATACACTAAAACTGCTCTAAAAATAAATTTTATTAACTAAAAAGTTTATTATGTCACTTACAAGACAAGTAATCCACTAAGTAATTTTATGGTATATAATTTTGATTTAAAATTAAAGCTTTAAAAATGAGGAAACATAGTGACTTCTCTAAAGCTTCCTTAATATAAAAAAGGTAAAATATTACTGTTCACTCTGCAATCATCCTCTGTGAAATATGAAATACATAAATAAAACGAAGTATCATTAAAATATATTTAACAGGAGGTCAAAATCTTGGTTAAGATTAATTAATTATGATTAATTTAGACATCCAAAGATAATATTAATGCAAACTACTTTGAATAATAAAGTATTTATGACTAAAATTAGAAACTACTACCTAAAAACCCAGACCAAATCTTGCTGGTAGTTAAAAATTAGTTCAGAAAAAAAAAAAAAAATTAGTTCAGAGCCAGGAACCACTCAAGTACTCTAACACTAACGTATTACCTGATATCATCCTTACAACACTATGATATAGGTACTTTTACAGGAGGAAACAGAGGCTCAAAGAAGTGAAGTAAAACAGCTTACCAAAAATAACAACCTGAAAGAGTCAAGGATGGATGCTGTATCTGTCTATAACACTCAAAGTCCTAACTACTTACTACATGTAGTAACTTCATTTTCTTTCTTTTAATTTTTTTTTTTAAAGATTTTATTTATTTATTCATGAGAGGCACAGAGAAAGAAGGGGGGCGGGCAGAGAGACAGGCAGAAGGAGAAGCAGGCTCCATGCTGAGAACACGACATGGGACTGAATCCTGGGTCTCCAGGATCACACCCCGGGCTGAAGGTGGCGCTAAACCACTGAGTCACCAGGGCTGCCCGTAACTTCATTTTCTACATTAATTTCTTGATAGAAAAATAATTCATGGTTTCTAGTCTAATTATACTAGATGTTCTGCACATATACTAATGTCCTAGTTACCACTAAACAATGATTCAAAAGGAATTTTTAGTAACAGTTGCAGAGTATAGTTGCTAAAAATAAACTATAATATATGAATCAAAGTGCTTCTGGGGCCCATGAGTGGCTCAGTCAGTTGAACATCTGACTCTTGATTTCGGCTCCAGTCTTGATCTCAGGATCTTGGGATCCAGACCTGTTTTGGGCTCCCTTCTCGGTAGGGAGTCTGCTGGAGATTCTCTCTTTCCCTCTCCCTCTCATCTCCCTCCCCCCATTCGTGCATATGCTCTCCCTAATAAATAAATAAATCTTAAAAAAATGCTTCTATGGCTTTTTTCCCTATTTAAATATGCATTTGTATAAAGATGCAGTCAAACTTTTATGTAGTATCACTTCATTTGCCATTCCAAGAATACACAGCAGTTTAACTTCAAAGTTAGTTCTCAGTCAACATATAATAAAGTGCGGGTGGAACTGAGACACATCTATGATTATTAAACTATAGTTGGGGCTGTTAAGCATCTTGGAAGACAAGTAAGCAAAATACCTGTGACAAACTAGAAAAATGATCTACTAAGAAGGAGAAAATGAAAGTCAATCAAATCCTTATGTACCATAATTTAGCATTTACTGACCACTTTCCATTTGTCAGAAAACTGTGCTACATATTGGGAACATGAAGATAAAAGTGAGATAAGTGCTGCATATAGAACAGGCACATACAAAAGGCTTTGGGCACCTAACCTGAGGGGAAATGGGGGAGAAAATGGGAAGAAAAAATAATAATCAGAGATGGCTTCCTACTGAAACTGCTTTACGAGCCAAGCCTTAAATGATGAATAGGCAATGAGACAGGTAAAGAAAGGCAAGGAACAAGATGCAAAAAGGCACAGAAACAAGAAAGCCTAATCCATTTAGAGAACTAAAAGAGTTTAACATAAGATACACAGGGTAGATGCTGGAAGTGAAGTGAAAGAGTAAAATAAGGCCTATGAAGAATCCTTCATGAAGGTGAAGTTTATCTTGAAGGCCAGTGAAGGAAGTTAAACATGAAACTGACACAAAGAGACACAGAAGAAACAGTAATCTAGGTTAAAAAAAAAAAAAAAAAAAAAAGGGCAGCTGGGGTGGCTCAGTGGATTAGCGCCGCCTTCAGCCCAGGTGTGATCCTGGAGACCTGGGATCGAGTCCCACGTCGGGCTCCCTGCATGGAGCCTGCTTCTCCCTCTGCCTGTGTCTCTGCCTCTCTCTCTATCTCTCATAAATAAATTTTAAAAATCTTAAAAAAAAAAAGAGAGATGAGGTCCTATACCGAGACAATGGCAATGAAGACAGATAAATACAAAATGCCATAGAAACAGAACAAGAGAAAGAGAAACATCTGTGATGTTTTATGGAGTGTCTAATGGAGTAAATGGTGATGCTGTGACTGAAGAGACCAGAGGGCACTATCATATTACCTTAAAGTGATAAAGTAACTCCTATCCTTCAGGGGTCAAGGAAAAAATTTTAGGAGGAAATACCTAGTATGGGATTTAAAAGATGAACAGGAATTAAGAGCAATGTGTTGGGGTTTGAAAGTTGGCAGTGAAGGGCAGGCACTGGTTAATGACAAAAGATGAGGCTAGAGTGGTCAGAAGATGCCAGATCAAAAATGCTTTAAGAAGTCATCTTAGGGATGCCTGGGTGGCTCAGTGGTAGAGCGTCTGCCTTTGGCTCAGGTCATGATCTCTGGTCCAGGAATCAAGCCCCAAATTGGGCTCCCTGTGAGGAGCCTGCTTCTCCCTCTGTGTCTCTGCCTCTCTCATGAATAAATAAATAAAATCTTTAAAGAAAAAAAAAAAAAAAAAGGGAAGAGAATGAAAGGATGTTTTGCAAAAATGACTCTGACTGCAAAATGAAAATGAACTGGATTGCTAACCCAAAGCTGAAAGGAGAGGTAGGAAAAAAAATAACCCAAGTAAGAGAGGATAGTAACCTGAGTTAGAATGTCAGTGGAGTCAGGTGTCAGTGGGGACTTATATAAGTGGATACACTTGAGATATAGAAGGATTGTTGTCTGGTAGGAGTGGAATTAAAGCTAACACACAGTGTATTTCTATATAACCACTCATCTACCCTTTATTAAGCAATAAATTTACTAATTTACTAAAAGTAAATCATTTGCTAGTTTTTAAAAAAAATCAATAGGTGAATGTCTTAATTCCAATTTACAAAAGGCCCCCAAGACTAGAAAAAAGTCTGAAGACTAGAGTAGATTTTGAGATGGATTTTGAAAAATAAGATTATTACCATCTATTTATTAAAGAAAATAATAAAAATGGATTAAGAAAAATAAATGAAAAAACAAAACAAAAAAAAACCCAAAAACAGAAAAATAAATGAAATCCTGATCTAAAATATTAAGGATGATAATAAAAATCTGGCATGTGGATCTGAAAGGATGGTAGTGCCATTTACTAATAGAGAAAACAAAGGAAAAGGCAAGAGGTATAGACGTGGATGTGTAGATGAGTGTGAGTGTGTGTAGACAGATTGGAACAGGAATGATAACAGTAAATAGTTTTTGTTTTTTTCTGTGTTTTTAGTAAATGCAGTTTTGAAAAGGCTATATTAGAGCACTTAAGTACTGATAACAACCAACCAAGGATATGACATTGAGAACTGAGCTATATTTAATATTCAAGAGAGAAAAGTGGACTGAAGACAGAAACTTGGATATAAGCAGCATATATGTAGTAACTGAATCTTTGAGAGTAGCTAATTTTCAAGTAGAATATGTAGAGTAGGAAGTAAGATGGCTAAGACAGATTCTTACAAATTGGAAAAAAAAAAAAAATTTTTACAAATTGGTAGTGTAAATACTGTCCATAGAAAAGACTGAGAAAATGAGCCAGAGGAGTTAAAATGAAAATTAGGAGATCAAAGTATTTCAAAAACTAAAGGTAAGAAAAGAGTCTTTTGGGAAAAGCTAAGTCAACAATACTCTATGCTGCCAAGTTAAAAAACTCTCAAATGTCTATAGCATTGAGCATCAAAAAGATAGTTGATCTTTAAAAGGCAATTTCATTTAGGAAAGGAGAAAATGGAAACTGAGACAGAAGAAAGACTGGCAAGTCTTTCAAGAAACCTGGTTATAAAGATGACAGAATATGGCAACTGGAGTAGAGGGATATATAATTGAAGCAGAGTTTTTTTGTTTCATTTTGTCTTCTAGAAGGAAGGAACCAGTAGAGAAAAAAAAGGTTGACAATGTAAGATAATGGGAGTATTGATAGAAGAGTCCCTCATGTAGCAGGGTTTGGGAATCAAAGCACAGATGAGGGCAGCCCGGGTGGCTCAGCAGCTTAGCGCTGCCTTCAGCCCAGAGCCTGATCCTGGAGACCCAGGATCGAGTCCCATGTCAGGCTCACTGCATAGAGCCTGCTTCTCTCTCTGCCTGTGTCTCTGCCTCTCTCTCTTCTCCCTCATAACTAAAAAAAAAAAAACAAAAACAAAAAAAGCACAGATGAAACATTACCTTTCAACAAAAGGAAAAAAAAGAATACATCCACATAAAAATATCAAACAGGGTGTGTGTGTGTGTGTATTTTCTACTCAAATAAACTTAAGTTCTTGCAGAACAAAAAATTTTATGTTTGGACATCTGTAAATTGAAATTTTAACAATGGTCTTCTATGTGGATGGGATCATGGTCTATGTTGTTTTATATTTATATTTATATTCTTTCATATTTTTCCAATTTTCTATGTATTATAAGCATTTAATTATTAAAAATCTCTTTGCTCCTTGAACTATAAAGAGCAGTTAATCATTAATGCAGAAAATTGAGAAAATAAATAAAAAGCAGAAAGGGAAAAAACAATACCTATAATCTACCAATGTACTGCTTCCAAAGGATGAGAAAATAAATGTCAGTTATATTACTTAATATTCTCTCAGAAAAAGGAACATTAAAAAAAAAAAAAAGAAAGAAAAAGAAAAAGGAACATTAATGGAAATACTGAATTGAGATCTTCAAAACTACTACTGACTCTATCATTCCTCTTAGCTACTCTAAATCTTCATTTTAAAAGGGGATTAAATGGGCAGCCCTGGTGGCGCAGCGGTTTAGTACCGCCTGCAGCCCGGGCTGTGATCCTGGAGACCTGGGATCGAGTCCCATGTCAGGTTTCCTGCATAGAGCCTGCTTCTCCCTCTGCCTATGTCTCTGCCTCTCTCTCTCTCTCTGAATGAATGAATAAATAAATAAATCTTTAAAAAATAAATAAAAGGGGATTAATAAGTCTCCACTTACAAAGGCTGAATTCAGATTATTTGGAGATTAGTGATTTAGACATAAATTTTAATACTGCCTTCCTTCCTGGCCGTAACTATTTTTAGTATTTAGGTATTAGTGTAAATATATATAACATCTAACATTCATGCTCACTGGCAACGATTTAAAAAAAGGAAAATTAAAATTGGAGGCTTACAGTTGTGGTAAATTTGGTCTAACAAAGGGATCATTCTCTGCTCCATTGACTGCTTTGTTTTTCCTTTGTTTTGGTTCAGAATTGGTAGAGGGTGCCTGAGAATTATTAGCTGTAGGAGGTTTGCGTTTGGCTAGAAGTTTCCTTTGCCTTTCAATATCTTCCCTTTGCTGATTCACCCATTCTTGTTGCCTGTATAAAAATAAATGTAAAAAACCATATTAACTTTTCATTACTCTTCACAGTTAAAACATAAAAATACATTAACATGAAAAAGCATATAACATAAACAAAAATTATCATTCTATCTTTTTGAACCTACTCATACTCACTGTCCAGGTCTCATCTGAAGCATTCATTTCTAAATTCCCTAAATCCCCTGAACTAGGGAAAGATGTGTTGCTATATATAATTGCATGGTACATTTGTAGATCTCCATTTCCTTCTTCCTAGTATCATTCCTACAGATACTTGATTAGAGTATATCTCTAGACTACATATTCTAGACTACATCACTGCATGAGAAAGGAGACCATATCTATTTTATATCTTCTTATACCTAGTGCCCAACATAATTACCAGTCATACTAAGAATTCAGTAAAAATTTGCTCGATGAAATAAATGGGTATTAAAATAAAGAACAGAGGTAAGCACAGAGTATATTTTAAACATGCACCTCATTACTTTGTTTTTGCAGAAAAACTTAAAAAGACAAATACAAGTTTAATTAAGCATTATTTTCTAAATTTATTTTTGTGAAAAAGATTTTGGGACTATGCAAGCGTTACTTTGAAATGAAACAAAAAGTTGACCCAAATATAAGAAATTTATAAAGAAAGAAAGAATTTTGATAATTTGAAGGAAATTTTTAAAAAATGAAGGGAAACAAGAAAAATTAGCTTGGCTTTGAAAAATGAGCAATTAATAAAAGGTAAAAATATTACTGCTTCCCATTCAAGAATCTAAAGCTTACTAACTGTAACAACTACTAAATATCATGTCTATTATAAAAAATACAGGTTAGAGATTTCAGCAATTTGACCAGAGCAAGAATAGGTAGCAGTGAAGTTTTCTTTCTTTTTTTTTTTTTTTAAAGCAGTGAAGCTTTTTAAATCTATCCCATCACACAACTTGTTCTCATAGTAACCATGTTCCCTATTAGGTCACCTCAACATACTAAGTAACAATTTTAAAAATTCTACGTGGTTATGATACTTAGATTTTGAACAAGTGTTTCAATTCCTTGCCTCCTCACTCCCACTCAAAGCAGAACTACAGAACTACTCAGCTGACCCCAAATTGGCTTTACACACATTGCCTGTTCCTATGGTTCTAGCCAGACAGTAGTAAAATATGGCCACAATGAAAGAATCGACAGCCACCTAGACAGGAGAGTCTAAGGGGAGAGAAAATTCAAGAATAGCAAAGCAAGAACAGGAGTTTAATCCAGTTTTTCTTTGGAAGAAGAAATTAATACCTTCATTTTACTAAAAAAGTTAATTTTTAAAGCTAGTTTAGAGCACAATCAAGATGGTATAAACGAAAATAAATAGCAATAACCCTAATGTTGAAAATCCTAATGGAAAGTAAAGAATGATTGAAATGAATACAAAGATAATATCTGATTATTCAGGAATGACTACATAATTTAGAGATTATTAATATTATTAATATTTATTTCCCTTCTCATCCAACTACTTTTATCACTGATAAACTATTTAACATACGCTGATAAGCAGCTTGATTTAAATTCCATATATATAACACACTGTAGGCCCTCAATACAAGAAATGCAAGTTAGTATTTAAAAACTAGATTACTTGTTTTTTATAAAAGGATAGAACTTGGGAATAGCCAGACTGAAGAAATGCATACCACAAGGTATGGGACAAAGGTATGAGGCTTCTCTGGCTCTCTCCAATTGCACCACTCTCCCCAAATCTCCTTATGTTCTCCAACCCAGAATCTCCAATTTTGCTCTTTTTTGATAGCTCAATGAAGAAATTTTTGCTACAAACAGTTTATATTTTAAATTTGTATTTACGGTTACATTATGTCCTATTTCATTATCAGGATAACTGTAGATCTGGGCTTAGGAGCAGAAGTTCTTGCTTATTGAACACTCATAAATCATGGTTTCTATCTCAAATGTATCTCCTATTCTCTACTTTCACTGTATTTTAGTTCAAGGATAATCATCTTTCATTTGGACACCTCAGGTGTCAATAATTTATCCTCTTTCCAATATTAGTCCCACATTATCACCAGTTTCTTTCTAAAACTCAATTATGAAAATACACACTATGTACAAGCCTTTAATAACTCCGTGTCATCCACAGAATTAAAGCCAAACTCTCTAGCATCAAAAGAACAATGTTCTTCATTATGGTACACCTATTACCCAGCACAGCTGGTGTTAAACAAAAGGTGAATAAATCAAGTGCGAGAGAGAGAAGGTCATTCTATGCTGAGTACTGAGAATCAATGTTTGAAACAGCAATATTTATATACAGCTTTGCCTCCATTTTCCATAAAACTGGACTAACTCTAGGAAATCTGATGTAGATGCTGACACTACTCCTGCTTTGGCAGTTTAAAATTTTTTCCAGTGAAAACAAACAGCACAGGTCCTGGCTCCTTCATACATAATCGAGCCCTATCTACTATCACCTGAACTCAACGATTTCTGTTTTAAAGTTTTCCTCAGAAATGCTAAAGCTACATAATCCATTCAACTGATTTATGAAATTACTGTATCTGAAGCAGAAGAGAAAAAGTTCCTGTCTTTTCCATAGGAACAGAAAGCAGGCAAGTGCTGAATATTAACATTAAAGTAAGGATTGGAGAATGGGGAAGAAACTAAGTACAAAAATTCCAAGATCTATATATACACACACATCAAAATTAAATTTTCCTCCCAAATTATCTATAAAACTAGCAGATTAGTTTATATTTTGGAAAGTCATATTTAAAATAATACATCATATGGTATGGATGAATGTAAACCCATCAAGAAGTCTACTAAAGCTGAAATTGTAATACTTTTGTTTTATGTTCCTTTCAAATATACTAAGTTCTGTGATTTCAAAGAGTAGTAAAGAGCAGAAATAGAACATAATTCCAAATCTATATCTTTGGAAGTAACAAAATCCCAAAGGAACACTACATTTTTTTAAAATGTAAGAATGACTAACTTCACAAGATTCTGAAATGCAAAACCATCTGTCCATTGTTCAGTAAATGAAGCACCATGTCTAACTGTTGTGAAGTGCCCAAGGCGTAATCGGTCTTGCATACTCTTCTCTCGGCTTGACAGTTTTTCTTGTGTACTCTGAAAAAAAAGGAGGAAGAATAATCAATTTTATTCATTTAAATTTAAAACTGTACAAGGTGGAAAGAGCCAACAGAATGAAAAGGAAAATTCACTGAACTTTTAACTTACCTTTTCAATAAGCAGCTTCTTGCTCATTGATATGCACTTATTTAATCGTTCTTTGTATTTTTCAAGTAACTTTTGTTGTTCATCTATTTGCCGTCTGAGATCACAGTTAGCCTATAACATAAGTAAAAAATAGAAAAGGTCTAGAATTTGTGTATATGAGACACTTAGGAGTATTCCTTACATTCTGAGGAAACTACATAAATAGGATCAATAGGTAATTAAGTAGGATACTAAAAAATTTTTTAATCATCTACTAATCATGGGATAGTACTGTTGAAAGCTGCATAATTGTACAGTGGAATGTACATGGAATTTGTATCCATACTCCAAGGGATCAAATCCACTCCTTAAGATATGTAACCTTAGCTAAATTAAGTCAGTTATCTGAACATTAACTTATTTTTATTTTGTATTTCTAGAATAGGGGCAATACCATTTACCTCACTTAGTTAAAAGTAACCAAGTATATAAAGTGTCTAACACTTAAAAATGAATGTGAGTTCTCTTTCATCTTTTGTAACTGATACGTTTTATCTCCATTAAACTTGTAGATGGCACTATAAATGCCTACCCAAAAGCTAACTACTTCCACCATCTTTCTTGGCAACAAGATATCAATTTTGCTGACTTTGTAGGAAGCTGTATTGCTCAGGAAAGAGGCCTTTCTCTAAACTCAGGAGATGAGTTGGGTTACTCCAGTACAGTGACAAAAGAATAACCTGGATACAAACTGTTGAGACACACTCCCAGAGGAGTTTCTGTGTATAGTAGGTCTGGGGTAGGGTCCTAAAATTTCTTTCTTTTTAAAAGATTTTATTTACTTATTGACAGAGAGAGAAAGAGCACAAGCAGGGGGTGCAGCAGAAGGAGAGGGAGTTGCAGGCTCTCTACTGAGTAGGGAACCTGATAAGAGTGTCTTGATCCCAGGACCCAGGGATCATGACCTGAGCTGAAAGCAGATGCTTAACCAACTTAGCTACCCAAGCACCTCTGAAAATTTATTTCTAATGAATTCATCAGTAATGCTGATGCTTCTGGTCTGGGAATCATACTTTGAGAACCATAGGTTGATGCCAATCATGGTAAAAGCCAAAAGATCATGGCATAATATATTGAAAATGCTAGGAGAAAATAGCTGCCAGTCTAAAATTATGTAATTAAGTCAAAGTGTTTTACAAGGAAAAGGGTAAAATAAAGAGACTCCCAGAGGAACATAGATGGAATTTAGCACCAATAAAACCTCTTCATTAGATACAATTCAAACAAACTCGAAGAAACTAAACTGTCTGTATGCCTTTAAAACCAGAGGATATTTCTTCAATCGCAAATCAAGATTTAATATAAAGCCACAGCAATTATGATGACCCAAATCTATTTCCCCTTTCTTCATTAAGTAATGAAAACCAACATTTTTATTCTGGATTGATAAATATCTAACTAAACTATCCTAACAGTGACTCTAATAAATATTTTGTACCTTGATATGGCCTTCAAGATGGAAGTCATACACTAATGATACAGGAGCAAAGACACTAAAGGAGCAAAGATTCCATATGATGCTATGAAGGCATCACACCTGGGTTGCTCAGTTCTGTTCTTCTCAAAAATATTGTATTTCACTTAAAGTATTGTTTATGTTCTCTATTCCTAACAGACAATTGCTAAATGATTAACAACAACAACAACAACAAAGGTGCTATGGTACCAGTATAGGAATACACAAATAGAACATAGGACAAAGCAGAAAATATAGAAAAGATCTACTTGTATATAGAACCAAGATTATATGATAGAATTGGGAGAAAAGAGTGGACTAGGCAACTGATTATTTGTATAGAAAGAAATTAAAAAGGAACTCTATCTCACACCATACCCCAAAACACTTCCAATGAGATTAACAACTTACACTGAAAAATGAGGCTATAAAAGTTTTTAAAAATATAGAGGAACATCTTTATGACCTTAGGAATTAAGAAAATTAGTTCTTTCAGTATAACTCTGATAATAATTTGGTACAAAGTACAAACAAAAAAGATATTTAATCATATTAAAATTTTAAATGCATCTAATCATCAAAAAGCAGCATGGAGAAATAAAGAGGCAATCTGTCACTGGGAGAAAATCTGTATATAGGAACAACAAAAAACTGACATCAAAACAAAACAAAACAACAAAAGACAGTAACCCGTTAAGAAAAATCAGCAAAAACATGATCAGTTATTTCGCAGAAGAAACACAGTTAATAAATATTTTAAAAAATGCTAGAAAATAGAGAACAAAAAAAATAGAGAACATAATAAAAGATACTTTGTTATATTCATCAAATTGGCCAAAAAATTTATTATACCTGATTATAATGAGCCTTAGCAAAGATAATGAGCATCAAGATTATTTCTTGCCTACTGCTGGTAGGAGTGTAAATTAATCCAACTGCTTTGGGGAAATTTTGGCGTTATAAAGCAAAATTGAAGATGTGCATGTCATGTATTCTGGCCAGATCTCTCTCACAGCATGTAACATACATAAGACAAATTCTTCCACATTTGCCCTAGAAGACATGCCCAATAATGTTCTTAGCAGAACTGTTCATATTAGCAAAAAGTAGAGACAGAATGTTCACTAAGAGCAGAAAAAAATGTATTATGGTATATTCATATAATGCCTTACTATATAGCATGAAATGAACAAAGTACATGACATTCCACATATAATAGTTAGTGAAAACAAGTAGGGCAAAAGGGTAAAGTTCAAAAATAAACTGAAATATGTTAAGAATGTATAGATACATATGTGATAAAGCCATAATAATAAGGCATAATGAATACAAAACTTAGAACAGTAATTAATGGTAAAAGAATGTGAGAGAGTAACTGGGATAGGATCAGGAAAGGCAAGCTCGATGTTTCAAAGGTATCAGTAACTGGTAGGATCACAGATGAGATACTAGTTTTACTGAATTTCTATACCAATACTTCTCAAGGCTGGCTTAAATTATAATTATTTGGAGGAGCTTTGTTTTTTCTTGGAGGAGATTTTAAATCCTGGGGATCTCTGGGTGGCTCAGAGGTTTAGCACCTGCTTCAGCCCAGGGCGTGATCCTGGAGTCCCGGGATCGAGTCCCACATTGGGCTTCCTGCACGGAGCCTGATTCTCCCTCTGCCTGTGTCTCTGCCTCTCTCTCTGTCTCATGAATAAATAAAATCTTTAAAAAATAAAAAACAAAACTACCAAAGCCCAAGCCCCACATCACATCAATTTAATCAGAATCCCCCAGAGTGGAGTTTATGAGCAGGTACCTTTATTTATTTTTTTTTAATATTTTTATTTATTTATTTATTTATGATAGTCATAGAGATAGAGAGAGAGAGAGAGAGAGAGAGAGAGAGAGAGAGAGGCAGAGACAGAGGCAGAGGCAGAGGGAGAAGCAGGCTCCATGCACAGGGAGCCCGACGTGGGATTCGATCCCGGGTCTCCAGGATCGCGCCCTGGGCCAAAGGCAGGCGCCAAACCGCTGCGCCACCCAGGGATCCCGAGCAGGTACCTTTATAAAGTGCTTTCTAACCTTCCCATTTGGTGATTCTTATAAGCAGCAAGGGGCGAGAACCACTGCTTCATACCTTACAGTGTAAGTACACTTTTTGATGTGTCTTTTTATAAAGTTTCCATTAAAAATCTCACAGGATTGGGCAGCCCCGGTGGCGCAGCGGTTTAGCGCCGCCTGCAGCCCGGGGTCTGATCCTGGAGACCCAGGATCAAGTCCCATGTCAGGCTCCCGGTGCATGGAGCCTGCTTCTCCCTCTGCCTGTGTCTCTGCCTCTCAGTCTCTCTCTCTCTCTGAATAAATTAAAAAAAAAAAAAAAAAAAAAAATCTCACAGGATTGCAGTAGTTACTTCATCTTGTATAATATAAAATGTCAGGTTTATAACAAAATCAATTACCTTTAAAACTAACATAAAATGGCCATCTGACTTATAATAGTTGATCAAATAAAAATAAATTTTATAAACTTCCCTCTATTTCTCCAACTTTTCTCAATTCACCTTTATCTGTTTACTTTAGACTTACTCATATATTTGAGAGAGAGCGAGAGAGAACATAGGTGGGAGGGGCGGAGGGAGAGGGAGAGAGAAGCTCAAGCAGTCTCTGCTCTGAGCCCAACGTGGGGCTCAATTTCATGACTTCAGCTGAGACCACAACCTGAGCTGAAACCAAGAGTCAGATACTCAACAGACTGTACCACCCAGGTGCCCCTCTCAATTCACATTTAAAGAGCTAATAATTTTCACTTTAAAATAGTGATTTTCATGTACATAAAACTACCAGGAAAAGCTTATTTTTTTTCCAGCTAAATAATTTTTTATAGTTCTAAGTATTCCTCAAATTTTGTAACTGCCAAATAATTTACTCAATTTTTTCCCCTCCATGACTTCCTACTTACCCTGAGCAAGTCATCTATACGACCTTCCTTCTTTTCCAGGTCCTGGTTTTTATTACTTTCTAATGCTGCTAATTTCAGCATTGTGAGATCAGTCTAAATGAAAGAAAGCGATTTTATTATCTCCATTAAACATATTATTACATGCAAATATAAAACTAGATCTTAGTGCTTCTAAAAACAAAGAAAACACGTGAGTTTGTGTATGTAAAAGTTATCCCAGAAAGTCTTAATATAATTTTAAGTTTTAATATCTTCAGAGGTATAAATTCTACAAGCTTACAAAGAAACATTTAAAAGACTGATTACTAATATTTTAGAGTATTATTATGTTCTTCATTAAAATTCAGTATAACCACAGCTTTGTGCTATCAACTCTAGCTGATTTTTGAACACGGCAAAAACTTTCATGAGTTGTTCATTGACTGAAAGCAAGGTACCTGTAATCCTAGCCTAAAGATTATCCGAAGAAAGAATATTGTTGACGCATGTACAATAGCTTGGACATGACCTAACAGAAAAGTCTAACGGCAATAAATTGGGGTAATAACAGTGGCTAAGCAAAAAGATCTATTCTTCCAATTTCTCTGGTCTGAGATAGTAAAATCCAAAAACTGTCACATGTAGAAAGTTAAAAAGAAAAACTTAGTACTCAAAATTCATAAAACCAAATAACCATTAAAGATATCTGATTTTCAAGTGATATTTAAGTGTATAGCAAACATGAATATACATAAATATAGATACTCAAAATGAACTGCTTTAATGGTTACTTATGACAAATGTAATAGGTTTTAGGAAGACATTGTTTATATGGTATGTTCAAAAATAATCAAAACTGACATGTCATGCTTGTTCTGTTTATTTAATATGCATAGAACATCTACATATTTAATCTGCATGTAAAAAAGGACAAGCTGATAGTTAATTACATGTTTCAATTTCTTACCCCCCACAAACTGTTTTTTTGTTTAGTAATTAGCTTTCTTGATGTCTTTATAACTATGTCTAAAACAAAAAAAATAAAAAATAAAAAAAAATAAAACAAAGAGAAGACATCTTAGTTATTTCTATTAAGTTTCTTAGAAGTCATACAAAGAAATTTTAATTACTATTTACCTGAGTAATTTTAAAGGATAACTGCTTTGGTTGTATAATAGGGTGGTCCCCAAAAGCTAATGCAGTAGGAGAAGGGCTATTCGGTCGAACCTTAAAAAAAGATTAAAATTTTTTCATTAGGAGGAAAAAATATAGGCTTTTGTCTCAGCAACAACTAATTAACATCTCTTAAGTTTTTATCAGGATAATAACTGAATTAAAACATAATTGATTGTTTAAAATTTTTAATCATTTATTCAACAAGCATTCATTTTTAGACTACCCTCCCTTACAGAGGCACAGAGAAAGAAAGCTTACATTCTAGAACCATAAAAAACATTTTCATGTTTTCAGTCTGTTAACTATAACAAGGCAAAATATATTATTTCAAAACAAAAATAGTATACAGACGATGATGTTTCAAAAAGTAAAACTGAAAAGATCTTAACATAGAACTTAGTACCAACACACCCATGTATAGTATAATATCAATTTACTGATGAGTTTCATGGCTTATCTAGATACTAGTTTCAAAACACATCATTGAAAATAGATTATATCATTGTATCAATGCCATCACTGTAACTCAAAATTACTGTGGAGTCTGACGCCTTATTTTGGATATGGCAATATCATGTACCCAAGGTACAAAATAATTAAGACACAACTAAGTATATGTCTACAGGCAAGGAACAGAAGGGGTCACTATAAGTAAAAAAACAAAGGTACCTGAAAAAATAAGAGAGACTGATTTAAAAAAAAAAAAAAAAACCTGGAGGACACCTGGGTGGCTCAGTGGTTGAGTGCCTTGGGCCCAGGGTGTGATCCTGGAGTCCTGGGATGGAGTCCCACATCAGGCTCCCTGCATGGAGCCTACTTCCTCTCTCTGTCTGTGTCTCTGCCTCTCTGTGTCTCTCATGAATAAATAAAGAAAATTAAACAAAAACAAAACAAAAAGAAAGAAAAGAAATTGGAAATCATAACTGAATATGGACTAATATAAGGGTATTCATTTTAGTCCCATAAGCTCAACAGCATTCTCTTATAGGAACACTACTGCTTAAAAAAAAGGGTGGGGGGGATTCCTGGGTGGCGCAGCAGTTTGGCGCCTGCCTTTGGCCCAGGGCGCGATCCTGGAGACCCGGGATCGAATCCCACGTCGGGCTCCCGGTGCATGGAGCCTGCTTCTCCCTCTGTGTCTCTGCCTCTCTCTCTCTCTCTCTCTCTGTGTGACTATCATAAATAAATAAAAATTAAAAAAAAAAAAAAAAGAGGAACACTACTGCTTGGATATAATTAATTCAGAAAATCTTTTTTTTTTTAAGATTTTTATTTATTTACTCATAAGAGACATAGAGAGAAAGAGAGGCAGATACACAGGCAGAGGGAGAAACAGGCTCCATGCAGGAAGCCCAATATGGGACTCAATCCCAGGACCGGGATCACATCCTGAGTCAAAGGCAGATGCTCAACCGCTGAGCCACCCAGGCGTCCCGGATTCAGAAAATATTTAACTTAAGGATCTCACTTGAAGAAATAAAGCTCTAACAGCATCAGATCATTAAAAGAATTTAACTTACCTCACAGAATGGTTTTCTAAAAATATAAATACAAATAAATATATATACAGAAGTTCTCAATGAAAAGTTATTCACTATACATATACACATAGGTTCAGCAGACAGAAGTCTATACATGTAAAAACTTACAGATGAGGAAGGAGTGGAATGTGAATGTGAATTTTGAGGAGAACGGATAGCAGGAGGTATGCCTCTTACTGGACTTGAGCCATTCCCACCTTGGTACTGAGACAAAAAAAGGAAACATCACTCTTTAATAGGTCTAGTTAGATGTTATTTTTGACATGACATTAAGAATTAATTTAAATATCTCTTCTTTTAAATTCGGTAGTGATTTAAATGGGTCAAGAAAAAGCAAAACTAAGGTCAGTTACAGTGAAGTCCTAAAAGACTAGAATACTGATCACAGGAATGTGAAAAGACTATGTTTAGTAAAGACCCTTATTTCTTGACTATAATTTGTTATTGTGGTAGACTCAAGATAAATAAATGCCCCCCAAACAATGAACATATATTAATAAATAAATACATTTTTCCTTTAAATTTTAACACTGTAGTGCTCACTTCAGCAGCACATATACTAAATTTTAACACTGTTCCTTTATAAATGTTTGAACCAGTATAATCCCGAATACTCCCAAATTAATATATTTAGAAGTAGATATTAGTGAATAAACAATCTTAAAATAGAAAACATTCTCAAGATGTTAAAAATTCGAATGTCTGTAGTACTATATAAAAAATTACATAGTCAAGTACCTTCCCTTTAATAGCACAAAATCTTATAAAAATCAATCCTTCCATACACAAAATGCATAACGGTTGCATGACTTAGGTGCATAAGAGAAGCTACTGAATGTATTCCAGAGCTCAAATTTCTCATGTTTTTCTACCAAGAATGAGAGGAGAAAATAATTCACTGCTACTGGCTTCCTCTCAGGTTATTAGGAGAAGAAAAGGGATAGGGATCTTAGTGTATCTTTCTGTAATATAAGGACTTTGTCTAATTTTTTAAAAATCTGCAGTGCCTATTATAACTCATGACACATGAGGACCATTCAAGAGACTTAAGATTTGTTTATTTGAATTGATCCAACCTTTGGCAAAGATTGTTAATTGATATGCACACTGAGGGACTGACAACTAGAAAGCACTAGGTCAGCAACACAAGATCATGGTTAGCAACAGTTTTACCACAGATTCTGTAAACTTAATTAAGAAAAACAATGGATGGTAAAAAAATTTTTTTAATGCGGCCCTTCCCCTAATTGGCAAATTGTGCTCTCACACTCAAGTAAATATGTTTTTTCAACCCAACAGATATGTTTGTTGTTTTAACAATCATTTTAACATTCTATAATGTAAAACTGGTAGCCAAAAGTATTTCTGTGTAGAAGTAAGGAAATATTCTAGATGGGTTAAGAATCTACATTTACCATTATTGATTATTTTCAGGGGCTTTTAGATTCACACTTCTATCATTATTTAATCTCTATCTACAGGGCTCAAATGTTGCAATGGCGCTATCATAAAGGCTGCACTGACAGTAGAAACAATTCTAAACTAGAGGCTATTAGACTTTAACTTCTCTTCTTGCTCTTCCTTTTTTTTTAAAAAAAGATTTATTTATTTGAGAGAGAGAGAGAGAGAGAGAGAGAGAGAGAACATGCACATGCACACTTGTACACAGGGGAGAGGGACAGAAGGAGAAGGAGAGAATCTTAAGCAGACTCCATGCTGAGTGGGGAGCCCTACTTGGCAGCTGGATCCCACAACCCTAAGAGATCATGACCTGAACCAAAACCAAGAGTCAGTCAGACACTCAACCAACTGTACCACCCAGGCACCCCTTTTTGTTTTACCATATATAGAATTTGACTTTAAATAGTCAACTTTACATCTCTGATCCTCAGTTTTCTCCTCTGTAATACAGAAACACTGTATTCTGTATACCTACTGTACCTATCCTCTGGGTTGTTATAAGCAAATATATAAGGAAAATTATATTATATTCCATACCAATGTAAAAGTAAATTTTAAGTTTCTAGGAAGATAGGACATTACAAAGTACTGAAGCTCTGCTCTCTAAATCAAGTAGATAATCAAAAGTTGACCTTGTGCTTCAAAGAAATTATTTCAGCCCACAGCAAAATTATATTAAGAACTGGAGATATTTGTTAATATACTTACTTCAAAATAGTCACTAATTTTATGGCCACGTCCGCCAATACTTTTTCCTAAAATATAAAAGTAAAAATTTTTTACAGATTTAAAGTTAGTCATAACTACTTATCGCATTACATCAGAAAAACTGTGTCAAATTTAATTTTCCGAATACACATAAAAATCATCTGTTTAAAAAAAAGATCATATTTTAGTTGGGTAAGATGGACACTGAAAGAATTATACTAAAAGCCCTCAGAGGGTAAGATGTCAATTTCAGAAATCCAAAAATCAAATGACATTTCATTTTTTTTTTTTTTTCAAATGACATTTCAATAGAAACACGTCAACTTTTAAAGTCCCGATTACTAGAGAACCAAATAAATGAATCACATTAAAGGATCTTGTTTTTAAAATTACATTATTCATATTGCTTAATGGCTACTACTTCCATAAAAGCAAATCAATGAATAAAAAAAAAGACAAGTGGCAACTGTGTAACTGACAAACCAATTCATACCCGCAAATAAAGCTTTAACACAAAACCATACAAACTGACAATAACATGCTGTAACATGAATGTTATTTTGTTAAATGTTTTAATTTTCTAAAAAAGTATTCCCAGATTAACAGGATGTTTTTTTAATAAACTAGATTTTAAATATTGCTCTTATACCTTATTGAGAAGTGGTCTAAATAATATCACAGCTCTTTATTTCTTTATTTTTAAAAGATTTTATTTACTTATTCATGAGAGACACAGAGAGAGAGGCAGAGACATAGGCAGAGGGAGAAGCAGGCTCCCCATGAGGAGCCTGATGTGGGACTCAATCCTGGGACCTTGGGATCACGCCCTAAGCAGAAGGCAGATACTCAACCACTGAGCCACCAAGATGTCCCTCACAGTTCTTTAATAAAAAGTTTTGCTCTAACACAGACTCCTTATCAGTTATATAAATATTGAATTAAGAAGGTGCTAAGAGGGCAGCCCCGGTGGCGCAGCGGTTTAGCGCCGCCTGCAGCCCAGGGCGTGATCTGGAGACCCTGGATCGAGTCCCACGTTGGGCTCCCTGCATGGAGCCTGCTTCTCCCTCTGCCTGTGTCTCTGCCTCTCTCTCTCTCTCTGCATCTCTATGAATAAATAAGTAAAATCTTAAAAAAAAAAAAAAGAAGGTGCTAGGAAATACAGCATCAGAGACACTTTTCTGAATGAGAGGCAACCACTCTTCAATGGAATGATAAAAAATACATGATTTCTTCAATACGAAGAAAAACGATGATACCATCAAGTCAAAAGCTTTGGATGATATAAACACAGACACTTATCAATTCAATACTGACTTATATTCATTTATTAATTTATTTTAGTCAACAAATATCTGAGTGTCTACTATGTGCCAGGCATTATTGAGATACACCAAGATTATATTTAGGAGTTCAAGAACTTTAAATTCTTTTATAGAAAAATTAAATACTCAAGACTATGAATGGTACCTAGAAAGTACAAACAATAGTTTTGTATAGACTTACTTAGAGGTCAGAAAAAGACTGTAAACATTTTACAAGCATACTTTGTTTTGCTGAACTTCACTGATACCATGCTTTTTTCTTTTTTTAAACACAATTTGAAGGTGTGTAGCAACCTTGCATTGAGCAAGTCTATAGGCAGCACTTTTCCAATAGATAACATTTGTTCACTTCATGTCTGTGTCACATTTTAGTAATTCTCAAAATATTTCAATTTTTTTCAACATATTTGTTATGGCAATTTTTTATCTGTGCTTATAAATCACTGAAAACTCATGGCAGCATTTTTAAGTAATTTTAAAAATTAAAGTATGTATGATTTTTTTTAGACAATGCTATTGCATACAATAGACTAAACATACTTTTATATGCATTTGAAAACAAAAAAATTCATTTGACTCTATTTGCTTTATTGTGTTGGTCTGGAACCAAACCTATAGTCTCTCTAAGGTATGTCTGTATTCCCAAGGAATTTTCCTTCCACTTATAACAACTTACCTGCAGATTCTGAAGGTGCTATCCTTTAATGAAGGCATTTTTGGTTGCCTATTCAGAAGGTATGTCCCTCTTTGTCCCTAACTGAACCCAAACGTGGCTCTGTTAACAACTCCCTTCCTGCCCCCCGCTACACAGCATATGTACTATCAAGGGAAGCTGACTATCTGGCCTCTATCCTAGTTCTCCTCCCCTTCTGATCAGAAATTCAATTTTGGGGATCCCTGGGTGGCTCAGCAGTTTAGCACCCACCTTCAGCCCAGGGCGTGATCCTGGAGACCCAGGATCGAGTCCCACATCGGGCCCCCAGCATGGAGCCTGCTTCTCTCTCTGCCTGTGTCTCTGCCTCTCTCTCTCTCTCTTTCTGTCTCTCATGAATAAGTAAATAAAATCTTTAAAAAATAAAATAAAATAAAAAAAGAAATTCAATTTTGTTCAGGTATCATCCCTTCTCCATAAAGCCTCCATTTCTAACAGGGACTTTATCCACCTTCCATTTTAGAGATGGACCTGGTTTTTGTAAGGGCCATAGTATGTCTGCTGGACATAACTGGATATGGAATGGACTAATGATTACAGGAGAGGTTTGCTCTGGACTTGAAGAAAGAGGGGGGAAAACACAGAAAGCCAACCTCTCTCTAAAGCAAATACGTGTGAAAACTTAAACAAGTAAATCCAATCAAAAATGGCAACCATTCTAAAATCATAAGAAAATCAGACAATTCTTAGGGTTAACAGACCATAAAGAAATAAACATGGATTCTAAAACATAGCTTGAAGTCCTACCTTAATTTGGGATCTGCTATTAAGTGAGTTTTTAAATCTAACATTGAAACTATGATAATATAACTTTACTCTAAATAAAGCTCCAAGTCCATTAACCACAACCTGGTGGAACTACACTAAGACAAATAATGAGGGGATCCTTGGGTGGTGCAGCGGTTTAGCACCTGCCTTTGGCTCAGGGCGCGATCCTGGAGACCCGGGATCGAATCCACGTCAGGCTCCCGGTGCATGGAGCCTGCTTCTCCCTCTGCCTATGTCTCTGCCTCTCTCTCTCTCTAACTATCATAAATAAATAAAAATTAAAAAAAAAAAAGACCAATAATGAGCTTAGAGAAAACAAAGATACAAAGTACCACACATTTATAGAAAGATGGGAGAATAATGTAACTTCTTCTTTCTACACAAATAGTTGCTACAAATACATTCCTTGATGCCAGTGCCCATGTAAGTACAAGTGAGGCTTAGGTTCATGGCCCCAGTCCTTATAGCTAATGAGTGGCTCCAAAACATGTAATCATTGTATAAAGTCATTATATAGGACGTAAGAATGAATTCATGGTCTTTTTTTTTTTTTTTTTTTTAAGATTTTATTTATTTATTTATGAGAGACACAGAGAGAGAGAGAGGCAGAGACACAGGTAGAGGGAGAAGCAGGCTCCACCCAGGGAGCCCCACATGGGACTCGATCCTGGGTCTCCAGGATCACGCTCCGGGCCGAAGGCAGGGCCAAAGGCGGCGCTAAACCGCTGCGCCACCCGGGCTGCCCGAATTCATGGTCTTTAATTTTGAGTGGGCAAATTAAATGGCAATACTATTTTGTTATCCATTGTAAGAGTTTTGTAAATGATTTGAAAATGATCTTCTTATCCTGTATCACAAAGGGTAGGTATGCAAGAAAGAATGAATGAAGCACATGTATAGAAAGAAAAAGATGGTGCTTTAATAAAAGTCTCTCAATCATTTTTATAGTCTTTTTCTTTTTCAAATAAATAAGAAAAAGAAATAAGAAAACTTTGGGTACTTGCACTTTAAGGCGACACCTAAAGCTCTTATTCAAAGACAAGAAGCTATTTCAATACTATAATTCAGATAAAGAAAGAAAAACGAAAGATGTAAGGTAATTGCCAGGTTTGGACATGACACTTGCCTTTCTATTCTCAAATTAAAAAAATAAGGGAAATGTCAGAAAGCCTAAAAACAGTAAGCACACACTACCTATGGTACACAACAGATTTCAATTTCATATTATTTCTTATAGGAAGTACATTTCTAAAATATTAATGCATTAATTTATAACAGCAATAAAAATTATAAAAATATAGTATTACTTTTATAGTTGAGCTATTCACTGATTTAAAATCAGAATAATTAATTATAAATGCTTATTTGGCTTTGAAAGATTCTACTTCACTTACCCTGACTACTTTCATTCTGGTTTTCTGCTTTTCTCTTTCTTCCTCTGGATGAGTCCGATTGTTTCTTCTCTGGTGTCTACAGAAAGCAAGTTAACAGAACTTAAAATTACAGTTTTTACATACACAATTATTATAGTCAGCATAAAAGTTTTTATTTTCGAAGTAACTATTTTGTTCAACAGTGCTCATGAGATGTAAAGTTACTGCATACAATTTTTTAAAAGATAAAATTTCCTATTATATAAATTTAAAATATTCAAAGTATAGAAGTCCTTGTACACATTACTTAAAATTCACATTTACAGAACTTGGGTTGAAATGGATGAAAAATTTGAGAGTAAGCTGTCTTTTAAAGACATCCCTCAGATTCTTAACTGGATTGGGCAAAAGGCAAGAGAGACAAGTAAAGAAAAAAACCCTACATTTTTCCTATTAGTATTCTTTATTCACACATATTTAATCTATAAAAGTAAACGGATGAAAAAAAAAGAACTCAAACCCCAGTATATATACAACCCCTACAATTATTACCTAACAGTTATAGCAAATTCATAGATTATGCTCTAAATCAGGGGGAAGCAAACTGTAGCCCAATGGCCAAACCTGGCTAGCCACCCATTTTTGTTTTTGCCCATTATCCAGGCATGACGTTTACATTTTTAAATAACTGAAAAACTTAATAATTAAAATACCGTGATACAAAAATTTTAAGAAATTCAAATTTCAGTGTGCATAAATAAAGTTTTCTTGGAACACAGCGACACTCATTCATTTATGTACTATACTATGGTTGCTTTCACAGTACAAAAGCAGAGTTAGTTTACAGAGAAACTATATGGTCCACCAAACCTAAAACATTTGGCCCTTTACAGAAAAAGTCTGCAGATCCCCCTATCCTAGATAATTCTTTGTTCTCAAATTGTTTTCATTAGGCTGAAATAACAAGTAATTTCTGTGGAGTCTGACAAACTGTTGTGCTTAGATAAAAATTAAAAATAAGAGCAAAAGCACAATGCAATGGCACAAAGCCCGCAAATTCTAGAAGCTTGGCAAGTATGTCTGGTACCAGAACAAAGAATGTTTGAATGAAACATCAAGGCAACTTAAAATAAATCTCTAAAGGCAATGCAGTCCCCAAACAAGGAAGGGAAATAATCCACATTTTGTTGTCTCTGAGTAGTCTATGATTAAACAGCATGAACGACAACACATTACCTAACTTGTGTTGAGCATCTATGACTCCTCTTCAGTATTATCACAGGGACTTTAAGTTCTCTCACATTTTGTCAACATAACAGATTCAGAGAGGATCAAGTGAATGTTCTAGTGTCTGAATTCTTCAACAACAGTTCTACCTTCTCCACAATTCACTTCCCATTTCCTTATGCCTAGCATAGTTATCACTTGATAAATAACTTATTCAACGTTACCAGGATTTAAATCAAATTCAGATCTGTATCTCTAAGGCCTAACTGCTCTTTTTTCTTCTATATGACAAGCTATGTGCCCTATGTCAAGAACTGAATGACTCACTATACAAAAATATTTCAAAATTGTATCAAGTGTGTAAATAAAATTCATCATGTCCAATAAACTGCCTATATGTTTTCACAACACAAACCAGAGATCTTGGGCAGCCTGGGTGGCTCAGCGGTTTAGCGCCACCTTCAGCCCAGGGCGTGATCCTGGAGACCAGGGATCGAGTTCCACGTCGGGCTCCCTGCATGGAGCCTGCTTCTTCCTATGTCTGTGTCTCTGCCTCTCTCTCTCTCTCTCTCTCTCTCTCTCATAAATAAATAAATAAACAAACAAACAAACAAATAAAATCTTTAAAAAAACAAACAAACAAAAAACCAAAAACCAGAGATCTTAAAGAAATCTGCCCCAACTGGCAATCTACTCAGGAGGTGATGTACCAGCAATTTAGGGTAAATAGTTTATTGGTTTAGTTATCAGACTCAGATAAACAATAACCAATCTTCAAGTTTTTTAAAAATAAAAATAACACCAAATTAAAAATTCTTTTTTTTTTAATTTTTATTTATTTATGATAGTCACACACAGATAGAGAGAGAGAGGCAGAGACACAGGCAGAGGGAGAAGCAGGCTCCATGCACCGGGAGCCCGACATGGGATTCGATCCCGGGTCTCCAGGATCGCGCCCTGGGCCAAAGGCAGGCGCCAAACCGCTGCACCACCCAGGGATCCCTTTTTTTTTTTTTTTTTTTTAATTTTTACAAATTAAAAATTCTAAGTTAACATTTTTATAAGAACCTTAAAATCTATCTTAAAACAAAAGAGGATTTCTAAATAATATTCATATTCTCCCCCAAATTAATTTATGTCCCCAAATTAATTTATGTAAAAAAAATCTGAGATCAAGAAAATGTGGTTTTTCAAAAACAGTTTACTGTTGTACTGATTTTTAAGCACGGCAGGCTCGCTCTCATTTGAATTCTATCTTGAATCTTGACTAGCTACTTTTGAAGAAACAACAACAAAAATAATCACAAAGAATAAAACAATTCTGAAACTTATACTGGAAACATTTTCTATCTATATGGTTCCATATCATTTTCTAAAATATTCCATGGAACCCTGGATCAGTTAGGTTGAGAGGCTACATTTTAAATGTAGAGACAGCAGGATGGTTCAATTGGGGTGAACACAGATTTATTTACCACAAAGCTCCTAAATGCTAACATTCACTGGCTATCTCAGAAAAAAAGAATGGGATGGAAAGTTACAGTATTAAAAAAAGGGGGGGGGGGGAGTTACAGTATATGCAGAAATTCTCAAAACTTATTTTGAATAACATTCATTAAACACTTCACTGGATATGTATTTGAAGATATTTAAGGTCTTTTAAAAATTTTTTTAAAGACCTATAGATTACTTAGTAAAAACTTTGAGGAAAATTTCCCTACCTAAATTTTAAATTTAATGGAATGGGAAAGTGGGACAGTCCTTTGAGGGAAATGTCATTTTGTTAAAAACAATGATTCCTAACTCTGAGAAATGAACAAGGGGTAGTGGAAGGGAAGGTGGGCAGGGGGTTGGGGTGACTGGGTGACAGGCACGGAGAGGGGCACTTGACAGGATGAGCACTGGGTGATATGCTATATGTTGGCAAACTGAACTCCAATAAAAAAAAAAAGAACTTGGATGCAACAACAATTAAAAAGGAATGCTTTCTGTTCTTGGTTGAAAAAATAAACAATGAATGAAGAAACACCCAAATGCATAATTATTACAGTTTTAAAAACCCAAAAAGGCAACAGATTTACCTTATTTCAATCAGAGAAGAATTTGAGGAAGGAGGGAGAAAAAATGATGACAGGGCTAAAATCAATTTTAAGAACATAATGTATGACTAATATGGGTAAAGAAGTTGGAAACAGGTAATAAAAAACTGAAAAGCTGAACAAAATAAAAAACGAAAAAGGGAAACATATAACAAAATTCACCTATAAATGCTTCCATTATGAACACACCACCATATTTTCTCCTGTCCTATAAACCCTAATCTTTTCTCACCAATGTCCTAGTATGATCACCTCATTCCTCACTCTCATATTATTTTGGACTTGTTCTGTCAGCCCAAAAGAACCAGAATTTCTTTAAGAAGCAAGCACATGGGTCTCTGAAGAAGCACAGACTGAGACTAAGAATCAAACTCTGGGTCCATTATTTACCATAATTCTCAGTATGTTATTTAACTCAAGACTCAAATTTTCTCATCAATTTTTTTTAGTAATCTCGAATTCATGACCCTGAGGTCAAAAGTCGCATGCTCTACCGACTGAGCCAGCCACGCACCCTATTCTCATCTATTTTAAATGCGTAATACAGGATACAGGATTGTGAGAATTAAACAAGAAACACAGTACACATCTGGAACAGATGTATACCCTCTATATGTCAGTAAGCACCCAATAAATTTTCTTATCTGAATGGCTATCCTATTATTCCAAATTTCTGTGTATTTCAAAACTTCAATTTTTTTTCCTATTTCAAAACTTCAATCATGTATCACCCGTTAAATGATTAGCAGTTTCTGCCCTAAAGCTTCCAAATAACTTGCAGGGCATGTAAAATAAGCAATGTTTCTTCTTTAAGATCCCGTTTAACTCTCTCCTCAATTACCAGCCACAGAACCAGAGTGTAGAACCTATTATATCACTAACCTCAGGAAAGTGTGCATTAAGTAGTTTTCTTTTGGATTTAAATTTAAATCTCAACAATACCTATATTAAAACAAAAATTCTCAGCGAAGGCTACTGCTAATAATTCTCCTGAATCACTCTTTCGATACGGATTTAAGAATTTAGAACCTTGGGGATTTAGGATATGCAGAAATGTACCAAGTATTTATCTCTAAAATGGTTCATCAGTTAAAAAAAAAAAATTCAGAATGCTATCTACAATTTTCAAACTGTACTCCAGAGATACCTTAAAGAAAAGGAGGTTGTGCCTCAAATGATGTTACAGAGGAGGGAAAGGGAAGGAGCAGGTGGCTGAGTTAAAGCTCTAGCCTATCAGAGACACATTCCATCCCACCTCCACCTCTCTGCTTGCAAACACAGCATCCATCATTTTACAACACTGAAGTTTCATATTAGACTTACTTTGGAGAAAGGGTTCTACAGCTTAAAAAAGATTTGAAAAGTTACTAATCTTGATCAGTAATTCCAAAAAAATCCAAAAGACATCAATGAGGCTAGCTTTGGATTTGCACAAGGCATAAAAATTTGCGGATATTGTGCACTTCACAGAGAACATTTTCAAGTTTATAACTGCACTTGCTGATGCTGTCATTTCTTTCCTCTGTTTTTTTTCCTCAACTACTGCATTACAACTGACCTCAATAAGGAAGGCAAAATAAATATGGAAGGCAAAATAATATGATTTGACTTTTTTCTTAAAGATTTATTTATTTTAAAGAGAGAGAGAGAGAGAATGAAAATGCACGCAAGTGGAGGGAAGGCCAGATGGAGAGAATCTCAAGCAGATACCAGGCTATAAGCAGAGTCTGATTCGGGGCTCCACTTTATGACTTTGAGGCCTGAGCCAAGACCAAGAATTAGATGCTCAACCAACTGCAGCACGAAGATGCCCCTGATTTGGCTTTTTAAAAATTTTATTTATTTACTTATGAGAGACGGGGGCGGGGGGGTGGGGGTGGGAGGTAGAGACACAGGCGGAGGGAGAAGCAGGCTCCATGGAGGGAGTCTGACCTGGGACTCGAGCTCAGGTCTCTAGGATCACGTCCTGGGCCAAAGGCGGTGCTAAACCACTGAGCCACCTGGGCTGCCCCCTGATTTGGCTTTTAAAGTAAAGATGGAATAATGACCACAATTATAAAAAGTCAAATAATTCTGACATAACAATGGAACAGTGGTTAGGAGAAAATGATGAAAGGAGAGGCTGGTACTATTTAAATCAATTTAGTTTTCTAAATGCTAATTTGTAATCATACCAAAATCTGAATGATTACTCTGACATTTAAATGTACCAAGATATATTAGTGAGAATTTCCATGGTATTTTCTAGCAGTTGAAACCTATGTTCAAAAAACAGGGCAGCCCCGGTGGCCCAGTGGTTTGGCACTGCCTTCGGCCCTGGATGTGATCCTGGAGACCCAGGATCGAGTCCCATGCCGGGCTCCCTGCATGGAGCCTGCTTCTCCCTCTGCCTGTGTCTCTGCCTCTCTCTCTCTCTCTGTCATATAAATAAATAAAAGTTTAAAAAAAAAAAAAAAAGACAAATCTAAAGTACTCAAGAGGTGATACTGATATAAATAAACTAATGCTTCTATTTTACTTAGAATTTAAGCCAGTGATTATTAAAGTTTTCAAATCTAATATGGGATCTTGTTTTATCTGGCTCCTTATTTTTAAAATAAAAATGTGTTTCTTCAATGCAAATAAGACAAAATATAAGAAAACTACAATCTTAACACTGTCACAGGAGGGAGATAAATCACAGAAAGAGGGAGATTGTGGCATGAAAACAGATAACCACCTCTATCAGCCTTCAACTAGAGATATTTAAATTTTTTGGCACAAATGCTTTATAGGAAATTTTAACACTATGTGAAAAGATACCATTATAACATCACAAAAGAGGAGGAAGTGGATATTAAAATGTATTCTTTACCTCTACCTTAAGTAGACTTCATCAGCCCTGACTGGATAACACAAAGTGAGATATCATCATCTATAAAAAAAATTACTACAGTTAATAGAAACAGATGTATTTAATCTCTACCTGTTAAATGAGAAAATACTTTAAGACAGAAAGAAAAGTAGGGTGCATGGGTGCTGCAGCTGGTTGAGCATCTAACTCTTGGTTAGTTGGCTCTGTCAGTTAAGCATCTGCCTTTGGCTCAGGTATGGTCCTGGGGTCCTGGGATTGATTCCACATCAGGCTCTCTGCTCAGTGGGGAGTCTGCTTCTCCCCCTTCCTCACCACCTCCCCCCTTGTGCTCTCTCAGTCTCAAATGAATGAAATTTTTAAGAAAAAAATAGAAAAGTTATTCTATTATTAAATAATATCCATACAAGATATTCAATCTTCAGTTTTGTTGGAATATGTTTTTTCCAACTGATTTATTTACCTAAAGACTGGTTTCAAAAATACAAGTCACTGGCTATTCCAACAATTCATAGAGTTACTCAGGTATCGAATTTAAGGTCACTGTACTTTGAACAAAAGGCATGACAAATTTTTTTGCCTGAAGCTGGTAATACCAATGTTCAATTTTATTCCATATTGCTTGGCAAAATTTGTTGAAATAGATGTAAGACAGGAAAATGCTGGAGAAATCTGTTACTTTAATGGCACATATCAAAACAGCACTGAACTAGAAAGGAAATCTGGAGCTTTATAAAAATAGTCAATGTAAAATAGATGTTCTATTCAAGAATATCAAATGTACATGATACTGTTTCTTCCAACCCTTTGCTATAAAAATTTGGTTAGAATAATGCATTATAAGAAAACTACAATTCTATTGTAAAAATTTCCTTGCTGCTTTGCATCCAATTTACATTTAGATAAAACTATCATGAAATATGTACATCCTAATTCAAGGATGATTTTGAGCTGGCAGGACCTGAAATTCACAGTCTGTCTCTGCCCAAGAGTGAAAATTTTAATATGGAGAACTATTATTATCTGGAAATGTTTGCCTGAATCTTTGACACCTAAAAGAAGATCTTTATTATACTGCTGATTTCAATATCTAGTATAAAAAAAGTTTATGTATGCAACATTTTGGGATCCTATTATGAAATAAGAGCATTTCCTTATTGTTTGAAGTAAATCCAACCAACATATCAGCAATTTTGATTGTAGCCTACTTTCTGTTGTACTGCCTTTATTATTTAATAATATGTATTATCACAGATGGTGGAGAGCCAATAAGATAAATTTGGATAGCTATCCAACTAAAATATGTGCTATCTTACAGGTAACTTAAACTGTGCCATCTCACATCATTTTTAAAAGCCTGAAGGATTTTTATTCCCCTCACAAATAGACAATATCCACAAGCACATCAGCACCTAAAAGATCTATAATACAAATGCAATCTTACTCTCAGTTTTTAAGAACTACCTTTACTTGCCATACTCAGACTTCTCAAGCTCCTTTATTCTGGACCCATTTTAATTTGCATTCATGTATATTTAAAGGAGCACACCAAGTCTACAGAATTGATGAAGTGCAATCTTATTTGCCATTTTCTTACAATTTACAAAGCATAACTATTTCTTGGCATTTTCTCTTCTCTGGCTTTCCCTTAAAGGCTTTATTTATTGAATAATATAAACCAAAAATTAAAATAAAGTTGGACTTTCTCTCCTATTCATAAGATCTTTTAAGTGTTCAGATCTTCAATCAGAATAAAACAGCCATATAGAGCAACTGCTGTGGGAGGAAAAAGCAAATTTTTAAGATAACTTATTCTGGAAATGTTGGCATTTTGAGACTACTTACAATAGTAAAATTTAGAACAGTGATTTCACAACTTTTCTCCCGGTGTGACACTCATGATGGAGTAACATACTCCTGTATAATAATATCCCTATAGACTTTCCTTGAACATGAATCCCTAGATCCTTAAAACAATTTCTTTGGGATAGACACTTTTAAGTGCAAATATTGTGTCACAGAATAGGTACACTACACACTTTAAACATATCATCAAAGTGCATTTTCAAAGCCAGTATCAATCTACACTTTCACTGTGACAATGCCCACCAATCTTTAAATATCTATATGATGTTTTTTTAAAAAGCGGTATTCCATTATTATTCTCTATAGCAATACACTTATAACCCCCAAAAGTGAGTTGTTTTTTAAAAGAAATTGTTCTATCATTCAAATATTAGCTCTGATTCTCAATGTTACTATATATCATAACCACTTACAAAGCTTTGGTTTAAAGCTCATGCTCCCCGTTCCAAATTTAACCATCTCTGGAGAGAGGTCAAAGGAATCCTTACTTTTATAGAGCTCCAGGATGCCTCAGTGGCACAATCAGTTAAGCCGTCCAACTCTTAGTTTCAACTCAAGTCGTGATCTCATGGATAATGAGACTGAGCTCCAAGACAGGCTCCATATTCAGCAAGGAGTCTGCTTAAGACTCTCTCCCCCTCTCAATTAAATAAATCAATCTTAAAAAAAGAAAGAAAGAGCTCCAAAAGTGATGCATTATCAGGATTAGCTATAGTATATATACATATTTTTTTAAGTCCTGCATATTCCACATCGGAAATTGCCTAAAATTAAGAAATTATTCTTGAGGCACCTAAGTGGCTCAGTCAGTTAAGCATCTGACCCCTGATTTCAGGTCAGGTCATGTTCTCAAGGGTCATGAGATAGAGCCCTGTGCTAGGCTCTGCACTTAGCAGGGAGTCTGTTTCAGATTCTCTCTCCTTCTGCCCCCTCCCCCAATCACATGTGGGCATGTGGGTGCTCCCTCCCTCTCAAATAAATCTTTAAAAAAAGAGAAATTATTAATAGAATCTTCTATTAAAAATTAAAGACCCAAATTGTGCCATATAGCAGAAAACTCATTAGGACGTAAGAAGTCCAATGGGTTGTCATGGTTACTTAGTTATTTTAGAAAATGAGGATTAATCATAATACTATGTTTTGCTGACATAAAAATACATCTAATATTTTTAAAACTCTACTATAGTATAACATACTGAAGCCAAATTTCTCAGTAATGTCAGCTTGTGCTGACTGCCCTTAAAATTCAGACTAAAAGCAGTATTTATCAGATAAAACATGTGTGAAAAGCTGTTAGTTCAGGCATATCTTGGATTGCCAAATTTGATGTTACTATAAATCATCTTAAATCTAAATATTTCCAAAAAGGAATACCATCTTTTTCAAAAGACTAGCTAGGATCATTTAATGAATTACATATTACCTTAGTTATGCAGAGAGAGTATAGACACAGTAGTTGAGAGCATCACTTTGAAACAAAATGGATACTGCAAAATTAGAATTTTGACTGTTAACTTACTATCTGTAGGCAAATTAGTTAACCTCTCTAAGTTGCTGTTTCCATACTTAGGAGATGTGAAACTTAAGAGTTGAAATCTAGCTCCCCAGGTAACATGCTTGAACTATTCTCTCTCCTTCATTAATGGGGTGGTTCTCAACCAGAGGATATTTGACAATACCTGGAGATATATTATATATATACCTGGAGATATTTTCAGTAGCACAAGTTGGAAGGGAGGGGTTAGGGGAAAGGAAGAAAATGTGCTACAGATATCTAATGTGTCAGGCAGAGATGCTGCTAAATATCCTACATTTATAAGACAACCCCACCCCTAACCTTGATTATTATCAAGGTTAAGGTTGAGGAACCTTGCTTTGATGACTACCTAAGAATCATCTGTAATTGACACAAAAACTCCCAGTATAGTATGCTACAACTAAAGTGATGTTAGATTTATTCAACAGACATTTACTTAGCATATACAATGGTCAAGCACTATACCAGGTTCCACTTTAAATGTATGTCTTAATTTTTAGAATGACCCGGCATTTCTCTCTTCCAAACTTATTTTGATCAATCAGCTTAGAACTTTTTTGTTCTAAAAACCACTAAACACTGACACTAAATGCAGTTGTATAGAGGGAAACATTTAAGAGCTATTTATTTGCTGGCTATGTAAATGGGTTACAGAACCATTATTCCAAGATTTCATAATTTATAAGAAGTCAAAAGATTATCTGGACAGAGTATATCAGAATTTCCAAGCAGGCAGCCTGAATACTTTTCCTTTGCAAAACCTTCCCAGGTGACTTTGACATAGTCCTCCTCCACCTTTATGGAAACAGAGGCACAGAGCCAGAATCAGACACACATTTGGTTACCAGTTCGGTTTTCCTTTCAGGAGTCTAAGGACATATATATTCAACCAGAATAGACTCACTTCTTTTGCTGTGAACCCTTGTCATTAATATACATTAGGGTCAGACACTCTACCTGTTAGCTGAATATAGCTCCTCTAAGAGCATATCCTTTAATGTACAGTGGTAGTATTAAATAGTTTTCTCTTTTTAAATAAAAGGAAATTTTACAAAGTAATTCCAGCTATTCCACAGGAACTTTTAAATCTCATAATTTAGAAGTATGATTATTAGTCTTATAAGGGAGAGAAAAAAACAAACTTAACTCCTCTCCTGAGAAAATGTCTTTATTAGTGTTATAAAATACACCATTTTGCATGCACACAAAGTACTCTCCTTCAAGAGGACACTGTTATTATACATATTATTTATTGTTTATAGCAACACTGTTATATACAGTGTCTCAGTAAAACAATTAACATAGTAATACTTGGTAAGATTTGGTTTGGTCCACCTAACATAGTAAGAATTAATGAGAAAATACTACCAGCACAAAGATAAGAGAACAATTTGTCAAATAGATTACCACAAAAATCATTTATCAGTATAAAACATTTTAGAAAATAATGTAGGCAGCAGGATACAAAGAATATTTCTTAAAATTGACGAAGGCACGAACCTAGGTCAATCTTGAGTTGCTGAATAGATTTAAACAAAATAAAGTAAAAAACAAGGTAACTCACCTGGGGAAGGAATAGGCATGAAAATGTAACTTTCAGTAATATTTAACTACACATCACTAAATTCATTTTTCAAGTTTTCTTCTTTCTTACTGGGTATTCAGACTAAGACACTAACAAAAAAATTTCTCTGGGTTATAACAAATAGACAAGTAAAACTTTAATGATTTTTTTTAAGTCCATCTAAAACCTAAAACTTAGGGTATTATCTCTATTTTCAAATAGAATCATAATTTCCAATCAATCTAGGATATCCAAGTATTCACTGAGCAAACATTTAAGCCAAATACTATTAAGAAGGCAAAAAAGTAAATATGAAAAGGTAGAGATGGGTATGAACAGAAAAGAGGTAAAAACAGGAAATACTCTTACCGTTCTAATAACCAGCCAATTTACTAATATCAAAAGATAATCCATTTGAATCAATTTGTAAATGTGTATGTGTAATTTTAAAATACCTTTTCAACAAAAGAGATTTTACATTAAATATAACCTATTAAAGAACTCTGTAACGGTATCACTAGTTCTAGAAATGGAAAAAGTGGCCTCCTAAAGTCAGGTTCAAACTAATTTTAGGTCTAATTCCCTGGTGTTCTTAATTTCTACTTCCTCCAAAATATGAAAATAAGAATCCACAATGTGGTCCTTTGAAAATTATTTTTTTAAAAAAGAAGAGAACCATTAATGCTTCAAAATATCTTCAATACCATCACTTCAATTCGAATGCGAATAAAAAAATCTCATTTAAGTCTTAAGACCACTTCTAGAAACTTAATTCAAATGACAAAGCTAATCAGAACTTTCATAAAATGACCTTCATTAATCAGCATTAGGAGTAAATTAAGACAATCAAGGTACCATATCATATTTTTCTCTCATTACAATTTTGAAAATGGATCTAAGTTTAAATATCCAGATGCAATAACTATCCTAGCTTCCGTGTATCTATAATTAAAATCCTTAATCCTAAAAAACTCAAAAATCAAATGTACTTGGACCAAAAATAAACAGTAATTCAATGCCAGTGGACTGAGGGTTAAAGAACCAGTAATTACTCAGGAGGAAAAGGCAAAAAAACTTTGGTTCTAGAAAGAGAAGTAATCTTTTTAAAATGTTCAAAATCAATGATTCAGGTTACATAGAAGGATTATAAAAAATAAGTACTAAAGATTAAACTGAGGCAAAAATAAATTTGACATGTGTGTTTGCTTTACCAACCTTATGTAATATGTTGTATACAAACACACAGGTAGAAATAGACTTAAATATGCTTCTCCAACATTATTAAAGATGGTGTAATTCAATTATATTTATATTCAGCCACAAATATTTCAACCTTAGTTAGAAATAACATAGTAACATAAAATACATTCTAGGACATCCAAAGGCAGTAGGAAAGAGAGTTATGGTATTAATGTTTATTATAAATTCTTTAAAAAAAAAAAAAAGACTTGTTTATGAGAGAGAGAGAGAAAGAGAGAGAGAGAGAGGCGCAGAGACACAGGAGGAGGGAGAAGCAGGCTCCAGGCTGGGAGCCCGACGCGGCACTCGATCCCGGGACTCCAGGATCCTGCCCTGGGCCAAAGGCAGGCGCCAAACCGCTGAGCCACCCAGGGATCCCCTCATTATAAATTCCAAATGAGCAATAACATACATAATTTATCTTAGTATCTTAGGGTATGGATGGGTGGGGACAGCAAACACAAAGATTTTAGAGAAAGTAGAGAAAATCTTTGTGCTTAGAGATGGGTTCTTCAAGAACTGAGAATAGGTGAATCAGGCAGACTTTAAAACTTGGAAAACAGGGATCCCTGGGTGGCGCAGCGGTTTGGCGCCTGCCTTTGGCCTAGGGCGCGATCCTGGAGACCTGGGATCGAATCCCACATCGGGCTCCCTGGTGCATGGAGCCTGCTTCTCCCTCTGCCTGTGTCTCTGCCTCTCTCTCTCTCTGTGTGACTAACATAAATAAATAAAAACTAAAAAAAAAAACTAAAAAAAAAAAAAAAAAACTTGGAAAACACAGATAACCAAGGAATCCTTCTCTCCTTCTCTTATCCTCATAAAATAATCTGGACTTTTACCCAGCAGACAATGCTCACAGGTGCTGTTTCCAACTCCTTCAGACATTCTAAAACATTTAAATAAGATAAATGTCCATCTCCCTCATCCCCTGCAAACTCCCTTTCTGGTCCTTGACATAAAATTTTTGTCATTCTCACACCTAAAACCCACTCATGATTCTTTTCTTCAGCTGACAACCTCTATTTCATTGTGGAGTAAGAAAAAGGTTATTAGGCTAGAAGTTTGCCCATCAGGGGAAAAGATGTTCCCAGTCAATTATGTCCACAATGAACCCCACCCACCTAGGTTTTGGATCTCAGCATTTCATACCACCTCCAAAAAATAAGTGTTAAGCTTGGTTCTATATTCTCCTCTCTTTTCAGCACTTTCCTTGTCCTGTCGTCAGAGCTCTGTTACAAGCCCTTTCCTACACATCATATGTCAAGCCTGTTAGACTCTAGACATCATCTCCATTCCTTTATCAAGATTCTGCCATGAGTAGTCAATATTTGCTGTCACTATTTCCTCACTATCCAAGCTCTCCTTAATGCTCGATAATCTAGTATCTTGCTCCCATTAGTTTAAAACTAAGCCTAAGTGACAATTCGTAGTCACTTTTTATAGCCATTATCTTAATTGACTTCTGTGACATTTAATTGTACTCATTATTCTCCTCTATCACTGCTTCCTCTTTTTCTTCCTGTGGTCTATCTACCTCCTTACCAGACAACTACTCTTTCTCTAGCACACTTACCTCACCTGCACACACTTCCTAGTGTTATACACACTACATGGAAGTGAGTTCACCTACAGAAGCAGTTTCTAAATTTTTGGTCCCAAGATTCCTCTATAAACTCTTAAAAATTGTTGAGGATCCCAAAGAGCTTTTATTTGCATAAGCAACAACTATCAATATTTACTATTCTAGATGTTAAAACTAAAGAAGTTTTGAAACATCAGAGTATACAAGCAAACAATTTATAAATCATCAGTGATGATGTCATCACATATCATTAGACTCTGGAAATTTTCACTGTAAACTCATGAGAAAATGAAAGCCAGATAAAAAAGCCAGATATGTCTTAGCATTATTAGTTATTTTTAAAAAGGCAAATAATGCTTTAGCACTACTATAAAAATTGTTTTGACCTTGGGAATCCCCTCCTCTGACCATTCAAAGCGTTTAACACCTGTGTCAAAAACTCTTCTAAGTCTTCATCTCTAGCCCAACCTCTTTCCCGAGATCCAGATAGCTCCTACTGCCTATCTAAAGTACTGTCTTCATTTGGTTAATTCACAGATGTGCAAACTCAGTGTTGTCCAGAATTTAATTCATTACCTTCTATGCCAAACACCTATGTTTCTCCCTTCTCTATTGTCTATCTTGGTCAAAAGCACCAACATTCATCTAAAGCTAGATACCTTTAAATAACCCTAGGCTCCTCCTTTTCCTTCTTTACCTCATTCAGTCATCAAACACTACTGATTCTACTTTTATTTTTATTTTTTTTTATTCTACTTTTATAATCTAGGGGAATCTCGAGGCTTGTTAAAAATGCAAACCTCCACCCCAGATCTATAGACACAAGGAACTGTTGGTGTAATTCACTGGCACTCAAGTTTGAGAAGCATGGCCCAGGTGGTAATATCAATAAACAAAGTTTGAGAATATGAAGAAGGGAAAGCCCAAAAGGTAAACTTGAGAACACTTTAATTAGAAGCCTGTGCACCTGAAGCTTTTCCTTCTAATATTAAACTGTGGAGGCTGGGAGTTTTTGTACAGGAGGCAGTATTCCTAACTAAATGATTTTCTTAACTTAGGTTTCACTTCCCTCCAATTCTATCCTCTATGCTACTGTGGGAGCCTTCTTCATCTCTACTTTTCCTTTTGTTTCTCCTGTTTAAATGGTTCATCATTATTTAGACAAAAGTCCAAATTCCCTACTATGAAAAGTACAAGGGCTTTCAAACCCTAACTCCACCTACCTTTCACCATTCTTGCATAGCCTACCTATACCAGAAGTCTTCAAACCAGTTTAGTCACCTAGGCAGGTTATGTTTTTTAAGCTTCTCAGGTGATCTAAAAGTACAGCTGGGGTTGAGAGTCACTGCCCCATGTCTTGAACAAAACTACTTGCCATGCTTCCATGCAAAAGCTAGTCTTCCTGCCTGTCTTCTCATACTTTGCCCTTGTCTTCTGGGATGAATTCATAGTCTAACAACTCAACTATTATCTCTTTTTTACTTTTTTCCCTTCTTCTCCCTGGCAGGCAGATGGAACTAGGGGCTTCCTTCTCTTTGCTCCATGGTATCTTGTGCTTACATCTATTATAGCATGGTCTACACTGTTTATGAAGCAGTCTGTTTGTCCTAGAAGACAATGATCTCATTTGAAGGCAGGAATTGGATTGGATTGTATTCATCTCTGTGCTTGGGCACAGAGGCTAGAAGAGAACAGATATGTAATAAATGCTTATTGAAAACACAGCAAAATTTTGGAATATACTGACTAGACCTAGAATGATGTAAAATGAAGCAAAAACAAGATCAATACCTTCCTACCAACTAGCAATTTCAATAACAAAGGGAAAAACCTTTCTGTTCTACAACTATTCATTTAGAAATAAAAGGCAAATCGACATATGAAATAATTCATATATAAACTGAAATGGAAAATTTCAGTTGAAGACTCAAATGACTCTAACAGTGAATATCAGATGCTTTTCAGTTTTAAAAGTAAAAGGACAGAAAACAAGAAGGGTTCTGAGTGTCTGAAAAGAGTACTGGGTAGGAGGAAAATGTCCAACTGAAGAACCAAAAGCTCAAGAGATGCATATTATTTGTATTAAAATGTGGAAATAAATATCAGAAGAGCTGAAAGAATCAAAAGTGAGGTGGGATAGAAGTGGGTGGCAGAGAACTGCTATTTTTTTAAATAAACCTTCAGTACTAATTTTCATAAAAACAAAAACTATTAAGAAAATGTAATGGATCAGGGGATGGAGTACCAAAAGAAAATGACATCAGAAGACAATGAAATACTACATCAACTTTACTATTGTCGTACCAGGAAAAAAAAGTAGTACTTTCACCCTACAATTGTTTACACCCAACAACTTCACTTAATGGCCTATAAAATCTGTATTTTGAGGTATGTAAAATTAAATCCCAAGGAAATTTGTTAAAATATATAGTATAGAAATAAAACCTGGAAATCATTTTCCAGATAAGTAGCTTCTTAAATGTTCAGACAAAAAAATTTCCTTCTTCAAATTTTAAGGAAAATGTATAAGCTGTAATCATTTCCAAAATACTGTGCAGCCTGACCTAACCATCAATTTGAAAAAGTTCTGATACCGAACACAGATGAGCAAAGGTCCCCAAATTTTTAAGATTTTCTACTGCTGCCCCAAATGTCAAAATTTCTATACAAATTAAGCTAAGTATATACAATGGTTAACCAATTGTACTTCACTGTAAATTACAGCATGGCCTTTAAAAAAATATTTTTTAACTAAAAATATAGTCAAAAGTGATTCTTGAAATTCTTTAAAGGGAAGTGGTACTTTCCTATAGACTGACTCCTTTGAATGAATTAAATACTGCAACTGTAGCTTATACTGGGAGCATGGGTACCTCTACAGAACACAGAAATATGTAACTGCTATAGGTGATCTAACTTTTACTATGTTTTTCTATTTAAAAAAACTATCGAAAACATAAGATTTGGTTAAGAGAAAAGGGAAATAACTAAATTATTTTACTGTCCTTCATAACATAACAGCCTATGAAAGAAAAGGCATATGAAATTACTAAATAGACCAAAATCTGGAAATATCAAGAAATGTTCCAAAGTCCAGGAGATATAAAGTGAAAACATTCTTGATATAGTTTCTGAAAACTTGATATAGTTTCTGAAAACTGAAACTCTACTTTGACTAATCTAAACCTATGATTTTTAAGGACTTAAGTATGCTAATTTGAAAAAAAACCTAAACTGTGGTAATCTGGTACTACAGGGGCTACTAACGCTTACCTCAAGGGAACCTACTGCAGATAAAGTCCCGTCACTTGCACAGTCCTTTCAGCTGCCTGCCAGTTGTCTCTGTGGAAGGGAAAGCCTGATGAGTGAAAACCCCATGCCACACTCCTTTGGAGTGTCAGGGTGCCTGCACAGTACTGCACAAAACTGTCTACCTAGAGATTCCTAGATGCTTTCAATAACATAGGACTTAAAAAGATGTCACCTTTAATATTCTCTTTCCACTAAACACCAAAACCAAATGGCTGAGTACTGAGTGCTAATGACCTACTGGTGTTATCAAGAGGATATAGCTACACTAAACCAAGTAGAAAAAAGACTAAAATGGATCAAAGAGAAATAAGTTAACATTGAAGGGAAAACACAAACACACACACATACACATGCATGCATTTAAAAGTAACAGAACTCTATAATCTGAGCAGAGGAAATATTATAGGTTGTAGCCACAAAAAGTGATGTTGCAACATCAACAACTGATGCTAAATGCTAAAACCCAAAGAACTTCCTGTCTGTAGGTTTCAAAAAGATGCCATCAAGGATATCATGCTCAATGTTAACTATACCATGGATCCAAATGCCTACTTATAAAATTCCCTGTATCTTCTTAGTGGGGTCAGTAGGTGGATGGGAAGGGAAAGAATTTTTTCCAGGTATTTTTAAATATGAAAAGTGAAAACCAACGGTATGAAATTCCACAAGAAATTTCAAAAGGAAAAAAAATGTTTATTTGTATCTCAGGAAGTAAACAAACCCTTACTCATAACCAAACTAAGAGGGAAGTATAACAAAAAAATAATAGAAAACTGTAGAACAACACAGTTCAAAAACCACTTTCATCTACTAGAATCATGAATGGCTTCCATTAAGAACATCTATACCACTAACATACAAGTTCAGGTATGTAGCCAAAGAAACTATATTTCCTTTCTAATGTCATATAGTCTTCAGTCTGAATACTGTGCTTCATAAGGCAGAACAAAATGCCCCTCCCAGAAACTTTAGCATTAACCGTTAGCACAAGGATTGGTGGCAGGGAAGAAAAACTATTAAAAGAAAAAAGGTGATTCCAGCTTTTACTTTAATAGTACCATATTTAAAATGAAGGTACTTACCTCAGATTCTTTGTCACTTAGAGATCCCAAGCTTCCAAAACTATGATTAGAACTTTCATTATTTGTTGAGGCCTGTTAAAGATTTTTAAACAGGTAAATATTAGGACTAATTTTAAATGAAACATGCTAACAAGGTAAATAATCTATTTTCATAAATAAAAAGCAAGGAAGTTAAATGAAGTAAAAATAAGAAATATCAGGATGCATTGGTGGCACAAGCAGTTAAATGACCCACTCTTGGTTTCAACTCAGGTTGTGACCTCAGGGTCATGAGATGGAGCCCCATGTTGGCCTCCATGCTCAGCACAGTGTCTCCTTGAGATTCTCTCTCCTTGTGCCTCTTTTGTGTCCTCACTCTCTCTCTAAAATAAATAAATCTTAAAAATATCAAATATTAACTTCTTAAACTATAAATATTGTGGAATTTTTACCAAGTTTTACCAATTTTTACCATTTTACCAAGTTAATAAAGATCTGTGTTTTAGGAACTGTGCTAAGTGGATTTTTTAGAATACCAAATTCAGGAGCAAAGGAAACTGGGCTAGGATTAAAAAATCCCTAAAATTACTACTCAATATATAAAAACTGGTGCTTCCTTGAACCAAAAACATTACTGTGCTCCTTAATACCCTACACAATTTTATCAAATTCCATCATATCCCGCCTACACTCCTTTGCCTCTCTTCATACTAACAAACTGGACAAATCCTGGGTTTTTTGTTTGTTTTGGTTTAGCTTTTAAGAAAATCTTTTATTATCCTATTTTAATTGCTTCACCCAAGAGTTTCTACATTTCCTTTATAATATTTTTAAATAGCAACAAAGAGAAATAAGCTATCATTTGTAGGATGACATCAGCTATGTTTCCAATATGTTTCTATGATGTTCATTATTTTGTAGACTTTTTGGAACATCAGTACACTAGATCAATGTTTTCCAGGAATGTTTAGATCAAAGGATGACAGGCTATGGCATATACATTAAAGATGATGCATAAATGACCTTCACATATAGGCAGGCCATCTGATATCTCTGTTTCCCTACAATTTGTTAAGAGTAGGTGCTACTGGGTAGCCCAGCCCGGGTGGCTCAGCGGTTTAGCGCCACCTTCATCCCAGGGTGTGATCCTGAAGATCCGGGATCGAGTCCCATGTCAGGCTCCTTGCATGGAGCCTGCTTCTCCCTCTGCCTGTGTCTGCCTCTCTCTCTCTCTCTCTGTGTCTCTCATAAATAAATAAAGTCTTAAAAAAAAAAAAAAAAGAGTAGGTGCTACTAGGTATTTACCCCAAAGATACAAATGTAGTGATCCAAAGGGGCCCCTGTACCCCAATGTCTATAGCAATGTCCACAATAGCCAAACTACAGAAAGAACCCAGTGTCCATCAACAGATGAATAAATAAAGAACATGTGTGTGTGTGTGCGCGCACACACACACACACACACAATGTAATATTACTCAGCTATCAAAAAAAAAATGAAATCTTGCCATTTGCAACAATGTGGATGGAACTAGAGGGTATTATGCTAAGCAAAATAAGTCAATCAGAGAAAGACAATTATCATATGATCTCATTTACATGTGTGATTTAAAAAACAAAACAGAAGATCATAGGGGGAAGAGGGAAAATAAGATGAAATCAGAAAGGGAGACAAATCATAAGAGACTCTTAATCATAGGAAACAAACTGAGGGTTACTAAAGGGGAAGTGAGTGGGAGGATGGGGTAACTGGGTGATGGACTCAGTACTGGGTACTACATAAGACTGATGAATAACCGAACTCTACCTGTGAAACTAATAATATACTATATATTAATTAACTGAATTTATTAATAAAATGAACAAAAAAAAAACAAAATAAAAGTTCTGGAAGAGGGGAAAAAGTAAGAGTAGGTGCTAATCCTACTATTAAAAGGTTGGAATTTAGCCTACAGCTACCCCAGGCTAACTTCTAAATTGATGACACTTTGTCACTGCATACATGTCTATTACTATGCTGGACATAGTAAAGGTAAAGGTTGTAAAGGTTGTTTTCAACACAAACCAGCACTCAAAGTGATTAAGATTCAAGTACTATTGGGAGGAAGACATAATCTAATTAGAAGAAGATTATCAAACTTGAAACAAAAAAACACCATAAACAGCAATTAAGAAGTGATAAATTAGGTTGGGGGCCAATGTTTTTGAGAATCTCTAAATCCTCAGATAAAAATATAAACCCCAAACCCACAGACACATTTACAACAAAACTGGCTGACAAGGAATCTCCACGAATTCCCTTCAAATAGCAGGTGGGGACAAATCACCAATAACCACAGGACCTGTGTCATATGAGAGGAAGCAAAAGGAAACGGCGTTATCTGACAGATCTGAGAACAGAGACGCTGAAAACAGCAATCTGAGTACAAAAGCTATAACTGGAAGAATTTCTGTCCTTTCAAATAGTGATTAAGTACAGGAGGTTCACGTTGAAGTCTGAAGAGGTTGGAGTTCTATGAACTCTAAAAACATCCCTCACTAAGAGTATCCCAATGTGAATAAACTACTGGGTGTGGAATCAAAACTGAGCACAATAGGTACAATGAAGATAAAGGAAAGAAAATATTCAGATAAAAGCAGGGAGGAGAGCGAAGCCCAGAAATTTCAGAAAGCAAATGCCACACATTTGAAGAATGCCCCAAAACAATAGCAGAGGGAACTCTGTAAGAAAAGCCATTCTATTTTTTTAATTTTTTTTAAAAAAGATTTTATTTATTTATCCATGAGAGACACACAAAGAGGAAGGAACATAGGCAAAGGGAGAAGCAGGCTCACTTCCGGGAACCTGATGCAGGACTTGATCCCAGGACCCCAGGATCACAACCTGAGCCAAAGGCAGACGCTCAACCATTGAGCCACCCAGGAATCCCAAGAAAAACCATTCTAAACCACAAAAATGTAAAGAACAGAAAATGATTAGGTCAATCCAATGAAGTTATAATAAGGAAAAAAGAAGAAAAAGAAAAAGAAGATATGGAATAAGATGTGGAATAAGGAACACATACCCACAAAATAGCCAAAAACTGTAACCTACTATTTCAAAATGAGCTAAAAAAAAACATTACAAAAATAACTCAAGACATGAGAGAACAACATAAATCAATTTCAAAAAACTCAGATTTAAGGTTAACAGAACTGAGGGAAGCATCAGAAATAGGGGGAGAAGCCTCAGAATTGAAGATTAAGTCTGAATGAACCTGAGAGAAAATACATACAATATATATCCAATAAACATTTATCCAAATGAAAGGATAGAAAAGGCAACTGATGAAGCAGTAAAAATCCAACATTCAAGTAAAAGTCTTTAAAGAGCACTACTATAAGAAAACAAACAGTAAAAACTGTAATTCAAGAAAATGTCTCTAAAAATTAAAAAAGAAATTTTGAAACTACAGACTGAAAAAGCATAACATGCACCTAAGAATATCAACCCAGAAAGCCAACATTAAATTTTTCTAAGGCAATACTATATGCCAGAAGAAAATGGAGTAATGTATTTAAGATATTCAAGAAAATATAAATGAAATGTTTTCTATTCAGCAAAATTGCTCTCCAACACTTAGAAGGCACAGATAAACTGTTATCAAAATGCTGGAAATCAGGAAATACTGCTCCCATGAGCCTTCTAAAAGAACCTAGAGCACAAGTGTTAGGTAACCAAAGTGAACCTAAGAACTAATGTGGCAAAAAAAAAAAAAAGAACTAATGTGGCAAGCAATAATATTATTTACTGGGATATCTGGGTGGCTGAGCCACTGGGTGGCTCAGTGGTTGGGTGTCCGCCTTTGGCTCAGAGCATGATCCTTGAGTACCAGGATCGGGTCCCACATTGGGCTCCACGCGGGTAGTCTGCATCACCCTCTGCCTATATCTCTGTCTGTGTTTCTCATGAATGAATGAATAAAATCTTTAAAAAATAAAAATAAAAAATATTATTTACTTGTTGGTAAAGATTAAATAAGAAGTACAAAGAAGAGAGTATAAAACATAATGGCCAAATGTATGCAAAGTTAATAAAATATTTTTTAATTTATTTTTTTTAATATTTTATTTATTTATTTATGACAGACACAGAGAGAGGGAGAGAGAGAGGCAGAGACACAGGCAGAGGGAGAAGCAGGCTCCATGCATGGAGCCTGCCATGGGACTCGATCCCAGGTCTCCAGGATCACACCCCGGGCCAAAGGCAGCGCCAAACTGCTGAGCCACCAGGGTTGCCCAATAAAATATTTTTTAAAATACGGGATGGAAGTTTACTGAAAGCACAAGCAAAAAAAATTTTAACTCTAAAATTTTAATTTTAAAATTATCACATTGTACTGTCATTGTGACAGTACAACTATTGTTATTTTGAGACTGCTGTAAGATACGGAACGGAGCAAATAATTATGTAACTCTATCATGTGCTTTATGTCCTTAAGAACCACAACTCTTAGTATAGAAAGAAGATAGAGACATAACTAAAAACTCTGTTCTGATTTGATTTGGGAGTATCAATAGAGGTTCATAAAGGATTTTTGTCTTTTAAAACAAATAATAAAATATATAATAGAGATTCTATTCGAAGTAATAGAATATTTCATCATGCCAATATTCCCACAAAGAACTATATATTCTGGAAAAAATATAAAGAACAACTAGCAGTGCCTGTATGACATAGTGGGTTAAACATGTAACCCTTGGTTTCAGCTTAGGTCATGGTCTCAGGGTTGTGAGACTGAGCTCCATGTCCAGCTCCATGCTCAGCAGAGTCTCTCTCTCTCTCTTCCCCTCTTATGCATGCACACACTCTCTCTAAAATAAATAAAACTTAAAAAAACACACCCAACTACCAGAAGGCACTTGAGAATATACCCCACAGATAGGAAACTATAGAATTCCTAAGAAAACAAAGTATCTCAAGATACAAGACTTATAAATAGGAGAAAGAGAAAATCTCTCAGAAAAATGACCTATCCATGTCATCCTACTGCAAAACCTATTGGTCAACAAGCCCTACCTACTCACACAAAGCTTCCCATAAGTTGTTCAGTGCCTAATGCATGTACATGAACAAAGCCCCATATCACCATACATCTGAGAAAATACAAACAAAACAAAGAAATCCATAAGAAATAAAAACCACCAAGGAGGCACCAAAAAACTGCACAGAAAAATAACAAACAGAACCATCACTAAATACCCTAATATCAGCAAACTATAAAAATGAAATATTTAGAGAACCACCACCAAAAAAAGGAAGAAGAAGAAAAAAAAACCTCCTGGAAAAAGAAAATATAATAGCTAAAAGAAAAAGAAAAAAATGGATAGATTCAAAGATAAACTTGAAATCTTCGCAGAAGGAGACCAAAAAGTTCAAGAGAAAAGAAAATTAGAGAATCAGAGGTCCTGGTTCAAATAATGAGGGAAGAAAGAAAAGAAAGAAAGGAAAGAAAGGAAAGGAAGGAAGAAAGAAAGAAAATAAATCCAGGAGCTGAAATTATCAAAGAAATAATTCAAGAAACTTTTCTAGAACTAGAAAGCAGGAGTTTCTGCATTGAAAGACATACGCTGGGATCCCTGGGTGGCGCAGCGGTTTGGCGCCTGCCTTTGGCCCAGGGCGCGATCCTGGAGACCCGGGATCGAATCCCACATCGGGCTCCCGGTGCATGGAGCCTGCTTCTCCCTCTGCCTGCATCTCTGCCTCTCTCTCTCCTCTCTGTGCATTCTCATGAATAAATAGATAAAATCTTTAAAAAAAAAAAAAAAAGACGCTTTAAAAAAAAAAAATTCAAGTAAGTTAACATATAGTGTAGTACTGGTTTCAGGAGTAAAGGACATACTTTTGACCAAGTATACTGGTTCAAGAAGACCCACATCAAAGCACACTATAATAAAATATTTTAAATGCCAGAGATTAAAGAGAAGATCCTATAAAAGCTTTTAGGAAGAATAAACAGATTACTCACAAAGGATCAGGAATCAGAATGACATTGGAATGTTCAACAGTAACTTTGGAAGCAAGAAGGCAATGGAACAATACCTTTAAAATTCTAATAAAATGATTTCCAACCTAGAATTCTACATGCAGACAAATAACCAATGGGAGGAGAATATATAAGGTCTCAAATATGATACTCATTTACCTTTCCCTCAGGGAATAACCAGAGAATCTGTTCTTCCAAAGCAAAGGAATAAACCAAGAAAGAGCAAGAGATGGCATACAGGAAGCAGAACTGAAATACAGGACAGACACAAGAAGAATTCCCATGATAGTCAAGAGGGGAGATTCCAGGATGATAGGCATCCAGTAGAAGGAGAAGCAACTATCCCTAAATAAGAACAGAACAACAAAACTTCAGGAAGGATGTCTAAAGAAAATAGAAATAATATAAGAAAAACTTGTATTTGAAAATAATCAGAGATTGGTACCTCTGCTGGTAACTATGTAGATGCTTCCACTGAATACTAAAAAACTCGGGATCCCTGGGTGGCACAGCGGTTTGGCGCCTGCCTTTGGCCCAGGACTCGATCCTGGAGACCCGGGATCGAATCCCACGTCGGGCTCCTGGTGCATGGAGCCTGCTTCTCCCTCTGCCTATGTCTCTGCCTCTCTCTCTCTCTCTCTGTGTGACTATCATAAATTAAAAAAAAAAGAGAGGAAGGAAATTTCAAAAAAGAGAAAAAGTAGTTCCATGGTCAAACAGATTTGAGAAAAAAAAATACTAAAAAACTAAAAACCATAAATCAACCATTAACTACAGGGAAAACAAAGTTGTACAAATGGATAAATGTAATCATGGAGTCTGTATACACATACACACGAATATGTATACGTGTGTATGTGTATATATTTATGTACATATATAATCATATAATATTACTTAGAAATACAAAGAAAACATAATAAAAACCTGTATGATAATAAGGATTACTTCTGTGAAGAATGAATATAGGGTTGGAAGAAGAGGACACAGTTCTGCTAATTTTCATTACAGGTGGTAGAATAAGTTGGCGTTTGCAGCTCTAACCATGGATTTGGGTCTTTTTATTCTCGATCTGTAGGAAATCTTTACATAATTCTGAATATGAATACTCTATGACTTGCCTTTTCATTCATACTATTTTTTGGTGTCATTTGAACATAATTACATTTATTAAACATTTGTGGCCCATTTATGAAATGTCATTATTCTCATTAAATCTCCATTGTTTTATCTTTCATATTTAGATCTGCAAGTTGTCTACTATTGATTTTTGTATTATGGTAAGAGGTGAGGGTCAAGAGTCATTTTCCCCCATCTAGGATATTCAACTGATCCATCATCTATTATAAAAGATTATCCCTTTCCCCACTGCACTGCAGTATTATTACCTTTATCATCTATCAAGTTATATATATAAATGGGTCTGTTGCTGAACTTCATTCTCTTCCATTGGCCTATTTTTCCCTTTCCTGTGGCTAATTCCACACTGACTTAATTCTAATCCTTGGTATATACCTAAGAAAACTAAAAACATAAGTCTCTATAAAAACCTGTACCAATGTTGAAAGCAGTTATATCAGTGTGGATTCAAAGATTATTCACATTGAAAAACAGAAATGCAAACGTCCACCAACTGATGAATAAACAAAACCTGATACATCAATACAATGGAATATTAGTCATAAAAAGGAATAAAGTACTAATATATATTACAATATTCATGAATTATAAAAACACTATGCTAGGTGAAAAAAGACCCATACAAAATGGCACATATTGTATAATTCCATTTATAGAAATACTCAGAATAGGGGATCCCTGGGTGGCGCAGCGGTTTAGCGCCTGCCTTTGGCCCAGGGCGCGATCCTGGAGACCCGGGATCGAATCCCACATCGGGCTCTCGGTGCATGGAGCCTGCTTCTCCCTCTGCCTATGTCTCTGCCTCTCTCTCTCTCTCTCTGTGACTATCATAAATAAATAAAAATAAAAATAAATGTTTAAAAAAAAAAAAAAAAAGAAATACTCAGAATAGGCAGGTCCACCAAGACAGAAAGTAGACACAGAATGTCGTATTGTATGTATTGTATGAATCCATTTTTTTTTATTTCATTTATTTGACAGAGAGAGAGTGTGCACAAGCAGGCAGAGTGGCAGGCAGAGGGAGAGGGAGAAGCAGATTCCTGGATGAGCAGTGAGTCTGAGGTGGGGCTAAGATCTCAGGACCCTGGGATCATGACCTGAACCAAAGCAAAGGCAAACACTTAACCAACTGAGCCACCAAGGAGGCTCCTGTATGAATCCATTTATATAAAATGTTCAGAAGAGGCAAATCCATAAGACAGATAACAGACTAATGGTTGCCAAGGCTAAATTGTAGGGTAGGAGAGCAGTGGAATGGGAAAATTGTTGCTAATGTGTATGGGGTTTCCCCCAAAACTTATACTTTTGTGTACAAAAAAGGAAATTATAAAAGGAAAGATTATAAAAGTTTCAAACTATTGAGGAGAAAGGTGCATAGAAGGGGAAAGAAAGTTTGATAAAACCTAGTACATAATCATTTATACACTCAGATATTTAGTTATGTACACATTTTGAAGCCTTCCAAAAACAGATTTTGGGAGGGGTGAGGGGCAACACACTCATGGGACATTTTTTTAAATATAAAAGCAACGCAGGCACATGGAAAAAAAATTCATTACAGAAATAATAAATTTCTCCCTCCCATACCAGTCCCAACATTCAGGGGCAACCATTTTTTAAAAAGCTATTTTTAATGAAATTTTTGAATAGGCAATACAAATAGACTGCTTCACTTTGTTTTTTATTATCTTTCTAGAGGCTATGGGTCTAACAAATGAATCATGAAGTCGGTTTCCTTCCTTCTTAGTCAAAAAAATAACATTATGCAGACTGTCCTGCACTGCTTTCTTTTCTCTTAATATAGGTTGGAATATTCCAAATCAACACAGAATAAATTCTTCATTCCTTTTTTCCTTTGCTAACTCCTTTCTTTCAAACAGGTGCAGAGTATTCTACTATATGTACTATATTTCAAAAAGCTCTTTTATTGACTCTGCCATGTAAGATTTAGTTCACTGGCACCACAGTTTCCCCTTCTTCTTGATATATTTATCTTTTTAATTTTAAATTCTTCAAAGAGTTACCTTACCCTTAAAAATACACGACTTTTAAATTCTTTAAACCATGTGTGATTCCTATGTAAAATAAGAAATCTTTACATTTAGCTCCTTTTTCCCAACCTGACAGGTACACAATTAACTTGTACATTAGTACACTTTATAATATTTACCTTTACCTTTTACCTGTAATCCTACACCAGAGCTACAAACTCATACCACAAGGATCTGTGCAAGTAAACAGGTGAAGCAGGACTGAGGTAAAATAATAGAAGTATCGTATGATAGAATAAAAGTTTTCTCTCTCTTTCCAGTCAATTTCTGGATTAGCTGTGAACACTGAATTAGTGAATGCTGCTGAATCATTGCCACTCAGGGAAATACAAAGTTAGGGTCCTGCAAGCTTCATACCACATTTTTTGTTAACCAATTAATATATAACCTTGTTCTGTATAGAAGTGTGTTTCTATTTTAAGATGCCCTATTTAATATCTATTGTTGATTCATTCACACTGAATTTATAGCCAACAGCACTGTAACTCATGCATAAACAAAGCTCATAGAACACACATATTTTCTCTCTAAGGCACCTCATAACCTTCTTGTGCTCAGAACACTAGACAGCACCTTAGCACTACTACTCTTGGAGGCCTATTTTAAACACAAAATTACCACCAAAAAAATCACAAGAAAGCGAAAAACATGGCACTAAGTTACTGTGAAAAGAACACGTGTTTAAACTATGAGAGCTGAAACACACAGGCAGAATGTTGCTTTGTTCAGCCTCGGGTGACTCAAGTTTTTCAACATTGCACACGCACAGGTCCTTGAATGACTAGCAAAAGTAATCAGAGAATTGATTTTGAGGTTACAAATAAATTTGAGCGAGTAGGTGAATCTGCAATTACAGAATCCTCAAATAAAGAGGACTGACTATTCTATGTGTATGTATATCGGTCAAATCAAGCCTATAGATTATATTGTACAAACTGCAAATCCTATATAGCCTGTTTTATATATAGTCAAAATTTAAAAGGATATTAAAATCCTTCACTATAATTGCATTTTAATAAATTCACCATGTATTTTTAGAACTGCTTGATCTATAAATGTTTATAATTATCATATCTTCCTTATGGATTATTAGTCCTTAAAAAGTATCTATCTTTGTACCACTCAGGCTTTTGTTTCTGAAGAATGTTTATCTGACATTCATTCATATGTTCAAAAATATTTATTGAGGGCCTCAGTACTATGCAGATGCTAGGTAGTACAGTAATGAAAAAAAAGGCAACGCTAAGGGCTCATGGAGTTTATATTGTACAAGAAAGGAAACAGACAATTAAAAAAACACATAAATATTAGTATTAGTATTAGTAAGGAACCAGTAAGTACTTTTAAAGAAATTAAGTGGAGAAAGGGGTAAAGTGATATAACTATCTTCTTACATAGAGCGGACAGAGAAAACCTCTTTGAAGAGGTGACACTTGAGCAAACATCTGAAGTAAGCAAAAAGCATGTTTGAAGCAGTGACAAAACAATGTGGGTGTACTGGGACAGCTGTTAGTTGAATAGGGCAATTAGTTTAAAGCTAGATCAGAAGGTTTTGTTATGGCATGATGAAGACACTGATTGTATTTTTAATGTGATGGGAAATCTTTGGAAGGTTCTGAGTTAGGGGAGAAACTGATATCAAACTTATATTCAATTTTACTTTCTTCCTTGCGATTACCTGAAATATTTTCTTTCCAGTTATTTCCAATCTTTGTCATTTTTTATATTTCTTGTCAACAGCCTAAAGATGGGTTCTCAATTGTTGTGATAATATATACTTAGCTTTATTCTTTCTATATTATATAATAGTAATTTAGAAGCTCTATTTATAGTATCTCTGTTGCCTGTGCTTAGTACTTTACTTTTAAGCAAACATAACATACATCATTACAGGTAAATCAATTTTTTACTCTATGCTCCTAGATGATTTTCATATCTTTCTCCCATTCTTCCTCTCCCAGAGCACCATCACTATCAGAAATTCAATCCTTGTGCTTTTAGTTCTACATTACAAACTCCAGATTTACCATTAGTAAAATTTGCTTATAACACTGCATTTCACAGATACATTATAACCACGAATTTAAATAAAACCATTATAACAGTCATTGCTCAACACTATCTTACATTCTGTAGCTTCATCTATATTTTTAAACTTAAATGAGTATTAAAAATACAAGCTTATCCAGAAAGAACCCTAAATCAACATTAATTCATCATCCAACATAAATACAGTTCATACTCAAATTTCCTGAGCTATCTCAAAAACATCCTTTATAACCATTTTTCTCCCAATTCAGGAGCAAATCAGGAATCACAGATTCAATCTGGCTATGAGTCTTTTGTCTCAACCAATCTAGAATAGTCCCTCTGCCTCCCTTTGTTTTTCATGGCACTGAACACTCTGAAGAAAGAGTTCAGGCCAATTGTCTGGCAAGATGCTGCAGGAGTATTTTCTTATGACTACATTCAAATCAAACATTTCCACCATGGGGGAAAAAAAAAAACCAACACTTCCACCATGAGAATTATAGGTGATCTGTATTCCTCTTGTTGCATCACCTAAGAAAGCACCTAACGTCAAACTGGGTCACTGCCAATAAAAACATTTGACCTTGCTTATTATGGTGGTAACAAACAAATCTCTCCATTTTAAATACCCATTTTCTCTTTTATAATAAGTAATTCATCTATAATGTGAAACTTTGAGACCTTAAAAATACAATGGTCTCAAAAACATTTTACTAAATGATTTTAATTTCCAGATGATTCTTGCCTTAATTAGTAATTATGCTGCAGAATACTGAATGTTAACTTTGATTCTATATTAGCTGACATTCTTCCAAGAGACTAACCACATAACAACAAGCATACCGAGATTGGTTCCTAAGTACTATTATCCACTAAAATCAAGCAGGGCTCGTGGAGAAAAATCTGTTCACATTCCTTGCAGAGACCACGATAATAGAGAAAAGATAATAGGGACTGTCTATACATGAGCACAAAAATTTACAAAAATGTTTACATCTTTTTTTTTTTAAGATTTTATTTATTTATTCATGAGAGACACAGAGACAGAGACAGAGAGGCAGAGACACTGGCAGAGGGAGAAGCAGGCTCCATGCAGGGAGCCCGATGCAGGACTCGATCCCGAGACTCCAGGATCACACCCTGAGCCGAAGGCAGACGCCCAACTGCTGAGCCACCTAGGCATCCCTACATCTCTTAAATCTAAATAAAGAGAATGCAAGTATTCTTTGAACAATATTTTCAATTTTCTATAGGCATAATATTTTTTCAAAGTAAAAGTTGTTTGGGGGGGCAGTGGAGGAGAAATCCTGCAGCAATGTATAAATATATGAGTATAAAATATAATAAAATAAATACATAAATGAGTGTAGAAAGTATCATCATAATACTAAAAATAGAATATGTAACTTTAAAACACCAGGAAAAGGGGCAGCCCAGGTAGCTCAGCTGTTTAGCGCTGCCTTCAGCCCAGGGTGTGATCCTGGAAACCCGGGATCCAGTCCCACATCAGACTTCCTGCATGGAGCCTGCTTCTCCCTCTGCCTGTGTCTCTTCACACGCTTTCTCTCTCTCTCTCTGTCTCTCATGAATAAATAAAATCTTAAAAAAAAAATCATTGAATAATTATGACCCAATTGTGTTTAAAAAAAAAAAAAAAAAAAACACCAGGAAAAACTCCCTTTGACCAATGGAAAAGCAAGGGGGTAGAGGGGAATAAAAGTAAAGTGTAATTAGAAGCCATTAGACGATAGTAGAACCAAGTCAGAAAATAACAATAATTACAATAAATGTAATGGACTAGACCCACCATTTAAGAGGTAAAAATACTAATATTCTATCAAAATACACACATGGTCTACAAGAAATAAAATTAAAACAAAATGAGTAAAAATAAAAGAATTATATCCCTATATCTAAGATAAATATGAATGAAAAGAAAGCCGAAGAGAATAATCTTAAGATTTGAAAAAAAAAAAACAAGTATTTAAGAAAAAAATAATTATGGTTATAAAAAGAAAAATGAGAAGATATATGTATATAAAAATACAGCCTCAAAATATATCAAGCAATTATTGATAAACTACAAGCTGAAATACATTAATAATCACAACTAATGATTTTTTAATTGAAGCACAGTTTACACACAGTGCCTGGACAACTCTATACATTATGCTATGGTCACACGTGTAGCTGCCATCTGTCACAATACAATGCTATTACAATATCACTGACAAAATTTCCTATACAGCTAAAGATTTTAACACACCACTCAGAAAACGGTCAAGCTACACAAGGAAATATTTAAAATCTGAACAAAAAAACTAAGACCTATTAAATATGAAATACTTATAATACAGGGCACATTTAAGAATTAATGTCATACAAACTATATTTTCAAAAGGTAATACAGTTAAGTTAGAAATCCATAAGAAAAGAATAGCTCAAAATATCCCCATTGATAACCCCTGTCTTAAAAAGGAAATAAAGGTGGGGTGCCTGGCTAGCTCAGTGAATGGAGCATGCAAGTCTTGATCTTAGAGTGTGAATTTGAGCCCCACATTGAGGACAGAGCATACATTTAAAAAAAAAAATGTGGAATAAGTATTGTAGTATGTAGTCTTTTGATCTGACTTATTTTAACTTAGCATAATGCATTTATCTGAGACACATTCATGCAAAAGTTAGTCTCTTACTTTTTATTGCTAAATAATATTCCATTGTAAATATGTATACCACACTTCTTTTTAATACATTTCTCTTAGATGAAGAATAGCTGAGTTGTTTCAATATTTTGAAAATTACAAATAAAGTTTTTCTTTCCCTTTAGATTTGACAGTTGTTTATGTGGAGTAAATTTCATTCGAAACAATAAAGAATATTTCCATTTCTGAAGGTCATGACATATAAAGAAAAAATATATATATATGAGGTGTAAGAAATAAAAGTGTCATTTTTGGAAGATAGTTATTGGATAGAGAACCTAGAGAATCAACAAACTGTTACAACCAAAAAAAAAAAAAAAAAAAAAAGGCCAACAGCAAGACTGCTATACACGAGATCAAACTATAAACAATTCATAGGTATGCAATAACCCAACTAGAAAATAAAAAATACTTCAGCCACAAAAACTTTAAAATATCCAGCAATTAGCCAAAAGAATTAATAAAAACTAGCCAAAAATTCTTTTTTTTTTTTTTTAAGATTTTATTTATTTATGAGAGACACAGAGAGAGAGAGAGGGAGAGAGGGAGAGAGAGACAGAGACACAGGCAGAGGGAGAAGCAGGCTCCATGCAGCCTGATGTGGGACTCAATCCCAGGTCTCCAGGATCACACCCTGGGCTGAAGGTGGCACTAAACCGCTAAGCCACAGAGGCTACCCCCACTAGCCAAAAATTCTTAAGATCTCTATAGGGAAAACTGAATAAATGGAGACACATTTCATGTATTTGGATGAGACAACCTCATCTCATAAAGATTTCATTACTCCCTCAATTAATCTATAAATGCAATGCATTCAAAGTAAGAGTTCTATTTGAATCTTTTAAGGAAAAAATAAACAACTGTTAATAGAATACCCAAATGCTAAAAGCAAATGATGCTCAAATTTTATATGATGGAATAAAGAACCATAAAAAAACTGAGTCAACCTTATAAAAGAAAATTAAAGAAGAAACTTGCTCTGCCATATAAAAAAGATACACAAAAGATGCCTGGGTGGCTCAGGTAACCGGTTAAGCATCGGCATTGGGCTCAGGTCACGGTGCCAGGGTACTGGGATCAAGCCCCGCATTGGGCTCCCTGCTCAGCAGGGAGCCTGCTTCACCCTCTGCCTACCTCTCACTCTGCCTGCTGTTCCCCTGCTTGTGTTCTCTCTGCCAAATAAATAAATAAAATCTTTAAAAAAAAAAAAGACACTAAAAACACAACTTTTTTTTTTTTTTAAATATGATAGTGGGACAAGAACACAGACCACTGGAATATAAGAAATTTCAGAAAGATCCATATATGTATATGGCAACTTAATATATGATAAACGTAACATCACCAATCAGTGGAAAAATATGGATGATTTAAGAAGCACTGTGGAGAGGGGCACCTGGGTGGCTCTGTCACAGTTAAGTGTCCAACTCTTGATTTTAGCTTAGGTCATGATCTCAGGGTTGTGAGATCATCCCTGGTATGGAGCTCCACACTCAGCAAGGAGTCTTCTTCCTAGATTATCTCTCTCTCTGCCCCCACTCCCCTCTCTCTAAAATGAATAATCTTTTTAAAAATGCCTAAAAAAAAAAGCATGTTCTTCAGAAAAGTGTTTCACTAGATGCAGAAAAATAAAACTGGATCTCTAACTATACTAAAAGGTGAGGCCTAAAGTGTAAATATGACCGCAATCTATAAAATTAACAGGAAGAATTTATAGAGTATCTTTGTGGACTAGGGGTTGGGAAGGAGTATTTAACTCTTAGAATACCTCAGGGTCCACTGAACCCAATTTTAACATTTGAGCTTCTTTTTCAAATAGTTCTACCTATTTGTAAAGATAGATATTTGGCAGAGGGGCTGAGGGGGTGGCAATGCCTGGATGGCTCAGTCAGTTAAGAGTCTGACTCTTGATTTCAGCTCAGATCAAGATCTCAGGATTGTGAGATAGAGCCCCATGGAGGGCTTGCGCTGGGTGTAGACCTGCTTAACATTCTCTCTCTCTCTCTCTCCCGCTTCCCCCCATTCATGCACTCTCTCTCTCTCTAAAAGAAGATTGGTATTTGGGGACTTTTATTCCTTCTTAGAGGAATGAAAAAAAAAGAATAAAACATTTTTAATAGAATAAAATCCATTCTATCTTATAATTAATCACCAGACATCCAATGGACCCTTTCACAAAATTTTTTTAAGATTTATTCATTCATTCATTCATTCATTCATGATAGACATAGAGACAGAGAGAGGCAGAGACACAGGCAGAGGGAGAAGCAGGCTGCCTGCAGGGAGCCCGACGTGGGACTCGATCCCGGGACTCCAGGATTGCACCCTGGGCCAAAGGCAGGCACTAAACCGCTGAGCCACCCAGGGATCCCCTTCTTTCACAAATTTAAAATGCATTATGGATCTTATTGATATTATTTTTCCTATATTTTATTATTAAATCATCCTAGGAATTACATAATCATTACTCACCATTGTTTACCAATTACTCCCAACTATGCTAAAATAAACAAAAACCGGTACAAAAAAAAAATAGAATAATGATAATACAGGCAGAATAATGGCCCCCTATGACACTCACATTTTAATACCCAGAACCTGTGAATGTTACCTTCTAAGGCAAAAAAGATTTTGCACACGTAAGGGAAGAAGGACTTTGAATTGGGAGAATTATACCAGATTATCCAGACAGGCATGAGCCCCATCTAATCACTGAGTACTTAAAGTGAAGAACCTTACCAGATTCTGGTCAGAAGAAGATGTGACTTCCAAAGAACAGTAAGAGAGATGCATCAATGTGGCTTTGAAGATGGCAGAAGGAGACTACCAGCCAAAAAATTCAAGCAGCCTCTTGAAGTTAGAAAAGGGAAGGAAAAGGTCTCTCCTGCAAAGCCTCTAAGAAATCCAGTTTTGCATACAACTTGATTTTAACCCAATAGGACCAATGTCAGACTTCTGACCCTCAGAACCATAAAAAAATAAATGTCTGTTGTTTTAAGCAACTCTTTGGTAGTTTTTTATGGTAGAAATAGAAAAACAATGCAGATATAATGACCTAAAAGAGTGACACAACAGTGTCAAAGAAATGCATCATCTTTCAAGAATGTAGAAAGACTGGAGACAGAGGCACCTGGGTGGCTCAGTCAGGTAAGTGTTCAACTCTTGACTTCAGATCAGTTCATGATCTCAGGGTCATTGAGATCAAGACCCATGACAGGATCCATGCTCACCAAGGAGTCTACTTGGGTTTCTCTCCCTCTGCCCCTCCCCATGCATGTGTGTGCATTATCTCTCAAATGAATAAATAAATCTTTTTTTTTAATTTTTTTTATTTTTATTTATTTATGATAGTCACACAGAGAGAGAGAGAGAGGCAGAGACACAGGCAGAGGGAGAAGCAGGCTCCATGCACCGGGAGCCCAACGTGGGATTTGATCCCGGGTCTCCAGGATCACGCCCCGGGCCAAAGGCAGGCGCTAAACCGCTGCGCCACCCAGGGTTCCCCCGAATAAATAAATCTTTAAAAAGGAGATAACTTAAAAAAACAATACTAGAGACAGCCTTACAGACTGATTTTAGATTGCATAGATTCCAGATGAGAATTAAGAAATTTTCATTTTCCACTCAAGATGGTCAAGAGAAGAAAATGACAAGAGGAAGATGTTTTATAATTCTTAGACAAATCAGAAAATAAATACAAGGAAGTAACAACACTTTTAGACTCTAAAACTGATGGCAATGACTATATAAGTGAAATCTCAGAGTCGCTGAATGATACCATCCTAGATGAATTTTCTCAAATTCAAGAATCAATGAATTAGATAACATATTTGTAAGGAAAAAAAGGAAATGTGGTATTTTCATCAATTAGTCATTCAACTGAAGGACTTCATCATATAATATTCTTCTACAAGAATCTGGACTACTTCATGCTCAAAGGATACATGACAATAATCCTTTGTCTTTTATGATGCCTGTGCACCAAGATTTATATGATACAAAGAGAGTTTTATATGCTTAAATTCTGATTAAAATGTCTAATAAAGTTGTTTTTCGTTATGTCTTATTCCTTCTGCTATAAATTAGTATTAAAATAACTTAAAATATAAAAATAGCAAAAGGATGGGGTGCCCAAGTGGCAGAGTCGGTTAAATATCCAACTCTTGGTTTCAGTTTGGGTCATGATCTCAGGGTGGTGAGATCAAGCTCTGCACTCAGCATGGAAATCTGCTTGGATTTCTCTCTGCCCCTCCCCTGACATGCTCTCTTTTTCTAAAATAAATGAATATATCTTTTAAAAAATCATAAAAGGATCTATTTGACCCATATAGTTCACAGTGATGACTATTTTTTTAAGATTATATTTATTTATTCACGAGAGACACAGAGAGAGGCAGAGACATAGACAGAGGGAGAAGCAGGCTCCCTGTGGGGAACCCAATGTGGGACTTGATCCCAGGACCCCAGGATCATGACCCGAGCCAAAGGCAGACACTCAACCACTGAGCCACCCAGGCACCCAACTATTTTTCTTAGTATACCAAGAGCTATTCAAAACTTCAGAGTTACAGACTATGAAGTAAAAAAACCCAGGGTTTGATTACAGCAAAATTGAAGTGTCCTCCAGAATGATCCTATACAATCAATAATGGATACCACGAACAAAGCTGAAAAAGAAAACAATCTTGATAGAAATATAGGCAATCACTGGAACAATTTACAAGAGACTCCCAAAAAGCTAACAAGGACATGAAGAAATGCTCAAAATAATATAAGTAGAAATATATATGTATATTATTTTATACCTGCTAGATTATCAAAAATGAGGAATCCAGATGATGCCAAGTGTTTCTGAGATGTGGGGATACATTAATGATCATGCATTCTGTTGAAAGTGCAGATGAGTCCTGTGTAAGTGTTCTGTATAGCAATCTTCTACTACTCATATACCCTATCACCGAGCAATTCTGCTCTGGCATATATAACCTAAATAAATGCTCAAAGAGGTCCATAAGAGAAAAAGTACATGAAATTCACTACAGTTTGAGGTAATGGGGAGTTGAAGACAATCTGAGGTCTATCATTTGAAGGCATAATAGATACACTAAAATTTTATGCAGCAGTTATACAAATAGGAACATATACAGATAGGAACAAGGGTGACAGAGGCAAGAAAGAGACAAAGGACAGGAAAAGTAAAAATTATATAATGGGAGAAGAGCACTTCAATTCACTAAACTCAGTTTTACCCTGAAACCTATTACGCTGTATTATACTGCCCCTACTAAAGTATGTTATGCTATATTAAAAATCGGGTTTATAAATACCGATTTTTCCCCTATGTGTTATAAAAATTATAGTAATTAATAATTTATTAACCAATATGTGGGATTCTTTTAAAAAATATATTCTGGATCATTTAATACAAGGAAAAAGTGTCAAATAATTATAATTTTACTTACTTTTGCTCCAACACTGCAACTGCCTGTGCTCCCCGTACTCCCACTTGCAACTCCTGTAAATCTAGCTTCCAATAATTCTTGCCTTCTCGGATCCAGACTATGAAGCTCATCCATTGCACCTATTAAGAAAAACAACAACAACAACAAAAAAGCATATATTCATATACAAACACAAAATACACAGATGTAGTTAGTTGTCAATATAAACTTAATGAATGCATTCCACAAACAGATGAGACTTTAAATTTTTTATCATGTCCTTCATTCATTTATCAAAACCAACAAAAAATTTCCAACATTTCTGACTGCAATCCACAGTAAGAAATGCACTATTTTCCACCCAATTCAGAGTATATTTTAAACTGGGAAAAAAATTAAAAATAAAAAATAAACTGGGAAAGACTGTTTTATAGCTGTCACATTCCAAAGATTTTTGGTACATTTGATAGTTTTCAGTTTCTATCAGGTGTATGAAAAATATACATGTATCAAACAGATCATTGAGGTAACATCTATTATTAAACAATCACTGCAGAATTAAAGGGGAAAATTAGCATCCTCATGTAATTGCTACTATGCAGACTAAAGCACCACAAATTCTAGCCAAAATTCAATTAAACTCTTAAAATTTCTTTTATTTGTATCTGCCAATTCTCTACTGATAAAATCTTAAAAATGACATACATGAGTGGGTCTCAAAAGGAATAAGGAGAAATCCCAAATCACATGTGGACATTTTCAAACTAAACTAACTAGAACCCTTCTACATACTCTGACATTCCTCTATCTTAAAGGTTAATAGTTATCCCTATACATATTACCTTTTAAACTTGCTTTCATTACCTTTTATCTTTATCTGGACAGAGGACTGGATGGATAATGGCCATCCTTCCATGTTTACTTGCTTATATATTTACTTGAATATATCTTTTCTGCCCATTCCTCTTTCTTCCATCTCAAAGAGGTAACTATAAAAAACTGAAGCCTTCAATTTTTGCTTTTGATCCCATTTCTTCTTGATATCCAAGGGATCTTGCATTTGCATTTACAGATCTAAAGCTATAAAACTCTTAAAACATAGGGGAAAGCATCATGATCTTGGAAGGATTTGGCAAAGATTTCTTAGATATGAAACCAAAAGCATAGGCAACAAAAGAAAAAATAAGTTGTAATTCATCAAAATTAAAAACTTTTACACATCAAAGGACATTATCAAAAAAAGTCAAAAGGCAACTGACAGGATGGGAGAAAATTACCTGCAAATTGTATATCTCATGAAAATTGGTATTCAGAATACATAAAGAAATACAACTCAACAACAAAAAACTAAACAACACAATTTAAAAAATGGGCAAGGGGTGACACGTGAGTGGCTCAGTTAGTTGAGCATCCATCTGACTCCATTTCAGCTCAGGTCATGATCTCAGGGTGGTAGCATCAAATCCCACATGGGGCTCTTGTGCCCCATGTTGGGCTCTGCACTCAGCACAGAGTCTGCTTGAGAGTCTCTCTCCCTCTGCCCCCTCTCCCCCCTGCTCTCTCTCTAAAATAAAATAAATAAATCTTTTAAAATGGGAGAGGACATGAATAGACATCTCTCCAAAGAAGATATACAACTGGCCAATAAGTACATTAAAAGAGGCTCAATATCAATCAGTAGGGAAATGCAAATCAAAACCACAATGAGATACTTCACACACCCATTAGGATGGCTACTATCATAAAACAGAAAGTGTTAGTAAGGATGTGGAGACATCTGAACCCTTATGCATGGCTAGTGGGAATATAAACTGGTGCGGCCACTGTGGTAAACACAGAATTACCATATGATCCAAAAATATCATCTGAGTATATACCCAACAGAAGTGAAAGCAAGGACTACAATAGGTCTTTTGCACATCATGTTCATACCATCAGTATTCACAATAGCCAAAAGTAGAAGCAACCTAACAGTCCATCAATGAATGAATGGATTAACACATTGGGGTATATGCATAAAATGGAATATTATTCAGCATTAAAAATGAAGGAAATTTTGACACAGGTCACAATACAGATGAAATTTGAAGATATGCTAAGTGAAATCATGTAAATATTTACATAATGAGAAAGATAGCTTCCTAGAAACTTTTTACTGACAAAATTCAAGATATAATAACTAATGAAAAAATGGAATTGGGAAATACACTTGAGTTTCCTATCATCATAATCTTCTGCAAATACTCAACCGATAATGTTGATCAGTTATGTACTTATCTTAGAAATGTCTTTTCTGATAGGTACTGTTAAATACTGATATCGACCCACAAGTACATGATTTTGAGTATATTCACTACTTAGAAGGCAGCTACAGAAGTCAGATTCTTCTTTTGTTACTTGTTTTCAATAAATCACTACACTGCAGATTAATCACTTCCAATAGAAGGTTCCTTAAGTGTAAAATTAAATGGATTTTGAGATATGGAAACTTTCCTTGCATCAATGTCTGAAAAATGTTGCTGGAACTGTAGTTTGATGATGGAAACTCATATGGAATGAAGATCTCACTTTGACAGTATAGGAGAAATATATAAAGCAGCTTTATGTTACTTGTGATTCAAATAGCTGCCACTGAAATGATTTTACTGCAACTTAATTTCACATGAAGCACTACTTTGCCTCAGAATTTTAGGTTAATTTAAAGAGTATTTCCAAATCTGCAGGAAAAGCTAATTTCCAAATCCAATCATTATTTGACAATAGGGGTTGAAGGCCATCCTGTTTCATTCAGAAAAATTTCAATCTCAGTCCTAAGGTCAAAAATTGTAAAAAATTTTACTACTAACCCAGTCAAGATATTCAGCTTCTGTGTCCAACAAAAATTCATGCAGCTGATGCTAGTTAAATCCATATGAGCAAATCAAGTGCACCACTGACAATATTGATTCAGTAACACATGATAAATTCAAATATTTTCTGCAAAGGACCTACTGATGAGTAACACAATAACCATAGTTTTGGACACCTCACATTTTTACAAGCTTTGTAAAGTTATCCAACTAAGCCTTTTTCTGTTCCACACAAATTTTTACGACCATCAGGTATAGAAAGAACATCATAGCAGATTCCACTTCAGATTGTACTTAAGTGTTTTCTCAACTTTGAAAATATTCTTGTAGTTGCTCTCCACAGACTGTTCATGGAGTCTAATTGTTCTGTCACTTCAAATTTGGCATTGACACCTTGAATCAACAACAACTGAATAGTATCAATAACATCTGTCAACTCAGCAAGAGCCAAGGAAAACCACTTGCCTTGTTTTTTAATGGACTATCGATGTTGCTTCAAATGTCCCCAATTCTTAAATCAACTGTTCTGGCCAAAAAATTTAGTCTAAAACGCCTTTATTTTTTCTGGACACATTTCTTTGCTGCCATCAAACAATTTAATTAACTCACCATCAGTAAATGGTTTTCCTTGCTTGGCTAACAAATGAGCCACTTGGAAACTTATTTTGGTGGCAGCCTCATTTTCAATTTTTATTTTTATGAAGAAATTATGCTGTGGTAAGATATTCCATTTTAAATTGACTGTTACTTTAAGAAAATAGAGTTGAGACTAGTATGGTGTATGCTTAATCTAATAATGTCAACATACATTCTCTAATAGCTACAGTGTCAATGCATGATAGAAAAAATGTTTTGCTCTCTAATTCAACAAAATAATACACACTCCACTGTGCCTTAAAAGCATGGCACTCAGAGTCCATTTTTCTTTTCTTGTTTTGACATGATAGATATGCACTGGTATAAAAAAATAAAATAAATATTGCAGGCTGGCAATACACATGGCACTCAAAACACTTTCAAGTTATAACAGCAGCACTGAAATTTGTAGCGCACCAAAAGCTGTATGAAGTGATAAGAATGCCATATAGGGTCTCTGTCACAACTACGCAGCTCTGCCATTATAATGCAAAAACAGCTTTGCTCCAATAAAACTTTACTTACAGGCAATAAAATTTGAATTTCACATATCATAAAGTATTATTCTTTCAGTTTTTTTAACCATACAAAAATAGGTAGTTTGCTGACTCCTATTGTAACAAGCACATTTCAAAGATTTTAATTTTTTATGCAATCAAACTATCATTTTGACACTTATCAGAAATGTGGTCCTTAATTATAAGAGGTGAGGTTTCCTGAAGAATACGTAATTTCACCATAATCCATTAAATTCTTTGTTATATAAATATTTATACTTTTGAAAAAGAAATTATAAAAGCTACTATAAAGACCATATTATCCTTAAAGAATACCCATCTCTAAATACAATCACCTGTCTCCTAATTATGGTATTATTCTTACTAAACTGCTCCATAAAATTTATGCTAAACCAAAATTTCACATAAAAAATATGAGATGTCACTACCCAAATAAGAGATCACATCCATTCCACAAAGAAAAATTTTAGGGAAACATAAATGAAGGCCACAATTTTACCCATTATAGAAATAGGTCACGTCCCCTTCTAATAAACATTTTATTTCTCTCTTACACACACACACACACACACACACACTCACTCGATAGATTTTAATTATAAACTTAGCCTCCTAAGGTGACCAGTCTAAAAAAAGATGCATGTAAAAAAAATAAATAAAATAAAATAAAATAAGATGCATGTATTTAGACACAGGATTGGTTCTGGTTAGTCAGCATTACTTTATAGTTTTATCACCTTTTTATGACAAGGAATCTATCTTTTTTTAAAATTTTTTTTCTTTCTTTTTTTAAAGATTTTATTTATTTATTCATGAGAGACCGAGAGAGAAAGAGAGGCAGAGAAGCTGGCAGAGGGAGAAGCAGGCTCCATGCATAGAGCCGGATGTGGGACTCGATCCCTGGTCTCCAGGATCAGGCTCTGGGTTGAAGGTGATGCTAAACCACTGAGCCACTGGGGCTGCCCTCTATCTTTCATTATATCACTTTTTAATTACCTTAAGACTTCATCTTCCTTGGCAAATAGTCAAAACAAAATCATGATATCTAGAAAGCACGTTTTCAAAAGTTTAATTCCAGTTACCAAAGAATAAAGAAGTTTGTTCACTTAGACCCTTCTCATATAGTCATCTGCAAGTAAACCATTATCTTACATTTTTAAATTTAAAACTTTCTGAAGTCTGAAAATATTTTAATTCATTCCAGAATTTAATTGTTATTTTTTATATTTCATCTGATAAACTGATTTATACAGAAGAGTTAAGGTCTTTCTTCTACTAATATCTTTCACATTATGCTAGATAAGGCAAAGAACTCTGACTAAAAAAATACCATGATAAAATTAGAAATTATTTCAACGGGATAAAATATTCCATTTAAATCACTCCTTTTCATTAGTTCTTTTTTTTTTTTCATTAGTTCTTTAATGCATTTCAAAGTATAGAAAACAAAAGGAATTTAAGATGACTACACTGTTCAACACTCCAGAATTACTTCTGACTCATCTTTAAACATCTATTTTAACATGGTTAATAGAATATATTTTCATATACAGTATTTTGTATCATATAGTGAACATAGTTATTATTTTTGAATACATTACATTCCAACATTTATTCCACAGCTTGATTTCCAATTTAAAACCAAATATCCTAATTTTTTGGTACTTAACATGTTAAATGAAGCTATCACAAAAGTAGCCCAATTTCTTTCATAACCTTTTTCCCCCATGAATCTAACAAAAACATCTCTCACATTTTTTTCTAATGATATTAAATATTAGCATTTGGAAATTTAATCCATTTACAATTTAATTGTATATAGGTGTAATTTTTTCCAAAGGAAAATGTCATACAATTTCTCACAAATGTAACCTTTCCCACCAATTTGAAATACTTCTCTGGCCATCTATCATATTCCTACATAAATGTGGGTCTGTTTCACTGAACTATTTGAGTTATATACATCTATCCATCTACCCACACACATATATATATGTACTGTACATATATACATAACTATACTCTCTCACAGACACACACCCCAAACATTTCATTTAGAATGACCAAAAAGAGTAAGCACAGAAAGCCAGATTCTAGTATATACATTCAGTTATATAAGCCCGTGGTAAAGAGAACACAGATCTGGATCCACTCCAAGTCAAAGTGGTGACCTGATCTTTAAGATACGTAGTCATTTTGGGGATGCCTGGATGCCTCAGTGGTTAAGCTTCTGCCTTTGGCTCAGGTCATGGTCCTGGGACTGAGTCCCCCATCAGGCTCCCTGCAGAGAGCCTGCTTCTCCCTCTGCCTCTGTCTCTCTCTGTCTCTCATGAATAAATAAAAACTTAAAAAAAGAAGGTACTCAGTCATTTTAAATGCTTTCGTTGTTACCCTTACAGCAAAATTTCAGACATACTGAAACCAAATTACTCATATAAAGAAATATAGCTTGCATCAGAGTAAAGCACAGAGTTCTGGTTTTTTGCTTCTCTACCCTACCCTGTCATGACCCTAGAGAATGAGTAATAATTTAATCTCAGTTTTATTCTTATAAATAAAAAATGTCTAACAGCTAATTTTTCTTTCATCAAAAACAAATATACACAAATAGACAAGCTGGGTAAGCATGGCCAAGTTCCTTAACCATGTTTCAGCCTCTTTATATATAAAATAGATAATAAAAGTATGTACCTTATAGTTGTTAGAGTAAAGTAAGGTATATGAAAAGTTTTAAACTAGACTTGTCATTTACTGAGTATTGAATAAATGTAACCACATATGTATGCTACAAGTGCTCAATAAAGATTGGCATATATTATAGACAGATAGACAGTATACGCTCCCTTTGTAGCTTTCTCCCTGTGGTTAGAATTTCCAGGTAGGTAAAATGGCATATACTTCAATGCCTAATTTTTTTCTGTTAATGTCAAAGTAATGTAACCAACTACTATTTCTCTACCTTCTTCAGGCTTATAATAATTTGCTATTTTTAAAACCAATTTCTGTCTCATATACTCATATACACCTATATATACACATACAAATGTGTACAAACACACACATATATATTTTTTAATGATCTATTTCTCTATTTTAACATATAGTTCTCAGTCTTAAAGATAAGGAAATTGAGATAATGAGAGATTAAGTCATATTACCTGTTGTTAAAACTTATATTCACTCAACTAAGCACCCCTTATCCCAAAAGAGCAGTACAAGAGTGTGTGTGTGTGTGTGTGTGTATGAGAGAGAGAGAGACAGAGAGAGAGAGAGAGAGAGAGAGAATGAATAGACATGTGCTTATACATGTAAAAAGCAATGTTTTCTGAGAAAGTCCAAAATAGGAATTCAGTAAAACCTGACCTAGTTGCTACTTTCTAAGTCAACTGGTATCCTATCCCTAATTATTTAACAATCTTTTTTAGTTTCATGCCTTTTCCCATTATAATACATGCTGTTTGAAATAAGTAATACAGAAATACAAAAATGAAAGTCCCAATGTTTCTCTGTATCCCAAAATCCCACACCCCTAGAGATAACCATTTTGATATACCTTCAAAAAAGGACAGTGATGATGTACTGCTCCACAGTACTCTTTTTTGGTCTATTCTTTCCCAATAGGGCAGGGTGAAAAAAAGGGCTACAGAATAGTTATTTCTCACAGTTCTTCTGCAGCAGGAAGTAAATCTCTGACCAGGAAGTTGCATGTACTCTACATAAGAAGTCCAAGTTGAGCATTACCTACCTTTTAAAACACTACCCGAAACAATGTAATATAATAAACAAAGATAAAATATTCTAGATTTTATATAGTGATTTCAACATAAGCATTATTTCACCAACATGATCTCTATCATATCTTCAACAAGATTCCTAAAATGGATTTCTGTGGACATTTATTGTAGCAAAATAGCTGTAGGGTTAAGAGTATGGGCTCTGCTGCCAGACTGAGTTCAAATCTCAGCTCTGTCCTCATCCATAAAATCCTAATAGTAACAGAGCATACTCCATAGGATTCTTACGATTAAATGAGATGACACTTGTAAGCCCTTAGGAATATAGAGCCTCCATAATTTCTACTTACTAAGTCCTAGAAAAATAAGCAATCTCCCCAAAATTGCATGCCAAGTAAGTAATGTGAGATGAGAAAGCAACAGACAACAGAGCATTCCAGTTTACTCACTTTCAATTTCACTAGCCTAAACCTTCAAATAAAGAAGAAACAAAGTTTTAAAACTTGTTTGCTTAGGGAACCCTATCTGCTCTAAATGCCCACACAGACATGTTTAACATAAATTATGCAGCTCAATGAAAATAAAAACAATCTTTACCGTCATTCCCAACTCTAAATTGCTTTACAACCCCAGAGAATCCCAAGTTTAGGTGCCAGATACATAAATGAGTGCATAAACCCATTAAGATCATAATATTCCTCTACAAAGACACATTTCCAAAGACTCAATCGCTCAAGATAAAAAAAAAATTTTAATTTTAGTAATATTTTCTAGTACCTTCAGCTTTAATAAAAATGCCAACCTATAACTATTTATTAGTTTGTTTATTTATTTATGGGGGGGTGGGGAGGAGGAGAGGGAGAGGGGGAGACAATCTCAAGCAGGCTCCATGCCCAGTGCAGAACCCAATACAGGGCTTGATCTCACAACCCTGAGATCATGACCTAAGCCGAAATCAGAGTTGGATGCTTAACCAATTGAGTCACCCAGGCACCCAACCAACCCGTAACATCAGATAAATATATAAGCTAAGTAAATCCATTTTAATGAAGAATAAGAAATTATGATTTCTAACAGGTTGAACCATATGAAGCTATATTCAAACATTTCAAATATATAAAAAAGTCATATGGTTCAACCTATTTACTTGATGACCAGAATAGTCTAGAATATAACAAATCCTGCCATGTCCTTATAAATGATTATGACTACTTTACAGAAATTCAATATAGAATACAGAATTCAAAGAAATTGTGAGTGACAACATTCTCATACATTTTCTGTGTATTATCTCAAAGCTGCCAAAATGGTAGTGATAAATGCAAAGCCTTATTAAGTTTATACCTTATAAGGTTGGCCTTGAATCTTAATCAGTCTTCCAGCAAATCTGTACATTTAAAGAGTCTGATTTATAGCAAGTTTTATTTCAATTATAGTAATTTTCCAACTTATTTCCCAATGACAAGTTGTTTGCCTTAGGAGGAAAGGATATGTATCTTCATAGAGGCAAGAAATAAGCAATTTTACTTCTTCCCCTTTTTACCATTGCTCATAAACTCCAAATTGCCACCAATAAAGAAAAATGCAAAAAACCAAAAAATTAGAGCCTAAAAATCCCACCCATAGTCCTATGGGTAACCAATGTCAACAACATTCAAGTTTATTTTCTTCCAGTTTTTCTTCTGTATACTTTTTAAAAAGACTCTAGTTATTTTTAGAGGGGGCAAAGGGGCAGAGGGAGAAACTCTCAAAAGGTTTCTGCTGAGCACAGACTCAGACGCCCAGATAGTTCTCACAATCCTGAGATCATGACCTGAGTGGAAAACAAGTCATACCCCTAACCAACTGAGCCAGCCAAGTGTCCCATTTTTCTGTATACTTTTTATTCAGTGATTAACATTACACTTTATAGTAGCCCCTGGCATTCAAAGATGTTTCCACATTCATAATTTCAACCATTTCCAAAGACCCTAAAAGTGGGACACCTGGATGGCTCAGGGGTTGAGTGTCTGCCTTTGGCTCAGGGAGTGATCCTGGAGTCCCAGAATCGAGTCCCACACTGGGCTTCCTGCATGGAGCCTGCTTCTCCCTCTGCCTGTATCTCTGACTCTCTCTCTCTCTCATGAATAAATAAAATCTTCAAAAAAAAAAAAAAAAAGAAAAAAAAGACCCTAAAAGTGATAACATAATAAAATTATCATTTGTTGAAGTGCTGCTAAATAAGACATTTATCCTTTTTTTTTTTTTTAATTTTTATTTATTTATGATAGTCACAGAGAGAGAAAGAGAGAGAGGCAGAGACACAGGCAGAGGGAGAAGCAGGCTCCATGCACCGGGAGCCCGACGTGGGATTCGATCCCAGGTCTCCAGGATCGCGCCCTGGGCCAAAGGCAGGCGCTAAACCACTGCGCCACCCAGGGATCCCTATAACTATATTTTTGAGGAAAATTAAACCCAAACAGAATTGAATGGATGGAGGTTGTTATATAAATGTCTTATTTAGGGGATCCCTGGGTGGCGCAGTGGTTTGGCGCCTGCCTTTGGCCCAGGGCGCGATCCTGGAGACCCGGGATCGAATCCCACGTCGGGCTCCCGGTGCATGGAGCCTGCTTCTCCCTCTGCCTGTGTCTCTGCCTCTCTCTCTTTCTCTCTCTGTGACTATCATAAATAAATAAAAATTTTTAAAAAATTAAAAAAATAGTTATAAAAGTATAGTATATATAGTTATATAAAGTATAGTTATCCCAATGCCCCACCAAAAAAACTATGTTGTTTTTGAAAAATCTTTCCCCCACAAAAATCCAATTAACATTAATAATGAAAGTGGCAGTAGCCATTCTTTGACTTAAAAACAACTTCAGATAAATTATAAATTTATGAATTAATGTAAGTTCACTGCATATTAATGCTATCCTATACAGTATACATGTTTTTTTTTTCTTTTTTTTCTTTTTTTTTTTTTAAACATTTTTATTTATTTATGACAGTCACAGAGAGAGAGAGAGGCAGGGACATAGGCAGAGGGAGAAGCAGGCTCCATGCACCGGGAGCCCGACGTGGGATTCGATCCCGGGTCTCCAGGACCGCGCCCTGGGCCAAAGGCAGGCGCCAAACCGCTGCGCCACCCAGGGATCCCTACAGTATACATGTTTTAATGAAATTTACTTACATTTCCTACAAGTAACTTAAATGTTTAAGTGTGTAATGGGTATGTTAAGGTTCATTACGATAATCACTCTACCTCAATAAATTTTAAAGTTTCCATAATGAAAAGTTAACTTTTTATATTTCCCTACATTTTTGTGAGGGCATCTGTCTTAAGGGCATGTGCAAATTTCAAAACTAAGAAAGCTGTCTGGTAGCCATCACTGTCAAGATTCTACACTAATTAATATTTTGTATCTTATGGTCCTACAAAAGCAATCTTCTACTTTATGACATGTTTTCGTGAACATTATTTCACAACTACTTAACGTTCCATTAAATGGATGTACAGTAATATATTTAATTATTCCCCTCCCATTGGTGATTCAAGTGGTTTCTAATTTCTTGCTATTAAAAACAGTACTGCAAAATAAATAAATACACAAACAAATAAATAAATAATAAAATAATAAAAGTAAAAACAGTACTGCAACAAACATCATTCTACCTAAAATGCTTTGTATGAATTCAGAATTATTTCCTTAGAACAATGACTCCCAAAGCCTGGTAAGAAAAACGTTATGTTCGTATTTATTTCTCCCAGACCCACCTCAGCAATCTCCATCCAGAGTCAAAAGGTAACTGTGCAGAAATGAGTTAACACAGCGAGGATGCCATCTTTAGTAGGAATCTGCTGCAAAGAGATTCCTACCTTTCTCTAATAGATAAGGGCGGTTCACAGTGCCTAGATTGTTCGTAGAAATAATGTGGTTGGTGTATGTTAGCAAGAAGGCACCTCCAAAAAAATCTTGAATGCAGAGTCTCTAGCGAACTTCCCTGGATAGACACACTGCACATATGTTGCTGCATTTTCACTGGTGGAAGGGTATGTACCCTATGTGCCCCCTCTTGTGAGGGAGAGAACCTAAAGAGGCTTATGTAGAAGTTATCCAGATTCTGCCTTTGTTTTCCCTTTAGGATTCAGCCGTGTACCTTCACTATGTTGGTGTACTACATATACATCAAATGTGAGGAGAACTAAGTGCTGAGCCCACAAGGCCTTCCAGTTAATCTCTGCACATAGTGGACACCTAACACAGCATGTAAAGCTCGTTCACCTATCTTACCACTCTAAAACAGACTGACACAACCTCTGGTCACTAGTGAAGCATCATGTTCACAGCCCTAGGTAAAAACTAGAGATTGCCCTGCTACTTGAAGTTATAGAAAGTTATAGAAAACCCGAGGTAAAGTTAAATTTCACGTCTTATTTCCCTGCCAAGACAGGCAAATGCTTTTAGTTCTGAAACTCTCTGGCAGACACAGTAATTCTGAGTCTGCAGCTTTATCAGTGAGCTGGCATATCTCCTCTCACTAGACTATAAACTAGTCTATAAACAGGAATTTTGGGGGCGTTATTTGTTCACTGAAATATCAAGGTGCCTAAAAGAATGCCCAACACATAGAAGACTCTCAATAAATATTTCTTGAATGAATAAATGGATATTCTCGGGCATCTCCAAATTTTCAAACTGAAGAAATCTGGTCTAAAAGACAACCAAATTTGTGTTTTAGCTCTAGTACTTTAGTAACTCTAAGCCTCAGTTTCCTCACTCATACAATGAAAATAGCCATCTAACTTATTGGCATGAAGAGGAATACAACATTTGGGTAAACTCCTCCAGGCATAAAACAGACGCTCAATAGTGAATAGAGTTTATTTACAAAGGCCATGGAAAGTTCAATAAGAAAACTGACTTAATATTAAAAAAATTAAGGGCACCTGGGTGGCACAGTCGGTTAAAACATCAAACTCTTGGTTTCAGCTCAGGTCTGATCTCAGGGTCATGACACTGAGCCCCGTATTGGGGTCCATGCTCAGTAAGCAGTCTGCTTGAGTTCCTCTCGACCTTTCCCTTTGCCCCTCCCCCTGATGCACCTGAGCGCACTCTTTCTCTAATAAATAATCTTTAAAAAAAATTAGTTAAGTCAGGTAGAATATTAATACTGTTACATGGGAAATATTACAGCTTCTGCATCTCTGCCTAATTATAGATTCCACGGCTGATTCATGGACATCAGTTAGGCGGCTACTGTAGTGATTTAGGTAAGAGAAGACATTAGCTTGAACTAGTACCACAGAAGAACAAAATGGTATCTAGGAGATGAAAAAAACAATAGGACTTGGTAGTAGACTGAATTTGAAAAGTAAGGGAAAAGGAATGTTTCTGGTTTGCACATAGATAACTGGTAGTAAGATTCACTATAAAAGGAACTGGTTTGGGGAGATAGATCATGAGTTCCTGTTTGAAGAACCTGAACTCGGTATGTTTTAGGGACAACAGTGAGTTTCTTCCATCAGGTCTCACTTATCTTATAATAAGTTATAACCTATCTATATATAACCTATAGATAACCTTCACCTAACAATGAAGACTAAGGCTTATAGTTACCTATTTAATGGGCAATGCTTCAATTATCATTAGCAAAGAGCATGGGTAGCAGGAAGGAAGAACAGGTACACAGAAAGCCTAGTTCAATATACAAAAAATAAAAGTACAAATGATGAGGAAAAAGAGCTTTCACTACCATTTAGATATTTAAAAATTTATCCATACTATGGATCACTTATATAACCAGTTCCGTTATAAGTCACTAGGCCAAGGGACGCCTGGGTGGCTCAGCAGTTTAGTGCCTGCCTTCAGCCCAAGGCGTGATCCTGGAGTCCCGGGATCGAGTCCCACGTCGGGCTCCCTGCATGGAGCCTGCTTCTCCCTCTCCCTCTGCTTATGTCTCTGCCTCTTTCTCTGTGTCTCTCAATAAATAAGTAAAATATTTTAAAAAAGAATAAGTCACTAGGCCTAAAAGACAAGCAGTGTTCACACTATGAACACACATCAATAAGGAGAAAGACAAATAATGTAAAAGAATTAAACTTGAAATGATTAAGGCTGGATATATCAGAATTAATTTTATGAACTACTCACCATGTATGTCTAAATACTGCAGAGGATAATAATTCTCTAAACCGTTTAACATACTATTGAATTATATTTTATACAGCAAAAAGTGAATGAATAATTCTATATGACACAAAAAAAATCAATCCTATTTCTTTTTTTTTAGTCACCATAGACGTACTTTATCCTCCCAGTTTGGTGTTCATATACTTTAAAAACAATTACAGGGCAGCCCAGGTGGCTCAGCGGTTTAGAGCCGCCTTCAGCCCAGGGCATGATCCTGGAGACCAGGGATCGAGTCCCACATTGGGCTCCCTGCATGGAGCCTGCTTCTCCCTCTGCCTGTGTCTCTGCCTCTCTGTCTCTCTCTCTGTTTCTCTCATGAATAAATAAAAAAAATCTTTTTAAAAATAAAAAAATAAAAACAATTACAAAATGTTTAGCTTCTCTATTAGACTGGCTTTGGGTAAATCAGAACTTTCATTTACTGCGCTCCTCATTCTTTTTTTTCCCACTGTGCTCCTCATTCTTGTAAGTTATTGCCTTTATATTAGTAAATTATGTTAATTTACTTATCTGTACTTGCAGAACACACTGCAAGAGAGGAAAAACTTATATTCTTAAAAATAATACAGTCAGCTAACAACCTGATTTTGATATGGGCAAAGAACTTAATAAATATTTCTCCAGAGATAACACAAATGGTCAACATGCATATAAAAAGATGCTCAACATCACTAATAATTAAGGAAATGCAAATAAAACCTATGAGATATCACTTCACTCTTATTAGGATGGCTACTACCTGAAAAATAGAATATAAGTATTAGCAAGAATATGGAGAAACTGGAATGCTTGTTCACTGTAGATGAAACTCTAAAATGGAACAGCCACAGTGGAAAACATTATGGAGGTTCCTCAAAAAATTAAAAATAAAGTTACCATATGATCCTAGCAATCTCACTTCTGGGTATATACCCACAAGAACTGAAAGCTGGGTCTCAGAGATATTTGCACACCTGTGTTTATAGCAGCATTATTCGTAACAGCCAAGGAAGGCATGGAAGCAAACCAGGTAACTGTCAACAGATGAATGGATAAACAAAATGTGGTACATACATAAAATGGAATATTATTCAGCCTTTAAAGAGTAGGATATTCTGAAACATGCTTCATACAATATAGGTGGACCTTGAGGACATTGTGCTAAATGAAATAAGCCAGTCACGAAAAGAGAAACATCTTTGATTGCATTTATATACCTAGCTAGTCAAAATAAAAGACAGTATAAAATGGTCTTCAGGGGCTGCAGGCAGACCAGAATGGAAACCTAGTGTATATGAGGTATTAAGAGTTTCAGTTTCGCAAGATAAAATAGATCTGGAGTTATCTACCTGGATAATTGGTTAATTTGAAGTGTTCAACTTCCTCAGAGAAAGCCACTCTATACCAGGGATAGGGAGCACCACCAGTTTTTTGTACTATCCATGAACTAAAATAGTTTTTACATTTTTAAATGATTGGAAAGGAAGATCAAAAGAAGAGCATTTCATGACAAGTACAAATTACATGAAATTCAAATTTCTTTTTTTTTTTTTTTCAAATTTCAGTGTCCATGAATAGGTTTTATTGGAACAAAGTCACATCCATTCATTTGCATATTGCCTATGGCCCCTAGTACTACTCCAGGACAGAGAGTAGTTCTAACAGAGACCTTATGGTCTAAAAAACCTAAAACACTAACATGCTCTTTACAAAAAGTCTGCCAACTCATACTCTACACCTAATTCCAAAATAAGGAATTAGAAAATAAAAAGAAGTAAATAAAGAGTAAATAACAATTTCTGAAATTCTGATTTAATAATTCTTAAATATATATATATCTTTTATGTAGTTTCTTATTTCTACAATCAAGACATCTGTAAATACAAAGAGGTGTACAGGCATATGCGCCCATGCTTTATCTTTAATACCTGCAGTATCTGGAGTTAAGCTTCAATCTTAGAATAAAATTTCAATGTTAGTTAAGCTCTTTGGGTACTCTTAATAAATACAGAATTTATACAACTATTTTATTACATAGCTGTGTCTTCTCAAATAACTGGGCTAAAGTCATTTTTACTTTACACAAATTTAGGGATCCCTGGGTGGCGCAGCGGTTTGGCGCCTGCCTTTGGCCCAGGGCGCGATCCTGGAGACCCGGGATCAATTCCCACATCAGGCTCCCGGTGCATGGAGCCTGCTTCTCTCTCTGCCTGTGTCTCTGCCTCTCTTTCTCTCTCTGTGACTATCATAAATAAATAAAAAAATTTTTTAAAAAAAGCATTCTACACAAATTTAGAAAAGATATCCTAAATAATAGTTAAAATATACAATAAAATTGCTGAGACCTCATGATAATGAAAAGTTTGCATCACCTTTATCATTTTCTTATTAAAGGCAAGCTCTGTGGGTATAGTTGTAATTTATCATGTTAGCTGTTAAAGATAACTAAAATGCTTCAAACATAAAGTTGTGAACAATGTTCCACTTAGCCATGCATCTATGCTTTAGCTAATAACTTGTTAATAGAAACTTTAAGGAAGAAAAACATTTGTTAAACTTCAAGATACTTAAGACAACATTTAACATATATACTTATCTTTTAGCAAGTAAAGAGCTAATAATTACTATAAATTGATCCTGGCAAAGAGGCTATCATAGTAGGGTATACTGATCTCTATTTCAAATTTCAGATTTAGGCAACAAGCTGAAATCATTAAACCCCCTTAAAATTCCCAACCATTTTCTTTCTTCTGCTGCTCTGTAATCTGGAGAAGCAAATTAGTACAAACAAATGCAAGTAGTTTTAACCTAAGAACTGTCACTGTTCTTGAAATCAGTATATACTGCAGTAAAAGTAAGCTCTGGTAGTAATAAGCTATAATGATGGGTCTATGGTATCAAAGACGTGACCTCAGTTAATTAACTTTTGCTCCCTCCTAAATAAACATCCACCTAAATAATTTTATGATTAAGCAATTTAAAGTTGCATCCTTTTCAATAAATTCTGAGAAACTTGAGTAATTTTTAAAACAAACCACAAACAAAAAAGGTAATAAACATGTGGAAAACAGCTTATGTTCTTGGTAATCATATATATACAAGTAAAACAATCTGGAATACAACCACTTAACAAGTCAAACACTTTTAAAATATACTACCACTAGAGCAGTGATGTTTCCATTAAACTGGTTCATGTGTGTTACTGGTGACAGTGTAAATAGGTACAACTCTTACAGCAACATCCAGAAAGAAATTCATACTTTTTGACTAACTTAAACTGAAACAACTGCAACATCTGAGGTATGACAATTTTCAAAGGCATACAGAGTGTTATACTGTATTTAGCAAACCTAAAAGTCAGTTTCTTTCTTTTTTTTTTTTTTAATTTATTTATTCATGACAGACACAGAGAGAGAGAGAGAGAGAGAGAGAGAGGCAGAGACACAGGCAGAGGGAGAAGCTGGCTCCATGTAGGGAGCCTGATGTGGGACTCAATCCCGGGTCTCAAGGATCACACCCCAGGCTGAAGGCAGTGGCCACTGGGCCACCGGCACTGCCCTAAATGAGTTTCTAAAGCAAACACTATTACTTCTCAAAGGGCGATAATTTAAAAGAGCCAAAGTGGGATCCCTGGGTGGCGCAGCGGTTTGGCGCCTGCCTTTGGCCCAGGGCGCGATCCTGGAGACCCTGGGATTGAAGCCCACATCGGGCTCCCTGCATGGAGCCTGCTTCTCCCTCTGCCTGTGTCGCTGCCTCTCTCTCTCTCTCTCTCTCTCTCTTTCTGTGATTATCATGAATAAATAAATAAATAAAATCTTAAAAAAAAAAATAAAAGAGCCAAAGTAACAAAGATGTGTCACATTTTTACCTTTCCAGTGAAAGAACTGAGAACCGAGAATTGAGACTACCTCCAACCTGAAAAGTGTATTTGTCCCAGCTATTAAATTATGGGGGAAAAAAAAAAGATGCAAATATTAACTATGACCTCTTAGAACCCAACCCCTAAATAAGACACAACTGTATTATGACTGTAACTCATCAGAAAACAGTTTCTCTCAGAATCAGAAAAAAAACATTGGAATTGTAGGATTCCAATGCCACGTGTTATTTTAGATTACTGATACACTGTCATTTCATAATAACAGGAAAAAAAAAAATAGTCCCAGACAACATTCACCTAGCTATATATTACTACTATCCAAAGGAGGAAAAAAAAGATTCAAATTGATCTGAAATTTTCAAACCAACTAAAGTATTAAAGATAAAAGTAAACAAGATTCTGGTAATGCTGATTAGCTAAATCAGACCAATCTTCCGTTCTGGAAACAAGTTGGACTCAATTCTTTTTTTAAAGTCTGCTTATAGAATGTCAATCAATGAAGAATCATGGGGCCAAAATACAGGAAAAAAAGAAATTCTAGAAAGTTGAGTCTGGTATATGAGGCTTCCTCAGCCTCTAGAAGCATTTGCTGATTTCAGAACTAGTGACTTAGAAATTGAGATGCTAAGCAAAAGTTTGGCAATATCACTAGGCTGGACAGAAAAACAAAACAAAACAAAACAAAACACTGAAATCCAGAGCTTCCCCCAAATTTTGCATTGGGGTCACCATCTCAGAGCAAAAGTGAACATCAAGGATTAACGTCCAGCTTCTAATCTCAATCCTTAAAAGTGGATCAGGAAAATCTGATTTATAGTGCCCCTATATTTCTGCCAAAATTAAATGTAAATCTTATCATGGAAGGTTGCCATTATTCTAGGCCCTAAATGATCCCTGCTTTTTCATCAAAAATGTCCCATATACAATTAAAAAACAAACAAAAAAACCCAATACCCAAGAAAATAACACAACTGAAAAGCAAATAATACATGGAACAAGACTCAAAGAACTCTAGATAATGAGGTTACCAGACACATGCCTCCAAATAATTATGCCGAATAGTTAGACTGAGAACTGTGACAGAGAACCTGAAACTAAAAAGAGAACCAAATTGCTTTCTAGAACTGAAGTAAAAAAAAAAAAAAAAAAATTAAGAACTCAGTAAATGAGTTTGACACATTAAAAAGCTTAAGAGAGAATGAGGGGCACCTGAGTGGCTCAGTAAAGTTGAGTGTTCAATTCTTGATTTCAGCTCAGGTCATCTCAGGGTTGTGGGACTGAGCCCCTATGGGACTGACTCCACCCAGCGTGGAGCCTGCTTGAGATTCTGTCTTTCTCTCTGCCCCTCCCTCCCTCCCTCTCTCTAATAAAAGAAAATGAATTAACAAACTAGAAGGTATCTCAGAAAAATATGCCTTTATGAATAAAAACATGAAAATACAGAAAAGGGCATGAGAAACATATAGCATACAGTAAGAAGATCTAATGCACGTATAACTGGAGTCCCAGAAGGAGAGAAGATGACAGGATACAACTATCTGAAATGATATGGGCTGAAAATCCCCAAAGCTTATAAAAGCCTTCAACAGTGCTATCCAAGAAAATCCTCTGCAGTGATGGACATAACATGCCAAAAAGGCAGCCAGTAATTACATGTGGCTACTGAGAACTTACGGACTAAATTTCTAATTTCTTAAGTCATAGATATAGCCACATATATCCAGTGGCACTGGCGAGCGCAGCCCCAAGTCACAGATCTACAAAGTCCGACACAGCAAGTAATAGAAAAGAAAAGCATACCTACAAACATTATTGTAAAACTGCTTGAAAATCAAAAATAACTACCACCACCAAACCTGAAAAGCAACCAGAGGCTGCAAGCTAGATTACCATTAAAGGAGCAACAATAAGAATAACAGCTGGGGTGCCTGGGTGGCTCAGGTTGTTGAGCATCTGCCTTCAGCTCAAGTCGTGATCTTAGGGTCCTGGGATCGAGCCCAGCATCAGGCTCCCTGCGAAGCAGAGTCTGCTTCTCCCTCTGCTTTTGCCCTTCCCCCTGCCCTCTCTTTCAAATGAATAGATAAAATCTTTAAAAAAAAAAAAAGGCTGACAGCTGACTTCAGAACAAAACAATGAAACTGGGTCTCAGTGGAATAACACACAATGAGCTGAATGAAAATAACTGCCTACTTAGATTCCAATGTCCAGACAAAAACAAAAACTTTTTAAGAATAAAGATGGAGAAAAGACTTGTAAGACAAGCAGTAACAGAGAATTCCACACCAGATAGACCCAAATAGAAAAGACATTATAGAGCATTCTTTAGGCAAACAGAAAATCAACTCAGCTTAAAAATATATATATATGTAAATATAAATGCAGCATTACAATATAAAAAACTAATATCTTTTTTTAATACTAATATCTTATGGGTGGTTAAAATACACATAGAATCAAACTATGTAGGGGCACCTGGGTGGCTCAGCTTGTTAAGAATCTCTCTTCAGGGGCAGCCCTGGTGGCGCAGAGGTTTGGCGCCGCCTGCAGACTAGGGTGTGATCCTGGAGTTCCGGGATCGAGTCCCACATCGGGCTCCCTGCATGGAGCCTGCTTCTCCCTCTGCCTGTGTCTCTGCCTCTCTCTCTCTCTGTATCTATGAATAAATAAATAAAATCTTAAAAAAAAAAAAAAAAGAATCTGTCTTCAGGGACACCTGGGTGGTTCAGCAGTTGAGCTACAAAAATTCTTAAGCACCTATAACAAAAAAATATATAGGGGATCCCTGGGTGGCTCAGCGGTTTGGCGCCTGCCTTTGGCCCAGGGCGCAATCCTGGATTCCCAGGATCGAGTCCAGCATCGGGCTCCCGGCATGGAGCCTGCTTCTCCTTCTGCCTGTCTCTCTCTCTCTCTCTCTCTCTATCATCAATCAAGATTTAAAAATAAATAAATAAATAACATATATATATATATATAAATATGTAATACAAAAAATGACAAACTATTTATACAGAGATAAATCTACAATCACTTTGGGACTTTTTAAAAAAGATGTAATTTATCTGAGAGAGAAGGGGGCAGAGGGAAAGGGAGAAGCAAACTCCCCACTGAGCAGGGAGCCAGACTTGGGGCTCGATCCCAGGACCCAGTGATCATGATCTGAGCTGAAGTCAGATGCCCAACCAACTGACCACCCAGGCACTCCTGGGACACTTTAAACCTTTAAACTTGTTCTGAGCAAGAGCAGACCATCAAAAAGTAATGATAATTAAAAAAAAAAAAAAAACCTTGATATACTTATTGATGTACTTATATACATATTACATCACATCTAACCACTACAGCCCCCAAAATTTTGGGGGTGCCTATATAAGGAATATTTATTAAGAAAGACCATATATTGGGTCATAAGGCAAGTCTCCTATTTTAAAGAACTGAAATCTTACAAGTTTAGTTCTTATTACAGTAGACTTAGGTTAGAAATCAGTAAAAGCCTTTTAATCTATATATAATACTTATACAAAATACGTGCTAATCAACTGTTTATGTTATTAGTAAAGCTTCCAGCCAAGAAGAGGCTATTAGTAATTAAATTTCTGGGGAGCTAGAAGTTATATGCAGATTTTCAACCCTGTGGAAGTTGGCACCCCTAACCCTCACAGTAGTTCAAGCGTCTACAACTATACTTCTGAATAATCCATGGATCAAGAGATATCATGGAAATTATAGAATATGTTGAGCTGAATGAAATACATACACACACATATATCAAAACCTGGGGGAGTGAACACTTTAAAATGATTAATTGTATGTTATATGAATTTCACCTCAATTTTGGGGAGAAGGCAAAAAAGAAAAAAATCAGAGAAAGAAAGCCTTAAATCCATGCTTAGGTAACTCTAAAACCTCAAACACACTGGGTGGGTGGGGGAAACAGGGAGGTTGAAAACAAACATAAAAGACTATGAATGCTAAAAATGGTTCCATGAAAAAACTAAAACTGGTGAGATCAAGAAAAAAAGATACAGATATTGACTATCTAGAATGAAAAGAGGACATCACTGTAGATGTTAGGCACAGAAATATCACAGGGAATATTATTTACAATTTTATGCATATGTATTTGAAATTTTAGATAAAATGTAGGAATTACTAGAAAATACAATTTACCAAAACCAATATGAAAACTGAAACTCTAAAGAGTACTATGACATTATAGAAATTGAAGTCATTATTTAAAACTTCTCCACAGAGAAAACTTCAGGCTTAGAAAGCTTCCTCAGTGACCTCTACCAAATATTAAAGAAGCTGTAACACCCTTTTTACATAAATTCTTAAGGTAGTGGTAAAAGAAAAAGCACTTCCCAACTCATTTTTATGAAACCAGTGTTTCATTGATACAAAACCTGACAAAGATATTATAAGAAAGGAAAATTACAGGCCTATCTCATGCATGTATGTAGGTGCAAGAATACTAAATGAAAAATCAGCAAAGTAATTCATATAAAAGAACTAATTGCTCACAATTAAATTGGGTTTAGTCCAGGAATAAAAGGTTGGTATAATAATTGAGGAGCAATAAAATAATTTACCACAATAAAAAAAATGCTGAGGTGTTAAAATGATTATGTGAATAGATGCAGAAAAAGCATTTGATAAAATTCAATGTCCAGGGATCCCTGGGTGGCGTAGCGGTTTAGCGCCTGCCTTTGGCCCAGGGTGCGATCCTGGAGACCCGGGATCGAGTCCCACATCGGGATCCCGGTGCATGGAGCCTGCTTCTCCCTCTGCCTGTGTCTCTGCCTCTCTCTCTGTGTGTGACTATCATAAATAAATAAAAATTAAAAAAAAAATAGTTGAGAAAACCTTTAAAAAAAAAATTCAATGTCCATTTATGATTTGAACAAAAACTAGTAACCAATAATAGAAGGGAATTTCCTTACTCAGAGAAAGAATAGATCCAAAATACCTATATGTTAAATTGTAAAATATTGATTTTCCTCCTACTTCTAAAATAGGAGGAACACAAGGATTCCCACTATAACCAATCTATTCAACACTGTACTGGCAGATATAATCTCTGCAATAAGGCTAGAAAAACAAAAAGTATACAGATTGGTAAAGATGAAATGAATTTATCACTCATAAGCCGTAAGCTTATAGAAAGGCAATCTAGTTGAGATATATTATCAGAATTATAAGCAAAGTTTCTGGTTACCAAGGCAATATGCAAAAATTAACTGAATTTCTACGTATCAGCAATAAATAGAAAATAAAGTTAAAGAGAGATACTATTTACAGTAACATCAAAAAATAAAACACCAAGTGTAAATTTTGCAAGTTCATTACAGAGAAAACTATATAATATTACAGAAATGATGAATATACACAATACATAGATTGGAACACTCATTGTAGAGATATGATCAAGAGATTCTGTGTAATTTCAAGCCCTCAAAAGATTGGTTTTTGTTTTGTTCCATTTGTAGAATGCATCCAAAAATATCCAAGGCAATTTGAAGAAAATCAATAAAATGTGTACTAATTTTTTTATCACTATCCTAACAAGCTACCACAACTTAACAAGTTGTGGTAACAAGTTATCACAAACTTAGCAGCTTAAAAACACATATGTATTACCTCCAGTTTCTACAGATCAGAAATCCCAGCACAGCATGGTCCAGCCTGGTTCTCTGCTTAGAATCTTACAAGGATGAAATCAAGGTATCAGGCTGTGTTTCTGTCTAGCCACTCTAGGAGAGAATTTGTTTCCAGACTTATTAAAGATGATGGCAAAATTCAGTTCCAAGCAATTGTAGGACAAAGGTCCTCATTTCTTTCCTGTCCGTCAAGTGAGAAATATTAGTGTCAGCTTCTAGAGGCCACTTACATTCCCTGGTTCATGGTCCTCTTTTAAAAGCAGAAACAAACAAACAAAAAAAGGCAGAAACAGCAGACCAAGTTCTTTTCGTGTTTCTGAGCCAAATCCCTCTGATCTCTCTTTCTGCCCTTTCTTCTGCCTTCTTCTCCTCTGCCTTTTTTTGTATTTAAGGGGCTTTGTGTGGCTGAACTGGGTCCACTCAAGCCAAAGCAATCTCACCATTTTAAGATTATCAGTAACTTTAATTACATCTGCAAAATCCCTTCAAAGTACTACACAGATTAAGTATTCAATTGAATATTCAGAGGAAAAAAACCTTGGGAGAACATCTTTAGAATTCCACCTACCCAAAGGCAAGAAAGTTTGTTTTACTTGCATCAAGCTGGTTAAGTAAAACTGTATGATACTGGCACAAGAACACACAAATGATAGAAAATGTACAGCCTAGAAACAGACTTTTTTCTGGGTACAGACACCTGACTCACAAATAAAGGTAGCACTGCAAAACAGTGGAAAAGTTCTTTTCAGTAAATGGTGCTGAGATACCAAGAGAGCCATAGGAAAATGACACTACTACCTCATACCATATAGGAGAAAAATCAACTTCAGGAGGATTATATACACCTAAGTATGAAAAGCATAATAACAGTTTCTGAAGAATATAGTAGAATGGGATGACTTCAGGATTAGTGGCATAAGGAGCTCAGTGGACTATCTGAAACAAGCATTTACCTGGCGAAAACTTTTTTTGACTTTTTTCTTAGAAAAGCAACCAACCATTTAGTGGTTTTGGAGATCGTCCTAAGAGCATACTGCAAATGGAGAAACATTTACTCAAGAAAATATACTAAACTGAGGTGAGAGGAGCAAGCATCTGTGACATATAAGCCACAAATCACTCCTATTCACACCCCACAATTCCATGTGACACATGTTCTACACTAGATGGGTGCTACAGGAGCTCCCCTATCCCAGTACAAGAGTATAATTTCACCTCAGAAGAGAAGGATACTGGCATCTCTCCCCACCCATCCCCCCAGCTTCACGTTGCAGAAATTCTACATCAGGCGGGCATAGATGAGAAAACTAGGGAGTCCCTCCTCCCAACCAACTTCCACTTATAAGACAGAAGCTCTACTCCAGGTACAGTATGCCAAAAATACTGGGTCACAATTGCTCACTCATAAGCAAAACTTTTTTTTAAGATTTTATTTATTCATGAGAGACACAAAGACAGAGAGAGAGAGGCACAGACACAGGCAGAGGGAGAAGCGGGCTACATTCCATGCAGGGAGCCTAACGTGGGACTCGATCCTGGGTCTCCAGGATCACACCCCGGGCTAAAGGCAGCGCTAAACCGCTGAGCCACCTGGGCTGCCCCAAAACTTCTTTATCAGGAGGGGAAAGGTGAGAAAAGTGATTACCGTCCTCACCCAGGGCCCTACTCCTAACAGCTGGGTGTCACTTCAACAGTAGTTATCTCCTTTTGGAGCTCCTTAGTGGCTCAGTCAGTTAAGCATCCCACTCTTGATTTCGGCTCAGGTCTTGACCTCAGGGTTGTAAGTTAAGAGTGTAGACTCCAGGTTGGGCATGCAGCCTACTTAAGAGTCTCTCTCTCTCCCTCTCCCTCTCAAAATGAAAAGTTATCTCCTTTCTCTCTTCCTAACCCCACTGAAGCAAAGCAGAAGTTCTTCCCTGGGGGGAAAAAACAAGCCATAAAAACTGAAAGCTCTATTCTCCACCTAAAGCAACAGACTTTATTTGGCAGATTGTGGGGAAGTTCGTCCTAGGGGTATTTTACAAAACTATGAAGATCTGGGAGTTAACCACTAAAAGGACTATAGTTTCATGATAGAAGTAGCAACAAGCAAAGCTACAGAGTATCTATCTAAAAGTCCACTAAGACTGAGGTAAGGAAAGGGCAGCTACCTCTCACAGCAAGCACAAGTCTCAAAGACTGGCAACCCTTAGCTTCTGCAGAGACCCGACTTAATGAAATCAAGGACTGTGGAGCAATTCATGCCCCAGGATGTTGATGAAAACAACAGAGCAATAAGCTAGCAATTAGTGGACGCTGACAGCTGGGTATGATAGCAATAGAAACAGACCAGCCAAAGCTTAAAGGGAAAATCAAGGAAAGAGACAAAATGAACAGGGCCGAAACAAAACCACAGCCATCCCTGGGGGTCAAGGAGACTATGCACAAGCCTTTGAGAGGGCCCAGATGTTGGATTCAGCAGAGTTCAAAGCAGCTATTATAAATATGTTCAAAAAAACTAAAGGAAACCATGTTTAAAGAATTAAAGGGAGGTTATTATAACAATGTCTCATCAAACAGTATGCCAATGAAAAGACAGGAATTATACAAATTAAGTGAAAATTCTGTAGGTGAAATGTACAATAACTAAAATGAAAAACCCAGTAGAGGGGCTGAACAGCGGACTGGAGCTAGCAGAAGAATCAACCAGTTCTTCTGGCTACACCATGGAGTATTTGAATCTACATGAGAAAACATGAGTGCCAGGAGACAGCATACCTGTGTATTTCTTCTCAATTCTCTTAACTGATTTAAAAAGTAACTGCACATACAACATGCATATAATTGTAACACTGGTCCTAAAATATTTAGAAATGTAACATTTAATAATAGCACAAAGGAGGCAGGTGGAGTCAAACTTTATTGAGTAAGGAAACTGTATTAGTAAATCAAATCTATAGAAAGAAATGAATCAAAATGATGTTAGTACAACACTACAAATATGTTTATGTTTTCCTTTCTTATCTCAATTTCCTTAAAAGACAGAATTATATAAGGCAATAATTATAATGTTTTTGGTTTGTAATATAGCAATGTGATTTAAGGAAAAGGGAAGGACTGAATAGAGCTAAATAGAAATAAAGTTTCTATATATCACTGAAGTTAAATTATTAATCTGAAGTAGATTCTGAGAAGTCATATAACGTACACCCTCAAGCAAGCACTAAAAAAATAACTAAAAAATACATTAAGAATCATTAGGGAATTAAAATGGTACACTAGAAAATATTCAATGCAAAAGAATGCAATAAAGGAAACAAAAAGAGACATACAGAAAACAAAAAGCAAAATGGCAGGCATAAAGCCAACCATTATCAATATCATTAAATGATAGTGGATTAAACAGCAAAATCAAGAGGCAAAAACTGAAAAACTGGATTTTTTTTAAAGATTTTATTATTTATTCATGAGACACACAGAGAGGCAGAGACACAGGCAAAGGGAGAAAGAAGCAGGCTTCCTGTTGGGAGCCTGATGCCAGACTAATCCCAGGACCCTGGGATCACGACCTGAGCCAAAGACAGAGGTTCAACCAATGAGCCACCCAGGTGTCTCTGTAAGACTAGATTTAAAAAGAAAAGGATCTAACTGCTGTCACACTTTAGATTCAAAGACACAAATAGGCTGAAAGTAAATGAATGGAAAGAGACACACCATGCAAATAGCAACCATACATAAAAGAACTGCAGTGGATATATCAGACAGCCTCTAAAATGTTTTCAGAGGTAAAGAGGAACATTTTATAACAAAGGGTCAATCCATCTGTAAGATATAAAATTATAAACACATATGTACTATATAACAAAGCCTCAAAATGAAGCAAAACTGACAGAATCAGAGAGAAATAGACAATCCTACAACACCTGAAAGACTTCAATACTCCATTTAGAGTAACAAATAGAACTAGGTAGAAATTGACAATTAAACAGAGACCTTCAAGACTTCAAACCTACAAGACCTAAGGACATGTAGAGGATACTCCATCCAACAAGAAAACATACACTCTCCTACAACACATGTGGTACATTCTCTATGGCAGGCCATATGCTAGGCCATAAAACAAGTATCAATAAATTGAAAAGGATTGAAAGTAGACAATGATCTCCAACAACAAATGAATTAAATTAGAAGTCAATTACAGAAAGAAACCTGGGAAACCCACAAGTATGTGGAAATTAACATATCCCTAAATCAGGAATAGGTCAAAAGAAGAAATCAAAAGGAAAATGAGAAATCACCAGAGATGAATAAAAACAAAAAACACACCAAAACTTACTGAACTGCTGAGTACTTAGAAACTTACAGCTGTAAGTGCCTACATTTAAAGAGAGAAAATATAGGAAAACATTTTTATGAACTTGATATACTTCTTAAATACCATAATGACAGGAGAAAAACAGGCCACAGAAGGGGGGAGGGATAATATTAAAAAAACAAGTAATACTTATCCAAAATACAAAAAAAAATTCCTTCAAATACATTACTGTTTTTTCTAAGCCAAACACCACAAAGGAAAATTGACCAAAAGATTTGAACACTTTATATACATTAGATATTCAAACACCAATAAACTTATGGGAAAATGGTTAACAACTTCACTCAATAGGCAAATGAAAATTAAAACCATAAACACCAACTCATACCCATCAGATCAGCAAAAATAAATAATACTAACAATTCCAATTGTTGGTGAGGATGTGGAGGAATGGGAACTCTCATAAACTGCTCATGGAAATATAAATTGTTACAACCATTTTTGGAAACCAGCAGTATCTACTAATGGCAAATTCATACCCATAACCCAGTAAATTTACTGTTAGGTATACATCAACAAATATTAATAGTATATGCAGAGACTGGTATAAACACATTCAAGCAGCATTACTAGTAATAGTCAAGAAGTGGAAACAATCTAAACAGCTATCAACAGATTATATAAACTGTGGTATATGCATACAAAGTAATAAAAATCAACTACAGTTACAGGATTAACATGGATGAGCATCAAAAACATCATGTGGGGATCCCTGGGTGGCGCAGCGGTTTGGCGCCTGCCTTTGGCCCAGGGCGTGATCCTGGAGACCCGGGATCGAATCCCACATCAGGCTCCCGGTGCATGGAGCCTGCTTCTCCCTCTGCCTGTGTCTCTGCCTCTCTCTCTCTCTCTCTCTATCATAAATAAATTTAAAAAAATTTAAAAAAAAAAAAAAAGAAAAAAAAAACATCATGTGGAGCAAAAGTAGCTACAAATGAAATACATACTATGTGAGTCAACTCATATGAAGTTCAATGACAGGCATTACTCAGTCAGAATAGTGATTTCTTTGGGGGAAAGAGAGAAGGCAGTAACTGATGGGAAAAGGAAGAGGGCTTCTGAAGTGCTGTCAAAGTTGTTGACTGAGTGGCAGTTACACAGATTATGGCTTATAATAATTCACTGAGCAAAAATTTGTGTGCATTTTCTTTCTTTCTTTTCTTTTTTTTAAGATTTTACTTAGGGGCACTTGGGTGGCTTAGTCAATTAAATGCCTGCCTTCAGTTCAGGTCAGAATCACCAGTCCTGGGATCCAGGCGCACATTGGGCTCCCTGTTCAGCAGAGTTCACTTCTTTCTCTCCCTCTGCACCCACCCCCCCCCCGCCCCGCCGCTGCTCATGCTCACCCTCCTCTCACACACTCTCTCTCAAATAAATAAAATATTTTTAAAAATTAAAATCAATCACATGGGGCACGTGGGTGGCTCAATCTTTTAGATATTTGGCTCAGGTCATGGTAACAGGACTCAGCATGGAGTCCGCTTGAGATTCTCCCCCTCCACCCCAAATCCCACCCTACATGCACTCTCTAAAATAAGTAAATATTTAAAAAAATAAAATACACTGCATTGCATCACAGTAAAATTACAGTACTTGAGCTTTATAGGGTAGTAACTTCTAAAGACATGTCCTTAAAAATATCACAAGGAAAAACTTGTGTAGAATTTAATAAGAGTATAAAACTTTATACAATGAAAAATTACAAATACATAAAAAGAAAAAAATGATGGAGAAAATGGTCTATCAAGTATTACAAGGACTAACATCACTTGCCTAAGATACAGACTTCAAGAAAAATTAGCAATGGGATTTTCTTGTACAAAGTTCAATTTCCCTAGCAATCAAGACATATCAATGGTATCAAGAAGATACCATTTAACAGATAAACTGAAGGAAACTTGTGTAATTCCTTTCTCTAGGGAGCACTTTGTTCATACCTCTGTGATAGAGATACAATTTCCTCCCTTCCTATTTTCCTTTTCTGAGAACTTTCCTTCACGGCAAAGGATTGCTCTAGGATCCACAAGAGCAAAGGAATGCTCTAGGATCCACAAGAGAACTTTCCTTCACAGCAAAGGATTGCTCTAGGATCCACAAGAGAATAGTGCTACTCTGGTTCCTGAATTTCTAGTTTCTATTTCAGTCCCCTTGAGGCCTAACTGGGTTCTAAGACCTATATCTTTCTAATAATAAATTTGTTTTGCTTAAGTTTTTTTCTAGCAACCAAGTGACCAATGGATATAATACCCTGATAGACTATATGCTACAACTACATGACAGTTCTTCTGCTTATATCAGAAGTTGAAAACTGGCAACTCAGATTGTTTTACCTGACCCACAAGGTGTTTCTCAAAAAGTATGAATTACATATTATGAATTATACTCTTCTTCACCAGACTTTGATCAAGTTCCTGGGAGGCAGGGACTCTATCTTATGTATCTTTGTTTTCCCAGTGCTAAACTCAATCCAAAAATACTTGCTGACTGAATAAACTATGCCAATAACATTTCTATAAAACTCTAAAGTTCTGACAATTGATTCATATATGAGAAGTAATAGCAGACTAAAATCCTAGTTATCCCACAGGGAAAACAATAAATAATGTCAATATACAATAAAACATAAAATATAGAACACATAAAAATGTGTCCTTTTGCCCTAGTAAACCAACTCCTTCAAATGTATATATACTGAAGAAACAATTCAAAGGAAGAAAAAATATTATATGCATAACAAATGCCACAATATTATACAGTGAAAAGAAATAACAATTATGATTAAGTTTTGATATATGTATCAACTAAATAAGTTAGTATATATTCACTTAAAATATAATTATGAAAAAAATATAATTATGAAAATTATGAGAACATATACAGATAAGGGAATGCAACCTAAATTTTTTTTAAAGATTTTATTTATTTAACAGAGAGAGTGCACAAACAGGGGAAGCAGGAGGCAGAGGGAGAGGAAGAAGCAGACTTTCCAATGACTCTCTAATATGAGCTTGTTTTTTTATCCCTGCCTTTCTTCTCGGAAGCAAAAATTCACCAATGCATGAACACACACACAAACAGCAGCAGCAAGTAACTTAACCAAGGTCATATAGCTCAGAAGTGACAGTGAAAGGATATAAATCCACGTCTATTGATAGTAAGCCCACATTCCTAAGCCTCATACTAACTACACTGCCTACACACCCACTAATAAACACACATTATTAAGCACCTAGTGCACATAAAGCACTCTCCCTGGTATAAATAAGAACACACAAAAACACAATACATGGCACTTTTACAATTTTCAACGCAGTGCTTTATATGAAAAGCAAGATAAAGCATTGCTAATTAAAGATAAACATTGCTAATCCAAATCCAGTGTTTAATGCTTGATTAAATGTTGTAAGCATGTATCATAAATTTGATCAATTCTGAAGCCACAGAAAAGTACAAGAACTAAAATAATAAAAGTAGGAATTTTAAACATCTGAAATCTGCCTCTGTCAGACACAACTCTGCTAGAATTCAACAGCCCAGGAAAACAATTCACGTGTATGTATCAAGTGTACTCCAGCCATAAGAGACCTTTACCCAGATAGTACTTGTTTTTCCTTATTCTTATCATTTAAACAAAGAAAAAATTTTAATTTGAAAGCATCAATAATATAATAGTGTTATTTAACATATAACTACTGGTTAATGCGCCACAAATTTCTCATTTAACGCTCCACAACCTTGTGAAGTACTGCTATTCCATCCTACAACCAAGAAAATCTACAGGTGAGGAGGGATGCCTGGGTGGCTGTCAGTTAAACCTCCAACTCCAGGTTTCAGCTCAGGTTATGATCTCAGGGTCGGGAGATTGAGCCCCAATTCCACTTTATGTTGGGCATGGAGTCTGCTTAAAGTTCTCTCTCTCACTCTTCTCCACTCCCCCTTCTTAAATAAAAATAAAATTTTAGAAATAATAGAACCACTATATCAAAAGAGGGAAAGGGAAAAGGGAAAAGGGAAAAGGGAAAAGGGAAAAGGGAAAAGGGAAAAGGGAAAAGGGAAAGGAAAGGAAAGGAAAGGAAAGGAAAGGAGAGGAGAGGATGACTTCACTTGCATATCAATTCGTCTTCGCCTTCCTACGCTTCGCTCCTATTCTCGCGTTTCTCTCTACTCTTCTCGCTTCTCTCCCCTCCACCCCCCCTCCCCGCCCTCCCCTCCCCTCCCCCTCCCCTGCCCCTCCCCCCCCCACTCACCTCCCCAAACCCACAGAAAAAAATTAAATTCATGGGTGAGGCAATGAGAGATGAAGTGTACTAAGTGACAAAATCCAAACTGGAACCAAGGCCTAACAAATGCATGCTTGTAACTATTATGTTACACTAACTTTTTAAATCATAATGCTTTTTAACATGTGGTACCAATATTCAAAAACTAAGTATAATGCTTTCAACTAGGTCAAACAAGTAGGACACTAGGAAAAAAGAGAAGTAAGAGCTTGTAGGATGCTGCCACTTATTAATCTTAGGGGTTTTTTTTTGTTATTGTTTAAAAATATAAAATTTGTTTAAATAGAGTAAGAAATGCCCAGAGAAAATATAACAAAGCATTTAATAAACTCAATTAGATACATGTTCAGTGTCAGGTTTGTAACCCTTCATTAAGTGCAAGACACTGTGTTAATACTACTGAAGTCCAATACTTCTTAGGGTGAGTTGAACCCTACTGATTCAAAAATACATGCCCAGGGACGCCTGGGTGGCTCAGTTGTGGAGCATCTGCCTTTGGCTCAGGTAGTAATCTTGGGGTCCTGGGATTGAGTTCCACATCAGGCTCCCCAAAGGGAGCCTGCTTCTCCCTCTGCCTAGGTCTCTGCCTCTGTGTCTCTCATGAATAAATAAATTAAAAAAAAAAAAAAAACTTTAAATGCCCATCTCACACATTTTTGATATATAAACTGAGAAAAATCCTTTAAATAATTAATTTGGTAACATTCATCAAAAGTCCTAAAATTTTGTCCTGACAATTCCATTGAGAACGATCTTTAAAAAATAAAAATGAAAAATGTTTTTACTCAAAGATATTCATTATATCATTATCTAAGTGGCCAAAAAATAAAATTTAAATTATAAAGAAATTTTTAAAATAGCCTCAATAACTACCTATAATAGTTATTTTTGTTCACCATAATCCCTTTCTCAGGAAAACTACCACTCAACTAATCTGTGTGATCTTATTGTCAATCTTGATTTTCTGTAGGTTCCCCAACTCACCCTACCCAAAGCCATAGTGGCTAGTGACTTTGCAGTACTTCATCTCCCAGGTCCCAGGAATTGACTAAGAAATTGACAATTAAAATACATCAGCATCAACCTGTGGACATCAAGAAAGAGAGGTTGTCTTGCATTGTGTTGCTACGCTAAAAGCTATGAGTGTCTGGAAGTTCCAAAAAGAAAAGGCTAGAAGAACCCGGAAATGGAAACAGAGGGACGCCTGGGTGGCTCAGCAATTGAGCGTCTGCCTTCGGCCCAGGGCATGATCCTGAAGTCCCAGGATTGAGTCCCACATTGGGCTCCCTGCATGGGCCTGCTTCTCCCTCTGCCTATGTCTCTGCCTCTCTCTCTCTCTCTCTCTGTGTGTGACTATCATAAATGAAAGAAGAAAGAAAAGAAAGAAAAGAAAAGAAAAGAAAAGAAAAGAAAAGAAAAGAAAAGAAAAGAAAAGAAAAGAAAAAAGAAAAGAACGAAAGAAAGAAGAAATCAATGACATTATTTGAGCTCTTGGATCAAAATTATTTCCAAAGTCATCTCATCCCCCTCTACACATATAATTCCCAGTTATATAAACTAATAAATTCTTTTTAACTTACCAAAGCATGTGTTAAGTTTTCATCACAAGTAAGCAAGAGAACCATGACTAACACACCACCTAAAGAATGTTTAACTGAGTTAGTAATAGTACATCCATTCAATGGAATACTGCCGACAAAGCAGTTTAACTGTTAACCTGCATGACTAGTTTTAATCCTGGCTCTGCTACATATTCTCTACGTGCTCTTCAGTAAGTTACTGAACCTCTCCGGGCCTCAATTTCCTCATCTGTAAAATAAGGATATAATGGTACTCATTTCATACGATTGTTAGAAGTAAATGAGTTACTATTTACAAAGTACCTGGAACAGGGCCTACCACTAAAGTATATGTATAAATAAATAAGATATAAAAAGATATATAAATGAGATACATAAGTAAAAGTAACACAACATTGACAAAATCACATAATTACAGCGGTATTTTTAAAGACTTGTGCCCCGAAAAATGAAAAACTAGTTTTAAAGAAGCAAACACACTATTTACCAAAAGCATAGGGAAAAAAATTGGGATGTGCCTCAGATCTTACAAGAGACAGGATGAATTTGACTGGCTTCAAACAAATCCCTAGGACCTTCTCCAGTGGCACTATACTTATCATCAGACAGGAAGCACATACCTACTGTCAAGTGTGGAATCATGAAATCATACAATGTATCACATTTAACAATAGTTGCAGATACTATTAACAAGAAAACTTAAAAATTTAAATCTAGAAAAAGTTTGTCATGATCTCCAGCTAAACTGGTTTCCCAGGAAGGCACACATTATGAGCATAACCAATTCTTAATAATTCATATTAATGAAGAATAAATATTACAAGTCATCTACAAAAGTCACTCATATCTGACTTTGTAATGCATCTTTGTAGAATGTAAGCATTTTTGCTTAAATATGGGCATAACTTGTCTTCTTGATATTCTCAACAGTTCAGACCTAATAATGAAGCCACATGAGAAGATTTAAGTTTCAAAACCTAAAAATAAAGTTTCAAAACCTACTCCCTGGATCAGCTCTTCGTATCTTTACACACCATGCTTTGAATTCCTATTAACTTACTCAAATTCTGTCTCTCGTTAGATTTACGAAATAATACATGTTACCAAGAGATTTGTTTTACAAGCAATAAAGTAATTAAAATTAAATGCTTTAGGGATGCCTGGGTGGCTCAGTGGTTGAGTGTCTGCCCTTGGGCTTAGGGCGTGATCCTGGGATCCGGGATTGAGTCTCACATCAAGTCCCACATCAGGCTCCCCGCAAGGAGCCTGCTTCTTCTCTCTCTGCCTGTGTCTCTGCCTCTGTCTCTCATAAATAAATAAAAATCTTTAAAAAAAAATAAAATAAAACTATGTGCTTTAAAAATACTTCTTATAGGGATCCCTGGGTGGCGCAGCGGTTTGGCGCCTGCCTTTGGCCCAGGGCGCGATCCTGGAGACCAGGGATCGAATCCCACGTTGGGCTCCCGGTGCATGGAGCCTGCTTCTCTCTCTCTCTCTACAATAAATAAATAAATAAATAATAAATAAATAAATAAATAAATAAATAAATAAATAAATAAATAAATTTAAATAAATAAATAAATAAAATTAAATAAATAAATAAATAAAATAAATTAAAATAAATACTTCTTATAGATGTGCCATATTGAGCTTCAAGCCTCTTTTCCCTGCCCAAACACTAATAGCAAAGATCCACCACTAAAGCACTCAATTTTATTCAGAGACCTTTTTTAAAGATTTTATTTATTCATGAGAGACACAGAAAAAGAGAAGCAGAGACATAGGCAGAGGGAGAAGCAGGCTCCCTGTGGGGAGCCGGATGCAGGGCTCAATCCCAGGACTCCATCCCAGGACTCCAGGATCATACCCTGAGCCTAAGGCAGACACTTAACTCCTGAGCCACCCAGGCATCCCTATTCAGAGCCTTATGCATGAGATTATAAAGCCTCCACAGTAAGTAGTAACTCCTGTACTGACAGTGGAAAATTCTTTGTTCAAATTCTAATGTTTGTTATGGCTGTGATGGGCTTATAGGCCAAAAAAGGAAGATAAATGGCATCCCAATTAAGACTATTAAACATAAAAATAAGGTTTTTCATTAGTGTACCTCTAACATTTCCCATGAAAGAACTAAACAGATCTGAAAAAATGAAATGTAAGATTCACAGCTGGCACAGCCTTTTAAACTGGGTTGCTTGACTTGGGGCTTATTATGCATGTTACTTTTTATTTTTTTATTTTTATTTTTTGCGTGTTACTTTTTAATCTTATCTTCCTACATGTATAAAACTCATGCAAAAAACAAATAATAAAAGTTTACAGATAAACTTAATGAGCCTAAGAGACTGATTAGTAAATTTAAAAAAAAAAAAACTAAGAAATTAACCAAAACCAAATTTCTCTATTTTAGGCAATACATCCTTGTGGGTAAAATGCAGACTTTGTTCAAATCTCAGCCCTAACTGCATCATGGGCAAGGGTCTTCACTTCTCTGTGCTTCAGTTTCCTCGTCTGTAAAATGAGAATGAAAGTTATATATACCTCAGTTATAAGAAATAGCTAACTAAACTGTAGTTATTATTGTTGCTGCTAACCATATGACTCTCTAAAATATAACCTGCCTAAGAATTACTAACATAAGCATCTTCCTGGATCTGAAAATATATGCACATCAAGATATATAATCACTCCATTTTTAAGCAAACTTAACAGTCCCTCAACAAAACTTTTGTTGGGGGCCAATTCTACAGAGGACATCCTAGTATGCACCAAATACAGAAATGAACAAAACTGTCTCTGAATTCAAGACTTTTCCAACTAGTAGGCAAAATAAATAAAACTATAATAAAAGGCAACATGATGGAGATGCTATGAAATCATGACAAATCAAAACACTAATAAACAGAAAACACCTAAGTCAGGGTTAGTGGGGGGAGCAAACACTTCTTCCTGAATCTAATTACTTCATTACAGAGTATCACACTGTCATTTATGTAATTAACATAGTTTTTCATATATTCATAACAAGGCTTTAGAACGTAGACCATTAAAAAAAAAAAAGATCATTCAGCACACTACATACCACGCTGATAAATAAACCTGACATTTTTTTTCGTAACAATGAAGGCTATCTTCTCTTAACAAACCCAAACGCAACCTTGAAAAAAGGTCACATTGCTTCTTTAGGAAACATTTCTCTCACCAATAAATGAAAGCTTCCAAATTCTCCTCCAGTAAGTTTTATTAGGTCTAATGTCAAAAGAATAGTATTTTTGAAAGACCTTTGAGAGCCTTGAATCCAAACCCCCTCATTTTACAGATGAAAAGAAGCCACAAAGTACAAAGAAAAAAAAAAAAAGCACTAAGTGAGAGTCAGAAAACTGAATTTTGGTCCCAAGTCTTTCACAGCAAAAGCCTGGGCAAATAATCTAAGTTTCCTCATCTGTAAAATGAGAGGTTTGGACTCAATTGCTTCCAACGTCCCTTTCAGCTCTACAATTCTCATTTTATGAAACTGAAGCAGAGATAAGCAACTGGCCCAAGGTTACACAGCCAGTTAATGGCAAAGCAGGGACTACAGTAGGATTCCAATTATAACCAATGCACTTTCTCATCTGTACCATACTGCTTCTGCTTCATAACACTATTCTTCTAAATTATTCTAAGATTTTTGGAAATTATTAACAACCATGAAGGATTTTATGAAACTAAATGACTTATTTCTATGGTTCTTCTATAGAAAATGAGCTCTAGGGATCCCTGGGTGGCGCAGCGGTTTGGCGCCTGCCTTTGGCCCAGGGCGCGATCCTGGAGACCGGGGATCGAATCCCACGTCGGGCTCCCGGTGCATGGAGCCTGCTTCTCCCTCTGCCTGTGTCTCTGCCTCTCTCTCTCTCTGTGACTATCATAAATAAATAAAAAAATAAATAAATAAATAAAAAAAGAAAATGAGCTCTAAACCCAAATGCTACAAGTACATGTTGTCTCAAACTGTGTGTCACTACACAGTTGACCTCAACAAAATTATGGGAATTTATGCTTAACTTCCCTAAAATCTAACCTTTCAATCCAACTCACAGAAGAGATTATGTTCCTTATAAAATTAAAATATGAATTGTTAGGAGTAATGATAAATATTACATACATAATTCTCTGAATAAGATGAAAATTAAAATTCTTCACTTCAGGGCGCCTGGGTGGCTCAGTGGTTGAATGTGTCTGCCTTTGGCTCAGGTCGTGATCCTGTTGGGAGCCTGCTTCTCCCTCTGCCTAGGTCTCTGCCTCTCTCTGTGTCTTTCTCATGAGTAAATAAAATCTTAACTAAGTTAACTAATTAATTAAATTCTTCACTTTAGCTTATATTCTGGTTATACTTGATATGCATTTTTAAGTTCAAGAGTAATCAATTTAGACACTTTTCCTTCATGTATCCTGAAAAGACTAACTTTATTTTTTTTTTTTAAGATTTTATTTATTTACTCACAAGAGACAGAGAGAGGGAGAGAGAGAGAGTCAGAGACACATGTAGAGGGGGAAGCAGGGAGCCCAACGTGGGACTCAATCCCAGGTCTCCAGGATCACGCCCTGGGCTGAAGGCGGCGCCAGCGCTAAACCGCTGAGCCACCCGGGCTGCCCAAAAAACTCTCTAACTTTAAAACCATTAGAAAAGATTAAGCATTCCCCTGAACACATAAACAATCACAAATAAAAGACTACATGGTGATAGGTTCTCTTTCAAAACTGAAAATCAGCCCCCGCAGTATTCTAAATTCTGTGCACAAATATATTACAAACTCTACTAAACTGTATCACAAGCAGCATCTGATTCCCCAAAATGCCTTCAAAGCTTATTATATTTCACAGGGTATTTAGCAAGATTTCAGGAGGACTGATAATGCGGATTCCAGAAAATAATCAGAGGAAAAACACCATAAAAATGCAAAATAAAATCAACAATAGTTTCATACTAGTGGCTGAAGAGAATACTCAAAATTATATATACATATAGAAGTATAGTTTAACCACAGTATTTAGATATTTTTTTTAAATCCACAGAATGTTTACATTTTTAAAGTGGATGGGACCTAAAGTCACTTAATCCAGTAGCATCCAAAATAAGACTCGATCTCTCCCCTAACCAAAAATGTCCCTGTAGACTGCTTTAAATTCTTTCTGCTACATACTTTTTCCTAATTTAAATTTTGTTAACATATAGTGCAATATTGCTTTCTGAAATTACTAAAAACTTTTAAGATCAGTTTTTTCCACTGCTGGAGAGGTCTAGCATGGTCAAAAAATTATACTGCATTCTATCTATGCCTTTCTAACTTTCACCTGCTAGTCTACATCCTAAAGACAGAATGCATCTACTCTCTCTGCTATTTATGTTTTTGGAACACCTGAAGATAGCTGTCACGCTTTGCATTCTTTTAGTGGTCTCTTCTTTAGGCTATAAATGTTATGGTCCACAGATTACTTACTTGTGGGTCCTGGAGACAATTCTGAAATACAATGAACTTCCACACTGCAAGTAAAGTTTTAAAAAACCGCCTCTTGTCAAATTTTGGTGTAATATCAAAGAAAAATATATACAACTTATAAAAGGACTATTAAAATACACCAAGTTTTCTAACTACAAAGCTATTCGAAGCTGGATTCTCTTCACAATACCTCAATCAAAATATATCGCAACAGACTAAAGCAGAAGCAAACTTTAGCTGTCTTCTAATAAGCCAGAAACCAAAGTGATGCAAGAATATGAAACAAGGGCACCTGGGTGGCTTAGTGGCTGAGCATCTGCCTTTGGCTCAGGTCACGATCCCAGGGTCCTGGAATCAAGTCCTGCATCAGGCTCTCCATGGGGAGCCCGCTTCTCCCTCTTCCTATATCTCTCTTTCTGTGTCTCTCATGAATAAATAAATAAACTCTTAAAAAAAAAAAAAAAGAATATGAAACAAGCCACTAGTTTCCCTAACGTTTTTGTTTTAGAATATTTAATCATGGGATCCCTGGCTGGCGCAGCGGTTTGGCGCCTGCCTTTGGGCCAGGGCGCGATCCTGGAGACCCGGGATCGAATCCCACATCGGGCTCCCTGTGCACGGAGCCTGCTTCTCCCTCTGCCTATGTCTCTCCCTCTCTCTCTCCCTCTGTGTGACTATCATAAAAAAAAAAAAAAGAATATTTAATCATTTGAAAATTTGTTAACAAGTAATCAGCTTATTATTTTTGATAAGTATCTTTGAAACTATTTCTAAAACAGTAAATATCAATAGACATAACCCAGATAAATAAAATTTCTGTGGCGTCCTCGTAATTTTTAAGACAGTAAAGGGTTCCTGAGACCAAAAAATGTGTTTTCCCAGGGACAGATTCCCAGACAGCTAACTATCCTGGATTCTCTCCTTTCTCTCTCTCGCCTAATACATAAATGTGCCTCTATAAAGAAGGTACCTATCACATTATCTATTCATAAGCTAAAATCCTTAAACATACAACCCTGTCCTCCTACAGCTAATGATTTCAAGAAACTAAAAGGGCCACGTGGTACACCTTTATTTTTAACAACTCCCTACAGGTATTACTCAATCATCCAGTGTCAAGTATCTTAAATCTTCTAAGGGATGCAATCTGCAAACAGGAAAACAGAGCAAGTTTAATTACACTGTATCACCTTTTTAAGCAAACTACTTTCACTATTTACATAAAAGTAAAGCATAGGGATCCCTGGGTGGCGCAGCGGTTTGGCGCCTGCCTTTGGCCCAGGGCGCGATCCTGGAGACCCGGGATCGAATCCCACATCGGGCTCCCGGTGCATGGAGCCTGCTTCTCCCTCTGCCTATGTCTCTGCCTCTCTCTCTTTCTCTGTGACTATCATAAATAAATAAAAATTAAAAAAAAAAAGTAAAGCATATTATTCATATCTGGTAAGATGAACAGAAAAGAAAAATGCTAGTCTTCTGCATAATCTTTTGATTCTTAGCAATAACTAATTCAAAAGTACCCATATACTAATAGAAAAAAAAATCTGTTAATCTAGCCAATATGACTCTGGGTTCCTAGGTCTCAGTAAAGCAAAATTGACCACTATTTGGAAATTTACTTAATTTCTTAATTTCCCATTTCCTTAATCACAGGATTACTAGAAGATAAAATGGGATAGAGATCACAGGCTTAAAAGATCCAACATGAAATCTAGAGCTACACTGCTGAGAACCTCTCAGGGAAGTTCAAGATTGATAAAGGAAAATCTCTGAGATTCAGGAAAAGCAGTTGTCTACTTTGTATCATACCAATTCCTAAATTCCAGGACGCCTGGGTGGCTCAGCGATTTGGCGCCTGCCCTCGGCCCAGGGTGTGATCCTGGAGAGCCAGGATGGAGTCCCACATTTGGCTCCCTGCATCGAGCCTGTTTCTCTCTCTCTGCCTCTCTCTCTGCCTGTCTCTGCCTCTCTTTCTGTATCTCTCATTAATAAATAAATAAAATCTTTGAAAAAAAATTCCTAAATTCCAACAAATCCCTAAATCTTATTATAATATTTAAACATTATTAGGTATGCTTTATTTGTAATCAAATTAAACTCTATAAAGATGAGCATGAGAACAGGATGAGAAAGGAAGAAAGCCAAAATGTGAAGCACTGAAAATAATGTTACAATACTAGATTTTTGGTTTCAAATATATCAAAACTTCAAAATAATCCATATTTACAGATATTTACAATATATCTTCAAAAACAGCCCATTTTCAAAGTTAAAGTTTGCTTAAGAGCACTTCATCACATAACCTTAAAAATACATGTACACATATATATCTTTTAAGTCCAAATTTTTCTATTATATATTACATTAAATTGGTTCAATTCTTCAGAAACAAAGTTTGTTCTCACCTTGATACATATATTCAAGTTCTACTAATATTATTATTATTATTATTATTCTTACAGTCACTGTAAGTCCAAAGCTCTCTCAACGTACATCAATTTATACAATATACTAACACGTACACCTGCAAAAGATGCTAAACACTTGTTAAAATGAAAACTGGGATCTCACTCAATAGAAAATGTCTTCATCGTATATCTAGGGTTTCATATATGCAATTCCTGTTAGCACTAATGATATGAGACTGTAGCTTCAAGATAAATATATATAACCCTTGAGAAGATTAACACAGTTTTAACTTACATGCTGGTTGGTCAAAAAGAAATACACCACTGTGGCCATAGAGGTACTTGGTGAAATATAACGATCACAAAAGCATGTCTTGTTTTTTCATTAACAAAAGATTCACTAATTTACTTTATAAAAAGCCTACTGTAACCCAAACTTCTAGAAAGAATTCTGGTTATTCAGAAGTTCAAGCTAAATTATTCCAACCCCTCAGAATTTTCAAACATCAGGAAAAGTACAGAATAGTATAGAAGTTTGTTTTTTGTTTTGTTTTTTTTTTTTTTTTAACTAGAGTTGAAGTAATCTCAGAAACTCACAATCTAATTTTGCAGTCCCCAAATTACTGATAACTGATGTTACAGATGAACAATTCAACACTATGTCCTCTCAGTATCTAGTACAGCCCCTGGCTCACAGAAATGGCTCAATAAATATTTGAGAAATGAATGAATGAAAAAAAGGTAAAGCCTTTTAAAAGGCAGTCTTTCCCATGGCCATCATTTACTATAACTCATTGCACTCTCACTGATAACACTACCATTAAGCATCTTAATGAAACTACAAAAGTAGAAGTATGCTAAAAGCACCAACTGCTCTGTCTACAAAATAGATTTTGAAACATTCATTTACAAATTTTCAAGTGCAAAAAGAAAAATCGCCAGATGCACTAAATTTGAATTAGTCAAAAAATAAACTTTTATCTTGTGATAATCAGAACTCGGTGTTGGGGGTGAGAGGGAAAGGGGTCTGTTAATACATTCTGCTTGTCTAATGGATGCCATAAATCAAATCTTTCCATGAATTTTCTGGAGCAAATTCATGCCAATCTTTGAGCCTATTGTCACTTTCACACATGCTCACAGGAACAAAATGACAAAGAATGCTATGCCTGAACCACTAGATTCAGGGCACAAAACACTTGATTAACAATTGTCAAGGCCAGATAGTAAATATTGACAGAGATCTTCAAAATAAATTAACCCCACCGATTCCTACATAAATTAAAGCTCCTGGTTTCTTTGAAGGATTCACCAGACTACTGGACTTCCAGACGTTTTTTTTTTTGAAAATGTGGCTTCAGTCTCCCTGTGTGACACAACTGGGAGTGCACAGAACAACCCATTTACCAATTGCTGATGAATACCGCTAAACGTTTTCCCAGACAAAAGGGGCGTCAAACGCCGATTCCACGCGCGTTACATTCTTCCCCCATAAACGCGCGTTCTCCCAGATTTCACCTTATGTCGTACACTTAAAGTTAAATACAGCAAGTTAAAAAATGTAAGTCAAAAGCACTCCTGTGTCTTACTATGGCTGTGTAACTGCTACATCTGGCGGCAGCACCCTTTGCATGCAAGAAACCAGAAAACTTAGAAAACAATTGCTAACCGATCCGGTGCGTGTTTGCATTCACCTTTACCCCGGTTGTTTCCCGCAAGACCCCACGACCCTGCGAGAGAGAGAGAGAGAGAGAGAGAGAGAGAGGGGGGGGGGGGAGGGAGAGAGGACGCACAGACGCGCGGGAGGTGATGGCGAAGGAAGAGAAAGTTGCAGCCATCTGGAGGGGGTGGTTTTAAAAGCCTGCCCACGAGTCCAGCCTGTCGTTTAAACTGCTCTAAGGGGCCAGGCAGGGGATCCAAGTCGGGCTTTGACAATGTAAGCGACTCCCCCCGCCCCCCCCGCCCCAGGGGCAGGGGCCGTGCCAGCGAGGGCATCCTCCTCCGGGTCCCGGGCTGCGAGGCTCGCCGAGCGGGGACCGCCTCTAGGGGAGGAGTGCGCGGGGGAAGGGGAGGGGGCTCAGGGATGAAGGCTTCACCGGGAGGGAAAACCCACCGGAGAGCGGAGGCCAGGAGGTTAAGAGCGCTGAGTGCACTAGCAAATGGAGCAGAAAGGGGCTGGCGTCCGGGGGGAGCGGGGGGGCGCTTCCCACCCTAGCAGCCAGGCTGCTCCGAGCCCCGTGCGAGTCTGCGCGCCGCGCCGCGCCCCGCGCCCTCCGGCGCGCACCCCCTCGGCCGCCGCCGCCGCCGCCCGCGAACCGCCCCCCGCAGCCGGGCGGCCTCGCGTCCACCTCGCCACCATCCCCCACCCTGGGGTCGGGGAGAGAGACCGGGGGGGAGCGGAGGCCCGCGGGCGGGCGCGACGGCGCTTACCTTCCCTGGGCCTCCCGGATGGCGGCGTGTGATTCAGCAGGGACCTGGCCGCCGCCGCCGAGCCCGGGGTTGGAGACGTGGAGAGCTGGGACCAAGATGGCGGCCCCTCCAAACTTCCACTGCTACTTTGGACACTCATCAAGCTACTTTCTGGGAACCCGACTCCCCCCGTGCGACGGCGGCGGCGGCGGCGGCGGCAACGGCCCCGGCACCCGCCTCCGTCATGGCGGGGGCCGCGCGCTGAGGGCGAGCGACGGAGCGAGGGAGGGCAGGGAGGGGAGAGTCAAGGGGATGGGGGAGGAAGCCGAGGAGGGGGGGAGGTGGGGAGGGAAGAGGTGAGGGGAGGAGGAAAAGGGGGAGAAGCGAGGGAGCAGGCGGGCGCGCCGGGGAGGAGGCGGGGGGAAGGAGCGCGGCGGCGGAGGCGTCGAGGGGGCGCCCGCCGGGTGCGGGCGGAGCGCGGGCAGCGCCGGCCGAGGGCACTTCCGCGAGCGGAACCTGCCGGCACCTCTGCAGTGCGTCGGCCCCCGGCGTCGCCTGGGCGGCGGCGGCGGCGGCGGCGGGCGGTGGGTGGCGGCTGAGGCGGCTGAGGCGGCGGGGTAACCTCTGCATCAGTTACAGGCGGCGGCGGCGTCACGCGCCGCCTGTGCAAACACTATCGCGAGGCTCCTGCGCCTCCGGTAGCGGCGGCGGCGGCGGCGGCGGCCGCGGGAGCAGGCAGGGGGGAGGGACCTGCCAGGGGTGGGGGGGGGGGGGGGGGAGGGAGCCCGCGCGCCCGGCCGGAGGGAGGGAGGGAGGAGACGCGGGCGCCCGGCGCCCCTGGCGCCCCCGCCGATCGCAGCGCGGGGCCGGCGGACTGGCGAGCGCGGGGGCGGCCTCCTCGCGCCGGCCGGAGGGAGGCGCACCCCGCACGCGCCCCCGCCGCGTCGCTCCGCTCGGGCTCCCGCTCCGGAGCCACCTGACTCCCCCCCGCCCCCGCCCCAGCCCCAGCCCCGCGCCCGGCCCGCCCCCCTCCCTCCCGCGGAAGCGCGCCTTGCTCCCGACCCACACCCCGCCTGGGGAGAAGCGCGTCTGCCTCGCCGGGCTGCCGTTCTCAGGACTTCTAGCCGATCATTTCTCGAAACGGAACTGGAAAGTTAAAAGAGTTGCTTGCTTGCTGGTGTCTCTTGCCCCTCCGTACTGTGCAGAAAAAAAAAAAAAAAAAAAAAAAGACCTCCGTGCGTCTCCGCGTGTGTAGAATTGGGAGTGATTACTGCATAAAAGAGCTCAAAAAATAAGTTGGGGGCGAGGGTGGGTGAAAGTAAAAGTTGATGAATGTTTTCCAAAAAAAGACCATCCTTGCCGGTGTTGTGCACTCTGTGCAGTAGAGCAGCTCTTAAAAAAAAAAAAACAAAAAAAGTAAACGGACGATCTAAATAGAAAATTGTAAGTAATGCACTTGTTTAGGGAAACTATCCAGTGTTCATCTTGTGTTAGGGGGTATGGTTTCTAGAAAGTTCCAATTCGTCCCCATGCCGCCGCTGAGTCCCCTGCTAGAAAATCCCAAAGCAAATTACAGCATTTGCTAAAATTTATAGATGCAGTGTGGCTTTCTACACACCTACACACGTAAGACACACCAGGGATTGGGCATCTTGTACATAAAAGAGCAGTCTAATAGTTCGGGAAAAATACAAGGTTATTGCTCTCTGAAAAAACCAAATTGAATAGAACACTAAACAGATTATGATATAGAGCAACTGCATAGACATGAGGAAATGGTATGATTACCAGGAGGACAAAAATGTCATTTCTATTTTTTATTTTTATGACTTTGCATTTCTCATAGTAATGTTGTGTTCAGATAAGCTATCATGCTGGAATAGGACCTTGGTTGTCAGTTATCTCCAGAAGTAATTTTAGTTTTCTTATGCTGCAGATTCTTCAGTGAGTTTTTAGTCATGTTCTGCTTCTCAAACTTAAGAGGCGGATCTCAACAAATTAAAAAACTTGTGAGGTATAACCGACGTACATAAACCCATATTTAAAGGGTACCATATGAGAAGTTTTGATGTGTATACAACCCCAAAATGGATTCCATAATCAAGATAATGAATGTAGCCACCAGTCTCCACAAGTGTCCTCTACCCTGTTGATGTTCTCTTGCACTCCAACCCCACAACCAAGTAACCACAGGCCTGCTTTCTGTCACTTAGTTTGTATTTTCCAGAATTTTAGATACAGTGTGTACTTGTCTAGCTTCTTTTTCTCAACCTGAGTTTCATCTACATTATTGCACTTAATCATTTATTTTTTTATTGCTGAGTAGTCCATTGTATGAATATGCTCCTCTTTGTTGATCCATTCACCTGTTGATAAACATTTGCTTGGTATCCAGGATCAGGCTATTACAAATAATGAACTTTCACTCCTATAGAAGTCTTTGTGTGCACATGCCCTCTTTTCTCTCAGATACATATCTAGGACCTTACCATTAGACTTGTATACCAAAGTATGTGCACTCTAAGGAAGCAGAGTTCCTATAAAGGATATGCAGGTAAATATATGATCTTTTCTGTATTTTAAGAGTAAGCCTAATCAGCTGATTGTGGTGAAATGCGCATAGGACAGAGGATGTCTAGACACCTGGGAATTATTCTCAGCAGGTAACAATCCCTCTTGATTCAATATCCGCACCTGTGATAAAGAGGGTAGACACTAGATGATCTCTAAAGCCCGTACCAATGCCTAGACTTTATACAGAGCTTAGCTCCTCTCCAGTAGTAAACAAAACCCAACCAAAGAGACTTGATGGTAGGTTATCTTCTGCCCAACCTTCTCCACAGCTTCAGGTTATCTTTATACCAACCCAGGCTACATTTTATGCAGACCTGCTCCTTTTACTTTAAGTGGTAAATAGAGGACCACAGTATATACATATTTCAATTTACATATATTGTTAGTACTGCCTAGGAAGGACAATTAAATGATTGATTCCTGCTTTCTTGTGGTTTATGTTAAAGATGGTCAACACCGGGCAGCCCAGGTGGCTCAGCAGTTTAGCACCGCCTTAAGCCCAGGGCGTGATCCTGGAGACCCAGGATCGAGTCCCAGGTTAGGCTCCCTGCATGGAACCTGCTTCTCTCTCTCTTCCCTCTCTCTTCTCTGTGTGTGTGTGTGTGTGTGTGTCTCTCATGAATAAATAAATCTTTAAAAAAAATAATAAAGATGGTCAACACTAACTTGTGTAAAGAGGCTACTGCCAGCAGTAGGGAGCTAATTAAGTAAACTGGTTTAGCGAGAAAATGGAATATTATGCCATCATTTAAAATCAGGTTTTTAAAAAAATACTGAAAAAATGATAAAATTTTCACAGTGCTGTAAGGGAAAAGGGGAGTACGGTCCCAATTTGTGTAAAAGTATGCATAAGAAATTACTGCAAGGGTGTATCCCAAACAGTTAATAATAGCTATCTTTGGGTTGTGAGATTAATTATTCTTTCCTCCTTTATGATTTTCCAAATTTGGTACAATGGATCAATTTTAAGTCATTAAAACTTATACAAATATGTAACTTTATAAAATTATTATGATAAATGAAAATCTCAAGGTGAGTAGAGGCTCCCACATCCTGCACATCAGCTAGTTCATAGGCATTCAAATAGAGATAGATGGACGGCTAGAGTGGTAACTTGCACAATAGGACAAGGTATGGAATAGTCAGGAGAGTCCAGATTCAGACAACAAGGGATACCTGCCACTTCGGGGAAGGAGAAATCGAAAGAAGAGCAAGAAAAGATCATTGAAAGGGGGGTTTTGGCAGCTTCTTTGGGAAAATAATCCCAGAGGAAAAGCCAGCATGAGAACATAGAAGTGAACTGAGCAAGTAAAAGGAGAAGACAGTAAACCTGCCCAGAAAGAAAGGGGATGACCGGGGAAAATGCTCTTTCTGTGAATTGAGTGCTCCGTGAGGACAGACTCAAACCCTTGTTACAGTGCCTGGCACAGACCAAGGGCTCGGTCAGTGTTTGTGGAATCAATGAATGAATGTAGGATAAAGATCAGCAAACTGGGATACAAGTGAGGGAGCAATGCAGGAAAAAATGTCCTCCAGGGTCTCCTGATAGGTCACACACAAAAGGGAATATCCAAGCCCTAACCTATATACACTGATCGTAATTTATAACATATTTATTAGGCTCCATTTACATACATCATAGTAAAAATATTTACAAAGCAGACAATACTATAGATAAAATGAATGCATTTTATACCTCTTATCATTTGATTCCTTCCAAATTTGAGGAAATAATGCCTAAGTTCCTTTCCCCCAAACCTAAATTCCTTTCTCCTCTCTTTCCGGGCAGAAATGAGCCTAGAGAATGGATGTGAAGTGGCCTTTCTAAATATTCCTCCATAGGGGATCCCTGGGTGGCGCAGCGGTTTGGCGCCTGCCTTTGGCCCAGGGCCCGATCCTGGAAACCCGGGATCGAATCCCACGTCGGGCTCCCGGTGCATGGAGCCTGCTTCTCCCTCTGCCTATGTCTCTGCTCTGCCTCTCTGTGTGTGTATGTGTGTGACTATCATAAAAAAATAAAATAAATATTCCTCCATATTGTGGGGTGCTACAGCCAGTTCATACTGCCCAGAGAGCAGATTGTGTACATCTTTCCCCATTTCAGTTAGTGATGTCACACTGGTAGCTTGAAATCAGTATTTACAACTCCAAAGTCATCAAAAGCTACAAATCAGGGCTCCCTCACCAGCATACTGTTCTTCCCATAGTGCATACATCATTTCCTTGCTGTCCTCTGTTTCCCTGCCTTGGCTAAAAGCCTAGGGAGGACAAGGACCTCGTCTGTCATGTTTATAGTTGTATTCCCAATGTCTAGCACCTGCCTGGCATCAAACTGATGCCATATACATATTGATTGAGCCAAATAATCACCCGCATACTGGTTAGCAAGCATTTGAGCACCCTGAGCTAACAACTGGGTTGGCTGCTCTGGCAGAGGAAGAAAGGATCAAATACTCCACCATCCCCTCACATTTCGTTGGCCAATGTTTGTGATTTGGTAAAGTTTCCTAACCCTGTTCGGGTTGCCAGATGAAATATAATTTTTGCACGGACCATACTAAAACCAAAAAAGTATTGATTGTTTTTGTGAAATTTGAATTTAGTTGATCCTCCTATATTTTTATTTATTATATCTGGCAACCCTGGCCTTTTTGAACTAAGCAGAAAATAGTTAATGAGTTATTACCTTGTAAAGTTGAAAACTATGACCTAGAAATTCCATTCCAAAGAACATATCCTACAGGAATTCTTGCTCATGTGTTACAGGACATAAGAACAAGAATGACCATAGCAGCCAAAAACTGGAAGCCACCCAGATGTCCATCAACAAGAGAATGGATAAGTAAACAGTTATATATATTCACTCAATAGGATATTACTCAACAATTAAAATGCTCGCAAGCATAATGCTGATTTAAAAGGACAAAATAAAGAAGGATGAAGTCTGTTTGACTCCATGTATAAATATCCAAAAACATTCAAACTAAATATGTTGCTTAGGAATAGATATGTGGGCAAAAGTAGGAAGAGGAGAGAAAAGAGGATGAGAAGCCAAAATCAGAGCGGTTACTTCTGTCAAGGAAAAGGGGGGATGTGATGGTGGAGAACTGGCAGGAGCTTCGAAAGCATCAGTAAATGTGCTACTTCTTAAGCTGCATGGGAGTATGGAGGTATGTTCATCTTAATTTTTTTCTTTAAGCTACGCGTGTGTATGTTTTACTTTTCTATACAAAATATTATCTTACAAATGTTTAGGACATGAAGAAAGCTGTGCCTTCTTTATCAGACTGATCTCAGATGCCCTCCTTGTCTCCTCTGCTTGGACTCATCCCCAGATTTGATTTTCTTCCTTGTGCAAATGTACGCGCACAGATGGAAACTCTAAAGATGCCTGTCCTACCATTGCAACATGCCACCTCAATAGTGTTTTGGTGGATGCTTAGATAAATTACTCCATCACATTGGATTATGAAGAATTCTCATTTCACTGAGTTTGCTCTAACTGCCCTGCACAATTCACAAAGCCTGCTTGAAGATTTTGGTGTCCATATTCCTGTAGAGCTAGTTCTAAGGTTTTGTGCATAATATGCTAGGTTATACTTTCTCTGCTCTCTCCAGCATTGGAAATGGTTTCCTACAGGTTTATCAACTCATGGAGGAGAGGGGTTGATCTATATGTAACAAAACTGGAATTACTAGATTCTCAAAACTGATTCATTTCGCCTGAGGTTAAAAAATTGTAATCAACTTCAGCACAATATTACCTCCCCAGAGTGTACTAGAAGCTGTCCTCCAAGGACATGAGTATTACAACATGTTTACGAAAACAAAGTACAACAAGCAAACAGTGCTCATGCAGCAGATTTAAAATCAACAATGTACCTCTTAACAGAGCAGTCTACTTAGAAAAGTGATTAAGAAAACATAAAACCATGTAATCTAGTGTTCCGCTTCACTCAAAATTTTACTGATTAAATTGAAATATAAATTCATCACATTAGAGGAAAGATGAAAGATTCCCAAAACTTTACAATGAACTTTGTTTCTATGATATGAAATTTTTTGTAGGCACAGGAAATCATGTTACTTTTAATAAAAATTAATATCCAACATTCTTGATTTTTGACAATATCTTTCCAATGACACAGTTTAAAGACTTTCAAAATCACTTAATGCTTTTTCCAGGAAATATAAAGTGCTAAATCTTTCTTAATCAGATACGTGACAAAAATAAGTAGAGATGTCTATAACCTTATACATATTCAGAAACTTTGAAACAATATAGAAATGTCAAATATTGATGAGAATTTCTTTCCCCTCCAAAAAGAAGTAAAAATGCCACCATAAAGCAAATGGAGGCATTCTAAGGTGCAAGTAATATTCTGTTCCTTAAATTAGGTGCTGGTTGGAAGTGAATGTTAAACAGTTTGTGAAAATTCATCAAACTGTACACACAATAAAAAGTTAGAAAAAGGGGCACCTGGGTGGCTCAGTGGTTGAGTGTCTGCCTTTGGCTCAGGTCATGATCCGGGGTCCTGGGATTGAGTCCCACATCAAGCTCCCTACAGGGAGCCTGCTTCTCCCTCTGCCTAGGTTTCTGCCTCTCTCTGTGTCTCTCGTGAATAAATAAATCGAATCTTAAAAAAAAAAAAAAAATTAGAAAAAATGGAAAAAAAACAACCCTGCCACTTGTGATGATAAGTAAATACATACACATATAGACAAATATTTAAGGGAAAATAATTTTGTTTAATGAGAAAATGAGAAAGAGGGTTTTTTTCTTGTTAAGGAAAATGTTAATACAAGGGGAAATGATTGGTGGTTTCTTATGGGAAGAAGTTAAGAAAACGATGTCTTAAAATCAATAAACATACTATGAAATTTCTAAAACTGCTGCTATGAGAAAATCCTCAAATATCTAATTCACTATTGTTCATTTTGTACATTTGGTAAAGAAAGTTGTTTGGCAATGGTTGATAACCTGTATATCCACCAGTAGAAACAGTTATGGACTGATAAACATTCGTTTCCGGAAATACATGTTGAACACCTACCTGCATAAAGCAATTTGCCAGGTGCTGTGGGAGTACAGAGGTGAGTCAGACAAGGAGCTTAGAGGTGATAGCAAAGAAGAGTCAGGAAAATGACTACCATCCAAAGTTAAAATGATCCATACCAGAGATAAAGTATAGGTAAGGGGGAGATCACATTTGAGGCTTCCTAAAAGAGTAGCCAATTTTAGCTGGGCCTCGAAATGCACCAAAAAAGTGATCTAAACTGTTATTTCTTTTTCAAGATTCAAAACTCAACCATCAGAACCTGAATCTATTCCATAGACAAACTTAAGGCTTTCTTCTATTTTTTATTATAGCTTCAGTTTCATACAATCTTAAACTTTTAGTTCAGTCTTTGCTTTCTTCTCTTTTGTTGCCTTGTTTAGAGGCCTCTACACACTTTCCAATCCCTTGTAGAACTGCATCTTTTCATTTAGCATTCTCTTTGCTCTAGGGTTTGGGATGGTTTGAGAGAGAACAGGGACATAGTAACAATAGTAATTTTACCGAAGAAACTAAGTCATCTATTACTCAAAATGCAAAAGAGAAGCCTTCTAATTAAGTCAAAAGCATTACTTATATTGGTAATCAACAAAAAAGCATACAGGAACATTCTCCCATAAATTGACACAATGTGATGAATCATAAAATCATGAATCATAAAAAGAACTCATGATTTGGAAGATAGAGGTTGGAAAGAATTGGTAGAGATCTCTAAAAAAGACTTTAGCTATAGACATTAATTAATATAAACACTAATAATGATAAATGAATTGATACTAAGTCTAAAATGCTAATTGAACTATAGTAAAATATAATTATATTAAGATTTTATTTATAATGATGGGATTTCCTTGGGAAGGCAATTTAGCAATATGTATTGAGACTATTTTTTAAAAAATTATTCCTGGGGCGCCTGGGTGGCTCAGTCTGATAAACATCTAACTCTTGATTTCAGCTCAGGTCTGAATATCAGGGTCATGAGATCCAGCCCTTCCTAAGGCTCTTTTATCATCAATGAGGAGTCAGCTTCCTCCTTCTTCCTTTCCCTCTGCCCTTCTCCACCCTGTCTCTCAAATAAATAAATAAATCTTTAAAAAAAAAATATTCCTTCGATCCACTAATTTCATTCTGGGAATCTATTCTAAGAAAACAATCCTTTTTTTTTTTTTTTTTTTTTTTGAGAGAGGGTGCAGGGGCTGGGGAGGGCAGGTAGAGAAAGAGTCTTAGGTAGACTCCATGCTGAATGTGGAGCACTGAGCCCCACCAGCAGCTGGATCTCACAACCCTGAGATCAGGACCTGAACTGAAACCAAGAATCCAGTGCTTAACCAACTGCACCATCCAGGTGCCCCTCTAAGAAAATAATCTTAAATTAGAAAAAAATGTGAGTTTTCTCTTTCTGCACAAAGATAACCTGCAACATTATTTATAATAATAAAAAGTTGAAAATAACCTAGATGTACAATAAAGGTATATAATAACTTATGGATCATCTACTTTATAGAATATAATAAGGTCATTAAAATGATTGTGAAGGAGCTCCTGAGTGGCCCAGTCGGTTGAGTGCCCTATTCTTGATTTTAAGTTCATCTACAGGAGATCGAGCAGCTGCTTTGGCGGGAAAAAAAAAAAATAAAAAAATTAAAAAATGATTTGAGATGTTCTTGTATTTTTTTTTTTTTGATTTTTATTTTTTAGGTCACGAAAAAATCGATCAGGAGACGGCCCACCCCGCTTGTGCCAGATGGAGTCGATTAAGCTCTCCTCTGCCCCGCCCCATAAACAATAAATAAACTTTCATCCAAGATGCATTATGAAGATTTTATAATAACCAACGGCTGATTTGCTGATTTCAGAAAATAAAGCAGAATATGAAAACTTTATATATAATATAGTCTCAATCATATAAAATGTGTATATTAAAAAAGAGGGGCACCTGGTTGGCTTAAATGGTTAAGCTTCTCCCTTTAGCTCAGGTCATGATCATGGAGTCCTGGGATGGAGCCTCAGGCTCACCGCTCAGTGGGGAATCTGCTTGTCCTTCTCCCTCTGCCCCTCCCCCTGCTTTTGTGCTCTCTCCCTCTCAAATCAATAAATAAAATCTAAAAAGAAAAAAAATTGAAAGGAAGTATACTAAAATATTAACAGTGGTTGTCTTTGTGTGATAGAATGATGGCAGATTTTTGTTGCTGGCCTTTGTACAACTGGGTATTATCTAAATGTTTTAAAGGAATAACAATTACTTAATGAGAAAAAAAAAACTTGTATATTTTCAAATGACTGGATTTACTACCCCAGATTAGATTAATAAAGAGCAACAAAAGGAAGCATTAACAGGAGATAAGGGAAAAGATGTTTGGTGCCTCCTTTCCCATAGAACTTCTGAGTGTTATTGTTTGACTTTTTATTGGTACAATTAAACAAATGTAGATTTTAAAAGTATTTGTTTAAAACTCTCAGGAACCCACCAGTAGAATCAGAGGAATGTCGACCTTCTCAAATCACAGTAGAAAATAAGAGCAAACAAAACCAAGTCTGCAGAGCAAATGACAAAACTGAAAAGAAACAGCATGAAAGCAAAGGCACAGAAACATGGCAATAGAGAGACTAAGCATTGTAAGTTTAGTTATTAAATTTAGATTCCCTATTAACAGAAAAAGCTTCTCAGTTTGTGTTAAAAATTAAAATCCAATACTTTGCTGCTTATAAAAAATACATCTAAATAAAATAACACAAAAAGACTAGAAAAGAAAGAGTGGGTAAAAATGTAGTAAGCAAGCTTGCAATATATTAGAGATAGCAGTATTAGGTTACAATGGAATTCAAGGAAGACATTTTAAAGGTTATTTTCATTTAATACAAACATTAGTTACTCCTTGTGTATGCCATAGACACCAGCAATTCACAAAATGAAAAATATGATTACTTAATGATGGGAATGTAGTAGAACCACTACCTCTCCTAGTTTTCCTCTCCACCTTGAGAACAAGGGAAAACTATCCCCAGGTTCCTTTCAAGGTCAGGGGCCCATGTTTCCAGGTATAGACAATAGAACAGGGGCAAAAATAAGGTGTGTCCCAGGCAGACCAGGATTTGAAAGTCTGCATGCCACCACCACACTCTTCTCTTTTAACAGAGATTACAGAAGCCACATAATAATATGAAGCCACAAGATGAAAGTGACCTGGATCTCCCAGCCACTGCAGGGAGACCAGCTGCCTTATAAGTTGACCCACTGGCAATGGACTTTGGATGAGGAAAAAAAAAAACCTATGTTGTTTTAAGCCTCTGAAATTTGGTGCTTTATTTGCTATATATAGCCTGTCTTGTGTTAATTAATATAATAGAGAAATGTCAAACTGCCCAAATAACCAAGAAATTCAAATTAAACAAAGAGGTACCATTTTCCATATGTTAAACTGGAAAAATGACAACAACAAACCTTAAAATATTAATACTCAGGGGAATGGGGGAAAGAATAATCTTTTCTTTTTTTAAGTAAGCTCTATGTCCAGTGTGGGGCTTGAACTCACAAACCTGAGGTCAAGAGTCATGTGTTCTACCAACTAAGCCTGGCAGGTAGCCCAAGGATAATCTTTTCAATAAATTAGGCTGTCAAATGGATATCCACAGGAAAAATAAAGGCCAGATGGATTGTTGATCTAAATATGAAAATAAAAAATAAAGTTCTTAAAAGAAAAGATAGGGAAATATCTCCATGATTTATAGGTAGGCAAAGATATAAGGTATATTAAATAGGACACAAATTATGCTGACTATAATGAACAAGTTTGATAAACTATATTAATATAATATAATCACAAGGGAGCCAGGGTGGCTCAGTTGGTTAAGCATCTGCCTTTGGTTCAGGCCATGATCCCAAGGTCCTAGGATCAAGCCCTATGTCAGGCTCCCTGCTCAGTGGGGAGCCTGCTTCCCCCTCTCCCTTCTGCTTGTGCTCTCTCTCTTGCTATCTCTCTCTCTCTCTCAAATAAATAAAGTCTTTTTTTTCAAATAAATAAAGTCTTAAAAAATATATATGTATATACATAATATAATCACCAAAAGACTTTTGATCACCAAAAGATTTGATTTAAGATAATAGAAACAAACGTAGAGTGGGGAAATATATTGGCGATACATATATTTATAAGGACTTGTATTCAGAATATGTAAAACAACAACAACAAAAATGTCCTACAAATCGATAAGGAAAAGGCAAACAAAATAGTAGAAAAATAAACAAAAAACTCGAAGTTACTTCACAAAAGAGAAGTGGCCAAATGGCCAAAAAAAAAAAAAAAAAAAAAAAGAAAAGATGCTAAACATCTTGAGTTAACAAGTAAATGCAAATAAAAGCCAAATGAGATAGCACTCACCAGAAAGACTAAAGTGAAAAAGACAAAATGTCAGCAAGTGTGTGGAGCACTGGGAATTCCCATACATTTGGTGGGATTGAAAAGTGATACCCTTAAAAACTGAGGGCAGTATAACTAAACGAAACATATACATATGCTGCATCTGTCAGTTCTATTCCTAGGAATATTCCCAACAGCAATGCATACATGTATTCATCAAAAGACATCTATAGGAATTTCATAAAGCAGCACTACTCATAGTAGCCCCAAACCAGAAACTATTCAAATGTCCACCAGAATAAATACATTGCAGAACATTCACACAATGGAGTACTATACAGAAATGAGAATTAATGGATGACTAACACAGTGACGGATGAATTGTACAAACAATGCTGAACAACAGAAGATAGACAAGAAAGATCACATACTACACGATTCCATTTACATAAAGTTCAAAAACAGGCAAACCCTTCTATGGCATTAAAAATCAAGACAGTGGTTACCTTTGAGGGTGTGTGAGGGAGACTTCTGAGGTGGTGGTAATGTGCTGTTTCTTTTCTTTTTTTTTTTTTTAAGATTTTATTTATTTATGCATGAGAGAGAGAGAGAGAGAGAGAGAGAGGCAGAGACATAGGCAGAAGGAGAAGCAGGCTCCATGCAGGGAGCCTGACGTGGGACTCCATCCTGGTCTCCAGGATCACGCCTTGGGCTGAAGGCGGCGCTAAACCGCTGAGCCACGGGGGCTGCCCTAATGTGCTGTTTCTTGATTTAAGTTTCAAGTTACATAGTGTGTTCACTTTGAAAATTCATCAAACTGTACACTTAGATTTGTACATTTTGGTGTACCTATATTTTACTTCAATAAAATATTTAACATACATAACAAAAATATATGTATGCCACAAATATATAATACCAAATTATGGCAAGTACCTAGTTAAACTTGTATTTTTTAATACAATTTAATTTTAAGTAATCTCTACACCTAATGTGGGCTCAAACCTGTAGCCTCAAGATCAAATGTCACACATTCCACCCACTGAGCCAGCCAGCCTCCTCTAAACTTGTATTCTTATGCATTGTTTTGTATAAAGGAAAAACTGGTACAACCAGTTTGGAATGTAATTTGGATATACATGTATAACACATATTACCTATATAACAGACAAATATATTCTCATTTCTGAGAATCTGTCCTAAGGAGAAAAAAAAAAAAAAGTGGGGGGAAAACTATGAATAAAAATGTTTATCAGAACTAAAGTCAACTATAACTATAGCATATCCTTTGATGTGTTTTTATTCAGCCACTGGTATGTCTGCTTTGAAAACTCTGTGAAACATGACAAAAGCTTTTGGTATAATGTCAAATACAAAAAGGAAAAGGAAAATTATGTACACCTGATTATTATAATTAAAGATATATTAGAAGAAAATAACTAGAAAGGAAAACACACAAATGATACACATACATCTTCCCTGCCTGGTCTCATCAATTCCTGTAACTCCAAGAATCACTTATGTATTGATGACTCTTAAATCTGTATCTCCAGCCCGCACATCTCTCTCGAACTCCAGGATATTCAAACTGGTCACTTCACATGTCCTCTTGGATGTTCCATGAGTCCCTCAATTTCTTCCTCCTACATTTGTTATCTTGGGTAGAAAGGTGGCCAGGAATAGGAACAGGGGTAGGGATTCAGTTATCCAAACCAGAGATCTGAGAGTCATTCTTGTTTCCCCTCATTCCTCATACCCGACATCCCCATCCTTTACCATTCCCTAAGTCCGCAAGGTCTCCTCAAGAGCCTTTGAATTCGTCCCATCCATCCATCCATCCATCCATCCATCCATCCATCTATCCTTCTGCCATTGCCTATATTATTACCCACCTAGATTATTGCAAAAGCTCTCTTTCTTTTCTTTTCTTTTTTTTTTAAAGATTTTATTTATTTATTCATGACAGACACACAGAGAGAGGCAGGGACACAGACAGAAGGAGAAGCAGGTTCCATGCAGGGAACCTGACATGGGACTTGATCCTGGGTCTCTAGGATCACACCCCGGGCTGAAGGTGGCACTAAACCCCTGAGCCACCGGGGCTGCCCTGCAAAAGCTTTCCAACTGGTGTTCCATCCTTCAGTTTCAGGCCCTTTCAGTCCAGCTGCTTATGATTATATTTGTAATACCAACTCTGAGCCTGCTTTTCCACTTTAAAAGTCTTCTGTGGCTACTTGTAAGTGATTGGATAAAGTGCAAACTCTCTAATATAGTTTATGTGATTCTTTTTATCTTTTTTATCTTGTTATTACTGGCCTGTCTTTCCAGTTTTATGCCTGGTTCATCAGAAGCCCACACTCCAGTCACACCAAAGTTATTACAGTGGCCAAACAGGTTATACTCTGTGTTTCACTCCCCTGCCTTTTTCCACCTCAGAACTCTCTTTTGTCCTCCACTTTTCCTGACCTTATTTGCTTGGCCCATTGTCTAAGACTCAGGTCACACCTTTCCTTGACTGGGAAGTCTTCAGGGATCACATTTTTACATGATTGGACTCATGGGGAACACCTAACTTTCCATCTTGGTTTTTTTTTTGGTTTTTTGTTTTTTTTTTTAAGATTTTATTTATTCATGAGAGAGAGAGAGAGAGAGGCAGAGACACAGGCAGAGGGAGAAGCAGGCTCCATGCAGGGAGACTGATGTGGGACTTGATCCCGGGACTCCAGGATCACGTCCTGGGCTGAAGGTGGGTGCTAAACTGCTGAGCCACCCAGAGATCCCCTCCATCTTCTTTTTGTCACTAAAGTTGGAACATGAGCCATTTTCAGGATGCCCAGGTTGCTCAGTGGTTGAGCATCTGTCTTTGGCTCAGGGCATGATCCCAGGGTCCTGGGATTGAGTCCCATATCAGGCTCCCCACGGGGAGCCTGCTTCTTTCTCTGCCTGTGTCTCTGCCTGTCTCTGTGTCTCTCGTGAATAAATAAATAAAATCTTTTTAAAAAAAAAAAGAACAATTTTCTAGTTTGCCAAGGTACTCTTCATAATTATAATTTAATACCCGATGTTTAACTTCCCTAGTTTCTCTGCTCCCTCAGTGTATTGCATATAATAATCTTTATCACATCACTTATGGCTTTGTTTTGTAATTTTTTTTAACGTATCCACTTCCTCCGCTAGCCCCTGAATTACTTGAGGGCAAAGATTTGTGTTGTTTATTTCTATGACCTCAGCACAGAGTCTGCTGCAGAGTAGGAATTCACTAAATGAAAGTGAATGACTGAGTAAATAATGGTGGTTGTGTTAGTACAATAGAATATGAGTGATAGTTTTTTGCTTTTTCTCAGGTGCCCAAACTTAGTGGCTACTTATTCATAGATTCACCATCTTAAAAAAAATGGGGAGGCAGAGTAGTAGATTTAGAATAAAACTTTCAGTAATATTTTATCACCTTTACCATCTTCAATGATTTTTTTTCAATTCTCTGATTTATCAAACATCTCACAACCCCCAATTTTGTCTAATATGTGTATATGCAATGAAGAAAGACTGGAAGAGCATTTGTTATCTCCTGTTCTGTTTGCAACACAATCATCATGCCTAATTAATAGTTAACTCTCAGTCCTGATCTTACTAGTTCTTCTAGCAGGATTTGACTCAGCTGATTACTCCCTCCACCATGAACCTCTGTCTATTTTTTTTTTTTTTTACCTCTAGGGCATGATCCGAGTTTCCCTCCTACCTGGAGGGCTTCATTTGTTCAATCGGTCCGTTGCCAGACTCTCTGCCTCCTCTTATGATCCACTGAATGCTGGAGCCCACCAAGGCTTAGTTTTTTGCTTCCCTCTCTTCTTGTCTTGCCCCTCCTCTTTTTACCATCAGCTACCTCATTTCCTTTAGTCCTGGTTCTCAAGTCTGGCTACACATTTGAATCACTGGAGAAACTTTTTAAAACATGTCAAATCCAGGCCCTTTTTATATTAGAGTGTCTTCAGGCAGAGCCAGGATTTCAGAGGTTTTAAAGTCTCCAAGTGATTCTAATATGGGGCCAGTGTTAAGGATCACCTTGGGTGGAGTTAAGTGTGTTCTCCATGCAGATTAGTCCAAAATATATGGCCCCAGCCCTGACCTCTCTTTAAGCTTCAACCTCGAATATCCAACTGGTTCATAGCAGCTTCCCTTGGCCTATCCAATGACAAGCATATCTAAATTTTAACTCTTTTTTTTTTTTTTAATTTTAACTCTTGATTTTTGCCCCCAAACCCACTCCTTCCCCAGTCTTATTCTAGAAAGGGTCCCATTATTTAATAGTTGCTCACTCTAAAACCCTAGGAATAATTTTTGATTCTACACTCTCTTCACTTTCCACATCCATACAATTCGATCCTGATCTGCTGTACACTAAAAGAATTTTCCAAAGTTTACCATTTTTCCTCTCCTCCAAGGCTATTGTCCTAGCCTAGGCTATTATTATCTCTTACTGGTAATTGGGTCCTTGCTTCCACTCCTGGATTTCTCCCCTTCATTTCTCACACAGTGGCCAGAGAGATCTTGAATAAATATATAATTGATCATCTCATTCTCTTGCTTAAAACCCTTCAGGAGGGGGCAGGGGTGGCTCAGTGATTGAGTGTCTGCTTTCGGCTCAGGTTGCGATCCTGGAGTCCTAGGATGGAGTCCCACATTGGGCTCCCCATGGGGAGGCTGCTTGTCCTTCTGCCTCTATGTCTCTGCCTCTCTCTCTCTGTCTCTCATAAACAAATAAAATCTTAAAAAAGAAAAAAAAAAGAGAAAAGAAAAACCTTCAGTACCTATCTTCATGCTTTGAAGAAAATCCAGGTTTTGTTCACAAATGACCTGGCCTCTGTCTACATCCCCAGCCTTCCTTCTGATCCTCTCTGCCTTGCTTGCTCTGCTTTACTACATTGGCTTTCTTAAAAGTTTTTCCTGAAACAGAGCTGGCACATTCCCATCTCAGGGCCTTTTTCTTTTAATGTAAACTCCTCCCCCACTGTGGGGCTCAAACTCACAGCCTGGAGATCAAGAGTCACATGCTCTACTGACTGAGCCAGCTAGGGGCCCCCCACCTCAGGACTTTGCACTTTGTTTTCTCTGCCTAGAAAGCTCTTCCACCAGAACTTAACATGGCCTGTTTCCTCACTTCATTCAGGTCTATGCACCAATGTCTCCTCTTCAGAGAAACCCCCCTCAACCACTCTACCTGTAGTTCTCCCTCTGACCAGCTTTATTTTTCTTTATATTTTTAAAAGGTTCATTTCTTGATTTTTGAAGGAGAGAGAGGGGGAAAGAGAAAGAAAGAGAGTGAATGGGGAGAAGAGGCAGAAAGAGTGAAAGAGGGAAAGCAGACTCCCCGCTGAGCAGGGATTCCAATCAGGACCTGAGCTAAAACCAAGAATTGACCCTTAACCAACTGAGCTACCCAGGTGCCTGCTTTATTTTTCTCTAGACGTCTTCTTCGCTATCTGAAATTATATTACATATATGTATTTTTTCTGTGTTAGTAGTCGGTGTTTTTCACCCTAGAATGCAAGCTCCCTGAGGGTCAACTTTTATTTATGTATATCTGGTTTCCCATCACCTGTTTTTATCTTTAACATATCTAAAATTGGGATGCCTCTTAAAATTAATGGCATGGACATAGTGAAATTAGCAGTGTTTTTGTCTTTGTATAATACAAAATAAAAGTGAACATTATAGTCAATGTATTTTACTTTTTTCCTTTCAATTTTATTGAGATGTAATTGACATATAGCACTGTATAAGTTTAAGGTATACCACATAGTGACTTACATATATTGTGAAATGATTACCACAATAAGCTTAGTTAACATCTGTCACCTCATATACTTACCAAAAAGAGAAAAAAAAAAAAAAAGAAGAAGGAAAAAGAAAAAATGTTTTACCTTGAGATGAGAACTTTTAGGGTCTACTCTCCCTAGCAACTTTCATATACATGTACAGCAGTGTTACTATGGTCATCATGTTATATTTCACCTCTCCGGTACTATTTTATTTTATTTTATTTTATTTTATTTTATTTTATTTTATTATTTTTTAAAGATTTTATTTATTCATTCATGATACACAGAGAGAGGCAGAGACACAGGCAGAGGGAGAAGCAGGGAGCCCGACGCAGGATTCGATCCTGGGACTCCAGATCACGCCCTGGGCCAAAGGCAGGCGCTAAACCGCTGAGCCATCCAGGGATCGCCCCTTATTTATTTTATACCTCAAAGCTTATACCTTTTGACCCTCTTCATCCAATTCCCCCACCCACTACCAATAGTCAATGTGTTTTAGACTCAATGAAATATGGTGGTAGGCACTCAATAAGTAATATAATGGGCTGGGAGCACTGAATTACCATATAAATAATTAGAATAAATGTTAACATACCTGGACCCAAAAAATTATATCCTGGTTACCAAATAAATAGAAGAAATGCACCATAGAGACACCTGGGTGGCTCAGTGGTTGAGTGTCAGCTTTCGGCTCAGGTCTGATCCTGAAGTTCCTGGATCAAGTCCCACATCAGGCTCCCAGCAGGGAGCCTGCCTCTCCTTCTGCCTATGTCTCTACCTCTCTCTCTGCCTCTTTCATGAATAAACAAATAAAAAATCTTAAAAAGAAGAAGAAGAAGAAGAAGAAGAAGAAGAAGAAGAAGAAGAAGAAGAAGAAGAAGAAGAAGAATGAAGAGGAGGAGGAGGAATAGAAGAAATAGAGTTTCATTGGTACGAAGGGGACAAAGCCCTGGTTGCACCTCAAACACTATTGTGAGTTCCCTTGGAATGAAGAACCCTGTAGTCTTGAGGGTGGAGAGGGAGTCACTGGAAAGAAAAATAAAATTTGAAACTGAACTGTCGGGACACCTGGGTGGCTCAGTGGTTGAGTGTCTGCCTTTGGCTCAGGGAGTGATCCCGGGATCTGGGATCAAGTCCCACATTGGGCTCTTTGCAGGAAGCCTGCTTCTCCCTCTGCTTGTGTCTCTGCCTCTCTCTCTCTCTCTCTCTCTCTCTGTCTCATGAATAAATAAATAAAACCTTAAAAAAAAACCCAAAAAGAAACAGAACTGTTCACCAAAGAAAAAGAAGTATCAAAGATATTGGAGAAAGTTTTGTCCAAAACCTGTATCTTCTCAACGATGCAAATATAGCGGATCACACCCTGGGTCAAAGACAGGTGCTAAACCACTGAGCCACCCAGGGATCCCCAGTAATCCTCATTTTACAAATGAGAAAGCTGATGTTTGGAGGGCTTAGGAAACTTGTCTAAAGTCACACAGGGATTAAAGAAGAAACAAGAATAGGACCCCAGGTCTGCTTGAGGCCAGGATCCATGGTCTCAACTGCTCTGACTTTTATTGTCTGCACACTGACTTTTATTTTTTTCCATTTCCAAAGACTATGCCCCTTAATTTCAGTATGGAATGTCATGGAGCTTTTGATTACAGACAAGAGCTGAAGGGGAGTGTGCCCTCACCATTTCCTACTGCCTGACTGTCTTTCTTTTTCCCTGAAAAAGAAACAGAAGGCTTGGGTGCAGACAAACTTTGTGACAACAGTGGTAACAAAAGCTCTAGAACAGGCAAAACAACAGTGAAAAGATAACTCCAAGGCTGACAAAATAACCAAGACATATTTAAGCAATTCATTAGCTGAAAGGGATTAAGAATCAGTCAGCTTTATAAGGAAAATTATCAAGAAACCTAAGATCTTACTTGTCTAAATGGACTCAAACCAAGCTGCTGTAATGTACCTTGCTTTTATTCTTTTTGTTAAACATTTATAGACTTATTAAACTAAAGAAATATAAGGTGGGTTTAAGCTTTGTACCCCTTTCCTGGTTTGGGGTATCAATTTAACTGAACATTATCAGAACACTCTTAATTTTCAAATATTATGGACTTTTACACTGATGACTATTAAATTTTATATATACTTTTTATTGCATTGGATAATTCAGTGGATTTTCAGTGCTGTAATATTTGAATGGCTCCTTCCAAGTTTCTGAGGTAGCTTGCACCTGCACTAGTTACAGCTTTTTATAGCCTCATCTAAAGATGGATTTGAAGACTATTCTAATATTTATTGTTATACCAGAATGGGTCTTACATTCCATATAAGAAGATATGGAATAGCATTTACTGACTGTATAGGGAAATTGGCAATGCTACTGTGATGACAAGAACAGTTGTAGTGGTGTGACCGATTTATTCATTTCCTTAATAACCTTCATAGTTGTAATGAGTCATCCCTGTCTCTTGTTTTAAATTATAGGGCACCCTTTTATTCCCAAACCAAATGAATATACAGGATGACATTTTTTTTCTTTCTCGCTCTCATTTCAAAGACCTAATTTTTCATAATCTAGCAGTTAAGAGAATCAGACAGACGTGAGTTGGAATCCTAGCTAAGAGTAAGAAAAGTTTAAAGAAGGTGTGGATTCCTCCACTGTCCCCGACTTGTCCTCTAGACATCTTTCAGAGGCTTTGAAACATGGCCAGGCTCTGTTGCTGTGAGTCTGACATTTAAGCAGCTAGCCCCTTCCATTCCTTATATGACAAAAGGAAGAAGAGAAGAAGATGAAGTCGTTTTTGGTTTGACAGTCAAGCAGACAGTGTTTGCTCTATCCATTAATTTCATAATTCATAAATAAGGAACTTTTTAAGGAGCCATTAAAGAATAGTCATCTGAGAAGGCAGGAGAATGCATCCACCTTCCAGGTCCCAGTGTGTTAGTAAGTGGTGTTTGTCATAGAAATTAAAATATTGAGCTGATAAGAGAAAAATCCCCAACATATTATTAGCTGTTGTATCCATATTAATATATTTCTTCTTCAGCATAGATAATTGAAATCACAGATTAGTAACATAGTAGTGCTGCAAACTAGAGAGACCTATGATTCCTGGAAACAGAGGAGGAACTGTAGGAGCTGAGAAGATTGCAACATGTTTTAACTTGTTGCTCCAGTAGCACACAAGGCTGTTCTACATTGGCTTAAAAATGAGTGACTGTTATTTAGACAAAGGTTTGAAACCAAATTTTCAATCATGTAAATTCTGCAAATGAGTCACTTGACATGTTAGAAAGAGTATGTGGACATAGAAACAATGCTAGGAGGTATTTTTGACTTTAACATCAAGTCCAAAATTAGAGAAGATGCCCCTCATGAGATATAAAACTATAGGCCTAATGAAAACGTTGAAAAGTTCAGAGATGATTAACTCTTATAATGATGATTGAGGAGTTATATTTAGATCAAGGAACAAATTCATTCTGTAAGAAACCTTGAGCACAAGAAAGTTTCTGTTTGTGTTGTGAACAAAAACAGTAAAGGTCTGCCATTTGTTCTGATCTTTCAACAGAAGCCAGAAGAATTACTGTCTCATTAAGGGAAAGAGTAGCTGAAACAAAATATGGTGTTTCTTTTATGAGCTGGAAATAAAACATCAAAGTTGGTGGTGTAAAACTATAATATCACCAAGACCCCCAAATTGTCAGACTCGCAAGTGAAAGCAATGTTGATTTATTTCTTGACTTCAATTAGTATGAATCATTTCTTGTGCTTAAGCAAGGAGGTGTAAATACAAAAACCCTGAAGCATTAATGAGCATTTGAGAAATCCAAAGTCAAAAACCGAGCCAACACATGAACCAAAGTGCTCTAAAGTTGTCATATGTCTCCAGAGCTGCTCTCCACCATGGTAACAACATGGTTAACTTCAATGTTCTAGGTCTGATGGCTTCACTTCCTAACTTGTCCAGCCAGACCTCACAATCCATCACTTCAGCCCCACTCTTGGAAAGGCAATTAACTTCATTATTTTTCTGAACAGTTATTCACTGAACTCATTCTGGATCAATCCAACCATTGGCTTCTCCCTGATATACCTGAACATCTGGAGAAAAAAAATCATGAAGCTATCAAAAATTAATGTTAGTAATGGATATCTCTAGGGACAGGGTTATGGGGACATTGCACTCTTTGTACTAATAAATGTAGAAGAGATGATGGAATTAGAAAAAAAAAAGTCACTTTTTGGCTATCAGCATAGTGATAATTCAGATAAGAGGCATCAATGGATGCTATTACCAAAGGGTGAAAGTGGAACGAGAAACAAAATCTTACACAGTCTCAAAGTACCTCTTTCAAATACTAATTATAAAAGGGTGGAGAGGGCAGCCCTGCTGGCTCAGCAGTTTAGTGCCACCTTCAGTCCAGGGCGTGATCCTGGAGACCCGAGATCGAGTCCCACATTGGGCTCCCTGCATGGAGCCTGCTTCTCCCTCTGCCTGTGTCTCTGCCTCTCATGAATAAATAAATGAAATCTTCAAAAAAAAAAAAAGTTTAAAAATAAAATAAAAGGGTGGAGAAGTAATTTTTCAGTCAAGAGACCTCTCAGATACCATCTTAAGCAACTGATCCAATTAATGTCACCAGAAATGGGACAAACTGAAATTGTGGGCTACCCATTGGGATTCAATAAGAAGAATCCAACTTCAACACTCTGATGTTCCAGGATGATCTGTCTTATTATAAGGAAACTTCAAATAAACCTACATTGAGAGATATACGAATTTATTGGTTTGTAGTCTTAAAAAAATGTCAAGGTCATGGAATTAAGGAATGATTGAAGAACTCTTTCAGAGTAAAAGAGATGAGAGAGACGTGACAACTGGGTACAACATGACAATATGTGTTTTTTAGCACCATGACACAGTTAACTCAATTCTGACACTACCTGGAGAAAGCATCAGATCCCACAAGTTAAGGGCTCACTCTGACAAGACTGCCTCTCCCCAGTTCAGATGCCACTTGCAAGTCCAGGTTGTTACCTGTACTTCTGACCAACTAGCTATAAACCAGGGTTCCCACCCCTTCCTCAGGTTTGATTACTTTGCAAGAGCAGCAAATAGAACTCAGAGGAACATCTGCTTATGTTTATTAGATTATTATAAAAGGATAACTACCAGATGGAAGAGATGCATATGCAAGACATGAGGTAAGGGTCAAGAAGCTTCCATGATCTCTAGGTGTGCCACTCTCCCCTCATCTCTATGTGTTCACAAACTGAACTCCATCTTTTGAGTTTTATGGAGACTTCATTACACAGGCATGATTAATAAAATCATACCCAGGGCAGCCCTGGTGGCCCAGTGGTTTAGCGCTGCCTTTGACCAGGGTATGATCCTGGAGACCCGGGATCAAGTCCCACGTCAGGCTCCCTGCATGGAGCCTGCTTCTCCCTCTGCCTGTGTCTCTGCCTCTCTCTCTCTCTCTGTGTATGTGTCTGTCATGAATAAATAAATAAAATAAAGATATCTGAGGGGTGAAACTAAATTTCCAACCTCCTAACTACAGGTTTGGCTCCACCAGCAACCAGCCCCCATCCTACAGGGCTTTCCAAATCACCTGTGGTTAAAAGGGGTTTGTAATGAATATCAAGACACCTTTCCTGCTCTTATGACTTAGGAAATTCCAAGAGGGGATCCCTGGGTGGCGCAGCGGTTTGGCGCCTGCCTTTGGCCCAGGGCGCGATCCTGGAGACCCAGGATCGAATCCCACGTCGGGCTCCCTGCATGGAGTCTGTTTCTCCCTCTGCCTCTCTCTCTCTTTCTCTGTGTCTCTCATGAATAAATAAATAAAATCTTAAAAAATATAAATAAAAATAAAGATGAGTGTCTATGAATTTCCACTCATTTTGAGAAATAGAATATCAATAATGTTAAAGTTCCCAGCATGCTCCTTTCTATCTCACCTCTCTGCCCAGGAAACATTATTCTGAATGTGTTTTGTTTTGTTTTTTTAAGATTTAGCACATAGGGACCCCTGGGTGGCTCAGTGGTTGAGCGTCTGCCTTCAGCTGGCTCAGGGCGTGATCTTGGATCCTGGGATCTAGTCCCACATCGGGCTCCCTGCACGGAGCTTGCTTCTCCCTCTGCCTGTGTCTCTGACTCTCTTCTCTATGTCTGTCATGAATGAATAAATAAAATCAATTAAAAATATTTAGCACATATATAGAAATTCCTAAATACTATTTTCAATAAATAAATTTAGCTTCCCCCTCTTCTTTATTGTTTACTTTTATTTCTTCTTTAAATCATCTGTTTTATCTTTTACCCATTTTTCTATCAGCTTGGGATTTTCCTTATTTGTTTTGGAAATAATCTTAACATACTATGGATATTATCTTTATCTGTTGTATATGTTGCAAGTATTTTTTTTCCTAGTCTGATGCTTGTCTCTTAATTTTGTAGCTTTGTGTAGTGACTTTTATTGCACAGATTTTTAAAAATATTTTATTTATTTATTCATGAGAGACACAGAGAGAGAGAGGCAGAGACACAGGCAGAGGGAGAAGCAGGCTCCATGCAGGGAGCCCGATGCGGGACTCGATCCTGGGGCTCCAGGATCATGCCCTGGGCTGAAGGCAGGCACTAAACCGCTGAGCCACCCAGGAATCCCCCACTGTACAGATGTTTTAAATATTTATGGGGTCAAGTCTGCCTCATAAATTTATTTATGACCACTTGGTTTCTCATCCTATCCAGGAAGATCTTCTTGTTTAAAGATATCCTCCTATATTTTCTTCTAATACTTTGGTAGTTTTGTTTGTTTTTATGGTAGATCTTTAATCCATAAATAATTTATTATTTGTTTATGGTGTGAGGTAAGAATCTAAATTGTCTTTTTTTTTTCACTTGTGATAGAATAATAGCCCAGAAGAGATGTCAACACCCTAACCCCCAAAACTTATAAACATTACCTTACCTGGCAAATGATATTTTACAGAGGTGATTAAGGTTATGGAATTTGAAATGAGAAAATTATCCTGGATTATCTGGGTGGGCCCAATCTAATAACATGAATCCTTAAAAACAGAGAATTATTCATGGCTGTGGTCAGAGGGAAACATGACTGTGGAATGGTTAGAGAAATGCAATGCTGTTAGCTTTGGAGATGGAAAAGGAGGCCAAGAACCAAGGAATAAGGGTGGCATCTAGAACTGGGAAAAGCAAGGAAATAGAGGCTTACCTATAGTCTTCCAGAAAAAATGCAGTCCTGCTGACACTTCACTTTTCGTCCACTGATATCTGTGTCAGACCTTTGACCTATAGAACTGTAAGATAATGAATTTGTACTGTTTAAGGCACCAGGTTTTGGTAACTTATTAATTAGAACTTATTAATTAGAATCCATTCCTGTTCCTACTAAATTAAAATGCCATCTTTATTGCATAAATAATTCCCATGCACATGTTGGTTTCTGAACTCTTTATTTTGATAACACTGGTCAGCATGGATCTCTTTTCCTGACCCAAAACCATATTGTTTTAATTACCATTACTTTATAATTTTTTTAATGTCTTGAATCCTTCCTTTCCTTTTTTTTTTTTTTTTTTTTTTTTAAATAAGCTCCATGCGTAGCTGGAGCCCAATGCCAGGCTTGAACTTACAACCCTGAGATCAAGACCTGACTGAGATCAAGAGTCAGAGTCTTAACTGACTGAGCCACACAGGTGCCTTTTAATCTCCAACCCTACCTCTTTTTTAAAGACCTCATCATTTTTCTCTTTCCTCGCATCTTAACCACTTTCTCCAGCTTCACCCTCTAGTTTATTTTCCATATATTACTAGCATGATTTAAAATAAAGGTATCATCAGATTTCTACCCTTTAAGTCCTTCATGGTCATCCTTCATCTTCAATACAAAGTCCACATTCCTTGGTAAGGTGCATAAAAATGGTATGATGAAGGATGCTGCCTATCTCACAGTGTCATCTCCTGCCCCTTTGCTCCAGACATCAAAGAACTTGAAGCTCACAGAGTGCACCACACTTTCAACCCTTTGTATCTTTGGATATGTTGCTGCCTCTGCCTAGAATACCTTCCATTTCTTCTCCAAGCCAATTAGCACTGTACATTCAAAACTCAGACAGAGCATCAAATTCCCTCAGCAGACTTTCTGCACTCCTCACTGTTAGACTGAACTAGTGCTCCTCCCTTGCACTCCCATAGCAGCACAAATACATCTCTTCTAGCATTTACTTACAACTGCAATTGTTGGTTTACTTGTCTACCTCCTTCACTAGATAGTGATCTCTTCAAAGGCAGGAATTGTCTTTCATTTATGTATCCATGTGCTTAACAGAATACTAACAATCTTGTAATAATAATAAGAGTATGAAAAATAATGAAATAAGTGGTGCCTCTTATTAAAACCTGGGCTAGGTGGTTTCCATAATTTAATAGCCACTAAGTGTCAGCTCATAATTTTGTGTTCTGTGAAACTATTTTTACCTAAAAATAATATTGTCCAGCTTGTTCACTCATCTTATTCACAAGACTTGGCTACAAGCAACTTTGGGATGTTTCCAAAGGAAGAAAGTTTCCTACGTTGAACAAATTCAAAAGAACATGACTCAGGCTCTAAAAGTAATCCAGAAAAGAATTTCTTAAATATTTTGAATAGAATGGTATTATTGGATTATTTTGATAGGAATAACCCTTATTTAAATGCCTGTGAGAACCACCAGATTTGGTTAGGTGCCCCTCTTCTGTGTTCCCATAGCAATGAACACAAATATTTAGCCAACCTCGTATTGTGTGATATGGAAGTGATGTGTTTATTTTTTTCCCATTACCAGTGGTTTTCAATCAGGAGGACAGTGCAGCCCTTCAGCCCTTGTAGGGGTGTTTGGGGAAATTTTTGATTGTCATAATGACAAGAGGGAGGCGCTACTGTCATTTAGTGTCTAGAAGCCAGAGATGCTGAATATCCTACACTGAGCAGGATAACCTAGTACAACAAAGAATTATCCTGCCTAATATGCCCACAGTGACCTCATAAAGAAGCTGATTTTATTTATCTTTGATTTCCTATTGGCTAGAAGAAATCCAGCCCTGAAAGGCACTATGAATTGGAACTGCAAAGTAATGGGGGCAGGAACACCTTGTCATAATGTGTAGGTTATATGGGTTTAAATAATCCGATTACTTTGTAATCACCATTCATAGTTGATTTCTACTTTTCTGTATTATATAATTGATGAAAGGCAAATGGTAAGAGAGTAAAGTCATTAAATCAGATATCTCTTTTTCTTTTTTTGGTCCAGGTAAAGTTAATTCTGATAGAAATAGGAAAAACAAACCATCTTTAGTATTTTCTTCCATCAATCCACCCACTCAGAGTCTCCTTCATATTTTGGCATCTACCTCCAGAAACCTCCCCAATTTGGCACCACCTGGGAAAGATATCTTGGCCTGGAATATATACACCTGGAATATACCCAGCCCATCAGGGTCCAAAATCTAATTGTTTAAACTGATAATCCAAGTGGATTCTAGATAATATGGTTTCCAAATTATCTCTAAATTCCCTTCCAGTTTTAACATTCTATGATTCAATACTCATTAAAAGTCTATAATAGTTCACAAGTCCTTCCTAAGTTTGTTCATGACTCTAACCTATTAATAAGCACTTACATTTTGTGCCAGTATCATAAGTTGAAGGTCAAGAGAAAATTTTAAGAAGGGAGCACAAGACCATTTCAGTCAAGAGGGAGATATTTTCTGGGCTGCTGGGTTTTAGGTTACTCTGATCATGATTTTTAGGAAACCAGTTTCCACCATTCCCTAGGCCCATTGCCTAGTTGTAAAACAGTATTGTTTATTGTCCACTTTGGCTGGAATGTCAACTTCATAAGAACAAGATCCTTGTCAGCTCAATTTGCACTGCATTCCCAAGACCTAGAACTGTATCCATTATATCATGGCCCTCATTAAATAATTGTTGAATAAATGAATGGACTAATAAGTAATTTATTGTAAGTAGAGACTTAATCGTTTACAAATAAAAGAATAGAGTAGCATATTCTACAGCAAAAGGAAACTTCATGTTGAGGGGCAACTGTGTGACAGATTGTAAACTTTGGACTGAATTGCAAAGTCATGGGAGGGGTGAGGAACCTATATGCATGACATGAAATATAAAAACAGATATGGGTGAATTATAAAGAGCCCTTAAGCCTGCTATGAAGGTCAAATAAAATTCATTGATCCCTCAAGTCTGATTTGGGTGAAGAATATCTGATAAGCTCTCGGCAAAAATAAGATCAATTCTCAAGTGTTACCCTGAAAAATTTAGTCTTTTAGCTTAACCAATAATCTGGACACTCTTAAACTCTTATTTTACAGGATCCTCATATGCACATTAGGAACTGAGCAAAATATCTCATAAGAGTAATATTTAATACCTATCAGTGGTATACAGAGAAATGACAACTCATTTACATCATTTGTGTTTATAAGAACCAGTAATTATTTCCATTTTATAAAAGGACAAAATAAAGATATATGAAATATATAAGTCAACTATGGACCAACCTAAGTGAAATTTCACATCCTAAGTGAAATTTCTATGCAACCAGACTAAAGCAAAAGAATTTAAATAAAATTGAAAAATCAATTCAAACATTGACAGTACCATAGTTTTAAGACTTCAAATATTTCCTGATTTTATTTTATTTTTTAAGATTTTATTTATTTATTCATGAGACACACACACACACACACACACACACACACACACAGAGGCAAAGACACAGGCAGAGGGAGAAGCAGGCTCCATGCAGGGAGCCTGACATGGGACTCGATCCTTGGTCTCCAGGATCACACCCTGGGCTGAAGGCGGCGCTAAACCACTGAGCCACCGGGGCTCCTATTTCTTGATTTTAAAATGTCAATGAGAAATATGGGAAAGACTTGTGAAAATAATGTGCATTATTTATTGCATAGGCTAACAAATTTTTTAAATGTTCAAAGTTCTACAGAGGATTGCAAAAGAAATTTTATCTCCCTGGATCCTTAATTAAAATCACTATTATAGGAAGTGTTTCAATTTGCAATTGTATGCAGCAGCAAATAACAGAAAAACATAATAATTTTTTTTCATGTAATGAGGAGTGTGAGGGTAAACAGTGACATCAGTCCAGAAGCCTGCCTTTCTATCTTTCTGCATCTCTATCTTAGCACATGGTGTTTGGCACTCATGTTATTTTGTGGTCACAAGACCGCTGCTCCACCTCTGGCATTGCACCTGAATTCCAAGCAGGAAGAAAGTGACAAAGGGCAAAAGGTATGTGCTAGCTAAAACCTGGAAGAGATTTTTCAGAAATCTCTATTCAGTGACTTTTCGCTAATGTCTCCTTGACTAGAACTTGTCTCACGTGGCCACCCCAAGCTGTAAGGAAAGCTGTGAAATGTACTGTTTTGCTGACACATTGCCATACTCTTGGTCTCTGTAGGGATAGATGCAACTATCAAGATAGATACAACTGTTCAAGTTGATGCAGATTGAAGATCCAACTCAGAGACACCTGGTTTTGAAAGGGTGTGAACCTCAGAGGCAAATTTACCCTGATGCTGATGAAACCTACACTTTAACCTCCTCACTTATATGGATCCCTCCAAGGCCTTGGGAGAAATCCTGGACATGTGTTCGTTCACAAAGTCATATATTTTTGTAAAATTTGCACAATTGAGATATTTTAATGGCAATTAATAAATATCATTGTTCTTGCCCCTCTGAACTTTCCACCGTCATGACAGGTGAGTGTGTTGGAATGGCATGGATAGTTGGGGAATCAGGCTAAGTCAGAGCTAAATTGAGGACACATTCAGTTTGAATTAAGTGGGATATATCAAGGAGGTTCACACATTAAGGAGGTTTTGTGTATGGTTGAGTTCTTGCCAGTGTAGGAATTGTTTCCAGGGATACTCCTACTGCCCACTATGCTAATTCACCTGGCACCATGATGTGAAGGTACAGGGTTCAACATAAAGCTTGTCGATCAACCACTATAATAGGACATCAGTGACAAATTGTTCAGTGAGGGTCTTCAACTCAATGAGTAGTCAGTCACTGACGAGAATGTTTGAAATGCTCTAAAATCTCATATATGAAGAAACTAGGTAAAAGTTTCCCCAAATTTGACAATAACCCTGATACTTTACTTGACATTTCTGATAAATTTTGATGCTGAAAGAAACTTTTCTAAGTTTTAAATAACAGATTTCAAGCTTGTGTAGAGGAAAGGCAGGATTACCTTTCTAGTCCATGTAAAATGGACTTCCTATGAAGAGGAAATGGAAACCTTCCCATGAAGAGGCAAACCACAAGCATGCAGCAAAAAATATACTTTAAAAATAGAAATGTGTCAAGCAGTTAATCAAATTTGTGTTGTTTTCCCTAGACTTTGTGATATTCATGGTATGTGTCAGTTTAAAACATCTAATTTGTTGTGATTCCTTTCTTCATTTTAAATAGTTGCTTTTGTTCCTAATTTTGTATTCTTTCTACTAACAAGTCCTTCCTACCTACAAATTGGGTAACTTTCAAGTCTCATGGAACCTAGATCTGCCATTGAGCTTCAGGAAACCTGTGAGTCCCCCAATAAGAAGTAATCTCTCAGGCCTTCCAGATTTACTTTTACATCCATTGGGGAAAAAAGGAGTGTAAGGAGAGTAACAGTCTCCTCAAGTAGAATCAGACTGGCTACGATACCCACTTGAGGTGTCCTTTCCCCTGCTCTGTATCCTGAATTCACTTGGTCTTTTTAGGTGAAGGTCATTGTCGGGACCTTCATCCCACAGCAGCCAGGAGTGGGCCACAGGAAGAAGCAAAATGGAGTTGAGTTGTTAATTCTTTTACTCTTCCCATGGTATCCTCACAGACTCCATTTGTCACATACCCATATTAACACTCTTTCTGCCTAGATGTAAGAAGGACATGTCCAGTAAAACATCAATCCCACAAATTTCTCCTTCTTTGGTAGGATACACTGGGGGGAGTGCTGCCTACTAGAATTTTCTCTGAAGATTCCCAAAGCACACTAGATCTTCAGAGTTTTGAAAAGTGCAGGTGGGTTGACTTTGATTCTATCAATTCCCAATGTAATTTAATCGTAAGATCCCATGAACCTTAGAATACATCTTAAGAATTTTTGCTCAAAATTGGTATACAAATGTTATATTCATATTATTGTTGCTTTCACTACACAAATGTCAAGGCTCCAAGGGCATTTGGATTTTAAGCAGCTCTTGGTAACAAGAGAAACCAATCTGTTACAATGGACTTTAGGGCGTCATGGCCCAAAGGGTAGATATAGTTTAAGACAATGTTAGTGCACCATCTGTACACACTTCAGATTCCGAGGTGTTGATGACTGTTTTTCTAGCCATTCATACAGCAGTTATTGAACCTGGTTACAAAAGAGAAGATTACAATGGAGGATGTTGTTACTTGATTATGTTTCCACGCTGTATTCTCAGATTTGGAATTAGTTCCTTTTTTTTTTTTTTTTGCAAGATAACAAATTCTTTTATTTGCCAGCGAAGAGCAACACAGGTATCCAGAGATAGGACGCTACTGCCTAACCTGACCTCCTGGCTGGAGTAATGCCACAAAGGCTTCGTTGTTCACTGGCTGTAGGCACAGTAGCTTCTCAAGGAAAAATAGGGTTTTTCTACAAAAAAACTTATGTGAGGTTAACTGGGGAGAGGACAACTAGAATGGAAACAGTACCAGGGCACTCAGCTTCCCTAACCAAGTTCAACGTTGACACACATTTCCCACCGTGGAAATAACCACTGGAATAGGAAATAACCTATTATATCAATAATACTTTAACACAGGCACTTTTCAGTTTTTAGTTACAGAATCCATGGAATGATTAAGGTATAAAAGCTGCTAGTTTTCCTTGGTTAATAATAAAGCCAGTTTGGATTGCTATAAGAAATCTTGTTTAAATTTGCTCTTTAAAACATTCAGCTTAGGGACTCCTGGGTGGCTCAGTGGTTGAGGGTCTGCCTTTTAGCTCAGGACGTGATTCTAGTCTGGAACCGAGTCCCACATTAGGCTCCCTACAAGGAGCCTGCTTCTTTGTGTATGTCTCTGCCTCTCTCTGTGTCTCTCATGAATAAATAAATAAAATCTTTAAAAAATAAAAATAAAACATTCTGCTTGGGTATAAACTTGTATAGTATCATAACCAAGCATTTGGTCAAAGAAGGGAATCTATGAGTTCACCCATATGCTAAGATAAAGCAAATGCATGAAGTTAGGAGCCATGCTTAGAAATATCAATCCTAACAGTGAACGAATGAAAGGCCTACTTTAGAAGGAGAATCACTACCACCATGGCTTCAGAAACCTTACCAAAACTCTGTGTCTTAAATAACACAAGATACTTCTCCATGTTGACTTAGAGTTTTTTGTTTGCATTTATTATTTATTTATTTATTTATTTATTTATTTATTTATTTATTTAATAATACAATTGACTGGCCTTGGACATATTTGGATTAAAAAAATTTTTGTTTTTACTTTTTGCTCTAAAAGCAAACGGTTTACATGCCAGTACATAGAGGGCATAACTGGGGCTCTCCATTGATGAAATATATTTTTTTGGTTTCTATTCACATTAGTCTGTAAACACAAAGCCCAGGAAAGTAGGGAAATCAGCCTCTGCAATCAGAGCTGCCACATACAATTGTGCAGGTTGTGAACTATACAACTGGCACAGCTATATACAGCAGCCTCCTGCTGCAATCCTTCATGGGGATCTGTGCTGTAATCTTCCATACTTGCAGAAGTCGACTGAAGAAGGGGAATCTTATGAAATCCTGTGATTTTTTTTCACACATGAAGCCAAGTTGATAATTTATTCTCTAACTTTGAGTTCCACACTCTTTATTATGGAGTACATTTTTATAGTTGGGAGAAAATCTTAGTGAAATAAAATTTGAATAAAAATTAGAAGTGGGGCTACCTGGCTGGCTCAATTGGAAGAGCATGCAACTCTTGGCCTCGGGGTTGTGACTTTGAGCCCGCCGTTGGATAGAGAGATTACTAAAAAAAAAAAAAAAAAAAAAAAAAAGGAATAAACTATTTAAAAAAATTAGAACTAGGGCAGCCCCAGTGGCGCAGCGGTTTGGCGCCGCCTGCAGCCTGGGGTGTGATCCTAGAGACCCAGGATCGAGTCCTGCATCAGGCTCCCTGCATGGAGCCTGCTTCTCCCTCTGCCTCTCTCTCTCTCTGTCTCTATGTTAAATAAATAAAATCTTAAAAAAAAATTAGAACTAAAAAAACAAAATACAAATTAGAAGGGAAAGTCATTGTAATTATTTTCTATTAAGAGAAAAACATCCTTTTTAAGATATTTTAATTGAAGTGCAAGGTTTCTGGCAACCACTGCATGAATCATTATTCTGCTCATTTCCTGCTCTTTTTCTAACACACCACTTTCCTCAATGAGTTCAAAATACAGAATGTCTATGGCTGGCAAGTTGGAGTCAGTAACAGGCGTCCCTACTTTAAATCTTCTTATACTTAACTGGTAATCTCAGAATATGAGATTTCTTGCCTTAAATATGTTAGAAAAAAAGATTATGGAAAAGGAAACTGGTTAGATAACATTTTCCTCGAAATAGCATTTTTTAAAACTTCATAACAGTACAGAACTATAGGAACAAATATAAAACATTTAAAAGAATTTAATATTGTGTTTTAAAAGTGTTATCAATAGGGGCACCTGCATGGCTCAGTCAGTTAAGCATCTGCTTTCAGCTCAGGACATGATCTTGGGGTCCTGGGATGGAGCCCCACCTCAGGCTCTCTGCTCAGCAGAAAGCCTGCTTCTCCCTTTCCCTCTGCCTGCTGCTCCCCCTGCTTATATTCTCTCTCTGTGTCAAATAAATAAATAAAAATCTTTTTAAAAATAATAAATAAAAATGAAAGTTTATCAATGGATTGCCTGCATCAGAATCACTTGCTAAAATAGAGGTTCCTGGCTCCACCCCAGACTTTTAAAATTGGGGTAGATGAGAACTCCAGAATCTGCATTTCAGCTAATACCCTCACATAACTCCTTAGAAGGCTAAGATTTGAGAACCACTGCACTAAAGTTTCTTGTTAATGGAATAGACATTATTTGTTCCTCTTGTATCCTTAATACCTAACATGCCACCTGAATCAGAGAAGATGGTCAATAAATGTTACATACGCAACTCGTATAGAGGAGATGGTCTTTCTCCTCTTAAATCACAAGTAAGTCCAATCAAGAGTTTACCTAAAGAAAGTATTCATCTAGGGACACCGGAGTGGCTCAGTGGTTGAGCATCTGCCTTCAGCTCAGGGAGTGATCCCGGGGTTCCAGGATTGAGTACCACATCGGCTCCCTGTGTGGAGCCTGCTTCTTCCTTTGCCTGTGTCCCTGCCTCTCTCTTTCTGTGTCTCTCATGAAGAAATAAATAAAATCTTTAAAAAAGAAAGAAAGAAAGAAAGAAAGAAAGAAGAAAAGAAAAGAAAGAAAGAAGAAAGAAAGAAGAAAGAAGAAAGAAAGAAAGAAAGAAAGAAAGAAAGAAAGAAAAAGAAAGAAAGAAAGAAAGAAGAAAGAAAGAAAGAGAAAGAAAGAAAGAAAGAAAGAAAGAAAGAAAGAAAGAAAGAAAGAAAGAAAGAAAGAATGAATGAATCTAGAGGCGCCTGGCTGGCTCAGTCCATAAAACATATATGACTTTTGATCTCAGGGTTGTGAGTTCAAGTACCGTGTTGGATATAGAGATCACTTAAAAATAAAATCTTTTTTTTAAAAAAAGGTATTTATCTATATTCTATAGTTACTAGGGAAAAACAAGCAGAAAAAAAAGTGAGGCAAAGGACATAGGATGGCCAACTGGAAATACATTGTGAATGTATTTGACATGCATATTTAATGTGTGATATAAATGCATAGCCTCACTTAATGTGCTATAAATTTGTCAGCTCAATTAATTAAAGCATGAATTTTTTTTGCTCAGAGGCACCATTTAAGAAATAACGATGGATCAACAGAGTCCCAATATCTCAACTGCAAAAAATATGTAAAATACTTGCATCTTATGGATAAGTAGAACTATTTTCGATATAAAAATTTGCACATTTAAAACTGCAATGGAAAAATCCTAGAATGAATGTGCCAAAGTAAAGGATTGAAGTGGTTTTGGATAGGATGTATAAAAGGGCCATTATAACTATTGAATGAGCAGGTTGTGAGAGCAGCTGGGCTGGATAGAGTTGGTGGTTGGGTTGGCGGTGATGAGAATGGGCGGTTAGACCAGTATCCAAAGATGATTCAGAAATAAGGCCTGATTGACTAAGGGACAGAAATGATAAATGATAACAAATGGCCTTCAAAACCCTGTATGATCAGAGAAATTGGACCCTAATAAGTTTATCCTTCAATCTGGATAAGCAAATCTTTGCTTATTTCAATTCTTTACTGATTATAACTTAAAGTCTTTCATATCTATTTACCTATTGATCAATTTTAATGTAAATTATAGCACATTTCCACATTTTGGTACCTTATTTAATTGATTACAATGAATAGAGCATGGCTCTGATATCACCAGAATCAACATTCTTGGTAATGTGTAACATAAATTATTAAAAAATAAGCCTTAAGTCCTGTTCATCCAGTAAGTTTCTAATGAAAGGGCCATGTACCCAAATTCATTTTTCAAAATAATGAAAAGATTGTTTTCTAAAAGCATCTGTAACTAAATTGTTTACTACTTGGAAGTATTTCTCTTAGAAGTACTACTTTATTAGCAGCGTATATGTGTATCTTTTAGATTGGTTTTGTAGGCTAGCCCATAAAATCATGCTAGAGTCACTCTGAACTCAAAAAGCCCCAAGAATAATGAGTCTTTCTGAGCCTTGATATCTAAAGCCCTGTGTCACTCTGAAGTTCGAAGGATCACCCAGCCAATAGGTTTTCCTGTATGTTTGTTTTGGGAGTGAGGCATAGCTGAAGAGGCAGATCCCCTTTGTCGGGGAAGTGTTTTTTCATGAGGAAGGGTTATCTTGCAGATTCAGAATTGAACCTGTACATTTCAGAGCCTAATCTCCCAAAAAGGTTCTACACAGTTGAAATTATGGAATTTGAGGTTTGGTATTTTTGTGTCTTCATCATATAGAATGCCAGTGAAAAACTTGAAATTTTGTTGTTATTTTAAATAGAGAAAGTCGGGGATCCCTGGGTGGCGCAGCGGTTCAGCGCCTGCCTTTGACCCAGGGCGCGATCCTGGAGACCCGGGATCGAATCCCACGTCGGGCTCCTGGTGCATGGAGCCTGCTTCTCCCTCTGCCTATGTCTCTCTCTCTCTCTCTCTCTGTGACTATCATAAATAAATAAAAATTTAAAAAAATGCTTCAGTGCATCCTTCAGGTGTTTCTTTAGGCATCCCGTATACTGGGTAGTTAAATTTCAGCAGAGTAATACCCTCACATACAGGAGTTTTAAATTTTGGGGTGTACAACAATAACGATTTGAACATATTTGTATCATATGATTATCCGGAAGCTATGATTCTTTACTCTGCATACCATTCAGATGACTTACATAGCCCACATTCCACAATCCTGGTGTGATGTATAGGGATCCATAAAGGTAAACTTGAGTTTAGAAATTTTAAAATTCAGGCGAACTAAATTAGACAAAATTAAAACTATTTGGGAGATTCATATCAGGTACTAATCAGCATCAGAAATATATTAGGATCAATCACTTTGTATTATTTTTTATTTATTTAAATTACTTAAAAATTGCTTCTAAGTCACATTAGGCACTCAACTGAAACTTCGTTTTATATTATCAGCTTTCCTTATTCTAATTTCATCACAAAAGCCTGCATATTTATAGAGCAAGTTTGTGATTAGTTTCATTTATTTATTTATTTATTTATTTATTTATTTATTTATTTATAAAGGTTTTATTTATTTATTTATGAGAGACCCAGAGAGGGAGAGAGAGAGAGAGGCAGAGACACAGGCAGAGGGAGAAGCAGGCTCCATGCAGGGAGCCCGATGCGGGACTGGATCCTGGGTCTCCAGGATCACGCCCTGAGCCAAAGGCAGATGCTCAACCACTGAGCCACCCAGGCATCCCATGTGATTAGTTTTAAATTCACTTTACCAGTGTTTGTCAATTAATTATGATTTAATTGCCACTACATTGTTTACAGATATATATGCAATGTTTCATTATCAGTCATTGAACCTTCTTAAAATCACTGGCTGGAGAGCCACTATTTGGTAAGAGCCACATTATCAACACTAACCCTGCCTGGCCTTAGTTCCGAGGATTTGAGAGGACAATTGGGCCATATATATATATATATTTTAAAGATTTTATTTATTTATTCATAGAGATGCAGAGAGAGAGAGAGAGAGGCAGAGACACAGGCAGAGGGAGAAGCAGGCCCCATGCAGGGAGCCCGACGCGGGACTCGATCCAGGGTCTCCAGATCACGCCCCTGGCTGCAGGCGGCGCTAAACCGCTGGGCCACCAGGGCTGCCCACAATTGGGCCATGTATACAACCATTCCATTAGGAAATCACCCTTGTGACACTTTTGACAGGGGTCATCCAGCCATGGTTGGTGAGAAATTCAACTGCTCTTTAGATTTTAGCTTCCTGGATGTATAGACTGATCTAACCCATGAGAATTTTCCTCACGGTGGCCTCACAGCTGCTTCAAAGTCACTCTTTCACTTTGGTTCTAATCTTTGCTCTGGGACAACTCTCAAGAAATCTAAGTGGTTCTTTAAAGGGAGCTTTTCTATCACCCTGAAGTCATATCTTTTCTGTCAAGTCTTCCCAATGTTTACTACAGCTTAATCAGACCACAGCAAAGGGAGATGAGACTCTCAGCTCCCTTGGTCTGGACTTTACCATTAATTTAGCCTAAAACTACTTCTAGTAGACTCTCTCTCTCTATCTATCCATTCATATATTTAAACAATTTGCCTCACACTGGGACCTCATGCAGAAGCTAGTCCCAAATCCTCCCAGAGTTTGGGACTGTTACTGGGTTTTGGTAACATTTATTGAGTTCCTACTATGCCCTAAGGCATAGGGTTGTCAGATGAAATATAGGACATTTAGTTAAATTTGAGTCAGATAAACAATGAATTATCTTTTAGTATAAGTATGTCCCAAATAGTGTGTGATTATACTTTGCTAAAAAATTATTCATTGTTTATCTAAAATTTAAATTTAACTGTGTCTTCTAGTTTTACTTACTAAATCTGGCAACACTTTTAAGGCATTAACTCATTTTACCTTCATGATAATACGGTGAAATTGGGTACAATTTTACTCCCATTTTATAGATAAATAATCTAATGCTAGCAGAGCCCCTACAGCTAGTGACATGGGAGTAGGGATTCAATTTTAAGCTGTCTAAAACCACGATGCTTAACTCAGGACAAGGGTTAGTTAGAAACAACTGCTGAACTTCAGAAAGTACAGATGCTAGGGCCTACACAGACCTACTGAATTAAAATCTTCAGTGGAATAGCCCAGGCATTTCTGTTTGGATTGAGCTGCCAAAATTCTGGCGTGCAGCTGAGGTAGAGAAGATTGCTCTTACTGCTCCCAGATGTTTTCATATGAAGTGCTATTAAGCTGGTGTTCTGCTTGAGAAATTAATTTTTTGAACATAAAAGTAAAACTTTATATTTACCTGTTAGATTATTAGGTTTGGTCTATTTTGATAGCATTTTAAATTATTTTCAAATCTTAATTCTGGCAGTTTGGAAGATTTCTATTTCTGCAGAATAGTAGACTTAAGTTTCTTTTAGAGTCACATAAATTTTTGGGAATTTGACATACGTTATAGATTCTCTCACAGGGAGCAGGAAACACAAATGAACACCCACGCGTTTTGGCACACAATATCAGGGGTTCTGCAACCTATTGATAGATCTAAAAATCCAGGGCTAAGACTGCATTTGTAGAGGATTTTTCACTCTCCACTGAAAAATTTATTAAAAGTGTTATTAATATATTAAGTATTGTTAATTCTTTCAATGAACTTCATTAACTTTGAAAAACAAAGCTGGCTGCTTTTTTCATTGTAAAAGTAATTTTAAGAGAAATAAGTACTCCTATACCTTATTGATGAATTATATTTTTCTTCTTACTTGTGGTAAAATACACTTTACATAAAATTTACTATCTTAATCATAGTTAAGTAGTGTTAAGTGCATTCACATTGCTGTGTAACCAATCTCCAGAATGCTTTTCATCTTACAAAGCTCAAACTCTATACCCATTAAACAACAACTCCCCTTTCCTGCATTCCTAGCCCTGGCAACTACCATTCTACTTTCTATCTCTGTGAATTTCACTATTCGAGGTAACTCATATAAGTTGATTTATACAATATTTGTCTTTTTTGGAAATAGCTTATTTCATCTATGTTGTAGCATAGATGTCAGAATTTCTTTCCTTTTGAAGTTAGGATAATATTCTATTTTATGTATATACCACATTTTGTTTATCCACTCACTCATCTGTCAACAGAGACTTGGATTGCTTCTGTCTTTTGGCTATTGTGAGTAATGCCGCCGTGGACATGAGTGGTGACAGTAGAAATTTATAGAAAATTTCTTGAAGGAAATTTAGTGGTGTCAATAAAGTTACTACAGATTGGTGAATGATAAGATATATAAGTATCATAAGAAAAGGGATGAGGGATACCTGGCTGGCTCAGTTGGTGGAACACGCAACTCTTGATCTGGGGGTCATGGGTTCCAGCCCCGTGTTGGGTGTAGAGATAACTTCAAAAAATATATTTATTTTTTTTTTAAAAGTAAGAGAAGGCATGATAAAATTATGGTTAAGTGAGGGATTAAACATTTAAGGAGGTCTGGTGTACAGCAAACAAATTCAAAATTTCTCTACTGGGTCAGAATTTAGAGGGATTAAAGTTAGATTGGAATATCACTGTTAAGATGGAGAAATCAATGTCAAGTCAAGATTATCAAGAGGAATATTTTTTCCAGCTCTACCATCAAAGTGACCCAGCAGAGTTAATGTCCCTGCTCTGTTGGTCATGGAATCTAATTTGTGACTCTAGGTGTGCCCAGATTTTGATCTTTAATCCTAGCAGCCATTAAAAGTATCGAATCCTATATCCTATAATAAAGAGAAGAATCAAGATAGGCTTAATATATCGTAATGTTTTCTGAAAGCAAGCATGTTTGTAAAATGTCAGGGTGATGTCAAAAGGACAATGGAGCCAACCTAAAGAAAAAAGATACTTATGGCTACTTAAAGAATTTCATCTGTGAAAAGCCATGAATCTTTAATGATATGCAGAAAGGGAAAAGTCTACATATGTTGTATAAAATGGAAATTGTAACCTAAAAAGGTGAATGCAACAGAATATGCTTAATTCTTTTTTTTTTTTTAATTTTTATTTATTTATGATAGTCACACACAGAGAGAGAGAGAGAGAGAGAGAGAGAGAGGGAGGCAGAGACACAGGCAGAGGGAGAAGCAGGCTCCATGCACCGGGAGCCCGACGTGGGATTCGATCCCGGGTCTCCAGGATCGCGCCCTGGGCCAAAGGCGGGCGCCATACCGCTGCGCCACCCAGGGATCCCAGAATATGCTTAATTCTTAATAAATAGGGGGATGTTGACATGTTTGGATGTTGTATTCTTTTTCCTAATGGAAGATGACAATTAATAAATTATAGATACATATTTATTTTTATTTTATTTTTTAAAAAATATTTTATTTATTTATTTATTTATGAGAGACACAAGAGTGAGAGAAAGAGAAGCAGAGACACAGGCAGAGGGAGAAGCAGGCTCTCTGCAAGGAGCCTGATGCAGAACTCCATCCCAGGACCACAGGATCATGACCTGAGCCAAAGGCAGACGCTTAACTGCTGAGGCACCTGGGCGTTCCTATAGATACATATTTATTGATTCTTTTTTTCTTTTTTTTTTTTTATTGATTGATTCTAAGACAATTTTGGTGCTTTTTTTTTTCTACATTTTTCACATGTAAAATTGTGCTTCTACTGTGGATGCTGTTAGTGAAGAGCTGCCCGTACATCCGTGGTCACAGCAGTTGATAACGCTTCACTTTCATTGAGTAAATGTACATTGTTGGTAGCTCAGGTTGAATTTAACTGCCACTTATAATGTCTAAAAAAAAGTTTCTTCTGTAATTTTGGCATTTGTTGAAATGAGGTATTATGTACATAGTAAAGGCAATGAACAGAGCAATGGAGTGTGCATTTGATATTAGTGAGGCCTTCATATTCAGAGGAATGTCAACATATTTTCCATATTTTTGTTCAGTGAAACAACCAAGTGCTTTATGGAAACCAAAGAAGAAAAATACCCACAAATAGATGGAGCTATGTTATATTTTGTTACTAAGATACATACAAAAAACTCTTACTATACACCAAGAAATACAACTGAAGGCCGGAAAAATGGCCAAATCCCTCTTAAGAAATGAGAGAATCTCAGTGGTGAGAGGCTAGTTTAACTAATTCCTAACTCATCCCAGACTATTGTTAAGGCATTGTGTATAGTTTAGTAAGATTTTTCTTTCTTAGGGGCACCAGGGTGGCTCCGTCAGTCAAGCATCCGGACTCGATTTCAGCTCAGGTCATGATCTCAGGGTCGTGGGATCCAGTACTCCCCCCGTCAGACTCTGAGCTTGGCACAGAGTCTGTTTGAGATTTTTTTTTTTTAAAGACTTATTTATTTATGATAGACATAGAGAGAGAGAGAGAGGCAGAGACACAGGAGGAGGGAGAAGCAGGCTCCATGCACCGGGAGCCCGACGCGGGACTCGATCCCGGGACTCCAGGATCGCGCCCTGTGCCAAAGGCAGGCGCTAAACCACTGAGCCACCCAGGGATCCCCTTGAGATTTTTTTTTTTAAGATATTATTTATTTATTCATGAGAGACACAGAGAGAAAGAGAGAGAGGAGCAGAGACACAGGCAGAGGGAGAAGCAGGCTCCATGCAGGGAGCCCAACGTGGGACTCGATCCTGGGTCTCCAGGATAACGCCCTGGGCTGAAGGCGGCGCTAAACCACTGAGCCACCCGGGCTGCCCCTCTGTTTGAGATTCTTTCTCTTCTTCTCCCTCTGTCCCTCCCCCTGCTCACACTCTATAAATAAATAAATAAATAAATAAATAAATAAATAAATAAATAAATTTTATAAAAGATTTTATTTGTTCATGAAACACACACACACACAGAGGCAGAGACACAGGCAGAGGGAGAAGCAGGCTCCATGCAGGGAGCCCGATGCAGGATTCCATCCCAGGACTCTGGGACCATGACCTAACTCAAAGGCAGACACTCAACCACTGACCTAGCCAGGTGCCCTAAATCAAATCTTTTTTTTTTTTTTTTAAGATTCTGTTTATTTATTCATGAGACACACACACACACACACACACAGAATGAGAGAAAGGCGAGATAGATACAGGCAGAGGGAGAAGCAGGCTCCCTGCCGTGAGCCCAATGTGGGACTCGATCTCTGAACTCCAGGATGACGCCCTGAGCCAAAGGCAGATACACTCAACTGTTGAGACACCCAGCGTCCCATCAAATCTTTTTTTAAAAAGGTTTTTTTTCCTTCTTTAAAGTATATAGACTAATGACACAGCTGATAATCGATAGTATCTTATATTTGATAAAATATGGTATATATTTTTCTCTATTTGATTAAGGAGGGAAAGGGAAAGTCTTGGAACTGTGAAATAGCCGAATAAATGAAAAAAGTAGAAACTCTACCAAAGATAGGATGAACTAAGAGATGAGGGTCCAAGAGATGGTGGAAAGATGATTAGCCACATTCTTTAAAGAGGAGGGAGGCAGTTCAATTTCTATCCCTTGTCTCCATGGAGATCAACTTCCAGATTTTTTGTTTGTGTGGGTTTATTTTTATAACATTTTATTTATTTATTTATTTTAAGTAGGCTCCATGCCTAATGTGGGGCTTGAATTCATGACCTTGAGATCAAGAGTTGCATGCTCCACTGACTAAGCCAGCCAGGCATGCCTCTGTGGAGATGAACCTTTAAAGGGTCTATTATTTCTAAGGCCTAGTAAGACTTATCTAGTTTCCCTTTAGGGGAATATACTCAATACTTAATTGGGATGTGATATTGGTTTATATAATGCTGACCAAGCAAACAAAAAAGTACATTATTTTAGGAAAAGAGATCATCTAGCAGCAAACTAAAATCTATGTGAAAACGTGGACATGAAAAGCCTCCTTCGTGTGAGTAAAACCTAACTATTAAAAAGGGGGCTTTTTTTTTTTTTTTACCAAGGAAGACACACAGATGGCAAATAATCATAAGAAAAGATGCTCAGCATCATATTTCATTAGGGAATTACAAATTAAAATATTCATGAAATATTACTACACACCTGTTAGAATGGCCTAAATCCAAAACACTGGAAACATCACGTATTGGTGTGGATGTGGAGGAACCAGAACTCTCATTCGTTGCTGGTGGAAATGCAAAATGGTACAGCTGCTTTGAAAGATAGTTATAGGTGTGGTTTGTTTGGGGTTTTTTTTACAAAAATTTAACACATTGTCACAATATAATCCAGCAATTGTGTGCCTTGGTATTTATCCAAATGAATTTAAAATGTATGTATACACAAAAATCTGCACACTGATGTTATAGCAGCTTTAGTTATAGTTACCAAAACTTGGAAGCAACCAAGATGTCCTTTAGTAAGTGAATGGATAAACAAACTGTGATACATCTAGACTATGGAATATTATTCAGCACTAAAAAGAAATAAGCTATCAAGCCATAAAAGACAGGGGCGCCTGGATGGTTCAGTCAGTTGAGCATCTGATTTTTTATTTCAGCTCAGGTCAGGAGCAGGGTTGCATAGGGCTCTGTGCTGAATTAAGGAGCCTTCTTAAGATTCTCTCTCCCTCTCCTTCTGCCCTCCCCTCCCTGCTCACATGCTATCTCTCTCTAAACAAACAGACACCAAAATAGACTCATAAAAGACATTGAGGAACTTTAGATGCATATTATTAAAGGAAGTCAGTCTGAAAAACCTACATACTGTATGATTCCAACTATATGACATTCTGGGAAAGGCAAAACTGGAGACAGTAAGAAAAGACCAATGGTTGCCAGGGCTTAGGTGGAATGGGAGGATGAATAAACAGAACACAGAGGATTTTCAGGGCAGTAAAATTATGCTGTATGATACTATAATGATGGATGCATGCCATTGATTTGTCTAAACCCATAGAACGCACAACAATAAGTTTACACCAAGGTAAACTATGGACTTTAGGTCATAATGATCTGTCAGTGTAGATTCATCAGTGGTAACAAAAGTACCACATTGGTGGGGGATATTGATAGTGGGCGAGGTTGTGCATGTGCAGGGACAGGAGAATACAGGAATTCCCTGAACCTAGTGCTCAATTTTGCTGTGAACATGAAACTGCTCTAAAAAAAGAAAGCTCTATAAAGGGGGTGGGGGTGGGCAGAGGGAGGAGAAGTATTCTGATGACACATGATTTAGGTTTGAATCACCTTGGAAAATAAAACTACAAGTCAACAAAATTGATAATTCAGGCTCTCTGACCTGGTCTGAAGCAGTCTATTTTCTTTCCTTCTTTCTTTTTTTAATTTGTCTCTCATAAAATTACCAGAAAAGTGTAATTCCAGGAAAGCATAGAAATTAGTATGTTGCAACCTTAGGAAAGTATAAAAAGAAATATAGAGATAATTTTTATTTTTATCTTTTTTTAAAAGATTTTATTGATTTGAGAGAGAGCTCACACACATGAGATGGGGGAAGGGCAGAGAGGGAGAAGTGTGGTCCCTGCCGAGCGGGGAGCCCAATGCAGGGCTCAATCACAGGACCCCCAGATCATGACCTGAGCTGGAGGTAGACACTTAACCTTAGCTCACCGAGCCACTCAGGCACCCCTTACAGGTAATTTTTAAAAATGAATTGGGCTGGCTGACTTAGTCAGTAAAGCATGTGACTCTTAATCTCAGGATCATGAGTTCGAGCTCTGCATGGGGTATAGAGATTACTTAAATAATTTTAAAAAGTAATAAAAAATTTAAAATCTTTTAAAAAGTAATAAAAGAAATGAACTCATGGTGTTGCTGTTTAGAAAAAATATATATATATATATAAATTTGATTATCACTGCTGTTTAAAGCATTTGAAATATTCTAAAAAATTCTTTACAGGGTTGTCTGGGTGGTTCAGTGGTTAAGTGTGTCTGCCTTCAGTCCAGGGCGTGATCCTGGAGTCCGGGATTGAGTCCCACGTCGGGCTCCCTGCATGGAGCCTGCTTCTCCCTCTACCTATGTCTCTGCCTCTCTCTCTCTCTCTCTCTTTGTCTCTTATGAATAAATAAATAAAATCTTTAAAAAAATAAAAATAGATAATTCTTTACTTTATATTAAATTTATAATTAAATTTTATTTTTAATTTTTAAAAAAAATTTCATTTATTTGACAGAGAGAGAGAACACAAGCAAGGGAAGTGGCAGGCAGAAGGAGAGAGAGAAGTAGACTCTCTGCTGAGCAGAGAGCCCAATGTGGGGCTCAATCCCAGGACACTGGGATCCTGACCCAACCTGAAGGCAGACCCTTAACTCACTGAGTCACCCAGGTGCCCCTATAATGAAATTTTAAATCATTGAAGAGAATCAATGTTTAAATGCTTAAGGAAAAATACTTTTCTAGTTTTGATTATTAGTTGTGTATGCTTAGAGCATTAATTACATTACAGAGTGGAGAGTGTTCCTCTCTATGTTTAAAAGCCCATGAGACTTCAAGAATCCCCTAAATAAGTACATATAAAAAGCCTAAAAATGCAGATACTCCTGGAACAACATAATCAAGTTTAAGAAATGTATTTTAAAGGAATAATTAAAATATGAGTGAAGGTAAAGCTATAGGATATTAATCATAGGGTTATTAAGTGTAACAAAAGTGGAAACAAATGTTCAAAAATGAGGCATTTGATGTGGATAAACATCCAGAAGTTTGCAGCTCATCCTACTAGGGAGGCTGTGAAAAATTAGTTGCTGCTCACAAAATGGTGCAGCCCCTATGCAGGGTGACTTGGCAGTGTCTTCCCAAACTACAAAGGCATTTTGACTCAGCAGTCCCACTTCTAGGAATTTATCTTTGCAACACACCTGTAATTGTAGGAAATGACATATGTATAAGTTTATTCTTTGTCCCTCCGCCTGTAATAGAAAAAAGGTGAGAAATAACCTGCCATAGAGGATACTGGTTAAAGAAACTATAGTTCATTCATACAATTTTATGCTTTGTGGCTGTAGGAGACAATGACGATGCTCTTGCAGTTCTGATAATGGAGAGGTTCTAGAAATATATTAAGTAAGAAAAAAATTGCAGAGCAGTGTAAACAGTATGTTCCCTTTTGTGTAAGAAAGCAGGGGAAATAAGAATGTATATTTGCATTTGCTTTTATTTGCATAAGAAAACACTAGAAGACACAAGAAACTAATAAAAGGAGTTACTTATAAAGAAAGGGAGGTAGGATAGGAATGAGACTTAGTGCTTACCTTTTCTATACTGTTTTGATTTTCAATTGCATGAATGTATTTCCTATTCAAAAAACTAAATTAAAAATAGAAGAATTGCTAACTAAATTATGATGTTTGTATGACAGCATACTAGATAATGATTAAAAATGATGTTGTGTTTAAATACATAGAGAGGGATCCCTGGGTGGCGCAGTGGTTTGGCGCCTGCCTTTGGCCCAGGGTGCAATCCTGGAGACCCGGGATCGAATCCCACGTCTGGCTCCTGGTGCATGGAGCCTGCTTCTCCCTCTGCCTGTGTCTCTGCCTCTCTCTCTCTGTGTGACTATCATAAATAAATAAATAAAAATAAAAAAAAAATACATAGAGAAATATTCAATTCTTACCTATTCACACAATAGGTAAGAAAAGCAGGTTGTAAGAAAGTAATATATGATCCTACAATCTGAGGAATTATATTTCCTTCTTTAGGATCACTTCCTAAAAGAATAACTCAGTAAAGTGTCCCTTCTTAAGTCTATTTGTTGAAACCCTAACCCCTAGTACCTCAGAATGTGACTGTATGTGGAGACAGAGTCTTCAAAGGGAAAACTAAGTTAAAATGCAGTTATTAGAGTGGGTCCTAATCCAAGATGACTGATGTCCTCATAAAAAAACAACATCTGGACACAGATAGGTACAAAAGGAAGCCTATGTGAAGAAACAGAGAAGATGACTACCCATAAGCCAAGGAGAGGGGCCTCAGAAGAAAAAAATCCTGCCTACATACACCTTGACCTTGGACACCTAATTTCCAGAATGATGAGAAAGTAAATTTCTGTTGTTTAAGGTACCTAGTCTGTGGTACTTTGTACATAGGTACAGCAGCCCTAGCAAACTAATACACTATGATCCATATTCTCAAAATTTTCAGGAGCTTATACTCAGTGGTGATGTATGACAATGATGTTTCATGCCTTCTACTAGCTAATTAGGTAGGTCAAAATATGATATCATGCCCTAATTTGCATTTCTTATTTTCTTTGCATTAAAAAAGTCATAACACTTTTCTTCTGAATTTGTTTTTTTTTTTTTAATTTTTTTAAATTTATTTATGATAGTCACACAGAGAGAGAGAGAGAGAGAGAGAGAGGCAGAGACATAGGCAGAGGGAGAAGCAGGCTCCATGCACCAGGAGCCCAACGTGGGATTCGATCCTGGGTCTCCAGGATCGCGCCCTGGGCCAAAGGCAGGCGCCAAACCACTGCGCCACCCAGGGATCCCTTCTTCTGAATTTGAATGTCATGCCACTGCCATGACCTGTGAACCAACTGATTATTCTTAGATGAATGAAGCTGTGCTGGAGCATGGTGACCAAGGTGCGTGTGTATATTGCCCCTCCCAGAAAGAGGAATAAGGTTATGGTGCCACCTACACCTTCATGGTCAATATTGTTTGCTTTACATGTAACAGTCCTGGCTGGGCTGCTCCACTCCAACCCTCCTCCCGTCACCTGCCAGGCCTCATTAATCTGTTCTCCGGCTTTAACACCAGATCTCCCAGAGACCCCACCTAGGCGAGTATGTGGGACAGGCAGATATTTCAACCCCAGAAATAATCAGAAAAATCTCCATAATAAGCCCATCTAGTGGGCTAAGTGCCACACCTGTACAAAAACAAAGCAAAGCAAAGACAAACGAACAAAAACTCAGTGTGAAAGCTCAGAGATGGTTTGGAGTTGAAGTTTTTTTCCCATTATATTGCAACATCCTTATTTTGGAACCATCTAGTGACTAAATAAGACTGCTTTACATGGAAGACCTTGCTGGCTAATTAAGTTGGGGCAAGGTTAATTTATTGGCAGTGCCATGAAATGTAAAGAGGGAAGCTAGGAAGTGCTAACAGGAAATAGTTTTTCTGACTTACCAGCAGGAGAAAGGAAGCTGCGTTTGAACCTGAATGCATCCCAGAAGCTGTTGAGTAACTTCACCCAGCAGATGTATACAGCTGGGTCCACCCCGGAGAACAGTTGTGACCAACCCGCACCAAAGGCCCTTCTAAAGACAAGTCTATCTCATAAGATCTTTGTGGCAACCTCCTTAGGGCACATGAAAACCATACTTCTGGTTGATTTCTCTACTTCCTGCCCCATGTTAGATTCTTAGAAACCAAAAAGTGCTCTGAAGACAGTTGTTCAACATTTCAGAGAATTCCAATCTTACACAATTGCCAGTGCCTACAACACAGTAACGTACTGCCACAGAACCTTTTATGCAACAAAAATTTAACGTATTGTTTTGTTACTTACCTGGCTCACTTTCTGTAACAGATTTGGTTGTAGGAAGCCTTTTGGGTTTTCACCACAAATGATTTCAAACCGTTTGTCATGGTAAATTCACTTCCTCTTCCTTTTTTTGCATAGTTCAACTCACTTAAGATGCCACAGTGTGGTTACCCCATATTTTAACACATCAGAAACATAACATATAAATATACTCTGTTGATGTGCACACCGAAGTTTAATTTTTCAGTACTGTTTTCTTATGTGGGAGACAAAGGCAAGAGAAAAATTAAATTTCCTTACTACTTACAGCCCATTGGCAAGTCCTTGAAACAGGCAGAGTAACCTTCCTCTGGGAGCTCAGCTGCCTCAGTGTTGACACTTTGCTAAGGGCAAAGAGCAATCTTAGTCCGACCCCCTTGGATCCTGTGAGTCCTGCTTCAAACATATAGAAATTCCTCTGGAAACTTTCCTTTATCTCATCCCGCCAAGATAATGTTAGCAATCACCCTCCAAACTTAGAGCCCACCAATATACATCTGAAGGGTCTCATGACTTGAGTTTTTCCTAAACAGTAATCAATAACCTTTACCCAACAAAAACTAGCCCTCTCTGGAAACCTTGTTCCCAAAATACCTTGGAGGCTTGTGCTGTCCCTAACCCCTTCCCAACTTGAAAGTATATAATCAGCTACCCCTCACACCCCCAGTGCAGCTCTTTCCACCCATGGGTCTTGCCCCTGTGCTTTAATAAAACCACCTTCTTGCACTGCAGATGTCTCAAGAATTTTTTCTTGGCTGTCGGCTCCAAACCCCAACATTTCTACATCAGTTTCCACTGACCACTCTTAGTCCAGTATTCTACATCATGAATATATGTGGTGATACAGGAGTTAAATGATGCTCCGTTCCCCTCTCCCTCTCAGTTTAAAGCCTGTCTAACAAGCCCTGCCAGTTTGGAACTCCAGGAATTGATCAGCATCTGCACAAGTTCAGCCTGGCCAGAGGTTGTGGTTTATCACACAAACACATTTCTGGTCCCCTCCCTGCAAACTCCACTCCTTCCAATGCTACCTTCTTGCCACTTGGACCTAACATCGCCAAATTTCCTGAGATCTCTTGGGTTGATATTATCTTCAAATCTTGTAATAAGTCCTGACGTTTGATTTTATCGTGTCTTTCTTGCCTGAGTAAGTTAATATGTTCCCTCAAGCGAATAAGAGACATCCTATTAGGCTTCCTTTATCAACATCAGTGTGGTCTAAGGGAGAAGGACTCGGAACCAGGAGATAGAAGATTTCAATTCCAGCACCAGCTCTTTTTATAACTGGTTATATGACCTTGGAAAAGCAATTTAAGTCCTCTGTTCTTCTAGCATGTAGTTTCCCAACTGTAATAAATATTATAAATCCATTCTGTCCTCATCACTTTTATCATCAGAGAACATTTATCAAATTCCTACTTGATGATGGCACCTTGCAGGGTGAGGCAGGTAGTCAAGGTCCCTGTTAGTCAGGGGTCTGAGGCAGAGCATTCGAGCTTCATATGAGGCTTTGTTCAGATGAGCCTCTTATCAGCATTTGTTCACAAAGTTTTACTGCTTTTGGAGGAATAAGAAAAACAAACAGTAAAAATCTTTTTTAAAAAATAGCCAGATTTATTTAATATTTTTTAAAAATCCATCCTTTATCTTAAGATTATACCTAATATAATTTTTAAGATTTTATTTATTTATTCATGAGAGACACAGAGAGAGAGGCAGAGACACAGGCAGAGAGAGAAGCAGGCTCTCCGGGGGAAGCCTGATGTAGAACTCAATCCCAGAACCCGGGGATCACGACCTAAGCCAAAGGCAGATACTCAACCACTGAGCCACCCAGGTGCCTCTATACGTAATATTTTATTTTGATATTTTAAAAAAAATCACTGCTTTTATGAAGTTGTGGTCAGAGTAGATGCTATTTTCTTTTAAGTAGGCTTCATGCCCAGTGTGGAGCCCAATGTGGGGCTTGAGCTCATAACCTTGACACCAAGAAGAGTGGGATGCTTAACCCACTGAGCTACGGAGGTGCCCAAGTAGATGCTACTTTCTAAAATTATACTCACCAAAATAAGAGATTTTTGCTTATAAAAAATGTTTTTCTCCAAAAACTTTGCTAATAGTTGAATTCCAAGTCCAACCTCTGGACTAGGCCATATCTCCTTGAGAAAGGGTTTGCATCCTGTCTCTAGAAGCCAATATCTTCTTCTAGACTCTGTGGTGTGGTTTTAGAACATTCTAAGCTGGTGGTCTCTGGGCAGTTGGAGGCCTAGTGTCTGCACTGCACTTGCAGTGTCCAGTGGTGTGGATAAGTCCTTTAATCCTTTTACATCTCAGGCTCCTCATCTGTAAAATAGAGTCAAGAGAGGTGTTGGGAATGGGAAAATTTTCTTCCTCCCCTCTTAGTTTTTTTGGCTGGTTGAATAATTAAGATGACATAAAACAGGTTAACAGGAGTAAAACAAAATTAATTACATACTTACCAAGACTCCACATCAATATGAGAGATTTCAGACAGGCCAAATAAGGTATATAAGTTATCTTGAATGAAGGAGAAGTGGGTATGGGTCTGGGACTTCAAAAGGAAGGAAGACAAATCACAGGAAGATGGAAAAGAGTAAATGTTTGCTAAACAAAAGTTTACTGGAATATATATATCATCCTAAAATGAACCACATGCCAAAAAGACATATTTGGGTGGTAAATTTTGCTTCCTTATAGTGTTTTTATCCTAATGAGTGACAAAGACTTTCTTCTTGACCTAACTCTACTCTGGCTCCTCTAAACTCGCAAGGTCCTGACCTTGGGCACTGTCCTTGAGCCATTAGTCTGGGTTTAGCAAGAACCTTGTTGGGTCAGTTTAGCAGAAAATCCCCCATCCCTGATATCTGATCAAATTCTTCATTCTCTTCCCTGAATATCTTATCACTTTGGCCTGCCTTCAGCAAGAATCCTGTTCAGTCAGTCAAGCAAGAATCCCATAAGCCTTGATGTTTTATCTTAGTAATTTTCCATACCCTGATCTCTACTCTGCTTTTTGGCTATAGGTCTCCACTTGGCCTTGTATTCAGAGCCAGATTTTTCCTTCCCTGCTATAAACCCCATTGTAGTAGTCTTCTTGAGTAAAATCTTCCTTTTAACAAGTGTCATGAATAACTTTTTAAAAGACTTATTTATTTGTTTGAGAGAGAGAGAGAGAGAGAGAGTGTGTGTGTGTGTGTGTGTGTACAGCCAGAAGGAGCAGAGGGAGAGGGAGTCTTAAGCAGATTCCATGCTGAGTGTGGAGCCCGGCTTGGGGCTCTATCTCAGGACTCTGAGATCACTACTTGAGCTGAAACCAAGAGTTGGCCACTTCACTACACCATCCAGGTGCCCCAATAATTCTTTTTTTAACATGCATACACAAAGGAGCCTGGATGGTAGTTGCAGTATACGTCTTCAGCCCTTTCACTCTCCCTTGGTAAGGCACATCTGAATGCCAGGTGAGTTAAATTAATGCTGCTTTTACAATGGTTCTCAAACTGAAGTGACCTCAGAATACCCTCCAGCACTCGTGGATGACAGGTTGCCAGGTCCCATCTAGAGCCTCTGATTCAGTAGGTCTGGGATATGCTGCTACTGGTGGTCCTGGAACCACACATTAAGAACTATGGTAGGAGAAGAACTTTGAATCCACTAGAATATTGTAATCAACCAATCAATCATTCACAAACTGTACTCATTTGTAATAAATTACTACATTTTGGTTCAACCGCTGAGTTTGCAACCAACCTCTCAAGGGTCTTCCAACTATAAAATTCTATGATTTTTTAAAAAAAGATTTTATTTATTTATTTGAGAGAGAGACAGAGAGAGCATGAATGAGGGGGTTGGGGAGAGGCAGAGGGAGAAGCAGACAACTCCCTGCCAAGCTAGGAGCCCAATGTTGGGCTCCATCCAAGAGCCCTGGGATCATGACCTGTGCTGAAGGCAGACACTTAACTGACTGAGCCATCCAGGTGCCCCAAAATTCTATGATGTTTAAGTGAAGCAAGACAATGAATTCAACAATTGAAGCCTGGCTCCCACTGCAATCATATCCTCTTTCAATTCTTTCTGGTATCTCCTCCTACCTGAAAACTCTAACACTCAGTGATAAGGACCAGGAATGGCAAACTGTGGCTTAGTTTCCTGTATGAATACAGAACAGAGTATTCTCCTACACGTCCTGTCAGTTGTGATGAGAATCCTTTATTCACCTCAGGTATCTCTCTAAGGAGATCAAATCTACATTCTGACTTTTCTGGGGCTGGAGGGAGGTCATCCAGCCCTAGCAAATGCTGCAATTTGCTTTCAAGAACGTCCAAGACAGGTACCATAGTGATGCATTGCCCTCAGATCAGTTTAAGTTGAAATTCAAAAGGAAACAAAGAAAATATAAATTTTATATATAGGCTTTCCTAATACTGGTGTATTTTCTTTGGAAACATTTCAGTCAATTGTTCTTCAGAGGCTGATTGTCCAAAAGAAAAAAAGGAATGTTCCCCTGTGGGTTTTGGAAGTCCATTGGCTTATGGGTCTGCAAGAAGCCAGGAAAGGCAATTTAGCAGCATAGGGAGTGAGAAGTACACTGGGCAGCTGCCCCTCCAACCAGGTGCTGTTTCTCTTAGAAGGAGGCTCTGATAGGGGTGCCTGGGTGGCTCAGTCAGTTAAATGCCTAACTCTTGATCTCCACTCAGATCTTGATCTCAGGGTCACAAGTTCAAGCCCTATGTTGGGTTCCATGCTGGATGTGGAGCTTACTTTAAAAAAAAAAAAAAAAAAAAAGGAGGCTCTGATGGGTGAATTCACACAGTGGAACGCTTTATTTCCTCAGGTTTTTTTTTTGTTTTGTTTTGTTTTTTTGTTTGTTTTTTGTTTTTTTTTTTTTTTTTTTTTTTTTTTTTTTTACAACATACCCCACCACTACACCTTTCTAATGGGAACTGATTATAAGAATAGTCAATTCTGGTGCCTGGCTGGCTCAGTTGGTAGAGCATGTGACTCTTGATCTTGGGGTTGTAAGTTCAAGCTCCACATTAGGTGTAGAGATCACCTAAAAATAAAATGTTTAAATGGGCACCTGAGTGGCTCAATCAGGTAAGCGTCTGACTCTTGGTTTTGGCTCAGGTCATGATCTCAGGGTCGTGGAATTGAACCCCATATAGAGCTCCATGCTCAGTGAGGAGTCTGCTTGAGATTCTCTCTCCTCCCTCTGTCTCTCCCTGCTCTCATGTTCTCTCTCTCTCTCTAAAATGAAATAAATTAGCCTTTAAAAAATTAAGTAAAATCTTTTGAAAAAATAAGAATAGTCAATTCATGGTTACTCATTTTTAATTAAAAAAGCTAACATTAGGCATCTGGGTGTCAGTTAAGCATCTGCCTTCTGCTCAGGTCATGATCCCTACTCAGCAGGGAGTCTGCCTCTCCCTCTGCCCTTCCTCCCTGCTCCCGATCTCTCTCGCTCACTCTCTCTCTCAAATAAATAAATAAAATCTTTAAAAAAAAATTAAAAAGCCAACATGTATCGAGGTCCTCCACATGGTGGACACTATTATAAGAACTTTCCTCACATTAATTTATTTAACCCTTATAATAGTCCCATCAGTACTATTATCTCCATTTCCCAGACAAAGAAACTACGGTACAAAGAATTAAATAATTTGCCCAAGGTTAGTAACAGGTAAAGATAGAATTATAATCAACTCTGGTCTCAGAGTTGTATTCTATATTGCCTTTTTTTTTTTTTTAAACTGAGAACAACATTTAGATTAATTGAATTCATAATTCAAATGTTTTATCGAACCACTTGACAATCAGAATGTGTTATGGGTTGAATTGTATTCCCCCCACAAAAGATATGTTGAAATCTTAACCCCCAGTTTTACAGAATGTGAACTTCTTTAGAAATAGGGTCATTGCGGATGTAATTAGTTATACTGAAATAAAGGAGGTCCTTAATCCAAGATAACAAGTGTCCTTACAAGAAGGCCATGTGAAGACAGAGACCACAGAGAGAATACCAAATGACTACAAAGGTAGATATTAGGGTTAGGCAGCTGCAAGACAAGGAATGCCAAAGACTGCCAGCAAACCATTAGAAGCTACGAAGAGGCAAGAAAGGATTCTCCTACAGAATTCAGAGGGAATTTGGCTTTGCCCCAACATCTTAATTTTAGACATCTAACTTCCAGAACTATGGGGACGATAAACTTTTATTATTTTAAGCCACCCGGTTCATGGTTACCTCGTTCTGACAGCCCTGGGAAACTAATGCAGAACAGATAACATTTTTTCTCCATTTGCTTCACACACATTCCCCCACACCCCGCCCCAACTTTCAACAGGAATGCCTTGGAATAGCAGATCCACTTGGTAGGACAAAAGGCAAAAATCTGACTTGTTCATTCATTCAGACAGCCCTGTCTGGCATGATTCCCAGAATGCTGTAGTTGCTTAATAAATGTTTGTTCATTGGATGGATTCTTCCAACATTTACTAAAGGACCATTTTTTGTCATGATTATCTAGAAATGGCACAAGTCCTGAAAACCAAGAAGAGGCAGTTAGTCACAATCCTCCTTTCAAATCTACAGATGACTTGATAAGAATTATCTACCAGAATGTCTTCCAACTATCCCTAACATAAGTAAAAATGACTGTTAAGATTTAATTTCTGTGCCCTCTGGTTCCATTGATCTGTGTATTTTTGCGTAGTAGTTCACCTCTTTTCCATTTTCTTGCCCTCCTCTGGTGGAGGTGCTAATGAATGGAGAAAAGTATGAAAAGCAGACGGCAGGAGGGAGAAGTACAACCCCAAATCTGATCATGAGGGCTTGGATAATTGAGAGGACACCATTGTCAAACGGTAGAAAAAGCCCTCTGAACACATTTTAGACACATTAGTATATAATGAAGGCTTATAAAGATACTTTTAAAATGGTTTGCCCAAAGACAAAGCATGAAATGATTTTTTTCTGAAAGTAAATTAAAGATACTGAATGAAAAGAGCAGAAGAAAAATATATATAATATAGTCTCATTTTTATAAAACAATGACAAAAGTATTTGTGTGTATAAAACTGTTTATGTATATACTGGGGTATAGTTGTTTCTAGGCACTGTCAATGAATAAAGCTGGGGTTTTGGGCATTAGTTTTAAAAAATAAAGCATTCTAATTTATAAATGTATAAGATATTCACCCACTCACTCATACTCCCCTTCCCCAGTAGTACTTCTGTGAGTACTAACAGATTTCCATTGGTTGAGCACCACATACTAGAGCCCCAAGGAAATAAGTTGCATACTAATCTATGGAAAATGTTGGAACATGGAGTGAAAATAAGAAATAAACTTTCATTATTATAGGCCATTGAAATTTGAGGTCCTTTGTTGCAACCATGGAATCTAATCTAACCTGACTATTACAGTAATTATGCACAAGGAACTGGGCTAGGTACAAATAGTCATTTTATTTTATTTTTGATTTTTTAATTTTTAAAAATTTTTAAAGATTTTATTTGTTTATTTGAGAGAGAGAGAGATAGCAAGAGAGAGCACTAGCAGTGGGGAGAGGGAGCAGCAGGTTCCCTGCTGAGTAGGGAGGCTGATGCAGGACTTGATCCCAGGACCCTGGGATCATGACCTGAGCTGAAGGCAGATACTTAACCAACTGAGCCACGTAGGCACCCCTATTTTTTATTTATTTATTTATTTATTTATTTATTTATTTATTTATTTATTGTGCACACATGAGTAGGGGGAAGGGGCAGAGGAAGAGAAGAGAGAGAATTTTTTAAAAAGATTTTACTTACTTACTTGAGAGAGAGTAAGAGCACGGAGGGAGAGAGAGAAGCAGACTCCCTGCTGAGCAAAGAGTCCTACATGCCGCTCAATTCCAGAACCCTGAGATCATGGCCTGAGCCAAAGGCAGACACTTAATTGACTGAGCCACCTAGGAGCCCCAAGAGAGAGCATTTTAAGTAGGCTCCACAACTAGTACAGAGCCTGACCCGGGGCTCAATCTCACAACCCTGAAATCATGACCTGAACCAAAATAAAAAGTCAGACATTTAACCAACTGAACCCCAAATAGTGATTTTAATAGAAGTAGCAAGAAGTATTAGGAAATTAAAATCTTGTTTGCTTTCACATAAATCGGTAAGACATCAATCAACAAAGCAGAAGACCTACGAGAAATTAAAAACTGGCCAAATTTCCCTAAAGGCATCTGGTACTCAATTCTGATATAATAAGGGCCAGTCTCTCTGTAACAGAGGTTAAAACCCCAAGAGAAATGGAGTAGCAAGGGTATGTTTTCCATATAAAAATCACTTTGCTAGAATATGAGGACTCCATGTCACTGTACAGATTTATGAAGAAAACAGAATTCTTAATAGAGCCTTAGGCATCTGCTCCTATCATGGAGGGAAAGCACTCCCAGAAGCAAGTAGACAACATTTGCCTAGAACCTGCTATTATTACACTCTGTGCATATGGTAGCTAAAAACTCATTAGTTCTATAATTCTGGCTGAAGTTGGCAAGCCACCTCCAGAAATATTTCATACAAGCAAAGTGACAGATGGCAATTTCCTTTGTTATAGGAGGAGCTGGTTAGGGTAGTGGTCACACGAAAGTCATCTAGAGAAGAGTGAAGCTACTCTTATGTAAAGTAATTACAGCAACCTGTGATAAGTCAATCGTCATAAAACTGGCCTCATTTTTGTCATCCAAGAATGTATTATTGGTCAAACTTACATAATTTCTTTCAAATAGGATTAAAATATATTTCAGTGGACATTGTGAGGTAGATATATAATTATTTTGTAGCAGCAAAAAAAAAAGAGGGTAGCCATTTTGTTCTAATTTCCCTACAAAGCTGCAATTCCTTCTGTAAGGGCTGTTTGTTTTCTTCTCCAACATACCATCCCCATCCTCCTTCTTTTAGTAAAAATGCCGCAATGAAACTTTGAGGCTCCTGAACCCTCCCTGTGCTTCAGGTAGAGCTGACCCTCACTCACATCCCCCTGGGCTAAGTGATGAATATATAACTCAAACCAGTCAAAATACAGTATCTCCTGACCTCTTGATTTATTCAGAGATGGCCATGTGACCCAGAGTGAGCCAATGAGAGCCTTAGTCCAACTCTGTGCTGGAACTGTTCAGGAAAAGATATTCCCGCATTTCCTCGGTGGCCCAGTCAAGCGACGGACTCGTGGTTCCAGCTCATGTCATGACCTCATGGGTCCTGAGATTGAGCCCCATGGGGCTCTGCACTCAGTGGGGAGTCTGCTTGAGATTTTCTCTCTCTCCTTTTTCCTCTCCTCCCCCTACTCTCTTTCTCTCAAATAAATCTTTAAAAAGAAAAAAAAAATCAAAGAAAAGAAAAGAAAGAGATATTCTCTTTCCAATGGACAGAATGAATACAAGCCTAAATTGTTTTTGGAATCTTTGCTACCACTTCAAGAGAGTCTGTCAGACAATGCAGACATATAGAGGAAAGCAAAATCAAGAGATTTCTGGCTTCATTTTTGTATATATGGGTCCAAATAATCTTGAAGCTATCATACTCTACACTTCTTCATTTATATGAGTCAGTAAATTTCCTCTTTTGCTTTAAGCCAGTTGGGTTTTTGTTTTTTGTTTTTTTTCCTTTTGCTACCATGAGAGTTCTGACTAAGGGACTCACTATCATAGGACAAACAGCCAGAAAAAATAATATAGTCTTCCTTGGTCTTATGGTCTATGACCAAGTCTTCCTTGGTCTATGACCCACTGAACCAGAAACACAAAACAAATAAATCAAACTTCAAATAAAATTTCTTACCAATAAAGTACATTTTCCCAAAGAATCTCAAAGCGTTTACAAACCATAGAGAATAAGTCCCTGGAGTTGCACAAGGCATCTTGGAAGGATAGTTAGTAAAGTTAAGAATAACACTGACCTTCTCCTGAGAATAATCTATGTGACAAAAAACTGTACAAGGCATTTTATAGCTTTACCTTATTTAATAGTCACAACTACTCTATTAAATTGGTATTATTATGCCCATTTAACAGGGGAATTGAGGTCAGAGAAGTTCATTTTCCTCAGGTAATACAGGTTGTTAGTGATCTCTCCTACATTTACTTCATGTCTTTCTGCCCCAGAATCTGTATTCTTCTAAGCAACATGGCATGTCTCTTTTTTTATATCCATATTGCCCTTTTTGTCAATATCTCCCTACTTATCCCTTCTGATTGGCCCTCCTCCTTCTGAGGTCCTAGCTGTATGGACCAGAAATAGACACCTGACCTGGGCAAGGGAATTGTATCCACTCACTTGAGAATTTAAATATGAGAGACAGAAGGAAGTTCCACTCAGTGGTAGATTCTTGAGCTGAATGGCATACATGTTACTTCTAAGACACACTTTTTTAGCTTAGGGAACAATATGGTCTTAAATCTTTCACTTTTCCAATAATTTACTCAAATTCTCATATGTTCTTTCCAAGACTTTCCAAGTCTTTCAGGGGCTTTCTTGGTACAAAAGGATCCACCCTGTCAAATCTCAAGAACACAGAACTTGAAATCTGATTAGGTCACTTCTAGTAATAGTCTTGTCCCTGATCACAGCATCACACTTCAGGGTTGGTCTTGTGCAGGCTGATGGATGCTTGCCTGTCTTCATTAGCCCAGAGTCTCATTCTTGGCCTCCAAGGTCAGAGTTTTGTTGACTTGCATTCACATATTCAACACAATGCTGGAGAGCTGGGTCTCACAGGGAAACCAACCATTGGAATTTTGTGTTTTGTTCAAGTCAACAACTTAAATTCACTCTTCTCTCTCAGTGCCAGCCTTTTGTGAAACTGTGATGTCCTATTCTACCAGAGGAGAGAACCTCTTGGTTGACACTGATGGGCTACTGGACTTTAATTCTAAGGAAAAATGGATGGGTGGGGGTCTCTTCTTTTTCCCAGGAAGTCCCTTCCTCAAGAGTAAAGGGTGCTAATAGCCCTGATATCACTAACTCTTTATCCATTAATTGCCATAAAACACACTAGCATTTCATCACTTTACATGAATAATAAAGAAATACTAAAAGACTTTGTGTAATCATTCTTGAAAGTGTTGGTGTTGGGCTTGATGCAAGAATTTTTTAGTCATTCTATGGAGAACACCAAAATCAAGGACAATGAAAACTTTTTGGTCAAACAGCTGGAATTAGGCAAAAGAGAAATGGAGTAGAGGACTGACTTTATTCTCCACTATCAAGTTTGTATGTCTATCTGGAGCCAAAGGCAGCTGGGTGGGAGACATGCAAGAGTATTTTCTCATAGGTTGGATGGGCCTCTCCTTCCCATCTATATTGCATTGACACACACTTTTAAATTATGAGTTATTTGAACTATATAGAAAAATACAGTGGTTGGTGCCCCAAGCTCAGGACCTTTAGGGAGGACAGATGTGTGGAACCTGCAAAGATCCCAGTGAAATATCCTGACCGGGTTCTGGTGGTTGTGGAAAAAGTCTCAGGCTCTTAGATCGTTGACATTGACAAATAGAAGTGGCTCAGTTCATGTGGATTTTTAAACGTGATTTATTATTTTATTATACACTTTATAAAAAGTCCAAACACACACATACCCTCCCATTATGGTCAGGAAGGGGGCTCACATCTTTAATGTAAACTGGCCACCTTCTAAAGTAGGCCATATGTTTGTTTTTCAATCCCAAGATACTTCTCATCCCAACTACAAAAAAAAAAAAAAAAAAAAAAAAGGAGCTGTAAAGGGTATATAAAGACAAATGAGGTGGTTTTCTTGCTCTTGTTACAGTACAATCACTTAAGATGACTAACAAACCAGAAGTATAAGAAGGAAGGGGGGAAAAATCACCTTAATTAAGGAATGGAATATGTATGTTACCTGCAAGCAGCGGATGTATTTGTGGTCATTGGCATCTCCTCTAAATTAACTGGTTTGTAGGGACATGGGTACATGAAACAGTGAGACAACACGTGCCAGGCAATTGCTTGTACTTGTTTCCAGAGGGCACCTGTTTCCTGCATTCTTTAATAACTAAAGACAAATTACAGGAGGACTTGGCATTTAGATTTTGCCCACTTTGAGAAGCGATCTTCCTGTTTGTGGATAAAACAGTCCCACAGTCCAGCCTAACTGTGGGACAGCTTCATGAGAAGGAAAAAGATGAAGATGGATTCTTGTATGTGAGCTACAGTGGAGACAACACTTTTGGCTTCTGAGGGCCAATGCTGGGCTAGCTGCATCGTTCCTGCTTGTGTAACTTGTTAACAGCCGGCCGTTTTCAGTTACCAGACCGCTTCACAGAGACCTGCTAGTACATTTGTAACTGGGTTTATTTCTTAATATATTGGAAGGTTGTGTTTCCTGAGGCTAGTAAATTATCATACAGAATTCTATTTTGAATTTTCCTTTCCTTTTTGTGCACTGTCCTCATGGCTGTACTCCAGGGAACTTGTTCCTCTGAGGATTATATTTAATGAAGATATTTCCAGATTAAAGTGAGGTAGGGGGCCATTAAAGTAAATGGAAGGGAGATGATGGATTTCTTCTGGATTATGTTTGAAGTGTTAAAGCTGGCTAAGTATGAAAAGCAATCCAAATGGCATCCTTAGCAATCAAAACACTTGCTTCACTAGATTTGGGCAACTGCCAATCATATTGGACTGAGCTAATGTCTTTCTCTTTCTGAAACTATTAAGGTATATCACTAACAACAAAACTTCCCCTTATAAAGGCAAAAAAAAAAAAAAAAAAAAAAAGGAAAAAGAAAAAGAAAAAGAAAAATACAGAGAATAATTCCCAATAAGTAATACCCAATTTACCTCCAAGCTTTGACATATTTTAACTTTTTGCACTATTATATTAGTTTCCTGGGGCTGCCATAACCTATTAGCACAAAATTGATGGCTTAAAACCATAAAAATTTATTCTGTCAAAGTTCTAGGTGCCATAAGTCCAAAACGAAGATGTCACCATGGTTGATTCCTTCTGGAGGCTTTGAGGAAGAATCTTTTGCATCCCTCTCTCCTATCTAGTGGCTGCCGGCAAACCTTGACTTTCCTCTACGTGTTTTCTCCCCTTCTCTCCTCTTCAGAAAGATACTTCTTGGATTGAGGGCTCACTCTGATTCAGGATGATCTAGTCTCCAGATCCTTAACTGAATTACAGCTGCAAAGACCCTTTTCCCAAATAAGGTGATGAACATAGGCTTTTGATGGAACATACTCTTTTGGAGGCCACCATTCAAACCCAGTATAACTATTCACTTTAACTCTTACAAATAAAATGGTGCACATATTGTTGAAATTCCCTCCTCAACCCCCTTCTATCTATTTTGCTTTATTCCCACATGTAATAACTATCCTAAGTGTCACTGCCATATATGCTCTAGTACTTTTACTACCTTTGTATCCACAAATAACATGCAGTTGTTTCTATACAGACATTACCTTTATAAGACTAAAAGATTTTTATAAGTGATATGGCTCAGTATATTTTCTTTGCAACTTATTTTTTTTTCACTGAACCTTAATATTTTAAGATTGATACATGTAGCTTTGATTTATCGCTTTGGACAATAGTATGAATATCCCACACTTTATTTATACAGTCTTCTGTTGAAAGAGACTTAGTCTTTTATAATTGGTGTATTATAAACTTTATGGTCATGATCATCCCAGGGTGTATCTCCTTATCCTTATACACATACATATGTGAGAATTTTTTACAGTGAAGACCCTGGAGTGGAACCAATAGGTTTTTTCCACCTCTATTTTTCTATTTCCTAGAAGAGACTAGGTAAATATTAAGTGTTGTTCTTAAAGGTTTGCTAATATTAAACTATAAACTGTCAGGGTCTCATTCTGTTTTGGGGATGGATTTTTTTCACTATAGTTCAATTTCTTTAATGATTATAAGCATATTAAGGTTTTAAAACTTCCTTTTTAGTTAATTTTGGTCATTTACTTTTGTCTAGAAAATTATCCACTCTGTTTTTATATTTTCAAACGTCTGGGCTTACGGTTATTTATAGTAACACACGCTCTCTCCTAAAAAATAAAATAGATTTTTAAAAAGGAGAGGTGCTTGGGTGGCTCAGTTGGTTAAACTTCTGACTCTGGATTTCAGCTCAGGTCATGATCTCCAGGTTGTGAGATGGAGCCCCACATAGGGTTCCTGCTGGACATGGAGTCTGCTTAAGATTTTCTCTCTCCCTCTCCCTCTGCCCCTCTCCTCCTTCTCCTTCTTTAAAATAAATAAAATATATAATAACATGAAATTGTGGTTTTATAAGGTCAAAATGTTGAATATTGGCCATTTCATAAGATTTAATTGACATAATTTCTTGTGGCTTTATTTTATTTATTTATTAAAGATTTTATTTATTTGACACAGAAAGAGAGAGAATGAGTACACAAGCAGGGGGAACTATAGAGGGAGAAGCAGGCGATCCACTAATCAGGGATCCTGGGACCCTAAGATCATGACCTGCGCCTAAGGCAGTTGCTCAACTGACTGAGCCACCCAGGCACCACTCTTATGGCTTTAAATTTTCCTTCTTTATCTGTAATTATAAACCCCTTCCAATCTTAATATCATTACACATACCTCCTGTATATTTTTAGTTTATCACCAAACATTTTATTAATCTTTCAAAATATGATTATCTCTTCATTTTTAAAGAATTTCTACTTAAAAAATTTCTTCTGGCTACCTTTGAATTTACTCTGCTGCTGTTTCTCCAACTTATTGAACTGAACATGGAGCCATGGATTTTTAATACTTCTATTATCATATATGCATACATTGAAGGCTATGGTCTCTCAGGTGTATCCAAATTTCAATAAGTAATATTTTTATTGTCATTTAGCTCTACATATTTATTTATATCTTAATTTTTCACTGAAAAACAAATTGTAAATTATTTAGGGGTGCCTGGGTGGCTCAATCAGCTGAGCATCTGCCTTCAGCTCGTCATGGTCCCCAGAGTTCTGGGATCAAGCCCTGCATCAGGCTTCCTGCTTGGCAGGGAGCCTGCTTCTCCCTCTCCTGCTCTCCTTGCTTGTGCTCTCTTTCTTTCTCTGTGTCAAATAAATAAATCTTTTTAAAAAATTTTAAAAATAAGATTAAAAAAAGAGTAAATTATTTTAAAATGTATTTTTTAGTTTCTTCAATATATGTCTTGTTTATTCATTTACTTGCCATCTTTTTAATAATTCACTTCAAATTTTATTACATTTTTTTAGAGAAAATATCTCTTTTTTTTTGGAATTTCTCCTTTTATGGTCTAAGGTATGACTTTTTTTTTTTTTTAAGATTTTATTTATTTATTCATGAGAGACACACAGAGAGAGAAAAAGGCAGAGACATAGGCAGAGGGAGAAGCAGGCTCCATGCAGGGAGCCCAGTGTGGGACTCGATCCTGGGTCTCCAGGATCACGCCTTGGGCTAAAAGCAGTGCTAAACCACTGAGCCACTGAGGCTGACCAATTGTTTTTGGAAGAGTTCATGTATGTTTGAAAAGAATGGGCATATTTTCATTTTGATGGTAGAATATTGTTTTTACATGAAGCTCATAATTGTATAATTCAAGTCTGCTAGAGGCTTAATGCTTATTTTCCCTGTTAGATCTATTAGTTTTAGATAGATGTATTAAAATCTTCTGCTATGATTTAGATTTGTAAAATTTTCTTGTGATCCTGTTCATTTTTGCCTTTTATACTTTAGCTTGGTTATTAGGAATATACAAAGATGGCAGTTATTTTCTCTAAGTGCTTTTACAACATTAATTCCTTTTGCCTCTATTTTGTTATCTATCCAATGTAGGCAATCTGTTTTTCCTTTTTGTTTATTTTTTTTTAGATATTTCTCTTTGTCTTTAATGTTCTGCTGTTCCAGAACATTAAAGACATGTTCATGATGTTTCTAGGTAGATTCCTACTTGGAAATCTAAGAGAGTACCAAGACTGCAAAGGTGCTGCCACTCAGCACCCATACCTGAGGGCCAATATCCTGATTTAGTCTTACCTTGAGCTATTGGCAAATTTTGGATTTTACTACTCTGGCTTTGAGCTTTTGCTTCATTTCCAGAATTAATTGTTTCTCATACTATTTTCTTTATTCATTTCTTCCCTTAAAGAAGGATTTAGTAGGAGCTTCTGGGTTGCTCAGTCAGTTAAGCATCCAGCTCTTGGTTTCAGCTCAGGTCATGATCTCAGGGTCCCACACTCAGTATGGAGTCTACTTAAGATTCTTTACCCCTCCCTCTCCTTCCTCCTCCACTCCTCCTCCCCCACTCAAGTTCACTCTCTCTCTAAAATAAGTAAATAAACAAGCAAACAAATAAGTAAATAAATGTCTTCTAAAAATGATTTAATAATATTTTCCCCAGCACTGCTATGTGTTTATAGTGGGAAGAGGTGCTTTGTCAGCTCTGTTGTCAATATTAATAAATCAGTAAATTAGAAGGGTCTGGAATCTTCTTTACTCTTCTGTGAAAGCATGAAGAAGCAATGAAGAGTCAGCTGCTTTCCACTGAGAACTTGGCATTGAGAATCAAGAAACAATATTCTTTCATCCAAAATCCCTGCATGACTTAATATCACTGCAACTTAAAATTGTGACAACTTGAAGATTAAAATGTATAAAAGTGAGTGATGCTATTGTGAAAGGACATGTTTTATTCACATTTTATAGAGGAAGAATTGAGGCTCAGAAGTTAAGTAACTTGGGACACCTGGCTGGCTCAGTTGGTGGAGCATGTGACTCTTGATCTCAGGGTTGTGAGTTTAAACTCCACATTAGGTACAGAGGTTACTTAAAAATAAAATCTTAAGGGTGCCTGGGTTGATCTAAGCTGAGGTCTTAATCTCAGGATTGTGAGTCCGAGCCCTGCATTGGGCTCCACGCTATGCATGGAGCCTATTAAAAAGAGAGAGAGAGAGAGGTAATTTGTCCAAAGTTACAAAGACTCTAAGTGAAAGAACTGAGATTTTAAGCTATGATTCTGAGACCAAAGCACACACTTTCCCTACTATGTTGCTTTCTAGGAAATTGTAATCTTTATAACAAGAAGAAACACATTTAAAAGGTAAAAACTAAAGAATCAGAATATATATATAAGGGCTAAACTGTAGTCCAGAAAAAACTATAAAAGGAAGATATCAATGTGGTGTGTATATATATATATATATATATCTTTATTCCTTTGGAGAGAAATGAAATAGCTACATGCCAGTTGAATGCATTCCTCACAGATAGAATTACCTGTTGAGTACAGTTTTGGAGGAGCTCACCAGATGGCATTCCAAATGAGAGATGCCCACATGGACTGTGAAGGTATAACGGCTTTCAAACATCTATGTCTGTCTCTCTGGTAAATGACACTGCTTTGAAAGGTAGAACTTTTTTTTTTTTTTTTTTTTTTTGTCTTTTGAAGGTTATGTTCATTTGTAAAGAGAGGCACATCTGCCTTATATTGGATGGATCTGTGTAGACATCAGATTGTATGTGGTAGTTAACTCAATGATATTGGGTGATTCTGAGGGCAAAGATGCTCTAGCTAATTTTATTGCCCCTAATATTCCTATTCTTATTTCTTCATATGACAAAGGGATATGATTTTACAAGCAAATATACTATTTCCTGATGTAAAGTTGATGATATCTGATGTTCTGAATTTTAATTCTAATGTTTTATGCTGTATATAACAGAAAACCCAAATTGAAAGTAGCTTAAACAGTAAGGAATTAATTATTCCATATAGGACTTCTGAGATAGAGTGATTTCCAGAGTGGTTAAGAGCCCAGCAGTGTCATCAAAGACTATTTCCATGAAAAATGTGGCTCTTAAATTAAAAAAAAAAAAAAAAAAAAAAAGGGATCCCTGGGTGGCGCAGCGGTTTGGCGCCTGCCTTTGGCCCAGGGTGCGATCCTGGAGACCCTGGGATCGAATCCCATGTCGGGCTCCCGGTGCATGGAGCCTGCTTCTCCCTCTGCCTGTGTCTCTGCCCCTCTCTCTCTCTCTCTCTCTCTGTGACTATCATAAATAAATGAAAATTAAAAAAAAAAAAAGAAAAATGTGGCTCTTTCCATGTTTTCTTGCTCCTATCCACAGTGTGTCATTTTTTGTCCTCCTGCTTTTCTCATCATGGTTCCAAGATGGCTGCCTCATCCCCAGGCATCTTTTCCTATACAATAATGTTAAGATATCAAAAAGCGGCAACTTTCCCTCACAATGGCAGAAAAACCTTTCCCAGAAGCTGTCGTAGAAAAGTTTCTTTCAAGTCTTTCAAAAGCAACTTTCAAGTTGCTAGAATTACCTTACACATCCATTCCTGAACAATCAATGACAAGAAAGATGGAATTTCCACAATGGACTTTGCTATCAGAGACTTACTCTTTGAAGCTAGAGAAGTACTCCTTCACTGAGCACATGGCCATGATAAGGGTGAACCAAGTCAGAGTTCCGTTGGTAAGCAATATAGGAGGGAGTGGCTGTTGATAGGCAACTAACAGTACTTGCAACATTTAAGACCTGTTGGACAACGGAAATGTGCTAACAATTATCAATTATTAGCTTGGTCTTGTTTGAAGAAGGGGGACTATCATTATTTAACCACCAAAGTGCTATGAATGACATTTTGGCTTTAGCCACAAATACATTTTCTTTTTCAGTTCATGAAGCTTGAGTTTGTATCTTAAAATAGTATAGTTTTGCCTGCTCAAAATAGCATCCCCCTCCTTTTTGTTTTTGGTTTTTGAAAATCAAAATTTTCACCACTCCAAACAAATGAATATTTTGGGCACTGCTAACCACTTAACTCCTTCTCTAACCATAGAACTGAGTATGTGACTTAGCATAGCCAAATATACTCCTCTCTCTGCACACAATGATTGGTCTATGATGAGCACATGGCACAGACTAGGTCAGTGTCTTTCTCAAGACTTATCTTACTGGAGAGGAAAGAAAATAATACATTTCTGAGAGTTAGTTAGAATTATAAACCTACACACAAATGCAGCCATGATTCTAGATGCATAGCTACAGCTGTCTTGAAACAATGAGAGCACACGTAGAAAAAAACAAGCAAGATTTGGAATAGAGCAGCAGCTCGGGTGGCTCAGGGTTTAGTGCCACCTTCAGCCCAGGGCCTGATCCTGGGGACCCGGGATCGAGTCCCATGTTGGGCTGCCTGTATGGAGCCTGCTTCTCCCTCTGCCTGTGTCTCTGATGAATAAATAAATAAAATCTTAAAAAAAAAATTGGAATAGAGAGAGGGAGAAAAAAAGGACAGAGACAGGGTAGCATTTAATTCCCTGAACCCCGCATTTCTGCCCCTCTTAAGACTTCGTGATTTGAACTTACAAATTCTTTTTTGTTTTAAGTTTAACTTGAATTAGACTACTCTTAATTGCAACAAGAAGAGTCCTGATTAAATTGTCTTTAATTACCTAAAGTATAGTTGGTTAAACTATAGTAGAGGAGGATCCATTGTACAATAGAGGGACTGTATCAGTCAGGATTCAATCAGGAGGTAGAAACCATACAGTAATCTGAACAGATGAAGTTTAACATGAAGAAATATTAATCATAACAGAGAACAGCACAATGAAGGAACGGGATAGTAAGAAGTAAAGGAAGCTCTAAATAATATAGGAATAGCAGCTATAATGGAGCTGCCTCTACCCCAAGGGCTGAGATAGGGTAAATGTGGAAGAATTTCCCAGCCTGACTAGATTTAGAGCCAGACCTTGTTGGAGTGGGTGGGGCAGGCAACTCACTGAAGGGCAGAGAAGTCTCTGTGGTGCCATATTAGTGCAACTTTCTGGAAATACTGCTAAGAAAAGCTGTTAAAGGAGAGGTATCTTTCTGGAAACATTCCACTACAAAACCACCTGAGTGGGTGCCAAGGGAAGCTTCTGGCTGCAGTGGTCCAGTTCTGGAGAAAACTCTTGTATTGCTGGTTGCCAGAGTTGCCACCTACACTTCAGGAGCCTGCTGCAAGGCACGCAGGAACCAGGAAGGAAAACAATTTCTACCTGCAGTGTATCTCCAGCAGTTCCTGCTGTTAAAGCTTAATGTCCCATTGGTTGGCAAAGAAAAAAATATTTAAAATATTTGAATATTAAAAGATCAGAGCCTGATAGGAATTTTTATTAGGCCTTCTTCCCTATGCTAAAATGAAACTATGTACCCAGAGGGAAAGGAAAACTTTCTGAAGACTTTGTGGAAGAATTTACTAAAATATTCCAAAGACAGATAGCTCTAAATCCAGAACACCACAGCCTTTTGATTTCCATCTAACCTGGAAATATTCTCCCCTATTTAAAGATGCAAACTAGGATAATGTAACTGGATGGGTAGATCAACGTGTGACGTGATTTCAGTAGAAACCACATTCTTAGAGGAATTGAAAGCAAATATCTTTATATCTTTATCCTACAAATGTTTGCAAGACCAGATATCCAGCTCTGGACATAATTCAAAATCTACCTATCTATCCTTTCTTTTTTTTTTTTTTTTTTTTACAAATGCCAAAGCCTTCCCTACTTATCTCAAAAGGATTATAAGTATTGTAAAACTTCTGGCCTTAGGAAACAAAAATTCCTCCTAGAGGAACTGGCATTCTTTCCCTGTGCCTTTGAGATGTAAATGTTCTATGTGGTCTTCTCCAGCAACTCTCATCTAGGTGATCTCCTCGAAATACTAACTTTAGAGAGGTAATCCTTATCAGAAGAAACACAATAAGGGAAGTTGATGCGAATGAAGAATCTAAAATGTCTTCTCCACAAATAATAGAAAAAGCTTTTGCCATCAGAGCAGGTTAACTTATTCCAACTATTCTTAAAACAGCTAGTGAGTTGGGACGCCTGGGTGGCTCAGTGGTTGGGTGTCTGCCTTGGGCTCAGGGAGTGATCCTGGGGTCCTGGGATGGAGTCCTGCATCAGGCTCCCCTCAGGAATCCTGCTTCTCCCTCTGCCTGGGTCTCTGCCTCTCTCTCCATGTCTCTCATGAATAAATAAATAAAATATTAAAAAAAAAAAGGAAAAAAATAAAAAAAGGAGAAACTCAAGCAGATTCCACTGAGTTTTGCATTATCATACATGTCTCAGGACTAAAATTTGAAAATGAAAACCATGCTTACATGTTTACATGCCTACATGTTTAAATGTATCTCTATACATGTGTAGCAAATGTGTGGCATTTTCCACTTGGGATCATATTGTTAAAATTACTTTGTAGAAGAGCTCTGTTTAATTGGCTTAAAGAAAACTAAATGTGTTGGGGCCTGTGTAGCCCAGTTGGTTATGCATTTTGCCTTCGGCTCAGGTCATGATCCCAGGGTTCTGGGATGGAGCCCCACATCAGGCTCCCCACTCAACCCTCCCTATCTCTCTGTCAAATAAATAAATAAAATCTTAAAAAAAAAAAGAAAACTAAGTACTAATATGAATTAGTATTAGTACTAATATAAATAGTACTCAAAAATATAATATATTATATTTATATAATATATTATCTCAAAAATATAATAGAAATTAACCCAAATGCTCTACAAGTTCATGTGATATTGGAAATATTGGTATTAAAGCTAATTTAAGTTTGTTCATTTAATTAAAATAGAAATGTCTTTGGAATTATTAACATTTTTTTTAAGATTTTATTTATTTATTCATGAGAGAGACAGAGAGAGGCAGAGACACAGGCACAGGGAGAAGCAGGCTCAATGCAGGGAGCCCGATGTGGGACTCCATCCCAGGACTCCAGGATCACACCCTGGGCTGAAGGCAGGCACTAAACTGCTGAACCACCCAGGGATCCCTGGAATTATTAACACTGAAGGTAATGCAGACACACAACTTTTATTCTACCTGGATTTATTAGTCAAACAAGTTTATGTTATGCCTTTTATGAAATTTGTCAGCAAGAAAAATAATGGTCTTTATGATATGCCTACATTTAAAAAGTTTCCAAATCATTTTGACAACCTAAAACTTTAAAGTTTATTAAGTTAAATTAAATGACAGATGGCTAATAAAGATCTATATAATTTCCAAATAAGATATAATACTGAAACCTTAATTCCTGAATATAGGCTTATTCATTTTTGGTTTGCTCCTACAGAGAAAATTAAAAAATAATTTATATTAGGAAACATGTCTAATACATGAATACTGAAAAATGTACAAGAAAGTGCATTTCTAAAGGTTACAGAAAGAATTTATAGGCCTGCTAATCCATAGACTGCTAATGTAAGAGATAGCTCGCAATTGTTTTCTTCTTAATTTCCACTAGAAACTAAAGTTTTTAAGGGTTAAGAATTCTAGCATATGTAATTAAAACTACTTGAAATATTAAGGGAAACATCTCTATATGCAAGGATGCATGTTTTCAAAAAGAGAAGGGATGAGGAATGGGGACATGTTTTTGCCAAGGGAAAAGAATATAAATTTGTCCCAAAGTAAAAAAGAAAAACTGGTTATTTCAGAATGGGAAAAGGGAAAATAAAATAGAAAATTATATAGAAAATTGGGAAGAAAAAAAAAAAGAAAATTGGGAAGAGAGGAGCACCTGGGTGGTGTAGTTCAGTAAGTGATGGACTCTTGGTTTTGGCTCATGTCATGAGCCGTGTGTCAGGCTCTGCACAGAGCGTGGAATCTGCTTGAGTTTCTCTCTCCTCCCTCTGCTCTTCCCCCTCATGTGCTCTCTCTAAAACAAACAAACAAACAAATATTTCTTTAAAAAGAAAGAAAATTGGGAAGAGAGAAAACTTTTACGTAGTCAAGTTAGCTAAAAATGGAATTTTTAATATAAGGATTTAAAATATAAGGTTTAATATCAAGTGTACTTATATAAAACTAAAACTTATTTTTTTCCCTTTTTTAAAAAAGATTTTATTTTTTTATGTTTTTAAAGATTTTATTTATTTATTCATGACAGACACACAGAGAGACACAGGCAGCAGGAGAAGCAGGCACCATGCAAGAAGCCCTATGTGGGACTCGATTCTGGGTCTCCAGGATCAGGCCCCAGGCTGAAGGTGGCGCCAAACCACTGAGCCCCCCCAGGCTGCCCTTTTCTTTATGTTTTTAAGATTTTATTTATTTATTCATGAGAGACAGAGAGAGGCAGAGACACAGGCAAAGGGAGAAGCAGGCTCCATGCACTAAGCCCGATGTGGGACTCAATCCCACATCCCCAGGATCATGCCCTGGGCCAAAGCCAGGTGCTAAACTGCTGAGCCACCCAGGCATTCCTCCTTTTGATATTTTTGACAAATTTTCCAAATTCAAATTCTAAATGAATTCCTTTTGATCTCAAGCTAGCTGGAATTTTAAAGAGCATCCCTGGAATATTTCAAAGGATTTGTTCTCCCTCTTCATAAAAGAGAAATACTAGACAAATTGTATGAAAGCCTAGAAATCTGATATGTCCTGGTATAATGTTTTCAGTCATAATTTTACTACTATCTTATGTTTGTCACAGAAATAACCAAATGTGTTTGTCAAGTGCACTGTAATGAACTCTAATCAGATCTTTAATTGTGGCCATTTTTAAGTCTTTGTCATTTATAGAAGTTACTGTTTTACTCTGACATTTTTGTGGGTGTGTTTCATCTTCAGAGAGAGATTCATAGAAAGGACCCTAACAAGTACAGATTTCTCATAACTTTAAGATCATCCCATTGAGCTGAATAAGAATTTACAGAACTCTAAGGGAAAACCTGATTCATGAAACTTAACAGCAGAACAAGAGTTAATAACATGGAATTGAATGAACTGATGAGGATAATTATAATTTGTTATGACTTTTTTTTGTTATGACTTTTTGTTTGAACTGCTGATCATTTAATGCTTTGTTTTTCTGGATTTGAGGAAATCTTTTTCTCTTTTCTCTTAACCTATCTATGACCTATAGCAATTTGGAACAAAGAGGAAATAATTATTTTTCCCCACACCTGGTCCCTCCAGAACTCAGAAACTAAGATCTTAATGAATATTCTTATTTTTCATGTCAATATAGTTACTTGCATAAATCAGTAAGAATCTGTTCTCCTTGTAATGGGACACAGTTGGAAACATTGGTTATATTACCAAGGCTTTGGATGGAATGTCATATTTGAAAATGATGTGCATAAAATCAGGTAAGACCAGTTTAAATAAACTAAGGTTGACTTTACAGAGCCAATAAAGCCCCTTGGAAAAACAGCCTGGTTTCTTACTTACAGAGTTCCTGACAGCTTTTACCAGGTGAGTAAGAGAGGTCATTTCCTGGCAGATGCAAGAATCTCAGGATATTTGGGAAACCTTGAAAAGAGAGGAATTCACCCAAATTATAGGTATTGCAGGCAAAATCTGAAGGCAAGTCCTTGGCTTCCTAGCTTCAAGAGACTTTTAAAAGACCAATTTGAGATTCCTTATGAAAAGTTTCAGCAAAGCAGATTTAAAAGGGTCTGTCTATACAGGGATACCTAGCTAGCTCAGCTGATAGATCATGCAGCTCTTGGTCTCAGGGTCTTGAGTTCAAGCCCCATGTTGGGTGTGGGCGCGTACTTATAAATAAGTAAGTCTATATGGCCAATCACTATTCTTGTTGTACTCGTGTATATATGGGACAAGTTTATTGAAACTAGATTTATTTTGTTTTGTTTTTAAATATTTTATTTATTTATTAGAGAGACAGAGTGAGAGAGAGTGCACAAGACAGGGGAGGGTCAGAGGGAGAAGCAGACTCCCTGCTGAATGGGGAGCCCAATGTGGGGCTTGATTCTGGGACTCTGGGATTATGAACTGAACCAAAAGTAGATAGCCAACTGACTGAGCCACCCAGGCACCCCTAAATTAGACTTATTTTGTAAACAAATTTGTATTATTTGGTTATCTCTGGTAGAAATAAGGATGGTTTTAAAGAGAAAAATTATGTTTCAATAGAAACTATAATACACACTTCTGGATATCAGATTCTAGTTCTGTTAATTGTCTTTGAGGTTTTGTTTTCTAACTATAAACTGGACTGGATTCTAAATTTTAGTTTCTCCAAATATCTGGCTACAATTCTCCAAACTAATGTTTCCATTTTCTCCCATCGTTCTTTTTTTTTTTTTTTTTCTCCCATCGTTCTGATTTGGAATTACTACAATGACTGCCCTTGAATGTCCTAGGATAGTACTATATCAGTTTTCCTCATTATCCAAATGGAGGCCAATTTCAAAGACTTGAACCTTGGTTACACATCTCACAGCTAAAAAAGGGTCCACTTGACATCTAGTCCTGTGCAGACACCAGAGACCTCTAAATCACATCAACTAGGAAGAGAAGTAAGTGACATCAATGTAGCCCACTTCTACACAAGGTGCTGGGTCAAGACTTCATACTCTAAATAAACATAAAACCTTTTCTTTTTCTCTTTCTCCCCTTTACTCTGACATTGGCCTGAAAAGATAATGTCATCATCTGTATCTGCCAGACCACTGTTAAGGGGGATAACTCTCAGACTGTTGGATTTATCTCCAAAAACTCTGATCTGTCTATTAACAATACCACCTTAGTGGGAGTGGTTTGTGCCCAGAGTTTATCTTTTTTTTTAAATTGAAGTTTGATTTGCCAACATATAGTGTAACACCCAATGCTCATCCTATGAAGTGTCCTCCTCAGTGCCCGTCACCCAGTTACTCCGTTCACCTGCCTGCCTCCCCTTCCACTACCCTTTGTTCCTTTCCCAGAGTTAGGAGAGACAGAATTTATCTTTGTCTGCGGTGATTATCATTCCCCTTGGGCCTATACATGCCTCAATGACTGGTGTATAACTGGGCAATGTCTCCTAGGTTGCCTAACTGTGCCCCTAACTATTTATAGATAAAGAGACAGCTTTTTTTGTCAACTCCCCCAAATTTACACTGTTAAGTTAGAAAAGACCTATCAGGAGACATTCATGATTCAGGATTTATTTCCTTTGCCAGGGCCCTATTTCCTTTGTTAGGAACAGAAGCAAATGAGGCTATGATCAGGAACCTCTCCTGAACTTTTGAAGATATCATAGCATCTGCTACTAAAGCAATGGCTGCCCAATAAAAATCCTTAGGCTCTCTGGCCAAAATTGTTCTTGATCATAGGATATGCCTTCACCGTCTTTTAGCTGAGCAGAAGGTGTCTGTACAGTGGTGAGTACCACCTGCTACACTTGGATTAACACTTCTGGGCAAGTTGAAATTCAGGAACATAAGATCACAGAGCAAGCCACATGGCTTAAAAAAGTGACTCAACAAGATCTTTCTTTGGCTTATTTTATTTTTTAAAATATTTTTTAAAGTTATTTTTTTAAAAGACTTTATTTATTTATTCATGAGAGACACACAGAGAGAGGCAGAGACGTAGGCAGAGGGAGAAGTAGGCTCCACTCAGGGAGCCTGATGCGGGACTCAATCCCAGGTCTCCAGGATCATGCCCTGGGACAAAGGCAGGCACTAAACTGCTGAGCCACCCACGGATCCCCTAAAAAGTTATTTTTAAGTAATCTCTACACTCACTGTGGGGCTCAAACTTAAAACCAAGGGTTTTAAGGGTTGCATGTTCCACCAACTGAGCCAGCCAGGCACTCCTGATTTATTTATGATTGATTTGAGTCTTGAGGACCATGACTTTGAAGTGCACTCTAGACATTGTGAATTATCCTGCTTATAATAATCATAGGAGATCCCCTGGTGAGCTATATTTTCTCAAAAGTTTTAAATGTATGTTTGTAGCTGCTAACCACCAAGCAATTGATCTCCCTAAGACTGGAACATCAGAAAAGGAATGATGAGAATAACTGACTTTAAAAAAATGTGAACATGAAGTTATGATCTGTGAATACTACAGAAATTCAGCAAAAAATTCCATGACCTGTGAACGCCACACAAAAAATCAGCAAGAACTGCAAAGACTTCAGACTGGTAGCTGGGAGTTGTGCTAATGCCTTAAATTTCGATCACATCTCTCAGTTATGCTGAGAGTCTGATCAAAAAGGGGGAATTATTAAAAAGAGATAACAGGTCCAAAATGGAGTCACTAGGACTAAGCCCCCCATCAGCACATCAAGACTTAATACCTAACCTAATTGCAGTTTCAACCTCCCCAGGAATATAATCTTAACTAGTCAATCTGGAATTATCTGGTCAGCACTAATAAGGTTATCTGACGGTCTTTCCACAAAGGAAAGTGACCTTCCTTGAAATACTTCACTGTTTGCTAGAATAACTTCCTTGCCCTGCCTCCTTCTGCATATAAAAGTCTATAGACATTTTGTACAGCCCCTTGGAGCTCCTTTCTATCTGTTAGATGGGATATTGCAGCTTCATGATTTGTTGAATAAAGCCAATTAGATCTTAAAATTTACTCAGTTGAATTTTGAATTTTGTTTTTCTTTAACACTATGTATTAGACATTGTGCAGGATCTGGAGTTGGGTAGCCTGAGTTTGAATTTTCATTTGACCCTTTACTGGTTATGCAGGATACTCAACCATTCCCTTTCCTATTTCTTTCATTTATAAACTGATCATAATAGTACCTCCCTCAATGGTTGGTTTGAGGATTGAGTAAATTAATATGCTCAATTGGTTAGAACAATTCCATTCCTCATAGTAAGTAGCATGGGGGAAGAAAAAGATTTTTAACTCTACCCTTCTGGATTCTTGGCTGAGACATCCCTGTAATAAAAAGTCAGATTAGGGATGCCTGGGTGGCTCAGCAGTTAAAATGTCTGCCTTTGGCTCAGGGTGTGGTCCTGGAGTCCTAGGATTGGGTCCCATGTTGGGCTCCCTGCATGGAGCCTGCTTCTCCCTCTGCCTGTGTCTCTGCCTCTCTCTCTCTCTCTCTCTGTGTCTCTCATGAATAAATAAATAAAATCTTAAAAAAAAAAGATTGACAGTAGAAAAACAAACAGAAGTTTAATAATGTATATATCTTCTGTATATACTAGATAGAAATCAAGGAAAACTCAGTAACTCTCTGAAATGGCCCAGGCCATCACCTTAAATACCATCTTCAGCTGAAGACAAAAGAAAGACATTGGGGTTGAGGAGTCACTTAACCTGTGACGTTACCAGGAAGGCACAGTAAACAATGGTATGGTGGCTAAGCAGATTTGTCTCAATGCCTTCTCCATCAATAAGAATTTCTAGAGATTTGGTCATCCCCCTCTTCCTGGCACAACAAGGAAGACACCCTTATGAATGGAGATTTTCCTTATATGTGTATATGTCTTTCAGGAAAGGATAACTTCTACTTGTTTTTCAGATCTTCTCCAGTGTCTGTGATTTTTTTTTTTTTAATAACCAGCTTCAAATAATCAATATGCCAAAGAGGCATATTTTGGGGTGACAAATTCTGTTTGCCTTCAGTAGTTTTTATTATTAAAATCAAACCCTGGAAAATACAACCACCAGAGGCCTATAAAAGAAGACAAGGCTGAATTATTTGCAGACCCAAACCGTTCTACGCTCTAATTCTTGACACTTTCCTCTACCAAAAGAGCTTTTCTAAGTGAGTAAAACAAAGAAATAGAGAAGAAAGGTGGACAGATAAAGAGACAGAGAGATACTGCAGTGTTTTCTTAGTCCTTCAGTAACCAAGTGACCAGTTTCTGCTCTTTCCTCCCATGTTCCTAATTAGGTTCTACTTGACGGAAGAACCCACCATTCTTTAATTTCTATAGTGAAGCCTGGGTCAGTGGCAAGAGGAGTCTATACTCTTTAGTTGATGCTTTCTTAGAGAAGCTCTGTTCTGATTTTATTATGTAACAGATGATTGATAAAGTGAACAATCATCATGTCAGTTTAAATTATGTCTTTGAGGCACTTGGATGGCTCAGTTGGTCAAGTGACCTTGCCTTCGGCTCAGGTCATGATCCTAGGGTCCTGGGATGGAGCCCCACATTGGGCTCCCTTCACATCAGAGTCTGCTTGTCCTTTTCTCTCTGCCCCTCCCCCTCCTCCTACTTGTGCTCTCTCAAATAAAATCTTAATAAAATAAAATAAAATAAATTATGCCCTTTATCCTGACTCTAACCAAAAATTTGCAAAAGATCCTCTCTTTGTCAATTTGCTATGATCAGAAGTGCACTTTCTGTGAAGCTTTTCCTCCGATTCACAGGCACCAAAATGCAGCAGTGGGATGGCGGTGGTGGTGGTGGTGGTGTAAAAGAGCCTGGAAAAGAGGAGTCCTATGGTAGTGGGTGCGGGGCCTATTTGTAGATTGAAATAAGGAAAGGACGAACTGTACACATTCCAGGTTGTAGAACAAAGACTTAAGAGTAGAAGTGAAGGGTGGATTTTGGCTGAATATAAGCTAAAATTTCCTAAAAGAGCCACTCTAAAGCAAGTTAGGCTATCACATTAAGTAGTGACTTCTCCAAAGTAGACATGTTCAAACTCAAGTAATAGGTTTTATAAAGCAGATTCTTGCGTTGGTGGGAAGAATGGAAGAGGTGACCTCTAGGCTTTCTATGAGTCCATGGCATTTGATGGTATGAGGGACAGCTGGGTGCTGACAATCTTACAGGGAGCTACTTAGTAATGGTCACTTGTTCAAAGGGTTGGTCATAAATGGATTCTTACTTGGGTATGCTGACTCACCAGACATTGTCAAAGCTCTCATTATTTGATCTTCTCAGCAAACCAAGTATCAATTATTATGCTGCTTTTACAAAGGAAGCAACTGAGGGTCGGAGAATTAAGGTTGCCAATCTTAAATTGAATCCAATCTTGTCTGTCTTTGACGATTGTGTTCTTAAACACTTTACTAAACTGAAACAGTGATTGCAAACATGTAAACATATTTTAGACCCTCAAGCACACTTTAAAGGTAGTAAAACAGGGGCAGCCCGGGTGGCCCAGCGGTTTAGCGCTGCCTTCAGCCCAGGGCATGATCCCAGGATCAAGTCCCAAGTTGGGGCTCCCTGCAAGGAGCCTGCTTCTCCTTCTGCCTGTGTCTCTGCCTCTCTCTGTGTCGCTCATGAATAAATTTTTAAAAATCTTTTTAAAAAGGTAGTAAAACAAGTTTAGATACAAAACACTATAACTACAATGCCCTTAATAGCCACTCATTAACAAAATCTCTTCTGCTTTTCAGAAAATCTTCCTCCCCACCCTCCATACCCCCCCCACCCCCCTCAGTTTTATTTTTTTTATTTTTTTTTTTTTTTATGATAGTCACAGAGAGAGAGAGAGAGAGAGAGAGAGAGAGAGGCAGAGACACAGGCAGAGGGAGAAGCAGGCTCCATGCACTGGGAGCCCGACGTGGGATTCGATCCCGGGTCTCCAGGATCGCGCCCTGGGCCAAAGGCAGGCGCCAAACCGCTGCGCCACCCAGGGATCCCCCCCCCTCAGTTTTAAAGCCTCCAGGCCTAAGGCATGCTATGAATAAATCACTCTTTAAAGGTCATCATAGACTTTACAGTTTCTCCTTTTGTGTATGCTAATTTAGAATTTTGAATAGTAAGACCCGCGTGTTTTTAATGACATCACTGTTGTTCTTATATCCTCTTTCCTTGACCCTTCTAGTTCCTGCTTAGAAAAAAAAATCATGTTCTTATAGGTGAGGAAATTGTTTTCCTTCTATCCTTTTAGGTTCTGTGGCTAGTCTAAGAATTAAGTTGCCATAAAGCAGATTAATGGAGGTGGGTTGGATTTAATTAGGGGCCTGGGAGCCTCCTAAAGATAGGAGACTCACAAGTCAGCCAGGTGACTGAGACGGTATACCATCCTGAACTATGAAAAAGGATAAGGATTTGGGGCTTCTGGGTGTGTGGGTGTGTGGAGGCAATTTCTGAGAAGATGGAGGAGGAAAGGCAAGGTAAATAACAGATTTGTTTTGCAGATGATTTGTTATACAGATGATCTCTCAGGTGAAAAAAGTTATCCCTGGTAGTAATTCTCTTCCTTGTCCAGGTACCCTTTTCTAATGGAAATTCCTTTTATAAATATAGATTTACCCAATACATGGAGAATTTTATACCTACTTTTAGGCCAGGAGGAAGATAAAAAGCTTCTCCTAAGACTTCTGGGTCTTCATTCTCTTCAGTTCAAAATAATCCACAAGCCTGAGTGGTATGTTTTGGGGTAGCATGTTCTGAACACCTTCACTTTCCTTTTTGTTGTTGTTGGTTTTTTTCCTTCTACCAGTGTCCAAAGTCTGTCTAACCAATTTGTTTCCTTCAAACCAGGAAAATTTGTTCTAGTAACTGAGTTACTAATTTGTTCAATTAACCTCCTCCTTTCATCACTTCTCAATTAGCTGAAGTGTGTTCTTTGCTAAACCCTGCGGTTTTACAATCTGCTCTGGTCAACCTGCATCTTCAAAGAGACTTTTTTTGCTTAATCAAAAATACTTTAATTGCTTCTTAATAAGATAGAACCATTTAAAAATAAGTTACACATGGTAAAGGTACAGGGCTAGGTAGTCTATACACCTCACTTGATTTATAGTCTCAAAAATGATGCTGTCAATAAAAATGATGTCAGTTGAATCTGATTGTCCCCTTGGAAGCCATAGAAAGGAGATGAAGCATCTGACAAGGGCCTGAAGCCCATGATTTAATGAATGCTAGGAATTCATTAAAATGAAAGAAGTGAGAAACTGGAAGGAATTTTAAAAATCAACCAGAGACTCCATTTCTTCTACTTCACAAGTAAGAAAAGCAACCTCACACTCCACAGTCAATAAATCATATATTTAATGCTGAATAGTGTGTAGTTTTCAAAAATATATGTAATCCAAATAGTAATTCATCACACACAACTTCAATTTTCATGATAATAACATATGAACACGCTATAAAAAGTCTTTTTTAATATTCTTCGTAATTTGTTCCTTATTTTTACCATAGCAAAGCAAAAATTGAAGGATCATTATACCTCAAGCCAAGGAACTGAAAACAATTTCTAAAGTAGATTTTGAGAAAGCTTCCTGGGAAGGTAACTTTGAGGAATATTTGGGGGAGAGTTTTGGGCACATTGTTTAGGAAAGTTTGTTTCACTGTCTAACTTCCTAGCTTTGTAACTGAAATTAGTGGTGTTAAACTGAGGTACTATAAAAATACATATTTGGTCTTTGCCCTCAGTTCCTGGCACTGGATCTCTTTAAACCCTTGGAATGTCCTGAGTGGTGGGAGTGTCTTTTGTGGTTCATAAGGAGCCCCTTTTAAACATATCAAAGTATATGCTAATGAAATGACTCCAGGTGGGAGCCCCTAGATAGCTTCAGGATGGGGACTGGTCCAGGAATGGCCAAACTGTGTGATTAATGCCTTGGAACTTTCAGTGTCCCCTCCTTTCTAGTGAGGGGAGGAGCTGGAGATTGAGTTCAATCACCAATGACCAATGATTTAATCAATCATGTCTACTTAATGAAACTTCAATAAAAACTCTTGAACAATGAGATTCAGAAAGTTTTGAGTTGGTAACGTCAATGTGCTGGGAAGGATAGCATGGCAGCTCTGCACTGGCACACACTCCCACCTCCACAAGCATTCCTTTTGCATCTCTTACATTTAGCTGTTACCGAGTTGTATCCTTTAAAATAGACCTGGTAAACATAAGTAAAGCTCTTTCCTAGGTTCTATGAATTGTTCTAGAGAATTATCACACCTGAGGGAGAGTCATGGGAACCCCTAAATTTGTAGCCAAGTTGGACAGAAGTGCAGGTAGCCTGGAGATCTAGGATATTTGACTGGCATCTGAAGTGGGTATTCTTGTGGTACAGAGTGCTCGGAGTGATTACGGAATTGAATAGAATTTCAAGACACTCAGTGTGGGATGGAGAATTGGTGTTGGAATAATGCATTTGTTGTTGGAAAGAAACCAGATTTGGTGTCAGAAAAAAATACACATGGGTATATGCAAGATTAGGATCTATTAAATGTTTGTTTCTATGCAAAAATTCATATGTTGAAGTCCTAACACCAACTGTGATGGTATTTGGATATGGTAAGTAATTAGGTCATGAAGGTGCTGCCCTCCTAAATGGGATGGGATTAGCGCCCTTTTAAGAGGATGACAGTACTAGGGTTTTCTCTTTTAGCCACATGAGGATATAGAAAGTCAGCAGTCTGCAACCTGAAAGAGGATTTTCACCAGAACCTGACCATACTAGCACCCTGATCCCAGACTTCTAGCTTCCAGACTGTGAGAGAGAAATTTCTGTTGTTTGTAAGCCACCTAGTCTTTGGTGCTTTGTTACAGAACAGACTAAGACAGGATCCATTTTCTCCCAATTGGTCAGATGATGCTACATCACAGTACTTGTTACACTGTGTTGAACTGCTTCTTTCTTTATCTGACCTCCTAGACAGGAGCACTTGAAAGTGTATCTGTGTTCCAAAGCCACACATAAGGGGTAAATGTAAGTTCTGTGGGCCTAAGGCTTATAAGTTGGGGGAGGGGAGAATCCTTCAGTAGAATACAAAATTAGGTGGGAAGAAATCACAGCAAATTACAAATATTAAGACCTGATTAGTACTGTAAAACTTATAAAAATGAAATCTTTTTATTTAACTGCCCAACAACTCTATAATGCATTTCTTATATTAAAGATTTTATTTATTTATTTGACAGAGAGTATACAAGTAAGAAGAGAGGCAGGCAGAGGAGAGGAAGAAGCAGGATCCCCACTGAGCAGGAAGCTGGACATGGACTCGATCCCAGGACCCTTGGATCACGACCTGAGCCAAAGGCAGAAGCTTAACTGACTGAGCTACCGAGGCGCCTCCTACTTTTTTGATTCATACTTTTTGATTGCCTCTTATGAAAACAGTTTAGAAGTTCATTTCCTACATAGGGATTAGAAAGATAGTTCATTCCTAAACTGGGATGGCCAGCAATAACCGAACTATTCACAGAAATGACTGCCAACCAAATAAAGGTATCCCACTAAAACCAAACAAAATGTATTCCTAACTTAACTTCCCTTAGATGGGTCCCTGAAGTGACCACAGACTTTCTAAGGCCATCAGACACAAGGGAAAATTATGATATCAGACTGGAAAGAGATAACAGTCTTAACCAACTGTGGTTAAAATATTTTACTTTTGCAAATTTTGCAAAAACATATGATCACGTGAATATATTGCTAGATGCCCCATGAAATAATGAGTCCTTGAAAAATCCAGATTTTTGACTTCACAACAAATCCTCTTCCTAGCACAGTGCCAGGCACAAAATCAGTGCCTAATAAGTACTTGAAGAGTCCATCAGTGAAAGAGGTCACCTGTGTGCAGTCTGTCAAAGGGCAGTAACTACTACACGAGTGGGGAAGGCAGAAGTAAGCGCTTTGAATTCATTATTCCAAGTCAGGGTGTGTCTGAGCTTTCCTTTTATTTATTTATTAAAAAAAATTTTTTTGCCTTTAAGATTCCATTTATTTATTCATGAGAGACACACAGAGAGAGGCAGAGACACAGGCAGAGGGAGAAGCAGGCTCCCTGTAGGGAGCCCGATGTGGGACTCGATCCCAGGACCCTGGGATCATGCCCTGGGCCAAAGGCAGGCACCAAACCAATGAGCCACCCAGGGATCCCCTGAGCTTTCCTTTTAAACATTTGTTCCAATGTAGTAAATAATAATAATAATAAGTTCCTCTGGTTGAAAACAGTGAAGTGATTAAGTCCCAACAACTCTGAAAATAACTTTTGCAGCACATACCTCGTGTTCTCTTCTTGCTGCATAAAAGCAAAGAGAAGGCAGGCAAATCTCTTGGAAGATAGGGACTTTTTCCACATCCCTCCTGCCCTGATTCTGAATATCCCTTTAACTGCTTAGCCTCATCGCACTGGTGAGTATCACCATAATTTGGGACAAAGTTCTTTAAAAACTTTGATATGATAAATTCTTTCTCATCTTCAGATGAGGGCTTACATTTTATATTCATCAAATAAAAATATGAAAAGATTTTTTTTTTTTAGATTTTATTTATTTATTCATGAGAGACACAGAGAGAGAGAGAGATTGGCAGAGACACAGGCAGAGGGAGAAGCAGGTCCATGCAGAAGCCCGATGTGGGACTCGATCCCAGGTTTCCAGGATCATACCCCGGGCTGAAGGCAGACGCTAAACCGCTGAGCCACCCAGGGATCCCCTGAAAAGAAGTTTTAAAAATTTTTAGCTGGCACTTAATAGTCACCATCAGGAAAAGGCCTTCACAAACTATTTAGGGAACACTTCTGATCATGAAAATAACAAACATTTTCAGAGTTTGAAAGAGTAACTTCAAGAGTTCATATAAAAACACACTCCATCCTAATCATATAGGCCACCTACATCCTAGCTGAAAAATGAGCTATGTGCTAATATTATGGAATATGGCAAAGGTCTGTATTGCTGTGTAGATTATGGTTTCTTTTATAGCCTCAATCTGGGTTGCACCCCAAGTCGTGACTATGGGGACAAATGGTTGTGACCTCACTGGGAATCAGACAGGCGTGTCAGACTAACAAGATCAAGTCCAAAGTTGGAGAAAAGTAAAGCTAATAAATATAGGCTATATAATGGATAAGGGGTCACAGATAGAAACACTGGAAACATACCCAAGTTAGACATGAGTCCTGTTGGATGTGTATCTATAGTTTCTCCAACATTAGGTAGTCAATTCCCCTTAAAAATTCTACATAGGAGATATTTACTATTGCTGGGGTGGTTACTCATCATCTGAAACTCCTTGTGTTTGGGAATGAACGTCGTTTTATGAGTCTTAGTGGGAAATGGTCCTTACTTCTCACTTTAGAAGTAGAAAATCCAGATGCTCATTTCCCAGTTTCTTTGCTGGGAGGTTGGGTCACACAGTGGGCAAAGCTAATGAGAAATACCTGTCTTAGACTTTGAATCAGCGATGGGAAACACACATATTGTCGAGAATCTTTGTGTGTGTGTGTCTGTTGGGGGGTGGGGAGTGGCAATGTCACCAGCTAGACCACAAGACCCTGGCCTTTACTGTCCACCTGCTTGAACTCACCTTTGTCTTAACATTTTCCCCTGAGCTATTCTTTCTGGGTTTCCTCTTAACTCAGACAAATGCAACCCAAAACCACCCCCCAGGTGATGGCAACTGTCCTGACAAAATCTCCCACTGGCCCAGACCACCTAGATGGTTGGAGCTAAGCCTGTACAGATGGACCATGGAGTGACATCTAGAATGACCTACAACTAATTTTACTTCATTATAATACTAATATCTCTGCCCAAGGAGACAGGATGAATAATACAATGTTTATGTATAGACATTTCCTTAAGCTGTGTATGTGACCTTATGCCCGCCTCTACATAGGATGACAAGTCTTCCCTATCTAATAATCATTCTAACCCTAAACAAAAGAAACCCATTCACCCTCTGTCAGGGAGTCATGGTTTTGGAAACCATTCTCAGCAATCTCCTTACTTGCTGCAAATAGAAGTTTTCTTTGTGTGACAACTCAGCCTGATGCAGTTTCTGACTCACCAAGGAGCCAACTCAGGTTGGTTTGGTTACATCAACAGTAGCAACATCAAGTGTGTGTAGGGGGGGTAGTGTTTGATGACATGGTTTTTGATGCAGCAAACAAAGGCAGAAGAAAATTTACTCCATTTCCTTACTACCTACAGCCCACTGACAAATCCTTGAAACAGGCAGAGCGACATTCCTCTAGGAACTCAGCTGCCTGGATGTTAATGCCTTGCTAACCTTAGCCCAACCCTCAGGGTCCTGTAAGTCTACTTGAACATATAAAAATTCCTTTAGAAAGTTCCTTTATCTCTATCCCCCAAGATACATGTTGGCAATCACCCCCCAAGCGTATGACACACCAACATACATCTGAAGGGTCTCATGACTGGTTTTATTAGACAGTAATAAATGACCTTTTCCCAACAATAGCTAGGCCCTCAAGGTCCTGGAAATCTTATTTTCAAAATTCCTCAGAGACTTACACTCTCCCAACTTGAAAGTGTCTACTGGGCCACTCATGACCCCAGTGCAGCTCTTTTGGCCCACAGGTCCTGTCCCCATGCTTTAATAAAATAATTTTTTCTTGGCCTGTTTGCTTTGAACCCTAACGTTCTTTCCTACATCAGTTTTGGCCATGGTCCTGGCTGCTTTGTGCCCTCCTTGTTCTTACCCATTTTTTAAGCCTGGCAATTGTAGGAATTATTCAATATTGTTTCCAAAATTTTTTTCTCTCACACATCCTTGATCGATCTTTCTTTCTTTCTTTCTTTCTTTCTTTCTTTCTTTCTTTCCTTTCTTTTTTTTTTTTTTTTTTTACTTAAATCAGCCAGAAGGGGCATCTGGGTGGCTTAGTGGTTGAGCATCTGCCTTTGGCTCAGGTCGGGATCCCCAGGTCCTAGGATAGATTCCCACATCAGGCTCCCCGCAGGGAACCTGCTTCTCCTTCTGCCTGTGTCTCTGCCTCTTTCTCTGTGTCTCTCATGAGTAAATAAATAAAATCTTAAAAAAAAAATCAGCCAGATTTAGCTTCTGTTGTGTGAAACTTGTGACCAAATTGTAGCTCTGACACCTTGGTCACAAGTTAACTGCTATTTTAGGGGGCTTAAAGGGCACTTTGAAATTTTGAGTAGTTCTCTTTAAGTATTTAAACATAACTTCATTCTGCATTTTAAACCAAAAAAAAAAAAGTTAACATCTATTATGATCATTGATCCTCATAGTAACACTTAAATAGTATTACTTAATTGTATTAAGAATGTATTAAGAATAAGCATGTATTAAGAATACAACTTTATGGCTTAGGAAACTGAGGCAGAGAACCAAAGTGCTCTGCCGAAGTAACAAAACCCATTTCATGGCAGAGCTAAGAATGCTAAAACATAGACTTAAAAAATAAAATAAAATAAAAATAAAACATAGACTTATATCTTTCTTTTTGTCTTTAATAATCTTTATTGTGAAAGAAAAAGAAAAATGGAGAGAAAAGTGCAGCCTTAACTCAATTCATATAAAGAGCAAAAAGGTAATGACCAGTGTCAAAATAGTTCCTTCTGTCAAGGCAGCCCCCAAACTCTGAAACCAGAAGTCAGCAGAAAAGGGCTTTTAAGTTCCTCACTTGTTTTACTGCTAAAGACCCAAATCAAGAGATTCCTCCTTTTTCTGTGGCCAGCTTAGATTGTGACCAATGGAGGAGGGCAGTCACCAGATAACCAATCATCAATTCTCTCTGTTTAAGAATGACCTCTGTAAGGTTATCTTAAGGGGAGCAATTGCTGCTAAAAACACAGCCATGAAAGTAATCAGAAAGGCTTTTTCTAGCACAATTCCCAAAGGAGATATTTGTACCAAATAACATATTTAAAACAAACCTACTCTGAAGAATACATTTCAGTTCCCTCATAATGCTTCTGCTTTATATAAAACTCAACTCTGTAAAGAGTAACTTGAACAATCATAGCTCCCAGGATATCAACCCCAAAACAGTAATGTGCATTTAATGAGAACCTCAAGGAACGTTCCTTAATTTGGAAGAGGTGCTGTCTACAGGCAATGGTTGTAGTTATTGCAGGCAACCACTGAGAGTTCAGCTGTTGTGTTAAAAATAAAAGGTCGGATTCCATCTTGGAGTTTCTCACAGATGATGTTCTATTCACTCTGACAAATAACAAAATGCTTTGGGAAGTTAATTCTTTTGTGTACACTGCTTTAATTCTGTTTTTTTTTTTTTTTGTCTAGATTTATTTTTAAAATGTATGGCTGCTCATTTATATCCTGTATTATCTAGCCCCAGATAATGAACGGCAGCCTGAACGAAGCGTCCATAGCAACTGCTGCCTCTGCTTGTCGCTGGAGGGCAGGGGAATGAATAAGTCTAGCAAAAGGGAAAGCCGATTTTTTTTTCTTTTGAATAAGCTTTTTATTTTAAAAGAATTTTAGATGGACGGGATTATTGTGAAGATGGTACTAGGAGGTTCCATATACCCCACACCAAGTTTCCCCTATTGTTAACGTCTTACATTAGTACATTCATTACAGTTAATGGACCAAGATTGATATATTGCTATAAACCAAAGTCTGCCATTTAGTCGGATTTCCTCAGTTTTTTCCCCAAAAGTCCTCTTTCTATTCCAGTATCCCACCTAGAATGCCACATATTTAGTTGTTGTGTCTCCTTAGGCTTTTGGCTCTTAGAGTTCCTCAGTCTTTCCTTGTTTTTGATGACCTTTTGAGGAGGACTGGTCAAGAATTTTATAGAATGTTCCTCTAATGAGATTTGTCTGATATTTTTCTCATGATGAGACTGGGCTTATGGATTTGGGGGAGGAAGACCACAGAGGTAAAGCGCCATTCTCATCCAATCATATCGGGGGGTACATACCATTAACATGGCTTCTCATGTTAATGTTAGGGAAGGCTCACTCTTTCTCCCACTCCTCGGTACTTTTCTCTAGGTCCCCAAATAACACTGACTTGCTTTCCCTTTTGCTTATTTAATTATTGTAATTTCGAAAATAAAATTGAAGATCTAATATTCAAAGGTAGAAAGAGTCCCTAATGCAGTCAGGAAGTCTATAAATTGCAGACCTGCACCCAAGGAGAGGCAGGGACAGACCTTTGTGTCTGAGCCTCTGCCTTCTCATTGTTCCCCTGACAAATCAAATCACCCCAGACTGATGAGACTTCTCACATCAGAATATAAACCAGGTGATACTGTCAGTAAAGGACAAGAGGAACTGCCAATCGTGTCAATCATATTGTCCAGAAGATTTTTATACGGCTTTGGTTTAGCTAAATACAGTTGTAATCCATTTCTGTTGCTAAGCATCTTATTTTTATTAGGCAAGTTACACTATTTGAAATGCAAACAGAATCTGGGTTTTGTAGTGTAGTGCCTGGGAAAAGAAAGGGGGGGGTGGACTAAATGTCAATGACTTTGGTCAGTTTGAGCTTCCAGAATAGTGTGGTACAGTTTCCTAAATCCACCTTACAAATGAGTCCAGGGAATGACCTGCTTTCATCTTGCAGCCTACTTTATTTTATTGCCATCTCTGTATGTCTTATTTCACATATCTTTCCTGTCAGCTACAGAAAGGCTGAGCTACGGCTATGGCTGCTGAGCTCTGTCTATCCACAGTCATGTGGCTCAGGTGACAATGAAACAAATGGCTCACTCAGATGAGCAAGGGCTCTCCAGAGCAGAGTAATCTATAGGAGAGGGAAACAAAAAGCTATTTAAAATCTTTCCTCATGAGAAGACTCTGGAAATATATTAGACAGTACAAGGAGTCTATGGGTTGCTAAAAATTGCAGCAGGTGACCCAGGGAGGTTTATGTAGAAAATTCTTCTCTGGCAGTTGAAGAAAAGCAGAATGGGTATTTGTCTATCTCAGTGGCTTAAGAATAAGCTTCTCTTAAAACAAGCATAGACTAAATGTACTAGTGTTCATAGTTGCAAATGAGAAACCAACAGTAGGCTGTTTGAGCAGAAAAGGAATGTTTTTACAGAGGTCAGCAAATGTGACCTGCCATTTATTTCTGTATGGCCCGCAAACTAAGAATAACTTTAAAAGGGTATTTCATGACCCAAGAAAATTATATGAAAGTCAAACTTCCATGTCCATAAGTAGAATGTTATTGGAGCACAGGCACACTTATTTGATTATATATTTTCCATAGCTGCTTTCCTGCTATATTGGCAAAACTGAATAGTTGGGACAAAGACTGTGTGCCCCACAAAACCTAAAGTATTTACTAATGCCTTAGTCAGTTTGGCTGCCATAACAAAATACCATAGACTGGCCTAAACAAAGAAATTTATCTTCTCAAATTCTGGACATGAGAAGTCCAAGATCAAGGTGCCAGCATGGTCAGTTTCTGGTGAGTGTTCTCTCCTGCGGTTGCAGACTTGGTTGCCTTCTTGCTGGTCCTCAGAAAGAAAGAAAGAAAGAAAGAAAGAAAGAAAGAAAGAAAGAAAAAGCAAGATCTCTGGTGTCTCTTCCTATAAGGGCATTAGTCTGGGCCCCACTCTCATTATTCCATCTAAACCTAATTACCTCCCATATCCCGATTTGAAATAATCATCATTTTGGGAGTTAGGACTTCAACATATGAATTTTCCAGGGGACACAATTCAGTCCATAGTCCATTCTATAAACTATCCCTTTACAGAAAAGTTCTCCTAATCCCTGTATTAAAAGATAGCAGGACACTCACAAATTCTCCTAGAAAGCCAGAGTATCATGCTACACTGTCAGAGGCAACACAGCCAGGAAATTCACAAAATCATATTGAAAACTGGTTTAGGGAGACTCCACTTCTCCCGCCCCAAGGTGCTGCTAGTACTTCCAACACCAGGCAGTAGACAGAACTCTAGGAGCCTTAGCACTGCAGCCTCTGTAAACTGGAATGTTGCTCTTTGCACATCACCAGAATAGATGCAGCCAGTGCCTGCTACTTTCACACAAACTTTTGACTTAAAGTCTGGTGGAGGTGGAGGTTGTTGGCTGGCTCAGTCAGAGAAGCATGCAACTCTTGATCCTGGGGTAATAAGTTTGAGCCCCATGTTGGGTATAGAGAATACTTAAATAAATAAATAAACAAACAAACAGACAAATAAACTTGAAATAAATAAATACTTAAAGTTCTGTGAGGGTGGATCTGTTTACTGTGTTCCAGATCACGTGACTATGTTACCTACAGCTGCAAGGGAGGCTGAGACAATGAGCATCTGGAGGTGCAGTGATTTTTGCAGTGATGGGGGTAGGGAACCCATCATGTGGGGAATTTCCTAAATATGTAATGGTACTATCTGGTAGCCAGACACAGTGTTAAAATGACTTGTTTCTGCCTTGTTTTCCCTTCACCGTTTCCCCTGATGACTATTACCTCTTAAATGAACTCTTGTTCTCTTTGGGAAGTATCCCCATGTGGCATCCCAATATTTGACAAGCCTTCATGGATCTAGAGATTGTTCTTGACAAAATGAGAAGTGGGATAAAGTAGGGCTCAGTGATAAGGAACCCTTCTTCAATGGCAAGACATGCTTCTGTCTCTCCCTCCTTTCCTTTCTAAATTCTCTGCACCAGAGATGAGCTGCTATCAGTCTTTACCACTTTGGAATTGGGATTTTTCTCCTCTCTCTGGGCCAGAATTTATTTTGATTCTGACCAAAACAACACAGACATTTGGGGATAACTAGACCAAAAACATCAGGGTTTTGCATTCCCTTTGTTCTCTTTAAAATCCCAGGTTAGGTGAATTTCCACTTGTAGCCAAGGTTGGGTAACAGACACCAGCTTTGACTTTGTGCCCCGAACAACCAAATTTCCTGACTTCCACTAAAATGACAACAACAGTGACAATAACAACAAAAACCCAAACCCACAAAAACCCACATGAAATATATAAAACAATAGGTTTCAAACACTGGACATCAGGCATTGAAAGATACAAGATGAGCACTATAATTCACGTAACTGGTCCTCACAGAGAGAAAGACTGAGCTTACTGCCTTGGGAGAATTTCTAGGTAGCAGGTACTGGTACAGGTACGGAGATCTTAGGAGGAGTATGGCCCACTTCTGGTGCTGAAAGTCCTGGTTGATCAAGAAATCTAGTGTTCCGGGGAGGAACGAGCTCCACAGAGAGAATTCTGGCAATCTGTAGAGTCCCTTTTGAGTGCTAAGCAGAATACTCATCAGCCCATGTCAGCAAGAGAGCTGTCCTAGGCTGGGGAAAGAGCAATCTTCCGATTGGAAAGAACAGTGCTCATTGGTAACACAGGACCAGGAATTTTGCCTGCTTCCACCAGCTATACTGGTAAACCTCAAAGTTCAGAGGGCATTTAGGAGAGTATAAAGTAAGATCTTAATGGGGAACTGGTCCTACTTAACAGAACTTAGAAGCAAGATAAAAGATACTTAAGCTCTTTCTAGGTAACTTAACTGTATCCCAGAACAAAGTTTAAAATATAAGAATGCAAAAATATCCAGCACCTAAGAGAGTAAAATCACAATATTTGCTTCCAGTTAAAACCTACCAGGCATCAAAGAAGCAGGAAAATACAACCATAATAAGTAGAAAAACCAACCAACTGAAACTGATGCAAAACTGACAGGAATTAGTGACAAGACGTTAAAACAGTTATTATTATATTCCAGATGTTCAAAAAGTTAAGCAGATACATGAGAAAAAAAAAAACAAATTTCTAGAGATCAAAAAACATCTGAGATGAAAATTACAGATTAATGGCAGAAGAACAGATTAATGAACTTGAGACACAGCAATAAAGATGACACAAAAATGAAAGAAAGAAAAGAGGATTATAAAACAACAGAAAGAGAATCAGTGAGACAATTTCAAGCATCCTCATATACATGTAATCAGTGTCCCCAAGTGGGGAGAGGGACAGAAAAATTATTTGAAGAAATTATAGCTGGAAATATTCCAGCTTTTTTGAAAACTATAAATCCACTGATCCAAGAAGCTCAATAAATTCCAAGTACAAGAAACGTGAGGAAAACTACACTAAGATATCTCAGAATCAAATTGCTCAAAATTAGCAACAGAGGAAATCTTAAAAAAAAAAGAGAGAGAGAGAGAGAGAATCTTAATAGCAGCCATAGAAGAAAAGGCACGTTATGTATAGAAAATCAAAGATAAGAATGTTTCCTTATGGGAAACAATGCAAGGATAAGACAGTGGAGCAACATCTTTAAACTGTTGTAAAAAGCATTGAACTATGACCCAGAAATTTATACCCAGCAAAAATATTTTTCAAAGGGTAAGACAGAACAGACTTTTTCAGATATACAAAAACTGAAAGACTTCATCACTAATAGACATATGCTACCATAAATTGTAAAGGAAATCTTTTAGGTAGAAGAAAAGTAACACCAAATTGAAATATGGACCTACATAAGAATGCAGAGCAACAAAAATGGTAACTATGTGAGCAAATATGTAAGATCTGCATTTTTTTAGTTTTTTTTGTTTTGTTTTGTTTTTTGTTTTTGTAAAGTCAATCCTCAACATGGGGCTGGAATTCACGACCCAAGATCCAGTCACATGCTCTAGCAACTGAGCCAGCCAGGCGACCTGTAAGATTGTTTTTTTAAAAAATTTAAATATCTTTAAAAGATAATTTATGGCTCAAACAAAAATAATAACAATGTATTGGGGGGATTATAACTTATGCATGAGTAAAACATGCAAAAACAATAGCATAACTGTTGGGAGGGAGAAATGGAAGTATACCATTATAAAATTCTTATAGTATATGTGAAGTGGTATAATATCACTTGAAGGTGGACTGTGACACACCTCACACCTACCAGAATAGCTAAAATCAACAACACAATAGGTATTGGTGAGGATGTAGAGAAAAAGGAACCCTCCTACACTGTCAGTGGGTACGCAAAGTGTAGAAAACAGTATAGAGGTTCCTCAAAAAGTTAAAAATAGAACTACCCTGTGATTCAGCATCATACTATTGGGTATTTACCCAAAGAATACAAGAACAGTAATTCATAGGGATACATGCACCTTTGTGTTTATTGCAGCATTATCTATGATAGCCAAGATATGGAAGTAGCCCAAGTGTCCACTGAAAGATGAATGGATATAAATGTGACACATATATATATAATATATATATTATATATATATATGAAAGAATGAAATCTCGCCATCTGAAACAACATGGATGAAGCAAGAGAGTATAATGCTAAGCAAAATCAGTCAGAGAAAGACAAATACCAAATGATTTGACTTATATGTACAATTTAAGAAACAAAATACATAAGCAAAAGGGGGAAAAAAAAGAGAGGCAAATCAAGAAATAGGTCTTAACTAATAGAGAACAAACAAACTTATGGTTACCAGAGGGGAGGCAGATGGGGGATGAGTTAAATAAGTAATGGGGATTTTACAGTTTTACAAGCGTAGGAGTACACTTGTGATGAGCACCGGGTGTTGTATGGAAGAGCTGAATCACTATATTGCACACCTGAAACTAATATAACATTGTATGTTAACTAACTGGAATTAAAATAAAAACAAAAAAAAAAAAAAGAAGAAGAAGAAGAAGAAAAGAAAGTAGGGGCACTTGGTTGGCTCAGTTGGTTGAGTATCCAACTCTTGATTTCTGCTCAGGTCATGATTTTAGGGTCATGGGATCAAGCCCTGTGTTGGGCTCTCCACTCAGTGGGGAGTCTGAGAGTCTCTCCCTCTCCCTCTGCCCCTCCTCCTCCTGCTCTATTGCACTCTCTCTCTCCTAAATAAATAAATATTAAAAAAATAAGAAAGTAGACTGTGCTAAGTTAAACATATATACTAACAATCCTAAAACAACCACTAAAATAACAAAACTAGGGATCCCTGGGTGGCGCAGCAGTTTAGCGCCTGCCTTTGGCCCAGGGCGCGATCCTGGAGACCCAGGATCGAATCCCACATCGGGCTCCCGGTGCATGGAGCCTGCTTCTCCCTCTGCCTGTGTCTCTGCCTCTCTCTCTCTCTGTGACTATCATAAGTAAATAAATAAAAATTTAAAAAATAAAAATAAAAAAAATAAAATAAAATAACAAAACTAAAAGTTTTAGCTAATAAGTCAACAAAGGAGATAAAATGGAATCATAAAATATACTTACTTAATCTAAAAGAAGACAAAAAAAGAGAAATCAAGAATATAGAGGTCAAAGAGAAAACAAATAGATGATAGATTTAAATTTAACTATGGCAATAACCACATTATATATAATGGACTAAACATCCCAATGACAAGTCAGGTTGGATACAAAAAGAAAGACCTAAAAAACAAACAAACAAACAAAGACTTTCCTTTATGCTGCTTAAAAGGAATCTACACATATAATGGACACAAATAGGTTAAAAGAAAGAGGGAAAAAATATATGCCATATAGCACTAGTCAAAGAAGTTTGAGTGGCTATTTAAATAAATGAAAAGTAGATTTCAGAATGAAAAATATTGCCAAGGATAAAGAAGGTTATTTTATAATGATAAAGGGGTCAATTCATCAATAGGACAAAATGATGAGCTGCAAAAAAAAAAAAAAAAAAAATCAACAATCCCATCCAAAAATTATAATAGTACTCTTTCAGTAATAGAACACTACTAGCAACCAAGACTTAATTGGCATCAACAAACATCAGCAAAATAACATTCTTTTTAATTGCATACAAAATATTTGCCAACATGGACCTTAGCATAGGTCTATTTAACAGGTCTCAATACATTTAATAATTTAAATATATTTTCTCTGCCCACAGTGAATTTATATTACTAATCAAAAAGGTCCCAAATATTTGGAATTAAATAACATGCTTCAAAGTAACCCATGGGTCAGAAAAAGAGTCAAAGGAGAAATTAGAAAACTATTTGACTTGGATGTAAATACAACACACCAAAATTTGTACAGGGCTACTGAAGATGTACTTACAAGACAATTTATGGCTCCAAATGCCTGTATTAAAATAAAGGACTCAAATGAGTGACTTCACTTTCCACTGTGAGAAACTAGGAAAAGAAGAGCAAATGACACTTAAAGTAGGCCGAAAAACAGTAATAGTAAAGATCAGAGTGGAAATCAATGAAATAGAACACAGAAAACCAATAAAGAAAAATCAATGAAACCCAAAGCTGGTTTATCATCCTTATTTGGAAATAGAGTCTTGTAAATGGGACTTGCAGAGCTTCTATCTGACAAAGGACTTGCACATAGAATATATTTTTACAAAGCCTTCAAAGATCAATAATAAAAATAAGCAACCCAATTAAAAAAAATGATCTGGAGATTCAAACAGACGTGGATGGCAGATAAGCATATTTTAAAAAATGGTCAGCATCATTAGTTATTAGGGAAATGCAGATTAAAAACATAACTAAATACCATGATACATTTACTGAATGGCTAAAATTAAAAAGATTGATCATACCAAGTGTTGACAAGGAGGTGAAAGAACTTGAACTCTTCATACTGCTGGTTGGAAAACGGTTTGGCAGTTTCCTAAAAAGTTAAACATACACCTACCATATGATCCAGACATTCACTCCTAGGTATTTACCTTAGAGAAAATAAAGTATATGTAGACTTATACATGAATGTTCATAGCATCCTCATGTGTAATAGCCCCAAACTGAAAACAATTCACATGTCCATCTATAGGTGAGTGGATAAACAAACTGTGGTATATGTACCCAAGGGAAAACTCCCCAGCAATAGAAAGGAATCAACTGCTGATATACTCAACCACATGGATAAATCCCCAAATAATTACATTGGGCAAAAACAGCAGACACAAAAGAGTATGTACTGCATGAGTTCATTTATATAATATTCTAGAAATTCAAACTGACGTATAGCTATAGAAAACAGATTAGTGAATGAGGAGATGGGCAGGTACAAGAGGAAGAGATTATAAAAGGGCATGAGGAAACTTTTAGGGGTGATATTTAAACTATCTTGATTGTGGTGATGATTTCTTGGGTATAACTCATACATCAAAACCTATCAAATTGTGCATTTCAACCGTATGTTATTTACTGTATGTTAGTCATACCTAACGAAAGTTGAAGTTTAAAAATAATAAATATCAGTTATTTTAAAAAATCAATGTTAGCCAGTCATCACCCATACTGTGTCTGACCTCCTCACACTTTGAAGTGGGGATTCTTCATTCATCATAATGGTTCATGCCCAGAACTGGTAGTTCTTTTGTGGAGTTTGCTCTGTTCTCTTAGAGCCATGTCTTTGCAAGCCATCCAAGGTGATAGGAACGGGTGGGGGCCATGATGTTGAGCTTTTGTATTTCTCTCTTCAAGGCAGAAATTGAGGACCCTTGGGATCTTCCAATCACAATTTTCTTATCTCATTTGAGTGGCTGCAGGCAGGTTTCTTTGTTTTATTTTACAGAAACATAAAAAACGAGCATGATTCCTAAACAAAGTAAGATATTTGAAGATGTTCTTGTCCCTCAATGCAGATATAAAGCCCTATCTTGTGAGAAAGGACACAAAGATTCATACGCGCCTTGCTTGAGAACAAGAGATGTCTCAGTTTGGTAATCTCATCTGCTTCCCATGAGAAAAAAGAATTTTTACAATGAAGTGTCAGAGGGTCTTCAGCCCCCATGGAAGGGATTTTCCTGAGGGGATCCCTTAACAATCTTCCTGTGTATTTAAGCCAATATCCTCTACCTCCTAGGGTACTTTGCCTTACCTCTAACTGTGGAATAAAAGGTTTTGTCTTATTAAGAGATTCTGAGGCATGGGGAGAATGGAAAGTATTTTGGTTGGTGGGGGATGAAGTCACATGGTTGCATTCTTCCCTGGATATGATGAAATCATAGGGGAGAAACACTCAAGGTAAAGTACTGTCAACTACCATATTCCAGAGATCATTAGCTTTCCTGAAGCAGTCAGTGACTGGAGCAGATAAACTGCTGGCAATAGATGGTAAGGACCATAAAGCAAATGGGTTCAACTTTGTAGGCCTTATTTCTCCATTCTTTCTTTTCTGGATTTGTGGGTGCCCCTTTAGCCCCCTTCCCTAGCAAAATTTCCCAAACCTTGGCTGCCTCCCAAGCTTCAGAGTCACCTCTATCCCATCAGGCCAAGTGGCAGGCTACTCTGCAATGTGATGTGTGGGTGTCCAAAGGGCTCCCACTCAAAAAACTTCCCTTCTTTTAGGATGATTCGAGCATTCTTTCCAGTCTTCTGCACACGTGGACTATGTGAGAGGAATCCTCAAGGGGGAATTACTCAGGATTGCAGACGTTCCTCCTGGCAAGTTTCCCTGACAGGGAAAACTGATTGGGCTCTGGCCTCAATCAGCTGGATGGGGCTGGGATGTGTTTTGCATGCCCGGGTTCCCAGGATATGGGTTCCTGCTTTGTGAGAGTGAGGAACTGAGGGTCAGCTTTACGGCTGGGGATGTGTGTGAAAAAACACTGTGTGCATTTTGTATTGTGCCTGAAAATTACTATGGAACTCTAGGGAGACCCTCAAAAATGAATAAAAAGACCATTTGGTCTTTTAGTAAATGTAAGCTCTCCTCATAGGAAGCACCTCAGAGAATATTTTCAAAGGTAAGATCTGAATAAAGTGAAAAGTATTACTTTTATCTCTATTACTTGATGGGCAACAAGCTATTCTATTCTTTAAGGCCTAGTAATCAGTCCCAGAAATTATCTGAGTACAGGAATACTTTAAGTGGACATAAAACATTAAAATAAACTACATCGATCAACTTTCAGCAAAACCCAACTCGACATTTTGTTCCCCCTCAAAAAGTACCTAGTAAATCAGTTTGAACAAAAATGAACCCCATATGTAATTCAATTGAGAAATAAGTACATAAACATGAAAAATATTCAACAATAAAAAAGGAGACTACAATAAAAGTAGTTTCTTATCTAATCTCCGTCCCTTGTTACCCTGTCCCCTCCATGGAGCATTGTTAACAATTACTTAATCTATACATGCTGTTGATATATACATTGTGTATATACATAGATACAAACACACATACACAGAGCAGATAGGTAAGTAGATAGATATATAGGTATCTCTTATCTCCTTTTTTATTATCGTCTTCAAACTTATAGAAGAATTTATTTATTTATTTATTTATTTATTTATTTATTTATTTACTTACTTACTTATTTAAAGATTTTTAAATTTTATTTATTCATAGAGACACAGAGAGAGAGGCAGAGACACAGGCAGAGGGAGAAGCAAGCTCCATGCAGGGAGCCCGACGTGGGATTCGATCCAGGGTCTCCAGGATCACTCCCTGGGCTGCAGGCGGCGCTAAACCGCTGCGCCACCAGGGCTGCCCCTTATAGAAGAATTTAATGCATCAATGACAAAGATTACAACTAACATGAACATTGTTTTATCAGTCATGGTACTGGAACAGGCGGCATGCTCATATTGGGGAAATTGAGTAGAGTTTAGTAAAATAACAATTTTCCAAGTTGCAAGCAGGTTTAAGGAAAACAATAAAGTATAATGCAGTATTCAATGGCTTATCCAGGTTTTGTGGTGTCTAAGGCATACTCAATTTTTAAAACCTTCTTTAAGAAAGGAATGCAAAATAATTGATGCAAAAACAATTTAGAGGTTAAGATGAGAAAGAAAGCATATCAAATCACAAACCTATAAAACTACAAATACCACATGTCACAAAAGCTAGATAATACCATCCTCATATCACTATTAAACGTATCACATCTCTTTCATATTCTTTTTGGTTTTTGTTTTGCTACATGCTCTTTGATTGCCACTTCATATGGCATTGACATTATCCTCTATGGAAAGAACAGAAAGCTAATTTAGTCTTTCCTCTAACAAGTCTCTTTCTGGATTCTCTACCCTGTTCAGTTGGTCCATGAGTTCCTCCCTATGAAAACAGTCCAGTGTCACAATTGGAAAAATAATTTATAGCACATGTCCTGCCAAGCATTGCTCACAGATGCTTTTTTTTTTTTTTTTTTTTTAAGTGCAAAGGCCAAGGCATTTTATAAAGCTAAGGAAATTTAGTCCACCTTCCATGTCTAAGAATGATTTTATCATTCTTATCCCTTCAGGATAAAATCTAAACTTTTCTGCATGACAAATGAGGCTTCTTATCCTCCCATTCCTTCTTACCAACCTGGCCTCATCCCTTATCACCTCCTTTCTACCACCTCCACCTGTTCTTTACGGCATATTGCACTAACACTCAGCTATCTATTGCTCCAGAACATGCTATGCTCAGTCCCATTCCTGAGCATTTGCACGCCATGTTCTCTCTGCTTGGAATATCCTCCTGAGCTTGTCCACCTGGCAAACCTACCCCATGCCTTCCAGTCACAGATGAAATGCTATTCCCTCGGTACAGCTTTTTTTGACTCCCTCAGACACATGTCAGGTTTTCTTCTCCTTTGTCACTATCCCATTGATAACAATTTTCTTATCCTCATCCATAACTTTCTGGAGGTCACAGCCAGAGACTTCTCATCTTTGTATCCAGGTACCCAGCACGGGGCTTGGCATGCAGTAGGCATTCAATGACTGTGTTTTCAATGAATGAACACTGAGCAAACTTCTTTATGCCTAGCACTGTGTTAAAATGTTATCTCACTTTTTGTTCATAACAACCTTATGTAGAAGTATCATTATTCTTATTTTACAGATGAAGAAACTGATGCTTAATGAGTTTAGATGATTTGCCCATAGCTACTTCAACCCAGTTGACACCAAAAATTTATGTTGTTTCCTACATTATGCTCTTCCCCTTACAGGTAAATTGTGCAATTTTGGTAGTACTTATGCTAGCTGCGAATGGCATGCTGATATTATTTTTTTGAAATAATATACTGTTCTTCATTCCTTGAGAGATCAAAACCCCATTATGTTTCTGACCCACCACCCCCACTGAAATTGTTCTTTTTTCAAGGTCAACAAGTGATCTTTTTACTGCTGAATCCAATGATCACTTTTATCTTTTTGACTCTCAATAGTTTTCTACAAAGTTGACTCTCTCTTCATTCTGGAAATAAGTTTCTCTCTTGGCTTTTGTGACATTCTTTCAGTTTTTTTTTTTTTTCTTACCTCAGTGGGCACTCTGTCTCAATTCCCTTTTCTGACTCTTCTCTTACCTACCTCTAAATACTAGACTCCTTAGAATGAGGTCTTGAACTGGCCCCTCTTCTCTGCCCACTCACTGCCCTAAGTGGACTCATCCAGTCCCAGGAAAGTAGATAGGATCCGTACGCTGCTTGCCAATAGCCTATCTTCAGTCCAGTTGTCTGCTTACACTCATGAGTCCAACAAACGACTTGATGTCTCTACTCAATTGCTTCAGTTTATGCCCTCAGTTTTCATTGGCATCTTTTAGTTTCTCCCCTCAAAGATGTTCCTCTCTCAGTGGTACAATTACTATTTGCTATGTGACAAACCATTTCAAATCTTAATAGGTTAGGAATTCAGACAGGGCACAGCAGAAATGACTTATCTCTGAATAAAAATATCTTGGGACCTCAGCTGGAAAGACTGAGACTGAGGGTGACTTAATAACGCAGGGCTGAAATTATCTGAAGACATCTTTTACACATCTGATTGCTGATCCTGGCTGTGAGCTGGGACCTCAGCTAGGACTGTTAACTGGAACACTTACACATGGCCCCTTTATGTGCCTAGGTTCCTTCACAGCCTAGAGAAGCCTCAGCGTAGGTGGACTTACATGGTGGATCAAGCAAAGTTCCAGCAGAGAAGGTATGATTTTTTTTGGTCTAAATTCAGAAGTCCCAGCGTCAATTCCACTGTTACTCTATTGGGAGAAGTAGTCATAAGCCCGCTCGAACTCAAGGAGAAGGGATGTAGACCCCACTTCTCAGTAGGATAAATAGATAAATAGATATCACTTGCATCTCCTAACTGGTCTCACTACTTCCATGTTTGTTCTATTTCAATATACTTTCTTTTAAAAAAATATTTTATTTATTTGAGAGAGAGAGAGAGAGAGTGCACGTGCACCAGAAAGAGAGTACAAGTGAGGTGAGGGGCAGAGGGAGAAGCAGACATCCCGTTGAGCAGGGAACCTGATGTGGGGCTTGATCCCAGGACCCAGGATCATGACCTAAGGCTGAGGGCAGTTGCTTAACTGACTGAGCCATCCAGGCGCCCCTCCAATATACTTTCAATATAATAGTAAAGTGATCTTACTAAAATGATCAATCTTTTTCTCCTGCTTGAAAACCATCAATGATTTCCTATAACCACTAATTATAGCAAACTTTATTTATTTTAGTGAACTTTTTATTCACTCTCTCATCACCCTCAGAGCTCATTTACAATCTGTAAGTATAATGCTTATTTGTGTACCTGTTTATTTTGGGACTTCTCCATTAGAATGTAAACTCCACGAGGGTCTCTTTAACTGACTTATCTTCAGCACCCACATTGCTTGGCATATAGTAAGTGCTGAGAAAAAAATTGTTGAATATAATAAATGGATAGGTGATGGATGGATGATCTATTTATCCAATGGCAGCAAAAAGAAAACAAATTTCCTCCTGAGTGCCTTTTTGGTCAAGAAGAAATGATAATTTCCTTAAGAAGTCCTCCCCCATGAGAGCCAGTCCAGTTCCTTGCCTTCTGAGATTCCCAAACTTCATGAGATTCCAGACATCAGATCCAGTCCTAGAATGTACCTGGCATCTTGGGCCACACTCTGTCCCTAGAGGAGGTTGTCAAATGATCAAAGCAATATATCACCTGCTCTCTCTTAGAGGTATGGACATCATTAAACCATGCTGGTTTTTGAAGCTCAGAGAGATCTATAATGGGTTTCCTAATATCCCCATTTGTTGTTGTTGTTGTTGTTGTTGTTGTTCAGGTAGCCTTTTAAAGCCAGGCCTGACCATCCACTTTTAGATCATCATCTTTGCAAACATTTTGTAATCCCAAACATTCAAAGACAGAGACACAATGGTTTCCAAATACTTTGAATTCATTACAATACCACATCTATGCATTTTAGTCCCTATTCCTCTAAGAGCTATAGGCATTTTTTGATTTTCCCAAACTAACTAAAGAGAATCAGAATGAAGTAATTTTGAAAGCATTTTTTTGAGAATTTTGTCTATTTCTTTAAGCTTAATAAACAGCTTTAGGTGTCAAAAGACCAGCACTCCAAATCACCCATCTAAAGGCTTTTTGACAATCACATTCAGTACTAAAGGTTGGTTTACCATTTCATTTGGCCTTATCACTATGTTATTTCTTTTTTTTTTTCCCTTTTATTCACACTGGATCTTCAGCCAAGGAAATGTACTTCCAGTTTCCATTCAAGGAAGATTTTGTTTTTATTGTTTTTGCTGCACTTCTTTTTCTTTATTTTTTTCTTACCTTATGATAGCTTGCTATGTTCTCTCTATAGTTTACTCTTAAAACAGTATTTAGGCTCTTTACAACTTGCTACCTTTATTGATAACAAAATGGAAGCTTATTTGTCTCTTCCCTTTGAATCTCAGGAAGGATTTGTCAAGTGTGATGTTTAAAAAAAAAAAAAACCCAACAAACCAACTGTATCTGTTTGGCAAAGATTCACTGCTGCATTTGTGATTCTCCTCTCTAGTACTTTTCCTGGGACTGACAGTTTTTTGGTCTATTTCACTGGCTGCTGTTAACATGTTCCCCTACACTGTCTCATTCCCAATGGTTTGGTAGCAAGTCTGCGATGAATGAGTCTGGTGAACTGGAAAATAGAGTTAACATCTGGATCCCTCCACATTCTCCCTTGACCCATGTATAGGCTACTTCTTATCCTTAACCCTTGCAAAGAGCCAGGCAACTACTCTAATACCTATTCATTTATCTACAAGTGGAGACTGTGAAACCTTTATGAATGCAAAACATGGCTGCCATATGTGGGATTTTTCTCCCCTACATTTTCTCCTTGGAGAGTTTAAGATTTAACTCTCTGATATTTAAAGGATAGTTTTATGGTGAGGAAAAAGAGAGAGTGAATGTTAATGAGCAACATTTTTATCAATTCTCTCAGGCTTTACCCAAACCATTCAACTATTTTATTTCTAAGAAGAATTCTACAAAGTCTTTTCAGATGGAAATCCTTTGGACTAGTGCCTTCCAGACCAACCTTGAGAACAATTTAATGTGACTGGGTTTTTATTGTTTTCAGTTCCTTCAAAGAAAGGCAAATATTTACTACATCTGATACTTTGTCTCTAGTCAACTGATTTTCTAAAAAGACAGGGTCTTTTTGAGCACTTTATTTTCTTCTAAGTACTCTGAAAAGTATTCTGTTTTGCAGTGCACTTCGTAATGTTCCATCTGTTCTGATTTTTCAGAGGCTTTTTTTTTAATCTCCTCAGAAAATTCAATGAAAAAAGGTAAAGGCTTTACTGCCAGTAAATTTTTGTTTCTCTTCTTTCTGGGAAAGAGCCAGTTTGAGTTTAAAAATAGACTTGAGAAATGTCTACAGCTTGAGATTCATTCAATCCACTAATATTTGCTCTAGAATAATAAGGAGATTTGATACATCTGAACTAAAATGATCCCCATATTTGTCACCTTTCCATTTCACATCAAATTAAACACCATAGCAGCCTTCTGTCAAAGCAAATTCCATTATGTTAACCACCCCCTCTCTCTTATTTTTAATTTATCCTGAAAAATGTGAAGTTGGCTGTATAGGTCATTCTATGTTAAACATTTATCAATTGATGGTATTTATTATTAATTTCCAATAGCAGTTTACTGTGGTCCTAGTATCAGATAGCCACTGGAATAAAAATATTGGGGCAATAAAAAGAATGGCTTAATTTTAAAGTTTTGTTTTTTTTTAAATCAGCATTATTGAGGAATAATTGACTACAGTAAAATTCACAAAATTTAAGCGTACAACAATTAATTCTCATAAGTACATATATTTATTTAATAACCCTCACAATTGGGGTTACTGTGTGGCGCAGTCAGTTGAGCATCCAATTCTTGGTTTCAGCTGGGGTTGTGATCTCAGAGTAATGAGATTGAGCCCTGCATGGAGCATAGAGCTCCATGCAGAGTCTGCTTGGGATTCTCTCTCCCTTTCCTTCTGGCCACCATCCTCCTCCCCTATACTCTCTCTCTCTCGAATTAATAAATCTTTTTTTTTTTTTAAGTTCAAGTTCTTTTTTTTTTTAAGATTTTATTTATTCATGAGACACACAGAGAGAGAGAGAGAGAGGCAGAGACATAGGCAGAGGGAGAAACAGACTCCCTCTGTTTCAGGAGCCCGATGTGGGACTTGATCCCGGGACTCCTGGATCACACCTTGGGCCAAAGGCAGGTGCTAAACCACTAAGCCACCCAGGCGTCCCTAAATAAATCTTAAAAAAAACAAAAAACAAAAAAACCCCTCACAATTATGGCATAGGACATTTCCATCAAAGCTAAAAGATTCCCTCCTGCCCTTTGCAATTCCCTTCCTATCTTTGGGACCAGCCAACCACTAATCTGCTTTCAGTAATTCTAGTTTTGACCTGCCCAGTATGTTACATAAATGAAATTATAGTGTGTGGTCTTTCAGATCTGCCTTCTTTTTCTTAGCATAATGCTTTTGGGATTCATTCATGTTATGTCTATGAGTAGTATGTTCCTTTTAAATTCGGAGTAGTATTCTACTGTATAGACATAGAACACGTTATCTATTCATGCATTAGCTGGTGAACATTTGGGTGAATCCAGTTTTTGATGATTATAAACAAAGTTGTTAAGAATACTCAAGTACAAGTCTTTGAGTGAAGTACGTTTTCATTTCTGTTGAGTGAATATCTAGGAGTGGGATTGCTGGATCAAATAGTAAGTCTAGGGATCCCTGGGTGGCTCAGTGGTTTAGCACCTGCCTTTGGCCCAGGGCATGATCCTGGAGTCCTGGGATCGAGTCCCACATCGGTCTCCCTGCATGGAGCCTGCTTCTCCCTCTGCCTGTGTCTCTGCCTCTCTCTCTGTGTGTCTCATGAGTAAATAAATAAAATATATTTTTTAAAAATGGTAAGTCTATGTTTAATTTTCTAATTAAACATAGCTATATTGCATTCCATAGTAGATGTATAATTTTACATTCCCACCAGCAATGTACAAACATTGTAGTCATGCCACATTCTTGACAATACTTGGTATTGCCAGTGTTTTTAAATTTTAGCCTAAATTTTAGTGCCTGTGTAGTGGTATTTTATTGCCATTTTAATTTGCATTTCCCTAATGACTAATGGTATTAAACATCTTTTGATGCACTTATTTGCTATGTTCTTCTTCAGTGACATGTCCTCAATTTTTTTTGCCTTAAAAATTAGGTTATTATTACTGAGGTTTAAGAGTTCCTTATTCTGTGTATAAGCCCTTTATCAGATTTATATTTTAGAAATATTTTCTTCCAAAAGAATGATAGAATTTAGCTAAGTCAGAGGATCTCTGATTAGCTGGTAAATCTAAAATTGTGGCTTCTTGAGTTTCTAATGTCAAATGAAAGTTTTAGATATTAACACATTGACACTTTGATATAGACTTATGAACAATGTCAAAAAAACTTATATAATAAGATGCTTTGATGCTTTGCCCTAGAAGCAATTCATCTATGCTTATAAAATCAATTCTGAAGTTGCTGTGGGTAAATTCCCATATAGAATGTTTCCAGAGTAAAGTAAATATTTCCCACAGTGGGGATGGACTTAAATTATGGCAACTCTAATGCTTACAGGAAAAGTAGAGTGTACTCTAGGAAGAGAGGCAGATAAAGGACACTTAGGCAAGTTCCTGTATGTCCTCTTCTGGTTTTTATCTTACTTTCCTTAAAATATATTTTTCTTCTTTTTCTTAGTAACTTTTAATCTTTATAATTTCAAACTTACAGAAAAGTGACAAGAATAATACAAGGAAATCCTAAATACTCTTTATCCAAGTCCATCAGTTTTTACATTTTGCCCTAACTTACATCTGATATTTTTAATATTTCATAAAAAAATAAAGGTTAGGCTTTTCTGATATTTTTATTTCCGTTTATCTTTAACCTAAGTGATAGAAAAAGTAGTAATTAACATGCCAATTTAATGTCCTGGAAGAGGGCAGCCCTGGTGGTTCAGTGGTTTAGCGCCGCCTTCAGCCCAGGGTGTGATCCTGGAGACCAGGAATCGAGTCCCATGTCGGGCTCCCTGCATGCTCCCTGCATGGAGCCTGCTTCTCTCTCTGCCTCTCTCTCTCTCTCTCTCATGAATAAATAAATAAAATCTTTAAAAAATAATAATAATATCCTGGAAGACAGAGACACAAAGAATTCTGTCACAGAAGTTTGGAGACCCAGCACTATGTATAGCCACCATATGAAGCCAACCACCATTCACCTCTGTAGGCTAGCTTTGCAGCCCATTTCCTGACCTCTTTCTGGTATCATTGGCTCCCACCAAAAGCTCTTGTACTTGACTCTTAGTTTTGATAACTGATACTGTTTTTATTAACCTAATATCTTTTTATAATAGTAATTCTTAAAAAAGATTATTTATTTATTCATGAGAGACACAGAGAGGCAGAGACATAGGCAGAGGGAGAAGCAGGCTCCATGCAGGGAGCCTGATGTGGGACTCGATCCTGGGTCTCCAGGATCAGGCCCTTATCTGAAAGCAGACACTCAACTGCTGAGCCACCAAGGCATCCCTAACCTAATCCTTTATGTATCCTCTACCATTGGTAAAGCCAACCCAATTCAACCCACCAGGGACCTTAATTCCGGTATGCTGCTTTCTTAAGCACTGACAGCAGGCAAGGTATCCAAGCAAAACTAGTGATACTAGGTATCCCAGCACTGAGAATCAGAGAAGACACATTAGTACTGAAAAAAACCTTGAGATCATTCAGTACAACTTGCTCATCTTCAGATGAAGACATTGAGGCCCTAAGTGATTTAATATATTATTTGAGGTCACAAGTAAGTTAGTAGCAAAGGCATGACTAAAATTCTAGTTTCATGCTTTTTTTCAACAATATAATTCTGCTTCAAATAGTTATTACTACTAATAATTTTCAGGTAAAAAATTCATATATTTGCTCATGGAGTTAACATATATTTATTGAGCATTTACAATGTAGTAGGCACTAGGTGTACAAGATACCTAATGTGCCTTCCCAGAACTTACTGTCTAGCAGAGAAATAGATTATTAAAAAGTAATTATGTGCGGAGGCTGGGTGGCTCAGTCAGTTAAACAACTGATATTGGGTTCAGGTCATGATGTTGGGATCCCGGACTAACCCTGCATCTGGCTCGGTACTCAGTGTAGAGTCTGGTTGTCTCTCTCTCTCTCTGGTCCTCCCCCAGCTCTCTCTCTCTCTCACACACACACAAACCCACAGACTCCCTCTCTCTCTTACATAAACAAACAAACAAACAAACAAATACAGTCTTTTTTAAAAAGGTAATTACACACAGCAGAAAACAGTACAGAAGTTCCTCAAAAAATTCAAAGCAGCTCCACTTCTGGAATTCAAAGCAGGGATTTGAACAGATACCTGTACACTGTATTAGTCATTTCAAGCTGATGTAACAAAATACCACAGACTGGGTGACTTAAACAACAGAAATATGTTTTATCTCTTTTCTCTTAAAAGAGAAGTCCAAGACCAGGGTGGTTTCAAGGCCATTTCTGGTGATGTCTGTCTTTCTAGCTTGTAGATAGCTGCCTTTTTGCTGTGTCCTCATTTAGCCTCTTCTCTGTGCATGCAGACAGATCAAACTCTGATCTCTTTCTCTGCTCTTAATTAAGGACAACAGCCCTATCTGATTAAAGTCCCACCCTTATGATGTCGTTTGGCTCAGGACATTATCTTGGGGTCCTAGGATCAAGCCCTCTGTTGGGCTCCATGCTCAGCTGGAAATCTGCTTCTCCCTCTCCTTATGCCCCTCCCCCCACTCTTGCTCGCACTCTCATTCTAATAAATAAATGAAATCTTTATATTCAGTGAAAGAAGCCACACATAAAAGGATAGATATTATATGATTCCACATGTATGAGGTATCTAGTGAACCCAAAT